>NC_059412.1:6627236-7924319 GCF_905220565.1 Melitaea cinxia
TCCCATATAATAAACATCGCGAGTATTATTATGTAATATAAAAATACTCACAAACCAATTACATTACAAACTAATGCGAGATTAGACGCAAGATTCAATCGTAAAAGTCATTTAACGTTTCGCTTGCTACAATTAACTTTTAAAATTACAAAAAGAGAGGGAAAAAAGGCATTGACGTCAAAAACACAATTTAAATGAGTATCGAATCAGTCGAAAATATCTCAAACGTTGCGGAAAAAAGTACTTAAAAAAATAAATCAAAGAACGCCTACAATAATTTGATCGTTTATCCTGGTTTCAGGATTGTGAATTTACCTACAGACCTTTAGGACATCTCGGTACGGCCTACGTTGAGTTTTTAAGTTATGATAGCGGTGCCTCACCTTTAAAGGGCAACAATTTTGTCGTCCCTCGTTAGCGTGGGCCGCGCTTCGGTCGATTGCCTTTTATCTATGCGAAAACGAATTTATTAATACTGTTTAGATTAGCGGCTTTACAGGAGAGTTATCGATGGACTTAAACTATGAGATACATACGTGAATAGAGGGATTTATAATCTTACTTTAAGGATGAAAACCTAAACTTTTCAAGTTATTTATATGGGTGCCCAACATTTTTTTAAAAATATGCAGTATGTTGAGTGTAACACGCTTCATTTAGGTACATAGCTTTCGTTGTAAGCCCTCCTCTCTTATGAGTCTTAGAACAATATCGTTCGCTTTTTAATCTTTCTCGATAAAAGAATGGATGAATTGATAAAACTATGAAAGGTAAAAACTCATTATTAGGATGTTGACACGCTAAATTAAACGTAGGTAAAACCAGGCGGACCATTTAGTACACATTCCGAACCGTTATAGCAATTATACACATTCTCGATTAGATATACATACATTTTAATTACGGGTATGGCAATCAGAAATACGAAGTACAATAAATTTGGAAAGAAAAATTTATCGGTCATATATTTTCAAAACGAAATAGCAACAAAGACGAGTAGAGGAGTAAACAAGTTGGACAATAATTGCGATATCCGAACGAGTGTTTCGGGGAAATCCTTATTCATACGATACTGTAAGGCTGAATACACAATATGCAATTGTTTTTTTTTTTTTTTTAAGAAAAATAGTACTATCATTTACTATTTTTATTTTTAAGATTGGGCTTTAAGGACTACAGCTATACAATTCTGTATTTATTTAAATAAGTATAATTGAAAGTCGGTGAATCAACAACCTATATAACGTTTTCGTTTATAAAAATCCTAATGCATTCGAAATGTTCAAGAACCTCGAACCCGAGTGCTGAATAAGAATGAGGTTAAATTGGATCTGGGTGTGTTTGTGTGCGATGTGTGTACAGCACACACACATACACAGCGGGTCAACACATGTGCCCGTGTTTTCGACTTATGGAGAAAAATAGCATTTTATAGGCGTGAAATTATTGCCTATACGTGTTATAAGAGAAAGAGTAATATTGGTACATACTAGATACCTATGTAGAGTTTACTTTGTGGACAAGCTAAAATGTTTGTGTAAGTACAATTTAATCAGTTGATTAATCACATTAAACTAATATTAAGTAGGTAAACTATTAGTAATTTACTCTTAAATAAATAATATTCCTTTCGTTGTGTATTTTGTTAATCTATTATATATATAAAAAAAAGATAATATATATATAGAATATATTATATAGATTTTATTTAAGCGGTGTGTCTAAATAATAGTATATGTTTATGTCTGTATATTTATGCATTTATGAATGCACACTTCTATTCCGCTTAAAGTAATGGCCTTTTTCTAAAGGTAGTCTGAAAGAGATCATTCTTTTAGCGGTAAGATAGCCTTTTTTACATATTTTTGTTTTCATCTTACACTTTTTCTAAGTGGATATTTTTTTATGTACAATAAAGAATATTTATGTTGTAATATAATACAATTAGTCGAAATTATTTTTTTTACTTTTAAATCTATCTGGGTGGGATGTAACATACTTACACTATATTTTCCATAAATTTTCTTCGAACTTTTATCTATACGTACCCTCGTGCGTTTAAATATTCATTGATTGATAAGATTTGTCCTGTTACGGAGTTTGTCTATGCGAGATAATGTTGTATCAACTAACGATTATTGCTTGGATAAGCGAGTGTTATCTGCGTGATATAAATCAAAGTTGTCTTAATCGTTTTCGTTCTTACTTTGTATCTTATGTTTAACACAAAAGACAAAACAAAAGTTATGTTTAACTGACAAGTCATACCGAGATTAGTATCGGTCGATAGTACTCCTGTCCGGGTGTTCAATATTGTCTACCTAGGCCTATTCATTTGACCGAAACAACTTCAAAAAATAAGATATACAAATACATCGCAACTCAATAATACTGCTTTCAAGCTGTGTTGTGTTCCTGTGGTGAGGAAGGTGAACAGAGTTCCTAGTGGGATACCGCTTACTATTAGGTGAGCCATACGCTTCTTTGTCGTGGGATATCGCTTACTATTAGGTGAGCTATACGCTTCTTTGTCGACCTAATTATATATATTTGAAAAAAAAATCACACCCACATTACAATATGAATGTAATGAAACTCAAGAATCACTATTGTTTCGGGCGATCAATTGAATAAATTAATGAGTTGAGAGTGAGATTAATAAAGTATTTCAAATTGTTTTAAAATTTGAAAAACAATGAATCGACATGTAAGTACATTTTCAGAGCACAAAAAGTAACGAGAATTGTTACGCACACATAGTTATTATTATATGCATGGAAACGACGCACATATAGCAACGATCTACAAGAAAAACCTCGAACATCTTTTTTAATATTTTAAAGCAATGCTTGCTGATGTACCTACTGTAAAAATTGAAAAGTGAACTACCAGTAGGTTAAAGTTACTATGAATTTTATGTTATAAAGCCTTTTACAGAAAAAGGTTTAAGACACTACAAGCCATTACATTCAGACTTAGAGGAAAACTACCATCCATTTGAATGAAACGGGAATCAAAACTCAATGATGTTCAAGCTTGTAACTGTGTAGGACGTTACGACGTGTAATGATACATCAGAATGTATGTTAACAAATTATCACAATACGCTGCCTCTAAGCCACTGTTACGAGTGGCCATGTGGGCAGTGTGATGTGTATATGGTCAATTGACAGCAAATTTTAAAATATAAAAGATATTATAACAAAAAAGTCCACAGTCGCCACTTTCTGTTCGCGGTAACCTCGAAATGGATTGTCATGCAACTTACACTAATAAACAGTGAAGAGTGTAATATATTTTAATTGTGGTAAATATAATTACGTCTCCTGGGGGAAACTGAGGATGAAATCGGCAACGAGCTTGCGATGCTTCTGGTGTTGCAGACGTCTATAAGCTACGGTAATCGTTTACCATCAGGTGAGCCGTACGCTTGTTTGCCGACCTAGTGACATAAAAATAAAAAATAAACTTATGTGTATTAATTACGTTTCAATATTCTTAGGTTATTTATTACTATTTATAGGAAAAAAATAGTTTTGTCCCAGTTTTGAAAATAAACGAAACCACAGAAAGCGCGCAGAAAAATAAACGATTCTAGTTCAACGATACGGCACTAAACTCTTTAAAACTCCACTTTTTCCAACTCATCTCTTGAAAAAAATGTGGATAGTCGACACATCAACTTGCATCAACTTTACAAAAAGTTAAGATAACAATACCACACGAATTCCTGCCTTTCATCTCGTTAAATTAAGATTTATTCTATAGGAAGCAACCAAAGATAGTGTAACTAATCAATAAACTGATGGTATTTGACTGTATTCTTCAAAATCTTGAGGCGAGTAGTTCGTTAATGCGTTATAAGAAAGAAAAACGTAATAGTAACATTTTAATTAGGATACCTAAAAACAGCTTTCACCTAGCTAATATACAATATAGATATACGAACTGTATAAAATAGTGGATGATAAAGCTTTGCGGATACAATTTCGTCACTATTAAAAATGCAGACAATTCTGCCTTGCTTAGGTAAAAGGCAGTAAAGTAAAATTATTGAAGTCTGAGAAAATTGAGTTCAAAGTTTTAGATTGTTTGAACTTAATAAATCTATACTATAATATTATAATGCTGAAAAGTTTGTTTAAACGCGCCAATCTCAGGAACTTAACTGAAAAATTCTTTTTGTGTGAGATAGGTCATTTGCCGAGGAAGGATGCTCCTGTTTTCTTCAAATTAAGTGAAATCGCAGGGTATATTACAATAGCAGCTGTTTTTTTACTAGCTGTTATTTAACAAAAAATTATTGTTCAGATCGCAGAATTTTAAAATAAAAATAATTGTTAAATAAAAGTAGCCTAAGTTACTCGTTATTACATCAGCTATCTGCCAATGAAAGTCCTGTCAAAACCGGCATAGCTTTTTCAGAGATTAGCCGGATCAAACAGACAGACATACAAAAATGTTAAAAAATGTTATTTTGGTATATGTACCGTGTATACCTACACATACATCCGCATTTAGTAAAAAGCGGTTATTTTAATTATTACAAGCATACACTCCAATTTTATTTATTTGTCAAGATAAGTTTATGTTTATTAATATATTTTACAACTATAATCAAATAATTACATCAAATAATAAATATAATGGCCTTTTTTTTATATAATACGCCATTATATTTTTTTATTTTGATTATTGCAATGTTGCAATTACCTTTAAAAAGAAATACAATTAAACATCTTTGATCTATTATGTAAAATATTTCTTTTTGTTTTACTATTGTTAATTCTGTTGGTAATCCTAATAAATAAATAAAAGTAGTGAAAAACGGCCAATGTTTTTTATCTAAGAACGGCAGAATTGGCCCGTGGCATTCGTTGATACACGTGTTCGCAATTGTGCATATATGCGTTTCAGTTAACCAACGTG
This sequence comes from Melitaea cinxia, assembly GCF_905220565.1. Classification (NCBI taxonomy): domain Eukaryota; kingdom Metazoa; phylum Arthropoda; class Insecta; order Lepidoptera; family Nymphalidae; genus Melitaea; species Melitaea cinxia. The sequence goes on from NC_059412.1 coordinate 6,632,166, forward strand.
CTCTACGTTTCGGTTCTCATTATCTGATGTATTCACGTCATGTCATGTCCTATTGTGTTTATATAACAATGTTGTAGTTTTTACTTTATTTCATAGAACTTAAAGCTGTCGTTTCCGGTCACTGTATACACAAGTTTTCTCCTATAAATACGGCTGATAAAAAGACATACCTATTAATATTATTTATCTAGCTCTGTATCGAGCTGCAATTTAAATAAAACGATTTTATGAATTTTAATACGTTTATTATAATTTTGACAACTAATCTTCAATTTAGACTTTTTTTTTTTAAATATGAAATTCATTACGTATTTATTAATTTACATTTCAGTTCCATACAGTAATTTCTTATCCGCTACCATTATTATATTACTTTAGTAATAGATGACATTTAATTTTCGAAACTACAATGTCAACGCAAACAAATGGGTTAGGTTTCTTTATAAAGAATAAAAAACTGAAAGGAAACTAACACGAATACAATCTATACTAATATTATAAGGCTGTTATTATGTATTAAGTATGTTTTTTGTTTGAACGCGCTAATCACAAAAACTACTGGTTCAAATTGAAAAATTGTTTTTCTGTTGGATAGTCCATTTAGCGATGAAGGCTATATAGGCTATTTTATATTTTAGTACAGTTTTCTTTAAATTAACGCGAGTGAAACCGCGGGGCTCAGCTAGTTTTGAATACAAGTGGTCTACTGGTATAGTTTACAAATTGCTATGATTGACTAGACGATTAAATACAACATAATCTTAAAGCGGTTTATCCCGCCCGAGTCAACACAGGGGATCAATGTTTACATTTATTGATAGATAATACCCCTGGCGGGCGATTGTTTTGATTATGGGGTTCGGCTTAATATTTCATACACAAACTTACACACGTAAAAATACAATTTAACTTTTAAAACCTCAATGTAACTAGAGTACGAATGTTTGCGAGTTACAAATTGCTTAATTTAAAATTAAAAAGTAATATTACCGCATTCATGTTCATGTTTAAAACGATTATGTTTTCAAAGAAAATTTTTCAAGGCAATGACTAAATATTTACACATTTTGATGAAGTATGTAAACCGTTTTAACTTATATTTATACAATCGTTATACGAGTATATACATAAAATATGAAACTAAATTTTGTTAAACCGTTAAAAGTAAGGTAATTAAGATTTGATAGCAACAGTATAATTCCTTAAAAAATACTTAGCTTCAAGCGACTTTTATAAACATATTTTTGTGAAATTGCTAAAGAGCCCTGCGGTATAATAAAGCCTAATTAAAAGAAATTCCAAACATTATGAAACTAGAATATTGTGTACTAAAATGTCCGTCTGCGAATTCAGCGAACGCAAAAAAATAATCACTACCGATTCCGAAGTATGGCAGAAATTTGCTCTGACACGCACGCCCAAGTGAGCGGCGCCTTTATTTGACAGCAAATTAATAAGCGCAGACGATACCGGAAAGTCTCAACGCGCGCCCGCAACAATCCAACTTCGACTTTATAATGAAAGCTATAAAGTCTTGAACAAACATTTAAATCGTAACAGATATCCTTACGCAATTTTAATCCTTAAGTTCGACGACATTGAAGCGTAAATCGAGCACCGGATCGGAGTTAATAGGATGTAATTTATCCGGGTTAAAACGCAACGTTGCCGCTTTGGATTCGTCCGAGAGAGATGGTCGATTTCCGTAGTTCCCGCGAGAGAAGGAACGACATGTTTTTATGACTTCGTACCGTAGTCATTAGTCGGCGGGCAGGCTGGTCGCGGGCGCGCCGCGATGCTACCGACTCTACCAAGTAGCGACGCCGTATTGTGGGAAAGAGGCGCGATCGCAAACGGCGTAAGCGGCATTTCTCATTAATTTTCAGGAAGACGTAAAATTCTCCCATTGCTCGCCCTCGGTAAATAATAAATATCTTTTGTCTTGTTTCACGCTCTCCGATCGGAGGCCTCTACGTTTCGATAGCAGCATTGCGTAAGGAATTACGCCTATTTCCGCGTCGTCGCTATCGTGGCGAATTTGTTTATTATTCTTATCATACAATACGTTCCAATAAAAAGATGTTGACCTATGCTCGTATGTCCTCATTTGCTTCGTAATATGTGTAATTGAATACATTACCGGAATTGTGACATAAATGCCAAACATATCACAGACGTAACGTTTTAGAACTATATTAGTTAACAGAATTAATGGCATACATTTAGGTATTAAGACATGGTAACAATTATCCGATGATAGATCTCTAAGTATATGAGTTAGAACTGACTTGTCTTTAATTAGAATAAACACATTACATATCAAATAAAAGATGTAAGGTAATGATGGTATATGTAATATGAGCTTAATTTATCACTATGTTTAACTTCGGGGTGGCGAATAATTTCCCGACAGAGAATAACGTTCGTTATCAAGTATATTCACGATAACAACAAAGACCAACGAATTTCCAAACTGTCCTAAGAACAAACGGAAGATCCAAGGGAGAAACACCTTGGCGAACAATAAATATTTGTAAAAATATAATATTTATACTTTGACATGATAGATAAAGATACGACATGGATCTGCCTTAAATAGCCACTAGTCAAAATTTTCCCAAAATCTTTTTAATTTTACTACTCGTATTGTGTCATGACAATTATTTTATAATCATAAAGATAAGATCTATGATCTATCCTTGACACAAATTACATTAATTATCGCTTCAGCCTGTAATATCCCACTGCTGGGCTTAGGCCTACATGGGGAAAGCCGTAGAGGAGAATAAACCAGTGCTATGACCGCTGCGCTATAACGCGGCGTCATATTAATACGTTCATATAAAATTACAATTTTCTTTTAAAATTACTTACAGCCTCTTCTAAATCTACTTATTAACACAGAAACTATTTAAGTAACTTAGCGAGCAACTTTAGCGCGTAATGAAACCAATTTAATAGGTCAGTTTATAAGCAGCTGTTGCTCGATATCACACGAGTTGATAAAATTATTTCCGTTGACATACAGGAATGAGGAGCGCTACGAGTTAATTTAGCGCTAGTTAAAATTTCTACGACCTGCGTCAACGACTGCGTTTATGTGAACTTAATTATGGTTGTATTGGTAGATTGAATTGGATTGTTTCAAGTCAAAAATATAAGTAGTAGGAGAAAATAATTACATTGAATAGCAACAAGACTTCAGAGTACTTATGCGACGTACCTACTTGTATGTGGTCACAACAAATAAATCGGAGATTTTTATCATTAAGTATTAAATAACAATGAGTCAAAATAGCCCATTAGATAATATTAATGATAATAAAATAAAATAGTTTTTATTTTGCTGGAATTATGTAGTTTACATTATTTTGAAGGTAGAGGATAGGTTCATATTCACTAATGCTGCTAAGTTTTATGTGTACATTAAAATTAATTTCGTGTCGTATGATCGCGCAACCAATATATATATTTAGAACTTTCCAGAAAATGCAGTATCATGGGACTTTGATTATTTATAATCCAGCAATCGACTCTTCTCTCAAGAGTCCTTAGGCCTAATTCCATATATCCAAACTACTTAAGTAACATTTTGAGTAATAAATACGTCAATTATTTCGCGTATTCCTAGTATTGTACACACTGAACAAAACAAACAGTTAGCATATCAAATTCCATTCAAATTTTGTGGTTTCCGGGTAATGCGTGTTGATGGAGAGGCAGATTGCCTAGCATAACACAGACAGATGTAATTAAATAATTAATGTCAGAATCACATAACATTGATTTGAACCAAACTCTATTTATTTTTTTATATTCTTCACGGAGAGAATATGAATAAAGAGACTGAACATCTATAAGGAAACATCTTGTTTGATAAATAAATAATATATGACAGAAGTGTTTTACACTTTATCGAAATATCCCAATTTAAAAATCGATTAATTTTATACAACAGGCACAATTTTTTACGTAACAACGCAACCACAATTATATCATAGATGAGTTCTAGGAAATCAAACGGAACAAGCCATATGAATAAAGCATTATAGTTTTAAAATAAAATTAACACATAAATGACCGTTTTTTCTTTCTTTTGATATTTGTAATCCAGTCTCACGATCTTACTAATTTTACTCATGATGCATAATGGAACTTATGTAACAATCAAGCATCACATATAAAAGTAAAAACAAGGCCTTAAGAGATGTAAGATGAATTCAAACAATGGTTGTGGGGCTCCTATCACTTTTTTTTTACTTTCCATACGTATACAATAGCATAACTTGCTTTTTGGGGCCTCAATGGAATTTTTACTACTTTGACTAGTATGAAAATGGGTGTAAAAATGTTGGTAGCAGTTGCTAGTTAATTTTCAACTCACATTTCATAAGAATATAAGTTATTATTGTATTAGCTAAAACTCACGGAAACTTAAACGACAAAGTTAGTTTTGTTTTGAACGCAAAGTCAGGACCTTATGATCTGATATTACTATGGATACATTCCGCAGTGAAATATATTCAAATGATATTCAATATTAGTAAAGATGAATATTTATAAATAATGAAGTAACGTCGGTGTTAGACGGTTAATAAGTAATTATATCCACAGCCACGGTTACATGCATGATTAATGTTTTCAGGGCGTATTAGGTATTCCGATGACTTACTCACAACGGTGTTAATGAAACTTACAGTGAAAAATGTGTTGGATTTTTTTGCCTAAACTTATATGTAGTAGTAGATATATGTTTTAAATTATCGAATTCTTATACCTACGAATAAATTGGGTACATTTACAAGTACTAATAACCACACTTAACCTGATTGCCATTTATAATATTCTACTTTTTGTTTTTATTCTTTGAAAAAATTGACAAGTTTTTTACAGCGGTTTCACTTTAACAAAAAGTGATTCCGCCATTAGTAGACAAAACGTGACATAAATAGTTCATATAAAACCGTAGCCTTATAATAAGGCTGATGGTTAACCCTTTTACCGCTGCGGATGTGTATAGAGGCACCGAATTTTCGTGTCCTTAGTTCCACGACAATAGACATCAATAGAGACCATTCATTCATTTTAAATATCTTACAAAGTGAATTTACTTTACTTGAAGGTTTTGTTTTTTGTTATTCAGTAACACGTTCTAACACCCTTGAAATTAGTTTGTACAGAAGTCCTTTTTTTCCTAAAGTCAGTAATAGTATACCTATACTCATATCAATAAAATTGCTAGCTTAGTTATCTCAACGATAATTGCTTCTACAGTAGACGAGTTGTAACGTTATAAGCATACGGATTATCAAGGTTATTTTGGCGGTGCTGGCACTGTAATCGATTGAGCGCATAAGCATTATGTTTCCCTTTACGCGTTTTGAATTAAATTGAAGTTAATCCTTTATATTCTTTATACCATCTTCACAAACCATATTTTAAAATTAATTAAGGACTTCAATATATAATACAGTACAATTTTTATATCGATGTGACTTCACACTGCACTACAGTTTACTATAGATTTCGATATACCTACATTCAATGTGTTACGTTGGAAGACACATCGGATTTGAGAGGAAACATTGGCAGTGAAAAACTTAAGTATTTAAAACGCATCGAATTCGTCTATATAAAAAACAACTTCCTTGAAAGCCGATATTTACAATGTCATGATTGTGTTTTATACCGTGATATTTGAATGTTAACAATAATAACATTATTAAAATTATAAACCGTTTTCACGTGAAAAAAACATTACAAAAAAGAGCTGCGCAGCCTTAGCTAAATTCACGTGAAAAGAAAAAGAAAATTTCAAAGTGTACTACGTACTTGAATTTTCTATGAAAGCCGAGTTCATATGAAGTGTGCTGCGCCACGTGAGGTTCCGAGAAAGTTTTGATTAGTTGCCACTCATTTGTGACTCAGGGTTAGGTACTCTACACACTGAACACGTTGTGGAACATTGTGCAGTACGGTGACTAAGGTTTGGAAGACCAATACATTACAAAAGCACACTGCGATTTCTAAAGAACACGTTTAGTCTGTAACCGCACCGCCTAGCGTAGTAGTCTGAAGTGCTCCTTAAACTTAGATCTAAACTACGATAAATACAAGTTTAAACGTTTTGAGCTAACAACTTTATTTTCACTGAAGTATTATTATATTATTCAAATTTTATTGTTTTGGAAAACTTAACTAATTTAGAATTTTAGATAATGAAATTGATTACTCGTTAAAATACTAGCTAATACCGTCGTCTTTTATATTTACTGAAACATTATATTTATTACAAGCTTTTATTTAACTTGAAATGTATATATGAATGTATGTATGTTCGGGTGAAATCTTGCGGCTTAATTTTGAAGCAGATATCTTCAACCAATTCAGCTGAAATTTTATATACAAGTTCCATTGTTTATCTAGACAACTTAATCTCGCGACAAGCTTTTATATCACGTAAATTATGTAATGACCTTATATAAGTAGATAATAAAAGTATTAAAGTGAAAATTTTATTTATTTAGTTTTAGCGAATTCAAATATAAGCTTGTTTTTTAAAAAGATTTTTTACTTTTAATTTATACTCAAATAAAATCATATGCATGCCAACAAGTAGACAGGTATAAATACAACGTAATTAATTTATTAATTAAACCTATAACCTGTTGCAGAGCTTATGGATAATGTAAACATACACATATAGCTTATGGATAATGTAAACATATACATACTACAGCAATATAAAATAAACTCAATAATTTAAATAAGTAAAAAGTGTTTTCATTTTGTTTGTAACAAATTTAAATTAATTTTCGTTTCCCCAATTACGAATTTGGAAATACATGGTTGGCTTAAAATAATGATTTTTAAATAACTTAATGCAATATGTATGACATCTTTATAAACTGTACCTATCATCACTCAGAAAAACCGTCAAAAGTTATAATGAAGAGACTACGAAGAGATGAAGTTTATTAATATTTATTATGCATTTAAATGTTTATAATAATAGCTAAGCATTTAATCACCAACCACCCTATTATGTTATACGATCTCCGATTTGATGAAATCAGTAACGAGGATCCCTAATAAAGCTGTTCAACTGGCTTGTATTTATTCGGAACCTATTTGGTTATATTCAAAGATACAAACTAAAATCTAAAATGCTCGTCCTGAGATTTAAGATAACTATTCACAGATGCGGTATGTCGTGCTACAATACCCTTTCCTTGAGTGTTTATTTTTCTTTTAATGTGTATCATAATAAGTTCTATTTTAACTAATTAAATATAAAAATATAAAAAGAATTTTACGTGGAACGCCAAGTCTAAAACTATGCCAGGTATTTACTAACTACATAGCTTGTAAGTAGTTCACTATCAGCAAAGTGTGCGCCGACGACTGTCACTGTTTTACAGACATTGTAAGAAATTGATAATTCTGAATTACTGGACATTAGATAGTGACAAGAATATATTAGTTGATATTGAGGTGCACCAGTCGAAAAATGATAGAGTATCGTGGAAATGGACCTGAGTTCTCTGTAAAAGCCGACGAAACCAGTGGATATCACAGACAAACATACACTTGTACTGTCACTAAGCACCTCTCTCCCATACACTTGACGACCAGCTACGCCAGGCCGCAAATACGGATACGAGATAAGTCGTTAAGCGATACTATAACGGATGCAACGCTCGAACAGGCAGCGTCGAACCGCGCACCGAACAAGGTTGAATTTAATACTTATATTGTATTTTAATAAACGATTTAACTGCGCCGCTCCGTAACCATTATGTTGTGTTGACCTTTAAATGTTTCATTATGGATGCAATTTAAACGTTAAAAATAAAAATAAAGACATGCCGGTTTATAAAACTGCGATATTTCTTCCGGTAAAGTCGGTTTTGTCTTAGCTTTTTTGTTTGCCACAGCGCTAACGCTAACCAAAACTACTACAGAAAATTTTTAATTCAGTGAGAATGTAGAAGTTGACAATTTATATAATGATTTTTCTACGAAAAGATGATTTACATTAAAAATTACAGTAGAAAAATAAAAAATGAAAGAGATTTTATATCCCCGCAACCTGTCTTATTACTGTTGCTCTTAAAACCTAAGACACTCGGGCAAGCTCATTTCTAGACAGACAGAGAGCCATTACAGGACAATGCCCGGGAGCAACAAACTAGTCATTCATGCAGGTATGTCTGCAATCCACATGAGCCTATAATGATGTAGTTTGTAATCCACGCTTCGTGATATAAAAGATTTAACAGAAGCCATTTTACAAAACCATTTTTAGCTACGAAATTATGAACATATATGACACGATTACTAGTTATTTTATCGTTTTTATTTTGAACTTCTTGTTTGAGACACAGTATGTGCAGACACAGTTGTGCAAAAATATTATACTGCAATTATTTGATATACTTTGAACAACTTGAAAAACTACAAATAAATGATAAGACTGGTCAGTTTAGCTCTCACGTTAATCGATTCCATAATTATTTAAAATTTTAAATATTTGAAGCATTCTTTTTTCTACAAGGTAAAGTAATTGTAAGTATATTCGTCTATAGAATAAACGATCAAATACTCGTTTATAAAGATGGACTAGACACGCGAGGTCACGTTCGCATTTTACATGCACATTGTGCCCAGTACATACTTCCTGCAGCGAGACGGCCCACGCGGCTGCGACGCGACGTCTTTAGACAATGTGGCACTAAATTAGATAAATACGCGAATATATCGTCTTTAGTACGGTGGAACTAAACAGACATTTTATTGGCGGCTATTCACAATCAATATTATGTAAAAGCTCGACAAAAAAGTCGATATATTTTTCAGTATTAGTTTGTAATATATTACCCGTGTTGGGCACACACATAAAGAGTCGGTCATGGCATCTTGCATGTAAACCGTACCAGGTGCACACTTCCGGTGCTGAGGCGAGGCGACGTCGCGTGATTTCGAGACGAGGGCCTTTAATAAGATAAATATATGGAGATAAACTTAAAGTACATTGAAATTTAAATATAAACTTTATTGGTCAATGGCCATTTTGATAATCTGATTGCTGATGATTCGATTTCTTTAATTTTAATTAAATAACATAGTTAAGGAAAAATGTAATTATACGCACGTTGTGCTTGATGCAGATGCACGATAACGAGAGTGGACGTGATGTCCATACTAAATTAGATAAATACGACGACATAAACTCGCCAGCTCAATGTTCCGCGCCTAAGTAGCAAATATTTTATCAGTAAGTACAGTTGACTTGCCATATAAAGGTTTAATAACTATCTAGCATTAATCTGTCAGTAGCAATTGCATCGTATTGCCTGTCAAAGACATCAGCAGACATATTATTTAAAACATTATGTACTAATGCGCTAAAAATGTAGCACGTTTTTTTTATGTAGATACTTTTTGTGTACATGGTACCGTCACAAACAAAAACCTTATTAAAATTGACATTAAAAAAAATTTAATTACGGTACACATATGTTTACATAAAAGATTTATAAGAAAATGAAACACATTATATAGATAACAAACATCCTTAAATAGGTTCTACTTAACAAAGAGTAACGATAATTCCTAAACAAGTGACACGTTAAAGATTCGTATCATTTAGGAGATAAGCACGATACTGTTCGATATAAGCATCGTTCGTTTGAATGCTATCACGTCTCGATCGTCGACCGATCGCTTGCACCGTGAGAAAACCCATAAAACATAAACGAAAGTCTCCGTAAGCAACGAAGACGTTGATCGTAACAGTGGCTTATTTATCGATTTATTATTTATTTCGAAACAAGATTAATACGCTGTCTTATCAACGCTTATATTATATTTCAAACAGTAGTAATATTTGAATACGTTGATAGTGTTAAATCGATGAAGCAATATTACGAAAATAGTAGCATATTCGAACATTGAAACATAATTTCTTAGAGAAAACAAATATACCTAATGACGTGAAAAGTTCAATGACCTTCGAACTAGAATATGCGTAGTGATTCAAAGTTAAATTTATTGAGTACCGTCAACTAAACTTTCGTTTTAGACAAAACGGAACCCAGGCTTGGAAAGTAAATAGTAGGAAATGTTTAAAATAAATTTGACTTTGTAATTTTTTTCATCTGAAGCCTAAAATGTTAAAGTTTCTTCTTTAATCTATGATGTTCCTCTTGTACTTACGGCAAATTTACATTTCTTTCATCACACCAATAGTATTTACTGAAGCCAAATCCTCATCTTATTTGATGACTCGTAAAATACCTACAACAACTAATGCTATACATATTAACTTTTTTAAGTTCTGAAAGTCACTGTTAAGTAATTCAATAAACAAATATTTCCGTATAATACACAGGTACCACAAATGCGTTACACTTATTCATACTACTGAATTTTATAATTAGGACAAACATTTCTTAAATTACAGGCTAATAGAAAGGGAGATCTACAAATATTACACATTTGTTTTATTTTAATACAATAAACTTTAATGAAATAGGCTTTGAAATATCACACAACGCTTCATGAGAATCAATAACTAAAAAGTTCAAGTTATAACAAGATTTAGGGATATTTGTATATAAAAATAAATATAAAGAAACAGCGGCTTCATTAGCAGACGCCTAGATTAGATACTTGTGGCAATCTTCTATTCTACCTTTTTAAACTATGGGTATGGTAACTAAAGTTGCGCTTTTACTTTTTTGCTTTTTGGGCCTAGTAGTAGCAGCTTTCAATTGGCTTTTTTGATGTGTTTGAACATGTCTAGCCGGTTTCATGGAAAATGTGCAATATGGAAGAAATAAATTGATTTTATTTTGACGTTGTTGGGTTCCGAAACTTATCATGAATGTCAAAATTACCTTCAAAAGCTACAAAAGCATTTTTGAATCGTCGTTAATTTTAGGAATGAGAAGAAAGACAAAAAAGAAGTGAGAACTCCTCAGCAAAGCAAGCATTGATCACAGGGCTAAGATCTAGATTAGGTAAAACCGAATTTCGGGACCGTGGGGGGATGGGGGAGGGGAGGGTGGGGAACACTACCCCTGGTACCACTATCACACCTCGGAACCCCATGGTTATGGAGATATCGATGGTTAAAGTTTTGAGGTTAGGAGAAGAATTGGTCATTCGTTAGTTAAGTGGCCTCCAATTTATGGGGTGAAATGGGGGTGGGAGGGTAAAGGGTGGTGGGAAGGGTGGGTTTTTTAGCCCCCCGTAGTGTGCGTTTCGCGTAAACCCCGTGGTTTCGAAGATATCGTGTTTGAAGTTTTGGGGTTAACTTTACGTGATTCAGAGATATTACAATACCTTAGAGCTCCGTGTCTGACTCCACCTTAACTCCGGTGCAGCGGGAAGTGCACTCATATGCTCCATTCACCAACTTTCACATTTTATTTTCGAACAAATTTACGTAAAAACGATCTCGATTGCAAGATCAACAAACGATACGAACTGACGCTTAACGACTGACAAATCGACATTTTTAAACAAAATAACGCGTCAGACATAATATTCTAATAAAATTAGTAACATTGCGTGCTAGAATATAGGTTTAGAAATTCGAAAAATACCCAAAAACGAATCGGAGCACCCCACTGTCCACGTGGTCTTGGTCTGTCCTACCCCTAGAGTGTTTTTTTTGTGCCGCGGAGGCGCGGAGGGAGGGCAGCCCTCGCCCGCCGTGCGAAAGCGCGCGAACGAATGCGTAGAGGAGCGGCTGAGGCTGGTCGCCGAAGGCGACCAGCCTCCGCTGCGGAACGGAGCATGAGTGAGCGTGCTTTCGCACGCAAGGGCGGAAGGGCTGCACTTCCCGCAGCGCCGAAGCCAAGCGTTCCTCTAACTTTCGAAATTCTTCTTCTAACCTCAAAACTTTAACTATGGATATCTCCATAACCATGGGGTTCCGAGGTGTGACAGTGGTACCAGGGGTAGCGTTCCCCACCCTCTCCCCCCCCATCCCCTCACGGTCCCGAAATTCGGTTTTACCTAATCTAAAGCTTTACCGATCACAGAAATAATATGTATATAATCAAGTTTAACGAAAAGATTTTAGCTAAAATTTTTGCCAAAATACAGCAGTATGTTTAATTAAAAAAGGTGATTTATCAAGTTACACTTACAGGGCTCTTAGCTTTCAAATCTACCGGATATTAAATAACCTTTTCTGCAACAGTAGGGTAAATCACCCGAGTTTTTTAAATAGGAACAAAGCACGTTATTTAAATATCAAAATCCATAAAAACAACTTAATAAAGTACGCAATAATTTCCTATAAAGAACGTGAACTAGAATTCAACGCTCGCGTTTTAGTAAATCATTTATAACTCAAAACTATAAAACACCTACCGAGTCATAAATTAGAAACAATCAACACAATATTATAATTTTTCGATTACATGTTTACTTTTCATGTTATACAGCTTGTGAATACCAGTTGCCGGCTGCCGAGGTGCTAATTCGGAAGTTCGGAGCGGGTTCATTAACATGGGGCGAGGCAAGGTCAAATATTATACCATATGTTTGTTACGTGACCGACGGTGAATGGTTAAGGGTTAGATTCATTGTATGAAAATTATTTCGAAGCAAACGATTTCTTTATTATTTAAATATTCGAACAAATTCACACAACACATGCCCATTCACATAATACCAACTCAAGTTGTACAAATAAGTATTTCTATTTTTAAACTTGCTTCTTCTTTTTGGAATAAACTATCAAAATTTAACATGTAGTATAAGTTTCACAATTACTTTCCTAGGTTTTGTTACAAAAAAATGGCATTTTAAAGGTAGTAAAAATAAATATACTTGGGATTTGAATGCTGCAATTCTTTCTAAGAAACAAACCAGAAGCAAATTAAAAAACTCAACGTAAGCCAAGTAACCAAATCCTGAAACGGTAAATACTACCTACGTAACTTAACGACTGAAGTAACTTTAACTCTCAGTAACAAAAATAAAGTAAAGACATATCATTCATATACTCAGCGTAGTTTATATGTTTCCTATAGCAAAGAAAACAAAAGGAACCATTAATCGACAGATCACTTTCCTATAAATAACCGAGAACGTGTATAGAATCAAAACGTACTGACGCTTTACTTTCCATCACGATTTTTATTTTAGAGAATTCTATAAGATTGATTCGAAAGTAAATCGATAAACAAACACTAAAATAGCGAAAATGTTTACATTTATTCAAGGAAACATCTGACATTGCATCTCGCTAAAGCGCACATCACGTTCATACTTCCGAAGTCGGCAACATGACATTGCAGTAACATTGACCGAAGACGTGTGAATCAGAATTATTTTCGTCCGGCTACAATTTTGAAACTCTTCCGCGAAACTACTGCCATACTTTTTTCATTAATTCTGACGTTTTATTTAAATAAATAATACCTCATGCGTTTGCTCAAAATTTTGGCATTGTTTAGAACGTGGACGTCATTTAGTGTCGCTTTCTTAGAAAAGTTGAGACTTTATTTTTTGATAGACTTTAAAGTTTCCTTTCATCTTTGGTTAAAATGTGACGTAGTGGGTAATGTAAATGGTTATCAGTAGATAGCTAGTACTAAAAATTACGAAATACGAATACAATAAAAATATTACAATGCTTGTAATTTAGTACAAAAATACTGCTAATTGTAATAAACAACGGCTTCGTCTAATGGAGCAGGCAGCAAAACTTAATGCAGAATTAATGGCGATACGATCGAGATAATAAAGCAATTAAGAACATTCATTGAAAGGCTATTGGCTCTTAATAGTTTATTCTGTGTTTACGTCCGTGGAACACTTGCACATAAATAACCGACAGGGCCTCGAGAAATAATTGCACATCCTATGTACACAAGTTCTATTGCTAGCTGTAGTGTTGCTGGCTGATACCCGTAACTTTGTTTGCGTGGTCGATATATACGAGCTATGTATTAAGTAATCATAAGACACATTGTCATTAAATTTAGTAAGAAATCATCAGTGGATACCTAAAATCTAATTTAAAAAAAAAATATATAAATCTGAATCGTCACAATGTTATACAGAGAGAGGTAGGGCATTAAAGGGAATGTTTTGAAAGGGACAATTTGAATTACCCGCAACAAAAAAAAAAAAAAAAAACAATTCTGAATCAACGCCATAATGTTGCTGCCTTTTTAATTAGCATTTATTGTAATCGATTACATTTATACACATACTGAAACAAAAGGTCAGCAAGATTTCGTACAAGTGTTTAGTATTTATATCTGGGTTATAAATTTTGGTACAATATTTATGAAAGGGACATACTAAATAACTGCCACGTTAAAAAATATATTTTAGAAACCGATTTTAACGTATATTTAGAATCATCTAATATACTTTACACTTGAAAAAATTTAACTAAAAAATTCTTGTCGTTGCACACAAAAGTAAGAAGGCATCTAATGTCCCTTTTATGTGTGATTTTAAAAGATAAAGTTACTAATACACTAAATATTAAAATGTTTTTTCGTTAACAATGTGTACTTCTGTGTGATATTACCATGTTGTCCCTATCAAAACTACATGCGTCCCTTTCAATACTTATAAAACGGACAAAATCCACATTTTTTGATGCGGTTAATAACTATGAAAAATGATAAATAACTATGAAAGAATTTAAAATATTTGTGTTTGCTGGCAAACGAAAAAAAACCCGCTGCAATTACATCGACAAGTAATACAACGTAGGTAGACGACAAATAGTCAAGTAAATACGCGTCATCAAAGATTACTCCTAAAGTTGTAATCAGATCTCGATGAAATTTAAATGTGACCACATGATAAGCATCGCCTTTCCATTAAATTAAAAATCATCAAAATCGGTACCCGAAGTAAAAAGTTATGCGGATTTTCCTAGGGTAGTAGCTCGATTTTTCTGGGATTCCATTATCAGATCCTGGTTTTCTTATCATGGTACAAAAATTAGGATATCTCCTTTCCAACAAAAAAAGGATTATCAAAATCGGTTCATAAGCGACAAAGTTATCCCCGAACATACATAAAATATATATATACGGTCAAATTGAATAACATTCTCCTTTTTTGAAGTTGGTTAAATAAATTAAAATATTGTTTTTTGTTAGCTACATAACGAAGGTTTTATTATAAAGTCCTACCAATTTAAAAAAGTGTCGTGTTTATTATCTAGGGCATATATTACGAAAATGTCCCTTTCATATGACCTCTCCCCTACGCGCATAGCTTCCGGACGACTGTACCAAAATGGATAGTTATTTTTTTCCGTGTTCGTAATTGACAGGACAATATCTGTGGAAAAAAATTAATATATTCACGAAAAAATAATTTGCGGCACCAAGTTTTCCCGGTCAGTTAGTATATAATAAAGCAACATTTAAAATACTTCGGTTGTTTTGCCATGGAGCTAAAAAAATAGAACGTTTGTTTTAGAGACACAGTTATCGATATAATATTTGTATTAATACGTAACGAATGTTTACTGTCTAAACATTTACTTTTACGATCGTTTAGAAACTATAACGGTTTGTAAAAAATATAACAACACTATATTTCTAACGATTCGTTTTATTATTGCGTTTTTCCATTTTAATTGTCATAAAATGAATTATGTGTTAGCAAATATAACCGATGCTAATTTTGCAGTTAAAGGAAATACAACTTGTTTTAGTATAACTGTGTACAGTTTAACACAAATAGAAGTATTTATTAGCTGATTGTATCTATCTTTGAAGACGGGTTAGCGCAGTGGTCGTGGTAACTGGGACTTTAGAGGATGCGAGCCATAGACATATTTGTGGTCTGAACCTATGTTATATTTCTGGACCCCCGATACGAGATTTTCATCTTACCGGACACTTGTGTTTACGGGGTCAATTATTTATAATATATGAACAATATATTGACTTTATTGTAGACATAATACTAAGCTATTATTACCGAAATACCCACGACTTTTAAAGAGATAAAAAAAAACTATAAACACTAACATTTTAACTTTATCTATGAGACAACAATTCTTAAATAATATACAATCAATTATCTTTTATATATTAATACGTGAAGCAAAATCTCTGTATCCGTTTTTATGAAAATTGCGCAGACGGAGGAGTATGAAATTTCGCACACTTACAGTTTTTATAGAGAAGGAGTGCAGAATGATAATGTTTTTTTTTTAATTATGCATATAAAATAGGTACATTAAATCAATAAATAAATAAAAAAACATTACACACTACCATTTATTTGACACACACACATACATACTCTTTTGTTTATTATTTTAGAAGTAGGTATAGTCTATAGGTAGTAGGGACTGTCGCCATATCGCGACGCAGCGCCGCCCAACTCTGGTACATTTCGAGGGTGTGCTGGGCCAAATCCACCGCCGCGCCACAATTGTGACATCCAGTCGTCGGCTCCCTGTGGGCCGTCCGACACAAGTAATCACCAAAGCAGCCGTGCCCGGTGAGAGCCTGCGTCAGACGGAAGGTGAGGGGTTTGCGCTTACGGGCGCATCCAGCTCCGCTCCAGGACCGGGCGCACGGCAGTCGTTACGTGTGTGCTTACGTTACTTAGTTCTTTTTAATAGAACAAATACTTGAGTATTATTATAGACTCGAGTTAATATACTCGATATAATATCAATACGCATGTTAAGTTAATTTATATTAAAGAAGTACAGATTAACATATAAGTACGTAGCATTTTATAAAAAAGTGTAGTATACATTTGACGATAGACGATTTATAACTGGTGATTTTTACATAAGGCGATAAAACATATCCATGAAGTAGCAGATTTTCTTTATATTTCTTTACAAAATGAAAACGTTATTTAATAAATATGATCTTAAATTATAGTGAAGAGTTTAACACATACATAATTGTATAGTCAAGTTCCTTACGAGCCGTATAGTCCATTCCTGTCTATCCACAAAAGAGGCATAACAAAATACATCGAACGATAAAAAACGATAATTATTATCATCCATTTTAAAACAACAACTGTGTCCAAAATTGCGTGACGCGAATCACGGCAAGGTCAAGCGAATACATAATTAGTAAATCTTTATGATAACGACGGCGACGTTTTATTGACCTTGTACATGCTTTCAGAACTCGGAAAAATAAATGCATTAATTTTTAATCCGATATAAAACATTCTCTACACACGAGATCTTCTAATAATAAATGTTTGTCTTTACCGGAATATCATTTGTGGCTTCATGTTGGCAAAATATTTAAAATAACAATTTGAAACAAACTTTATATTAATTTCAACGTATTGTTATTTTATTAATCATTTTCTGATGCGAATTTACAATGTACATATAATGATTATATAATTTATTTAAACGCATAGTCATAAAAGGGTTACTACCCTATTATATATTATTATTTATTTATATGAGAATGTTTATATATGTTATCAACATTGGTCGATGTTTTTAATACAATTATGATAAGGTATAAATTATTTGAAAGTACTAATAGATAGTCGAATGAGTATATTTCAGTCTATTTGAATAATTCTTTATTACAAATATAACTTATATCGCGCTATGAGTCCTATAAGCCACAAAAATTACTTTAAAGTGATCCAATTTGAAACGCAGTTAATATGAAAGGCATATTAAGCATTATTATAATAACTGAAAAAGTCGAGCGTCTGCTAAAATATAGCACAACATAATACAGAAGATAAAGGTGACAATTATTATATATGTAGATTATTTATTCGCGGTAAACGAGTATGAACTCATAGAAGTTGCGATATCTTCGAAATGGCGGTAAAATGTGTTTGTCATTCGGGATCACTAGCTATCTATATACTCCATCAACTTAAACATACTCATAAACCGTTGCGTTTATACGTTAAGAAATACGGTTACCGACGAGCGAGGATCGCGACGACGCCTGGGGCACGGCTTTACTATTGTATTTAAATTGTTTTAATCGACGATAGTAGGTACTTACTAGCGTTTGTTATAAAAAAAATGGTAATAATTGTATTTGATCGCAAACGACAAAAATAACGACTTCAATTACATCGACAAGTAATAGAAGAAGAAGAAATATACTTTATTGTGCAAAAGTTAAAGTACATAGGTATCTTAAAAAAAAAAAAAAAACTTACAAAATAATAATATGCACAAAGGCGGTCTTATCGCTAGGTAAGCGATTTCTTCCAGACAACATTGGGGTAAAGGAGATTTTAAAACAAAACAGCGTAGGGTTATCAAAAAGGCAAAAAAAAGTGAATCCTACAATCTAATAATATAAATAAATAATAAACATATAAATAAATTAATAAATAAATACATACCCATTACATTATGTTTTATCGTAATAATAAACACACAAATAAATATATACATATTACATTTATAGGTAATGGTTTATCATAAATATAAAATCGAATAATTGTTTATATCAATACAACGTAGATCGACGAAAAAATAGTCAAGTAACTAACAAGTAACGCGTGTTATCAAAGATTACTCAAAAAGTAGTTATCGGATCTCGATAAAATTTAAATGTGACACACATGATAAACATCAGCTTTCGATTAAATTAAAAATTATCAAAATCAGTACACCCAGTAAAAAGTTATGCAGATTTTCGACAGTTTCCCTCGATTTCTCTGGGATCCCATCATCAAATCCTGGTTTCCTTATCATGGTACCAAACTAGGGATATCTCCTTTCCAACAAAAAAAGAACTATTAAAATCGGTACATCCAGTGAAAAGTTATGTGGTATAATACAACGTAGGTCGACGAAAAAAGCGTCAAGTTAAAACGCATTATTAGATATAACCACGATATAACTCGACCAAATGACACACACCACGTTTCGATTAAAAAAAATGTCGAAATCGGTCCACCCAGTCAAAATTTCTGAAATCACATACATAAAAAAAAATACAGTCGAATTTAGAACCTCCTCCTTTTTTGGAACTCGGTTAAAAATGCTATACCATCGGGAAATCATTATGACACTATTATTAGACGCAATCGTCTAATTATTATGAAACATTATTTGTTGAAAGCAACCGTTACGAATTTTTTGATCGACTGGTACCATTGTGTCAGGATTGTAACTGTAGAAATAAGTACTAGCAAATCAACGTACGTAATTATTTTCAATACCAAGAAACAGTGCGAAGGTGTAATTAAGAAATTAAAGTAACTCAACGAAACACATTAAGAAACCAGTCGTTAATTAGTACAAACGAAGTATGAAGGAACGACGAAATGGCAGAACAATAACGTATGTTCGTAACTCCGTGAAGTACTGTCGGAGGAAGGACAAAACTTGGTTGTAACAATTTTATAATATAAATTTATTGTAACGTTTATTGTTAAAGGCCGAGGTTAAAGAGCTTATAAAATTAGCGTCTTTATATTTCA
The DNA here is from genome assembly GCF_905220565.1 of Melitaea cinxia. Lineage (NCBI taxonomy): Eukaryota > Metazoa > Arthropoda > Insecta > Lepidoptera > Nymphalidae > Melitaea > Melitaea cinxia. The sequence goes on from NC_059412.1 coordinate 6,651,621, forward strand.
TGCTATTTATTATTATTTTTTTGTTAATTATGTTTATCTACAGTAATTTCATAAAGTCAAAAGACAATTAATAATAAATAAACAAATATTAGAAATAACGGGGGCCTTACTTTACAGTTTACTCTTATGTTGGAAAGTACATTTATTGTTTAAATTAATGGGAAAATATATGATTAACAACCGCTCTGGTAACCTGATTCCGCAATGCTTGAAGACATAAGTTTTCGAGCAATGCGTCCTGCCTGTGTTAACATACGGAGCCGAGACGTGGACACTGACGAAGGGACTGGTCCACAAGTTTAAAGTCGCTCAACGTGCAATGGAACGGGCTATGCTTGGGGTATCTCTCAAAGACAGGATTAGAAATGAGACTATCCGCGAGAGAACGAAAGTAACCGACATAGCCCACAGAATTAGCAAGTTGAAGTGGCAGTGGGCTGGTCATCTGTGTCGCAGGACCGATGGCCGTTGGAGTAGACGGGTCCTAGAGTGGAGACCACGTCTTGGCAAACGCAGTGTGGGACGTCCTCCGGCCCGTTGGACCGACGATCTGCGTAAGATTGCCGGTGTAGGCTGGATGAGGATTGCGGAAGACCGGGATGTGTGGCGCGAACTTGGGGAGGCCTATGTCCAGCAGTGGACTGCGATAGGCTGAAGTGATGATGATGATGAACCGCTCTGGTGTAGTAGTGCGTAGGCGCCTAAACCACCGTTGGTTTTCGAGTTTGATTCCCGCTCGGGATGGATAAATGTATTTTTACAAATATTTCTTTCCGGTCTGTCCTTGTGGGTCTCCCCACCGCGCCTCGGTCATCGGTAGGAGCTGTCGGTCCTGATTGTTTACATAAATAACTGATAGCGATCGTTATTCAAAGTAGGGAATATATACGCTAACACGCTGCTCTATTGGATTAAGCTCCAACCCTTCTCATGAATGGAGAAAGAGGTCTATGCCGAGCAGTGGTATGTTACAGGCTGAATCGTGAAAATGAACGAAAATGTCTACAATAGATGAGAAAATAAGTTAATCTTTGCATAGTGTAACTACAGTATATTTAGTACTTAATACTTTTTGTAAGATGAGTCCTTACTATAAAGATATTTTATTTTTATTATTATTATTAGAATCTACTCACATTTTATTACTTTGGAAAGACGAACAAAATAATAGACGAACAAAAACAAAGCATAAATGAAAAATTATAAAGGGCACTACGCTGATAACATCAGGAGTAGCCACTCAATTTAATTTTCTTTCTGCTTTGGCTGCGTACGTTAGCGTGTTTATGTGAAATATACTATTAAAACGTCATGCTACGAGACAAAGGAGCTGATCAAAAATGTACCAAAGTTGTAAGTATTAAAAAAATTCATTGAAATTTAAACGCGGGTCTGTAAAAAAATTTAGGATATGGAATACATAGGTTAATATTATTAATTACAGTAAAGTCAAATAAAAGTTTAATGTAAACTATAATAAGAGCAGGTATTTTTTTACTCTTTCGCGCCATTTATAGATCGTTTTAGAATGAGCTTAGCAGATAAGCATTTGTATATTATATGTTTCTTGTGCTAATTAACAAGGGAAGTGTTTGTCTTGATAACAGATATTAACAACTCAATACTGTTTAGACAAAGGAGCATGAGATAACAATAGTCCAGTAAAATGTCGTTTATTATTAGTTTAAATGATTTTAGCTATATATTTAAGGTTCACTATTTTACTTAAATAACTCCATATTTTTTTAACTCTAAATTGCGACATTAGATGTCCCAAAAGGAGCGCTCATATTTCAAGGGAAACGATTTAGAACAATACTTTTGGGAAACACATACTTTTACTACTTTGCTATACTCATATTATAATTTTCCTTACTCTATATATTTCGAAATATTATAACAATATTTCAATACAAGACGGAACACAGGATTGAAATTGGAATGTCCGTAAGCAAAACAAATCGTTTTTAAACGACATCAAATGAGGAGGTTCTAAATTCGAGTGAATTTTTACATAGAAAGAGGGTTTTAATCACCTTTACCGTATATACTAATTCATAAAATTTGAAAACATGAAGCACATAATTTAGCGCCATTTACGCGATTCGGTCATTTATCTCAATTGTTACGGTATTAAAAGTAAAAGGTGCCACAATTTCTTCTCGTACGAGCAGAGGTCAGAACTGTTACGCTAGTTTCTCACACTACGAGTTTAATAATAATTTGTAACGAAATGTAAATCGTTATTAATAACACCGTTTCATTTGGTCTCTTTCACATGTTAATCATTATTGTTTTATCTGATTTTTGTTAATAAAGCCATTGCGACATCCACGAACGAAACCATGAGATAGTTATTTTTCTATTAAAAAAGCAACAAAATTTAAAATGCTTTAAGTCCATTTTTATATATATATATTAATGTTTGTGTATTCTTTATAGAATCGTACACTATGCATTTGGTCACGTCATGATCTTCAGCTAAGTGTTGTGCATGAGCCCACAAAGTTTTCTGAGTTGGTACAACCAAAAAAAAAAAAACGTAGCAGCGCACGCAGAGTCCAGCTAGTATTGTATAAAAATACAAGGCCTATTTGTTATGATCCATAAATATAAAAACATATGACGAATATTATCAAAGCTTGCTATAACCTGCCAATAAAATAAGATATTTGTACATATGAACATAGAAACACTATAAAAAATATCATAATCATTCTTTAGAAGTCGAGTATTAAAAAAATTATCATGCATTCATACGAAAAAATTACGCAATACGTTAAAAGTTAAATAAAGATACCATCAGTAATTAAATTTGTTTAAAATTAGGTAGTAAAAATGTTGTAGTTTCAGTACAAATTTTAAAAAATATGTATAATTTTTTAAACTGCTATCGCCCAAAAAAATCTGACTTAATAAATTTAGTTAAACCGTCTCACGAAAAATTATAAAACTTAGTAATCTACTTAACATTGAAATAAATAATTATTCTTAAAGATACATTATAATATATCAACATATATTTTTTTAAATATAATTAAACATATTTTTATATATTGTAAAAAACTCCCGATACTTCGGCAATTTTGCAATATCATTGAGCTTAGTGGAGGAATTAGTTCAGACTATTGAATCCATTATTAAATAACCAGTAGTTAAGGATCCGAATTTATGACAGCGAAGCAATAGAATACGAAATCTATATATTAATACGTGAAGCAAAAACTATGTATAGCTTTTACGAAAATTGCGCGGACGGAGGAGAACGAATTTTCGCACACTTATCTTAATATATATAAATTACGCGTCACGTTTGTAAATTTGCACACCGTGTGCATTTTGATCCAACTTGAAAGATAAGCTATATTTTATTTCAATATAAATTATAATTATATTCACAAAAAAAAGAAGGCCGTACAAAGTTCGCCAGGACAGCTAGTAGTTTATATATAGAGAAGGAGTGCAGAATGCTAATATTTTTTTTAATTACGCATAAAATTCATTAAATCAATACACACTACCACACAAACGAATTTATACTCTTTTGTTTAATGTTTAAAGTCTGTGGTCAAATTGAGAATATGATTAGATTAGAATATTTTATAGATTTATTACATATGGTACAATTTTGACCACTGGACGACCACTAGTAATGTATTAATATCTGTAATTAAAGATTATAGAGTATAGGAGCCAGTTTCAGCGATCATTGATGAGGTTACCTATAGTACCTACATAGCAGATAAAACTTTATGATATATTTTTCTGTTTACCATAAAACTTCACTTTACCTGTACACCGCCGCGTTGGCGCAACGGTTAGAGCCATGGATTGTACCTGTTGCGCTGACGGTTGCGGGTTCGATCCCCGTACATGACTAATATTTGTATTGGCCATACGGGTGTTTGCCGTAGTCTGGGTGTTTGTGCAGTCCTTGTGGGTCTCCCCACCGTGCCTCGGAGAGCACGTTAAGCCGTCGGTCCCGGTTTTTATCGTGTACACCTGATAGCGATCGTAACTCATAGTAGGGAATATATCCGCCAACCCGCATTGGGCCAGCGTGGTGGATTAAGCTCTGATCATTCTCCTACATGGGGAAAGAGGCCTATGCCCAGTAGTGGGATATTACAGGCTGAAGCGTTACCTGTAAGTGAGACATTAGTACCTAAAAAATTAAAATTTAATAATTGAGGTGATACAACCTCTTGATTCAATCCTATCAATAGTTTATATTATGTGAGATGAACTTTTTCAGAAACAGGTGAAACGGGTCGTATTAAGTATAGTATAGAATATGCATACAATATATGAATATTCGTTAAAATAACTTTAAATTCATAACAGAGCTCATATCCTAATCCCTCACTGTCTTATTTTGACCTAAATAACGGTTAAACACAAACGAAACACGTGTAGTAGGGGGACGCCTCCCCGACCACTAGGGTTACCAACACCCGTTTATGCTTGGATATTTTATAGTGGATCTTCCTTTGTTTCAAATTGTATTAGGAGGTTGAAGTTATAGCGTTATATCCTTAAATTTATTAAAGTGCGTAAATTAAGATTGCAATCTGAGAACAAGGATAAGTCCTAGTTTACTTAAATCATGTTTTACATCTTTTGTACTTCACAAGATTTCAATATAATGTAACTCTAATAAAACTGAATTAAAAAAATATATACATCTCAACACAAAAATTTCGTGCCACAGTGTTCTTTATCGAACTCCTCTAAAACGGTTTGACCAATTTTTATGAATTATTTTGTGTATATTTGTTAAGTCCGAGAATAGGGTATAGGCTGTTTTTATACTGCTAGGTGATAATGTGTCTTTCTTCATACGGCGAAACGTTTGCGAGTCAGCTTGCTTATTAATAAAATGTTGATAGTGGTAACCCTAGCGTGAACCCAGTCAAAACTACAACGCCATTGGTTAGCAAACAAGATATATACCACCAATAACTCGTCATAACAATTGCGATGGCTCGGTAATAGCACTTCGTGTTGATCATACCGTTAGCGATAGATGACGACTGACACGCAACGCTTTTACACACACGAATTAAAAAGATACTACATTATCATTACGATATACGTGTACACTTTTATATTTAAAATAGACGGTTTATAGTATCACGGACACGAGTTAGACCGCGACCTTTCACTTTCTCCACAGAAATGTGCAAACGCGTGTTTCGCGATATTATTCGAGTTATGTTAACGTTCGAGATTATATTTGTGAACGCACAACTTTCGTTGCTCCAATACTGGGAAAATATTTTTGCACGCACCAGCCTCTCTTATGTTTCTAGTACAAACATAAAATTATTAGGTACCTTCTTTCAAGTCATGTATGGGAACAAAGATTGATAAGTATCGATTACGTCGAAACAATTTTATCATAGAAATAAATGACACCAAGGAAAAATCGATCGCTCAACATGGGTATTACAGACTTATCGGTTTATATTTTTTTATTCTATATGCACATACACACATATCAAGTAGATTATTATATATTAAAGCGAGTTATACTTTACAACAAGCCTTCGAGCGCCATCTGTTGACATATAGTTGAACTAAGAATTAGTTTTAACTTTTCAATTATGTAAATAAGGAATGCAGTCCTCTCGCCGTGAAGCAATTGCCATAAAAAAATGATGCGTAATTTATGTCAGCTGCTTTACATCTTTAATGTAGTATTTCTAATATAGATCGTAAAGTACTTAATAGAAATAGAAAAATATATTTAATAATCTTGACACATAAGATACGTTCACTTCAGTGAACTATATATATAGTTAATATGTACAAAAAACATACACGTTTAGTGTTTATTACCACTGTATCATTAAAAAAATATACCATAATATTCCATTTTTTTTATAAAAAGAACAAGTTATATGATCAAAAAAGTAAAGAATAAAAGACGAATGAAAAAATTCATATACAAATAAACTGTCAGCTTTCAAAAAAAAAAAAACAAAAAACGTGACAAAACATTTCGACTTCACTTTCACGACATCCTGAAACGATTTATTTTGACTCGCCGCTATAAATCAATGCCGACGGTCGATGAAAATAATTTATTTTCAAACGCATCGGCGATTTATAGGACTTTAAAAACTGACATTTGGTTATATTACCGAATTTTTATACTACAACTAAAGAGTTAACTATTGACTAAATAGGTTTACCCATTGGTGTCATAACACAACTAAATTGACAAAGCAACCTAAATTCGTGCCAACAATATTCTATACATATACCTACTCAAATAACACAAATAACACACTTCGCTAACCTACCCACACAAATTAAAATCGATCTCTAAATGAGTTCCTAAGCTCAAACTTAAAATAGGCCTGGATGATTTCACTTCATTGTCACTAAATTAGAACATATCAGGAAACGTACCGATTATTTATACCACACGTATTTGACAGTTCGCAACGAAAGACAACATCCTGGTGTCTGCTTATCATTTGATAAAATATTGGTTTAATTAATATAGTTTAAATATATATATGTATAGTTTTTACTTACAGGCTCCATAGAAATATTCAAAAAACTTACTAAGAATGCATATAACTCGTTTTTAAGTTATTGAATATTAAAAAACCTTAGTCGATTTGTAAGAAGTCGAAATCACGGAACGCATACATTTTATAAGAAATTCATAAATTAAAATTAATATTCATAAATAAATAAATATCTAGACAATACACACACGGTCGTCTGTTCCTAAAGTAAGCAACTTAATGCTTGTGTTATAGGTAACAGCCGACTGGTATTTATTTATTTTTTCGATAAATATACTTATAAATAATACATATATAAATATATAAATAAATATTTATATTACACCCAGACTCGGGGTGAGAATCGAACCCAACCCTCGGAGCAGAAAGCATGGTCACTACAAACTGCGCCAACGGGCTAGTCAAATTCATTAGTACAAGTACATAATAATTCAAATAACATTTAATGTTTACACTTTTGTTTTAAAATCTGAAAAGTTTCAATAAACGTTTAAATATGAACGAAAACATGTGAAAAAAGTAGTTCTCACATAAAATAAATAGCCTGCGTTATGTATATCTATTAGTAGTGGGTATTCGTGCATTCTGGATCAACCTTCGGTTGATCCAGAATACACGAATACGACATGGCTCCTCGCCTAAAAAAAAAAGTGATGGGGTCATCTAAATCGATTGCACTCATTCGTTTTGTGCTAACTCTAACGGTTCGCTACTTAGGTTTCTAAATTTGCAAAAATTCGTTGCAAAAGCCAAAGGCGTAAACAAAAGTGTAACAAAAAAGTTAGGATTAGGAAATTACAAATCTTGTCTTTTTAATAAAAATATTCAACATCATAGTATGTATAGGTTTAGATCAATTAAACACACAATATTTACTCAGGAAATCAATAAAACTTTTTTGTCATACCAAGATAGCAAGCGCTACATATTACCAAACCAAGTCGATACATTGGCGTGGGGTCATTACAAATTAAGAAAAGTATAATAGGTACATAGTTTATTTTTATTTGTTTTCTTATACTTGTGGTTTTATTGTAAATAACTTTTAAATTTTTAAAACATGTTTATCTTTCTTTTTGTATTCTAATGTAATAAAATCAATCCTTTACTTACTTGAATTTTTGTTGTCATAAGTGTAATATTTTGAGAATGTATATATTTTTAAATTGTTTTTAGATGTAATAAATTTGTTTTCTTACCTCCATTGTATTATTGTAATTTTTAGTTTAAGAATCAATAAAACAGTTTTAAAAAGTAAAAAATGATTATTGTTTTCTTGTACCTCGTCTAATCCACACGTAAGGAAAAATGAAACATTTTATTCATCCATTCACTGCAATAGTTGCGGGACCTAGTGGTTGTGGAAAATCAAATTTTGTTACAAAATTTATTAATAATATGGAAGAAATATGTAACACATCTTTTTCCCAAGTAACATGGTGCTTTGATGAGATGCAACCCTTATACAATTTAAAAAATGTTAACTACTTTCAAGGATTACCTGACTTAAGTATGTTTGATGGTAAAGAGGCCAATTTGATTATAATAGATGATCTGATGAGAGAATCTGATGGTCGCATTGTAGATATATTTACAAAGGGTAGTCATCATAGAAATTTAAGCGTATTTTATATAACTCAAAATCTGTTTCATCAAGGAAAAGGTCAGAGAGATATTTCCTTAAATTCGAACTATATAATTTATTTTAAGAACCCTCGTGATAAAACACAAATTCGATATTTAGCTCGTCAAGTTTCACCAGATAATGTAAAATTTGTACAAGAAGCTTATAAAGATGCAACGACAGAGGCACATGGTTATTTAATGATAGATCTCAAACAAAATACTAATGACATGTATCGTTTTAAGACGAATATATTCCCAACTGACAAAAACTGTTCAGTTTATGTACCGAAAAGAGGGTTTAAATACGACAAGAACCAACAAAGTTCTATCATTTACAAATAATGTCTGGAGCCTTAAAGACACATAAAGAACTGCTCATCGCATTGCAAACTTTAAAACCAAAACATCAAAAAGCTTTATTAAAATCATGTGATGAAGATGAAATAAATTGCATATGTGAGTGTATTCATAATGTGCTACAAGGCAAAGTCCCAATAAAAGAAAAGGATAAAAAATTTTTAAAACAATATATAACATTACTCCGCAAACTTGTTCGTAAAACTACAACCAAAGTTAGAAAAAATATAATTGTTCAAAAAGGTGGTGCATTTCTACCTATTATTTTAGGTTCTATATTAAGTGGATTAGTTAGTGGTCTTATTTAAAATGGAACACACTAAGAAAATGTTACTGGTGGAACCAAGTTTGATTGATAAAATAAATGAAAGGAACGCGAGTCACGAAAATCCTAAATCTCGATTAGATACAGAAATGCAAAATATTCTTAAAAGTAACGATGACGACAGAAAAAAATGGATTTTATACTTACAAACATTACAAAGATATTTGCACTTTACCAGAGAAGATCGTCAATCTTATCAACTTCCAATAATAACCTCAAATATGGATTCATCTGAAACACTTTTGAAAAAAGAACAATATGATAAAAGTAGTGATTCATACACCAAAGAGCCTATTGTCGACCACACATTGAATGAAGAAGTTGTACACAAAGAAAGTGACACAGTTCAAAATAAAACTATATACTCAAAAAAGCAAATATTAAGTTTAATACCTAAATCGTACATTAAAAAAGGTGAGTCATTATTAGATTTCCTATTAACAAATCAGAACAAAGTACACTGGAATGATGATGGTACAGTACTCGTGGATAATAACAAAATAAGTGGGAGTAATATTGTAGATTTAGTTAATGATTCATTAAGACCATTAAAAAAAAGTGATCCAATAGGATGGGAAAAATTTGCTAAAGCTTTGAAGGATCTAAAAGTCCCACTCACTTATATTGGTAATCCTAAGAGAAGCGACTATATTAATCAACTTCGGTTAAAAAGTTTTGAAGAAATATCTGGTGACGAGGAATATTCTACACCTACATCCGAAAAAAAGTATATTAGAAAATTAAAGAAGAAAATCGATTGGGAAAAATGGACCCCCTACTAGAAATTCACAAAATTTATTATGATGCATCACACCCTGCTGGTTATAGCAGTATTGAAAAACTTGCAAAAGCTATGACAGGAAAAATGAAAAAAAATGAAGTCAAGCAATGGTTACAATCACAAGAAACGTACACACTTCATAAACCGGTTTACAAAAAGTTTCCTCGAAACAAATATATTTTATCTGACCTTAATAAACTATGGCAAGCAGATTTGAGTGACATGCGAACATATAGTAAATATAATGATGGTTATAACTATATATTGTGTGTTATTGATGTATTTAGTAAGTATGCTTATGCTCGACCTATGAAAAATAAAAATTCTTTAACAATCAAAAAATGTTTTGAGAGTATTTTTGAGGAAGCTCATACAATTCCTACCCACATACAGTCTGATAAGGGTACTGAGTTTGTTTCCAAAGATGTTCGTCAATATTTTAAGAGTAATCATATTAATTATTATACAACAAATAATCCTGATATTAAGGCCAGCATTGTAGAAAGATTTCAAAGAACACTCAAGTCAAAAATGTGGCGCTATTTTACACATAAAAATACGTATAGATATATAGATATTTTACAAGATTTGTTATATGCATATAACCATAGTTTTCATTCAAGTATTAAAATGCCTCCATGTGACGTAAGTTCTAGTAACATTATGACTGTTTGGAATAATTTGTATGTTCGAGAAAATGAAAGATCTCTACGAGATATCTCATTACCAAAGTTTCACGTCGGTGATTATGTTAGAATCACAAAATACAAACATATATTCCAGAAGGGATACGAATCTAACTGGAGTGATGAAATTTTTATTGTTTCAACTGTAATCCCTAGATCACCTTGGGTTGTGTACACCTTAAAAGATTTACAAAACGAAGTTATAGAAGGTACTTTTTATGAAAGAGAATTACAAAAAGTTACTCCACCTAACCCCACTTCAGACTACAAAATAGATAAAATAATAACATCTCGATATTCTGGTAGCAGAAGGCAAGTGCTTGTCAAGTGGAAAGGTTATCCTGATAAATTTAATAGTTGGGTTTTGGCATCACATTTAAAACAGATATAATGAAAGGAAGTTTTTATTTAACATTACTAAGCAACAGTTCAATAGAATATTTTCCAGATAATATGACAACAAAGTTTTCTACTAAATTACCGAAATCAATCAAATTAGAGGGGGAATGGGTTGTTGGTGTTGTTGAATTTCAGTACCCGTGTACAATGTTCACTGTTCAAGAACATGAAAATATAGTTTATATTAATAAGAATATGTTAATGCCAAATGAAAAATATCCTTCTATTGTTTACTATAAAAAACATATTCCCGCTACTAACTATGACAATATTAATCACATTTTGAAAGCTTTAAATAATATGAGAGAAAATATAACCTTTCGATACGATGAGATATCTAAGTTCGTATCTGTGACAATTGCAGATGATTCAATAAAGTCCTTGACATTATCACATAAGTTATGTATTCAATTAGGGTTTGAACCTAATAAAAATTTGGTAGAAAAGACGTTTGGAAAACGACCTGCAAACTTACATCTGGGATTACCGTCACAACTGTTTGTTTATTGTGATATAGTGGAACCACAGATCGTTGGAGATGTTATGACCTCTTTACTTAGAATTATACCACTAGATTCTTCAAAATACATATATGGTGCAAATAAAATGCATGTGTTTTCCCCTCCTCACTACATATCAGTTATGCGCAGAGAATTCGATACAATTGAAATAGATATAAGATCAAGCACTGGTCAAAAAATACCATTCCAGTTTGGAACAGTGTGTATTAAACTACATTTTAGAAAGTTATAATGTATCCTCACAGTAACATAAATTGTCCATACGAAAATTATTATACTCATCAAGCTGGTTCTGGAATAGGAGTCATATACAAAGGAGTTCCTTATCAACGTGGTCATGGCATTGGGAACTTTTTGGGAGGGTTATTTCGATCTGTTTTACCTTTGCTTTCAAGCGGTGCTAAAGCCATAGGAAAGGAAGCTTTGAGCGCAGGTGTTGGAATTCTCTCTGATATGACAAGAGCACGACCCATGGATGAATCAATAAAGTCACGACTTAAGGAAATTAGTTCAAATTTGAAAAGAAGAGCTGATAAAAAAATTGATAAATTAAACATGTCTGGTACAGGCTATATAACTAAAAGAAAATGTCTTGGGACGGTCATTCCTTCATCGAACGGTAAAGGAAAAGGTGTTAAGAAAAGAAAATCAACTCGTCAATATCAAGGAGATATATTTACATAAATTGTAAAACAATGTCTTTCTTACATAGTCACTCTTGTGAATGTATAAAATCTGAATTAGATTTGTTTGCTTTACCATCAACACAAACAAGCATAGAAAGTGGAATGTGGGTGCAATATAAACCAATATCATCTTTAGCTGACGATGGTCCTATAGAATTTCAAGTCCCTGGAACTGGTGATGACTATATAGACTTATCTCATACACTGATTCAATTAAAAGCAAAAATATTAAATGAGGATTCTTCAAAACTGGCTGCTTCAACTGTTGTAGCACCTGTAAACAATTGGCTTCATTCAGTTTTTACTCAACTCGATGTTTATTTAAACCAAAAATTAGTTTCACCTCCAAACAATACATATGCTTATCGAGCTTACATTGAAACTCTTTTGAATTATTCATCTGAGGCAAAACAATCTCATTTAACGTGTAGCCTTTGGTATGAAGATACAGCTGGTAAAATGGATTCAACCGAAGAAAAAAATTCAGGTTTTACTAAAAGACAGCAATTAGTTTCAGAAAGTAAGGAAGTTGAAATGATAGGACATCTTCATGGTGACATATTCAATCAAGAAAAATTTTTAATTAATGGCGTTGAGATGAGTATTAAATTGGTGAGATCACGTGAAACATTTAACCTGATGGCTCCAACAGACGATGTTAAATACAAAATAAACATTACAGATGCGACTCTCCTTGTTAGAAGGACAAAAATTAACCCCTCTGTCTTACTTGCCCATCAAAAAGTCTTAGCCACCACAACTGCAAAATATCCCATAACTCGAGCTGAAGTAAAAGTTCTAACGATACCGTCAGGGGTCCAGGGTAAGACATTAGACAATATCTTTTTGGGTCAAGTACCTAAGAGATGTATAGTTGGATTTGTAAGTAATGCAGCATTTAATGGTTGTTTGTCTAAAAATCCGTTTAATTTTGAGAACTATAAAATGAATTCCTTTTGTTTATATATTGATGGTCAGCAAATACCTTCAAAAGCTTTACAACCATCTTTTGGTAATAATATTTTCACTGCAACCTATCATACATTATTCTCAGGAACAGGGATACATTTTCTTAACGAAGGTAATGGGATATCTCACGATAAGTATTCAAAAGGTTATTGTTTGCTAGCATTTGATCTCACACCTGATTTATCAGCCAATTCATCTAGTCATTGGAATCTAATTAGACATGGTAGTGTTAGATTAGAAGTTCGCTTTGAATCTGCTCTGACTCAAACGATCAATTGCGTTGTTTATGCAGAATTTGATAATGTCATTGAAATAGATAAAAATCGTAATGTAACCGTTGACTATAGTAGCTAAGAGAATGAATATTGTATTTCCTTTCTAAGTATTATTAAGTTCTCACTCTGTAATATGTGTTATTGTGTAAGTAAATGATTATTTTTAAGTTTTCTTTCATTTTATTTTAAAAACCCTGTCAATTGCATGTTAAATAAGAAGGTCTAGCTTATTTATTCCACTTGTGTATGATAGAGCGAATGAATAAGTCTTCTTTTAAATAATTATGAATACTTTACAAATACAATCATACTTAAAAAAGATTCATCCAAGCTTACAAAATAATGTGTATGCTGCGAATCGATTACCAATGTATGTGACGGCTCCCACATACCTTATAAGCAATTTGGACCCGGACTCAAAACCAGGATCTCACTGGGTAGCCATCCACATAGACAGTAATGGTGTTGGTGAATATTTTGATACGTATGGCCGCTTGCCTATGGGGATGCATAAAATGTTTTTGAATAGAAATGCAAGGAAATGGCATTTTAATAATAGTAGGATACAAAATGATTGGAGTTCAGTGTGTGGCGAGTACTGTTTAATGTACTTACTGTATAAGTTTAATAAGAAGTCATTGACAGAGTTTCAAAATGAATTTGACAGCGATACACTTAAAAATGATATGTTATTAAGTATTATGTTCAAATCTTATTTTATGAGAGATTAAAAATGTAACTTAAAGATTACTTGGAAATAAATAATGTTTTGAACAGAAATTGAAGCAAAGTTTTATTGTAAACCTCCGCTTTAATATTGTCAATAAGACGTCAAAGGAATGTAGTTTGGTAAGAAGCGTAATGGTCGTTAATGATAGTTAGTAATTGTATAGTAATTAAGGTAATTGCATAGTAATTAAGGGTAGTGGAGTTTGCAAATTTAGAAACCTAAGTTGCGAACCGTTAGAGTTAGCACAAAACGGATGAGTGCAATCGATTTAGATGACCCCAAAACCTTTTTTTTTTTTTTTTTTTTTTTTTTTTTTTTTTTTTTTTTTTTTTTTTTTTTTTTTTTTTTTTTTTTTTTTTTTTAGGCGAGGAGCCATGTCGTATTCGTGTATGATCCAGAATGCACGAATACCCACTACTTCTATTAAACTAATAATACAAAGTTAACCCTCATTATAATGGCCCGAGATTGTACCTAATACTGAGGTAAGTTTTAGTTCATCTGATTGAGCCCTAAAAGGAATATACTTTCTCCTTGGTTCGAAGTAAATAGCGTATGGACTGTAAGGCATAAAGAAAACAGTACTTATAACGTTTCAGAGTGACCCAGTTCGAGAGCCGGGGACACGACTCCGTTTCTTTTACGATAACCTAATGGTAATAGGATGAAAACTCTATTTTTTATTGGTACCTTAATGACGCTTAATAAATAATGCTTTATATTTTATTTCGGAAACCCTTTTTTAGGTACGACATTTTTTTTATAGATAGATTACCAGTGGCCACGAAATCTTTCCGATGTCAATGTATGTAATCAGATATAAACTATGTGTACCATACAAAAAATCTACAGGACCACCTAGTTTTTTATTAAAAGATTTCGCGCTGTGTCCAACGGCTCATTAAAATGATTTTCTTATGTAGTAAATTGTTATTCTAATCCAATACCAGTTCACCTATAAAGTTACGCCAGGTGGCAAATATTTTGTGTAAAAAATATTACTTTGCAAATGCTGGGAAAGCGTTCGGAATAAGAAATAAGTAGGAAGTATTCGGTATACATCAAAGCGAAAGATATATTTATTTCAGGACAAAGGTTAGAGGAAAATAAAATTATTTCAGAGATTCTGTGCATTTTGATATCTTTTGGAACTTTATTTTGCGATAGAATTTTTAAGCCTTATAAGATTGTTTTAGTTTAAATTAGTTACTAGTTTAGACTAAATTTTTTAACGTTCTCAATATCGTTCATTAATATACATTAAAACTAATATTCGGGTGCATTTAAGAAAAACCAGCCGGGAATGACGTATTTGTTTTACGCGTTTTTCACTGTCGGTTCAGTAGTAGAGTAATATGTGGCGTAGGAACAATGCGTCCCTCGCAGCCTCTCGGCAACATTTTCGTCTGTTATCAACGAAACAATGACGAGAGCATTTTGAAAGCCTAACGTTTATAAACACTAGTGGATCTGCAAACGCATTTTACTTAACGGGCTTCAGAAAATACGTAGCCGTTAGTTTGTCAAATAAAAAATAATCATACATTTATAATTCACAAGTTAATACAGTTTGTCAAATTATAAATCCAAATGATCTACTAAATTATACTTCAAGATAAATAATATAATTATATTTCAAAATAAGATTTATTAATCAAGCTTCCCGTACTTTTCATTTTATAAAAATAAAGCACAGTTCCCTTGGAGGCGTGCAAAATAATATTGCTGTTAAAAACTTATTTATTATAAATGTAAAGTATATAAGATAGGTAATGACCTACTATATGAAATCTGCAACTAATAAAGGCAAATTATAAACTAGTTTAGGGGTTTTCGATATTTGAAAAGGACCAATACAATCAATTTTCATACCTAATTGATTTTTTTTTTATCCTACATTACTGTGTTAAAAATATGTTTAACCGTTCATTTATCCCAAGTATTAATAGAACATTGTAACGTACAAAAGCAGTATTATTATACGTTAGCTCAATATTTCATCATTTTCTTTGACGACGCCGAGGCAACCCTCAAGCAATTGACTTCAACCCTCGTTTGGGCGTGATTGAAAATATCTTCTTTGATCTATTTTCTAACGTGTTTTTATGAATACCTATTTCACTAAAATAATATCATTAATTGATCACTTCATTTTGTGTGATGAAATATACTAAAGTTTTAAGGAATAAAGGTAAATGTGTACATTAGTAGGTCTAGACTTCGTAAAATAAAAAATAATAGTAAGTGGAAGCTATTTTTGAATTTTATATTGTTTGTTACTCAAACATTACGGCAATAGCGGTTACATAATATCAGCGAGCTCGAGTTTCGTTAAGCCAGTTACTGCCAACCTGTCAGTGGTTTGTATTCAAATACAAACTTGACATACATATTGTTTTATGAAAAAAATAACAAATAATTTTTTATCAATTGTCATAGGAATCTATATATTAATACGTGAAGCAAAAACATTGTATCCCTTTTTACGATAATTGCACGGACGGAGGAGTATGAAATTTTGTACACTTCTAGTTTATAGAGGAGTGCAGAATGCTCATACTTTGTTATAAAATTATGAATAAAAATACAAAACAATTAAAAAAAAAACATTAGACACCATGTATTTGACACACACACGCATAATATATACTCTTTTGTATATTATTATTATAGAAGTAAAGTCTTTGACAACAGAATCTTAGCAATCTTCAAACTTATAATTTAAATTAACTATGGTCGAATTTGACACATGAGTTCACGTTATTTTTGGCGTAAACTTGTGGAGGCCTATGTCCAACAGTGGACTGTATAGGCTGTAATGATGACAATGATGATGGTCGAATTTCGACCACATAGCGACCACTAGTCATTTTAAAATGACGATAATAAGGCATAATAAAACAATTTAAAAAACTACCTCAATTCAATGTTTACAAATAGAATAAATTAATGGACAATAATAAAATAATTGATTCCTGAAATAACTACACGTCATTATTACAATCACAATAAAACAGTACATGACTATTCGGTGTAGCACAAAATAATAAATAAATACAAAAATATATTGATAGTTCTATACATTCAATAATTACCCAATCGTATTACTATGCTGCGTAAGGTTGGCAGTAGAGGCCGACAACAGTGTCACATTAAAATTACCCGTCGTTGTAAAGGTATCGAAACAAAGAAATTTCACACGCATTATATCGGTTGACATGACCGAACAGGCGTCTGACTTACTAATTACTTTAAAATTGGTTATAAGGAACACTGCATAATACGTTTATAAACACTAGATGATCATCGCTATTCATTCATGGTGAAAACTGACTTTATCAACTACTAATTGGTTTGGTTTTCACATAAAGATTTCTATTAATTAAGCTAAAAGAACTTGAACAACTTGGTGATCTTCCACTTTTAAATTATTAACAAACAAGGGCATTGCAAGTGAAACATTTACCATTGAAAACATAATAAGGAAAAAATAAACATAGTTCGTTTTTGTAAACATCCGTGTCTCATGCATAATAATCTCGGCGAGTGTTGGGTACGATGTAATTATCATTTTTGGATTAAATTTATTCATTTACGCGCCGTTTCATTGCTTGGAAGCGTGAGCAAAAAATCGTGAAAACGAACACGGACAAGCAAGTCGAAATCAAACGGTTCATTTGTAAATATAAAAAGTAAATAAACTTCTTAATTACTTATTTTAAGACAAAAATATATGTAAATATACATTTTGCTCTGTAAGGGATAAAAAAGGTTAGCCTTGTAGGTAAAATTTTAATGGTACTAATAATTTTGTCGAAAAATTACTTATCAAAGGTATGAAATACATAAATATATCTAACACACAATAAATAATATGTACATATTTATTGTTTTACTTTTCATATTTAGCTTTTAAAATAAGTTTCACATACAGACACGGTCATCTGTTTATATTTTAGATAACCTTATTTTTTTTTATAAATTCATACGTACCTATTGACAAATATTACACTCGGACTTGACTCGGGTTACCGCCAACTGTACTCAAGAAACCCTAGATTCATGACTAGGACGTAGTGGCCCTGCTTTCTGTTCTGCGGGTTGCGTGTTCGATTCCCGCCTGAGTCTGGGTATAATATAATATTTGTATTTATATATTTATATATGTATTATTTCTATGTATGTTTAAAAAAAAAATAGGTGTAACAGTCGGCTGTTACCTGTAACACAAGCATTAAGTTGCTTACCATAGGAACAGACGACGGTGTGTGTATGTTACATGATATTTATTTATAGATATTATATAATAATTTTAAAAGATATTCAGCAGAAGATCCAAGGTTGAATAGTCCATCTAATAAGTTGTTACTTCTTGTGCCTATTCCACTAACAAGAATATTAATCCCACACCAAGAAGGCTGTATTGCGTGTGTAAACAAAAACTTGTATCGTTAATCTTACATGTTACAGAACACATTATAGCAAGACACATTATATCAACGAGATGATAGTTGTCGATACTAATATTATAAGCCTTGGTTGTTTATATTGAGGAATGTTGCGAGACTTCGATACATACAGGACTCGTAGGAATAAAAATATGGCCATAAATCTAGCTAGCCCAATTTAGTAAAAAACAAGTTTGATCAGGTAAAAATAGGAGTACTTTTTCACCTTTTTTTTCAACTATAATTTATACAAGGTAACATACAAACAATGAACTTTTTTAACATGTAACTAAAACAACAAAAAGCAAAAATAAAAAGTCTAAAATAAAGTAATAAACTAAAAATCTTGTTTTGAACTTTATAAAGCTATGAATGTCTTCACAGATGTCCGAATGGTTACACACAACAAAAACAAGCTTCAAATAAAAATAATGTTTTTTTTCCTACATCGACAAAAAATTACCGAGTTTCACTCATGTTTTACACATTTCAAATATTAGAGATGCACACATTAATATAATTCATTAAGTAAACAAATCAAGAACCTAAGACTTAAATTGTTTTGACAAGACCTGAGAGGATCGTCGAACATCTGTAGCCACCCAACTGTTGATCTAAGCTCGAAATAATTTCACATCGTATTACTAGGGGGTTGATTTTAAATTTAATAATAGGTATATTCATATATTTATATCGTGAGATAGTTTACTACTTTAGTCAAAATTTAAATATTCTTCGAACGTTTGTAAAGACAATGTCATTACAAATGGAATTAAAATTAAATTCACGTCCGAACTTTGATATGATAGTTTTGTTGATATCGACCTAATGTTTAATTGCCTAATGACCTAATAACAAGCGAATGTTGAAATGATTTATTTGGGCTCGGGTCGACCGATGTCAAGTGGTCCCTCTCTTATGGACAATCTATAGCAACAGAGAAACTTTAGACGCGTCGCTGTCTTGAACAGAAATATTAAGGGATGAATAGAACAGGGAAAGAATGATGAGAGGATTTTGGCCTCCGGCTTTCTTTTGTGTTTGGAATACAACTTTAATAATTAATTTTTCTTATTGTTGTAAAGATTTCTCAATTTAAAGAAAGTAATGTTTTTTCTTACTTAAGCCTTTAGTGAAAAACCACAGCTAACGCTCATAATTGACGCTGGCAAAACTGATAGGAGACGGTATTGCTTACCACAATTTTATGACTTTAATTTTCATTACAACATTCATTAAGTTGTCCATTACAGTTGTTGCAAGATACGAAATATTATAAAATGATTTTATAAATAAACACTATAATAAACATATTTAGAACAATTTAGTTTATACTTTCGATAAGTTTAAATATATCTATAAACAAATCCCTATTAGCATCCAACAAATATATAATAGACATTAGCAACTATAATACAAAATTGACTAGCCGACTATACATCATTATAATTTAAGCGCTTTGATATTTAACTTTACAGATCTTATTCAATGAGTCGTCGCTATAATAATAGCCTGTTATTTCTGAATACCATTTGTTATAGTAAAATAATTAAAAAAATCGTTTCAGTAATTTTCGATTTTATCTATTTACTGAAGGCAAACAAACAAATCTTTAATATTTATTATATTTGTAAAGCTACATACTACATCATAAATAACAATTGGGATTTGGTCTGCTTAATATAATTAAATTTGTTTTTTTTTTTAAATACATAAGCATATTATTTTTAGGTATACAAGTATCTAAAAATAACAAATTTAATTATATTAATCCGAATTATATAAACAAAGTCAATTGTATTTATATTTTCGGTATATTTAGGTTGTATTTCGGAATAAGGTTTGTTATTTTTCCTCTTAAATATTATTTTAATTAAATCTGAATATTCACTAAACTGTATCTTAATAAAAATAAATATTTTAAAATGATACCCTACAAACGTCTAGAAACGTTGAGTTACAGACATGATTACATGTTAAATTATTCGATAACCAACAGTATTCGAATTAATATTTATAAAGAATAATAACACCTGTCCTATATCCTCAAGGGACACTGTTTATAATAAAAATTATAGATACAATAATTGTTAAGGTAAAAACAGTTTGTTTATAATTTATTGTTAGCTTACTTACATTTTATAACATTTTTCGACATAAAAATTCGATCTTGACTAGCCCGTTGGCGCAGTTTGTAGTGGCCCTGCTTTCTGTGCCGCGGGTTGCGGGTTCGATTCCTACCTGAGTCTGGGTGTAATATAATATTTGTATTTATATATTTATATATGTATTATTTCTATGTATATTTATCAAAAATATATAGTTATAACAGGAACAGACGACCGTGTGTGTATGTTATATGATATTTATTTATAAAAATTCGATATATACAGGATGTCCCAAAAAGTAGTGATAAGCGGAATTCCAGAGATAGGGCACCCCTTGGGGTATCCGAATCACCCCTATGTATGTTCAGCGATTTTGCATAGTTTTCGAGTTATGAATTTTTTTATATGTTTTTGAGAATTTTCCACCTGAACAACTTTAAAAATTTCTAAAAAAAAAAATTGAAGACTTTTTAGAATTTTTGTTTTTGTATCTAAATAGTCATGAGCTGTAGCTTCCCGCTTAAAAGATTCAGCTTCTTAACTTTGATGAAAATTGTAAAAATCTAAGTGTAAAGTGAAAATTTTACGTTTTGAGAACTATGACTTCAATTTTCAACTTAGAATTAAAAATCTAAACAGGCGATTTTATGGTTTCTAATTAGGCTTAAAAACTTCTCCAGAGTGTCAGCTTTCATAATAATAAATAAAAAGTTGTACTTAATGGGGCTACTTTTGCTAAAATTTGCCTTCAAAGACATCAAGGTGGAAAATTCTTAAAGTTACCAATTTGAATAAAAAATTTTTTTTGCTCAATTTATTATTCCTTTAAGGTTAAATAGTTTTGTCGGCGCTCTAGCTGGGTCACACGTATAGGATTCGTGCGGAGGAAAATGATAAATCCGTAGACTGAGTGATATGGTTCCACAACGATGGTGCTCCATGCCACTTTGCAAGAATAGTCAGACAACATTTAACAGAAAGATTTAGAGACAGATGGATCGGCCGTGGAGGGCCCATTGCATGGCCGCCGCGGTCCCCAGACTTGAATCCAATCGATTTCTTTGTCTGGGGATATTATAAAGAAATAGTTTACGCCAAAACATTAGCAACGTAGCGGAGTTAAGACGAAAATTGAGGCAGGCAGAAGAAACAATTAAAAACAACAGAATAGCATTCGTAAGACTCAAAGAAAACTTTTTAAGACGATGTAGAACATGTATCGAGCACGAAGGTCGACATATTGAAAACTTTTTATAATAAATAATTTTAAGACGATTACTTTTCGTTTTATTAATTAAACCTAAATAACCTCCAAATGTTTATTAAATCTTCGATCTTAGTTTTCTTACAATCTTTTGGTTGGTTAACAGACTAATTAACTCTTACGAATGCTATTCTGTTGTTTTTAATTGTTTCTTCTGCCTGTCTCAATTTTCGTCTTAACTCCGCTACGTTGCTAATGTTTTTAGCGTAAACTATTTCTTTATAATATCCCCAGACAAAGAAATCGATTGGATTCAAGTCTGGGAACCGCGGCGGCCATGCAATGGGCCCTCCACGGCCGATCCATCTGTCTCTAAATCTTTCTGTTAAATGTTGTCTGACTATTCTTGCAAAGTGGCATGGAGCACCATCGTTTTGGAACCATATCACTCAGTCTACGGATTTATCATTTTCCTCCGCACGAATTCTATACGTATGACCCAGCTAGAGCGCCGACAAAACTATTTAACCTTAAAGGAATAATAAATTGAGCAAAAAAATTTTTTTATTCAAATTGGTAATTTTAAGAATTTTCCGCCTTGATGTCTTTGAAGGCAAATTTTAGCAAAAGTAGCCCCATTAAGTACAACTTTTTATTTATGATTATGAAAGCTGACACTCTGGAGAAGTTTTTAAGCCTAATTAGAAACCATAAAATCGCCTGTTTAGATTTTTAATTCTAAGTTGAAAATTGAAGTCATAGTTCTCAAAACGTAAAATTTTCACTTTACAGTTAGATTTTTACAATTTCCATCAAAGTTAAGAAGCTGAATCTTTTAAGCGGGAAGCTACAGCTCATGACTATTTAGATACAAAAACAAAAATTCTAAAAAGTCTTCAATTTCTTTTTTTAGAAATTTTTAAATTTGTTCAGGTGGAAAATTCTCAAAAACATATAAAAAAATTCATAGCTAGAAAACTATGCAAAATCGCTGAACATACATAGGGGTGATTCGGATACTCCAAGGGGTGCCCTATCTCTGGAATTCCGCTTATCACTACTTTTTGGGACACCCTGTATATTGAGACCAGCTGACTCGGCAAACGTTGTCTTGCCGCTGAACGCTATTTAAAAATAGGGGTTGGTGGTAGAAGTGTGAAAATTTAGGATTCTATGTATTTTTCAACGCCAAATCATTAAAAAAATCAAAACTGTACATTGAATATTTTTTTAAAAGAATAATTGGGGTGTGATCTAATATCGATACCGAAGCCAAAAATATAGTTTTTAGAATTTTTGTCTGTTTGTCTGTATGTATGTCCGGGATAAACTCAAAAAGTACTGCATGGATTTACTTTTAATTTGGCTCGAATATTATTAAGCAGTCGGGTATATAGGCTACAAATTATCACGCTATCACCTACGGGGAACGAGCAGTGAACCTTTATTTCTTCAACGCATTCTGTAACAACAATCTCACGACACACTACATAGTATAAAACAAAGTTTCTTCCCGCTGTCTGTCTATCCCTATGTATGCTTAGATCTTTAAAACTACGCAACGGATTTTGATGTTTTTTTTTAATAGATAGAATAACTCAAGAGGAATATGTATAATACATGCATAATATAGTAGAGAAAAACTGATAATTTTAGATATTTTTAATATGATGTCGTAAATAAACACATTTTTGCGCTTACATTGCAAACTGGCTGGCTGCAAGCTGGCTGAACCCTACGAGATAGATCAAAATAATATATCACAGTATTATACACCTTCAAAGGTCTACAAAAAAGTCCGCGATAGATAGATAGATAGATATGTCTATCACTTAAGGATAATCCACAATTACCATTTTTATCCTTTACTTTTATTTATAATGGCTTATTTACGAAGTAATTTTAAGCAATACAGCATTAATCCTTATCCATTTAAGTACCTTAAATACATTGTGCATTTAATATAGATGGCTCTTTACAGCATGTAATTTAAATGAATATCTTCGAAGATATTACAGATTTAAAATGCAGGAGACAGCGGCTTCGGCGGTACCGGCCGTGACTTGTGAACGTGGTATACAAAGACATTCTGTAGTATATTTAGTATCAGCATTGCACCCGTGCAAAGCCGGGGCGGGTCGCTAGTTTTATATATAAGATAGTGTCACTAATCGTGATGGACTGCGCATATGTAAAGATGACTTAAATAACTGAAGATAAACTACTTAAAGAAGGAATAAATACCGAGTATTTAGTAATATTCATTTTACTCTAGGTGCGCAATTTTATTCTTGTCACAATGTCCGATCTGAGTCATTTATTATTCGAGTTTCATATGTTATGTTTTTAAATTACTTCACAGTATTTAGTTGTATGCCTTTGGAAAAGTATAAGGAAGGATATTATGTCATTTGAAATATGTACCTAGTACAAGACTGTTAAAAATAACAATTAAGAAATCACTGATAAGAACTGCACCACAATTGACCAAACCTCATATCGTAAGATCTTAAAAACTCTAGATGATATTAGCAAACATTTCTGTATGGTAACTAAAGGTCCAGCTTTCATAATCATTATATAATAACAAATGATAGAAAATATATTTAATGTTTTTTTATAACAGAAAATATTCATATTATGCGACGAAATACGATAGTCATACTTTTCATCCGTACATTATAACAGCTATAGATACACACAAATACATACAAATACGCACATACGTGACCTAAGAGTACATTGTTCCAACATGAACGTGGGCGATACGATGGACGGACACATAAAATACATTAACATCAAATAACACCAACTTAGTCCCTAACTGCTTTTTATTGAAAGATATACAATGTTGAATATATCATTCATTTTAGTGTTACAGAGGTCGCGTATAATTGTAATCATTATAATGAAGTTTATTGAAAGTTTTAATGATTACCCAAGGATGGTTGTTGACATTGTTTATACCATTATTAGTTTTACAAGACAAATATTAATATTATAGCATTTGGTAATTACTAATTAATATGAGATACTGATAAATAAAAAGCGCGGTAAGTCCCGTCCGTATAAGGGGGCATCCATAAATTACGTGAGGTGTTTTTTTTAATTTTCTGTACCTCCCCTGGCGAGATGTCGTGAGATTTTATTCAACCCCCTACCCCACCCCCCAATCTCACGTGAGATTTTTCAAAATGTGGTTTTCTTACGTAAACGCGTTGGATTGTTATTCTAAAAAGAAAAAAAAATGCTTTGTGCTTTTATTTACGACTAGTTAAGACTAGTAATCAGACACAGTCAACAAATCAGATAGTCAGTAGATGTATAACGTCGAAGTATGAATGAAATTATTTTCTTTCGAACGAATTAGTGAATGATATAAATCGTATTACGATAAGATTAAAATAGTATAATTTTTTTTGTTTCAATCAGAAAAAAAAATTCGTGATATTTGCCCTCTCTCCAACGTAAGATTAGATGAGATTTGACTCGACCCCCTCCACCCTTAAACATCTCACGTCTTTTATGAACTAATAAGTAAAAGTGTTAATCAATTAATCTGTCTAAGATTTGGTCTACTGAAACGATTTCATCAAATCTCTCACCTCTAAAGTAACTTCTATGATGAACATGTCTTAGCGTGAGTAAAATCGCAAAGAACGTCTCTTACGTTTTAAAAACGATACATAAATTACAATCAGTCACAGACAACAAGATTAACCAGTTTGAACAAACAAAAAAAAAAACTCTTCCGCTAAGAATATTTATATAATATATTATATAACGTAACAATCCAATAAGTTATAACTGATGAAAAAAAATTAGCACACACGTAGAAGAAGCGAGGGAAATCGTATCATAAATCTCATATTTTAAAACGGGATAAAAATATGATTTTAATTGAAATCACTTGAAAGTCGTTTTAAAACGGAGATACTGACTTTTTTAAGGCCAAAAAAAAGATCTTCGTTTAATAAATGACTTGAATTTACAATCATACATGTTTATAACGTCAAGTGTAAGGAACAGCAGGAAATATTCTGCTCAAAATATGGAGCAGCCCGACTGGGGAAGTACCTCGACCTTACAGAAGACCACAGCTAAATAATACTGTTTTCAAGTTGTGTTGTTTTCCTGTGGTGAGTAGAGGTGATCAGAGCTCCTGGGGGATTGGGTGTAGCATCAGCAACCCGCTTGATGCGCAAGGAACGCCGATGCTTCTGGTTTTGGAAACGTCTATAAGCTACGTTGATCGCTTTACTTGTTTGTCGATCTAATTGTACGAAAAAAAATATGCTGAAATTATTATTTTACATAGGTGTAGGCACATAATCTTTCCTTTTTTTGGAAAGAGTCATTACCTACTAGACTTATATAACACAATTTTAATATATAAATTAAGCTCGTATATTTTATATCCACAGTAGCAATCTATTGATCATACTCGTACATGCTGTAAAGATACAAATCATAACATTGCGTACAATTGAATATGGCTCTATAGCACAGTGAAAATAATTTTATTAAGTATGTAGGTATCTTGGTATTTATTATATTATATAATTGACTTGTAATAAAAAGATTCTAAAGCATAAACATGAAATTTATTTGCTTTATATAATTCAATGACTTGATGATAACGACTATTAAACGAATAGTTTTAATGACATTATCAAAATTAAAATAAACCACAATAATTACACATACACGCCGCATAATTATTAAATAGATGCCGCGTTGGCGCAACGGTCACAGCCACGGATTGTTCCTGTTGCGCGTGCGGTTGCGGGTTCGGTTCCCGCACATGACAAACATTTGTATTGGCCATACAGATGTTTGCCGTGGTCTGGGTGTTTGTGCAGTCCTTGTGGGTCTCCCCACCGTGCCTCGGAGAGCACGTTAAGCCGTCGGTCCCGGTTGTTATCATGTACACCTGATAGCGACCGTTACTCATAGTAAGGAATATATCCGCCAACCCGCAGTGGAGCAGCGTGGTGGATTAAGCTCTGATCCTTCTCCTACATGGGTAAGAGGGCTATGCCCATTAGTAGGATATTATAGGCTGAAGCGTAATTACATATAAAACAGTGCAGAGTCTGACTTCTAAATCGCTAAATGAAATACTCTTTCATAAATAAAAGGTGATAAATTAAAACTTTATGTTTATACGTCTATTAATATATCAAGAAATCCTTTGTATTTATCTTCGAAATGCCGCATCTATGTGATATATCCCATTTATATTCGTGCGTTAAAGACAAGAACAAAATGTTTTACAAAGATATTATCATAATCCAAGTTGGTAGGAGCAGTCAATTCTCAAATAATTGCAACAAATAGCGTAGAGCTTCCAATCCGGCCCATTGGCATGCCGCCATGGTATCCTCCCAACGGTCTAAAACTCAACGTATGCTAATATAAAAACTACACAATAGCTAAAAGCACAACAGCTATTATTATTAAATGAATAAGTTAAAAGTTACTTGTGTACAAAGACAGGTATTTGTTGGTGTCAATAAATACAATGTACGCATTTTTTATGATGCCTTATTTTCGAAGTGTGTAAAAACTTTTAAAAAAAAATCTCTCGCAGAGCATAAAAGAAACATTCGTTCTAAAGGCGTCCCTAGTGAAATACCAATATGTCTTAAACAAAATCGGAATGGAGTCAAAAATGTCCAATTATTACGATCTTAAGTATCGTGTATTTATTAAGTTTGTTGTTTAACTTAGCGTACGATCAACTTATAACAGATACTGAGAATGTCCGAACAACAAGACGAACTGTGAACCTTCATTGTTCGCGATACTTTAGATTGTTAGTAAATTTCGTAGCAAGTTTATAACTGCAATATTATTTATTAATCAATTATTGCTATGTCTACTGAGTTGTTCAGTAAATAACTAACTGCTAATTTAACTACTACTACTAATACATCTATACTAATAATATTATTTAATTTTATTAACTTTGTTTGTTTGTAGGGGGTAATCAGCGCTAATACTGATCTGATCATGAAAATTTTGTCACTGCCAGAAAGCTACACTATTCAGAAGTGATATAGGCTATATTCTATTGTTATTGAAGAAAAAAATTCAGTGAAAAATAATAGTATGTGTAAATCAAATCGGAGATGTGCGAGAGAGATGATACTTTACTATATACCTATTTGCAGCACAAAAATAATTAACGCCCAACGAAGTGGGCACGGTTCGGCTAGTATTACATATATGTATATGTACGGATCGTAATAATATGTGTCAAATATAACAAAGTCATTAAAAGAACTTAAATTATGGTAATGCTCTCTCAAAACCAATAAACAAAATAACATCTTATTTAGTAGTTTGTACTGCAATTTGTATTTACAATATATCATAAACTGTAAACTAACAAACCAATACGTATAATTATACATATATTATATACAATACATATAATTATAAATATATATTATACGTATAATAATATTTGTACAAGTAGCGTTTTAAAAAGCGAATATAACAATATCAACTCATCTTAAACGCTCCGTATTATACACGGCCGACCTTATTCCATTTAACGACCTATACCAAGTATGTGGATGAATTCCATTCGGATGAATCAATAGTCGGTCCGTGGATAAACTTGACGACAAACACATGATAAGAGAATACTCTTTACTCATGTTTCATTACAAATACGTTATAGTAAGAATCACTTCACTTTAATAAAAGAATTAAATAGAACATTACTTGTTATTATATATGATAACACGTATTAATGAGAAAAGTGTGCGTAAATTATGAAATGAAAACAGATAAGCGTTGGTTTGAGATACATGTAATGACGTGAGTATTGAGATTTAAAAGATATAGATTTTGTATGTACATTATCGATAAAATCAGGATTCATCAGTATCTATCAAATCTTAATCTTGAGACAATTTAGCGGCATCTGGCATAAAATACAAATTCACGAAGGTTATAAGACCAAATATAAGAGAATTTAGACTACGTTAAACATTTGATATGACAATCAAAATTATTACAGATAAATTAGAAAATGTTACAATTTCAGTTCTTCTATACTGTATATCAATTTAAAAAAAATAAACAAACAGAAGTTCTATTATGAATGATAGATAATTACTTATATTATTTTTTAATAAAGAAGGTATTGCTTTTTTCTAATATATAAAATTCTCGTGTCGCGGTGTTACGGCTTGATCGATTCTCATGAAATTTTGTGTGCATATTGGGTAGGTCTGAGAATCGAACAACATCTATTTTTCATACCCCGAAGTGTTGGGGGGGGGGATTAAGGGGATTAATAACCTAAATGGCAAAACAACGTTTGCTGGGTTAGCTAGTATAATATAAAAACAGCGCAATATGAAGAAAAACTTTGATAACAAATATAAAAAAATACACTGTTTGAGTGACAGATTCATAAAAAAGTATCTTCGTTCTCAAATGCCCGGATTAAATACAATGAAGGTTAACTTTGAGAATCTTTAGTCAGGCGTACGTTTTATGAAAATGTGAAAAAAGTCAAAGTAATTTTAGTAGCATACGAAAGAAGATCAAATTATTATTCGCGTAAGACCTGAAAAATGGCCCTTTACTTGTTAGGATCATGTTTAGTGTTATCATCTTATCTCGAATTATCACCGCCCAGGATCACAATTTTATATACTTAATTTAGTTAGTATTATAGATGAGAAAAATCTTTCTATAACAATAGTTATTTACATTACATAGATTATTCACACATTACTGTTTGTATTTTTTGTTTACTTACGTCAAAATAGTAGGCAATTCAAATAAAAAATATAATAAAAGAATTCCAGTATCTTTTTTACACCTTTACACTTAAGCTCGACAAAAAGGAATAATAAATGTTATTTGTTTTAGAAAAATTATATCATCAAGTAGTCTATTTAGTATAAATAAAAAAATATAACCATCTAGTCTTAATAATTCATTTCGTATTATATTTACGAAGTATCGTGTTTAAGACAATGCTTACCGCCTTGCTAATCACAATAAATAAACGAGTATGAGCATTAAAGTCGAGCGCATCCATTTCTTCACTGTAATAATGAGGAGGCATGTTGACGTCACGTTCAGACACATACACAAACACATACAAATGTCTTTAATGTGTCCAACACACGTTTGTAATAATGACGTACGTATTTGAAGTAACGGTTTGATAAAATACTAAAAACAATCCACGCTATAACTTTAAAGTAAATAGGTATATAATAATCTATATAAATAAAAATGAATGTTGCTAAGCGCATAACTCGAGAATGGCTCGACCAATTCGGCTATTTTTTTTTTTTGTAAAGCCCACGGAAGGTTTTAATACTTAAAAAAAATTCCAATTAATTTTTGACAGAACGAAGTTTGTCCGGGCAGCTAGTTTAAAATATTTGTCGTCTTTGCAACTACAATTAAAACATTAATTTATAGTGAAGTTCTTGAATTATTACTCATTTATTTATTTATATGTTGTTGTTTGTAACATGTATTGAGAATGTCACTTTGGTCAATTAAATTTATGCAATAAAATTTTCGTTTATGATTTCGTCGAAGTAACTGTAATCGCTATTTTTACAGTATCTTATCGTCGAAATCTTCAATAATTTATTATGGTGCTAATTCGTAATTAATTATATTTCCAAAATTAGTTTTAATCTATAATAATATTATATTGAGGGGCAATAAATAATTCTTGTGAGCGTTAGTTTATATGCCTCCATATAAACAAACACAAAGTAGTAGTAGCAGCAAATCGGTGTACCTATTAAAAAAATATTTTTCTATGTAAAAGGTATAAATTTAATAACTATATAGCTTTTATATTATGTAAGTACTAACAAACAAGTATTTAAATCATCAAAGGTATACCATAATAATTTATAATAAATAACTACAAATCGCAAATTTTGTTTTTAACTACACAGTTACAAACAATTTTTAATAAATATAATGTTCTATTTTAGTTACAAAGACATCCGTTGTCTTTCGTAATAAAGGGCTTACGTAATGCCTTCATTCCTCCTCTGTCCATAAACTCAACCAGTTTAGTACGCACTTAGATAATTGGAATGTGATTTAGTTAATACATTTACTCTTTTAATAAACTAAAAGTCAGTAGATACTTAAAAACCACTTACCAAAATTTACTAGATTCTCAAAATAAATTTATTTTACCTGGATAAAATTTGCTACTTCAATTAATATAATTATAATGAATGTTAATTATCATAATTTATTTTACTGTACTGTAACTAGTTTTTGAAACCTACTGTTAATCTACTTAACATCTTCTCCTCGGCTTCCAACTATGACTTGGCTTATGTACATCTCAGTATTTATTTCGAAGGTACTACTAATATACATATTCAATGTTTATGTCTAATCGCTGCAATGTTGATTGTCTCATTCAATTCGACCTAAAATACTATACTCTGTAACAATAGAAGTACATTTGAATTTACTTCTATGGACTATATTCATGCGACACGATTCATAAATCGGGAACATCGGGACAAGGCCGTCTGTCAGCCGCTCGAGCGATGTGCATAACCTATTATAATATCATACGCTTGGGCGACAAATTAATCTCGGCAATGTGACATATTTTTTAAACAAAAAGGTAAGTTATATAAGTGTAGGCATCTTTATTGGACCGTGTATAACAGTACATTTACTTACTATATTATATTATTTGCAGATTATGTATGTTACTTAATAGAATTCACAATTGTTGATATACACTAGCGGCAGTAGTTTTATTAGTTACCGAAGGCCTATTTAAATAATATATCTCTAATTCAACTTTATAGAGATATAACTTGATACAAACAAAACTTTCAGTGAATTGTGTCAACTGTGAAAACTTTTTTATGATACTTGTAAAAAACAGCCTAAGGTATTATTTGATAACACCAAGTATTGTTTTAAAAAAATAAAGGAAAATAAAAAGCATATAGATTTTACCAATATCCTTTAAGTACATAAAAGTTTCTTTAATTGCAAAATACCAATTTAATTAATTTTCAAATAATCATTAATCCACCTGTTTTAAATTTAACTTGGACAGAAAAAAAAATCATTATGAATTAAGCATTCGTACATATAATGTACGCTTTTTGGAGAAAACGCTTTTTTTTTTAATTTTATGACATTGATGTCACAATTAGCGAAGTTGATATATTTGGTGTAGGGTTACCAATCGTACTGTATGTTCTAAGATTCGAACTAGACACGATCTCCACTAATCTGTTTAATTGATAAAAAAATATTTTATATCTATTAAATTATATACTAAAAATAAATCGCCAACGGATTGGCTGAAAATATTCTGAACAGGCAGATCCTACTAATAAGTAGGTACATTAATATAATTGAACTACAATTTATATTTTTTGATTCCGCGGGTACTTGTAACTAGTAACTAGTAACTAGTAATGCAGTTTATACACCATCAATATAATTCAATCAAGATCCGTCGTTGTTTCGCCACACAGTCTAGCGAAATCTAAAGCGTTCTACAAACAATCTTGTTGATAGTCGAATTTCACGTGCCTTTTTTTTCTATTCATTTCATACTAGACGACACTTACATATATTGTTTGAGGAAAACCGACGTACTATTTAAATATTTTCATCATTATTGCCGTTAAACAAATATTCCACTATACACGTCCAACATTAAAATTATTTAAAAAAAAAAGGTTAAAAAGCTATAACATAGCCTATTAACATATTGAACAAACAGGTACAATTTAAAAGTAGGTTTATCCTTTATGCGACCATGTAAACGATAAAATTTATCAAATGTTACTTTTATCTTAGTAGCAAAAAATATATATTTTTGTAGAAAGTAGTAGAAAATAGCAAAATTGTGTATAAATAAAATCAATACGTTTTTATGCCATAGTATATTTTAGTCTTTCTATTAAAAGGATTTTTTAATGTAATATTTTAATGTAAAATTTTGTGAAATACTATATTTCCCAGAAACGTTAGCAGCCCTAATCCGAACCGGTCAGCCAATCACCAAGCTCCGATAAAGAGCCAGTTAGGAGGCGCGTGCGCAACAACGATTAATAGCCGCCATTATCGCGAACCGACAGCGAAAACTTATAAAAGTTACTAAACGTTATTTACGTACAAGTACAACTCGTAATTGACGATAAAATCTTATAAGCCGGGAATATTCGCTTTGATTGATTATTTGAACTTTTCTTCAATTGAAGAAGTCGAGTTGAATGAAGGCTTTTGGCTACCTATTAAAGAAGATAAGAAGTTGATAACTATGAGTATCGTATCAGTATCTAAAGACATTCTTATAACTGACCAGTGATTTAAGAAAATGGGTTCTGCTGAAACTACTGCTTCCGCTCAAGTCACCAGTATTCAATGGCATTACAAATTTTTCATTAATTTGAATGATTGTCTTGCTTTGGTATATAATACCACGGTTCCGCAATTTATTTTGAGTCCCATTTGTAAGAATTTAGTGTCGAGTGTTACATGTTCTGCTCAAAATGCTCATTGGTCTTTATGAGTTCATCAGAATTTAATACACGTTAGCCCATATTTTAAATAGCATTAAAAGTGAATAACCTAAGGAAGCAAAAATATAATATCAATATTTTACTAACTTTTGTCACAAAAATTAAAAATAGTTCAGGAATTCATGCAGCACCAGAGATGAGCATACTACTGTCTGATATAATGCCAAATTTTAAAACAATAATTAGCATCAAGATAAAACAACTGTTAATGAAAACAGAATTTTAATAGAGATTTTACATTTTTAAATTGATTTTATTGTGTTTACCTGCTATATAAATGATTATTACAATTAATTCATAGTATATCAAATTGCACAATACAAAGGGCTTTGTTTAAAGTAAAATATTGTAAAACATTAAGCAACACTAGACCATTACTACCTTACCCTACCTAACCTTTACACTAAATCATTAAACTTAAGTGTTTCTCACTTAAAAACATTATTTGAGTTTATCAACCTTTAAAAATAAGCATATGAACATTTGAATAAAATTTTTATTTGCAAATGTAGATAACAAAAAATACAAATAAGACAATAATAACATTAATCATCATAAAATATGTTAATTACTTTTTAAGTCTCAAAAGAAATATTATTTTAATACAATACAACATATAAATATACACTATTCTTTTGAATTTCAAACAGCAACAGTTTTTCATATGAATTTGTTGAATATTAATGTATGTATAAATAGGTATACGTGCTACCAAAATGGATACTTAAGGATGTATGTAAAATATCATCACTTCAACCTGTCGTAGTCCACTGCTAGACATAAGCCTCCACAAGTTCACGCCAAAAATGGCAACTCATGTGTGTTGCCATAGTCACCATGTTGGGCAGGCGGGTTGGTCTCTGCAGCGCTGGCTTTGTCGCACCGAAGATACTGTGGCCCGTCTTCGGTCTGTGTATTTCAAAGCCAGCAATTGATTGAAATTATTTGTCATTGACATTTTGACATGAAAATTAACCTAAAAAAATAAATAGATGTACTGCGGATTTGACCTTACGTATACCTCCTTAATAAAAAAGTTGGTAGGTGCTATTCTTATCAACGATAACATTTTGCATCCAGTGTGTAAATTTATACGAAACATGTAATTTTGTTACAATTTTAAAATTAATAAATTAACTAGCGACCCGCCCAGGCTTCGCAAGGTTGCAAAACCTATCAGCGTTCCTTTACTATATTATGCATGTATTATACATATAAACTTTCCTCTGGAATCACTCTATTTACTAAAGAAAACCGCATCGAAATCATTTGCTTAGGTTGAAAGATCTAAGCATACAGACAGCGGGAAGCAACTTTGTTTTATACTATGTTAATATATGATGTACAATAACTTCTTGATCCCTAACTTCTTAAAAATAAATTCTTTCGTACACTAAAATATCAAAAGAAACAATTGCGTAGAAAGTATTTCAAACTAATTAATAATTCACAACGAGTTTTCGACCTCAAACTGTTATCAGTAAGTAAATAGGTTAACTTCAACACTTAATGTACTAACAATGGACTTATCAGTAATAGAAAATATGTTTATATATTTATACTTTACAGGATTACATGTAACTATGTCATGTAAGGCACTAAATTTTAATTTGGTTAAGCTTTTATAGACATTTTATCTGAGGGAACTATAAAATTATGATCAATTTCTAATACTTCAATGAAATATAATGACAAATATAACTGTTTTTTTTTCACAGTTAAAAGGCAGATGTTATGAAACCTTAGTATGTAAGTATATGTAGATTGTACAAACATAATGTGCGTGAAAGTTTTAAATAATTTTCTGCATATTCTGCCAACCCATTGGAGCAGCGTGATGGATTAAGCTCTGATCCTTCTCCTACATGGGGAAAGAGGCCTATGCCCTGCAGTGGGATATTAGAGGCTGAAGCGTATACTTCATTTTAGTCATCATCTCTTTCGTTACGCTCTTGTCAGAGCAGTCGTGGTTATCACTTCCCAGTCACATTCTTGATGATCCGTCTCCATTTATTCCTGACAGCTGCTTTTCGGGAGCACACATGCAATGGAACGCCTTTACTTGGTCCGTCCATCTCATAGGCGATCTGCCGCGATATCTGGTCCCTTCTACTTTTCCTTGGACGACTAGACATTGGATGAAGACATTGTCACGTCTAATCACGTGACCAAAGAAAGTGAAAATTCGAGCCTGTATGATAGAAGATAGACGCTGCTTGATGCCGAGTTCTTCCAGAATGGACTTGTTGGTCCAGAATTAATTCCAGGAGACTCTCAACATTTTTCTCCAGCATCTGGTGCTGCATCATCATCTCGCGGTCATCAGCATCATCATCTCGAGAACGTCTATTTTCTTCTTCTCACTTTCTCGCAGGGTCCACGTCTCCGAAGCGAGAGGAATCTGGAGAATACTAGTGCTCTAACTAGCCGAGTCTTAAGTGGTCTTGGTGATGTTACGATTCCTTCATATTTTTTGCAGCTTATCCATAGCTGATCTGGATATCGCCATACGTCGTTTGATTTCGTCTATACAGCCTCCTTGGAACTTAAAAAGCCGACCGATGGCAGGATAACCATCCAACTACTGGCAATGAAATACACAGGCCGTAGACGGGCAACAGCGTCTTCGGTGCGACAAAGCCAGCCCTGCAGTCACCAACCCGCCTGCCCAGCGTGGTGACTATGGGTAACACACATGAGTTCACAGAAGAATGAATGAATGAAAGTTCAGAATGATGAAATATAATCCTGAACAACTCCTAGAAGGGTACCATCGACTGATACCGAAGGCTTTCTCGTAGTCCACAAATGCCATACACAGTGGCTGATTATATTCTCCTGACATACATAGGTTGGTTTATATAAAGTGGGCAATTGTAACAATATTCTGGTTCAGCTCTATACCTAAGAAAACCACAATGCTGTACAAAAGACTTTTTTGTACAAGACTTTTATGTCAACACTTGTATTGGCCATACAGATTTTTGTCGTAGTCCGGGTGTTTGTGTATTATGTTTTTTTGCGAACCCCCAACGCAGGTATAAATCCTATTTGAAGCTATTGAGTGTAAAGAGTTTATTATAAAAGTTTTGATAACATTTCATATTATTGTAAGTTCTGTGACAGTTACATCGTCAAATTGAGGATACCCTCTATACTTAATGAGGATTAAAAACGAAATATATGTATGTATAGGATTTTTCTAACATAATGAAATAAAATTATGAAATTAAAAGCTAATATTGTGCTAAAACTCAATTTGTTCTTTAATTTTTCTTTTTATCTTGTGTCTAGTGAAAGAGTTTAATGCAAGTTCAATGTAGGTATATACTTAAAACTTACTTTGTAACTTGTTTTAATAAAGATTACAATGTCAACTTTATCTTATGCCAAATGCAAACTTACCAGGGTTAACCGATGTTTTAATTTATGAAATAATAATTTATAGGTGTAAAATTACAAAATGTATCACACTAGGTCTCATAAATGTGACCATCTGTGGCGAGGATGGAGGATTGGTCAAAAAATTGTGTAATTCGTGTGACATAATTTATGGATGGCTCCTTATATTTTAGTCCAGAATTTATTTACCTGTATTTATTTATTTTTTTAGTTAGCAATATGAATATTTTTCTTTATGGTATTCAAAAATAATATATTTATTCTTTATATTTTAAAATAAATATTATAAGAATATAGAAAATCTTATATGTATCAAAATTATGTATATTACTTATCTTCATATACAGACGAAATTTGATAAAATTAAGATTGAGAAAAATCAATAATAAGTAAAAGTACTAATATGATAAAACAATCAATATGATTATTAAATAAAATTAGTACACAATTTCAAAATTTAAAAAAGTATATTGTCTATGTAATTTTTAAATGTATATTTAATTGCAGATTTATTGAATAAAATTCAAAGTTACAAAAGTTATTAAAGAGTTTAATAATAAGTTAAACAATAAGAGGACAAGATAACGAGTCCAAAGTATTAATTATAAGATAAATACAGTCTGTATATTTCAATTATAAATACAGGAATGAATAATTATATCCTCATTTATATAATTATGAGAAAAAAAAAATTAAAAATACAGTATGATTCAATACATTACCTACAGTAATTAGAGCATTTTTGGATTTTTTTATACTTTATTTTATTATACTAATTTAATAAAGAATTGCATTTTTGCAGTAGTTATATTACAGTACGAAATAGAAAAGTAATGTAATAATCACAATACGTGATGGATCAAAAACAGACTTATATTTATTGTAGAGCGCTATCTCCCTCGCGAAAATGGCGGATGACATCAAGCCATCACTGTCTCTCCCTTCACTCCAAGTATAAGAGAAAGTAACAAAAGAGAATGAATACATCCCAACCTCAATCTACAAATAATATCGCATCCGTGTTCATAATAAAAATAAGGTAATGCATCACATATATTATTATGGACTTATCTAACAAATTTATGTCAGTAAATAACTACAAGAGAAACCATAACCTATAATTCATTACTTACTCAGGTGTTTATTCAAGTTCAATTAGTGTCGGTATTCATTTAAAATAAGTTTACACCCACCTAATAAATAAGGAACGTGCTATACAAAAAGTAAACAAAAAACAGGTAAACTAACCCTTTCTTCATGAGCCACCTCTGATGGCCCCAGTTGATTTAGGAATGTTCCAATGAAGAAAACACTCATCCATTTTATTAACACGCATCTGTTATCACAATTTAATTTACTTATGTTTGCACTACTTGTCACAATCAAACTATAATTCCAC
Source organism: Melitaea cinxia (assembly GCF_905220565.1). Classification (NCBI taxonomy): domain Eukaryota; kingdom Metazoa; phylum Arthropoda; class Insecta; order Lepidoptera; family Nymphalidae; genus Melitaea; species Melitaea cinxia. The sequence goes on from NC_059412.1 coordinate 6,689,655, forward strand.
TTTTCGTTGCGCTAAACGCAGACGTCATTGACAAACAACCAAAGTGACGATCTATTGCACAGGATCACACTGACGAAAACACTGTATATTTTCATGGCCATTGCGTGGATATATCACAATTCTTATCACTTTACGTTGTTAAATTACTAATCTCATTGTCTAAATCGGCTATTTATAAAAATAAAAACGTATAAAGCGAAAATTATTTAGTAGACAGCACTCGCGACGTTGCACACTCGCATATAACGTGCGATTTCGTTTTACACACACATACACACATTTACAAACTCGTAAGAATACAGATAACAATGGCCTACTTCAACATTATTTATATAGTCATGGCAACACTAATTATAACATGTTATTAGCAAATAAAGCTTTATAATTCTATTTTTACAAGTATTTTGTTTATAATCTTTTGGTGTTTATTAGCATTCTTTAAGTATTGAAAAAAATATAAAGTACTTTGTTTTTTATGGTCAGCTCGTGACTGCAGACGGACGCAAATCCGTCGATATTACCGCGATTATATACATAACACATTAATTTAAATAATCATCTTTATAAATACATATTTATAATAGTATGAAACTTATTTTAATTTTTTTTTTTATTACTTTAAAACCTTACTCTTGTACATACAAATTATTGAGTCGGTACTCAAGACAAACCAATCTAATGCAGTTTTAAATAATTTTTGGTGATATATGTATAATATTATACATAGTCTTCCCCTAAATATTTTTACAAAGAAAAAAGTCATTTTTGCCCGTAACATTTATTACTATTACAGTGTGTTAGTTTAATACATAAATATACAACCATTAAAAATATATAAAGCTTATTCGAAGTCAAAATCAAAATCAGAAACAGCTTTATTCAAATAGGCTCCAAGAGCACTTTTGAATCGTCATTTTACAAATTAAAACTTTAAAAATAAATTAAATTAGTAGAAGTAAAGCTATCACCGATTCGGAATGTAGATTCTGCAGAGAAGAATCAGCAAGAAACTCTGCAGTTAATGGTAAGTGGTTTCCATTGGCTGCAATACGTTCCTCTAACCATTAAGCCGCCAGTTATCAATAGAATCACGTACTCTTTCCGTGGGAAAATTTTTCACTGCCAATCGTATGAAGTGTTTAAGGGACTCCAAATTATCATTGCATTTAAAGCAAGCCATACTCTCTAAAACTGACAATAAATCATAATCCAGCGGTTTAAGATCGAGACTAGATGACAGCCAGGTTTAAGCTCTGATGAAGTCCGGAACTTTGGTTTCTAACCAAGATTGGATGGTTCGAGCTTTGTGACCCGGTGCCAAGTCTTACTGAAAAGACCATTCTTGCTGTTTGAACATTGTGCTCTGTATTACTTTCTTAAGAATGGTATCTTGATACACTTGTGCCGATGTTTTGATACCATTTTCATAAAAATATGGCCCAGTCACTCCTTCATAGCTAACACCGCACCGAACAAACCATCACTGAAGTCAGATTCTCACGTTGTACTCTCTTGACTAATTGGGAAGCTTCCTTAGAGCTTTGAGCATAAGTACTGTTATTTTATTTGTCAAATATTCCTCAATTGTAAAAAATTTCATGTCTGTAAACGAGATTATCTGTGACCTCCCTTTGCGTACCGCTTAAAAGTAGTTGTTTTGATCTTACCACTCTATTCTTTTTTAATTATCAGCTAAGAAAGGACCAGTCTTATAGGCTGCAAGTCTTAAGTCATCTTTTAAAATATGCGACATAATTCTAGGTGCTAACTTCATCTCCCAAGATAAAATCTTTTGCTTTCAGACAAGATTTCTTCGAATTCTTTCCCTTACTGCTTTGATCGCCTTTTTCGTACGAATACTATGTGGACGGCCAGTCTTTTTTTGTCACAAACAAAGTCTGTTACAAACACAGGTTTTATCGTACCTATTAATAACCCGAGACACAAACATTTGACTACTTTGTGTATTTTGCCTGTATCAGGAGACTCCGCTCTTTCATTAGCATACTCGTAATAGTAAAAAAAATAATCATAATTTAAAAAAAAACAACAACAGAAATTTATTAGTTTTACATGTTACATTAGATGTGTAAAGTGAGTTATGTGAGGTGTGTGGTGTAAGTTGAGGTGGATGCATTATTATTATGTATACGGGTATGATGTGAAGTGTGTATATATTTTTGTACATTTTATGTGTATTTCTATTAAACAATCTAAATAAAAGATTTTGTTTCCTCATAACTGAGTGGTGTCACCAATTCTTTAATTTTTTTCTTACACTTAGAATATAGCATGTGTATACATTTATATTTAATTTATTTTATAATACAAATAGCATGCACGTGATTCATATTGAATGCTAACAAATAAAGTTCTAGTTCCTGGGGTGCGTGCTAAAACGAAGTTCCTTACGGCAGGCTTGACATTGCAGGGCGGCTGAACTGAAAAAAATGTGACACCAAAACCGTAAGAAAAACATATAACGGAAGTGACGTAATATCAGTTACACGACTGTATAATATGACGTTTGTAAAACTAAAATCTTACTAGTAAACTGTTTTTTAAATTATTTATGTAATTTTATACTGTCGACAAAAATAAACAAAGACACATGTTTTTTTATTTCACTTAATAGTTTGAATTATTATTATTACTATTATTTTGTTTGATTTATTTTATTTTACGGTATTTGCTAATTTTGTACTGTGTGGCTACGGTACTAAAGAATTTAGCCACCCCCTCTCTTCCCGTGGGTGTCGTAAGAGGCGACTATAGGATAACACAGTTCCGCCACCACCTTGGAACTTAAAAAGCCGACCGGTGGCGGGATAACCACCCAACTGCTTGCTTTGAAATACACAGGCCGAAGATGGGCAGCAGCGTCTTCGGTGCGACAAAGCCAGCCCTGCGGTCATCAACCCGCTTGCCCAGCGTGGTGACTATGGGCAAAACACAAAAGTTCACGTTATTTTTGGCGTAAACTTGTGTAGGCCTATGTCCAGCAGTGGACTGTATAGGCTGTAATGATGATGATTTGTTATTTTAGAAAATAATTAAAAACCAATAAATAAATTAAACAAAATCAAGAACTAGAAAATATATATAATTTTTTCAAATTGTGTTGCTTCTATACTATCCGAAGGAACTTCGTTCCTACCCGGTGTCCCATGACACCGCATAATTTTTTATACGGTCGACAAAAATAAATAAAGACATATGTTTTTTTATTTCACTTAATAGTTTGAATTATTATTACCATTATTTTTTTTTGCTAGATTTATTTTATTTTATGGTATTTGTTACTTTCTAAAATACTAATTTTCCTAAATACTTTTATGTACTTAATTAAAAACCATTCAACAAAATTAAAAAAAAAATCAAGAACTAGAAAATATATATAAAATTCAATTTTTTTTTAATTGTGTTACTTCTATACTATCCGAAGGAACTTCGGTCCCACCTGTTTTCTTCTTTTATTTTCTAATTGTGGGTCATACAGAAGCTATTGCTGCTTTATGCTTTTTCAAAATTATGTGCAACAGATAAAAAGCTTTCGAACAGTTAGTAAGCAACTTAGTTACAACAACCAAACACGCTTGTTTATTGAAAAACGGATATAATTTGTTTTAGCTGTATTTAGTGTCAGCAAGTTGCTTTTTAGCCATTACGTACCAGAGTCATACCTTGTTCAGCAACTTTCTTTGACATTTGTCCAAGAATTGCCAGTGAAGACGATCGCAGTGTCTGATCGCTGATTTACTGATGTTGACTGATTATCTGAATGTTGCACAAATCATTTATGTAAAAAAGAAATAACATAGAGCCCAAAACGCTTGCTTGAGGGACGCCATATGTTACAGTGGCATTTTCACTTACAAATTTACCTAATTTGACAATTTGCCTTCTTTCCGAAAGATAATATTTGAATAATGAGAGTGCCTTCCCATTCCATTATTATTTAATTATACTATATATTGTCTTTACCTATGAAATTGCAGTTTTTAATATATATATATTTTTTTTATATCACTAGGTCGGCAAACAAGCGTACGGCTCACCTGATGGTAAGAGATTACCGTAGCTTATAGACGCCTACAATACCAGAAGCATCGAAAGCGCGTTGCCGACTCAATCCCCAATCCCCCCCAGGAGCTCTGGTCACCTTACTCACCAACAGGAACACAATACTGCTTGAGAACAGTATTATTTAGCTGTGGTCTTCTGTAAGGTCGAGGTACTACCCCAGTCGGGCTGTTCCATTATTTGTGAAGTTACCCGTTATTTGTGAAGTGTTCCTTATATTTTAATTATTTTTGAATTTGTTTCAGTTTCAATTAAATAGATATTTTTACAGGATAGCTGAACGTCCAACATTAAGTTTTTCTTAGTCATTTGTAGGGTTCCGTACCTCAAAAGGAAAAAACGGAACACATAGGATCACTTTGTTGTCTGTCTGTCTGTCAAGACACTTTTTCTCAGGAACGCGTGGAGGTATCAAGCTGAAATTTATATCAAATACTCAGGTCTACTGTCCCTTGGAGCTATGAAAAAACCAAACTTCTAAGCCAACGCAATCAAAAGATACAGCCGTTTATGCTGCAAATTTTCGAAACTCGCAAGGGAATCAAAACGTATAGGGTACTTACTTCCCGTGAACTCAGAATCTTGAAATTTGGTACGAAGCAACGTCTAGATAAATGTTGCACAGATGAAGGAAAAATTGCAAAATATATAAATTTTTAGTTACATCGTATAATTAAAACATTTTTAATAATTTTTTCCGGTTTTTTTGGCTAAGTACTGTAATCTTAAATTTTATAGCCTTCTTTATTTTTAGAAATATATTTAGATATTGTTTTTAAACTGCAAATACAAAACGTAAACGATTATTAAAATCGGTTCAGTAGTTATCGATTTATAGTACATCTCATTACAACTTGAATACCTGCCGGCATACAGTGGCGTCGCGAGAGCTAGACTTATTGTGAGGAAGGTACATTTTGCGAGGCCCTCTAATAGCACTACAGCAGAGGGATTTATATAATTGTGTTTGCTCGGAAATAACAAAAACCGACTGAAATTACATCGACAAGTAATTCAAAGTAGTTAAACGAAAAATAATTATTAGATACGTAGTTATCAGTAGGTAGGTAGGTGAAAAAATGGGACCATATTACAAGCATTAATTAGCTTTAAATTAAAAAAAGCATCATCAAAATTGGCACACCTAGTAAAAAGTTATAACGAATACAACGCAACGTAGGTACAAGAAATAATAGTCACCCAGTAAAAGTTCTGAGGAACACATGAAACAATACTTGAAATGATGAAGAGTAGAATAACTTTAAAAAAATGGCGATATATATTAATTTTTCATATATCTAATTTTTATTTATAAAAAAAAAACTTGTAGCGTGCTCTTACCTTTATTACCGCGAGGCCGTGGGCGGTGGCCCACACAGCCCATGCTCTACGGCACCTTTGCCAACATACTACAAAGTGAGCTTCCTCGCACAGGGAGCTTTAAATGATAAATTAAATAGAAAATGGTTGCAGGCGTCTATTGGCTATGATAACCGCTTACCATCAGGTGGGCCGTACGCTTGTTTGCCGATCTAGTCGTATAAAAAAACGATGAGATAACATCCCACACTTAACGGCTCCCAGTTGGAATTTATCCTGTATCGGGGGTCCCCAGACCACAGCAAACATCTATAGCGAATACAAATTTTTGCATTAAACGAGAATCGAACATGTAATCGCCAGTACAACAGCCAATCGAAACGGTCATAGGTCAGCTATGACATACTCGTATGACCGTTTCGCCAACGAGTAGTCATAATAAATTAATAGCCCAAATTCGATGTAGGTATATGAGCATATCACCTCATCAGATTTGTTTTTGTTTTGCGAATGTCTTAATTAAAACTTTCAAAATTGCGGAACGTAACATGTATTCTGTATAAATAATACATTAAAATATTTAAAAATATTTCTTGACTTAATCACAAATGTAGACCTTTTTAAACACTTTATAATATATACTAGCTGTGCCCGCGATTTCGTCCGCGTGGAATTTAACAAAAAAGTTATAGTTCAGTTCGCAGTTATAAAATAAATAAATTACTAAAATAAAAGTAGCTTTAGTTACTCCTTACTATATATATTCATATCTTTTAATACGAGGAACTAATTGTATTGGCTGATAGCTTTTTGTATGTATAAACTCTTGACCTGCGGGGTTGATGTAAACTTATATTAAAAATGAAAATTTTAACCATGTCCTTTTTTATTTTATTTTTTAAATTATATCTACATATACTAGCGACCTGTCCAGGCTTCGCACGGGTGCAATACTGATATACGCTTCAGCCTGTAATATCCCACTACTGAGCATGGGTCTTTTTTTTCCATGTAGGAGAAGGATCAGAGCTTAATCCACCACGCTGCTCCAATGCGGGTTGGCGGATATACTCCCTACTAAGAGTAACTTACGTGCTCTCCGAGGCACGGTGGGGAGGCCCACAAGGACTGCATAAAACACCCAGACCACGGCAAACACCTGTATGGCCAATACAAATGTTTGTTATGTGCGGGATACTATAATACTGATACTAAATATAAAATAAATATTTGCAATGTAAGAGCAAAAAAAAAAGTGTTTACGACATCACATTAGTAACCTCTAAAACTATCAGTGTTCCTCAACTATATTAGGCATTATAAAGATAAACCTTTCTCTGGAATCACTCTAGTTAATACAGAAAACCGCATCAAAATCCGTTGCGTAAGTTTTAATTAACCTATGAAAACGAACAGCGGGAAGCGACTTTGTTTTATACTATGTAATGATAAACAAAATATTTTTTTTTTTTTAAATATTGTGATGCTATTATCATTAGTAAGTAAAATAGGTAAGAAAAAAACAACTCTTTGTAAATACACTGTTTTATTAGAAAATGAAAACAAAATTCCTTACACTACCTAAATAAGGCACGACGTGTCCAAACAGACCGCACACACGCAGCGGAGTATGTCTCAAGCGACGCAACGGATGGAATAAAGCCTAATATTAACAACACGGCGTGATCACCATCACCTTTGCACACTCTGTGATTTTATAGCCTATATTATGAAGTATCAAAAGTCTTTCTTTAAATGACATAAAATAAATGTTTCCAAAAAATTGAGATAAATTTAGTAGAAAAGGAATTAAAGAATAATCATTCTAGTTAATAATAGATGTCTTGTAAGAAGGTACTTTTAGAGGTACACAAAGTGTGCAGTTAGTGATTTGACATAGATATTTGAACAGGATATAGAACTTTATTAGGATATATTTTGAAGCGTAGTAAAAGCTGATTTATAAAGTCGATATGTGATATGAGAAAACAGTAGGCGTTACTTAGAAATACTTTTAAATTATATTTATAAAGTTAGAACGATTTACATAATGTACAACAATAATTTATTAGTATACATTCAGCTGTGTATTCAACATTTTAAAACGCTGAGTGATTCAAAAATATTTTAAAGAGTTAGTAATATTGGCGTGTACAATATTTTAAAAAAACTGTTAATAATTTGTGCGTGTATATATATACTCTACGTAAGTGTTACTTTACATAAAACCAAATATGTTTTATTTTGTATAGTTTTAAGTTTAATATCTAAATCAAAAATATTTTACACGTCCCTACATGATTACAATCTCTAAAAAATGCAAAACTGTCTTAATATGAAATAAATAACTAACCTGAAGTGGTCGTTCGTTACTACATACTATATTTGTATACAACATAGAAATAATTAATATCTTAATTTGTATGTCTTTGTACCAAATTTTAAATTCAGGTGAAAATTTGGAATTTTGAGCGAGTCCGAATATTAATATAAAAAGAGAGCGCCACTTAAAATACTAGGAGGTCGAAATATAAAACTTTTCAGACTGAAAAGTGGAATTCCCTACCTCAATTAAACGACATAACCAAAATTTTTACATGAAAAATTTTGAATGTCCAAAATAGAAATTATATTTAATGTGTGAATGTACAAAAACGTCAAAAATAAATGTCAGTTGAAGGTTACACCAGAACCTCCTGATTTGCGTATTTTTAAAAATTTTTAGGTATGTCAGGAACGTCTTTTTATTGCCAATTGATTTCCACAATAACATTTATTAAAATTATTTTATAGCTCACTGGAAGCATTTATTTCAATGCGTTAATTATTAGATTATTTTTATATTACATTATTTGAATATTGGCCATAGACAAGTTAAATCCTTTTTACATAAATTAATGTTCAAAATTTTTTTAGATAAATAATGAAAAATGTATAAAGAATTAAGTTAATCACTAACATAACGGTACATTAACAATATTGTTACTACAGACAATAACAACTGGTAGTTTATGAAAATCTCAAATGGTACCTTCTAGAAACAATACTGTCAACATTCCTTGACGTATATTACTTAGAAAAATGTTACGAATAAAACGGTTCAAATGTTTAATAAAAAAGATACCGATTTTCGTATATCAGTCGTATTAATTTAGTTAAACGTTAAATTTTTAATTATACATCGGACTATATGCCCAGGAAATTGGCACAACAGGCGTTTTGTCAGTAATGATCCATTTCCCCCGCCGGTGCCACCGAGTACACAGATGGAGGTCTGCAACAAGAATCAACGATTTTAATGTACACATAGGTATACAAAATATATAGATTGAATTTTTACTGTCTATATTCACTGATACCTAAATAAATTTCAAAAAGAACACTTACGTAAACTCGTTTCAACCTCAATATTTTCAACAGTAATACGATGAATTAAATTAAATTCATTGACATAATTTGTCATTACGGAAAGAGAAAAACAATACATGAGATAAAATTCGAAAAGACTCCACAGGGGTAGCAACTCGACCTTACAAAAGATCACAGCAAAATAGTACTGCTTTCAAGTAGTGTTGTGTTCCTGTGAGTAAGGCGACTAGAGCTTTGTTGTCATCGTGCCAGCTTGTTTGCCGACCGAGTTGTTTAAAGATATTTCTTTCCCAGCTGGGTCTCAGTAGCGTGTGTGTGGGTCTTCCTGACAGGCCCGAGGGTCTGTCTGGGTACGGGCCTCGAGGTTGCCCTCTTTACCCGGGCTTTCTTCTCCGGAGGTTCACCTCCGGGATCACATTATTTTGGCCCTATTTGGGCCAGGGTCTCATTGCCCTTGGGGTGTTCGTCTTAATCTTGGGGTGTTCGCCTTGATCTTGGGGTGCTCGCCTTAAAAAATTGGGGTGTTCGTCTTAAGTAAGCGACGGGATGTCCTCCCCCGCGTCGTCCGGATCGTCGCCACCACTGTCCGCGCTGGGTCGGCTCGGCGGTGGTTGCAGGAACTCGCGTGGCAGAGGACGCCCTTCTGGCGGTCTCGCGTGTAAAGGGGCGATTCCGTGGAGGTGTACGCACGCGCTTTTGTCCGCGCGAGCAAACATGGCGCGCGCCAGTCGGCGCACGTACTCCTCCACGGTGGGCGTCCTGGTGTCTCGATGGAGTACGTCATTCTTGACGTACCACGGAGCTCCTGCGATCAGGCGCAGGCAGCGGTTCTGCTGGACTTGCAATCTTCTGGCCTGGTGCGCCGAGCAGAGAGCGTACCAGGCCGGGGAGTAGGGGTCTCAGTAGCCTGCCACGCCAGCCGGGGACGCTGTCGATGCCGCTAGGGGGCTGCTCCGCTTGCGGCGGGACACTACTGCGGGACACTACTGCTACAGTACAAGCGACACGTACCGGAGGGCGCGGCGCGGCGCGGGCAGGCGCGACGGGCGCGGCAGCGCGGACCCGCGCGCCTCGCCGCCCGTCGCCGGCCGGGGCTGCTCCGCTTGCGGCGGGACACTACTGCGGGACACTACTGCGGGACACTACTGCTACAGTACAAGCGACACGTACCGGAGGGCGCGGCGCGGCGCGGGCAGGCGCGACGGGCGCGGCAGCGCGGACCCGCGCGCCTCGCCGCCCGTCGCCGGCCGGGGCTGCTCCGCTTGCGGCGGGACACTACTGCGGGACACTACTGCGGGACACTACTGCTACAGTACAAGCGACACGTACCGGAGGGCGCGGCGCGGCGCGGGCAGGCGCGACGGGCGCGGCAGCGCGGACCCGCGCGCCTCGCCGCCCGTCGCCGGCCGGGGCTGCTCCGCTTGCGGCGGCGACACTACTGCGGGTTACAGTACAAAGTCAATCGCGAACTATCAATTCAAAACTAAAATTACTCTATTCAACACACTTTAATATTCTCTTATTCAAATTTCTTTATACGCAATAAATTTAATTTGACTTAATTAATTTCAGTTACAGTCGGGAAGAAACTCCGCAGTTACCTTACTATATTTACTATTAAAAAACTAATTTACTCACAATTACTATTCGGTCACTCGGGGTAACTGATTGACCAGGTAACTTTGACAGTCAAATCGCAAAATTATTTTTTATTTTTTACGTTGCCAACATTTAGTGCGTAACATTATATTTACAAAATTTGTTTACTTAACAAACTGCTTAAGAGCCATTTCACAAAAATCGGTAACAATCCGCGAAATTGTAATATTTTGACGTCGTTAATCTCAGTGTTGGATGCAATAATGTAATTTATATTCTTGAAATATAATAGAGCAACCTTTGTTGTAGTCGATAGTCAGATCAGAATTTTGATTTATATTATGTGTATAAAATTATTAACCTTTTCATCAGCCTCCTCCCTGGGTAAACGGTCGCAATGTATACTTTGAAGTCTACTTTTCAATAACCTCTACGTTGAAACCATTTTTAAAAAATACGTAATATGTGGAATATGATTTTGCTAAATAATAGAACAGAGTTTTATTCCATTTGTATCTCTATTAATCAATTAAAAAAAATTAAAGTTACGAATATTTTCCAAATAAATATAATTTTAAAAGCGATATTATTCTTAGAAAACTAAGAAATTTTAACGAACTATCTTCATCAAAGTAAACTTACATCATTAAGGAATAAAAAAAAAAATTATTAAAAGATGTAATCATTTTTAATACATTTTATATATATAAAAATGAATCGCTGAATGTGTTGCTAAGCGCTAAACTCGAGAACGGTTGGACCGATTTCGCTAATTCTTTTTTTAAAATATTCCTTGAAGTACGAGGATGGTTCTTACGGAGAGAAAAATTCTAAAAAAAAAAAAAAAAAAAAAATTCCTGAAAAAGTCTAAAAATAACACTTTTCTATACTCCCATACAAAAGATTTGTGATAATACTTAAAAGTCAATTTGAACTTTAATATCATACGATAAAGTTCGTGTTAGGCGATACGAAGTTCGCCGGGTCAGCTAGTTTTATATTAAATAATAAAAAGATAGTATATATTACCACACATCAAGCCCAGTGTTGGCGTTAGGACAATCTAGTTTGTGGCTACATCAAAGAAAAAAGTTGCCAGTTTTGTAAAAAAATCACTTTCGAAATTCCGCTAGAAGTGGCTAAAGTGTGCGTTTTCCAATTACGGAGCATAATGTGACTCAGTGGGGCACAATGCTAAATTGTGCTGATGCTTAATTGGAACTTGAATTAGTTTTGAAATACACCTAAAAAAACTACGACGACTTTACTTTACTTTGAATTACTAACTATAATATACTAGTTGTGCCCCGCGGTTTCACACGCTTTAATTTAAAAAAAAATGCGTATTGCGTATGCGTAAACATTAACAATATTGCGCTCCGTTTGACATTTTGACATAAGTAGTATTGACGTTATGCAAAACAAACTAAGCACTACAGCAATACGGTCTATTTTCATTCGATCGAATCTAAATTACGTTAAAGATAAACATTCATTCGGGAATCTTCCTGCCATAATACGGACATTATTGGTGTTGCCTAAAATTAACTATGTATTTTAGTTTGGTAGTATTGGTACCGTATGGTGGTATGTATTAGTCGATAGACTTTTCATAGTAATAAAAATGTATGTAGTAACAATCTAAAAAGCAGCCAGAAGTAGCTATATTTATTTTGGTGGCTAAAATGGATTGTTATTTGGCTAAAACCGTTGAAAATCCGCTAGATCTAGCCACAAAATGGCTAAAACGGCAACACTGATCAAGCCCAGTAAATCAGTCGAGCGCTAGCGCTTTTAGAGGTAAGGTCCATGCCAAATTTTGCGCAGCCGTCTCTTTCGCTCACACGCGCCAAGCGTCTGTTGTTATAGCGGATAAACCGCATTTGATACTTTCATAATAAAATATAAATAAAATAAACATATTACGAAAATGACTGCAAAATAATATAATGATAATTTCTGTAAACAAATGTATAATTTAATTCTCTTTTCTCACATTATCAATACAAATAGGCATTTGAATCTGTTTGTCTTTTTATTTGTTAATTAATATGTTTGTCGGTGTCGATGTCATTAAATGCTTTTTTATTCATATCGTAAATATTAGATTCATTCGTAAACTGAAAAAACTAAATCAATTAAAAAAAATGTTTCATAATATTGATTTTTTATTTTTATTTTAAATTTATTAACTGTTGTTATATAACATACTTGAAATTTTTAACAAATTAATTATGTAAAAAACATTTTATACCATAGTTATTAATTTTTATTATACACTAGCTGACCCGGCGAACTTCGTATCGCCTAACACAAACTTTATCGTATGGTATTAAAGTTCAAATTGACTTTTAAGTATTAAAACAAATGTTTTGTATGGGAGTATAGAAAAGTGTTGTTTTTAGACTTTTTTAGGAAATTTAAATTTTTTTTTTTTAGAATTTTTCTCTCCGTAAGAACCATCCTCGTACTTCAAGGAATATTTTAAAAAAAGAATTAGCGAAATCGGTCCAACCGTTCTCGAGTTTTGCGCTTAGCAACACATTCAGCGACTCATTTTTATATTATAGATTAGAAAATGATCAAGATGGTCTTTTGGTTGTCACACTATACTTACTAGCACAAAGATCGCGCGGCTCGTACGACTCGCGCGATGCGACCAAATTTACCTAAACTTGTAGAGCGTAAAATTGTGAAATGGCTTTTAAATGAACTCTCTGCAAAAAAGAAGCTCTTAAACGAAGTTTATGTCAAAAACTCTGTTAAAAGTTCGGCGCGCAATTTTTGTATTTTTTTCAGTGGTAAACTTTTTTGATAACTCGACAGTTTTGCTACTATCAAGATATGTAAAAATATAATACACCCTTTAATATTTTCTACGTGACATTGACGAAATCATCTATACTCATTTGGCACTATTGAAAGCCATTAACCCTAAAGAAGAAGAAGAACCTTTAATATGTCTATTTTAAAATCTCATCTGTGTCAAAGTTACCCATAAAGGGGTTGTAACTTTGACACACAACAAAATTGCCATTTTTCGATACATTTAATGATTTTTATAGACGTTAAATAACTTGAGAGTATGAAAGCCAACCTGAGAGCACATATTAAGTGTCTCATATTTAATATTGTCAACGTTAGGTAAAAAAATATAGTAATGATCTGTCAAAGTTACCCCGATTGACGGTACAGATTTTAAAAAATAAATAACACAAACAGTACATAGAAAATTGTAACAGCATCAATACTGATAATAACTTATCTGTCTGCGGTTTGATTTGTTTATAAATATTGGCTACAAATAGCGAAGTTTGGATGGAGCTTTAATAAAGCCAGAATGCCTGAATTATTTTGGATAAAATTAAGCACAGATTTCTTTTTTATCAGAGAAAATATGTTCCCGTGGGGTAGACGCAAGGCACGCAAACTAAGTCACATGAAAAACTAGTAATCAATACGAAGCTTTAAACAATAAAAGATTATACCTGGTGCAGGTTTCTGTAGGGGCACTGAGCTCGGTCTAGATATGCGTAGCGTTGACGACCCCGCTATTGAGTAGGGGCGTGTTGTTGGTGGCTATGATACAGACATACACTTTGTAAACAACTATTTTATAAGTAAATATTTATATCAAAAACGTATTTATCACTTTAAACTTTAAGCAGTTGATTTTGAAGTTTATCAAACAGTGATAAAATAAAATTTAATAATTGATCTCAACTTTTTTTTGCATCACAATTTTAAAAAGCATGCATTCACATATAATAGAAATTAATTAAAAAACACAATCTAATGTTAAACGAATACTATGTAATATTGTTAATTACAATATTTGCTTACATTCTTACATTATAAAAAAAAAACTTGATTTCCATAGCACTAAATCTCTATTACCACAAAAGCAAAAATGTAAACAAACACAATTATGTTAAAAACTATAATGTTAACATCGGATTGCATACATTAAATTTTTTAGTTATCAACAATTGCACAAAATGTTGAATTACAAATTATATATTTCAAGATTAGATTCGACTGATTATAAACTTTGTCTTTTTCGTTAATGTAATTTTGATTGAACATATGGGACGCATGATACTTCTGTCAAAATCAGTATGGTCTGACATACGTACTTTATTTATATGTAAGAATCATCTCTATGAAGTCAGCTTTAGAACATATAAAAACCGTATCATATTCGGTTCATTCTTATATTAGCTACTACGTCACATTCATACAAACAGACACGTAAACATGTCTTACTTATAACAAATCTTTTGCTTCAATGATTAATAAATAACATGAACACAATGTGCAGAAATACATTTTCCCAGTCATCAAAGTGACACTTTTGACGGGGGATTCCTGCAGCGTGCATAATACTAAATGTTACTGTACTGTAAAAGTTACATACTCGTAAATCATAATCTGCAGGACCATAGATAAGTAATCCACTATATAGGCATAATATCGCTACGATACAAAACAGTCGAATTTCACAAATTTATTTTTAATGATACAATCCGATACAACAATAACATACGGTGACGTATCAGAGACTCACAGGCGCGTACTGATTGCGCGCGAAGGCCGGCCGCGGACCCGCTCCGAGCCGCAGCTAGCAACACACGACACATCACCGGGGGCTAACACTTGGCAACACCGTCACAACTCACTTAAAGGTTTCGTGTCAAACTTCTAACTCAGACTTTGTTTTTGGGAGTTTACTCCTCCAGAAACGCTAAGGCGTGGTATGTGAAAAAATATGGGAAGTGTAATCGTGTGAGACGGTTACGCTGACCAGCTTCGTAGCCCGCCCTGAATATGTCATTTTATTACGCAACGTGTCTTGCGAGAAAGGGATGAATATATTTTTAAATATCAAGGAAAGTAAAATTCTTCAGTAGTGTGTGTGGTGATACACAACATTTTTGAAGTAAATCTACATTACGCACGCTTTACTTGGGGAGTAAGCTGGTGAATGCGTGACCAGAGCGTTACGAAAATTGGGATCGAACGAGGCGAACAGATCAAGAGGTGTGAGCACACACTTTCTCTTATAGCCAGTTACGTTTCGTATATCTAAGAAACAGTGCAGGCCTATTGCTAAAGAGGTTTTACTTCAGTCATGTGATTTAAAGCACACTCGTTATTTTTTTTATGCGACTAGGTCGCCAAAAAGAGTAACGGCCCACTTGATGGTAAGCGGTTACCGTAGCCTATACTTAGAATACTTTTTGTGTTACTTCGTGTATACCGTGAGTGTAAATCTGAGGTTAGCCGTTTGTTGATTTGTACCTTTAAGTGAATTAAATTTACCAAGTTGGTATTTAAAACGAATCAAACCAGAATTTTTTTATTGTGCCAAATGTTTAAAGCCACACAAAACAAATAGTATTAATACAACACAATGAAAACAAATTATTCACAAAAGACAAATAAATAATTATTAAATTAACCATCACCTTATTAACATTATTAACACAACACAGATATTTAATATTATTAAAAAAAAAAAAAAAAAAAAAAAAAAAATAAGCATTAGTCGCACACTTTATATATATAAAAAAAAAAATTAGGAAAATACTTGATCCATTTACACATTTACAATGTGCGGAAACGCTTATCATAATTTATTTCTGAATTGAAACTTTTTTAGAATCGTTGTGATTTGAAATTCGAACGAAATTAATTTGTGTCATGACAAAGAAACAAAAAACACATAAATGTACAGGAGAATGAAATAGAATATATTACAAAATATTTTATATAAAAAAATACGAATCGATAAAAATGCAATTCGGTTCAGTTATTTTCGAGTTTTTGCAAAACACCAAAACCATGGCAACCAATTTTTATAAGTCGTTTATAAAACCGTGCCAGTTTTACTCACAGTATTCTCACATTGCAATCATATTTATACACTTAATAATAATAAGAAAATTGGTACTTTAAACAAAACATTAATTATCTATGTCTTTCGTCGATCTTAAGATCAACCGAGTGTGATAGAGATAGATATATTACGAGATGCGTATGTTGAATGGTGGTGAGCAAAGCGAATTATTTCTCCAATACGGAAATCGCCCTTCAATTTACCTGTATATAATTATTAAGAAACTATTACACGTAATTATATAATAAATGCTAATCTTACGTCTCTCGGGGCCACCAGTTGACTTTGGGGTCTCTCTCTACGTAGCGTCTCGGTACCTTGTCGAACAAGCGCAGGAGGGTTTATTAGCGTGGGCCTCTCTGTTTCTTGTTCTTTCTGAAATATATTGTTTTGTTTCATTAAAAATGGTCAATGACTGTTATATGACTGACTGTTATAATTAGATACATTGTATTCCCCTTTTTCATTCAATTCCTATTTTTATATGTAACATAAATAGAATAATGTGTTGCACAAATTTCAGTAACATAGTTTCAGAAATTGTTATTTATAACTTCTAGGTAACTAGAGAACTGCCTACGACTACTGTTTTTGCTCTTATAGCATGTATAAGAGCTATAATAGCTGTATATAGAGTGCAGTTGACATATAATTATAATTACGTCATACTTAACTTTAGTTCATGTTTAGTACAGCATTATAGTCACATTGTAAAAAAGCACCATATAATATTTCTCTCTTTCTTTTTAATTGTTGCTAGAGTTCTAGCAATAACTTTAAATTAGAATTCCGTTTCATTCATAGTATATCAATTGTACTTCATCATTACAGTCCACTGCTGGACATAGGCCTCCACAAGTTTACGCCAAAAATAACGTGAACTCATGTGCTTTGCCCATAGTCACCACGCTGGGCAGGCGGGTTGGTGACCGCAGTACTGGCTTTGTCGCACCGAAGACGCTGCTGCCCGTCTTCGGCCTGTGTATTTCAAAGCCAGCAGTTGGATGGTTATCCCGCCATCGGCCGGCTTCTTTAGTTCCAAGGTGGTTGTGGAACCTTGTTATCCCTTAGTCGCCTCTTACGATACCCACGGGAAGAGAGGGGGTGGCTAAATTCTTTAGTGCCGTAGCCACACAGCATTGTACTTACTAACTTTGTAATACGGCAATTTGTAGCACTCTCTCGTTTGCTGTGACATGACGTAGCTAAGCAATGTTCTTACAAAAATTTTAAAATAGGAATATCAAGTTTAGTCACTTTGTAATGCGTCAACGTGTAGGAGTCTCTCCGCGACGGCTGCGACGTGACGGCGGCGGGCGGCGCGGGCGCGGTGGGCGACAGCGCGGGGTTGGAGGCGTACACGGCGCGCCGGGCCATCGCCCTGCCCGCCAGCGCGCGGGCCGCGGTGGGCGGGGCGGGGCCTGGGGGCGGGGCGGGTTTATTGTTCTTTAATCTGAGTAGCTGTGCCCAGCCGTTATCGAGATATGGACATTCCAACACAAAAATAATTCTCCAAATTTGAACCAGTAGTTACTGAGATTAACGTGTTCAAACAAACTCCACAGTTTAATATTAGTATAAATTATTTTCGTTTCGTTTACTAGTTTTTTTTTTTTTTTTTTTTTTTTTAATGTATATTTTAGAATGTAATATAAACATGCTTTAATATTTAATGGGATAGAGAGTTTACCAGATAGTAACATCTAGATGGTAGATGACACTATTTTGAAATAAGTGGTAAAACTTTATTTGATATTAAAATTACTTTGGCAATGACTAAGCGAACAGTTTTAGGTGTTTATGATTACTGTTTATTTTAGCTAACTTTTAATTTACTTTTAAACCTAATATTTATTTTCGATCAGTAAAGGTTAAAATTAACACAAAAGAACAAACATATTAGTCCGTGTTGAAATAATGATTCATTGATTCATTGATTTATTGACTCGGTATGTTATATGCTTCAGCTGGGCATAGGCCTCTTTCTCCTATTACAACAAGTGAAAACTTTGCAATAATATTTATAACAATATAGGTAGGTAGTATATCTTACCAGGTATTCTATGTAGTTCCTTATGTGAACTGTACTGTCTTAGCTTTGATGTTGGTAGGCTTGTTTTTCTCGGTACTGCTGATGGCGGAGCCATCGCATACATACCTAGAATTAAAGAATTAGTATAAATGTTATAACCGAAACCATTGTTTGAGGATGAGAAGACAAAAATCTTCTGAACTGGTTTTGGTGAAATGTAGTATATGGCTATTTGGACAGTTGAAGATGCAGAATAGCAAAAAGGCGACATTTTATCTCAAAATTCCCAGGAGATTACACTCAGCTTGTTTACAAATATACTGTAACTTAACAGCGTGTACCTTATTATGTCAAGGAAAATGTTCAAGAGACTTCAAACGACACTCAAATCACGGGCGAAACCGGCTCAAGTGAGATTTTACTAAGAAAAAACTTTGTGTTTGCTATCCTCTGCATGGATTTGGAGATTCGTTTTGTCCTAGATTTACATATTAGTGCATGTAAAAATTTAAAATATTTACCGGTTTCAGTAGGAGAAATCCGACTAGGAGCCAATCTTTGAACAGGTATGGGTGCAGACATTTTCTTCTCTGGACTAGTTTTAACTGTTAATATATCTCTCTTCGCTGACGATTTCTTAATCATTGTAGCCGTGTTTATCACTGTTGTATTCATATTGTACGTTCTTTCCATATCAGCTGTTGCTTTTGATACTGTATATGATTGGTCATCAACCGTATCATATATAGGAGATATTGTTGAGTGAAGGTTCAGTAATTCGTTCTTAGCTCCCCGTTTGAACATTAATGGAGTAGATGCGACTTGGATACCTGAAAATTGCCTTTTATTAATTTCTTGATATTGTTTTACTTTATTTCTTCCATTAACGGATGATAAGTTGATAACATTATTAATGTCCCTAAAATCAGCTATGTGCTATTTTATATTCTGTAAATTTTGGCGTTATCGCAATACATACAGAATAAATGCAATAAAAACAGAAAATATAAAAGTATTTTTAACTAAAAATCAACTTACAAGACTTATTTGCATACTTTTTATGTTGTTTTTTTTTTGTAATGTAACAACAGAATAATAAAAACAAAGTACAATTTGTAAGCATAACAGCCTCAATATAAACTCACGTGGGTCGGCAGTTTCCGGTACGCTTTCAGGCGGACTACTAGAGCTAAAGGTGCCGGTGTCGGTTCCCGTGCTTTCACTTGAACCCACCATGGCACGCTCCTGGAGACCCCACTCCTGGACATTAAATATATACATAAATAAATAAATAAACGCCTCACACACAACGACCTCCACTAGAATTTACTCCAGTGTAAGAGGTCTGGAAACACACATAATACATACAGTGACGAAGAGAGATTAACTCGCGCCCGGAGCACAATACCTATTTATCCCCCCCCATTCGAAAATCACATAGTATGTCCAGCAATTTTTTGTTTTGCCGACCATTTGGCGCTTCTTAGTGAGTAGCGCCCGGGGCACGATGCCCCCCCTAGACCCCCCCACTACGCCCACACACACACATACACAAGCACAAACGCCTACACCATAGCAAACATCTGTATGTCCGATACAAATGTATGTCGTATGCGGGGATCGAACCCGCGACAATAGTCATATGCCAGTTCTGTGAGTTTCGTTAACGCATCGTAATATTCATATAAGTCACGTAAAAAAAGTGTAAACCGCTCTAAAGTAATTCCAACTTACTTCTTGTTGCAACGTCCTCTCTCCCGAATCTATGAGGTTCAAAGTCGCCGAATTAATATCAATCATGTTATTATCATCATTGTTCACATAAACAACAGTTGTATCCATCGCACTTGTTTTTGGCGATACTTTCTTGAACGTTGCATTTCTTTTAGGAGTTTCTCTTGTGGGTTTCTCTTCTTCCTGTTTGTCGTAATTCATGGCTCTTCGTCTCGAAAGTAGCTCAGAAGCGTTTTCCATACTTTGTCTAGGCACTGTTATAGTTTGATTTGGGAGCTGTATCGTCTTTATTGGCGACACATCCCCTTGGTTTGTCTTTTCTGGCTCACTTGGTAATGCCTTTCTAGCTAGTGATAGCTTTTGTCTAGCCTGTATTATTTCGTTTAGTTCTTGTTTATCTAACGTAACATTGAGACTACTTTTTCCTGAATCGACAGTTTTTTGTATTCCCATATCTCTATAGAAAGCATCATCACATTTGAATTTGTTAAGGTTTTCTTTCTCCGCATCTGTGTCTCTTTTAAATTTGTTATTAGAATAGTGCAACGTAATTGTTTCGCTCATTTCACCGTTTGGTTTTGATTTCGAATTCTTTAGCGATTGTGGAATACTTTGAGTATTCTCACAGTTTTCGTTTAGAACTTTAACTGTGTCTATTTGACAAGCCTCTTCGCGCGCTTTAGTGTAACTTTCCGAGTTTTTGATGGAATCTCTTTTAGTGAAACTGTTGTACAGCTGACATCTTGGTCTAGCTGATAATAGTCTTTCTGACTGCTCTAGATGGGTGAAGGTAGCTGAACTGAAGATATTAGGTTCAGTAGTATCCGGTTTTGGTTTTGAAGTGTTAGAAATTACGTAAGAAGAATTGACTGAACTGACAAGGCTTGGGGGTAAAGAGTCCATTAAGCTGTCGTTGTCAGGATATGTGGTTTGTGAAAGAAAACTTGTACTCATGTCTTTCTCATCTAGAATACTGAGTGTCATACTGGTCATCATTGGATCAATACTATCGCGACCAGATGTTGGAAGCCCTGAAAAATGAAATTTCATCATATTATCGACATTTACGGAGATCAATAGGAATTCTAATTTTTAAACAGTTATTGTTATGTTTCATTTGCTTTGTTGGTCCATTTTATTTTTAACTTTAATTTTTTTTCTAAAGAGTATTTGTACCAAATTTAGTTTTCAATAATCTCACCAGAATCTCTATGTGAGATAGATTTCCTGCTATCAAGTGACTCGGCGTTGAAGTTTCCAGAACTTTCCATCACCAAGGATGAGACCAGGCTCGGTGGAGACATTCGCATCAACGATTCACCACTCTGATACATGTTCAGACTACCACTTTCGTGCATTACGTGCAACATACCTCTGTAAATTAAATTTATAATGATAAATAAATAATATAGTATTTAAAGTTTAACTCGTCCTTAGCGTATAGAAGAACAACGTAAGCCCTTAAATCAGTAGATGTTTAGAATAATTCGAGAATATGTATTTTTTATTTTTAATATTGATTGCATGATTGCAATGTACTTGCAATTGTACGTCGTTGTTGTTGATCGCATACTTATATATACTTTTGTTGACTAAGCATATATAATTATCTATTAACGATATTGAATTTTTTTTATATCTTGTTTAAATAAAATAATAACTTATTATTAAATGTGCCAATTTGATTGAATTACTGTAAAACCTTAAAACCTATCGTTTTGCTCGGTATTTTTAATATTGAAGAGTTAAGAGACCTATTCCCAGTAATGATATTAAAGATATATTTCTAGCACAATTGACTTTTTATTTAATCGTAATTGATTTCAGATTCTCAAAAACATAAATTTTATGTGTCGTACACATTAAGAGTGAAGGTGAAAGTCCCTTGCTAAATTTCATCATTGCCGATTAATAAAAATCGACAATTATAGCCAATATAATAAAGTTTACCGTATACCACAGACAAAGCGATTTGCGATAAACGCTTTCGTTATGTTTTCTTCTTTAAGTATTTCCGCATTATTAGTTTTATTTCTTTTTGAATAATACACGTAATCTCAATTAATATACAATGATTTACAGATGTAGGGTACATTTTAGTACGTCATGAGACAATTTGAAAAAAATCGAATGAAAAATATTACTGATTTATTTATATGATATAAATCCAGAACGATTAAAACTATATTTTGCTATATGGTGCGTTGTATTAGAAGGAGTACAGTCTTATGTTCCATGAGGCGCGCTTTCACGGGTTTTTATCTAACCGACGCTAGTCATCTCGAATAATTGACTGAAAGTTTGAGCACGGTCTTTCTTTTTGTCTGTTACGTATTCATTCAATTGATTTTACTGAACACATCCCATTGAGCGGAATGAAAGTATTTTAAGTTTAGATTCTTTGAAATATAATTACCACAATACTGATCAATCATAGTTAATAAGACATATTGATGCTTTTTAATTCTAGTAATAGAAATTCGACAAGATTTGTTGGAAAATTAAATTTAATTCTTTTTTTCTTGTCTGTTTATCCAACTTTCTTACGAACAGGTTTTAGAAAACAACCTTTAAAATCTTTGGCCAGTTCACCTTTGATATCATACTTTAGTTAATTTACTATGAATCATTAATCATTTCTTTTTACTAACTAATTATGTCAATTTACTATGACTTTAGTGCATATGGAAATAAATAGTTTGACCCTATTAACACTAGTATGGACGAAGACCACTCTGTGACACATTTATACAGGTTTAACAGGTACAAAGAATGAAAACTAGCAAGACAACAGGTTTGGTCACGGGAAGGTAAGTCGAGTTAGGCTTACTTGTTGAACGTGTTGGGAATGTTGTGCGCCGGCTGCGAGAGATCTATGTTGATGGCCTTGAAGGGCACGTGCTCAGATGACAGCCTCTCGGAGACATCTGATGCTAGGGTTATGTCTAGATCCTCTAACTGAAATGAAAATATAACATTTAGTATAAAACTATTAGTTCGTTTTTTTTGTTGACAGGCTGAATTATCTGAGTAAATTTGATCTAACTGCTGTGCATAGGGCTCTTTCTGTATTTGTGATTACTTGATTAGCGACACTATAAGATTAATCTATTAGATATATGTGCCATATAAACATTGATACTTATGATTAATACTAATATAACCTTTTCATATTTATAAGATATGTAATAAATAGACCTCTTATAGGTATAATGTAAAGTATAATTTGAAGCGTTTTATTATAACTGATAAAATATTTTGGGAGAAAAACTGCTGCACGAAAGCTCGGTCAAAGGGCGTGGCTAAGCTGAGTGACAGCAATGGCTTACTATATCCTTAGCGGTAATTGATCCGGTCCGTTTAAATAAAAGAAAAAGATGTGAAGACCCAAACAAAAAAGAAAACAAAAACTTAAAAAATGTAAATATATGAATTTACTATATAATTACTAGCCCATAATGAATATTCCATATATTTGAATGGATGTCCATTTAAATATATGGAAATCTAAACACACAGATAAATTTTACTGTTAATTTATGTTATTATTTAACAATTAGAAACAGTCATAAAAGAAACCATAAAATTCGTCAGACGAAATTCGCGCAAAAAGAAACACAATACTTCGATTGAAATTGAAAGTGTTCCGCAGACACGACATCGTAACGGCAGAAAAATACATGAATGGAAAATTGACAGATAGGACGTTGGAGTTCGTTGAGTGAAATATTACATTGTATAGCTTTTTGCATAAATATTAAACACTTTATTTTTGATATTTTTTTAAAGTACAGTTCTCTTTTTTTTTCGCGCCACTATACCAGAGCGACATGTTATATTCTATTTTTTTTTATAAAGCTATTTAATTATAACAATATATGGAAACAATAAAAACATACATAATTACATCAGATCAAATTTATTAATTGTAATAAATCAAGTAATTGTTATAGATAATAAATATTAAAGGCAACCTAATAATAACTTTATATCGTATAAAATAAATCAATTTCAAGAACAATAACAAAGATTTTCATACAGTAAATATATATAGACACATTGTATCCGGATGGTATTCTTCCTCGCCCACTCGTACGACAGACGTATCGCTTACATAAGACGTATTTGTTCCGGTGTATTTAACGTACTCATGTCTACTCGCTAATGTCTTCAATATCTTTATTTTTTATTTTTTTTTTTGTTTTTTTTGTTGTTTTTAAATAAGACAAAAAAATAAAATAAATTCTTAATTTTTTTAGAATTCAAGGTCGCTTGAATCGTCATTTTACAAATTATAAGTATCTATATTACAATAATTCGGATTTAACCGGATGAGAGCACGTCATAATAGTTTTAAATAAACATACCTACTCGTATGCATATTACGTAGGCAGAAAACAAAAATAAATATAGCGAAACGGACTGTTTACTTACGAATATGTGTTTTAATGTAGAACACGGGAAGTTAGTGGAGATCATTAGAAAAACAAATCTTTCAGATAACTAAATTTAAAATATGTGAAGAAGTTTTGAATACGACCCATAATATCTACGTTTATATCTACTAAATAAAAGTAAGGCTGTAGGCGTAAGCTAAGAAATAGCGCAGCAGAGGTATTTTTTTGTATAGCAGTTTCATAATATCGCTTTAAATTGTAAAACTGAAGTGTTTGTGTATTTTATTAAATTAATTAAATAAACGCTTCACACTCAACGGCCCCCAGTAAGATTTTCTTCTGTGTTGGGGGTCCGGAAACACTCACAATACACATGCACCGCCATGCGACCGCCAGCGCAACAGTCAGTACTGTGAACAACGCGTCCATTTTAATGCCCTAAATTAAAGATCTATTTGTTTTTAATTATTCGCTTTGTATTTTGAAATACTTAATTGTTTATTAATGAAAACTATGAATCCGTTACGTCCAATGAAAGTCAATCAGAATCATTAATGTCAACTAATCTGACCAAAACTGGAGGCGGGCGGAATCTCAAAGATTAGTTAATATTGTACATAAGTACTATATACCTACAACTTATAAGTTTATTTCAAAGTTTTGCAGTGCGCTGTGGATAAAATGTATCGTAAAAAAACCAAAACTGTATTCGTTCAGCTTTATATTAGCTAACTGACTGACAGACAATACGCAAGCCAAACCGGTAATTCTAGATATATGAAATGCATAACAGTGTCTCATGTGGCTAATATCGCAACGGTGTAAGTACTGGAAAATGATTTTTTGTTTTAAATATCCACAGGCTTAGTGACTTACATCTTTTTAAATTATAACAAAGATGAAGAGCATGTTTACTTGAAAGCGGGTTCCAGTCTAATAACTTACAATAAAATACTTTGGAATAGTTCTGCTAATTTTAGTAATATTAGGAATATATGCGAAAGTTTGTGAGGATGGATGAATGGATTTGTTACTCTGTCACACAGAAACTATTTCACTGATTGTAATGTACGTATAGTATATAGCTGGAGGTTCAGAATAACACATAAGCTAGTTATCCCTACATTCCTATAGGATCGGAAATGACGAGGGTAGGAGGCGCAGCTATAGTGGTAATAAGTATAAATAACTTTAACTTGTAGCGAAAATAAATGCAAGTAAAACAGCAAAAGATAGAAGAAGACATTAAGTAAGACATAAAAGGATAAAATGAGTTCCGAGTTATCTCCATCGATAATAACATACGAGTATATAGGTACACAGTTTATTGAAATCTCGACGTTCGTCGTTTGTCATTAGATAATAATATCTTGTAAGCAACGGCTCACAAAATATTTACGCTTGGCGCTGAATAATATTACCTATATTAGCTTCTAATGTGACGCAAGTCATATTCATAATAATGTAACTTGTAAACTAAAAAGTGCAAATTTCGTCATTGTAGTTTCAATTCTTGTACGTGATGAATGTACCTTTTTCATAGTTTATTTTACTACTAATGAAGCCATAATTTAGCACTATATTTATTATAATTTATATTATTATATATTACGAGTTTAGAGTTGTATGTATAAGTTTAGTTTTAATACTATTATTAAGTTTATTCCAAGAGTTAATGTGTAAACCAAGCCTGAATAAAAGCTCTTTTTATTTTTATTTATTTATGTGTAAAACGGGATATTTTTCATGTTTGTTGTCGGTCCTTTTGAGTTCTTATTATGTCGACACTATTGCAAACGATATGGTCTCATTGCACACAAGAGTTTACCTAATATGATTAGTGGTCATGAAAGTCTAAAGACCTATACAAGTTTATTAGTATTATTACATTTTTAATTCACTTTTTTTGCTCATATGTTTAGGTGTTATTGTTGTTAAGCAGTAAGTTACATTAATTTTTATTCATGTTTGTAATCAGATCATGTGTCAAATAAATTACATTAGAAATTTAAAAATGAATATATATTTTTTGTAATGTGCTTTTCATCGTTTAAAGTAACAACTAAATATGCGCTTATATGGACAGTGTATTCATTCAAAACATACAAAATTTCCTCAACTACTAAAACCATCTTTAAAATTTTTGGAGCGAGAAAAAACAGTGTACATTCTTCGTAATTAAATAATTTGTCTTGCTTTAAATTGTAAATTAATTTAATATTTCGCATTACGATTCTAATTAACAAATTTAGTATCAATTACACAATTAGAATGTTTAAGATTATTGTACCTAAAAAATAATAATAAATATTTAAAAATATATAACTTATGTACGATAATTTACAAAACAAATATTATAAAATGGAACAAATAATTTGGAAGTATGCTTGGGTTAATGACATCATTCACGCCGACCACTTGAATTTCCTGTATTTTTTACGAACCTGGCGAATATAATTTATCCGTTCGACAAAAAAACATAAAATTACTATAAATAGTATAAGTATTTTTAAGCCAAAAATCCCTATTAAATAAAATTAAGGAAAAAGAGAAAATGATAACAAGAATTCCATTTCGTGACAAATGGCTTAACAATCATTAGGAATAGGTGTTTTGGTCCCATTCATGAGTTTTTATAAGTATTTTTCATTATTTCTAAATTTATTCTTTAAAGCCATAGTTACTTTTACGACATAGGACTATATTATGCTGTAAATAGAACCTAATACTTAGTACATAACACGGTATGTGCGACTGGTACGTGGTCAATGGCATTCTTAAAGCAATACAAATTTGTCATTTTCATTTCATCATTGTCATAACAATTCTATTAATCGTATAATCCGATCAAATCAGACATAAAAATAGTGATCAAATAACAAACATGGGATCGATGGGGACTTTTGCTACTTTATTTCTACTAGTGTACTCAAGGTCTCTAGCAAAATTTAGCTCTGTCAGACTTTTTGTTGTTTGAAATATCTATTTTACCCGACCTAATAGTGAATTTGCCGATAGTGAAATACAAATTTATCTTTCCCCTATAATTAAAATAACACCCATAGTATTCTGCCGACATATTTTTAGAACTGTAAAGCTATACCTACTTTTTTAAATAACATGTATAACCAAAGTTACTCGAACCCTTTTTATGTAGTCTCTAATCAAACAAACTTTTCTTTCTTTAGCTTAGGCCGTTATTCTCTGATCTTCAATTTTCAAGATCATAACTTTTAAGTCAATCTACTTCTAACCGAATAAAAAAATTACATTTATAGTGTATGTATTGATATGCCTACCGATATATTGTAGAAGGTTAAAAAACAATACGCACCTAAATATAATTTTCGTATACGTTATCACCAAGTCTAATAATGCAGTTGACGGATTAACAAATTAAAAAGTACATGCGAGTAAAAGAAAAAAAAAAAAGAGAAAAGTATAAGAGAGACCAATCTCTCGATCAATTGTTAGCCAAATGTTTAACAAAATCTTTGCCTCTAAACCACAAATCTGTGAATAAAAATTATAAGTCTGAGTCCTAAAAACCTACTGCGTATTAAATTCAATTAGAAAGTTTGCCGTACCCTTCTACTGTCATTGTATCCTGTTTTAGTAAATGAATTTAAGTTTATTTAGATACTATATAATTAGAAATAAACGCTTCTTAGTATTAACGTTTGCAGGAAATTATTAAACCTAAAGAAACCGCCGTAGTAATGGGCGTATATATTTTACTACATGTTTAATTTAAATTCAATCGTTTTGGGTTTATGTATGTCTGTAAATTATATTAACTGTACTTTAACCATAAAATAAAAGCCGAGATCGCCCGGATGGATAGAACGCAGGGCACATGTTTTAAATTAGACTAACATCGTTGTCATTGTTATATTATCAAAAGTTTAAATACCTAGTTTAAAAGTTCGGTAGTGTATAAAATATTTTTTTTTAAGAATCTTGGGATATATTTTCAATTACATTAAACGACAAACCACAAACAGTTAAAAAATTTCATGTTCTTAATAGAATAATACATTTTTATAAAGCAATGATTTAAACATCACACCTAATTTTGTTACAGTATATATACAAAAGGATCGATTAAGTAAAGGATTAACATATTAATTCCCAACCTTTACCAACAAACATCAAATTAATAATTCAATATTAACCCTCTTGATTTGTTGACGGTATTCCTGTACTAAGATTAGGGTCAAAGCTTATCACATACCTCATAATTATTCAACGCATGTAAATAAATCAAATGAACGCGAGTATCGTTTACGCAACGCTATCCTAAGAATAATATTTCACGTAGGATTTGATATCGCCCCCTTGCGGTTGACTGTTACTCATATTACGTACGCATAAAACTTGAAATGTATTAAATGTATGTACACTTACTTTTACAAAATTATTTTATTATAATAAAAACCTAATAAAAAACGGGTTTTTAGTCCAGCCACTGGGACTAGGACTTAGGGGTTCACTTCGGAGTTAGCCGGAAGAAGCTAAAAGTTTTAGGACAACATTAGAAAGATTAAAATAAAAGTTTATCCTGCATTTGGCTCCTTTTTTAGCCGCCTAAATGACTGGATTTACTGTTTAACTCCTTTACGACATCGGATAGATTCTAATTCCTATTAAATATTCATATGCAGAACAATTTGTGTTGATCTTTTGTAGGCATTAATAATGGACAGGCGACTAAGTGGGTTCCAAGCTTAATATTTCGTTAAACTTGCATTACAAGTAAGCAGAATATTTGGAGATCATGGATATTGTGATATATAGCCTGCGTTATATCGATTACTAGCTGACCCGGCGAACTTCGTATCGCCTAACAGTCGATTCTTTAATTATTTTTTTTTTTAGAATTTCTCTCTCCGTAAGAACCATCCTCGTACTTCAAGGAATATTAAAAAAAAAAAAAGAATTAGCAAAATCGGTCCAACCGTTCTCGAGTTTAGCGCTTAGCAACACATTCAGCGACTCATTTTTATATTATAGATTACTATTTTAAGTGAAATAGATATACCTACACAATTAATTATGTTCGTTAAAACGATGATAATGTTTCATTATAACTTTTGCCATTGCTTTCGATAGTCTATATTCTATAAAGATAAAGAAAGTTTAAGTTGAACTAATTTAAAAGATGTACGAGAAGACGGAAAGACCAATAGACGAAAACGAAAAAATGACAGTTTTGGTTTTTGCCACGATTTTAGAATACCCACAAAAATATTTTAAAAAATGTACAGCGTTGTTCCTGTTACAGACTTATCACAAGCATAGATTAAAATAAAACATATTGTTTGACGTAAAGAGATTATTCTATAACATTTATTCGTATTTGCTTTTAGAAAATCCTGAAGCCTAAAGGATAACTGAGTGTATCGGCCGTTATTATATACAAGCCATTGGGTGCGACTTCATTCGTATTGAAATTTTCATAGAAGGTATCCCATATGGTATGTATCACAAGGAACAAATTTAAAAGACGAGGATCAGAGCATTAGCTTGTGGCTTGACTGTTGCGCTGGCAGTTGCGGGTTCGATCCCCGCTTGAGTGTTGTGTGTGTGTTTTACGGGCCCCTGACACAGGAGTCGACGGGCCGTTGAGTCTAAGGAGTTTATTTTTTTAAATGTTCCACGGTTTTGCAACATTTTTTCATTGCTCCTCCGGTCCGGTCGCAAAGATACATGTATAGCGATTCAATTCGAATCAGTGTTTTTTTAATGAGATTAACGCATTTAACAAAACAAAATCTTCAGCTTTACAATATCAGTATTTATTTACATTTACCTGTCAAAAAGACCAAAAATTTTCAGTTGGTTTAGATTACTTTAAAGTAGTTAGGTTTTAAACTTCAACAAGCACTATAAATACAATTGGCACATTGTCTCAGTCAACATCGGTGATGTAAGCACTAAACAAAACTAGGTTGGTACAAACATATAGGCTATCAGTTAAATTTAAGATCTATAAAAAGATCGGAGTTACCGAACCATCTGTAACGGTATCAATGAGGGAGCATAAATTACGCGTGACGGGCGGATTCGCCTTTCAATTATTTCGAGATTAACGAGATGACTTAACTTAAAAATTGTTCTTATTTGACATTGGGGTTCTTTAAGTGAAACTTGTTTAAAATCGTTGTAATTTGAAACTCGATGAAACGAAAAGGAGTCAACAAACACAAAAATGTATAGGAGAGTATTTCATATAGTAATGTAGTAGGCTACTTTTTAGAAGATTCACACACATATTTCTTAAATTTGTACTTTCCTGTAGGTACTTTATTACGCATACACTTCCATGTCGTTTCCATGTTAATAGTTGTGTTTAGTTTTCGTTTTGAATTATCTTAATTATCTTATGTTTAATTTAAGGTAGCTATTTTTGAAGTGTAAAATGTAATATATTTATATATTTGTCTTTTTTAATCTTAAGATAAATAACGCAAGGGCTAAATGTTAAATTGATAGTAATACCAGCCCATGTTTTCACTGCAAACTTTTATCAGAAAAAAGAAAACTTGTGATTTCTATCAAATAATTGTATTTGCTCGCAAACGAAAAAAAAACCGACTTCGATTACATCGACAAGTAATACAACGTAGATCGACGAAAAAATAGTCAAGTAAATACGCGTCATCAAAGATTACTCAAAAGATATAATCAGATCTCAATGAAATTTAAATGTGACCACAAAAAAACATCAGCTTTCGATTAAATTTAAAATCATCAAAATAGGTACACCCAGTAAAAAGTTATGCGGTATAATACAACGTAGGTCGACGAAAAAATAGTCAAGTAAAAACGCATTATTAGATATAATTCGAAAATTAGTTGTTGAATCTCAAATAAATTAAATTGGGATCAAATGACACACACCACCTTTCGATTAAAAACATTTTTGTCGAAATCGGTCCACCCAGTCAAAAGTTTTGAAGTAATTACATACATAAAATAAAAAAATACTCGAATTCGATTCGATTACGTCGCATTGAGAACCTCCTCTTTTTCGGAAGTCGGTTAATAAACCAGTAATATTTTTTTAACAAGATAGTGTAACTTTCTAAAGAGTCGAAACTGTATTCGTACTTAATAATTGTTGAACTGGGACATTTCTCCGTAGATATATTATAAAGTAACTTATCTGACAGATACCGAAAACCGTCAGATATCTATCAAAGATTTATAAGCAACTGTTGAAACAGGCTCTAAATTGGCTTATGACATGGCTGTTTGTTTACAAATGTAGCTTGCGTGTCAAGCTCGTAACTTTTTTATATAAAACGATTAATGATCCTACAATGTTTTACATTTTAAGAGTTCAAGGTTATTTGTTAACGGTATAAATCTTACTGTGAAAGTCCAAGATATTTTTAAACCGTAGGCTTTACTTCTTAATCATAAAACTACCAATATGGGTGAGTAAATATATAAAAAAATAAAAAATGAGAAAAGTTTACGCACCTTTGCTATTAATAACTACTTAATACATCCTGTGATGTATCAAAGACGCTTGGTAAATGTACTTTAAAATTAGTGTGGAACTATTGAATGACGAATCTTAATACTTTTACGATATAACTTAAAATCGTTTAATTTTTAATGAAAAACAATCAAAGGTCAGACACCACAGACGATGTGAGAGCGATATTGATTATTGCCATGTTTCTGAGGTAAAAACAAATATTTCATGTAATTACTGATAAAAGATCAAAACTAACGACCATGGAAGACCATGGCTTGTAATTTTTATATTTTTCCATCTTAGTATTTGCAGGCAAAGTCTAAAGTTGCGGTAAAAAGGTAAATACAATTAAAATTGTTCGAGATTTTATGGCTTAAGAATGATTACTGAGATATTTATAGAAGTCAATACAACATAGTCGTATATTGTTTGTTTTGTTCAATATTAAGCTATTTTATAAAACGTTACTTCCACACTACGTTTATATTTGAGTTCTTAAACGTGAACTTGACAGTTTTTATGTGTAATTACAAAAGAAACGTTTTCTCACGCATCAACGGTATATCATTCTAATAAAAAAAAAAATTACCTGCGGGTCATCATCTTGCACCAAACTTCTTCTCTTCATCGCGAACTCTTTGACCGCGTGACTGTTATCCGAATTAGTGTCAACATTGAAAGTCTTCAGTCTTATCATGGGACTGATTGCACCCAACGGATTATTGTACTTGTTGTATGTTAGGTACTTGTTTGTCGACTGGTTGAGCGACGAGTGGGGCGATATTGAAGGTGGGTTCGACGCAACTTCGACGATACTCTGGATACTCGGTCTTTGCATCCTTTTCTTTGGCTTGACGTAAGTCCTAGAGTCAAATTTGTGCTTATCTGGTAATGACACGTCATCTAAAACAAAAATTGACTTTAAAACATTTCAAATAAGATAGATTTTTCCCTGATATTGCAAATTGATATGTATTATTTGATTTTGAAATTTTGAATTGTACTGATTATTAAATAACGATTGCATGTTGGTCTAGATAATGTATAAATACTAGTCTAATTTAGATCACACGGAAGATAACCGAATTCAAAGGTGAATGAACTGGTTAAACTTACAACGTGACGTAAGATTCTTTGGCGTAGGTACATTTTTTCCCTTATTATAATAGCGCAATAGGGTATATATTCCAATGACTAAATAATCTTTTGACATGATCATCAAGAAAATGAAATAAAGCAAGAAAATTACGATGTCAACTCTAATATGCTATTTTTTACATGAATTACAATGTTTACTGCCAAAAATTGTTAATGGTTTGAATGAAGTAGGTAACAATCGAGAGAGAACAGTCATTTAACTTTAATTAATGACCGTTTTGTTGTTATTAGTAAAGAAACTACAAAACGTCGTTTTCTTATAAAGTTGCCTAACTTGAACGGTAAGTAACAGTAAAAACTGTCCGCTGATGTTGATAATTCGTTTAAAAATAGGAGATCAGAAAAAGTCACGCGGGGCATTGACTCAAAACGGACATAGAATCCTTCGAATATTTAACCGTAGCGATTCATTCAGAACACTTATAAAGCAATAAAAAACCCGACACTATTTCAATCGTATTAACTCAAGTTAACCTAGTAAGTCATGTACGGAAGTTGACCGTTTATTAGTTCGCAGGAAACGTCTCTCATAAGCCTTTAACGATTTCAATGTCGATGTGCCCTAAATGTATTAAGCGCGGCGTTTTTTAACGATTTATTTATAGGAACAAATACTCGAATGTTATTAATAGACATAAGGATTCAATTTTTGCGATTGCATATTATACATGTTATGAAGACTGGTTAGGCATACGTAATTAGAGGAATTGACAGATACTGTTCTTAAAAACGAAAATGACGAAATTGGAACTTGCGTTTCTTTCTGGCAAATTTTTTCTTTATTTACAGTTTTTTATATAATACTAATAATAATAATAATAAATATCTACACAATACACACACGGTCGTCTGTGCCTAAAGTAAGCAACTTAATGCTTGTGTTATAATAGGTAAGAGCCGAATGTTTTCACTTCTACACTACAGAAGTATAAACTGTTCTGAGTTATTTCTACGTTCAACAGTAGACTTTATACAAATAAATAAATAAAGACAAAATTAATATTGTACCGTAATATATTATATAATATATTATATTATATTTATGTGCTGTGTGGCTACGGCACGAAAAAAAAGAATATAGCCACCCCCTTTCTTCCCGTGGGTGTCGTAAGAGGCGACTAAGGGACAACAAAGTTCCACTACCACCTTGGAACTTAAGAAGCCGACCGATGGCGGGATAACCATCTAACCGCTGGCTTTGAAACAACAGGCCGAAGACGGGCAGCAGCGTCTTAGGTGCGAAAAAGCCAGCCCTGCGGTCACCAACCCGCCTGCCCAGCGTGGTGACTATGGGCAGCACACATGAGTTCACGCATTTTTGGCGCGAACTTGTGGAGGCCTATGTCCAGCAGTGGACTGCAATAGGCTGGAATGATGATGATGGATATTATATTTACAGCTTTCCTGTGTCGAGTATACAAGGTTTAATAGCGGCTTTATTGATTCAACTTTAAATAAAAAAAATGACAGCTGTCTTGGTGTAGCGATGTGACTTACCGTGCTGCGGCCGCTGATTCGATTCTCGCTCGGGTTAGGTTTTTGTAAAAAAAATTGTTTCTGGTCTGTGACATATACATACTAATTCGGTGCAATGCACAAATATGTTTTTAATATAAACTCTTAAGTATAACCTATTTTTAATTAATAAATCCATAAAAACCGTTTGTAGGAGAAAGGCGATGGGTGTCCTTAATTATAACCATGCTTTTATGCATACGTCAATCAAACGGGCGGTTTAATATTGAAAGTGAAAGCATTGGCTACTTTTAAATGCGAAACGAAACGTAGGTGTCTGTCGATGCATACGCGATGACATCATTATAATATTTATATGGATTTGCTTATCAAAACTAAACAGTATAAATTGGACAGACGTGACCGTTGTTCTTTGTGTTATTTTCTGTTTATACGTGTTTTATTAATTTGTTATATCAATTGCGTCGTTTATAAATTTTCCTAAGATTGTTAATATGTCATAAATTTTTATCAAGGTCGTGTACAAACAAGGAACAACTTTGGTTGGCCAAAGTACCATACGGCATGTCTAATGTTTAAAATAATGAGTAGACTGTTGGCGCAATTTGAAGTAACCCTGCTTCCTTCTCCCGAGTCAGGGTGCTCAGGGTTTTATATATATAATAGTAATATTTATTTGCACATTTACTGCAAAAAAAATATGTATCTGTGTCAGCCTTTTGTTACCTAAAACACAGACCTTATATCACCTCTGCCTTTGAAACAGAAGAGGTGTCTAAGATAAAAAATAGCAATCTACAAAATACAAGTAGGTATCATAACATTTTAGACCAGATTACAAGACGCTACGCTACGTTTCAGCCTGTAATATCCCACTACTGTGCGTAGGTCTCTAACCCCATATAGGAAAAGGATCAGAGTTTAATCTACCATGCTGCTCTAATGCGGTTTTGCGGATATATATTCCCTGCTATGAGTAACGATCACATAAAGGTGTACATGATAACAATCGAGATCGACAGCTTAACGTGCTCTCCCAGGCACGGTGGGGACCCTCCCAAGGATAATACACACACTCCCTCACAATAATTGTATAAACGCAAATATCCATTCCGAGCGGGAATCGAACCCACGGCCATCGGTGTTTAGTCGTCCCCGACACAGTGCACGCACCAATACACCAGAGCGATCGATTACAAGACATTTAGTATGAAATAGCATTCATGACAATCCTAAACCTATTTTTTTTTATAAACGAATCAATTCTGTTATCATAATCTTATCACTAACAAAAATAATAGAAGCATTAACCGAAGAGCATTCATTAGTATTATTAATTATGCACATATTTAATTGCATTAAAATGACATTTATTGTAATTTAGTGTTTTATTATCTTAATTCAAGGCATTAACATCCGGTCTTGGTGACTCAAAATGTTCATTGTATCGAATTATAAACCGATTGACATGATATAAACAAACTGTTTAAGACTAAAAAGAAAATTATTTTTAGAAGTGATTTATGATTAAGGTATTCGAGGATGGCTTTGTAGGAAACGTCTTAAGAAGTAACTTGGGTTACTTATATTTTAGCAATTTATTTATTTTATAACTGCGAACTTAATAACTTTTTTGTTAAATTTCACGCGGACGAAGTCGCGGTCACAGCTAGTTTATAATTAAATACAGTCGTGAATCGTGATGTATAATAGCGAAGACATAACTCACTTAACGGTAACGTTATCGTAACATTTAACAATGAATTTTATTCGGAAATTTCACACACATTCTAAAGTTTGTATTAGAGTCCTAATAATATAGGAAAAAACAAACAGTTTTAAGCTTTAACAGTAATTTATTATTCAAATCTCTACATTATTCGAAGTAATATAATTAAACCTGTAACATATAGATGTACGAAATCATAAGTGTACAAAAGAGATACCAATATAAAACAACCTGTAGTGTATTTTAATGGACTTGACAAGAAGGTAATACGAATAAGACGACATAAGTGAAATACAACAATAATATTGTTTAAAAAAATAGCTGTGAGGGAACAGATTTACAGTGTCATCTTTAACTTACTAGTGGCACTTTAAGATGATTGGGTTTCCCTTATGACTATTATGGTCAGAAGTATCATTTCGTAAAGTAGACATGAATTTTAGTAGTACCGTTTATCATGCCACATTAGCATCCGATCTGGCATGAAATAAGGGCGATCATTACTGTCTTGGCTACTTGCCCAGAGCACCTATTTACCCATTGTATAGGAGGGATGGAGATTTATTATCATCAAATCAAAACCAGAGTATTAAGGGCCGGTTTCACCGGTTGTGGGTAAAAGTTTATCCTCTACTTAACTTAGGAATAGATATTAACGGCACATATCATATATCATAAATATAGTGGAATCCGATGGTAAAATTTAATAATATATCATAAACTTTTTTTAACTAGATCGGCAAACAAGCGTATGGACCTGGTGGTAAGTGATTACCGTAGCTTATAGACGTCTGCAACGCCAGAAGCATCGCAAGCGCGTTGCCGACCCCTTCCCCCAGGAGCTTTATATGACTTTATGAGACTTTTATATGTTGGATAGCTTCATCCGTCAAATAGCGTACCCACAAAAAGTGAAACATACGTTTCACCTTTTTAACCGACTTCAAAAAAGGAGGAGGTTACTCAATTCGACCGTGTGTATGTATATATATCTCCATTACATTGTAGTATATAAATAACTTAATTAATTTATGAACAAATATGTAACGGCTCCATCCGTTTTCATTATCATTTATGGCAACTGTTCCGTTAACTTACGTCTTAGTGTTTTAAAGCTATATATATGAGTATTAAAACTTGTGAATAATTTAGATTACTAATGGTAAAACAATATTTAGTACCTAGCAGTTCCATTATAAACAATTATATAAATCATGCTGTTTACAATATAAGTAAGTATATGAATATTATATACTTTCTATGATATCTTAACGATATTTCGATAATAATGTGCCTGAGACGAGAGAAGCTGCAAATATCGAATAGCAAACAGTTTGTAAATAAAAGTTTAACTTTTAGAATTATAATAATACTAGCTGTGCCAGCGACTTCGTCCGTATGGAATTAAAAAAAAATGTTAAGTTCGAAGAGTTACAAAATAAATAAATTTCTAAAATAAAAGTAGCCTAAGTTACTCCTTATTACATTAGCTATCCGCAAGTGAAAGACCCGTCGAAATCGGTGCAGCCGTTTCAGACATTAGTCGGAACAAACAGACAGACAAAAATTTTAAAAAATGTTATTTTGATATATTTACCGTGTATACATCCATATGCATTTAGTAAAAGGCGGTTATTTTGATATTACAAACAGACACCTCAATTTTATTTATTTGTAAAGATTGAGTAAGTTAGTCATGCGGAATACATAGAATAATGTTATTAATCGATTTGTATTTAATTGAATTCGAGCTTCGTGATTCACTTATAAAGGTTGTATTGTTTTAAAATAAAGTACGTTATATTATATTTTCGTGCTTCTTTTAATATTAGCCAATCATTTTAAATTGAAATTATTTATTTATTATAAAAATAGGAGATTAAATATATATTATTATCATAATATAACATTTATTACTGTAATCGTTATAACGACAAAAAATTAAAAGAACCAACTTTACCATATTTTTTGAATTTTTACACAATTATCTTAACAATACGTATTATTGTTAAACATTAAAATAGAACAAAACACTTCTATACTTTGTTATTTTATTTGATAATTATTTATTGAAATTAAATTGAATGAAACTACCTAATAAAAAACTTTTCAAACTAGCTAGACTTAATCAATACAGACAAATACAGACTCCGATGAGTCACAGGGGATAGTACTAGTGACGTCACGAACCGGATAAAACCGGAACATTACATTACAGGTAGCTGTATATCTTGTGTTCTCACAGGAAATACTTCTTATATTGGAAAATTGTCGCGCAACAGGTTGATTTCCTCGTTTACTTCCTACGTGGAATCTCATGCTCGATAACGGTAGTAAATGGCTTTGATATTTTTGTTTTTTTTTTATGCTTTTTACACGTGTATTATGTGTTTTTAATACTTAAATACGATTTAGAAATACGTCTTATGTTTTTGTGTATATAATGCGTAATTTAATTTTACAACAATGTCGAGGTCAATAGGAGTAAATGTCCGTTACATTGAAAACTTTTCGTTCTTTCGTTATTAACACAACTTAATTCTTTTTTCTTTAAAGCTGAAGCAAACAACCTCGTTTTTGCACATCTTTTCATCGAATTCAATGATTCACAAACATTTTTCGATAATAACGATTTTAAAGTGAAAAATTGCTCTAACCTTCAATTTCTCGGCGAATAATCCCGATTAACAACTTATATGTACAC
Organism: Melitaea cinxia; assembly: GCF_905220565.1. Classification (NCBI taxonomy): domain Eukaryota; kingdom Metazoa; phylum Arthropoda; class Insecta; order Lepidoptera; family Nymphalidae; genus Melitaea; species Melitaea cinxia. The sequence continues at coordinate 6,728,644 of NC_059412.1, forward strand.
ATGTATCTGTAATTCTGTACCCACACACTTAAATTAACCAGTTTTTAATAGCATAATATAAATATAACTCATGCATAATATACTTAAGCATGATCCACATTAAACCGCGTCCGAGAAAAGGCTGGCTGTGACCAAAAAATACCCTCTGTTTTTTAAACCGCCTTTATTTTGTTCGGTTACGATCTAACCTATTATAAAGATGCCTAACTAGTGCCAATTTTATACTACCTAATTTTCATTGGGGGATACTTCGTACTTAGGTGCCCTATTGATTATTTAAGACGCAAATGCATTAAAAAATTAAAAAAATAAATGCCGATGGAAACTGGATGAGGATTGCGTAAAACCAGTATGTCTGGCGCAAACTTGGGGATGCCTACATCCAGTGGCCTGCAATAGCCTGAACTGACTGATTGAAGACGTAAATGTTTATGTTATAGTCTTAGCGAATTTCTGTTTAAACATAATAAATGTAAAAGGGCGACCAGGTTAATACATTTATAATAAAAAAAAAAAAGCGTGAACTACATTTAAAATGTCGACATAATTATGTTTATAGATAACAATGTACTCTTACTACAAAAAATATTCCTTAATAAACTAAACCTACGTAATTTCAAAACGTAAACTATGTATCATGTCTAGACAAAAATAATACTAATGAAATTTTTGATACAGCTGTGACCTTGATTCAGTTTATGTTTACTGAAACATATTTAAACAATAATTTCAACTTGCATAAAAATGCAACCTGACATCACAGAACATTACCAAACAACACAGCTTTACAGCTTTACAAATGCTTGTAATTTATTTCTATATGCTAAAACACTAATGAGTACATATCTGCTCAATATAGTGGAATTGAATAGTCACTTTCATTTTAAAAAATTTGCTATAACAAGTTATAAATAAAATTATTAATAAACTATGCTGTTCACTCAATCGCTGAAGCTCATCTTTTACAGCCCCAGCTATTATATTATAACTTGTGCTAGCATCCTGCCCCGACTTCGCACAGATATTTAACAAAAATTTCAAAATATTTTTTTCCAATTTTTTTTAAAATATAATTGAGACAAACGTGACTGGTTTGTGAGCTGTCTTGTTATTAATTTTTAATTATATGTTATTATACTATCTTGCGCTTTTTTCCCAAATATAAATAAAGATTTAACTAATAAATACCAGATTTATCACTAGTTTTTACTAAGCAAAATCATAATAGGCAAGAGAGTAGGAATCAATGTATGTTTACATATTATATATTATATTATATATAATAAGTACATCCTGTCATTCATGTCATCTTTCATCACACAATCAATCATATGAAATCATTGTTAAAATCCTTTGAACCATGACTTAAAACCATTGCGAGTATAATAATACTAAGATATATTTGTGAGTAACAATTCAATTGTCATTAAATTCATTCATTAAAGAATCAAAAATATATTACCTTTACATACATACATAATATGTAGTTCAAATAAAAATTAGAAAGGTGTATTTTATTTGCTTCAGCCTGTAGCATCCCACAGCTGGGCAAAGGTCTCTTTCTCCATATAGGAGAAGGATAGGCTTAATCCACCATGCTGCTCCACTTTGGGTTTGTGGATATATTCCCTACTAACTGAGTAACTATTGTTATCAGGTGTCTACGATAGCAATCGGCACCGACAGACTCGAGGCACGGTGAGAAGACTCACAAGGGCAGATACAGAGACCGGTAATAAATATTTGTACATAATTATATATACAAATATTCACTCCAAGCAGGAATCTAACCTGTCACCACTGGTGTGTAGGTGGCGCCAACGCGGTACGTGCACCATGGTCAAACATCAGACATCAGAGTGGTTGTCTCACAAAAAATTCATAATACGTACGATTTTTTTATTTTTGTGTTACCCACAAATTAGGAATTCTAAACATTTTTTAATATCATATCAAAAATTGACCGAACGGTTCTCTTTAACCGAATATAAAAATCGTCATATCAAAAATTTCGATCTAGCGGGTACATCGTTCCATAGCTTAATTGGTTAGAGCGCCGACACGGTCAGTCGGAGACGCGGGTTCGATCCCCGCTGGAGCGGTCAATTTTTGATATGATATTAAAAAATGTTTAAAATTAATAATGTTGTATGTATTGTATTGTTGTGGGCTCGGTTTTCCGCATTTAGACACAAGGGTGGTCCGTTATGCGTGAAAAGAGGGCTGGCTAATTCAGCCAGCTCAGCTCCTTCCAGAAGCTCAGAAGCCTCCTGGGGCGTTCACAGGCTTCTCGGAGGATTAATAATGTTAAAATGTTACTTACTTTTAAGAAGATTGTCGAGTATTGTATTTATATCTTTTTCTAATTTGAGATATTCTTCATCCTCTATAATTGGCCAATCACAAGACAAATTGTATTCTACAATATCTACTTTCTGTCCTGAGTCTTCTGGGCTAACACACAACCTGCAAACAAAAACAATTATCAAGAAAAAAATATATAACTTTTTATTTTTAATACAAAAGGAGAACAAGTAACAAAAGGGTTATTGGCACCCATAGGTACGATGGTAAAATCGTGACGGCGGTACCATATCAAATAGTTCGTCAGAACACTCACCGTTGTACAGACGATAAAAAACACACAGAGAGCCAACGTCTCTCCTTATGCTTAGGGGTTCTAAATCGTCCGTGAGGTAAGTAAATATCTAAGTAAACGTTCTTTATTGTACACTAAGAAATACAACATATAAAACAAACAATTGTATCAAACATTTTATTAATTGGGGAGATATATGTGCATTGTCAGTCTTTAAAAAGTAAGTTCAGGTCATGATTAATTTTTTTTTAAACTTTATATTATAAAAATACATTGTATTAATAAAATGTTTCTAGAAATTTACATTGATTATTTACAATTATTTTCTTATATCTCATACAACAAACAAACAAACACTACACAGATAACGGTAGTACTATTTCTCTTTTATATATGTTAACATATATGTATAAGTTACTCCGTAAGTGAATTATAAATTCTTGTGAGTAAATAGTCTTTACGTGCTTATTTATAAAAAAAAAAAAAACAATTATGAATTTGACACATCTCACAAAAAATCATTTTTCAAGCTAAACTACACGTAGAAGGAGGACTCTCTAACTAATAATTTTCACTTTCGATATCATCAAGTAAATTTTCTTTTGTGAGATAAGTGCCAAATTCAGGGGCATGAAAAAAAGTTTAATTTATAAGGTTAACTCTTTGAAAAGGCTATTTATTAACTATTAAAGTGATAAGCAAGTTATTTCCTGTGACATATTAAAATAAAATATTGTATTTAGTTAAACAAATTATTGTTAGAATTAGAGTATGTGAAGTACAAGTCAATTTAATAATAATAAATAGTACTACAAAATATAAATATACTGTAAATATTTATCCTTTAGACATATTGAATTACTTGTTTGATTTATTGAAAGTAGTTTGTTCTAATGCTGATAAGAATTTGCTTTTTACAGAAAAACTTATCAGTAATTATGATAAGACCATTTTATAACACAAAAAAATATATATATAGCGCAACAAATTTACATGCAGTAAGACACTGATCTACTTTAATTTTAATTTTTAAATATATAAATGCATATGCTATTTACAGAACATATTTTTTTTACTAGTTATTTCACAGAATTTGATAACATTAATAACATTTTACCTCCAAAAGATATTTATTTATTAAAAACAATTGAACAAAAATTCATTAAAATGAAAACAGGTGTAGACTTATCGAGTTTGTGAGCGCTGTTCGTGATAGGACATGCTTTTTTTGTATCAGTGGTATAGGGTATGAAATATACTACTGAAATATATTAACTTATATACATACCATGTTTGATCATCTGAAAAATCCAGAGATTCCACGTCAATTAGATCAGAATCAATCATATCTTTGTTTATATTTTGATCAAACTGATTCATAATAACGACAAAGTCGTAACATCAATTTGGCACTTTCCACAATTCACATATAATTTTAAAAGCGAGAACTACATTTATTTTATGAAATATTGTATATGTTATAAAGAAAAAGGGATAATATAAGATCCTATATGAAATTGTCCCAGACAAGTTTAGTTTGGAATTTGACATATCACCATAAGTGCCAAAAATGACGAAACAACGGTAAATTCCATAGACATACTTTATACTAGCCATTAACAACATTAAATTATTGTTCAATTATAAAAATATATGAATAGATAATTATTGTATTCAGTAACATTAACTAATAATGAAGGCATTCAGTAAACAATTTTTTCTTCTACTTCTATCGCCATTTTATTTATTAGTCTATGGAAAACTTTGTACTATAATTATTGAGATATTGTAACACTTACCTACACTTGCCAGAGATAGTCCTTCTCTTTTGTCTACGGACACGTCGCGAGCACGTTGTTTTGTGAATTTACGTGCAAACTAACAAAAATGTCGTCGCATCTGAATTGGATGATCATCCGAAACAACAATGCCTTCCTTGTAAAGAAGCGTAACATCAAAAAGCCATTCAGCAAGGAGCCTAACAATGTGACTAACCTCAACTCTTACAGATACAACGGCTTGATCCACAAGAAGGCTATCGGCGTGGTCGAGAACCCCAACAGGAAAGGTTTTACTGTGGTGTACAAAAAGGCTAAGGCTACAAACAAGCCAGCTAAGAACCTGATCCGCCGTCCTTTCAAAGCTGGAGCTAGAAGATCCCTACACAAGGTGAAGAGGCTGATCAGAGCCAACAACTACCGCACAGATTTAGCTAAAGCTACTCTTCGTCGTGCTTCAGCTATCCTCCGTTCCCAGAGGCCCATTAAGGAAAAGAAGCCTAAAGCAGCCCCAGCAAAGACGGAATAATTTTGTATGTAAGATGACAATAAAATTGTAAAAAGCTAAAATTTCTTTTTATTTCGTAAATCTCGAAGATAAACATTTATATGAGGTTATCTGCTATAATTTACTATTTGATAAATTAACCCAGTGAATGAACAAATTGGATCGATTTTCTCATAAAGTTATCTGATATAAAATTAACCTAATTGATGATATTTTTTAGCTGTAGTAGTTGTGGAGAAATGAGAAAACACCTTTTTTTTTAAATCTTTTATTGTAAACAAAATTGCCAGACATTTGATCAAATCTAGGTAAAAGAAATGAACATTTGTGTTTTCATCACAATTAAATAAATTATATCAAAAAGTAGCCTCTAAAATATGATTATTTATATGTAGACTATTATTATATCTGAACTAAATCATACAATAGCGAAACATTTATTATTTCATTTGTAAATGCATATTTCTTTGTAAAATTTTAATAAACTTTATTTTTGGAATATAATAGATTAAAATTAATATGTGAAGTATAGTAGTGACTACAAAACGCATAAAAAATATTTTTAAATCATTAATTAATGTTCTTAACATGCACAATGTTTAATGAAGAATCCGTATTGAAAAGAAATTTAACATATATATTTTAATTTTCAATAACATGGACACAGTATTTGTACAATACTTGTTAAATCTTACATTTTATATTACAATAATTGTTTCAAATCATATTAAAATGCGTGCAATACGTACAATTTCAATTTAAAATGTTACAAAAAAAAAACAACATTACAATAATTGTACACAGGTTACATGAAAAAATTAACTCAGTATTTTTAATTAATCCCATGATATTTTTTGTACAATTACATGATATTTTTTGTAAATTAATGTTAACAAAATAAAACATGCCAAAAGGTTAAATTAAAATTTTAGAAACTACCAATTTTAGGTGAAAAGCATATCTATTCTAGGATAGTTCATGAGAGCTAGACAAAATTATTTAGTGTTTTAGAAATTTGTTTCTAGACAAGTAAAATATCTTGCGACTGATGATTAGTTGCAATTTAAATATACTTTGTCTTGTTCAAAAACAATAAATTATTTTGTCATCAGCTTCAGGTACAAAATATATAATTGTTAAAAATAAAAGGCACAAACATTTAATCTATTTTTATCAAAGGCACAATATACCAAATTTTTAATCCCTCAATACATTGTTGATATATAAAATACAATAAGAATTTAAAATAGTAGTTGAAAATAGTTATAAAGAACTTTAGCCTCCATAAATAGTTTTGTTAATTATTAAAATTAAATATATATAGATGATTTGCTTAATAGATTTTCTTGGGATCTGAGAAGCTTAAATATTTGATGACATTTAGAAATAATATATAATTGTGAATTTAAGTACGATACAATCAATAAATATTATTTAAACGAAAGGTAGACACACAGTTACTACAAAAAGTAAAAACTATTTAAAAATAAGATAAGTGGCAATTATTAAACAGTGAGGTTGAAAACAAAGTAACAAGCATAAGTAAGTACTTATAAAATTTCAATATTAAAATTGATATATTTAAAATTTTTGTGCTTCACAATAACAACAGTACTATCAATTCACACATTAGTACATGCTAAAAGCTCGTGATATCAATGCTTTTACTCTATTTTAATTAAATATATTACAATTCATTTTAAATTTCATTTTAAGCTACCTATACACATATCCTACATAGGCACACATCAATTTATCTACACTTATATTATAGTTTTTATTAATAATGAAGTATCCAAAAAAATATAAGTCGAAATTCGGATTGCACTCACATTAAGTTATCATAAAATTCTAAAATAACCAAAATACTACTATACAATTTTAGTTGAGCAGAATATGTTTAACCTGTATGTGACACACTTTTTAGAATGCTACGTAATACCTACAAATATAATGCAATAAAAATGTGTGTAGTATTTGTTTTAATTATGCATTAATAAGAATGCAATCCTTAAATTAGACCACTGTGGCATCAAATTGAAATGAAAATAATCATTTAATACTGTTTAATTCTAACATAGATGCTAATTGTGTAAAGGCAGTGAAAATGACTTGAAATGTAATGTTATTGTCAAAGTAGTGAAGAAATACAATACTTATTGCCATTATTAATACTGAATTGGTCAAAATGGCTTAGTTATTGACGTTTTATATTGATATAATAAAATTGACAAATATTGTGCATTATAATTGGTAAAATATTAATATTTTATTATTATTTTTTAGAATGTCTTTATTACCTTAACATTAGATTAATATAGTCTTAAAGCATTCAGTTGTGATGGTGGTAATAAAACTGACTAAGCTAATACAGAATTAGAAAACGAAATATACATTAAAGACAATTTAATTACCTTATTACCAAAAAGTAATTGAAAATGTGTGACGCCACTTTTGTTATATTTTCTAATTCACGAGCTACACAAACAGTTATGCATAAAAAAAAAGTAATAACTTATGAAACTACATTACCATAACATGATGACTAGTACAAAAACAATTTATGATTAATACTATGACTTAATGTGTTACAAAATAGAAAAGGCAAGTTCAAATAAAGTTTTCATAATTAGTAATAAAAAAGGTGTAAATTTTAATAAATACTGGAATGTTTGCACAGGTATTAAGAGAACTATCTACACACTTATTTCTACTAACATTGACTTACATCTTAATTGGGATTCGACTCAGATATTCCAAAACATATCTTAAAAATTGATTTTTTGAATCAAGTCTAAGTGGTTAAGAAAAAAATTGATTGCAATTTAAATAGTTAAATCTACGAAGGTTTGATCGAGATGGACCATGTAATAATATGGCAAATCATTTTAGGTGGGTAAAATCATTGTAATTTTCTATGTTCAGATGTATTAATATTATATATACGGATATAAATAAATAGGACGTAAAATCAAGTGGATAAGCAGAAACAATCAAAAACTAGTATTGTAGTAAAATTTTTACAAAGCTGCAAAAATTATTTATATTTTGTTTCTTAAAAATTATAGCTTTGGAAAGTCCTTATCAATCCTCCCTCTTACTTCTTGGACCATAAGCTAGACGTGATTTATTTAAATCTATACATAGTTACATACTATTGTAATTAATACTTCGTTAGCTGGTTCTCGATGAGTAATTCATAAACACAACCTAAGTCAAGACAAGCACCAAAAATAATATATGTGCGTTTTGTTTTATAAAACATAGACATAACTAAATAAAAATTGTTTTAAATTGTTTATCACCCTAGTCTATTTACTAACATAGACAACACAAATCTAATTTCTTAACTAGGGGCCATCCATAAAGTACGTCACACAAACTTCACAATTTTTGTTCACATATGGTCAGAGACCCCTACTTAGTGTGATGTCACATATTTTGTAATTTTACGCCTGTCAATTCATATTGATTTATTTAAAATATCAGCTTTGACATTATTTTAATTTCTTCTTCTTTAAAGACTGTGGCTCCATCAGATTTTTATTTCCATTCAACTAACAGTTAGATATATTCAATTTTGAAACGTCAAACTTCGTCGACGCCCCCCCCCCCACTTACCATGTGACGTAATTTACGCATTGTTGATTCAGCTCTAACAATTATTTTATGAATATTGGCAATAGTCTATGGTTACCAAAAAGACTTATTAAACCTTTATCATAAATATATAATTTTAGCTTAGACCATTTAAAAATATGTAAATTTCGCCTTTAAGAAAAAAATTTAATACATGGAATGAAATCATGATTAAAAAACTACTGTAAAAAAAGTTTCAGACAACATATTTTAATAATTAAAATACAATTTTATTGTATTTGTCAAACTAAAAATTATTGAAAAGAAATGTCATTGAAAGTTAGACAGCAAATGACGGATATTATGTTAACCTCATGACAAATCAAATTACTCACAAGCCAATTTACTATCAAACGAACTTAGAGCTATACCGAACGCTTGTAATGCACATAGAGGATACCTAAAGTCCATTGTAAAGACATCTTCTGCGATTCTACCAAATTGCATCACCACATAATCTGGCTCAGAGTCGTGAACAATTTGAAAATTTTTAACACTTGCCTGTGTAACACGTCCGTGGAAATTTAATACGTACGACTGCGTTTCGTCATTCCAAACTGGTGTTTTGTTATGGAGAACGACAATGTCATCGAAGTTTTGACTTTTCCATCGTTCAAGAAGGGTTTCGCTATCGTCTTGAGGTGCAATTGTGACCCTTTGGCGGTCAGGTGTCATGCCGGGTAGGATAACTGTCATCTTACGTGGACCTTTGAAGCCTAGGACATTTGTATCCTGAAAAAATATTTTTTAATATAGTTGAAGTTAAATAATTGTGTTTGCTCGCAAACGAAAAAAAAACCGACTTCAATTACATCGACAAGTAATACAACGTAGATCGACGAAAAAATATTACGCGTAGTTGACGCGTTATCAAAGATTACTCAAAAAGTAGTTATCAGATCTCGATAAAACTTATATGTGACCACATGATAAACATCAGCTTTCGATTAAATTAAAAATTATCAAAATCGGTGCACCCAGTAAAAAGTTATTACGGATTTTCGAGAGTTTCCCTCGATTTCTCTGTGATCCTATCATCAGATCCTGGTTTCCTTATCACGGTACCAAACTAGGGATATCCCCTTTCCAACAAAAAAAGAATTATCAAAATCGGTATATCCAGTAGAAAGTTATGCGGTATAATACAAAGTAGGTCGACGAAAAAAGCGTCAAGTAAAAACGCATTATTAGATATAACTTGAAAAGTAGTTGTTAGATCTCAAATAAATTTAAATGGGACCAATTGGCACACACCACCTTTCGATTAAAACAAAATTTGTCGAAATCGGTCTACCCGGTCAAAAGTTCTGATGTAACATACATAAAAAAAACAGTCGAATTGAGAACGTCCTCCTTTTTTGGAAGTCGGTTAAAAATAATTATTTGTTTGTAAGTAAACTTAGTATCAGTTTCTAATTTGATAAACTCTCCATATTTGGATCATTTCACAAATATGTGTGTATATTATGTCTTAGCGCTTTTAATTACTTGGCACTGCATACTTTATAGATCTTAAGCATAAGGGCATGTATAGGCTACTAGATTACAATGTTATTAGAGTATAGAAAAGACAAGTAGTAGTTTGATACCGCTGAGTAAATATTTTTTTTTTATATTTGAAGAGATAAATTCCAGCAAAATAAACAATACAGTACATCATAATAAAGTTACTCTATTCGAAGTCTGTTACCTCAGAATGTTTTTTTTTTTTCAACAAGACTGAGTCTCAATTCCAATACAATCGACAATTCAACAAACTAGCAACTATATCAATTAATATACATAAATATACTAGATAAAATAAAAAAAAAAAAAAAACTACTCACATAAACAACAGCAGCAAGTTCGTGTCTTGGGGGATCTCTATGGTTCTTCCTCCACGCCTTACCATTGTCGTAGACAGTGAACGCAGTACCGAGTAGATTTGATCGTAGTTTACCCGCGAAACTGTCCGCTTGGCGCGTCAGTTCAGTTGGATCCGTTGATATTAGATAGTTGGAGGTCGCTGATTTTTTACGTTTTCGACCTTAAAAATTAATAAATTATGCTATGCATGCTCATAATTTTAAATAATGTAATATCCCTATAGTATTCCTATAAGTCCTAAGATTAGCTAGAAGATAATGTTTTTCGCATTGGATTGGGGAGTAAGTTGGTAAATGCGTGACGAGAGTGTTACGAAAAGTGTGATCGGGCAAGGCGAACGGAGCAAGAGAGAGGTACAGATTTTCTTTCTCTCTTTTCTCATAGCCAGTTACGTTTCGTATATCTAATACAGAGCAGGCCTATTGCTAAAGAAGTTTTACTTCGGTTGTGTGGACACTCGTTTTTTTTGACGATTCAATAATAGACATTAGCAATTCAATAATATATTGTGCGATAAGGAATAAATAAACAACACAAAAAAAAATTTTTCCTTACAAGATAGGCAAACTTAAAAAATCTAAAGACCTAACAATATCTATAGAGATTAGAGAAATCCTTTCTAAAATGGAAAAATACGGCAAAATTGAAATTTTGAAATGTCTATGGTAACATTCTCTTTTTCACAACAATTTTAGTTAAATCTTTAACAGTAACAAGTAACAAGTCAAATTCAAACACTCATAAATGGCATACCGGCTAATAAGAACACCTTCTTGCCATAATCCTTCTCGAGGTGTAAGAAGTAAGTTGGGTACAATCCCCGGTCCATGCCCTTTCTGTCCCTTGCGATGCGACACTTGTACAAGGTTCCATGTTTCGCTGGAGTTATTACGAAACTTTCTACCGAACCTTCCACTGAGCCTTCTATTTCTGCTGTCTGTAAAAATAATTTAGATTAATTCTTCAAATATTAGAACTATGAACATTTTAAATATAAAACCTAAAACAAATGTCCTTTCAAATCAATTCGCTTTTAGGCTATTATCTATTTTTGATAATTTGAAGAACGAACACTATTAGCTACGAGAATTTTTTAAATATATATAATAGAAGTACGTTATTTATTATTATTATTAATCTTACCATATTTTTTAACAAAATTCAAAACGTTAAAATTCACACGAAAACAAACCAATAGCTATGAGATTGTGTGATCTACTAACAAAATTTTCGTTAGACTGAAAAATTAACGTCATTAATACATTATTTGTTATGAGTAATTTGTCTACGAGACTTGATTCACAACCACACACACACCACACAATGTAATAGCATTTATCAACTGTTCTAGTCCTGCGTTTTCCTTCTATTTTTCATTCAGACCGAACATTAAACGTTTTGATATTCAGCTATTAAATTGATATACACAGACATTACAATATTAAATAGTGTAGGAATAAATATATAGTAGGTAGACCGCATTAATAAAAAAAAAAATTATGAATTACGTTTGCATTATCCTGTACAAAGCAGGTAAAACCAAATAGTGTAAAAGGATAATTGCCAACTACGTAGCAGTAACGCGTATTTTCGAATACTTTGAAACACGTATAAATTTCTAATTAGAAGACAAATAATAAAATCATATACTTAATCATAAATAATTCCTTACGTTATTTTGTCCTCTATAAAAGTAAAAGTTCTGAAAATCTTAATTATGTTTTATATAAGTATAGTGAAAAAGCCTTATCGGCTAAATTTCATTCACCTAATTCCAATAGCTAGGGCTCGACGATGATTAATTTGTTAGTCAAATCAGTCATACAAGTTATATTACGTAATTATTGATGAAATATGCGGTTTTATTTCAATTACCTACAGACATATGAATATTAATAAAATAAATGGGAAACTAATATCAGTTCAGCCTAATACAGTCCACTGCTGAACATAGGTCTCCACAAGTTCGCACAACAATGGAGTGGACTCATGTGTTTTGCCCATAGTCAGATTGGTGACCGCAGGGCTAGCTTTGTCGCACCAAAGACGCTGCTGCCCGTCTTCGGCCTTTGTATTTCAAAGGCAGTAGTTTGGATAAACTTGTCATTTGTCATATTATAAAGATAAGTTACTATAGTTACGTGCATATAGTACTAAATTTGCATTTCCACGGCGTGTTGGCGAAGCGGTCGCAGCACTGGCTGTTTGCCATGGTCTGGTCGTTTGTGTTTGTGTATTGTGCGTTTCCAAACCCTCAACATGGGAATAAATTCTACATGGGGCCGTTGCGTTAGTAAAAAAAAAATTACTAAGTCTGGAACTGCCAAACCGATATTTCATTTAAACTTTAGCAATTAGAAATACATTATGCCAAGAGTTACATAAAGTATGACATTGAAACTTAACTGCAATAATAAACGCGCATGAAACGGGGCTGATTGTCTAGTATTTGATATTCGTGTAAATACCTACGTTATGTATTATTGTCTACTACTTACAGAAAATGATTAATAAATGTGGTTATTGAAATCGTATGCTTGACGTACACAAACATATTTACTTAATAATAAATATAGGTACCATGAATTGATTCTTGTCCTACAAAGCCACAGGTTCTCAAACGATTTTACTTCTTCACCAAGGTGCACTTAGCGAAATATTAGGTCCATTTATGACTGACCTACTTTTTTTCTATTCTTTCGAAGCTTTCGCATCTCTTGTTAAAATTCTCTGGTAAAACTTTGTTAAGCCGTACAATTTGCAGTAATATGAGCGTGAGAAATGCTACTGTATATAACATATTTTTAAACGATTTCAAAAAAGAAGGTTCTCTATTTAACTGTACTTTTAACCGACTTCCAAAAAAGGAGGAGGTTCTCAATTCAACTGTATTTTTTTAATGTATGTTACATCAGAACTTTTGACCGTGTGGACCGATTTCGACAATTTTTTTTTAATCGAAAGGTGGTGTGTGTCAATTGGTCCCATTTAAATTTATTTGAGATCTAACAACTACTTTTTGAGTTATATCTAATAATGCGTTTTTACTTGACGCTTTTTTCGTCGACCTACGTTGTATTATACCGCATAACTTTCTATTGGATGTACCGATTTTGATAATTCTTTTTTTTTGTTGGAAAGGAGATATCCCTAGTTAAGTACCATGATAAGGAAACCAGGATCTGATGATGGGATCCCAGAGAAATCGAGGGAAACTCTTGAAAATCCGCAATAACTTTTTACTGGGTGTACCGATTTTAATAATTTTTAATTTAATCGAAAGCTGATGTTTGTCATGTGGTCACATATAAATTTTATTGAGATCTGATAACTACTTTTTGAGTAATATTTAATAACGCATAGTTACTTAACTATTTTTTCGTAGATCTACGTTGTATTACTCGTCGATGTAATTAAAGGCAGTTTTTTTTCGTTTGCGAGCAAACACAATTATTATGTGTTACCTCATAACTTTTTACTGGGTGGATCGATTTTGATGATGCTGGTGCTTGCCATGTAGTTCAATATAAATTAAATAGATATGACGTTTACTTTTTTTAGTAATCCCTATTAATGCTTATTTAATTGACTGTTTTACTAACTACCTACGTGGTATTACTTGTCAATGTCATTGAAGTCGGTTTTCTTTAGTTTAGTTGCAAACACAATTAATAGATAATTAACAAACTCTGAAACTGTTAAATTCTTCTTCTTCTTCTTCTTTTATTTTTGGCATACATTATATACATATACACATCGCCATTAGCGACATTCTGCCATTGTCAAGTATAATTAAAAATAAAAAGCGCACTTAAAATTTTAATTTTGAATTATTTTGTTATTCAGGAAATACATAAGGTGGAAAAATATATAAAAAATGCACATACTTGTGGCGTTAGAACAACTAAAGAGTATAATAATATACATAAACTTCTAATTCACGAAGAAATTGTATAGTTATTGATACATTAAATTTTGATGTTGTTAGCGTTAATAAATTTTGCAAGGGTAAAGACGAAGAGGAAGTGTAAAAGCGTTGTGAAATTAATAGGAAGTGGGATATTAAGTTGGGATAAATTATTAAGGAGGCAAAAAGAATTATTAATTGGACAAGAGAGGAAGATATGGTCGAGAGTTCCATCATCTAATCCCCATTCACAGAAAAAACTGTTAAATTGATTTCAATAATTTTTTAATCAAAAATCTATGTTATTAAAAAGTAACATGTGCTATTGTAAATCATGCAAACACTAATATTACTAGACATTACGCGTAAAAGATGGTGCGCGCGAAACCGCATTGGAGGTTTAGTAAGAAATACGTCAATTTGATTTCTAATATAATAACAAAAACACAACAAGTGTGATGTTTCATTCAAAAAGAATACTTAAAACCTTAAATGAATATTTTAATAAAAAATATTATACGTATATCGCTTTCTCGCAAGAGACGTTGCATGGTCAAATGTTGCAAGAAAGGTTAGTGTTCATCACATCTTATTTCATTTCCCAAATTTTTTCTGTACTACAGACCTTACATAATTTGTTATGGAGTAAACTCCGAAAATTGCATAATGATAGACCGATGAAGTGTTTACCGTAGATGTAATTTGCTAGTATATAATTATAGTCAAGTAAATACCTGACTTGGTGAAACATCTCTACGTGGTCGTCCTTGCAGTGGAGCGACAGCTGCATCAGCACACACATCATCGGTACTTGCATCTCGACCCATACTACACACTGGTACACTTTCTCCTTCCTCATCACCGCTGTTTTCTATATCATCCCCGACTGTTAATACTTCTATTTGGTTACCTAGTTCTGAAAGATAAGATAAAAATAACATTATGACCAATAAAGTCCGATTGCAATAGGTGATCACTTCAAACTATTTCAATCAATAATAACATATCAATTCTATTTTTCTCACACAGAACAATTACAAGATTTACATCTCAAGTAAGCTTACATAGTGAAATTGTATGTGAGTCACTGGCGTCTATACTATAGTAAATAGTGACACTAGGTTTGTAATTTTTTATTTTATTTTATTATTATTATACTGTAGGAAAACTCTTTAAGAAGGTTTTGATATTTTATTAATACACATTAAACAAAAGTGTGACAAACAATACCAAATGTATGAAACATTTAGATTTTGAATATCTTACAAATTGTAATAACATTAAAAATTCAAATTAGCAAGAGTGGAAGCTTTTATTTTATGCTACCAATATTTATATATTGTATTTATAATTATCCATGGCCCTATATTGAAACATTAAGTTTTTTTTTGTTTAAATATCATGGGGGTCAACAAGAAGACCATCCGATGTTAAAAGGCTACTGTCGCCTATAGAAACATTAATGTTTTTTATTCATATTTCATACAAGTAGAGTTAATAATTGACCATAAAATGAATTTATAAAATTCATTCAATTATGTTACAAACAAAAAATACAGTGTTACTTTAACCAAATTGTGAGTCACAGTGAAGTTGAACTTATTACTCATTTCATTGTGGTTAAGCTAATACAATCATTGATATTGATTTCTCAGTTCTCTAAATCATAACAAGTGTCACCGCCACATAAGCATTAAAAAATTATACCTGTAGTCTTACTTGTTAGTTAGTTAATTCTTGATTATGTAAGCACAATTACATTTTTTTTTATATAAATGTGGTGGGAAAGGCGATGGGAATATTAAGCATAGGTTTTAACATAACAATGAAACTGGTAACAATTAATGAACAAAAAATATAGTAATATTTTTTTTAAACTTTACATTGAAACAAAAAGCTGCAAAAACACATTTTTTTTTTTAACTTACCGTCGTAGGTGGATATTCTATTTGTTTGGAGGGGAATAACTTGATCAGGGTTGACTGGCGACATAAGAAATTGCATCGGACCATCGTAGCCTGTTACGAAAAGTAAAATAAAACGCATAACAAAAAAAAAAATTAAATATCAAACAATTGTGAAATAAAAATCCATGCAAGAGGCCAAATGATTGTTTTAAGCATTAATCCGTAGTACTTACCATGAAGTTCACGAGATCGACTGCCAGATATAGGACGTTTAGCAGAACCTACTCTCAAATCATTAGCTTGGACCATACCAGAATTTTGCCGTTTTTGTTTCATCTTCTGCTCTAACAATTGGCGCTGAAATATAAAATGTTATTATTATAATACTAAAATTATTGATGCCATTGTACACTTCATTTCATTTTAAAAGAGAATACTGCTAAAAATATATAAAATTAAAATAGTACATAAAAAACCACTTACTTGTTGTTCAATCTTCTGATCCCTTACGCTAACTGAAGCCATATTGATTTCTTGTTTTAGTTTATAAGAATCCTTTATTTACTTGCTGTGCAATTTATCTAGACTACAGAATAGTTTTCTTTCAAAATTCAATACAATTATTGGCATTTTTTGAGCTCAATTTTTGTTTATAAATCATCTTGCCTACCGTTGCCCAGCGAACTAGTGTTACCGTTATAAAAAAAGTACTCTGTGGTTATAAGTTGAAAATTGAACGGTTACAAATCAAGTTCATTCGTTTATTTATTTTTTGACGGCTGCCTCAAAATGTACGCAAACAAAATGTAATTATGCACGCGTTAGTGAAATTTACCTTTAAAATGAATAGTAAATAAATTCTAAATCAAGTTTATATAAAATGTTATGAGCAAATATACTTAGAAAAAATACACCTACTTACTTATTTATTTAACAAACTAGCTACGTAATAGAGTATAAGAATGAAACAGGTAAAATAATTAAATAAAGTAACAAAAAAAAAAAACTAATAAATGAATAAATAATTAATATTTTTAAACTAAAAAGATTTCATTAAATCGATTAAAAAATTTTCATAAAAAAAAAAACTAATAATAATTTCAAATCGAATTAACACCGTGTGAGGGTTGTGTGAGGGCTCGGATTAAAGTGAGGGTCACGAATTTTAAATTTTCTTGAACTGTCAAAAAAATAATAAAAATAAACAAATGGACGGAGTACGATTTTCACACACCTATTATAGTTTCAGTAAAAACTTTGATACATTATATAATTATTTTAATAATATTCATTTAATTAGACTAACCTGTTGGGCCAGTTGCCCAGTTTGTAGTTGCTCTGTTTTTTATTTCGGGGATTGGGGGTTCGATTCTCATCTGAGCCTGGGTCTGTTATTTATTTTTATTTGTATATGTATAAGCACTAAGTGCCTTACTTTCGGATCAGACGACTGTGTGGGTATCTCATAGATATTTATTTATTAAATTAACTATAAACACAATGTAACAACTTACAAATGTAAAGAAAAAAAGGAGTCTATCTCTATCATGTATGTCCGGTCGAGTTGTATCTTAAGTGTCGTAGTATCTTAAGTATCTAGCAACTAGCAACTTTTATTTTAATTGACATTGTAAGGGGTTTTTTTTTTTTTTTTGGCGGGAGCTCTAAACGTGGCGGTCGATTTACTTTTACTGTTTTTTTTCGTTAAAATATCCTGTGTGAATATTACCAAAACTTATTTTGGTCAGTGTAAATAATTGTACATTTTGTAAATTATTAAAATGAATGAACCGGAGGACCCAGGTGGAACCCCGAAAAGATCCAAATTTGCTCGTAAAAGAGGTGCGAAGGAAGGTGGACCTGAAGTAGGCGGCGGTGAGGATGACTTTATTCCGTTTTTTAAGCCAGGTTATCTGAGACTTTATCCTGAACATTGTACAAATACGGACTTCAAAGTTTTTGTAGAAAGCAAGGACCAACAGGTTAAACTTGGAAATAAAAGCCCAGTTTACTTAAATCATATTTTTACTTCGGAGGTGAAAGGTGTGGTAGCTTTACATAGAGTCAATGCGAATAAAATTGCGGCTGTTTTTAAACAATACAACACTGCAAATAATTTTATCACAAATACAGACTTTTTAACAAAGCACAACTTAAAGGCGCACATTCCTGCAGCGCAGATAGAAAAAATTGGAATCATCCGATATGTGCCTACCAACATTTCGAACAAGGATTTATATACTAAACTGTCTTCGATCTATGAAATTATTTCAGTGCGAAGATTCACGAAAAAAGTCGGTCAAAGTACTGTAGGTCTCGAAACTGTCAGTATAACTTTCTTGTCAAATGTTCTGCCTGACAACATCCAATATGACCTATTTTCGTTCAGGGTGTTTGAATATGTCCCGCCGTTGCAGCAATGCTTCCGGTGCTTCAAGTTCAACCATCCTGCGAAAATTTGTAACGGTAAACAACGTTGCTCAATATGTGCCGGAGAACATAATTTCAGAGATTGCGATCAAAAAGAGAACCTGTGTTGTGTCAATTGCAGTGGCCCTCACCTGGCCATTTCCAAATCTTGCCCAATAAAAATGAAAAAAATACTTGAAAAAAAGGGTAAAATTACTTATGCCTCTGTGGCTAATACACTTACGTCATCTGATTTTCCATCTTTACCTGCACAGTCGAGCAGCATTGTTAAGACCCTACCATCAATAAGCCAAAATATACATAAATCAAATAAAAATGTAAAAATTGTAAATAATGTAAATAAAACAGTGCCTGAACCCAACTTGAACCAAACTCAACTTAAGGCTCAAATTGCAAACAATAATAATATTCTAATGGCAATGGTCCAAACTTTAGTGGAATTGGGTAATAAAACAGATAATGAACCTGTGACTACACTGCTCATTAAAGACTTACTTTTAAAAAATCTGTCACATTAATGGACAGTGCAGTACAGAACATTCAGCAGTTATGTATAGCTCAGTACAATATTCAAAGTATATATAGTAAAAAACCCTTATTGTCTAAATTTTTAGTTGAGCAAAATGTTGATATCTGTTTACTTAATGAAACTTGGCTGAAAGATACTCAGCATCTTAAAATTTCGGGATATAATTCCCACTATCATAATGCACAAAATGAGCACGGTGGAGTAGCAATTTTGATCAAACCGTATTTTAAATATAATATTATTCAAACCAGATTTTACCAAGACATTCAGACTGTGGCGTTATCATTATATGTAAGTGGTAACCAATTAACGATTTTATGTGTATATTGCCCTCCCTCGAATGGTAACTTCAGAATAAGTAAACTACGTGATATAATTAGAAATTTGCCTAAGCCAATATATGTGGCTGGTGATTTCAATGCTCACCATGTTGCATTTGGGTGTATGACCACGAAAAGTCGGGGTCACCAGTTATACGATTTAATTGATGAATTTGATCTATGTGTCCTTAATAATGGTAGCTTCACTACTATTAATTATCCTAACCGAAATCCATCAGCTATTGATGTTAGCTTTTGTAGTGCTGCAATCACTCCACTATGCGAATGGTGGGTGCATGATGATTGTATGGGGAGCTATCATTTTCCTACGCTTACTCGTGTTTTATTGTCTGTTGATAGATATCAAATTAATCCTCCCATTGAAAAATTCTTATACAACAAGACAGATTGGACGAAATACAATGAGCTATCTATAACTGCTTTTTCTAATTTTGAAGTTAATAATGAGAATCCATTACAGTCTTATGACGAATTTATCGAAAGGCTTGATACACTTAAGAGGGATACTGTGCCAAAGTTTGTCAAAACAAATAACTATCGTTGCAAACCTCCAGCACCTTGGTGGAGTGACACATGTGAACAGAATGTTATTAAAACTTATGAAGCTTTAAAACTGTACAGAAGGGACCCAACCATTGATAATTACATTAATTACAAAAGACTTGTTGCTGTTAAGAAAAAGACTATTTCAGAACATAAACGCAATGGTTGGGCGAATATCTGTAATACTTTTAACAGAACTACACCTGTTAGTATTATTTGGAAATACATCAAGTTATTTAAACGAATAAAATGCAATAATAGAACATATAAAGATGAATTTGTTGTCCCTCTCTTAGAAAAATTATCTCAAAAGGGATGTAGGGTTATTGATAATCTAGAAAGTTATTTTCTTATTAATAATAGCCTTCAAAAGTCCAGTTTCCTCATAGAACCCTTTACTTGGAGTGAGTTTTGTACAAGTTTACAATCCAGACGAAACACAACCCCTGGTTTAGATGATTGTCCATACATTTTGATTAAAAACCTAAATCAGTCCGTTCAAAAGAAACTATTAGCTAATCTTAACGCTCTTTGGCACTTAAACAAAATTCCTGAATCTTGGAAAACACAGTGTGTAATCCCTATACTTAAGCTTGACAAGCCACCTGAAGATCCTAACTCATATCGTCCTATATCATTGTCATCTTGTGTTGGAAAGCTTAATGAAAACATGATAAAAATGCGTCTTGAGTATTATGTAGAGGCAAACAACATCATTCCACATGTTCAATATGGCTTCCGGAGAGGGCGAAGTTGTGCTGACAGCTTCATCTCTCTCTTGTCAGATCTGAAATATGCCAATAATAATAATAAGTCTAGTGTTTGTGTTTTTCTGGATGTTCAAGGTGCATTTGATAATGTAGACCCTGGCATTTTGGTTCAAGTTCTTTCTGACATAGGTATACCAGGCACACTTTGTCATTGGTTATTTAATTTTTTAACAGATAGAACTTTGTATATAAGGCATAATAATATTCTCCATGGTCCCAGAAGTGTCTCCAAAGGTACAATGCAGGGGGCTACTTTATCTCCATTGCTGTACAATGTATATACTAGTCAAATTCTTAATTTTGTAAATATAGAAGGTGTAAATATTTTACAATTTGCAGATGATCTTGTAATATACTGTACAGACCATAATATAGATAGAGCTGTAAATAGTATAAATAATGCTTTAGATCAATTGTACATATATTATAATGACAGGTTAGCTCTACAGATTAACCCCAACAAAAGCAAGGCCATGATTTTTAGTAAAGATTTTCCCTCTAAAGACATACTTTACAATAATCATCCAATTTCAGTTGTACCTAATCATAAATTCCTGGGTGTTGTCATTGACAACAAACTTTGTTTTAATTTACACATCAATCACATTATAACTAACTCTCTTAAAGGCTTAAATATTATAAGATGTTTAGCTGGTGTGACTTGGGGTGCAGACCCCAAAGTTTTAAGTATGCTATATAAATCTATAGTTAGAAGTCACTTCGACTACAGTTGCTTAGCCTACTCAAATAGTAGTTGTGTTAAAAAACTAGACATAATTCAAAACAAAGCTCTGAGAATTATTTCTGGGGCTATGTCTTCAACTCCCATACGAGCTATGGAAGTTGAAACCAAAATAATGCCACTGTGTCTTAGAAGACTTCTACTAATAGAGAGATATTTACTAAAGCTATTATCTGGTAAAGATAATGTTTTAAAAAAAATAGTACCTTTTCCTGTACAATGCCCGGTCCAGCAGATTTCGGGAGGTGAGCTCTTACGAGGTTATTTCCCAGTTCTGCCTCTCATTGTAATGCAAATGAATGAAGATTTTAAAAATGTAATTAAACAATTAAAGTGGACATGCTACTCATACCCATATTCCTGTATTATATTTGAAACTAATATTGTTACTAAAAAAATTTTTAATAATTGTGAACTATTAAGTTTTCTTTCCGACAATAACTACTATACTTTGTATACAGATGGTAGCAAAAGTGAGTTCTTTGTGCGTAGTGCTGTTTATGATCCCCAATCCAAGTTTGGTCAAAGTTTTCTTCTGGACCCCAAATGCAGTGTTTTCACTGCAGAGGTATATGCGGCCCTCGAGGCCCTGAAGAGGATCACACGTATAAATAGTTCTAACAATTTTTTAATTTTAACAGACAGTTTAAGTATGGTCCAAAGTTTAACCAATCTCAGATTCGACTTTAAAAAAAACTATATTTTGTATAATATTAAAAAATTGTTATTTAGTTATGCACAAAAGGGTATACAGGTCTCTTTCATGTGGATTCCATCACATAGGGGCATAACAGGAAATGAGATAGTAGATGAAATTGCACGTGATGGAATCAACATGTTGGACGTTAGTTCCATAGTAAAAGTACCTTTGACCGACTGTTATCAATCTATTGACAATCATGTCAATAGCTTATGGGTCGAATTTTGGAAACAAGATCAAGAACAGAAGGGTAAATGGTATGGAAATGTTCAAGTAAATCTACCTGTAGCACCATGGTATTACAAACTGAAAATGGCCAGTCGGGACTTTATTACGACTATAAACAGACTGCGTTTTGGTCACTCCACTGTCCCGGCCCACCTGGCTCGGTTGGGCATAGTGGAGAGTAGCTACTGCACCTTTTGTAATAATTCAGTTGGTGATATCGAACATTTCATATTTACATGTGAGCGCTTTTCGTTAGATAGATTGATTCTTGTCAGTGAAATTAGTGACATAGTGCAAAATCAAGTGACAGTGCAAGATCCCTCCCGCCGCCTGAGTGATATGCTAAAAAATAGATCTTATTACGTACCTCTATATAAATTCATCAAAAATACAGTGAGGAAATTATAATAAATCGAATAAAAATACTCAAGACTTGGCTTAAAGGTCTAGATACCAGGCCATAAACTCCAAAAAAAAAAAAAAAAAAAAAGACATTGTAAGGTTTTTGACATTAGTTTTTCTCCAAAGATGGCTCCGACCCGGAGTATTATTGGGTTTCTAAATCCCAAAACTATCGGTGCAGTTTTTAGTTCTAATATTTCCAAAACTTCGTGTCGCTTTATTCATAGATGTAACAATTGTAACCATTTTCTTGGAACTCCTGTAATATCTAGTGTGACGTTAGGTCGTAAAAATGTTAAATGTAAGTTTTACATGCTGTTATTACATCACCGGTTGAATTTATTACGTGTTTCAAGTAATTAATTAATTTAAACATTGTATAATATTTATTTATTTTCCGTACAGTATCGTTTTGTACTGTTAAAGAGGTTTTTAAAGCTAACGTATAATATAACCTCAAATGTTTTTAGATGGCGAAGTTGGTGTGAGATCTCGATATATTCATACCTCTAATAGTTTAAACGCTAGAGTCGACTACTACCAAGTTCTTGGTGTGTCAAAAAATGCGTCAGCTAAAGAAATTAAAAAAGCGTATTATCAACTAGCTAAAAAGTATCATCCAGATGCCAATAAGTCAGATCCAGAGGCTCCAAAGAAGTTTCAAGAAGTTTCTGAAGCTT
The DNA here is from genome assembly GCF_905220565.1 of Melitaea cinxia. Taxonomy (NCBI): domain Eukaryota; kingdom Metazoa; phylum Arthropoda; class Insecta; order Lepidoptera; family Nymphalidae; genus Melitaea; species Melitaea cinxia. Next base: position 6,752,213 of record NC_059412.1, read on the forward strand.
ATGAGGTTAGTATATAATACTAGCAACAAAGATAAATGTATTTAAAAATACCTTAAATTTTAATTTTCTAAAGTAAATTATTTCGTTATCAATATGAAGGAAAAAGTTATTTTGATATATTACCTATCTTGTATTAATATTAAAAAAATTGTGTTATTGTATTTTCTTTTTAAATTAGTGTTATTAAAACTTATTAGTTCAATTAAATAAGAAATGTAAGTTAAAATTTTCATAATATAAGTATTATTGTTACAGATACTTTCCGATGAAAATAAGCGTAAACAATATGATACATATGGCACAACAACTGACCAAATGGGTGGCATGGGAGGCTCAAGTGGCCCTGACGGTTTCACACATCAGTGGCAGTATAAATCTACCATAGATCCTGAAGAGTTGTTCCGCAAGATATTTGGTGATGCAGGCTTTAAGGCTGACACATTTAGTGACTTTGCTGAGAGCAAGTTTGGTTTTGGTGCAGCTCAAGAAGTAAGATATACCAATTACTATTTTATTAGTTTAACAATTTGTTATAATATATAATATGTCATGTATATTTTCTAATAATGTTATACAATACTAGCTTTCATGTGAGACATATTTGAAATTATAATGATCATTCATCATCATTTCATTTCAATTCATCATTTTATTGCTGATTATTCTTAGCATTGTTAACTTATAAATTAAATAATAAATGTAAAGTACACAATGACAGTGTAAAAGTCCTATTTTTGCAACTAAATAAGAAAATTTTTGATTGATTTCAATCTTGAGTAGTCTCTTGTGCATTCCTTCTTTTTGTCGCAATGTAAATCCTATTTGGTGCACAGTAAAAATATTGAAAAAGCAGATTAGAACTGAATTGTATAATTTGTTTGTTAATAAGAATAAGAATTAATAAATGCTTCACACTCAACGGATCCCCCAGTAGGATTTTCTCCTGTGTTGGGGGTCCAGAAACACAAACAATACACAAACACAACGCCCAGACCATGACTAACATCTATATGATCAATATAAATGTCTGTTGTAAGCGGGAATCGAACCCGTGACTGCTGGCACAACAGGTCGTGTTATGCTAAGCTAAGGCAAATGCAGTATGCTATCTTTTATTAAGAACAAAAAGTACAGTTGAGAACATAGTACAGATAAGAAATTAGATTATAGAAGAATTGAATACTGAAGTGTAAATAATTGATAAACATTATTTCATTAACAGAAACCTTTGATTGGCATGATGTTACTATGTATGAAGCAATCGTTGATCATTGTCATATTTTTATATCAGCTTAAGTCTATTTAAAAATAATAATAAATAATAACAATTTCTATGTTAATATTTTAGATTATAGTAAATTTAAGATTCACTGAGGCGGCTCGGGGTGTGAACAAGGATATAAATGTTAATGTGGTCGATACTTGTCCAAAATGTATGGGGTCGAGAAGTGAACCTGGTACTAAAGCTGTCAAGTGTAGTTACTGTAATGGCACGGGAATGGAGACATTTTCTAGAGGTAATAACTTAAAATTTTATAATTGGTAAATTTTGTATTAAATTTTCACTTAGTCATTACATTTAATCATATAAATTCATAGATTTTACGATTTCTCTAAAATTTTTATCACCATGAAGTTATAAGTACTAACTTAGCAGATTGTGTGTAATTTTGTTGTTACAGATATTTACAATTTATATTTAGTATCCATTATCCATACTATATAATATTAATCTATTTTTCAAAAAATTCAAATATAATTATGTTTTCAAATTAGTTATATACTTTATTGGCTATAAACTTCTCCATATTGATTACTATTAAAGTTTTTTATAGTAAATAAACATTTCTTTTAATTTTTTACATGTGTGTTTTGGGCAAAAATTAAAATAAATAAATATTCTTAGGTCCATTTGTGATGCGTTCTACTTGTCGACATTGTCACGGTACTAGGATGCTGATCAAGTTCCCGTGTGTTGAATGTGAAGGCAAAGGACAAACGGTAAGGTTTTTTTTATTTGTACAAAAATGGTACAGATAAGTAGAATATACCAGATATATATAAAAAGATATAAATTTTTTTGTACAATTTGTATAAAATCTTAGAAAAGTCATGATATGATGGTAATTTTTTAACCGTTGTGGCATGTGGTATGAATACAGCAAATTTTATTTTGGTTGATACTGCATAACATATAACTAATTATATTAACTTTTGCATGCTGAGGCAATTTAATTCAGATGTAAAATTTTTATAAATATGTACTTTCAAAGAATGAAAAGAAATTACTTGCCTTTTCAGTTTTACAATAAATTCTCAATGAACAATGCTATCCAATTCTAAAAAACAAATGCCTATTTTAAATATTTTTCCTTAGGCTCAATGTAGGCTTTCTTATGTGATGTTTCTTAGTGAAAAATTTTAAGTTCTCTTTTTACGTTAATAATAAATTCTTATTATAATACTAGCTGACCCGGCGAACTTCGTATCGCCTAACACAAACTTTATCGTATGGTATTAAAGTTCAAATTGACTTTTAAGTATTATCACAAATCTTTTGTATGGGAGTATAGAAAAGTGTTGTTTTTAGACTTTTTCAGGAAAGTTAAAATTTTTTTTTTTGAATTTTTCTCTCTGTAAGAACCATCCTCGTACTTCAAGGAATATTTTAAAAAAAGAATTAGCGAAATCGGTCCAACCGTTCTCGAGTTTTGCGCTTAGCAACACATTCAGCGACTCATTTTTATATTATAGATTATTTATCTTTAAAAAAACAAAATAATATGTTATGTATTTTTTTTTAGGTTCAACGTAAAAAAGTAACAGTGCCGGTGCCAGCAGGAGTGGAAGACGGACAAACAGTACGAATGGCTGTCGGCAACAACGAAGTATTTGTTACGTTCAAAGTTGAAAGCTCAAATTACTTTAGAAGAGACGGACCTGATGTTCACACTGATTGCACAGTGAGTGTAGTTGCTTTGAATTTGTTGATATACTTGTAAATTTATTATTTTTCAAATTTTAAAGCAATATGTTACTAAAATTAATCTTATGATGACAACTGATTTAGTGATTACAGTATTGTATATTTTAAGACAGTTGATTTATTATTATGTTAAAAGTTGTTTAAATTTATATCCAAAATTCTGAAAAGAATTACATGTAACATTATTCTTCATATAGCAAAGTACACCAAACTTTGTTTTCTTGTCTTTGAAGAGCTAGGATTTGTATGTCAGAGGACAGGTATGTATATAATGGTACCAGCTATTTGTTTATTTAAAAATGGCTCGCACTATTAAGAAACTACTATTTGTTGACTATATTAATAGCGACTAGAAATGCATTCTCGAAACTTATATAGATCTCAGCAGTTGATTTAATTGACGTCAGTCCTTGTGGGTATCCCCACCGTACCTCGGAGAGCACGTTAAGCCGATCCCGGTTGTTATCATAAATATCTGTTACTCATAGTAGGGAACATATACGCCAGCCTGCTGTGAAGCAGCGTGGTGAATGAAACTCAGATTCTTCTCCTACATGGAAAAAGTACTGCAGCCCCAGCAGTGTAATTTTACAGGCTGACTGCAAATAATATTATTCATCATTTAAAAAAAAAATATTATTATACAGACCTCAGCAGTTTTAAATGATTCAATTGTACTGCAATAATGATGATTATTGAAGTGAAGCTACTGTAGAACTCGAAGTATAGACATTGCAACAGAAGTTGTGTTGTTAGTTATTATTATTGTTATTAAGCAATAATTTCAGTACTAGAACAAAAGTAATGGATTTTTTTTTCATATATGCTATTAGAACTAACTAAAATTGACATTTTATTTTAATTTAGATTTCAGTGTCTCAAGCCGTATTGGGAGGAACAGTGAGGCTACAAGGGCTCTATGAAGACCATACATTACAGGTAAGTTTTATTCTTTTATTACAAAGATATTAAGTATTTTTGTAATTTATCCAGTCTTGCGATTTATCAAGCGCGTGAAGTTTAAAATAATCATTACGTTTCCTGAAACTCGCATTTTTTTAAACTTTGCATTTCGTAATAACGTTCTAAAAAATCAAAACATTAAAAAAATTTTAGCCGAATTGCTGTCTAGTCGATCTCGAGTTTATGTTTGTGAGTTAGAGTTTGTACTTAGCACCACATTTAGAGATAAATTTTAGTATATATAGATTAACTATTCGTTAAGTTTAATTGAAATTAATTGAATTTTAAGTAAAATTGAAATTAAGAACGAAATATGTAACATGTTTTTAAGGTGTTTCCACTTGCATCTTGATTATTGTTAGGTATTTAATAATTAATTTTAGAAAGATGTCCAAAACTTATTTGATAGAAACATTATTTTTTATCGTTCCAGGAATACTAATATAAAAATGTTACAGCTGCTTCAAACACTTATTTCTAGAATATTCTTAATAAATATTTTGTTACAGATTGTTCCCGGAACATCCTCTCACACTACTATTCGTTTGTCACGAAAAGGCATGAAAAGGGTCAGTCATCATGGCTACGGAGACCATTATGTTCACATTAAGATACAGGTAATTAATTTATTGTTAATTTCAACTATTTTATTGGATTTAACATTTTGTATGTAAGTCAAATATGAAATTTAATGCTGAAAATTAATAAGAATAGTCAAAAAACTAACTCATAATTTTGTCTCTTATGTTATATTATTTGTTCTTACTTTACTTATTTATTGGATTCCAATTTATTATAAAAATTAAAAAAAAAAAATGTATATTAATATGATAAAGTTAATGAGTTCATTTGTTTAAATTTTCTAATCAAGTAACATTAGAAATCTAGATTAATTAATAAATTAATAGACTATAAAATAGCACTTTATAAATCATATGAACATAACAGTAAATAAGAATCCATAAATTTAAACAATCAAAATTTTAATGATACCTTTGTGAATGCCCAGTTACAGGATATTTCTATAATAATGTGTATATTTTTACAAAATAGGTACCAAAAACTCTAAGCGAGAAACAGAAGGCTTTAATGTACGCCTATGCTGAACTAGAGGAAGATACGCCCGGACAGATACATGGAGTATCCTATGACAGAGATGGTAAGAAAACATAATAAGAAGTCAGTAATAAGTGGGTTTTGAGTAAGAAGTGTTCCTTACTTAAAAGTTATGATTCAATATGGTTTTGAATCGAACGTATAGTTTATATAAATATTTTTTATGGAAAAATAAAAAAAATTGATTAATTTTGATTTTAAATGACTAAAAGATCTCTTTTTTTAGTTTTGATTCTTAATTCGAACTTATTTGTTACTTTTTACTAAAATAACTCAAGCTTAATATAACATATAACTGAATAAACATTTAAAAGAATTTGTGCAGAAGGAAAACGACATTAATACATAAGGTTTTTTTTTTTTATCCTATTATAAGGCACGCTACATACTTAAGTAGAACGGCATTATTCGGTATAGCTGGGCAAAGTAGAGTTATATGCGTGGTAAAGGTCGTGCTGTTGAATCGGCGGTTAAATTTAAATTCGGATCGAGTTTTACCGATCTATTATATTGTATGTAGGTAACTAGGTATCTACCCGTTCAGTAGCGATAGATGTGAGACGCAGACGATGAGGTCGTAATCGGAATGAAAGCCGTTTAGTGATGAAGTTATGATAAAATCTTCGATATCTCCACAGACTTTATTAAAGAATAATAAATCCAAAAATAATGTTTACGTAGCAAAATATATAATCGAATTAATAAATTGTAAAACATTAGGAGTATGAAAAAGAATTCAGAATTCAAATTCCTGACACCTATCAAAAATATTTTTATAGAAAATATAAAAACATGATATGAGGTTTCATTAAAAAGTTTGTATATGTGTTTATCCGCCACAGCCGACATGTGCCGAGCTTAACCGAACACGCCAAAACCGAAGATATGTCAAATTGAGATGAAAGACGATAGTCTTTGTTGTTTGACAAGTATTACCTAATCGAATCTAAGTGTGTGTGTAGCACGCCTAATATAAGCACGCCTAATATATGAATAGCCATTTATCACAATTTAATCATTATTCATACAATCAAATATTGTTTATAATTAGGAATACTTAACTAAATAATCGTACGTATAATTTTTTTTAATTTATCCATTATAATATAAATTTTGTTGATGTCAGTACATTACAGATAAACGAATTAGCTTTCATATGTGTGAAATAAATATAGCAAACGTCAATTTAAGCTTGAATTTGTTTAAAAAACAAATATTATTTTGCAGCCGGTACAAAAAACACCACTAAAGACGATACACAGTCTATTCACGAAGCAAACCGCGAACCGGAAAGCGACCGCGATGGCGCGAATTGGACATTTATTGATAGTTTGTTAGACTCTTTTAGTAAAAATAGGGTCAGTTTTGTTATTGGTTTCGCGTTATCAGTCGTTATATTTCTGTTTTATTTCATAAATGATCCTAAAGATAGGATGGGTTTATTTAAATATGTGGAAGAGAGGAATTCGGAGGCGGATCTGAAAATCCCCGATGTGCCTCTCGGCTATAAAGATGCTGTACGCAAGCAAAAGGAACGAAATCCTGAACTGTATGAGGCGTAATGTTTAATCTTTTTTTATTGATAGGGAATGTGCAAAAGTTTCAATAATTATTATTTTGTTTTTATAATAGATAATATAGAATTATATGTTATAAGAGAAAAACGAATCGTTTTCCGAATATTCAAAAAATGATTTGTTTTTCTATATAGGAACCGAGTTTAAGGCACACAATTCAAATCGTGTTTATTCTACACCGTATATGTTCCTTGTATATTGTTGATCAACTGTATTTGCATATCGGATATTTAAATTTGATGATACGACAAATATTTATATAGGTAACAAGTATTTGTGTAATGTAGGAAGGCAATATTTAATAAGATTCGGTCGTCGATCTAATGTCAATTTTGGGATATATTTACTAGCTTCGATTTTATGTCATGATAAAAATTTTGTTTGATGTTTGCAATTGGTATTATCTTGTTCACCTAATTTGTAGTAGCCTCTTCATAAAAAATATGCCATTATTAATATTCCTATTTAAATAAGTAGTAAAAGTTATGTTAATTTAATAAATAGTGACAAAAATGCAATGATTTTTGCATATTCCCTATTAATATTTGAAATAATTTATTAATTAGGAAGACAAAATAAAAAATACTATGTATTAATAGTGTATAAAAAAAGTCAATAAGTCTAGCTTCCATATTTATCACAAATATGAAATATAGGATTATATTGCTTTGAATTTACGCATTTAACTCTTATAACTCTTGAATGTTTTTATGATAGAGGATATAGTATGATGGTTATGTGTTGAATTGTATATAATTTAACTTAATATACGAATTATTTGACGTTACCTGTTGTTTTATTTGATATCCTACTTAGTCCCTACACCATCATGCTATAATCCTGTACATTTTATGCAAACTAGCTGATCAGACGAATTTGTTTAGGTGTTTAGGCCATTTTTTTTTTTCGTGAATTTATCGATTTTTTTTATGCGCGCAAAAATTAAAGAAAATAATTATTCGATTTGGTTTAGTCGTTCGGCAATTATTACCCTTTCGTTTTTATTTACATAATATTTAAATTATACTAACAAATAATTTCTAGGTGACAAAATATAAAGAGACGCGCTTGTTTAGTAAGTTTTTTTTCTTTAAATATCAGTAGTAATTAATCAGGTTTCATATGTTTGTAATTACAGCGTCATTTGTATGGAATTGTAGTCCATTAATGTACATGTAAAAACATTTTTTTTTTAATATAAAATTAACACATTGTTACATTTGACCATAAACACATTTCAAATTAGGCGTTATAAAATCAACATTACTATCAAGCTTTTGTAGAGAAATACCTTAGAAGAAAAACAGTTAACTATGAGATATTTAATCTTCATTAATTGTTAGTTTTGTTGTTCTTCAGATTACGTTAAAGAGAAATAAAAAATAATAATAATTTTGAACTTTAATTTTTAAATACAATTTTATTATTGTCTCGTTTTAAGAAAAGAAAGCATTTGTGCTGAACATAAAACTTCAACTGACAGATTACTTAAAGAGTGTTGCCTTATGTAACGTAACAGTTGTTAAAACAAAACATTTCCTTCACGTTTCTAAGATTGGCGTTGTATAAAAGTGATTTTTCGCGTTTAGTATGCCCTGTGACGTCACGCAGCAAGATTCTCAAAAAACATAAACACACGGATTACTTAATCTTTACCTTAAAGATTTCCATCCATACAGTTTTCATCATAATTTGTCTTAGTTTAATAATTTTTAGTGCCCAACAGAATAAAATGTAAAATTCTAGTAAATGTATAAAATGAAAAATTTTGTTGAACGCCTCCAGCATTCAATAAATAAAAATTAGTTTAATCAACACTTGGAGGAATTTTTATTTCTCCCAAATTCGTTCGTTTGTGATTTTAAAAGGTTTCGGTTCCAGAATCATTGTCTATTGCTATTAGGGTTTTATTTAGGCTTTTTAAGCTTAAGCCTTACACAATTGCAAAAAAAATTCTCATAGTAATAAGTCAGAATTAGGATTTTCACAAACGATTTATTTACACGTCTTGTAATAATAGTAAGTCATTAGTTTGTTGATATTCTGTTACACATTAGCTAATGAATTCGTAAACACGCAGTCTTCACAAATTAGTCAATTAGCAGAGTGCCACATGATCCGTTATTTAGATATTAGGCAAGTCGTTTCTAGTTTATGCTTGTACTTGTTTATAGTGTTCAATTGAATAGTTTTTGTGGTATATAACCTGAGTTTATCCTTCGTTTTATATAAGCGCCTTCATTTTTTAATTTTGTTTTCATTACTAAATCTGTTCTAATCTAATCTGTTGAAATACTTGTTGAAAACAATTTTGAAGTAACAGTCACGAGTTTATATTATTTGTACTTATAAGTCTATATGTATACCTCTATTTACTGATATGCTGTTTACAAAAATGTATGTAACCTTTTTATAAGTATTTAAAAAAATACTAGGGTAACTCTAATTTTATTCTACAGGTAATAAAATTTCAATATCGGAGCCCCAAAATTTAGTCGACGCTGTCAAGGAGGCTTTGAAAGAAAAGAAAAACATCGAAAGATCTTCCTCGGAAACTTCTGAAGAGAACGTGAAAGAGTCCAAACGCAGCAAGGGCTGAATGAAATAAGCTAATTTATACTTTACGATCTTTGAGATAAGACCCAATTTGCATAGCGCACGTAGGAAAATTCCAATTTTATAGGATAATTTTCAGGCTGAATTATTGTCACTTCATGATTTCTTTTAAATTTAATTTTCGTCGAATTCACAAATGTTTTATATTTTTTACTACACAATACTGTGATATGAGTTTTGAAATAACTAAGACGCGAGTTTTTAATCGTTATATAAAAAGTTTAAAGTGATTACTTTAATAATGAACATATATTGGAATAATATAATTATCATTATATTTCTGATACAGCTGAAATAGATGTACATAACCGTTAACTAGTTTGTAGGAAGTGGTAAATAAAGAAAACAAAATAAAGCTTTGTGGTTTTATTTGTGAGCAAAAAAATATAACCTGACTCGAAGGAATGTCCTAAGTCTTACGAAGTGAATCCTAAATATAGTTATACGTCTAAGTCCTATGAAGTTATCCTGATAAGGATATCTATAATCTATAATATATATAAAAGCGAAAAGTCACTTACTCATCACGAAATCTCCGAAACTATAACAGTTACAAACTTGAAATTCGGCAGGTAGGTTCATTATAGGGCGTAAACATCCGCTAAGAGCTGATTTTACAAAACTCGACCCTTAAGGGGATAAAACGGGGGTTGGAAGTTTGTATGAAAGTCCTATGTGTTTTGAAGTAAGAGACTTAAAATTTAAAATGTATGCGCTATAGATGGTAGAGAGGTGACCAAATAATGTATCTTTAGAAATCAACTCTCTTTTGGAGTTAAAACGGGGGATGGTAGGTTGACTCACTCATCACGAAACCTCCGAAACTATAACAGCTACAAACTTGAAATTTGGCAGGTAAGTTCCTTATAGAGCGTAGACATCCGCTAAGAACTGATTTTATGAAAATCGATCCCTAAGGGGATAAAACGGGGTCGTTTGTATGAAAGACTTATGTTTTTGAAGTAAGAGACTTGAATATATGTTCTATAGATGGTCAGGAGGTGTCTAAATAATGCATCGTAATCTATATATATATAAAAGAGTAAGGTCACTAACTCACTCATCACGAGAACTCAAAAACCGCTGGATGGTCTATCCATCCAGGTTGGACAAAGATAAAATTTGGCAGGGAGGTAGAACGGATTTTACGATATTCCACCGCTAAGGGGATTTAATTGGGGTTGATAGTTTGTATGAAACATATACAGCAGCTATAAGTTCGCCTGATAGGTTATTTATACTCTAGCCTAAAAAAAACTAAAAATGTGGTATATAGAGAGGTTTTTTAAAAATAACTATTAAATTATACTGAATTGTGCCTTAAAAAGTTACGCAGTTTGATAAGCATTTCAAGTGACGGAAATAAAAAAATAATTTGCGTTAAGCATCTTAATAGTAATGCATATCTTCATAACCAAGCGGACGTCGCGGGCAACAGTTAGTGTATTATAAAACAAAGTCCCCAAAAGTGTATGTGATCGATTCGCTCAAAATCTACTGAATGGATTTTCATGCGGTTTCACCATTGGAGAGAGGGCTCCACCATTGGCAAGAGGAAGGTTTACGGAACGGCTAAGCCGATTTTGATGAGAGTTTCACTGGAAGTTTGCCGGGAAAACTTTGTGACACACTAATTTCAATGCGGGCGAAGCCGCGGGCATAGCTAGTTATACTATATTTGATAAGCATTGTCGACTGGCGTTAAGATACTGTCGTGGCACTACGCCAACAATGTTTCCATTTCATTAAATAATTGCTAAGATATCATTAGTTCATCGAACAAGTAAAGATGATAGCATTTATGACGAACTAAATTGTTTTCTCACATTTGACAGAAATATGCTTGTTACTCTCGTTTAAAATATAATATTCTATTATTAAAAATTCTAGTGGTTGCCCAGTGGTCGAAATTCGACCATAATTTTTAAATTATAAGTTTGAACATTGTACAAAAGATGCGTATGTGTATCAAATACATGATAGTGTAATGTTTTTTTATTGATTTAATGTATTTTATATCACGCATCATTACTTCAGCCTATCGCAGTCCACTGCTGGACAAAGGCCTCCACAAGTTAACGCCAAAAACGGCGTGAACTCGTGTGTTGCCTATAGTCACCACGCTGGGCAGGCGGGTTGGTGACCGCAGGGCTGGCTTTGCGGCACCGAAGACGCTGCTGCCCGTCTTCGGCCTGTGTATTTTTTAAAGCCAGCAATTGGATGGTTATTCCGCCATCGGTGGGCTTTTTAAGTTCCAAGGTGGTAGTGGAACTGTGTTTTTGCTTCACGTACTAATGTATAGATATAATTCTATGTTATTAGTTGTTTGATACTCATTCGCTATAATATCGGTTATATATATCGGTTATATATATCGGTTAAGGTGAGCTAACCTAAAAATGATACACATATCGTCGCTGAATAGGCAAAACTGCTAACGTGCACAAGGGCTGTTTTGAGAAAAAACAATTTTAAGTTTTTTTTTTGCTTTAACCTGTCACAACTTTTTTTCTTTTGGGTGAAAGTAAGAACCGTTAAGGAAACATAATCATGATTTAATTTTATCTACGCAATTAATCTATTACACTGTTCGTATTTTAACTATTTACGGAGTTAGCTGTCACTTTAGGATAAATCCTCTGAGTCCTGAAAAAAAACCAGCAAGGGAAATTTACTAACCTCCACGTTAAGTTCACGGTTAGGGAGTCGCCAACTACTAAAGACTCGAGTGTGTTAACATTCTCTTTGGAAAAAAATACTAACATTATTTAAAAAATATAATAGTCGTAAACGAAAATTACTAAGAGATAAATCTACTACAGAAAGACATATAGCAAAAAGACATTCAGCATCGGATACTAGAGAAATCTCGAAAGCTTTTTACTTTCAAGACATAGTTGCCAATTAAATAATGGGATGATTATACTTTCATCACTTTTTATCTTGTTCCAGCCTAAATATTATTACTAATGTGAGCAACAAAAATGTTTATTATGACATATTAACCCGTATAATAATAATACACTTTATTGTACACCAAAAACAGAAATAATACATATCAAAGAAATAAAGAAAATATTGACAATATATTCATTAGGTACAAAGGGCGGCCTTATCGCTAAAAAGCGATCTCTTCCAGGCAACCTTAGGGCAAAGGAAATGGTCTAGCGTCAGCATAGGTGTACAAGTTACAACAAATTTATTATAAATATTCAAATAATTAAACATATACATACATACATACATACATACATAAATAGATACATAAATACATACATACATACATACATACATACATACATACATACATACATACATACATACATACATATATACATATATACCCACATACATGCATACATACATATAAATACATATATGTATACATTATAATTATGAATTACTTGTTTATTGTTGAGTTTGAAGAAAATGCTTCCAAACAGTCTTTTTAAAAAGTGCAGGTATTTGTACACGTCTGATATTCAAGGGCAAGGTATTCCATAAGCGAGAGGCTTGAACTGTAAAAGATTTGTCATAAAAGGAAGAGGATTGAGAAGGAATTTCAAGAAGAAAATTACTGTCAGAACGAAGACAGCGTTTGTGAGAATCACCAAGGAATTTGAAACGTTCTTTCAGATAGGAAGGGGTAAAGGGATTAAATAAAATGGAGTAAAGTAGGGTAAGGATATGAGTATTCCTGCGAAGACGAATTGGGAGCCACTTGAGTTTTTTGCGAAATTCTGAAATATGGTCATATTTGCGTAGTCTAAAGATAAATCTTATACATACATTCTGAATGCGCTCAAGCTTATTAAGCTGCTCCTCTGTAATGTCAAGATAGCAAGTATCAGCATAATCAAGAATTGGTAATAGGAGACTATGTGCAAGAGCAATTTTAGTAGGAATGGGCAGTAGATTACGCAATCTGCGGAGAGACCCAACCGAAGCGAACAGTCTGCGACTAATTTCACATATTTGAGGACCCCAAGAGAGATGTTGGTCAAAGATAACACCTAAATTTCTCACGCTTTCGTTGTATGGAATGGTGAATCCATTAAATGTAACAGGAGATACCTCAGATTTATCAATGCGGCTGAGCAGTCTGGAGCTTCCTATAATAATAGCTTTCGTTTTATTTGGATTTATATTTAGGCCATAGGCTTTACTCCATTTACCAATGGCTAAAAGGTCATTGTTTATACGCGATACACACTGAGATAAGTTATGAACAGTGGAGTGAGAGTATATCTGGAGATCATCTGCATAGAGGTGGTAGAAAGAAGATATTACATTACAGATAGAGTTTATAAATATTGAAAACAAAAGAGGGGAGAGCACGCCACCTTGCGGGACACCGGTATTGACCATTGACCAATTGGAGTATGAGTCATTCAATTTAACTCGCTGCCGGCGACCCTGCAAGTAACTAAGAAACCAATCAGCAACCTCAGGAGATATGTTAAGAGAACGTAAAATATCACATAGTATATCAAAGTCCACAGTATTAAAGGCGTTACTAAAATCGAGTAACGTTAATACCGTGACCTGTTGGTTTTCCATATTTGATCGTATATCATCAGTTATTTTTACATGCGCAGTAGTCGTACTGTGACCTGGACGAAAACCGGATTGCATGGGATTCAACAGACGGTGTTTCAAAAGGAAACTGCTGAGCTGTTGATGCACAAGCCGTATAATAAATAAATAACACCAATTTAACATAAATCTTTATTCAATTAAAAAATTTGTTCAAACAAAATCTGGGGGCACGGTAGTGCCCCCGCCAAGACGAACCAAAAAAAAAAAAAAAAAAAACGAAAAGCACTACCTATCTTTTCTCGAAGTGCTTCGTCGTTTTTTTGAACCCTCATAACTTGGGTTTGGATTATACCAGATAAACAAAATTCTGGGGATATGGTGTCGATAGTGGACTTATTAAACATATAAAGTTTCAATTGCATAGCTCTTATACTTTAGATTTTATTGATATCTAAAAAACCCCGATTTCGTCACTCACTGATGATCATCAAAATTCCTAGAGTCTTCCTGAAGTCCCAGAAAGCTGAAATTTGGTATGTAAGCTAGTATTAGTACACAAACAACAAAAAAATTCTAAGACTTGAAACTTTTACCCCCCAACCCCTTAAACTAGGGGAGGGAAGTTTGTATGAGACTTCCGCAAATTTTGATGCTAGAGGTCTGAAAATTGATATAGGGACTCCTTGTTATTATTAATAATAATAAAATACATAAAAAATAAAAATCGGTTATTAGTTTATGTCGAAAATTTACATTTTGTAATTTTGGTATTTAAGTTTTGGCGGAGATCACCGTTTGCATATCAGTTCAACATAAAATCAAAAACAGCGTGCTTAAACCGAATATGGTGAAGATTGGATAATATTTATGGTATAAAATGTCTCGGAGGTAAAATGCAACGATAATATTGTCATAAGCAGCTTACAAAAAGAAGTGAAATCCCACCAAAAACATTTTCATGTAAAATGTTGCCAAGACGAGATCATATGGCTCGCACTGTCAAAAAGTTATCAGATCTCATGTAGAGCCAAGCTTCTAACTCTACACGCCCTAACTCTACAAGCCCTAACTTCACAAACTCTACAACTTAGTCAAAATATGTGGCTTGGCGTTCGCTATACAAGGCATGTTTTTGTATTCATCGTGGTGTTCTTCTGCGATTACTTTTGATGTGCACAATTTCCATAAATCATCGTACTTCTTTTTAGAAATAGGCTATATTTATATATCTTTTTTAACACACTTTTGTTTTTTCCATTGACAGTTAACTCTTCTGCTTCTGTTACATCAGCCGCTCAAAAATGCTAATATCCTGTTACTTAAATTACTGAGTAAAGCAAAAATACTAAAGCGCCATGGTTAATGATTCTTGCTGAAAGATTATTTACTTATAAGCTTGAGTATACGTGATTTCAATCAGCAGAAACTACTAAATCACCATATCTTGTGGTTTTTTCTTAAGCTCATTTGACTAAAAGGACCCGTGGTAAAAAAATAGATTCAAGCGAAAGTTATATAAATACCATCGGTTATCAAAAGTATACTTTCGAAAATTACTAACAAACCTGAATAGGGCTTGTTGCAGCGAGCATAATACTAAACCGACAATTATACGAAAATGTGTCGAAGTAAGCCACACATTAGTAAAAAGTCGCAACACATCTTGTGAGATTTTAACCCCATTTTGAGTGCTAAAGCGCCAAAAAAATGCTCTGATCGCCACGAGACCCGGACTAATAGGCAGAGAAAAAAAAATGCAGTCGAACCATATATATAACTCATTTTGACCAAAATGGCGCTTTAGTAGTTTTGCCTATTCAGCGACGATATGCTGTCATGAACTTTTTTTAAAGAACTTTTAAAGGGGGACGATATGTATATATGTCATACACAATTTTTGCGAAACTTTAACTGTTTATGCAGCACACTCAGCGGATGCTCTCAAAAGGAAAAAAACCCCGATTTTGAAATATTCTTCATTCCGCTACTAATGCTCTTAGCGTTATGATATATAGCCTATAGCCTTCCTCGATATTTATCGAGGATTATCTAACACTAAAATAATTTTTCAAATCGGACCAATAGTTTCTGAGATTAGCGCGTTCAAGCAAACAAACAAACTATTCAAGCTTTATAATATTAGTATAGATGAACTGTTTGCGGTAAAATAAGGAACGTAGAAAGTTGAAAGAAAAAAGCCTTCCTCCTTAGGAGGCGTGAAAACTCGGCTCTCAGCTCAGTTTCCTTAAGCGCCAACAACGCACCTGCAACTCTTATGTTGCAGGTGTACATGTGCGATGGTGGTCATTTAATATCAGATGGTTTCATCTGTTCATTTGCCCCCATTGTTATAAAAAAGGCAATTAATCCAAAGGGCACAAAGGTTTTTTTTTAATTACTGAAATCCCTACGAGATCGAGATTTTGTTTGTAAATTTTATGGTGTGGGTAGAGTAGTGTATAAAAAATGTAGGTTTAATATAAATACTATAAATCAAACAAAAGTATATATTTTTTATTTCGTTAACATGGTTATTTTTATTGCTAAAATTATTCAAAAACGTCCCGTGAACAAGACTTTCGTAGCTAATGTCGAAATATCGAGCTCCCCAAAGTAAAAATAAAAAACATAATAATCCCCTTTTTGAATAATTTTAGCAAAAGTATTAATTTTATGCAATATAGGTACGGTTACTTTCAAATCTGTAAGATTAAGTTTTTTTTTGTCTTATAACTCTAGAAGGTTTCATTTAATCTAGTTTATACATAGCTTGTGAATTATTGTTAGATAAATAAAGTGGAAAAACATAACAGACTTTATTTCTTATTTCAAAGGAATGATCGCTAAAGTTATCTGTTTTAAACGCTATTTAATTAAAGGGTTTTAAAGGAAAAATTAGTTTTATTATACTCTCTCTTTATTATTAGGACATTCTTTACAAGTATCTGTTTCAAACAATCTGCAATTTTCTGATATACTTAAAAAAAGTGGACTACCATGGCGGCGTATACACGCAAGTACATAGGCAAGCAGACACATTGCACCTTCAACGTAGAACCCGTAGAGAACACGCACATAGCCCTCTACCTGTAAAAAGGAAGAGATTCATGTAATTATATCAGTCTCCTAACATTAAAAAAAAGTTTTTCAAAAATTATTCAATTTGTGAAATGCGTAGTTTTCAGCCAGGTAGTTAAAATTTAATTTACCTACTCATAAAAAAAAGATTATAATAATACATAATTATAACAAGTACTTCGGCCGGCTAAGATTGCCGGTGTAGGCTGGATGATAATTGCGGAAAACCAGGATTTTTTCAATGGATTTCAATAACATTTAATTAACTTATCAAAAATCTTTACGTAAAATTTGTAAGCAAAATAAATGTTTACTTTTGGGGAGTGTTATCTCGTTATTATAATTAAAGCGGCCACGAGTCAGGCTTGTCGCACGAAAAAAATCAGGCACAACAAAATGTAGATTTCATAAATTTTTAATATAACAGTGTTGCTTCTTTAAAAAATGGACAGAGATAGACTGTGATGCCAGAAATAAATTGAATAATTTAGAAAAACTAGATGCAACTAAAATAATCCCCATTTTCTGAATACAATAAAAATCACTTGTGTAAAATACGAGTACATTAAAGATACCAACATTTTAAGTAATTAATTCCTCGAAGTGACATGAAATTGTACGAATGAATAAAAGTTGTACTCCGTTACTTAAGAAGTCTTGTAATTTGGTCTGTATAGTTTATTTGTGGTCAATTATCACTACCAGTTTATATTTAATGGATATACAGGTAAAAACACGGGTTTAATATTAGGTAGGTACATTTATAGTAACCACCATAATAGTACATACAACCGCGACTTATGTGACTTACAAGTTCCAATCCGCCAGTGGTTGTGAATTCTAATGGAAACATAGCGGTTTCCAAAGGCGTCTTACTCCGTAGTATTCCAAATGCCACCACACCAATTATGTAGTATGAGATAGTTGTCAGAGGCACGCAGTGGCCGGTGCCGATGACGTCGAAACATGCCTAGGATGACAGAAAGAACAGGGATTGAAATATACCTACATGAACAACAGTACACGATGAAATGGACCACAAATTCTAATATTTTAAACGAAGCGTTTATTTAACTAAAATCTTACTTCATCTATTACCCGTTAACGTAATACGAGTAGCAAATATGTAGCTCGCCGCCACCGGTTAGAATTTTAATTAACGTTTTAGAATCCTTTTATGTATTTTCTTCAAACGGTGGATGGATTATGATTTTATGTAGATTTATGATAATGAATGGTTTGATTGTAATACACTTACAATAACTTTTCTCCGTAAATTCCACGTCTTTGGTTGTTTCGAAATTTCTGAGTTATTGCTACAGTGAGCACTTTCTGCAAAATATAATTAACCATGATTTCCATTCATAACAGAAGTTTAAATATTTATATTATTAGAATAGCTTTTTACATGCATTGCTTAATTTTTTTTAGGATTTTGTATTCTATAGAATGTATAAAATAAAATTGTAAGTATGAAACCGTAATAAATATAGACTTCAAATCAAATTAAAAAGAAATTTCAAATTATTTGTTTTAAAATAAAGCTGAATAAGAAATAATTAATCGATAAACAAGTAGACCATAATACCATGATAGGATATAGAATTAAAAAAAAATATTTTATTTTAGGAATGAATTAATCACTTCAAAATCCTTATTAAGTTTAGATTAAATTCGTGCTTGCGTCATTGCGGTGTTTCTTATAAAGATGTGACGGCGAATAAATTGAAACGATTTTATGAGAAACAAAATAATTGCGTAATACAACATAAATAGACGAACAAAAAGTCAAGTAAATGAGCGTTATCAAAAAGTAGCCATATTCAAAAATGTTCAAAAAGTAGTAATCAGATCTCGACCAAATTTAAACGGGACTACAAGACAAGCATCAGCTTTCAAGTAAAATAAAAATTATCAAAATCGGTTTAACCAGTGAAAAGTTATGCGGTTATAATTCAACGTAGGTCGACGAAAAAATAGTCATTTAAATAGTTACGCATTATTAGATACTATGGCCGCTTAGTGGTCGAAATTCGACCATAATTAATTTAAATTATAGGTTTGAACATTATCAAGATTCTATTGACAAAGACTGTACTTCTATAATAATAAACAAAAGAGTATATATGCGTATGTGTGTTAAATACATGGTAGGTTTGTAATGTTTTTTTTTTATTGAATTAATGTATATTTTATGCATAATTAATAGTAATTTATGCAACTGTCATATAATGAAGGGTATTAAAACACGAGTGTGAGTTTATGAAACGAGCGCAGCGAGTTTCATAATAGTAACGAGTGTTTTAATACCCGTGTTATATGCAGTTGCATACACTACTTTATCTTCACTAATGCAATTAATCAAACAACAAGAGTAAAAGCTGACAATAGTTTATTTATAATAATTGTTCAAATTTTAGATGGTACAATTTTGAAAGTTAATGTTAATTATTGATCCAGCAGCTGTAGCGGTCGCGGGGCAAGCAGTAGAGCTCGTAGACGGAGTCGGAATAAGTTATTATATTCTTTTTCATATAATTTTCTAGATTTTTCTGGCAAAAGATTGTGAGTTAATTTTGTTGCCAATTCTAGAATATCCGGAGGCGTACAAATATCATCGTCGCTATCCATTTTTAACTTTTAATTTATTAAATTAAATTCACGCGTACGTGTATTGTCACAGTGATTTTGCCGCCATTAAAATCTAACCAATGAGAGCGCAGCTGCGCGCATGCGCGCGATGTTATAATGAGATTTTACGATATCGATGTGGATATTATACCATCATGTGAAATTGCTTAAATTGAGTGTTTTGTTGTCTGCGCTATAACAGTAGTAATTATAAGTCAAGTATTGGAAACATAAGTAGAATGTTACAAC
This sequence comes from Melitaea cinxia, assembly GCF_905220565.1. Taxonomy (NCBI): domain Eukaryota; kingdom Metazoa; phylum Arthropoda; class Insecta; order Lepidoptera; family Nymphalidae; genus Melitaea; species Melitaea cinxia. The sequence continues at coordinate 6,771,968 of NC_059412.1, forward strand.
ATTAGTGTAGATAAAAATATATATTTTAAAAGACTGCACTCCTGCTTTATATAAACTATAAGTGTGCAAAATTTTGTATTTCTCTAGCGCAATTTTCATAAAAAGGGGTACAAAGTTTTTGCTTCACGTATTTAATATGTATAGATAACTCGAAAAGTACTTGTTAGGTCGCAATTAAATTTAAATGGGACCACATGACACAACACCTTTAGATTAAAAAAAGTCATCAATATCGGTCCACCCCGCCAAAAGTTCTGAAATAAAATACATAAAAAATACGATCGAATTGAGAACGAAAGTTGCGTAATCCTCGAAATGGTTCAGATAACACTTTAATTTACTTAAGTATAACGTGCTTTAATTATTATATGTTTTTACTATAACTATGAAATTTTTTTCTGTAAGAAAGTTAGCTCTAGAGAACATTTTATTTAAAACCAGCGATTCGCCCCGGCTTCGCACGGTTGCAAAAACTATCAGTGTTCCTCTACTATATTATGCATGTATGTACATGCAAATAAATAAAATTGGAGTGTCTGCTTGTACTTAGTATTAAAATAACCGCTTTTTACTAAATGTATATGTACTACATACAGTACATATACCAAAATAACATTTTTTAAAAATTTTGCCTGTTTGATTGTCTGTCTGTTTGTTCCGGCTAATCTTTGAAACGGCTTGACCGATATTGATGGGACTATTATTGGCAGATAGCTGATGTAGTAAGGAGTAACTTAGGCTATTCTTATTTTAGAAATTTATTTATTTTACAACACTGCGAACTGAACAATAACTTTTTTGTTAAATTACACGGGGATGAAGTCGCTGGCAAAGCTTGGCAGCAGCAGTTATACATATAAACCTTCCTCTGTAAATCACATTATATACTAAAAAAAACCGCATGAAAATCCGTTGCGTAGTTTTAAAGATCTAAGCATATAGACAGCGGGAAGCGACTATTTTATACTATGACATCATACATACAGTGAAAGTAAGCATTTCAGCGATTAAAAAAAACATTGGTACCGTTCTGATAAAAAATAGACGATTTCAAAGTAGATATCTACTATTTAAAATATTTTATCTAAAACATATCAAAACGGAAGATTATTGAATCTAAATATACTATAAAAATTACTTTTAGTAAGCGGAATCACTGGCTGCAATATTGTCAAGCGCGGTCGTACTAATTAAGCTCATTAATTAGTTGATAGCTTGTTTATTCTTTACCGATATTCTGCTTGCCGAGACTTTGTTTCTGTTAAGGGTGAGTTGATTGCAAGTCGTGTACGTTTTTTTTTAAAATATTTTATAGTATAGATTGGTGACATTTTAAAGTATATTTCTAGATCAACATATTAGTTACAAGGGCATTATTCATATTACTAAGACAAATGATGTAACTCGTAGGTTATGTATGATTTTATATTGGTAATACTCAGGAATCGTAAAAATATGGAATACAACTTTATAAATATATTTTTTACTTTCTTTTGGTTCTCAATTTATATTTCTATCATATAACTATTAGGTATATTAATCAGTCACTTCTCAAAAATTATCACAAATTTTCTACTTAAAATAATTTAAATAAATTTCTCTAAAAATTAAGGATATGTTTGTTTATAATTCATTAAATTATTACCTTAAAATTAAAAACTGAACATTATTTGGTTCCAGTGATTTATAGTTTTTTTTTAAACAATATACGTTATTTAATATAAATATTTTAGTTCCATAATTGTTAATAAGAGTTATCCCTTAAGAAATTGATATGTTTAATCTGCCAGTAAGCGGCAAAACCACAAGCCAGTATTAACATTTACGAAAGGATCTTTCATTGCCAGTTATTGGATGTTTGCGGAGTTTGATATTGCTGCGCTCAGTTATTATCTTTTACTATTATGTGGAAGACTCGGTTTAAGTGGTTTTTATATCTTGTAACTTTATACTAATTTTTAAATTTTAAGTAGATTTTATTTCCTTTGTAGTTATTATATCTTAACTATAACACTGACTTCTATAAAAACGTTCATATTAGTCCTTGAAAGTTATATTACTAGTATTGTGTGCAAATTAATTTGGTCCGTTTTTAAAAGATGGCTTTGATTGTCATGTATAAGGGACAAAATATTGCGTAGGTTTCCGAGAGGCTACATGTCTGTGAATAATATAACTTACATATCAATTTGAGTTTGTGAAAAGTCAATTTTTTGGTGGTATTAGGCTGAAGTTTACCGTTAGTAATAACCACTCCATAACGTAAAGCTTAAAAAAAATTCAAAAATTAAAAATAGAAATGATAGAGGTAAATAAAATATAAAAGTAATAAATCTAAAATAAAAATTGCTATATATTCGTTTATTACTTCATTCTGTATTAAAGCTTTGAAACTGAATATAACAAAGATAAGACTAGGTTCTTTGATAACGTTTTCAAGTTAATAATTTCATACTCGGATGAGCTAATTACCTCTTTTGTTCACAAAATCATGTTTGTGTTCGCTAAATTTTCGCCAAAAGTTCTCCTTTAACTGCTTTTTGTATGCTTCTACGTGAACTAACATACACGTACTCGCATTTACCACTAAAACATTATTAATTTTAAACACAAAATATCTTTAAATTTTAAGGTATAAAGTATACGTTTAAAATATCTTATGATAAAGAGTTGCTGCTGGTAAGTTGAGAAAATAAAGACACTAATTAAAACTCACTAATGGCCAGTTTCAATACTCTATCTATCTCTAAATTTGCTTACTAGAGATAGAATTTTGACGTTAACTCCATATAAATTGTGTCAAAAATCTATCGCTAGTAAGCAAATTTAGAGATAGATAGAGTATTGAAACTGGCCATAAAGAGTTATCCTACGTTAGATGAAAGGATTTTGTCTGAATCAAAAGATTAAGAGACTCAAATAGAAAGTCATGGAAACGTTGAAAGTTTTCCAAGTTATAAGTTATACGTTTTGAACAAGTTTATTTATAACTTAAGAAATAATTTATGAGTGATAGAAACGTATTCTAAGTTGTATTATTTGTGTACTTACTTAAATATATATGAGTAGGAATAGCGACAAAAGCATAAATTAATGCAGATGTTCGCCCCCATAATGTATGTGGCACGGGAGCACCGAAACCTATAAATGAAAGTAGTTATAAGTTATATTAAGTACTACACCACTAACAGTAAGAAATAATATCCAATACAAAAGGATAATGTATGGTCAATATATACACTTAATACGATGAGTTGTCGAATATGACTTCAAATATTATTCATTATAATAAAGCAGTACAATATTTATTATGGCTTTATTGTATCAGCTAATTTCTACACCATTACAAATATCAGTGCAACTTACCTAATGCTGTCATAACATAAATCGCGAATAGAAATGTTCCAGGTAAGTCCCAAAAATGACCTGGTTTTAGCCTTGCTCCATCTGCTATCGATCGCATCGTTAGTTGTCGTTCGTCTTCTATACGTTTTTCAATCGCATAGCGCCATTTTGGTGATAAGGGGGTTATCTGAGGAATGAATGACTTTTATAATAACTGAGTATCCTTTATAGTTCATCATTTCAGCCTATCGCAGTCCACTACTGGACATAGGCTTCCACAAGTTCACGCCAAAAGTGGCGTGAACTCATGTGTTTTGCCCATAGTCACCACGCTGGGCAGGAGGGTTGGTGACCGCAGGGCTGGCCTTGTCGCACCGAAGACGCTGCTGCCCGTCTTCGGCCTGTGTATTTCAAAGCCAGCAGTTTGATGGTTATCACGCCATCGGTCAGCTTTTTAAGTTCCAAGGTGGTAGTGGAACTGTGTTATCACTTAGTTGCCTCTTACGGCACCGACGGGAAGAGAGGGCTATATTCTAACTACCGTAGCCACACAGCCAGCAGCATCCTTTATGGTTATAGATTAATAAAAAAAAAATTGAGAAAAAAGAAAATAATGAAAGTCGAAACAACATCTCCACCCTCTATCCCCTGCTCGTTTATTTAGGATAAGGTGTAATACAAAGAAAAGAAAATTTATAAAGATATTTGTCATGGGTGTAGTTAGGAGGTAAAAGTGGGCGGTATTCAGCCTTTGTTACCACCTAGAAAAGTCAACAGTGTCGAAAAATTATTTCCTCAAACTGTACTATAGCGAATAGTCGATCGGGTTTTATTCTAAGGTAAGTGTTATTAGATAATACATACGTATTTTAAAGTATGTATACAATTATTAAATGAAATGTGACTTCTTTGATTATGTTAATCTAGATCTGATTATTAATTAAATAGGTGCTCTCCTTCCCCAGGAAAAAAAATTTGCTGTACTAATGGATTATATTAGATGCTACTTCCTAAACAGGTAAATTTTATTTCATGATCAACATTCCACTGATCACAAAAGGATCGGAGCTTAATCCACCATGCTGATCCATTGCCGGTTGGCCGAAATTTATTTATTATTCAGATATTATACAATTTATTTATCAATAATATTTGTTAAAATACAATTTTTTATTCAACTGCTAGTTGTAATTTATATGATTTGTACTAATATTATTATAAAATATCGATTGTTATTATTAAATGGCTTGAAAAGCTTGTTATAAAAGCCTTGTTTGTTACTCAAAAGCTTGATATTATAGTTCACTTTTATGAAATCCATGTACATAAACGCCAAAAGTGCAAATTACTTTGGACAAGCTGTCAATATTTTTCAATGTTTAAAACAAAATTGTTGAAAACGTAGTTTTTCTTTTACAGTACTAATTTGGTCATTGTACATTGTAGCCAGATGTTAATATTTAAAAATGTACATTTACGTTCAGTATTGAAAGGTGATGAAATTACAGCGAAGCTTTTAGGCTAAGTGGATTTCTCTCTGACATCTTTAGTATTTTTTAAATTTATGGAACATTAAAAACAGGCTATTCTGTTTTATAATTCCGCTAAATGATGGCCTTCTGTTATCAGATTTGCGTTATAATAAACAATGATGACTTTTTGTTACACATTAACAAGTTGTATCCAAAGATACACATAAGAACTTAAGCAAAACAATTTTGAAAAAAAGTTATTTTTTCTTACAGCTGATGCCATCCATTTACGGAATGCTTTCCCACAGGAAATCAAGTGCGCTATTCCCGTAACAAAATTTGAACCTTAAGTAAAACAATAATAGCACCCTTTCGTAAAATGAAATGACACATCATAATTAAAAAAAATAAGTATTCTGCTTTCCTTCTCTATATAAGCTATAAGTGTGTGAAATTTAAAATAAACATCAATGAATGTGAGGAGATTCTAATAAATGATTATTAGTATTGGTTTATTTTTAGTTCAACGTTTAATAAAAATGTCACTGTAATAATTCTATGATGTTAAGGAAAAAGGAGGTAATGAATATATCAGTGACTTAACTCCTTTTTGCCAAGGGACATAAAAATATTTTGAATAAATAGTTGCAAAGATCTCATTTTTCAAAGTTATATTTATTGACTTAATTGTAAATTGAGTTATCTCCTTTTTTCTTGACACCACAGAATTATTCATAAGCAAATCATAACCAATGCCACTGAGACTTTTTGGTTATTTTTATCATGAGCTCCGTTCAATGTCATGTATATTCTATATTTTAATACGTGAAGCAAAAACTTTGTACCCTTTTTAACGAATATTGCATATACGTAGAAGTATTACTACAACCTATAAACTATACATTATAACTATACATATTATTACATTTACAACAAGCAACTTGTTCACTTCGGAGTTCTTACTGTTAAAACTGTTCTTGATTAAACCCAATCAAGGAATGAATACCCTCTGTTAAAAGCGATTTTATATAAGTTGAGTCAAATCAGTGACATATTGTCAACATCAGTTAATCAAAAAGCTAACACTATAACCCTACTACGAACGTAGCTGTCTTTCATTTCATTATTTTTGTAGCTTTTAGTTTTTGTTTTGTTTTAAATTAGAAAATCAAGATTTCTGTTTACCTTCAGCGCCTTGAATATTTCAATAGCACTTTTTATGCATAGTAACCATTTGATTTACTTAATTATTTATTTATGATTATGTCGCGCGGTAGTTAGAGAAAGTTTAAAAAAAAATTATATATATATATATATATATATATATATATATATATATATATATATATCCATAATGCATTTTAAGCTAAATACTTCAGAATCTAAAAATAATAAAGTATAATTCAACGGTTTTAGTGCATAAATCTGGAATCTAATCCAAAATGAGGAAACAACATAAATTCTCGTAAGCTTGCGTAGTGATAAACCTTAATAAAGACTCTATGGGATAGCAGACCTTATAACTGTACCAGTAAAGACACATTTTGCACAAGGTAAAGTAACCTGAACTAGATTAATTGCGGTAGGATACCGACCCGAGATTCTAAAATGTAGAAAAAATCTTGCAGTTACCAATTAGCCAATGTTATTTAACTTCAGGGGTAATATTGATCGTTGAACCTTTATGTTTAATATTGTAATAGGGTGGGGGAAAATCTGTTCGTATTTTTTAAATTTTCGAAAAAAGTTGCAATAAAATCATTTGGGTTATTATTTTTGTAACTAGCTGGTTTTTATACCAAAAGAAAACATTTTAAAAATGAAATTAAAAAGTAAAAAATAGTTACCCACCACTTTTTATTCGAAGTAACTACACACTAACGATACACTAACGATAAGAATGTATGAAATAAACTGTGGTCAAAGGTCGGCCACGCTGCGCAGACTATCGTGAAACCCGGGTTGACCCGCAATAAGGTAATGTTGAGTTTATGGTGGGATTAGAAGGGTATCATTCATTTTGAGCTTCTATTACCGGGCAAAACTGTCGATTCAAATTTCTATTGTCAACAGCTGATGAGACTTAAGTAAGAAATTGAGAATAAGCAGCCAGAATTGATCAACAGAAGATGTGTTGTCTTTCATCAAGACAACGCCCGAAAACATACGTCTTGAGCCACTCAACAAAAATTGAGAGAGTTTGGTTGGGAAGTTTTAATGCATCCACCATATAGCCTCGATCTTGAACCATCAAATTTCCATCTGTTTCGGTCTCTCCATAATTCTTTAGGACTAGACTGTCAAAACTACTTGTCGCGGTTATTTTAATGAGAAGTCCCAAAATATCTACAGCAAAGGAATCCGATACTACTTACGAAATGTCGGCATGTTATCGAACAAAATGGTACATATATAATATAAAAAAACTTACCTCGAATTTCTATATAAAATACAAAGAAACCTATTCCCCGAACTCATATTAACACCGATTAGATTTCTCATCATTACAGCCTATACAGTCCACTGCTGGACATAGGCCTCCACAAGTTTACGCCAAAAATAACGTGAACTCATGTGTTTTGCCCATAGTCACCACGCTGGGCAGGCGGGTTGGTGACCGCAGTACTGGCTTTGTCGCACCGAAGACGCTGCTGCCCGTCTTCGGCCTGTGTATTTCAAAGCAAAATTAGATTTCTATTGATTGAATTTTCTTATGTTATAAATTTATTTTCTTCAAGTCTATGCTTTTATATAGACAAATTTGATCAATAACTTATATTAAATGTACAAGAATAACTTTAATATTGTTAGCCTCTATTTTTCTAAGATAATCAATCTTATTTTCTGTAGAACGTAGGTGTATGTATATTTGCGTACTCAAAGCCGAGTGATGAGATTCTGTTTTTTTGCTTGTTATTACCTTTTTAGTCAACCTTCTTAGCCATTTTACATAACGATGCTAGCGTCTTTACGTGACCTTTTGAAATAATTGAACATACTTAAAATAGAGTTACTATACATAAAACTTTTTATTACGTAGATACTATTTTTATTTATATACGAGTATAGACGCAATAATTATAGAGACTATTTTTATAGTATGATGTGTAGGAGGTAAGAATTATGTTTAGCGTTCTGACATTTTGAGCGTTATTTTTAAGTTCAAAAACAACTTTGGAATAATGTTTGTATGAAGCTTGTTTAATAAGTTATTTCTGAGTAAATAACTATTATTAATTCTTTGACACCCATATTTACGAATAAAATTAATAACGATTTTAATTAAAAAATGCACTATCTCACAGGCTTACATTAATAAATAAAAATAGGTAAAAAAACTTTTTAAGTTAAACGGTTTTATGTTAAACATACATTGCAATGTTTAAGATAAATGTACTAAAAACCAAAAAATAATAAAATAGATACAGTCGTGGAAATTATAAACATATGCATAGACTAGACTAAAATAAAACCGTGGGGCACGTCAATTGTCTACAAATTATCGACTTAATGTGCGATAGAAGAATCGTTTAATTCGTCGTTAAAATAGGCAGTTGGCCCGCAGACGGTGAGGAAATTACTTACTATTTTCTTGCTCATGGAAATTCCAATAGTTATACACTCCATGTAAATAAAAGAAATGTTTCAACTTGTAGACAATTGACGTGCCCCACGGTTTTATTTTAGTCTAGTCTATGCATATGTTTATAATTCCCACGACTGTATCTATTTTATTATTTTTTGGTTTTTAGTACATTTATCTTAAACATTGCAATGTATGTTTAACATAAAACCGTTTAACTTAAAAAGTTTTTTTACCTATTTTTATTTTCTAGTTTTTAGTTTTTATTTCGCATTCTGTTTAATTCATTTAGTGCTTCATTATTGCAAGGCCCATCTTAAATATTGAGGTTGTAAAGTGCACTGTATTCTTCTTGTCAAGCCCTTTTATTTGATACCCATATTGGTGGGATTGATAAAAAATTGTTATCAGACATTTGGTAGCGGCGGCCAGCTTAGATTTCAATTTTGCATAGTAAATTGTATTCTACTTGTTGAGACCTTTCATTTGATACCCATGTTGATGAGATTGATAAAACCTAAGTTATCCGCCATTTTGTAGAGGCCGCCATCTTGGATTTTAATTTTATATAGTACATTGATTATACTGGTTGAGCACTTTCATTTGATACCCATATTGATGGGATCGATAAAACCTACGTTAGCCGCCATTTTGTAGCGGCCGCCATCTTGTATTTCGATTTTTTATAGTATATTGTATTCTGCTTGTTGAGCCCTTTCATTTGATACCCATATTGATGGGATTGATAAAACCTACGTTATCCGCCATTTTGTAGCGGCCGCCATCTTGGATTTCAATTTTTTATAGTATATTGTATTCTGCTTGTTGAGCCCTTTCATTTGATACCCATATTAATGGGATTAATAAAACATAAATTATCCGCCATTTTGTAACGGCGGCCATCTTGAATTTATAATGATAATGAATAAACATAATTGTATTGTCACCAAAATCCAAAGTGTATACAAAATTTCAGATTAATCGGTTGACAGGAAGAGGGTGAAATTTGAATTACTAAATTTGACCCAAGAATAAATAATAAATAAAAAATAAAACAAACGGCGTGAGCTAAATAAAACCGTTTAAAAAAAAATACAACTAAGATTTCAATAATGAATTTCATTTAGTAATAGGTGAAATAGGTGTGACACATAGCACGTTAATATTACATATTTTGACATTCTTATCGTCTCATTCGTAAGATTGTAATTGAATTCCCTACTATGAGTAACGATCGCTATCAGGTGTACATGATAACAACTGGGACCGACGGCTTAACATGCTCTCCGAGGGACGGTGGGGAGACCCACATTTATTATGTTTAACAACACAAAAAAGCGCGTGCGTACAAAGTATACATGTCAGAAGTGAAACTTCGTTGGCAAACCAATTTTTAAGTCTCGTTTACATTTATACAAATCTAAAGCTTTAGTTTTCCGTTTAGCGCCTTCGACAAAAATGTTGCCGTTTTATCCATAAAATTTTTACCCTCATGCGCCTAAAAAAGTTTCACTTCAAAAACTTTAAAAAAAGTAGTCCTACTATTTCAAATAATAGTAGCAAGACATTTAATTGCGTAAAAGTTAATAATTATGCTTAGTCATAGGATTGTTTTAGAGAACAGCTTGCGATTTTTTGCGCTAACTACATCATCATTACAGCCTATACAGTCCACTGCTGGACATAGGCCTCCACAAGTTCACGCCAAAAATGCGTGAACTCATGTGTTTTGCCCATAGTCACCACGCTGGGCAGGCGGGTTGGTGACCGCAGGGCTGGCTTTGTCGCACCGAAGACGCTGCTGCCCGTCTATAGCCTGTGTATTTCAAAGCCAGCAGTCGGATGGTTATCCCGCCACCGGTCGGCTTTTTAAGTTCCAAGATGGTAGCGGAACCGTGTTATCCCTCAGTCGCCTCTTACGATACCCACGGGAAAAGAGGGGGTGGCCATATTCTTTAGTACCGTAGCCACACAGTACAACTACAACTACAATTTAATTTCCATGTTTCATAGACATTGAATACGTAAGTAAAAAAACAATAACATATATTCCGACTTTGAAAGTTATCAGTTGGAACGGTCGAATATTGGTTTCACATATTGCGAAAGTTATGAGCGAGTATGACTTTATGTTCATATTAAATATGTATTAGCGTGGAATTTAACAAAAAAGTTATTTTTCAGTTCGCTGAGTTATAAAAAAAAACTAAAATAAAAGTAGCCTAATTGTAAGTTACTCCTTATTACATCAGCTATCTGCCAGTGAAAGTTCCGTCAAAATCAGTCCAGCCGTTTCAGAGATTAGCCAGAACAAACAGACAGACAAACAGACAGACAGGCAGACAGACAGATATACAGTCAGGTGGACCGACAAAAATTATAAAAAATGTTATTTTGGTATATGTACCGTGTATACAAAATTTTCAGTAAAAAGCGGTTATTTTAATATTACGAGTACAAACAGACACTCCAATTTTATTTATTTGTATAGATGAATGTTTTATATGTATGAACGATGTTGACTAGTTTTCACTTTGAAGTCGCCTCGAAGATCGCTCAAACTGAACTGAACTAGTGATCACGAGTGGTACCAGCAAAACCTACGACATTGGCTATGACTTAGGACATCGTTAGTGCTTAGTATTTGAACTTATTGCTTTGTGTTGGACCTAGTGTTAGTGAATAAAGTCTTGAAAAGAGTCAGCAGGTCTTTCTCTCCAAATCCTTCAAACCCTAACACGTAACAACTGGTGTCAGAAGTGGGATTGGGAGATGCCATTGACTCCGAGAAAAGACTTCAAGGACTTCAAGGGCGTCAGGACAAGGGCAGAACGAGCTTCGTAGGCCACACCGATTGGGGACCAAGCTCCGCCCACCGTGGACCAAGCCCCGCCCACTGACCCCACCCATCATGCCCCGCCCACTGACCACGACCCCAAGGCCCGCCCACTCGGGCTCAGGCCCCGCCCACTCGGTATCAGGCCCCACCCACTCGGACTCAGGCTCCGCCTACTCAGGATCAGGCCCCGCCCACTTTTTCTCAAGCCCCGCCCACTGGATCCGCCCACCTTACCACGTCTACCAGCGACACCGTAGCTTCTACAGACGCAAAGCACTACGAAAGCATTTTGCAGCATTTTGTTGCTCCATTAATTTAATTAAACTTCCTAACTGAAGAGTCACTTGAGAGTCTGTAGAAGCTACGGTGTCGCTGGTGGACGTGGTAAAGTGGGCGGATCCAGTGGGCGGGGCTTGAGACAAAGTGGGCGGGGCCTGAGCCTGAGTAGGTGGGGCCTGAGTCCGAGTGGGTGGGGCCTGATACCGAGTGGGCGGGGCCTGAGCCCGAGTGGGCGGGGCCTTGGGGTCGTGGTCAGTGGGCGGGGCATGATGGGTGGGGTCAGTGGGCGGGGCTTGGTCCACGGTGGGCGGAGCTTGGTCCCCAATCGGTGTGGCCTACGAAGCTCGTTGTGCCCTTGTCCTGACGCCCTTGAAGTCCTTGAAGTCTTCTCTCGGAGTCAATGGCATCTCCCAATCCCACTTCTGACACCAGTTGTTACGTGTTAGAGGTTCAGCAGGTTTAGAGGTTCAGCAGGTTTTTCTCTCCAAATCCTTCGAACTCTAACGCGTAACAATATTTAAAATTAACGTGAATAAAATTATATATTTTATGTTTGTATGTATGTTTGTATGTCTGTATTTATGTTTGAATGTATATATTTATGTATGTATGTATGTATGTACCTATTTGTATATGTGTTTATGTAAATATATTCAAACGTTTATGTCTCAATTTGTACACCTACACCGACACTATACCATCTCTTTTGCCCCTAGGTTGCGTGGAAGAGATCGCTTTACAGCGATAAGGGCGCCCTTTGTACTTTAAGATACTCTGTTAAAATCAATCTGATATGTATTATTTCTGCATTGGTGTACAATAAAGTGTATTGTTTTATAAATGTGTTTATCACACATTTCGGATATCTGTGTTAAGGTCCACTTAACGCTTATGTATACTCGTACAAGTATGCTTATATACAGGACAGATTATTACCGTGGTTTCGGTATTCGAGCTTGTAAGTGTATCCTGTGTTTTCGGAATCTCGACACTATAGAAAATCCTGGAGGCCATTGAGAGTGAGGTGTTACTATTAATATTAAAGATTGAATTTTAGTAATAGTTGCTTGGTATACAAAATATTTTTTTAATAAATATTATAAATATGGCATCTACTCTTAGCGAAAATTGATCCTACTACCCTGGACTGGAAAGTAGACTTAATGCTAATGGCCTTCACATAGCAAAAATGTTCTGAAATGGCTTATGTTAATCTGTCCGAAAGAAAAATAAGTACAAAATATAATTAAAGCACATGTATTTTGTTGCTTATTTCTTATTCAAGAATCTCTATGTTAGATTTATTTTTATTTTGTGTATACAGAAGTAATATTTACAAAGTGCAAAGGCTTAGCATTTTGCAATCACGCCCGTATTCAAAGTTTGTTAAATGTTTACTATGGAAATGCTATAACGAAGACTATTCGCATGGACTGTAGTTTCAAAAGACTCATATACATACGTGTTGAATTTAAAATTAACGCGTAGGTTTATGTAGTATGAAAAGACGAAAACAGGATTAAGTTTGCTGCATTTAAAATGTCAACAGTTGCATTTATAGCGTCAGCTAAACATAGCTTAGTAAATAAAGCATTACTTCAAAGTTAACTTTAAATGTTGCAAAAAATTATTTGAGAGTTATTTTAATAAGAGAGATAGTAATACAAGTTCTTAGTTAATATATTTTTTAATTAAAAACCGGATTGCTTAAACCACCTGCCTTTATGGTTTTGCCTCGGGGTTTCTTGATATTTGATAATATTAATGATAAAAATACATTATTACCTTTGTTTTTTTTGTGTTGCTATTACATTTTTAATATATATGTAATACATAACTTTGGAAGATAAAGCCTATACATATAATAAAATTGAAACCGGCCGCTGTGGATACATGATAGAAAGGAAAAAAGTGATGTTTATGATAGTAGTAAAAGTCAAAAGAATGATTTTACGAAAGTTTTTCTAATTAAATATATATATATATTTGACGAGTTGAATTACTGTTTTTAAAAACTTCAGAACATTGAACTAGATCTTGTTTTTAAAAAATTTTGAAAACTGTTATTTTACCCCTCCTGTAAAATGCAGATGTCGTATCACAGCTAGTTAAATATTGCGTTTAAAAATAGTACACTATTTTAACAATTTGCAAAAGTAGATAAGCTTTGTGATGAATACATTTCCGATTGATGTTGAGCTTTTCCTGGTTCTAAAAAGAAAATAATTTTTTCAGTTGGAGCTCGAGCAGTGAGTAATACGAGTACATACGCTAAATACAATACCTCATAAGTGACGTGGAAACGTGTGCATATTATGACGATTACAATTTTTACACATTTTCGAATCGCTATATCTCAGAAACGGTGGCTCGTAAGAAAAAAAGTATTTTATAAATTCAAAAGTATTTTTATAGGCAATTTTTGATCTACAATTTTTGTCCGAAGTATTTTTATGATAAAATTTACCGTTTTGCTGAAAATCGTGAAAGACCATTTTTTTTTACCTTTGACCTTGAATATTTTTTTCCATACAGGGGAAAGATGGGGAACTTTAAAATTTTATTTATAATTATATTTTGAACGATTTTACCAATTTTCAGCTTGTTGTAAATTTATGTAGCTTCGAATGTCTAAATTGACCGGACTAAAGGTTCTGTTGTCAAAGACTGTCATCATTGGCTTTAGTCCGTCTATTGTAGATGATTTAGACAGTGTCAGACAGACACTCTTAAGGAAAACGCAGAGTTGCCTAAGCTCTGTGCCACCCTCTACACCTCACTGGCTAGGCCCACAGGAACGACGAGTCGATACGTGTGGAGCCAGTTCGGCGGCAGGAGTCTTTCGCATTTTAGAGCTATGCCACGAATGTTTGACAAAGACCCCATTCCGGGTCTCAAATGAAGTTTTCCTTAAAGGATAAAGGCCCTGGCTCATAATCATCAGGGATAAAGACTATCATCATCATCATTGGCTTTATACAGTGTTAGACAGACACTGTCTAAATCGTCTGTCGTCGTTCTGTAATAATAAACAAAAGAGTATATATGCGAGTGTGTGTCAATTACACGGTAGTGTGTGTAATTTTTTTATTGAATTAATTTATTTATTATGCATAAGTTTAAAAATATATTAGCATTCTGCACTCCTTCTCTACATAAATTAAATATTCGTAAAAAGGGGCACAAAGTTTTTGCTTCACGTATTAATATATAGAAGATTCTAGAGTCTAAACTTAACTCGTATAAGCAGAGCAGTACCTAACCATTAAAGACTAAGTTGGCAAAATCGCACGGGTCGACTATTAACTACTAAACTACTAATCCTTTTTTCTTTTGATGGTATTATTTGTAACAAAATAAAAAATATAATTGTAAATATTGTAATAAAAAGGTAAATAAAAAAGTAATATAACGAATAATAAATGACGTTATATGTTTACATAATTGTGATAAAGAATCGTAATAGCTACTGAATATAATGTTGTAATTTTAAAGGGATTTTGGTAACACAGGCAAAAATATTATTGTTTCATTTTGATTTAATCAAGGAAATTTTTATTTAACTTCTTTTACTTTAAGACAAAAAAAGCTACTAAACAAAAATCTTAATCACGTTACCACAAACGATTACTCGCCGGGCTTCATTTTGTTGGAGAAAAAATAATTTTGTCGTAAAAGCACCATGAATCAATGTCTAACCTCTTTCTGTTGTTATTCATTTTCTTTTTGATTTGGTTATATTAGCTAACAGTGATCGATGGGTTTTGGTTGTGTCCCTTTTTTAAGTCCATAAAATAATAAATTGGTTGTGTTTGATGTTTTAGACTTTGTATCCTTTATATAGGTATCAAAATCAAGAACAGAATGAAATTTTCAATGTTACGTCAAAATGTTAATTTTGCTTACCAACCCATTTCAAAACGTTATTTTTTTTAGAATAAATTTTACTACTGTGGTACTGTGTGGCTACGGTACTAAAGAATGTAGCCACCCCCTCTATTCCCGTGGGTGTCGTAAGAGGCGACTAAGGGATAACACAGTTCCACTACCAGCTTGGAACTTAAAAAGCAGACCGGTGGCGGGATAACCATCCAACTGCTGACTTTGAAATACACAGGCCGAAGACGGGCAGCGTCTTCGGTGCGACAAAGCCAGTCCTGCGGTTACCAACCCGCCTGCCCAGCGTGGTGACTATGGGCAAAACACGTGAGTTCACGTTGTTTTTGGCGTAAACTTGTGGAGGCCTATGTCCAGCAGTGGACTGTATAGGCTGTAACGATGATGATAAATTTTTATCTACGATTTTTATAACTTCTTACATAAAAATGAGTATTCGTATAACTGATTCAAGAAATATTTTATTATTTTTTTTAAATCGTATTTCAATCACCAATTTCTTTGAGTGAGTTTGTGCTCGGTGGTAATTGATAGGTCAAATTTGTTAAAATGAGGTGTATAACAAATATTTATATCAATTAATTTTTTTATAGACTTCATTTTACATTTGATTTAGTATTGCTAGTTTTAAAATGTAAACCAGATATCTCTGAATATTTGTACTAGCTAAAGTGGTTAAACCTGATTTTAACCAAGCGATTCACCAGATTATAAGTATTACTGTAACCTTTAAATACTTAAGCACAAGAGAACTTCAAACGAGTAACAGTCTAAAGGAATAAAGTGAAGAGGGAGTTTCGGATGCGAATGAGAGGGGTACGATGTTAGTTTCCGACATTCTCACCGCTCTTTACGCTGATGTAGAGGCCTCTTCACGCCAATTTGTGCGTGAGTGTTGAGTACTGCCCAGGATAAATTACTCATAGTTATACTGAACCGAGTTTTTAATAAAATATATAACAATAAGCGAACAAGAAGTGTACATTTTTGTTCTTGAGTACACTTTTTTGTTTAAATCGAATCTTTCGAAAATAAAAATAAAAACACAATTTTTAACGTCTTGTTTTTATATAACTAGGTCGGCAAACAAGCGTATGGCTCACCTGATGGTAAAAAATTACCGTAGCTTATAGACGCCTGCAACACCAGAATCATTGCAAGCGCGTTGCCGACCCTACCCCCAATTGCTCCAGCCCAGGTGCTCTGGTCACCTTATTAGCCAACAGGAACACAACACTGCTTGAAAACAGTATTATTTAGCTGTGATCTTCTGTAAGGTCGAGGTACTACCCCAGTCCGGCTGCTCCATATTTTGAGCAGGAAATTTCCTGCCGTGCCCTGCCTCGGATAAAGTCTTATTATAGTTTGGGTCAAATATTGATCTACGGTGCTGAAAATCTGCTCATGTATAATATGTAGTGGAATTATGTTTCTGGCATATCATACTTTGTTTACAAATAAGTTAACTAAACACGCATTATGTATATATAGTATCTACGGATACGTTAATGGAAATCTCTGTGACACGTCGACTCATCTCCGACATATTATATGTGACTGGGGTTGACAAGTCTTAATATGACGTAAATAAGAAAATAGTGAAAAATCTGTTCAGTAAGTCATTAAATTTTAATTTTTAGAACTCTATATTTTTGTAATTTTAATAGCCATTTACTCTTTCGACAGTGAAACAAATGTTTTAGTACTATGTTTAGTATATAAATAATTTTTATTAATTATTTGGTTTAATTTCTAACAATCTAGTGTTGTGTTCAAGTAAAAGAGTCTTAAATGTATACATACTTTTTTTAATCACATATTTTATTGACCTGGTAGGAACTCAGTATCTATCTATATGCTGTGTGGTTACGGCATCAAAGAATATAGCCACCCCCTCTCTTCCCGTGGGTGTCGTAAGAGGCGACTAAGTGATAGCATAGTTCCACTACCACCTTGGAACTTATAAAGTCGACCAATGGCGGGATAACCATCTAACTGCTGGCTTTGTAATACACAGGCCGAAGACGGGCAGCAGCGTCTTAGGTGCGACAAAGCCAGCCCTGCGGTCACCAACCCGCCTGCCCAGCGTGGTGACGATGGGCAAAACACACGAGTTCGCTCCATTTTTGGCGTGAACTTGTGGAGGCCTATGTCCAGCAGTGGATTGTACAGGCTGTAATGATGATGATGTAATGATGACTTTAATAACTTTTACAAAGATATTTTATATCGTCATGGAAACGTTACTCGTGCAAGGATTGATATTAGGGTTCTCATCTCCTCACGAGTATAAACACTTCGTCAAATCGGAGGAGACATGTAGATAAAACTAAAATGCGATTTATTTTATTTTAACTCAAAAAAAAAAAATACTTTTATTTTTTCGATATCCTAAAATGTGAGATTTTTTTTATTATTATACAATACATATATCTGTTACAAGTGTAGTTTTTCATTTTAAAATGCCTCGCATTTTTCTCTACGTTGATTGATTGACATTAATTGCGATTACGTTGTTATGGGGTGAATATTTCAGTGGTGCATTTTTATAAAAGAAATGTATATTTTTTATTGCATGATTTGATTGATTTACAGTTATTTTATTGTATTTATACAAATATCAAAGTTTAATAAAACTAAAGATTTCTCTAATCTTTCTCAAATACATTTATTCCATGCTTTTTAAGGTTTGAATTACTTTTTTTAAGAAATCGTATTCTGAAAAGAATACCGATTCATGTATTTATTATATTCATAATCCCGTAAAAGAGCGTCGAGGCGAAATAAACCAAATAGTTTTCCCACAGAAAAAGAAAATTGCCTTGACATATTCAAGGCAATTTTCTTTTTGCCTTGAATATGTGTTATTTACTTACTCATATTTACTCTTGTAATATGTACACATAGGTTCTTAAATTTAATTTATAATATATATATACATAAAGTAATTTAAAAATTAATTATCCCAACTTTTCAACAATTCGACCTAGGACGATATTTGTAAGAATATAATTTTTAATTGGCTAATCACAAATAAGGCTAATTTAAAATTATATTTTAACATTACATAAGACTTGGTTTGGAAGAAATTTAATTGCTTTTAATACTCAGTAGAAGAATTTCAAATATTACGTTAAAAAATTAAATTTCGAGTCAACTGTTATTGAAAACTAATTTATTTTATATTCTGCTACATATTTTTATATTTTTCTATATATTTATATTATATATAATATTTAAAAAAAATGCTATAGGAATATTATTCCTACGAATTTGTATTTTTTTTTAAATAAATGTTTTGAATAAATGAGGCCTGGTTTTTTATTCTTTTATTTACATCAGATTAATTTAATATTTTTTTAAATCCCAGTAGAACGTACGAAATTTGAATATATTCTTGCAAATTAATTTTCTTTGTTAGAGATGGATGTGAAAGAAATGTTTTTTAACAAATTGAATCATCATCATCAATCATCATCAAGTAAATGATACCTTTTTTTTGAGTAAAGAACGATAATTTTCATTATTATTTTATTTTTTTTCCAATAAAATCTCTTTGAATAGGCGATAATTAATGTTTGGAAAAATAGTTTTTAATCGCACTTTCTTGTTACTTTTTTGAATTGTGCTGTATTTTAAGCAAATCTATATGTATAAACAAATATTACACCTTAAATAATAATTGTAGGAGTGGGCGAGAAAACATAAGCAGGTAAAACCACGTGGGGCCACTAGTTCATAAATATGAATCTGACGTTATCATATACAAGAGATGTAAGTCTTGCTCGAAAGAAAATGTGATCCAAATAATTAGTTTCATAAATCAGGTTACGCCAAGATTAATCTCCATAAATTCCCATCGTCTCTTATTCTGGTTCTTTGGTATGGAGTAGTCAAGATGTTACAGATAACGAGGAATCTTATAGCGAAGCTGGTGCTATTAAATTTCTTGCTGGTTTCAAGTCAGTTTAATAATTTTATGTACTTTTCTTTTTTATCTTGTCTTAAACTTTATTGTTTTTCAATATCAAGATTTGGAAGAAACCTTAAGTTAGAGTTGGTTAACGTAAAAATTAAGAAAGTTATAAAATATTTGCGTGGCTTCCGTAAATTAATGCTACTCCTTATAGTTACACAGTTTATATATTAGAAAAAAAATGTATGATATAACAAAATATTCAGATTTTAATTGTCAGATTAGAGCTATATTATTATTTTACCATTATTTTAAATTTGTTAATCAGAGCAGTTAGTTGCTACAAAATATAAATTAAGTAATATACAATATCTGTTTTAATATTCATCATTACAGCCTATACAGTCCACTGCTGGACATAGGCCTCCACAAGTTTACGCCAAAAATAACGTGAACTCATGTGTTTTGCCCATAGTCATGCTGGGCAGGCGGGTTGGTGACCGCAGGGCTGGCTTTGTTGCATCGAAGACGCTGCTGCCCGTCTTCGGCCTGTGTATTTTAAAGCCAACAATTGGATGGTTATCCCGCCACCGGTCGGCTTTTTAAGTTCCAAGCTGGTAGCGGAACTGTGTTGTCCCTTAGTCGTCTTTTACGACACCCACGGGAAGAGAGGGGGTGGCTATATTCTTTGGTGCCGTAGCCACACAGTACAGTAGTAGTAGTTTTAATATTAATATTAATATATTAACGCAAATAAAACCACACTTAGTTTGTATTTTAATACAATTTTGAATTCATTGAAACTGGGAATTTATATTTCTTTTATTGAATTATCTATCTTTGAGTTGGTTCCTCATCTATAATAATAAATGGAGATCCGGTATTTTGTTCGGTTATACTGCAAAAATTACTGAAACGATCGGAATAATATTTATACCATAAGATGCAGCGTGTTTCGGAGAAGGTTTTAGTATAAGATATATTGGTGATTACTTATTGTGTAAAAAAATATGGACGGACAGAGGTCGCTAGTAGTTACCCAAATTAAGTAATCTCTTATAAAATTTACTAAATTAAACAGTTTAGAAATTTGCCTATTTATGTACCCATGACAAATGCTATTATGTCAACAAACCTATTTGATTAGAAATATTAGTCATTTGTTACGATAAAATTTGCATCATAACAGTGGCAAATTCCCTCATCTATCGACGTATCAATAGATGGAATGTTTTGACGCTAATTAAATGTTATCATCGCAAATTGGTATGGAATCCATAATCGAGGGTATAAAGTATGTATATTTGTATAGTATGATATTGCATGCAATGTTCAGCGCTTCGTTATAACCAATCAATTATCGAGAATTTTATATATAAACAGTGTTAACATTATTTCATTTCGAATGCTACAAATTAGTTTTTGTTTTGCAGCTAACATACATACACAAGCTACATACAACTTATTACGATAATGTTATTAATTGCAAGATTTTTTAATTTTAATGTGCCGCATACATATGATTGTACATGTTCCAATTTGGAGTCTGTCGGGAGTGACACCGCATTTGCTATTCGCATATTTTTGCAAGCAGCTGTTACTACTAATTACCATATTAAGTATATTGAAATCATATTCTTCTAACCACGTTAAAATTATGCTAACCAAGTACTTAGTAACAAATTAACAACAGTTCGTATGTGCCTAGTTTGATGAAAACCCAACAGAATTATACTAATACCCGTCTTCACTCATTTCACTAGTAATTCATTTACCTTCTTCGGTTATTACCATAATGTAGGATGACCTTAATAATTTAACAAAGCCAGTTACTGTTAGTGTGACAGTTTTGGTTTATATAACAATTATACATCAGCCTATTCAGTTGATGCTATAAAATAGAATTTCTGGGGATGTGCTTGGTTGACAGAGAGGGGAAAGGGATCAAAAAAGCGTTTGCGGTGGTTCTGGTATTGCAAGATTTCATTCGTTATTTTAAAATCTAAAGCAGTCCAATTGGGAAAGTAGTTTAGTTGTGTTATTGTAATAACTACTAGTAGGTGTGATGTGCAGTGGGAGTAGGGTTGGCAATGCGCTTGGGTGCTGTTGTTATTACAGGTGGACGTAGGCCATATAACTACCTACAATCAGGCGGACTGCGTATTTGTAACCCGTCCTGGAGTATAAAAAAGGATAAAAATAATGATTCAAAAAGTATTTTTGTTCAAATCAATTATCATAACAAAAAATGTCCTTATAGAAGAAAAGTACAGTATCGGGTGTGATATTCCACGCGGATTTCTACGAAATTACATTTTCATAAATTATGTAAATATTTGTATGGAAAATTGTCCGTCGCATGTTTAAAATAAAATCGATGTTTGTTAAAGGAACTCGTATAAGCACTGCTAATGTTTTTCATTTTAAAATTTGATGCTTTGTTTTGAAAGTCATATACTGATATATATATACATAGATAGATACTGTCGTTTATATATTTTAATTAACATTTTTTTGTCTTGATTTTACTATTTAATACTACTGTTTTTTCTTAATTACAAAAAGAACAGTGCAACTTGTCTCTAATTTTCTCTCGTACCTTTGATTAAATACTATTTTACATAAAAGGTACAGAACAATTTAAATAAAACCTTGATTACATTAACTGATCAAACAGTTAAAATTGAACACGTTTACTTTTGTAATATAAGTATAACAGAGATTGAGGAGCTTTAGAGCCTTTTGCTTTTACGCAAATAATCCATATTTAACATTTTCAAATTCAGCTTTATCTATACAAATAAATAAAATTGGACTGTCTGTTTATAATATTTAAATAACTGCTTTTTTACTACATGCATATGGATGTATACACAGTACATATACCAAAATAACATTTTTTACAATTGTTGCTGTATGTCTGTTTGTTCCGGCTAATCTCTGAAACGGCTGGACGGATTTTGACAGGATTTTCACTGACAGATAGCTGATGTAACAAGGAGTAACTTAGGTTACTTTTATTTTAGTTTTTTTTTTTATAACTCAGCGAACTGAACAATAATTTTTTTGTTAAATTCCACGCGGACGAAGTTGCGGGAACAGCTAGTACTAAATAAATAAAATATCTCGCCTAGTGAATTCCAGTAGCACTTGCAACTTGCAAAAAGTTTGTAGGCAAACGTTCATTCCCGCTGTTTAAACACGAAGCACTAAAAATTCATATGAGTGTAATATTTGTTGGCGTCCATTCGTTAACTTCACGCGAGTTGTTCTTGTTGTTTAAACATTTTAGTACTTTTAATGTATGCAAACATATTATAAAAGAAAGAGTTTTTAAGCTATATTTGACTAACTCTTCGTAAAATACAATTCTTTTGAAAAAGTTGTGTATATTATATCGTGTATTTTCGATTTTTTTATATCATGTTTATTATTTTGGAATGTACGTTTATCTTTTCTTATACAATGGTGATCTCTGATTTCCGTATTACTGAAGACTGGATGGTACGCTTATGTTTTGTTTTATATAAGTAATCTGCATGTCTCACAGTGAAATTATATCACAAAGTTTAGATTGATTGTAACTTTGGGTTCCCAGAGAAATCGAAGCAAACTCTCGAAAATTCGCATAATTTTTTACTGGGTACACCGATTTTGATGATTTTTAATTTAATTGAAAGCTGATATTGATCATGTGGTCACATTTAAATTTCATCGAGATATGATTACAACTTTTGAAATAATCTTTGATAATGCGTATTTAATTGACTATTTTTTTCGTCTACCTACGTTGTGTTACTTGTCGATATAATTGAAGTCGGTTTTTCTTCGTTTGCCTGCAAACAAAAGTACCTGTAGATCAATTCTGGCCGCTTATTCTCAATTCCTTACTTAAGTCTCATCAGGTGTTGACAACAGAAATCCGAATTAATTGTTTTACCCGGTGGTAGAAGTTCATAATGAATGATGCCCTTCTAATCCCACCATATACTCATCATTACCTTACACATACATACAAACATTACCTTATTGTGGGTCAACCCGGGTTTCACGATAGTCTGTGAAGCTTGACCACCAGCGTGGTGACTAAGGGTAAAACACACGAGTTTACCTATATATCGAGCTTCTTTGTTTTTTTTTACACCATTTTTCATATTAGTCAAACTCTTTTATGGTCAGTCTTTCCGCCACCACCATCTTCCGCTCTATCGTAACTGCTCAAATGTCTATCAAGTTCCATTTTCAAAAACTGCGTCACGTTTATCCGTAACTGGGTGGAAACACTCAAACCACTTTTGTGCTACTCTTATTGACACTGCATTAGGTTCATAAACGTCAATTATTTTTGCGGCTTGAGTAGCATTTTTCCGTTTTTTAAAGGAAAACTTAAAAATGTTCCGAATATCTTTGTTAAATTCACCCATTTTGGCGAACAGAAAAACAAATGAAAACTGGCGGGAAACTATTTATTATTTGTTTTACTTTTTAATTTCATTTTTAAAATGTCTTTTTTTCATAGTATCAAAACCAGCTAGTTACAAATAATACAACTAAAAAGGTTTTATTGCAACTTTTTAAATTAAAATACGAAAAAACTTTTTGCCCGACTGATTTTCTCTGGTTAAATACAAAGCTGATGACCATGTTTAGCAAGAATTCAATATATAGATAGTGTAGCTAATATATTTAGCAGTAATATGATCCGTTTCAATTCTATGAGTCAGATCATTACGTTTATAAATTAAGATATATTCCACAATACACTTGAATAATAACGCAGTTGTATTTCTGCCTCAACTGGCTTCGTAGCTTAGATAGAGTCGACCGTGTGTTTGCATTTAGCATATCAATATACAATGAACATAGACATAATAATATATTATTTTTATTTTATACTTTATTCTACACCACAAATATATTATACAAACAAAGAATAAAGATTATTAGCCATTTCTTCCAGACAACCCAGACATGAAAAGAAAACTTATTATCAAAATTGGGTAGGTGGTGTAGATGTATAATAAACTTAAACACAAATGGCTACATTCTAATATTTATAATAAAATAAAGAATTTATTATTATAATAATTATTACAGAAAATGCATAAATAAATAAAAAGAAGAATAAAAATATAAAATAAATTCTATCATAAACTAATAAAGTAATATGGAAAAATCTATAATATGGAAAATCGTAACGAATCTCGTTCAGAACTCGTTACTATGCGGAGTTCTTGCTCGTTACCATTTGTGTTAGAGATTTAGAAACAACCTCCTGAAACTTGAATCTTGATTCTTATTCTCCTTTTGATATTTATAGTATGATAATATATGCATTTATTTAATATACATATGTTTTTTGATATTGTTAATTTGTAATTCTAAATTAGTATTAACGATATATCAATTTGTACTTATAAACTATTATTGTGCTAGGCCACAGCAGGTAATATCTTGTTCTAAATTTGGATTAATCCAACTGGGGAAATGCTTCAACTATTAAAGTATTCAAGTGTTCTTGTGGTTAGTAAGGCAGAAAACGCTTCGGCGATGGGCCAGGGATAGGGTCGGCAACACACTTGCTACACACCTGGTATAATACACGTCCGTAGGCTACGGTATTTGCTTATCATCAAGCACACCGTACGCTTATTTGCCGCTCATGTAGTATAAAAAAAAAAAAAAAAAAAATCAAAAAGGATTATTTCTAAATGATTCAAAAATGTTAATGCTTAAACGTTAACTTAGGAGTAACGAGTCTTAAATATGACTCATTACTTCTTTTTTTTCTTACTAGCTTTTGAATTAAATAGACAGAACATTCTGCTATACAGAACACACAAAAACACTCGTTTAGTTTATAAATACAAATACTTTTTATGTAGTTTGGATAAAGTTTTATTTCACAACATTTAAAAGAAAAGTAAAATATGTATATGAAAATAAATATTATGACAAGACAAGTTGTTTATTCTTTATTTACTTTATCGTTCTACACTGACTTTTCAAGCTTAGGAATTTGCTTGAGCAAGAAATATCATGCTTTGTCATAAGGATACTGCTATGCAAATCCCTAACAATATACGTTGCTTCATAAAACGTTTTATAAACTAAACATGTAACTTACCTAAACTTGCTCTCGTTTGTGTTTGTTATCACAAATTTTATATATTATTTACAAATAAATACCTGTCTCAGTTCCGTAGCCAGATCGATAACGAGTTGATTCTGCTCTTTTTCGAATTGTAAGGATACTTTTATTTCTTGCGGACCTAAAATAGAATATACATAGTAAAAATAGGAACTCATAGAAATGTTTAGGATCTGTCTTACTGGTTCACTTTATCAAATATCTTCAATCAAAATCTGGGAACTAAAAAGTTGTACTAATCGGTAATCAGTGAGGTCAGTTTTATATCCTACTGATAAAATTTATATCTATAATATATAGAGTGCTAATCAACTATATCAGCAACCAATGAAACAAGTCGTTCTTATAAATCCTATTATTTTTTTAATTTATTTAATAAAAAATATTAGGCAGACAAGCGAACGATACAAAGGAACACTACACACCATGCTAAAAACTTTCTTTTTAATTTCTCTCTTAAACAGGTAGGTATAATAAGTAAGGAAATAAAAAGAGTAGGTACAGGTATATAATAATAACTGTGTTTGCTCCCAAAATAAAAAAAAACGACTTCAATTAAATCGACAAGTCATCATCATAGGGTCAAGAAAAAATAATCATCAAAATCGGTAAACCCAGTAAAAATTTATGCGGTATAAATACAACGTAGGTCGACGAAAAAGTAGTCGAGTAAAAACGCAATATTAGATATAACTCTACTACAGTATGTACTTGTCGGATTACAATTAAATTTTGAGGGGACTGCATGACACGTAACGTCTTCGTCGTTCCATAAAGAAATATATTATAGAAATCGGTCTACCCAGTCAAAAGTTCTGAGGTAACATACTTAAAAAACTTTTTGGAAGTGGGTTAAAAAATACACAAGCAATTTAAATAGAAAAGCATATCAAAGGTAATTTGTTTTTATTGCGGCGAAGCGTACAATAAAATGGTCACTTAATTTATCAAGCGGTCACCCTCGCTCATAAAAATTGAGACTAGGCTTATCGTACGTTGCCAAAACACAACCAGGCTTTGGCCTTAATTTGCTATGTATACTTCGTCTATTCACATACTCGCTCACCCTCATAACTGGCACAAAACGATATACACTGTAGGTTTCGTAGGCGTCAGGTTTCCGGATAAAAAGAAAACGAAAAAAAAAAATCACGACAAACAACTTTTAAATTGAATTCTTTAATTTGAATTTCGAGTTTTTCGAAAATAATTTTTAGGAATGGTTTTATGTCAATCAAATAGAATAACTGAAATAAAAAATAATAAAAATATTAAAATAATATTTCGCTACATTTTTGTGTTATCTAATTTTTTTTATTAGATAGTTAATCAAGCGTATTCTTTTGTTATTTTTAACTATTGATTTAGTATGATTTTATAGACGGTGATAAAATACGCTTACGCTGATTTTTTTAAATCGACTTCAAGAAAATGAGGAGGTTACTCAATTCGACCGTATAAATATATTTTTTTTATGTTCGGGGATAACTTCGTCGTTTATGAACCGATTTTGATAATTCTTTTTTGTTAGAAAGAGGGATCAGGATCTGATGAAGGGATCCCAGAGAAATCGAGGGAACTCTCGAAAATCCGCATAACTTTTTACTGGGTGAACCGATTTTGATGATTTTTAATTTTATCACCTACGTCGTATTAATTGTCGATATAACTGAAGTCGGGTTTTCTTCGTTTGCCTGCAAACACAATTATTTGTAGTTTCATTCTTAAACTAACTACATCCAAGTAATTCTGGCAGAATTACTTCGATTATTAAATTATTCTTAATTCATCAAAAATTGACGGTTCCAGCGGGGATCGAACCTGCGTCTCCGACTGACCGTGTCGACGCTCTAGCCAATTAAGCTATGGAACGATGTACCCGTTAGATTTTTGATATGATGATTTTTATTTTCGGTTTAAGCGAACTGTGGCGCCATCTATAATGAGTTCTTTACAGAAACCCGTAAATATTCAAAGTTTCTTATTACATTATTTTTTGATATGATATTCAAAAATGTTTAGAATTCCTAATGTGTGGGTAACACAAAAATAAAATCGTATATATTCATATCGGTGGTGTCCAATTTTTATGTGCAGTATTATTTTTGTTTCTTTATTTTAGGTCCAAGTAGTTAATTAAATGCTAGTTAGTAATGAATGCACGCGAGTAAATATGCTAATATTTCAAAAATAAATCATGTACTATTGGGGGGCTTCCAATTTTTGATTAAACGCTGTTTCTGTCTGGAGTTTTACGTTGAACGTACGAAATTTTCGAGCACAGGTATTTTATTTGGAAATAACAAGTGAAAAGGCATTTCTTGTGAAGCAAAATCACAGACAAGTTGTTTACTTACGTAAATACTTCAATCAACCGAAGCAAGAGTTAGTTTAAATGAATTTAATAGATTGCACAAATGCCAGTCAAGTTCGTCGAAGTAGTAAAGTTAAAATAAATAAATATTTTATAACATTTACACATGGTCGTCTGCTCCTATGGTAATCAACTCAATGCTTGTGTTAAAGGTAACAGGCGACTGTTATAACCATATTTTTTTTTATATAAATATACATATAAATAATACATATTAATAAATACAAATATGACACCCAGACTCAGGCGGGCATCGAACCCGCAACCCGTGGAACAGAACGCAGGGCAACTACAAACTGCGCCAATGGGCTAGTCGAAGTTGGTATCTGAGAGTTATCGTAAGCTAAATTAATTAGACAAATTAGAAAACAAGCGTCTTATTTCTTCTGATGAGAAAGCCTGAGAGTCTCCAATGCTAATTGCATTGAGAATATGAAATGTCATGAGAAGCCTTTTTCCAGCTTTGAAAAGGAGTAAATTAATATATATATATAAATTAATGTTTGTCTGTATGTCCTTTATAGAATCGTAAACTATGCATTTGATCATGTCATGATCTTCAGATTGATCCCACAATGGTTTCTGAGTTGGTAGGAGGAAAAAAAATAATTTTAAAAAAGCGTAGCAAAGTGCGCAGGGTACGGCTAGTAACAAATAAAAACTACTGCAAATATTTGATTAAAAATTTTTTTTCTACGACAAATAAAGCAGCGCAATAAATAAAAATAAAAAAAAAACTTTGCTAAAATATTTTAGATATTTGTTCTTAACCAAGAGTGTGTTACGTAGCTTTGATATATTTACAACAAACAAGACAGTATAATCATCATTGAGCATGCATTGCGAGTTTCAGAAAATTCTGTAGGAATTATTAATTTCATGTCACATGAAAAATCACAATCATATATCGATAGAAATCCTTATAGTTTGACCATGGCTACCGTTGATCAGACCTGTCGAATCCGAGCTGCTGATTAAAAACATTGTTTATTAATAACGTATTAAGATATTAATTAATTTTATGATAGTGATTATGATATTTATTATGTGTTAAGCTTGAGAATTGTGGTAATATATAGGTTGCGGTAGATATTTTATTTTTGAAAGTACAAAAAGGAAATGAACGAGAAACAGTCGACAAACTTATAAAATGTATTTATATTTCCTTGTAACATTCGCAGATAAAGTTCATTTTAAAATTATTCATATGAAGCTCTTTTATTGTGTAAAAGAAGTTGCGTCAGGCAACTACAGAATTACAAACTGCATGTATTGACAACTGGTAGTTTTTAAGTTCGAATATATTTTTCAAAATAATTCGCACACCTTTAGAGACGCTATAGTCTAGTTCAAGTAAGAATTTAAATACATACCCTCATAAGATTGTATCACAAAAACTGCAACAACAGTCCAAAGAATCAAAAAAGTAGCTAATCCTAGTTGGCACAGAAAACACCTTAATATTATTGAATATAAATTCTCTCCAGGTATTTTTTTATCAGGATACACTCTTAACCATGTATCGGGCATCTAAAAATAATAAGCAATTTCGTGATATTAATTTTGACAAAAAAAAAAAAAAAAAAACAAAATGTATAACAACTCATTTTGTACTTAAATGTATACCTTATGGCATATGATAGTTCGGTTCAGATTTGTTTGTGAAAATTTACTTCCTTCTTTACTATTTGTAAAATTAATATTACTATCACTCGTAGTATCGTTGCCTTTCATTTTGATATCACTTATACACTTATCACCATTTACAATATGTTTTGTAACAGTTTTTTCGAAGCCTTTATAATTTTGTACATTAGTTTCACCATCACAAGCACCGGGTAACAATACTTTGTATTCTTTATTGATATTTCGTTTAATGTTAATAACATTAGCTCCACCTTTGGTAACAACAGTTTTGACGTTAAGATCGTCGCCAAACCGTTTTAAATTCCTATCAAAACTGACAGGAAGCGTGCTCCTATTTGTATTATCACGGACATTAATTTTATTTTTTCTATAAAGTGGTTTAACGAAGTCGAAATTTGTTTTAAATTTATTACTCCTCGACTTTTCCATACTTTTACGTTTTCGTTCGTAAATCTGAAGTAAGACTGCTCTTTAAAGCAGTGAATAAAGCGATAGCGTGTTGAAAACTTAAAACTATCGACTTCCTGTGCAGAGTCGAGTGTACCGGAAGTGGAACATCAAAGCACCAAACTTTTAGGGAAATGGGGTTAAGATTACCAGATTTTGTAAAAGCTCTGCAGCTTTTACTATTTTATTTCGTCCTATACGAGCTTGCCAATTTTAATTTTCGAAATGTGTAACAAATTTTCGAGGTGAAAATTAAAATTTCCTTCGCTAATGCTTCAATTTTTGCTTTTACATTCATGTTATCATCACTTCATCACTTCAGCGTATCACAGTTTACTGCTGGACATAGGCCTTCACAACTTCGTGCCGAAAATGGCGTCAACTCACGTGTGTTGACCATAGGTACCACGCTGGGCAGGCCGGCTTGTGATTCATGCGATCGTTTTGTTGAAATTATCAAAGACTGGTATTAGAGATTTTTGATTTGTTAATTATCTAAATTGGAGTGCATGGTACCAGAAACATGTTTTTTTTAGGACTGAAAAACCATAATAATAACAAAATTTACACATTTTACTAGAAATCATTCATTATCGTATATAAAAATGAATAAAATTAAATTCTACTTATTCGTGACAAAAAAAGTAATATCTGAAAGCCTTTCAATTCTGTCGTGTTTGTATTATTGATTATTATCCTATGTTAAAGAAAAACAATCTTATAGCCAGGCTATGTTAGCAATAAAGTGTTTACTAATAAGAACGAGAAAACAGCACCTGTTATTTACACTTTTAGATTTCATTCCTTTCGAAATATTAATTCCGCGTCATTCCTGTTGTCAACGTCGGGCTGCAAATGAAGTTAAAATATAAATGCCGCTTGTTTTTCATGAGTTCAGTCTTGAAGTTTAAAGTTCTGTGGTTATCAACAACCTAGAAATGATGAGAGAAGTATGAACTTAATTTTTATTATAATTGTAGAATACAAAACTGAGAGGCATTAAATGAAATCTTGTGCCTCTTCCTTCTAATTAGTCTGGTAATTAATATGTCAGTAAATTAAATATGTACAGAAAAATTATACAACTCACGCACTTGAATTAATTCGACTGTAAATGTTTTGAAAATGCATTTTCTATGACTATGACTATATCGAGTACTAGGAATAGGTTTATATATTTCTTTATAACCGATCGCTCTTACTCCTTTTTGTTTTTTTAATCAACTATTTATGACATGAAAAACTTCTTAAAATATATTATATTTAAATTAATACATATTTTTTATTTTCATTTAATAATTTGAGGGTAGATCCATATTAAGTCGAAACAGAAACAGGAAAAGAAACAAAGTTTAAATTGAGTTCGTGTGGTCTGTCACTCAGGCACGGAGTTCTTCGATTACAATTTTCCGCATTAAAAGACACTTGAACGAGTTAACAAATTGCTATCAACTGTGATTTAACTAATCGACGGTTTAAGCATCTTTGTTCTTTTGTTTACCAAAAACCTTAACTGGTAATAAGAGATTAATAATTAATTTTAAATTTAATATCAAGTCTTCGCTTCATCTTTATTCATTATAGAAATTAATGAATTAATCGTTGCTATGGTTTTAATTTTGTCGTTTTAATAAAGGAGTATTTTTTTTCGTCGCGTTCAGTGAAAATTACTGGCTTGCCGCTTCAGTGGGAAATGGAATTATAGAACAATTGCTTAAATTAGGCGTACGATTTCGCCTAAGAGTATTTAATACAAAACATTTTAGTAAATTTATAACCAAAATTCAATCCTTTACTATGTCTACAGTAAAAGTCAAAATCTATCAGAAAAGTTTTAATTTTTTATCTGATAAAATAGGAAATAATTTAGATATTTAATTTAATTGTAAAACTTGGAACATTGTTAATATATATAATAATGATTGTAGATTAAAATTAACAATAAGTAATAAAGTTTTGGAAGTAAAAATAAAAAAATAAAAAATAACAGTCGACAACGAATGTTAGGAGAAATTATTGATTTTTCGTGGAATTGCGCATCCAGTTCGCGTCGCAACTCGCGCATTTGTCAAAATGATGTTTCTTTGAAAAATAAATTTGATAGTGAATTTTAGTGGTTATTTCAAGTAAATAAATGACCGGTGTCCTTAAAATTATTACTATCAACAGTGTTAAGTGAGCTAAATGTTGTGGCGATAACCTATGATTATGCAAAATACAAGATACATTTTTC
The DNA here is from genome assembly GCF_905220565.1 of Melitaea cinxia. Classification (NCBI taxonomy): domain Eukaryota; kingdom Metazoa; phylum Arthropoda; class Insecta; order Lepidoptera; family Nymphalidae; genus Melitaea; species Melitaea cinxia. The sequence continues at coordinate 6,804,151 of NC_059412.1, forward strand.
GGCTTTCACGATGGTACATTTTGATGTGTTTTGATCAAAATCAACTTAAATATTTATGTGATTTTAAATAGCAATGATGTGTTTTCGTAGAAACGCTATTATTAATTTTATATCTGATGATAATATGATGAGTATGCATAACTTTATAACAACTGTACTTATGTCTATGTGTTAATAATTGCAATAAATAACATAGCAGAAAAGTGAGTATTTATAATTAATTTAAATTCAGGGAAGGATAACTAACTGAAAATGTCGACATGTCTGCGAGTATGTGGGGCTTATTCATTTCGACTAACAAGAAGGCATTCAACTATTCTACTTATAGCTTTATTTATAGTAATTTTGACAGTCACACTTCAGCTTTATGCCTACAAAAATCAAGCGATGCCAAATTTTTCACCAAAAGTCGGAGATTTCGATTATATACCAGGAACATTTTTAAGAGATAAACAGCCAAACGAGAATATAAGTTATTGTCAATTTAACTATGGTCTACCTAAGGCAATAGAATGGGACAACATTCAGCCTCTCTTTCCTCCTGAAGAAGGTACAAAAAGTTCATATCGGGTAATTTATAATGCTATTCAAGGACAAGCGTATGCAAATAACTCCAAGTATAATGCGCTGACGTACGCCACTCAAGCTACTCCAGAATTTCTATACCATATCACGGAAATAGCGAGATACTGGGATGGTCCGATAAGCTTGGCAGTTTTTGTGCCAAATTTCGATATGGATATCACAATGCAAATCATGAGTCACCTATGTAGTTGCTATTCTGCTATGTCCAAAGTGTCACTGCATCTTTTTTATCCAAAACGGCATCCACCAAAAATAAGAATTCCTGAGCCATTTTATGTAACCACCGATATTCCGACTACTACTGCAAATGTTTCGATGGAGGATCTATTAAAAGAAAAGATTGATAGATATAGGAGCTTAAACAACCAGACGAGAGCTGAATATGTCCAATGGGTTAGAAAAAAGAAAGTGGAAAGAATGATGGCTAAGTTTTCTAAGAAAGCACTGTTTGTTCCTCAATTGGTATTTAACGATTGCGCTGGGTTAGATCTTTTCGACATACCAACGTTTAGAAGAGAGAATTTCTTGGATTATCCGATAAATGTGGGTAGAAATATAGCAAGAAATGCATCGCTGACAAACTACTTCATAGTCTCCGATATTGAGTTGGTACCCAGCGAAGGATTAGCTCCGAAATTTCTGACAATGGTGAGGAAACTTATGGGTGATAAGAAAAGAGACGAGGGACGTATATTCTCTAAGACGGTCTTTGTTGTACCTCTGTTCGAAGTGGAAAGGGGTGTTGAGATACCTCATGACAAAGACACGTAAGTTGATAAATGACTTTTGTCTAGAATGTAATGTTGAACACCTCCGACTGTCATTCAATTTATTCTTGTATCATTTGTAACAATGGTACAGTTCTATAACAATGAGACCTTGTTCATTTTCTTTGTTTTTCATTTTTCACTCTAGCTATTAACATTTTTCTCACATTTCCTCTTTGCTATCCTTTAAGTTTTTGTTACCTACTATAGTAGTTTAAAAATTTCCTGTACAATAAATATTTCGTTATCGCTTTAGCTATTATGAAATTTGATAATTTTGTATTTATAAATGAAAGGTTACTTTAGTATTTACACGCTGTACCTGCAACTATATTCGCTATTATATATTTTGATTCCCATAATATCTCCACGGGAACCGTATTATATTTCGGCATAAAAAATATCTTAGCTATGTTATAGACTCAAATCATGTGAAGTCTTTATTCAAATTCTTTCAGCAGTTGTTACGCCATGCATGGCTAAGATACAGATATACAGAAATGCACAAAAATGAAAAGAAGTATAGATTTGGTTAAGTATCGATTTCAGAATGCCTTCTAAACCTTTTTTTTATAATAGATTTAATCTACAGAAATAGAGTTGTTGCAGTTGTATTATATTCATGAGTGTTGTAGTAAAAACTTATCCAGTATGTAATAGATACTCATGTATTATCTATACAAATAAATAAATTGGAGTGTCTGTTTGTAATAATAAAATAACTTCTTTTTACTAAATTTATATGTATGTATGACACGGTACATATACCATTTTTTATAATTTTTGTCTGTCTGTCTATAGCTAATCTCTAAAATGACTAGACCGATTTTGATGGGACTTTCACTGGCAGATAGCTGATGTAATAAGAAGTAACTTAGGCTACTTTTTTTAGATTTTTTTATTTATAGCTGTGAACTGAACAATAACTATTTTGTTAAATACCACACGGACGAAGTCGCTGGCACAGCTAGTATATTATAAGATATAAAATTGTTAACTGATCTCATAAATTTCTTATAACTTATAAAATTTTTAAACCGCTCATAAAATGTGACATTCATAAATGCCGCAATATTTTAAGATAAAAAAATACTGAGGGGAGGATGTATGAGATCTATGTGTTACATATTTTATTTCTAAGGTAAAAAAATTTATTTATGAATTTCGATTGCATTTATGCTGTCCGTTTATAATTCGTCGCGTTTATAATTTGTTAAGAACGTTAAAGTTTGTTTTTTTTTTATACGTTTTAAATGTGTTAAATAGCCATACATTGCCTTTCTGCTATTAATCCTCTTTTTATGTATTATTGGATACATGCATACCTACAAGAATGCTATATACACTGAAATATTAGAGAAAAAATCTCTAGGTGCAGTGCATCACGTAAAAAGTTTTGCAGTTGCATTGCTAGTGGCCTAACTTAAAAACTTGCATATTTCAACTTAATACGCTACTTAGAACCTACGATATTTACAATAAAAATAATCCACGCAATAGAAATTGCGGGCATCGCTAGTATATAAATATTTACAACTTTTGGGTATCTATTATTGAATGTAAAGATTTATGTTAATTTTTTTAAACAGGTTAGTTCGTTTAATAAATGAAAACCGTGCGAAGTATTTCCATCAGAAGGTTTGTGCTCATTGTCAAAGATTCCCTGGCTTGCAATCTTGGCTGATACGTCCGTCACCTAGTGTTATCGAGGTAGGTGCTATTTAAGGTACCTGCATTTTTTTTGAATAAGTTATTTACGGATAATTTTTATATGAATAATATTCAAGAGCAAGAGCAGTTTTGTTATTTTTGATTTAAAATGATCTTCTTGAAGATATTTCATTTTATTAATTTTTAGTTTAAGTAAAAATTGGTCTCAATCTTATTAATCAAAAATTTGTACAATATCCAATTATTTATATTAAATTTAAATATGGAGTAACCCAACTGGGGTAGTACCTCGACCTTACAGAAGACCACAGCTAAATAATACTGTTTTCAAGCAGTATTGTGTTCCTGTTGGTGAGTAAGGTGACCAGAGCTCCTGGGGGGATTGGGGATTGGGTCGGCAACGCGCTTTCGATGCTTCTGGTATTGTAGGCGTCTATAAGCTACGGTAATCTCTTACCATCAGGCGAGCCGTACGCTTGTTTGCCGACCTAGTGATATAAAAAAAATAATAATTATTATAAGATAGATTAATTAAGATTCCCAGAACCAAAGTGAAATTATAATCGTGATTCTTAGATTAACTTTATTTCATTAGTACTATTGGTTGCCAGTAATTATGAGTTTTATTGAATAAAATATAAAATTATCTGTTTTAAGCTGTTTCGTAATAAATCCATATGTTACGAGGTTACGTTTGCTTTCAAATCATTTCTAATGCAAGAATAATGACGGAGTCATTTTACACTTTAAACATTTTAGTTTTATTTCTTAGTTTTCTCATAATAATTTGAAAAGATAAAAATACTTCTAAAATATATATATTTTATAGAGATACAATTTAGATATAATGTACTGTGTATGTAATGTACTGTGTGGCTACGGTACTAAAGAATATAGCCACTCCCTCTCTTCCCGTGGGTGTCGTAAGAGGCGACTAAGGGATAACACAGTTCCGCTACCACCTTGGAACTTAAAAAGCCGACCGATGGCGGGATAACCATCCAACTGCTGGCTTTGAAATACACAGGCCGAAGACGGGCAGCAGCGTCTTCGGTGCGACAAAGCCAGCCCTGCGGTCACCAACCCGCTTGCCAAGCGTGGTGACTATGGGCAAAACACATGAGTTCAAACACATAAATATATGAATAAGTTTTCAGATTATTATTTAATTTTTTTTATGTTTGTCTATATCATGTATTTCATGATGTTGTGTCATCATTAAATACCGTAATAATTTACCTAAACAACAAGGATTCTTGAGTTGCACGTCTAGAGTCTTAATAAAAAGTCAATTTCAGCCGATGTTGATCGCCCGGAGGGAATATCCTTATCACAGATGGGAGCCCTTGTATTTCGGCACTCAGAACGAACCGTGGTACAGCGAGCAGCTTTCTTGGGAAGGACGTCAGGATAAAATGACTCAGGTATTGAATTTGTCAATTCTGTGAGTTTCTGTTAAGGCATCCTCTTTTTCAAAAATATTTTATTTTGTTGGTCATAAACTTTCATTTAAAAACTAAGCTTTAGTGACGTTTGTTGACTTACTTATTGGTGTACTTAGTTTACACTTGAGTAGGTAGGTCACGTTTTGATGGTGGGACCGAAGGTCGTGAAGGTGGCGAGTGCACTGGGCAGACTCCTCCCGAACCTCGGAGGACCCAGCGCTGCCTGCAGGCAGCTATATTCCGGAGTCTGCCGGAGTATGGCGACGTACGGTGCCCCGGTTTGGGCGGATCGCCTCACTGCGAAGAATAAGGCCGCACTGCGGTCGGCGCAGAAGATCATCGCGGTGAGGGTGATTCGGGGGTATCGTACGGTATCGTGGGCTGCAGCTACTGCTCTAGCTGGCGACCCCCCGTGGGAGCTCGTGGCGGAGGTCCTTGCCGAGACCTACTCATACGTCTCGGGTAGGAGGGCTCTCGGTGAGAAACTCACGTTGGACGGGATCCTACGGGTGCGCCGGATGGGGCAAGAAGCATTAATGCGGAGGTGGGGGGAGGACCTGTTGGAGCAGCCGTATGGCACTCGCGTAACGGCTGCCTTGCGCCCGGTCCTTGAGCGGTGGATGCGCCGTAAGCGCAAACCCCTCACCTTCCGTCTGACGCAGGTTCTCACCGGGCACGGCTGCTTTGGTGAATACTTGTGTCGGACGGCCCAAAGGGAGCTGACGACTGAATGTCACGATTGTGGCGCGGCGGTGGACTCTGCCCAGCACACCCTCGAGGTGTGCCCGAGATGGGCGGCGCTACGTCGCGATCTGACGACAGTCCTCGGAGGGGACTTGTCACTACCGAGCGTTATCACCGCGATGCTCGGTGACGACGAGTCCTGGAAGGCGATGGTCTCCTTCTGCGAGACAGTAATGTCCCAGAAGGAGAACGACGAGCGGATGAGAGAGGGGGCCGCCGACGAGGCCTCCGTCCGCAGGCGACGAACGGGGGTGCGTAGGAGGCGCTACTTAATGCGTCTCCAGTAACGCCCCTGTGCCCATGTCGGGCCGGGATGGGAACCCGGTCCTGCTAGACATGGCGTCGTCGGGATTGTTCAGAGGTGAGCCGGACAGTCCCATGGAGGAGAAGTCTGGTCTTTTCGCCGAGGCCAGCCTGTTGCTGGAGGGACCCTCCAATTAAAGCGGCTGAAGGCTCCCGCAGGGGTTTTGGTCGGTAGTGCACCCCCAAGTGCTAAGCCGACATACGGTCTAGGAATGCCTACCCGGGCATCCTGGATATCACCCGTAAATGGGTTACCCTGCGCTATCAAAAAAAAAAAAAAAAAAAAAGGTAGGTCACGTTTTTTGAGACCTTTGAACCTTTGAGATGGTTCAGAAGCAATAGGGCTCAGTGTACCTAAAGCTATAAGGGAAACCGTGTGTTATAAGAAAAATTAAACATTTGTATTAGTCTGTTATTGACATGTTGACTTTGGTTAAACAGTAATCCCAGCCATCTACCCACTCATGAAAAATGTGTTTGTATTTTCGCTTACGATGTTATTTATTATGTCATAAACGTCTAATACTTTAATTTTTGATCTTATGAAACCTTAAATCTTAAAAATGTCTTAAAATTATTTAATAATATTAACTTAATTCAAGTTCATGAAGTTTAGGGTAAGTCTAACGTAGTATCAGACAACTGCGAAGAAATTCTTTGTATAAAGCTATGTTGTTGATGTACCAAGTAATGTTATCAACATAATTTTGATACAATATTGTTGAAGGCAATCATAATACTGTTAGATCATTAGAACACTTCTCACATAATTTATTCAAGAAAATGTGTTGCCTGAGAATTTACTGCATTGAATTCCTTTATTAGTTTTTAAATAAATCTCTTTTAAATTATGTATATTTTGTAATTAGGAACAATAAAATTATGATATTGACATATGTATTAACACAATACAGTAAAATTACTCGTTATCTTATTTGATTGCTAAATAATTAGGTGTTTATTATATTTACGTCTTACATAAATTTTTATGTTGGACTTAAAAGTTTTAATTATTACACAGTATTTATTTAAAAAGCATATACTGTCTTTACGAAAGTAACTAAATTATATAACATATATAAATGTATAAATAATAAAATATATAAGTATTAAAGTCAACTATGTAGTAATTATAATTTTTCTTTTCTTTTGAATTTAAATGTGGTATTAATTTGTTATTAATAGATGCTAGAAATGTGTCTCCAAGAATATCGGATGGTTGTACTGGATGGCGCTTTTCTCTGCCACGCTGCGGCATCAAGGAATGCGTCAAGAAAGTACAAGGCTGAGAGGATCAACCATCGACGCTATCAGATCATAATATCATCTCTAAAACAAAAGTACCAAAATATACCTAAATGTAAAATAATGTATGGGTGTTAAAAACTTAGTGTATGTGCTAATGTGTAAGTGGTTGGATCATAACGAAGTCGAGAAAAGGGATGAAACATCAAGACTGTTAAATTAAAATTGTCGGAATATATCATATTATATAAATATATGAATATTAATTCGATCTTTTTATTAGTATCTTAGTGATAAGGACGTCATCATTCCAGCCTATTGCAGTCCACTGCTGGACACAGGCCTCCACAATTTTGCGCCAAAAATTCGTGAACTCATGTGTTTTGCCCATAGTCACCACGCTAGGCAGGCGGGTTGGTGACCGCAGGGCTGGCTTTGTCGCACCGAAGATGTTAAGGACGACGATAAGGACGTATCTTGACGAAATTTTATTTTGCAATTTTTTTTTTATTTGAAAGCTACGAAAGTATCGGGGCGCAATAAAACATGTAAGTTATTATTTAGTTTACAAGTTTGAGCACATTAAATACAAAATAAAATTTGCAAAATATAATTTAGTGCAAATTTTTTGTCATAATATATATTTAGAACAATAACGTACATTTTAATTTGCCCTTATCAATTAAATAATACTATGAATCTATATAAATAAAAATGAATGTGCTAAGCTTCGAACTCGAGAATGGCTCGACCAATTCGGCTAATTTATTTTTTTGTATATCCCTTAAGGCCCACGGAAAGTTTTAATGCAAAAAAAATATTACTACTAACTTTTGTCAGAACGAAGTCTTTCCGGGCAGCTAGTTACTTATAAATCAATATAATGAATACAATTAATAGAATTAAATGATCTAGTTATTATCCGTTCTTGAAAACCTTTTAGAAATATATATTTCAAAATAATGAATGTGAGATTTTGTTGATCAATTTAAATTCGACGAGTCTATTTAATTTGAAAAGCTTATATTGATGTAAAATCTTTTGTGTACTTTGTATTCGAAACAATGCTGTTAAAGTTAATTAAAACGTGGTAATTCAGTATTTGGTTATTTTAATAATAATATAAATTACGGTTAACATTGTTGTTTCGTGATAATAAAGAAAGTTGTTTATTAATACTCACTTTTAATTGTTTTTATTACGAAATGAATATAATTTGCAGTTACAATTTATAGAAATCAATGAAAAGGATAAAAAGTTATTATGATAATATATATAAAAAAATTTAATACAAAATATAAATTTTTTATTAATATATTTAAATGTAATTTCAAACGCTTACGTATGTGTGATTTGCCAAATTTCCATCTAATTTTAGTTTTGTTTTTGTTCCTATACAGAATTACTAATATATAAGTCAATAGTATATAAGTCATTGTAAAATTAAATCATACTCATATTCAAATAATGATAGGATATCTGTAAGTGTTACTATTAGGTACTATGTAGATCTACATATATGTATATTACATCCGGTTGTGTGTTTCTTATATAGATTTGTATTTTTTTATATGTTTATTTTATTTATATCATTACAAGTAGAATCAGAATCTACAATTTTTTGATTGAATCTTCTATGACGAGAATAAGGGGTTTTGTAAACTTTCGTAGATTTTAAATGTTTAAGTATTATTCATGATGAGTGTGGATTTTTAAACGTTATTTCCTTATGTTCGAACTATAGTTAGATAAATAGATTTTTTCTTTTAAATTGATTAGTTATATTCAAATGTAACTAATGTACATTATTTTCATATACATCAAATAATTTCTTATGTACTTTAAATTATCGAATTTTGGTAGTAAAATACTGTTAAGTTATTCTTCGTTTTAGCTAATTATTTAAAATATTATATAGATCTTACATAAAAACTGGCTTCGGCGTTATTTATATGTAATAAGTAAATGAGCTGTGAACTATTAATAATTTTACACAACACAACTTAATAGAGTAACTTTAAATGTTTCTTATGGAATTCACTTCGTCCTAAAAATACTGTAATAAAATTTATCGTAAGTAGAAAAATGGTTTCATTATTAAGTTTTATAAACTCCAGCCTGTAATATCCCGCTGCTAGGCATAGGCCTCTATCTTCGTGTAGGAGAAAGACTGAAACTTATCCACTACGCTGCTCCACTGTGGGTTGGTGGTAGGATTTCGACTTTATTAATTATTATTAATTATACTATGACGTATTTTTTTTGTAATTTTTTTTCAAATATTGATTTAAAGTTCAAAAACTTCCTTTTTTACGCCTAACATAATCAAAAAATTTCAATTATTATGATAATTTTTATAATACATACTAGCTGACCCCGCAAAGGTTTTTTTGCCGTATATGTTATAAACCCCCCTTAATCCTCCCCTATAACTTAAGGGTATGAAAAATAGATGTTGTCCGATTCTCAGACCTACCCGCCGTTTCGGAGGGATATTGTAACTAACATTGTGACACGAGAATGTTATATATCAGATTTACTTAAGTTTTTCAAATTTTCAAAAGTGAATCTACAACTAAGTATAAGTATAGTATTATAAGGAAATAATAATAATACGAAAAAAAAAAAAATCAAATTGTACCATACATTAGATTAAGAACCGGTCGGTGGACTCACGTCTCTTTTGGAGACATTAAAAACATAGTCTGACTTGAACAGCGATGTTGCAGAGTAACGCCTACCTTGAAATAGAAAAAAAATAAAAATAAAAATTGCATGTTTTTAAAATAAAAAAGGACATGGGTTCATAAGCCCGTGGATGTATATCACATGTAAAAAAAAAGTGAATCTACAAATTTTGTGTTACATCGTTAAAATTTTGTACATTATTTAATTTTTTACGTAAAGTTTTGGTATATATTATAACGGCAATTATCTACCATATAACAGTAATATCTATACTCTTTACAAATAAATAAAATTATCTGAATATTTAAATTCAAATAAATACTTAGATTTTATTTTTTAAATAGATACATTTTGCATAACTGCTAAATCATAAAAGTCGAACTAAAAAAAAGACATGTAGAAAAAGCCATTCCTAAATTTAAAGTAGCAGTATTGGCCGATAAAGCCTTTTCTAATTTAATACATATTTCCAAAAAAAAAACCCTGCTCTTTTCCAAAAGTTAATACTTTTATAATTCGCCCTTTTGTACAAACAATTAAATTTCACGATTCACTTGATATGTCATTACAGGTTTAAAAATAGATACAATATCAAGATCATAGTCTATATCGTTAGTCGTTTGTTTGATACATCAAAAGAATCTATTAAGAAAAAAAGTAGATCGATAATACAAGAAGCGATACGGTTTCCTCGAGCCTTTTGTTTCAACAGAGTGAAATGAAACACCCACACAGTTCAAACATGATCTACAATAAAAGATCTCTTGTTTACCGCGCCATACATATTTGCCCCTTCCAATAAATTGCCTTTTGTGTGTCCTTGCCTTCACTTGTTTACTGTGTCAGACGTTAATCTTTTTCTTTATTTGTCTTATTGTGTATTATTTCATCGGTATGATGGAAACAAGATTGGTCTATTACTGGTGGTTTATCCCCATAACCTACATACGTGTTTATTTGGGTAAGTAAACACTACCTACTATCATATAGCCATACACCATGGAACTACATACCAAATTTTATTGCAAAGTAGGAACTACAGATATATATATATATATATATATATATATATATATATATATATATATATATATATATATATATATATATATATATATACTAGCTGTGCCCGCGGCTTCGCCCGCGTTGAAATCAGTTTGTCACAAAGTTTTCTCGGCAAAATTTCAGTGAAACTTTCATCAAAATCGGCTTAGCCGTTCCGTAAACCTTCCTCTTGAAGCCCTCTCTCAATTGGTGAAACCGCATGAAAATCCGTTCAGTAGATTTTGAGGGAATCGATCACATACGCTTTTGGGGACTTTGTTTTATAATACACTAACTGTTGCTCGCGACTACGTCCGCGTGGTAATGAAGATATGAATTACTATTACGATGCTTAACGCAAATTTTTTTTTATTTCAGTCACTTGAAATGCTTATCACTCTAAGTAACTTTTTCAAAGGCACAATTTAGTATAATTTAATAATTATTTTTATAAAACCTCTCTATACACCACATTTTCAGTTTTATTTTCAGGCTGCTGTATAAATAACCTATCAGGCAAACTTATAGCTGCTGTATATGTTTCATACAAACTATCAACCCCAATTAAACCCCCTTAGCGGTGGAATATCGCAAAATTCGTTCTTAGCGGACGTCTACTAACTATATAATCTACCTCCCTGACAAATTTCATCTTTGTCCATCTCTGACGGATGGACCATCCAGCGGTTTTTGAGTTCTCGTGATGTGTGAGTCAGTGACCTTTCTCTTTTATATATATAGACTAGCTGACCCCGCAAACGTTGTTTTGCCATATATTTTATTAACCCCCTTAATCCCCCCCCCTTTTAACTTAGTGGTATGCAAAATAGATGTTGTTCGATTCTCAGAACTACCCAATATGCACACAAAATTTCATGAGAATCGGTCAAGCCGTTTAGGAGGAGTTTAACTACAAACACCGCGACACGAGAATTTTATATATGAGATAAGTCAATTGTCAATAAATAAATAAAATAATAATTATACAGTTCTTTTTTTGTTTGTGACAGTCACAAAGTGTTCATTGCTCGCTATGTAACAACTTAAATGAATTTTTTTTTCATTGGACCTTTTTAACCGACTTCAAAAAAAGGAGGAGGTTACTCATTTCGACCGTATATATATATATATATTTTTTATGTATGTTCAGAGATAACTTCTTCGTTTATGAACCGATTTGGATAATTCTTTTTTTGTTGGAGATATTCATAGTTTGGTACCTTGATAAGGAAACCAGGATCTGATGATGGGATCCCAGAGAAATCGAGGGAAACTTTCAAAAATCGTAAGGGTGACTAGTAAATTTAATCATGTTTTCATTAAGTACTATAAAGCACTACTATTTAATAAAGGTCTGGAGTCGATCTGATGATGGAGAAGAAAGATAGTCGAGGGAACTCTTCAACAATTTATAGCAATTACCTGCTGTTTGAACTTAATTCGTTTCTATTGATGAGAACTTTGCACCTATATGAGTTACAAGTGCCATTAAAGTCTGATGATGGAGACGAAAGATAGTCGAGGGAACTCTTTAACGATTTATAGTAATTACCTGCTGTGTGATCATCTGTGTCGCAGGACCAGGTTTGATGATGGAGCCCATAAACACTCGAGGGAATTTCTCAACAATTTACAGCAGTTACCTTTTGCTGTTTGACGACCGCTTTGATATAATGGTACATGTGCCGTGTCGGCGGCGCCTAAACACCGACGGTCGCAGTTTTTATTCCTATTTATTTTCGGTCTAGTTGTTAATCCTTGTTGTTCTCCCAACCTAGCCTCGGAGAACACGCTAGGCTGTCAGTCCCGGTTGTTATTACGTACACCTGATAGCGAACTTTACTCATAGTATGTCGACGCGTTAGCGCAGCGGTCACAGCACCGGCTGTTGCGCTGGCGTTAGTGGGTTCAATCCCCGCGCACGACAGACATTTGTATTGGCCATATAGATGTTTGTCATGATCTGGGTGTTTATGCTTGTGTATTGTGTATGTTTCCGAACCCCCGACATAAGAGAATAAGCATCCTTGTTAGGTCTACCCATCACTAAAAATTGTAAAATAAAATAATTTTTAACAAAGAAAAAACCGACTTCAAAAAGGAAACTAAAAAGTGAAAAATAAATTTACTTAGTACAAAGTAATTCGTATTTTGATTTAGTTAATCAGAAATGATTAAATAAATATTTTATAATTTTGAAGTTGGTGCCAGTTGGGATAATTTTTTTTTATATCATCTCATCTGTTATGCTACGAAAAGAGATACATTTTTTGGATTTTGGAATATTTTTATTTTATTAATCGTTGTAGCGTAATATTTTATAGATTGCTTTCGTCAATGAATTGGCTCTCAACATATCATCTATAATATATATAAACGCGAAAGGTCATTCATCACGAAATCTCCGAAACTATAACACCTACAAACTTGAAATTTGGCAGGTAGGCTCCTTATAGGAAGTTGACATCCGCTAAGAACGGATTTTACGAAACTCAACCCCTAAGGGGGTAAAATGGGGGTTGGAAGTTTGTATGAAAGTCCTATGTTTTTGAAGTAAGAGATTTGTAATTTAAAATGTATGTATAGATAGTAAATAAATAATAGTAAAAAGTAGTAATGAGAGTCCCATGTTTTTGACGTAAGACTTGAAATTTAAAATGTATGCTCTATAGATGGTAACAAGGTGTTCAAATAATGTATCTTTAGAAATCAACTCCCTTTTGGGGTTAAAACGGGGGATGTTACGTTGACTCACTAATCACGAAATCTCCGAAACTATAATGCTTACAAATTTTAAATTTAGCAGGTAGGCTCCTTATAGGGCGTAAACTATTGCTAAGAATGGATTTGACGAAACTCGACCCCTAAGGGGGTAAAACGGGGGTTGGAAGTTTGTATGAAAGTCGCATGTTTTTGAAGTAAGAGACTTGAAATTTAAAATGTACTTGATAATGTTTTTTAGAAATCAACTCCTTTTTGGGGTTAAAACGGGGAATGTTACGTTGACCCACACATCACGAAATCTCCGAAACTATAACAGCTACAAATTTGACATTTGACAGGTAGGTTCCATATAAAGCGTAGTCATATGCTAAGAACTGATTTAACGTAACTCGACCCTTAAAGGGGTAAAACGGGGGTTGGAACTTTGTATGAAAGTCCTATGTTTTTGAAGTAAGGAGATTTGTAATTTAAAATGTATGTATAGATAGTAAAAAGGTATCCAAATAATGTATCTTTAGAAATCAACTCCTTTTTGGGGTTAAAACGGGGGATGGTAGGTTGACTCACTCATCACGAAATCTCCGAAACTATAACAGTTATAAACTTAAAATTTGTCAGGTAGGTTTCTTATAAGGCATAGGCATCTGCTAAGAACTAATTTTACGAAACTCGACCCTTAAAAGGGTAAACGGGTAAAACGGGTAAAACGGGGCTTGGAAGTTTATATAAAGGTCCTATGTTTTTGAAGTAAGAGACTTGAAATTTAAAATGTATGCTCTATACATGGTGAGAAGGTGTTCAAATAATGCATCGTAATCTATATATTTTCAGGTATATTACCAGCGGATGGAGCGAAATAAAAGGTTGTAACGTTGGATTAATTGCGTTGTTTTATTTTTTACTTTCGGTGCTACACACAAAATGGATGATCGCCTTGACCGGCGGACACACAGAGAGTTGCTATACTTAAAATTAAATTACAAACCAATAAACTATTATAATTAAAATATTAATGTTGCCACATTCTTACAAATATTCAATACACCCCCTCAACAGTATATTTTAATTTAAAGTACACTTATTAACACCCCTTAACAATTTTGAGACACTGTAGTGCACCCACTTAATAACACAAACATAACCTCAAAATAAATGCACAGAGTCAGAGCCCTCAACTTAAGAATATCGAACATCTTTTACAGTCATAAGATACTAACTGAACACTTTCCTATGCACGTGTCTACTTACAAAGTTAGTTTACAAAGTTATGACAATATCATATCCCTAAGTTTAACAAAAAGTGTTTTTCCTAATGGTTTGGTAAACAAATCGGCAACATTGTTATTACTACAAACAAATTTTAATTTAACTAAACCTGCTGATACATTTTCTACTATGTACTGATACTTTATGTCTATATGTTTTAATCTCTTATAACTGTCATTGTTGTTTGCTATATTAATTACACTTTGATTGTCTTCAAATATTTCAAAATATACATTAACATAACCAAAGTCTTTGAGTAACTTTTTCAAAAAAGATCCTTCCATAATACTAATACTAAGAGCTACATATTCAGCTTCACAAGATGACAGTGATACACAAGATTGTTCCAAGAAACTGGGGAATTAAAAATATAAAATATTTGTCCTGATATTGACTTCCGGTCCGATACATCACCGGCCCAGTCTGCATCACTGTAACCTTGCAGTTTACATACATTTTTACTTTCCTTATCATATTTGTATGTTAAAGATAAATCAATAGTACCATTTATGTATCTCAATATCCTCTTTAAACATTTAAACAAAGCTACACTAGCACAATGCACATATCTACTTAGAAATCCTACTGCAACACATAAATCTGGTCTAGTACAAGTAGCATATAAAAGACTGCCTACTAAACTTCTACAGGTTTTTTCTATTTCAATACTTTCACTTTTATCTCTCTGTAATAATTCAAAATTAAAGTTCTGTTCCATTGGAGTACATACAGATTTACAATTTGACATTTGATATAAATCCAACAACTTTAATAAATACTTTTTCTGATTAATTACAGTTACATAATTTACAAGATCCTGTTTAATATTTATTCCCAAATAATTACTGGCTAGACCCAAATCTTTCATTTTAAAGTTTTTACATATTGAATTTTTAAAGTCGTTTACTTGGTTTTTATTACAACCAAAATACAACAAGTCATCTACAAATAATAGCACATAAATAAAGTCATTTCCAATTTGTTTGACATATAAACATGGGTCATTCTTTGATCTTAGAAAACTTTCTTTTGTCATAAAACTATTAAACTTTGTGTTCCAATATTTAGGCGATTTTTTAAGACCATAGATTGACTTTTTTAATTTACATACTTTATTGTCTGGTAATCTCATAAAAACTGTCTCATTTCTGTCACCATAAAGGAATGCTCCAGTAACATCCATCTGGTACACTGGTTGTCTTTTCTGGGTAGCTACAGCCATCATGGCTTTGAAAGTGGTTAATTTAGCAACAGGCGAGTATGTCTGGTCATCACAGTTCTTCTGCTCGAATCCTCGGGCCACTAAGCGAGCTTTATACAAAGCTTTTCCTTCTGCCTCCTTGAGTTTAAATACCCACTTGCTACTTACTATGTTTTCTCCGTCAGGAACTTCTGCCACCTCCTCCCATGTATTGTTTTCCTCCAGTGTTTGTAATTCTTTATTTATGGCTTCTTCCCATTTACTTTTATCGGGTCTCTTCATAGCTTCTTGGTAGGAAATAGGTTCATCACAGCTGTAACTCAGGAACATATTTTCCTCTCTTTGTTCATAGTCTTTAAACCAGCTTGGCTTTTTCCTCGCTCTTCTAGGTCTTTCGGTTACCTCTTCTGTCTGTTCTAAAGTTTCCTGTTCTTCTTCTATCTCTTCCTCTAATATAGCCGACTCCTCATGAAAGGAATGAATTGAGTTCTCTTCATGTTCACTTTCTATTGTTTCAGGGTTCTCAATATCTTCATATTGGCTTTCTTCTAGTTCTGATACTTGTCCTGTCTCTTCTTGAGTGTCAAAATTTATGTAATTTTCTTTTTCTTGTCTTCTGTCTCTTTCTTTGTATTCTTCAGACCTTTTTATAAATATTACATCTCTCTTAGTATCTACTATGTTTCTTTCAGGAAAGTATATTCTGTATCCTTTTGTATTTTCTCCATATCCAATGAAATACCCTAATTCTGCTTTGCTATCAAATTTTAATTGTTTCTGATCAGGAATATGTACAGATACTTGACTACCGAAGACTTGTAGGTTGTTGACATCAAAATCTTTATTCCACCAAAGTTCATATGGAGTTACATCCCTCACTCGACTTGGACCAGTTCTGTTGATGACATAGACAGCAGTATTGATTGCTTCAGCCCACAGATTCTTGTTAAGGCCGCTCTCTAGAAGCATAGTTCGTGCTGACTCAACCACCGTTCTCATCTCGCGCTCTACACAACCATTCTGTTGTGGAGTGTAAGCTACACTTTGTTGGTGTTGTATTCCATATGACTTTAGCAAGTTCTCCATTTCTTTACTGATAAATTCTTTTGCATTATCACTTCTTATATATTTCACTGCGTGACCGGGGTTAACTTGTACTTCTTTCAAATACTGTTTTAAATATTCTATAGACTGACCTTTGTTCTTCAGAAAATATACCTTTCTGTATTTGGAATAATCATCCTTAATGAGTAGAAAGAACCTTGCCCCTCCTAGTGAAGTTTCTTCTATTGGACCTCCAATATCTACATGGATAACCTCTCCTGGTTTTGTTGCTCTATGGGTACTCGATGGGAAGGGAAACTTATGTTGCTTTCCTTTCAAACATGGCAAACAGGTTTCTTCTTTACTATTTTCAAACTTAATATTTTGTTTCATCAAGATGCTTTTCACTTGGTTAATGTCTTGATGATCTAGTTTAGCATGCCGTTCTCTTAAATTTGACATCACTTTTCCAACCATGGCACAAGCATCGGGTTGTCTAAATAACATTGTATACATTTTACCACGTCTCTTCGCTATAGCATAGACACTGTTGTTTTTTATAAACTGGCACTCGGTAGCAGTTGCCTCTAGCTTGTAGCCTTTATCCAGAGCAGCACTCATGGAAAATAGGTTCATCTTGATGCTCGGCACATACAAAATATTGCTTATTGATGTTTTGATCCATTGTTGACCATCATATGCTTCAAGGTTAATGTCACCATAACCTAATGCTTTTAATATTGTCCCATCCCCAATAACAACGTCTTTAGGCACTGACAACTTTTTATAGTTTATAAAATTGTCCACTGTAGAACACATATGTTCGGAAGCACCACTATCTAAGAACCACTCATTGTTTATACTTTTTGACGCAAGTCCACACGCTGATATGACAAACGCGTTTTGTTTATTATTTGTATTTTCTTGTTTTTTGTCATTGTTGTACCAACATTTTTCTTTTGAATGTCCACGTTTCTTACATTGTTTACAAAATGGAATGTTTTCAAACTTGTAGCTTTTTTCAGACTTTTTAGCTTTACAGTCTTTTTTATAATGCCCCACTTTACCGCAGATAAAGCACTTTCTTGATTTTGTGTCAGTCTTGAATGCTGTGGAACTACTGCTTCCACTCTCTTGGTACATTTTATTTCTTTGCTCTTCTATAATGAGCCTGGCTGTCAACTCAGACAGGGTTCGCTTTTCTATTGGAACGGAGTCCCATGCAGAGACGAAATGTCGAAAGTTTTCACCTAGCGAACTTATAATTTTTGTAATAATCATATTTTCAGAAATCTCACCTTTTGCTTGCCTTACTTGTGTCACGATTGCTTTTATCTTGGCTATGAATGTTGATACATCTTCTGAACCGTTGTATTTTTCTTCAAAGAAACGCTGCTGCAATATGTGGAGTGACACATCAGATTTTTGTTCATAAATTGTATTTAATTTGTCCCATATCTCCTGGGCTGTTTCACAATTCTGTACATGCAGCATAGCTGTGCTGCCTAGTCTGCCTACGATGACTGCTTGAGCCTTCGCATCTAATCTCTTCCACGTCGCTAACTTTGTGTTGTCATTTTCTGGGCATTTTAACAAGCCGTTTACCAAGTCATAGGCATTCACCGCCTTTAGTATGACTTTTACTTGGAATTTCCATGTATGCCAGTTACCGGCATTTTCTAATAAGAAGCGATTGTTCGCCCCAAAGATATCGCCCTCGCCGTCCATTTTTGCACCGAACGTGACTGCTTGACCACAGTACCACACCGCCGTTTTCTGCTTGACCACAGTACCACACCGCCGTTTTACCACAGCTGCACCGCAATACTCCTATTTTTCGCTCCGGGCGACTGGGCCCATAACCTTTTCAGGTATATTACCAGCGGATGGAGCGAAATAAAAGGTTATAACTTTGGATTAATTGCGTTGTTTTATTTTTTAACTTTCGGTGCAACACACAAAATGGATGATCGCCTTGACCGGCGGACACACAGAGAGAGAGAATTGCTATACTTAAAATTAAATTACAAACCAATAAACTATTATAATTAAAATATTAATGTTGCCACTTTCCTACAAATATTCAATAATATATATAAAAGAGAAAGATCACTGACTCACTCATCACGAGAACTCAAAAACTGCTGGATGGTCCATTCATCCAGGATGGACAAAGATGAAATTTGGCAGGGAGGTAGATTATAATTAATAGACGTCCGCTAAGAACGGATTTTGCGATATTCCACCGCTAAGGGGGTTTAATTGGGGTTTATAGTTTGTATGAAACTTATACAGCAGGGTCGTTTTAAAGCAAAATAACCGCGTTGCAACCCTATGTGTTCAAGAAACATTTATATTGATCACTTATAAGTAGTACAAAAAAATATATTTTTTACAATATCCAACCTTTACGTTACTAGAATACGTTTTATTTACCCCTGTCTTCACGAAGTCACGGAGGAGCGCGCGTTACGCTATTCTGTGACATATAGTTACGTAGAACCATATTAAAAACTGAATTGCATGCAGTATATTCAAACATATTTACACTACAATACTATATTATTACTACATTATTTCATACCACAATTCTGATGAATTCAACGAACCATTTTGTTAAACGCGACGCGCGCTTCACGCGCACGTACTCGCGGGCAACAGTTAGTGTATTATAAAACATAGTCCCCAAAAGTGTATGTGATCGATTCCCTCAAAATCTATGGAACGGATTTTCGTGCGGTTTCATCAATGGAGAGACGGCTCCAAGAGGAAGGCTTATGGAACGGCTAAGCCGATTATGATGAGAGTTTCACTGGAAGTTTGCCGGAAAAAATTTGTGTCACACTGATTTCAACGCGGGCGAAGCCGCGGGCACAGCTAGTATATTATATTAATACACTTAGGTTAAGATGTTTGCCTTCCTATTTGGGAAAAATCTCACAATTACTCCACATAAATTGTATATCGCACTGTGAGGATTTATGGGTTAACCTTGAACTGCTAAATACCAATGGTCAAACTGATTATCTGTACATTTGCACCGTTTATATTCCCCCTCTGGTACAGAAACATATCTTGGAACACTTCATTTTAAATACAAATCATATAATTGATAAACTTAGCTCCTTTAACATAATCGTTCTTGGGGATTTTAACTTGGGTGGTCTATGTTGGAACTAGACGACTGGCCCTGCACTGAGTCCGATAACAACGAATAATTTGTTGAATAACATTATTACTGATTTAATGTCCATAAATGCTCTTACACAGTATAATTGTTGTAAAAATAATAAAAATCGCGTTTTAGACCTACTAATTAGCTCTCTGGTTATCTCCCAATTGAGCGAAAGCAAGGACCCTCTTTCCGGGATAGAACCATTACACCCTCCTATTGAGTTTTCCATTAAAATTAACTTTCAGGAAAAGCTCGAATCTTGTATTGAGGCTAGGTTACGCTTCTACCAAGCTGACTATGACAAAATTACAAGTGCCAACAACAAGTGACAACAGTGAAACAACTTTGTCTTCCAACCCTAAACTTTTTTGGAGCTTTATCAAGCGCAAAAAGGGTAAGTCAATTTCCTATCCTGCCACGATGTCCTTAGATGGCGAAGTGGCTTCTTCCGGACATGGACATATATAATATCATAAATAACGGTTCGTTTTTAAACAGGTTTGTTAAACAGGTTTGTGATTGAGCATTGGCGTGTTGGCGTGTTGGCGTATTGGCGTGTTGGCGTGTTGGCGTGTTGGCGTGTTGGCGTGTTGGCGTGTTGGCGCATTGGCGTATTGGCGTGTTGGCGTATTGGCGTATTGGCGTGTTGGCATGTTGGCGTATTGGACTGTTGGCGTGTTGGCGCATTGGCGTATTGGCGTGTTGGCGTATTGGCGTGTTGGAGTGTTGGCGTGTTGGCGAATTTGCACATTGGCGTGTTGGCGTATTGGCGTGTTGGCATGTTGGCGTGTTGGCGTGTTGGCGTGTTGGCGTGTTGGCGCATTGGCGTGTTGGCGTGTTGGCACATTGGCGTGTTAGCGTGTTGGCGTATTGGCACATTGGCGTGTTGGCGTGTTGGCGCATTGGCGTATTGGCGTGTTGGCGTATTGGCGTATTGGCGTGTTGGCATGTTGGCGTATTGGACTGTTGGTGTGTTGGCGCATTAGTGTATTGGCGTGTTGGCGTATTGGCGTGTTGGAGTGTTGGCGTATTGGCGTGTTGTCATGTTGGCGTGTTGGCGTGTTGGCGTGTTGGCGTGTTGCCGTATTGGCGTGTTGGCGTGTTGGCGCATTGGCGTATTGGCGTATTGGCGTATTGGCGTATTGTCGTGTTGGCGTATTGGCGTATTGGCGTGTTGGCGTGTTGGCGTGTTGGCGTGTTGGCGTGTTGGCGTGTTGGCGTATTGGCGTATTGGCGTGTTGGAGTGTTGGCGTATTGGCGTGTTCGAGTGTTGGCGTGTTGGCGTATTGGCGTGTTGGAGTGTTGGCGTGTTGGAGTGTTGGCGTATTGGCGTGTTGGAGTGTTGGCGTGTTGGCTTGTTGGCGTGTTGGCGTGTTGGCTTGTTGGCGTGTTGGCGTGTTGGCGTGTTGGCGCATTGGCGTGTTGGCGTGTTGGCGTGTTGGCGTGTTGCCGTATTCGCGTGTTGGCGTATTGGCGTGTTGGCATGTTGGCGTGTTGGACTGTTGGCGTGTTGGCGCATTGGCGTATTGGCGTTTTGACGTGTTGGCGTGTTGGGGTTTTGGCATGTTGAAGTGTTGGCGTGTTGGAGTTTTGGCATGTTGGCGTGTTGGCGTATTGGCGTGTTGTATTGTCTCTTACTTCAAAAACATAGGACATTCATACAAACTTCCAACCCCCGTTTTATCCCCTTAGGGGTCGAATTTCGTAAAATCCTTTCTTAGCAGATGTCTTCGACCTATAAGGAGCTTATTTGCCAAATTTTAAGTTTGTAGGTGTTATAGTTTCGGAGATTTCGTGATGAGTGACCTTTCGCTTTTATATATATTAAGATTATATATAGAGAATAGAGATATATATATAAAACATCCCGGTTTTCCGCAATCCTCATCTACATACGCGTCATCAAAGACTACATGAAAAAGTACTTATTATATCTCCATTATATTTAAATGGGACCACATTAAAAGTCTTAGCTTTTGTTGATTTATATGAGACTAAATGACAAACATTATTTTTATATAATATAGCTTTGAAATTTTATATTAAGATCAAAACAAAAATTGTTCCATTTTAACTTATGTAAGCAGTGTTTATTGTTTGTTACCAATAAAATTTATTTTTATTTTATTTATTTTTGTATTACCTTTCGATTAATGTAAAAATCATCAAAATCTGTAAATCCAGTAAAATGTAGTTAAGTAATAATATGCATTATTAGATAGTAGCTTTACCCGTGCGAATAATTCGCACAAAATAAGTATATTAATTATCACTTTACAAAATTACAAAAGTGTTTAACGATAAATTTACCGACTGTCAATCATGTTGGCGTTGTTTTAAAATTAAAACCATAATTTTTTTTTTAAATTAATTAATTTACAAAATCAAAAGCAATAATGGTACGGTGTGGTGCGGTGCGGTGCGGTGCGGTGCGGTGCGGTGCGGTGCGGTGCGGTGCGGTGCAGTGCGGTGCGGTTCGGTGGGGTGGGGTGCGGTGCGGTGTGGTGCGGTGCTGGTGCTGGTGCTGCTGCTGCTACGGCTGCTTCTGCTGCTGCTTCTTGTTCTTCTTGTTCTTCTTGTTTTTCTTGTTCTTCTTGTTCTTGTTGTTCTTCTTGTTCTTCTTGTTCTTCTTGTTCTTCTTGTTCTTCTTGTTCTTCTTCTTCTTCTTCTTCTTCTTGTCCTTCTCCTTCTTCTTCTTCTTAGAGAGGAAGCGCTTTGTCAGGTAAATATAACTATTTACATTATTTTGTATATAATAGGTGCAGTTATCGTTTATTATGAAAATATTGGTCTATATCATAGTGAAGTAGAAGACGATAAGTAAATAGCTACATTCAAACAAAACATACGAACAGTTTCAAATCATAGAATCATTTTAATTTTTGCATCATTATATGAGTAGTGATCCAGGATTGAAAGAGACAAATCCCTTGTGTGTTAATCATTCTAATAAATGAAGACTTATTCAGATAAGCAACTAAAATAGGTTATTGTTTTACTTAATTGAACCTCTTACAGTAATTAGTAATTTAATATATACACAATTGTTTATATTGTATTTGTAAATATAAGCAAATATTTATGTTGTGGTGAGAATAAGCAAACAAAAGCATATTATTGTATTATAATCGATTTGCCTTCAAAGGTTATAGCGCTACGTTACGAGGGTTTGACACCTTGTATTAAAGGAAAACACTTTAATATTTATAGCACACTTGTGAGAAAATTGAAACTTGTGTTTTCATTACTTTTATATTTGTCTCAAGTCTTACTGAGAACTTGGAATTGGATAATAAATAAATAAGAAAATAAAACCGATGAGCTTTGTTTCGCGTTTATTGTCGACAACGACTTCAAATTTTTCTATCAACATTTCAGAATCTATAACAAACGTAAATAATATTTAAATTCCATTTAAGCTGCGCGAGAATAAATAAAATTAAAATGTAACTTTTTTCTTTGTTGGTTGTTATAAATTAATCATAGATTTAGAAGGGGATAGCGATCCTTTCTCTTAGTTAGTTAGTGGACATTATTTTTGTGTTGTTGTTAAAATTCTCCCCTCAGACTACCGTTAGAAAGGTTGGTAATGGGAATATAATAATTTTTTAATTAATTAATTTAAATTACATTTGAAGTTATTTAGTAGTTATGGTACTAAGCGTAATCAAATAATTTAGATAGACAGATAGCCATAGATTAAAAAAAAATACTTTAGAAGCGTATTTTTACGATTTTTTTAAAATTATCTTCAATGAACCCAATTGCACTTGCTTCACAGAAAAACGAATGTCGTACCTCTTTATTAAAATAATTGGGTATCCTAGAATAATTTCATTTTCATAATTGAATTTAATATCTCAAAATCATATCCAGTACGATATGACACAATTTACTCTCCTTTATCACGATAAATGTAGGAATTTTAAAGTAACAATTTTCAGGAAATCTACATTCAAAAGATTTCATGTTCAGTTTGAGATGAGCTAATTGCTTTTTCGATAACAGTTTTATGAACGATGGATGTACACGATGAAATGGGCAGTTAAATAAAAAAATGTTTTTGTTAGTGATTTTCATTTTAATAAAAAAATATAAAAATAAAAATAAACCTTCTTAGAATGTGTGTCTTATCTCCTGTGGTAAGCTGAAAGAAAATGAGTACTATGATTATTAACTTCTCACTTCTTGAATTAGGATTACTAACTACTATTGCTTGTAATAAATATGTGTTTATTTTCAATATGTCAGTCACATTGAAGCGCCGCAAGCTTCTTACAAGAATCGTATATTAATCATTTTGCTCTATTAACACTCTACGATCGATTATAATACGACTATTGAACGATTCTTTTAAGAAGCTTGTAGCGTCACAATGTTACTGACATCGAAAATAAACAAATGTAATTTTGATTCTTTAGTTTTTTTTTTCAATAATGACAACTATGATTCTTTTGATATTAATTGAAGAGACGAAAAAAAAACCCGAGTATTATTTATTTCCGCTGATTTTGCCAAAAACATTACGAGTGTGATAATATTAAAAATGTTTTCTTTTATGTTGTTCTTATAATGGCAAAATAAAATCATTCAGTAACAGGATAAAGATGCCACTTCGAGCCTTTCTTTTGTCGGTAATATCTGTGTCATATTTTGCTGGAGATTTAGTGCATAAATACTTTGAGCCACTTTCTTTTGTCACTGTTTTTCTTTCAACGTTTCATATTATCTACGTGTATTATTAGTTCACTCTTTTACTATAATAGTCTACTTAATTATGACGCTATAGTAACGTACGTTATTACGTTGTAAGGTTAAATATAGTCATAATAAGAAAATTTAGTCCATGTATCTTCTTAGCCACTAAAGGTTCATCTTGTTACTTACTTTGGTTGTATTAAATGGAATGGCATCTTCCTTACAGCTTCCTCAGCTATGTCCAAGGGGAAAGCAAACTCGATCATATTTTCGTTCAGGCAGTCGTTATAGGTTGAGGCGAGCTGGCATCTATCCGACATGCCTTCAATGCTGTCGAGACAGAGCCTCGAAATACTTTGAAGCTTACGAACCACTCGAGAATTCTTGCCATTTACCAGGCTGGCTAGATGTACGAGGAGATCACGGTTTACCTAGTAAGAAAACATTCAATAATAAGTGTTAAATTATTTTGACTCCTCTTGTAAATCGCGGAGAAAGAACACATTATGAGTAATTTTGTACGTAGCGAGGGTATCGAGACATGTAAATTCAGTGGTCTATAGTAGAGCAAAACGGCGGAATAATCTCCTTATCTTCCCTTCAACTGAACAGGCGAACTGGTACATTTACACGTTGTACCTTTTATTTGAATAAAAACATTTTTTTTAAGAATGGTTAGCCCAAATATTTAAAAAATAAACTTAATTTGAATTAATCACTTAAATGTTTGTGAAAAATGGAAAGATGAGAGATGAAGAGAAGTGAAAATATGATAAAAGATTTTTTTTTGTGCTTTATGACATCCGGTTCATTATTGATATCATTTATAAAGAAACGCTAATTGCGATTGTTTTTAAGTTCTTGGGTCATTATGCAAAAAATCTTTAACAAATTGTGGATTATTTGCCAAGTGTGATCCTGCAATTAATTATTAATTCTGTCAGATTATGATTATGTTTATTAACTTACAAACCTATAAAAGGAAGATATATTTAAATTGTATAGTTGAATGTCTTATTTAAGATAATACCAAAATTGCGAAACAATATGAATTTTATCTATTCTTGTAATATCACTACGAACCTATTGTTAATTGAGAGATCACATTACTTTAACTTAAGATACCTTTCCATGATTAATGACGTCACTCTGTTCCAACATGCACGCCGCAAAACATTGTCCAGATCTTGTAATAGGTGGTGAATTGGTGAAATATGCTCTGACGTCCTTCGGTGAAGCTCGCACCTTAATTACACAAGATTGTGCCATTCGCACCAGCGCGTCTAAGTGTCCTTGGACCTTTATTGAAAGATTAAAAGTATTTGATATCTAAAGCATCTTAGTCGTTAGAAAATTGTATTGTTGATAAAGTTGATACGACAAAATTTATAAAAAATGACAATTTTTTTCTTGTTTTTCAAAGTTCCAGCCATTTTTCTCAGCAGAATCAATATTCAAATTTGGCGGTGGTATCACATTGAATATTTATCATTACATAGTATAAAACAAAGTCACTTCCCGCTGTCTGTATGCTTAGATCTTTAAAACCACGCAACGGATTTTGATGCGGTTTTCTTTAGTAAATGATTCCAGAGGAAAGTTTATATGTATAAATACATGCATAATATAGTAGATGAAGACTGATAGTTTTTACAACCGTGCAAAGCCAGTGCGGGTCACTAGTAATCAATATATTGAAGATTGGTATAAGTATAATTTGTTAAATGACGATTGACAAATTATTGATACTGATTTTAACGTTTATAGGGTTGTAATACCTTAGCGGGCTTTACAGATTGATGGACTGATGGAATGTTTATTATGATCACTTTTAAATAACTGTAATCTTCGTATAGTTACGAGCGAGCTGTACATTTTACGCAAAAAAAAAAAAAGTCGTTGTATTATACTTTTTTTTTGAAATTAAGGCTGCTTTTTAATTAAGTGGACGATTCCATTAATAACCATAATTATCAATATAAAAAAGTTAGTATTATGACTTGCATATAAATTTGAAATGTAGTAAGTTGAATTGGATATTCAACAGAGCTGGATTGCATACAACCTTTAGACATAGTTCTCTCGGATTGCCTATTGGCGGTTCCTGAACTTTATAATGGGCAAATATAACTCTACAGAAAACAGTCTGCGAAGTTGTATAATAGACATAGCGTTGTCTAGTCACTTATCGGTTATGAAAAGCATATATAAACAGACTAAAAACATTGTAACTACGAGTATATGTTAATGCAAAATAAATATCAATTTTATTTTTAACTTAACTATAACTATAATAATGATAATAATTTGTTATTTTAAAACTACATGTCTTTATTTATTTTTGTCAACAGTATAAAATTACATAAATAATTTAAAAAAAAGTTTACTAGTAATATTTTAGTTTTACAAACGTCATATTATACAGTCGTGTGACTGATATTACGTCACTTCCGTCATATATTTTTCTTACGGTTTTAGTAGCACATTTTTTTTCAGTTCGGTCGCCCAGCCAAATATTGTCAAGCCTTGCCGTAAGGAACTTCGTTCCAAAATATATTTTGTTTATTTTTCAAATTGTTTTATCCGCAATAGCATAGCACAGAAACATTACAGCGCGTAATAAATTATTTATTTACTATTATAGTAATTTTTTAAGTCGCCTTTATTATCAGTATTTCGTCTGTGGTGTATAACAGTTTATGTAGCAAGTACGTCTTTATTTAGAAATAGTAATTAATGTTACGGCTATTTTATATATCGAAAAACATTTTTATAGGAAATTTGATTACATATTTTAAGCCTCATTAAATTATTTACCACACAAAGCTTGTCCTAAAAACTTAGACAAATATCGACACAAAATTACCACTTTCATAATTTTGATGTAGGTATAAATATAATATTTTTTGTGTAGATACATACATACATAAGAGTATCAAGCTTACCTTAGGGTCAGTGAAGTCCACTAATGTTCCAGATATGCCATGGGGATGCGCGGCGAAGGAGTTTCCAAACAAACAAGCTATTATGATGATCAACATTGTTCTGTTAAAGACAAATGTATTATGATGTACTTAAATGAACCTTTAACCGATACTCGTTGAAAATAGACAAAATGGAAACAAGTAAAAATAAAAAAAAAATTCAGGTTATTGCAAGAAGTATTTTGTCCTAAACCTGAAATAGCCTTAATGAGAATATCACGAACAAATAGTACCAGTCTTAAGGTAGCCGAGCTTGCGTGAGATGCGCTGGGTTGAAATGCGTAGGGTCGACAACGCGCTTGTAAGACTTTTGTTTCTACAGGCATATACTCGAAGGTATAGGCTATGGTAACCGTCTTTTTTTTAATGAGGGTTAGTCGAGAGTTGGTCGATCGTTAGTCGTTGCAGAAGTGGTTCTTGGTGCATGTCATACAGTACCGTCTTAAAACATATCACGCATCGCATATACGCAGTAACACATGTAACATGTATTTGCAATTAAATTTAAATTAAATAATATCTTTACATTTGTCGTAAATGACTAACCCTATATATTTGACAAAACAAGGATTTGGGATATGAGATTGAATTTAGACTCAGTTTCATTATTATGAATAGGAGAAAACAATGTGAAACATAAAGACACGTTTCTATATAAAAAAAAAAAACTGAACTAGCAACATAAATTTACCCGCGAAGATTATCACAGTTAATTTACGTAAATAAGATAGCATGTAAAAAATTCGTTTAAATTCTAAACTCACCGTGCATTCAGTTCGCTGCGAAGATTTCACTGCATTTTCCACGATCACCGCCAGCTGCACTTATAAAAAGCGAGCTAGCTAATTGTGGTGGTAACAATTCTCATTGTTTTGAAAATTTCCATTCATTTAACTTATCCCCACAATGCAGATAAGAGCGAATACGTAACGAACTCGCTCGTTTGTTGACTCTTGTTTTATATTGCGTTTAGGTAATATCATCGCTGAAGCACTCAGTATTACGTAAATTTTATACATATATGTGAGTAAATAGCTTTTGATATTTTTAAAAAATTTGATCAATTTTATTTTAGCAATGAAATAATTAAATAGCATATTTTTTATTTCTAACTAACTAAATGTAATATCATATCATATCATATCAATCATAACATTTTTAGTCAAGCAAACACAAAAGTAAAAGAATCATATAATATCATATCAATCATAACATTTTTAGTCAAGCAAACACAAAAGTAAAAGAATACGCTAATTAAGTTTAATACTTCTGAAAATAATTAACACGGGTGAAGCTAGAAGTATCTAAATGTATAAAATATATTCTTTTTTAATAAAACACGAATAAATCGTTTCGTTTGTAATATCTCTTTTCCATGATTAAATAAATATCAAACAAGTAAAACAAATTAATTTGTATGTTTTAGGCGTTAAAGTAATTCGGTTTTATTATTTAATTATACAAAGTGTCGCACAAAAAGATATACTTGACTAAAAGATAATTTGTTTACGTCGAAGTGAAAGAGAAAATTTTCAATTTGCCCTGGTATTTGTATAATGTGGTTATAATCTGAGAGCTAACAATCTCGAAAAGTACATTATTAATATACTTAATTGTTATTTAATATATCACTTTCTTTGCTCTGATATAATACTTATGGTAGTTAATTTCAATTGTTTTTGAAGTTATACTTCTATTAGCGCGTTAGGGAAAAATGATGAGAGTAACGAGAAGTACGAGATTCGCGCACACCGTCACGAAAAACTTAAAGTTAGCTAGTCAACGAAGAAGAAGTTAGCAACGTAAAGTTAGCTAGCCAATGAAGTATAACTTCTTACATGCGTACATAAGTACACATACACCTATTACCGACTTATAGTTTGCGTTTGTTTTGTTATTTATTAGTTAACTTTAATAACACGGCAGTTTTAGTCGAAGAACTACTTGAAGAAGAAAATTCCTAACTCATACGTTCAAAGAAAGTAAATAAAAGCTTTTGAATAATTGTAAAACCAGATTTACTGAAATCCATTTACAGTTTAAAGAGGTAAGCTTAATAAAAACGTATAAAAACTATTTATGGCTTTTAAAATCTAAGTTCATTGAAATTTAAGTTCATTTAATTTAAACAAATTTCTATTTTTTGCTTAAGACTAGCAATTATAGATTTTTCGTTTTCCTACTACAAAGTTGCTAGATTTTCGGAGGATGCTATGGTGCTGTGCAGGATGTTATTTGCTGTATATCTAAGAGAATAATTAAGGTTAGATCAATCATATTGTGTCAAAAGTTAGGATATGCGGGGGACCAAGAACAAATCACACATAACTGTGGCTTTGTTCTTGGTCCGTGGCCTATTATTATTATCTTTTTTTTTAACTAAGTATAATGTTACTTATTGTTATATGGCTATGTTTTTGTTGTTGTCATTTTGTATCATTTATGTTACGGGGGTGACATAATCACTAAGTGATTAAACTCCCATTAAATAAAAGATTAAAAAAAAAGTTGCTAGATGATAAGATATTTCCTAGAGCAGATAGAATACGATACATTCATGTTTTAGAATTAAATCCTCTATATTTCTAAATTTCTCAAAATATTGTAGAAATAGTTTTAGAAAGTGTTAGCTTTATTTAACACTCTAAGAAGCTTATATGTAGCAAACTAGAGAAAGTATGTCGTAGTAACAGTCAAAGCTGTAAGTTACCGAAAAAGGTTGACTAATTGTCATGTCAATTACCTTTTATTAAACTGCCAAGCGTGTTGTAGAAAATCGGAACTAGCTTTTTGAATACATTGTTTTCTCTTCGATACTATTTCCATATTATTGCGTCTGTCAGTTTTTACACTACTATAATAATGAAATGTAATGTTATTACATTTATAATTGAAATAAATGTAACAACATGCTTAAGATAAAAAAAGAAAACAAAAATATATCAGCTAGTTACTAAATTAATCTTTCTGAAAACCAGTTGTTCAGATTCTTGCTAGCTCTTAAACGGCTACAGTAACTAGGTCTGGATAATTAAAACGTACGCTGCACGTTGTATAAAAATAAAATATTTGTTTTTACGTAATACAATATATTCTATTGTAATTTATTGTAATTTCTATAACAATTATTTGTACACTTCCTAACTGCTTTTCTATGCGCTGTCCTATAACCCAAAGGTTGTCTGGAAGAAATCGCTCTTTTAGCGATAAGACCGCCTTTGTACATCTTCCTCTAATTATACTACTTGTTTGTATCTTTTAATGGTGTGCAATAAAGAATATTATTATTATTTATACTGTAATAGCAAGGTACTAAACATAAACTTTAATATTTTTGAATATAAACACTGAAGGTTTTTTTTCCTGCTAATATTGTATTGGTAAAATGCTACATATTTTAAATAATTTAAAAAATGTGATTGGTAGTTAGCTTATGAAAATTATTTGTCTTTATTCTATACTAGCTTTTACCACCGGCTTCTCTCGCGTTGAATTTTCTTTTTTTATAAAAAGTATCCTATGTTTTTTCTAATACCTCCAAAAATATGTGTACAAAGTTTCATGATGATCGGTTAAGTAGTTTCCGCGTGAAAGCGTAACAAACAAACTTACATTCACATTTTTAATATTAGTAGGGATGTGTTAGAAGTGAGAAACATTGCATCATATCCTACAGTAGATATTCTATGGATGGATAAAGCTCTGATCCTTCTCCTACATGAAGAAAGAGGCAGGCCCAGCAGTAGTATATTACAGGCTGAAGCAAAAAAAAAATCCTAGTAATTCTCTACAATTGCCAAGGTTAAGGTTTAAACAGATGTATACTACAAAGACTATATAAAGTTTTTAATTATAACTGATGTAATGATGTAGTTAAAGTAGATAAAAATCTTCACTCTCTATTACTTATCCTTTGCTGAGCATTTAATGAATTGAAGCGTTAAGCAGAAAAGCGGGCCAAGGCACCTACAAGTATGACTATTGATTTAAAAGGTGCAAACACACAATCTGCTGCAAGCACACAATCATCTGCAAAAGTTGGACAGCTTTGGTTGATTAGCAACACTACCACTCAGCACTTGTTGAAGCACACAGCATTGGTTGAAATCATGTGTTTTGGTTGAATTCATTCAACCATTTGAGCTTTTAAGAAAAATTTGTCTTCTTAAAATAAAATATGGTTCTTTATAAGTCCAAATAATGGTAAAATACCGTTTGTTTGTTGTTTTTTTAGTACAATAGTGGCCAGTATTACGAACCCTACTTTGTGCTGAGACGTGCTCTGCCCTACTAACGACGGATAAATTTTTTATCTCGTAAAATACTCTAACGATAAACATCGTTACTTTGTTTTAGGAAGTCCTTTCAAGGTTCTATTTTTAGAAATGAGGATGGTTTATTTTATGGAAGTTTAAAGGTGATTTCTGCGAAGTTTTTCTAAATGAAAAATGTAATAATTGTGTTTGCAGGCAAACGAAGAAAAACCGACTTCATTTGTATCGACAAGTAATACAACGCAGATAAACGAAAAAATAGTCAAGTAAATACGTATTATCAAACTCAAAAGTTGTAATCAGGTCTCGATGAAAAGTGACCACATGATAAACATCGGCTTTAGATTAAATTAGAAATCATCAAACACCCAGGTACACCCAGTAAAAAATTATGCGGATTTTCGAGAGTTTCCGTCGATTTCTCTGGGATCCCATAATCAGATCCTGGTTTCCTCATCATGGTACCAAACTAGGGATATCTCCTATCCAACAAAAAAAGTATTATCAAATTTGAATTATCAAATTCGAATTTAGAATCCATTACATCTATTTTGAATAACAATAACTAGGTCCTAATAGACTATCTATAGATACAATGACAGCTCCACACTAAATTAACATTAATTGTCTATTTATTTACTTCAGTTTTACGTATTAATTAGTTTCAATTCATAACTCTCAAGAGACATGCTCTACGATAGATTATATTTAGCGTGAGTAGTGAAATGTAAATGTCAACGTTCACACTTTCGACTAATAAATTATGAGGAAAAATGTATATGTTGCAGTCAGAACTCTTAACCAGTCAAAAGTACTATTGACTAGCGAAATCAGTCAAAAGTACTTTTGACTGGACAAGTTGGTCAAAAGTGGTTTTGACTGAAAATTATTGGTTATTAGTACTTTTGACTGCAAATTCGCGGTTAAAAATACTTTTGACTGACGCTCTCCGTCAAAAGTATTTTTAACTGCAAAAAAGCGTCAGTCAAAAGCACTATTAACTCGTTAGATGTGAATAAATTTAGTCAAATGATCCTGATTAATCATAATAAATTTATGCCCACGATCTTCTTGCCACTTCATGTCAATCAGATCGACTTGGCAGCGGCTGTTCATTTCAGTGTGCAGGATCGGTTTCTAAACCTGACCCATCCTTTTCTTGCTTTTCTTCCTTTGGCATACTTCGCACATTGATAAATATATATTAATCATTTCTTTTGTAATATTAGCGTACTTTTTTACCGTTTCATTCTTAAGTCTATCGCGACCACCATGCCCTATAGAAATATGAGCAGCATCAATAATGTCGTAGATTTCCTCAGCCGGCAAAAATATTTGACAGGTTCTGTGTTTGTAATTATTTTTTTTATACTACAAACTTCAATTTGTTAAAGCGTTGTAGTCTACTGTACTGTAATGGTGTTTCCTTTTCATTAAATTTCGCGTCTTCCACATCCATTGCAAACTTTGAAAAATTTTTTTTTTGTCATCACATTGAAATGACTATCTTTCATATCTTCCATCGCTAAAATTCTTTGCAAAAAGTAGTCACTCATTTTTGTTCTAATATCAGCACGTTCTCCACTAATTATGAGTAATATAAAAGTTTATATGTGCGTTTGTCGTTATTTTTATCGACCACCTTAACTTTTTAAGAGTTTTGACTGATACAACCAGTCAAAACCACTTTTGGCGGAATCATTTAGTCAAAAGTACTTTTAACCAGCTCCATTGGGCAAAAGTACTTTTAACTGTTATTTTAGTCAAAAGTATTATTGACTAAAGCAAACGGTCAAAAGTACTTCTGACTGATTTTGCTAGTCAATAGTGCTTTTGACTGGTTAAGAGTTTTGACTGCAACATATATACCTAATAATTATTGAATTGGTTTTATTTTACTAAAGTTATAGAAATAATTTTTGAGACATATATATAAAAGATAGGAAAGATAGGAAATGCAAGTGGACATAAAAATATTTATTTATAATATATACTAGCTGTGCCCGCGACTTCGTCCGCATAGAATTTAACAAAAAAGTTATTATTCAGTTCACAGATTTATAAAATAAATAAATTTCTTAAATAAAAGTAGCCTAAGTTACTCCTTATTACACCAGCTATCTGGCAGTGAAATAACCTTAAAAATCGGTCGAGCCGTTTCAGAGATTAGCCGGAACAAACAGACAGACAGAAAAAAAATGTGAAAAATGTTATTTAGGTATATGTATCTTGTATACATCCATATGCATGTAAAAAGCGGTTATTTTATTATTACACACGGACATTCCAATTTTATTTATTTGTATAGATAATATATATATATATAGGACATATTATATGCGTTTAATCAGTTTTCCTTCAATATTGAAAAATTAAATTACTCTGAAGGTAAAAGTTGGAAATGAAACACATAATATCCGTACACAATAGATGCAGATTGTGTAACGAGTATACAAGAACACATTTTGAAAATTAAAAATGGCATGACTGCTATTGGACGAGATTGGGTCGTTGCAAAATCTTGGGTCTAAAATGATCCGCTTGCTCTTTATATGACTGTAACTTCTGCTATGTTGTAGTCGACTCAAAGTGGTTCCCAACTTTCACTAAAAGGTCTCCGCAGCGAAATTGCTTTTGATGCAATTCTAAGCATTTCTGTATTTAAGTTAAATTCAAATATCTAAAGTGGATAGCGTCTTTCAATGTACATGAATATTCTATAATTAATTATAAATAATTATTGTTGACGAGGAGTTTTAAAAATATTCAGATTATTCTGTTTTAAACGATGTTAAAATGCTTGTATTTTTTTTGTTACTTTATAACTTCATTATCAACGAATCAAAAGGAAAATATTTTTCGTGGAACAGTAATAATTTATAAATGGGTAACAATATAATTTGGAAATTTTTTACGTTCTCGAAATTTTTTTCAAAATAAAGTCGAATTTTTTTTTACATTTCTTTGACAAGATATTTACCACATCTGGGTTAAAAATGTGAAGAAATTTTTTACGTTCTCGAAATTTTTTTCAAAATAAATTTGTCGAATTTTATTACAATCCTTTGATAAGATATTTTCATCAGGGACACAATTTTTTTCCTGTTTAGATATAAACATTCGAAAATATTAATATTTTTTTTTCAATTTTAAACATAATTTGCTTTATTTCAGTTTTTTAGGGCAATTCATTAAATGACACCATACAATACAAATTTTGCAATCATAATTCGAGCACAATATTATTTCCAACAACAAAGGAATAATGAGACATAGATTGACGTACCCAAATCATAATAACATTAAGATAAAAATCTAAAACGCTACGAGCTCTGTTTGATCCGTCATGATAATATTATTTCAGTCATCGATTTGTGAAAGCATAGACGCTTTAAAATTTTAAAATAAAATTACATTAAACATGAAACAAGTTATATTAAAAGTAGTGTTTATATTTCTTTTCATTTCGTTGACGTCGTACGCGTTCTGTCAAGACGATGCGTCGACAACTCCTGCGACAACTGCTCAAGAGGAAGAAGAGGAAGAAGCACCGCAGAAGAGGAGCTGCTCCATCTGGTGCTGGATACAGAAGATCGTTATGTTTGTTATTTCACAACTTCTAAGTGGCAACTAATTATTTTGAATAAACCACTGTGACGATTTTCACTTGTTTGTTTTGTTATGTTTATTTTATTTTTACGGTTATCATAGAGTCACCACAAAACATTATACGTAGATACTAAAGCATTTATGAGACTTTGCTATGCACTTAATTAAATTCTAGTGGTGATAGACTTACGGATAACGCATTGCTTACACCAAGTTTTATAATGCGCAATTTGTCACAGAAATTACTTGTATAATGTTAGAATACAATTTAAAAATAAATTTTATGGCAGTATTTTTTATAGATTTCCATTCCAATAGAATTTACTATTTATTATTGGGTTCGTTATTTGATAATTGTCAAAATAAGTCGAGTAAATAGTTAGCCAAAATAAGTCGAGCCTGGTAAACGGTGACACAGTTCGTTTGCGGATGGATCGATCGAGGACCACACACTAATAGAATTTCGATTTAAAGTAGTTAGGCACTGCAGATGCGTTTCGTCTTGTTAGTTAGTGGTAGAGCTAGAAGTTAATATTTTCGAATTTTTTAAATGTTAAATCTGTCCTATTCATTAAATTCACTTCAGTTTTCAGCAGCGCATTTATTTCTCTTTTTGTACAGTAAAGGCTTATGAGCAGTACTAGTAATTTAACATTACAGTTAATAATCCAGTTTGCGGACTGTTGTCATAAAAATAAATTTCACTATTCTCAGTAACGCGTAAATAAATGAGATATTATTGACGCGTTTCAAATTATTCAGTACGTTATCGAAATAATCTACTAAATGACACTTAAAAAGAAAAATAATTAAAGCAAAGTTGAATATTATTCGCATTGTATATTTATTCAAATTTGGCGTAAGTTATAACTTCTTTAAGCTTTCATTATTATGAGTACTTTTCTTACAATAATTATTTCATTATAATTCGAAAGTCATGTGGATCTTATAATGATCGTGAAAATATCGTTGAATAAGATGCAGATTTCGAAAGTTATTAAAGTACATAAATATCGGCGATCTATTTTTATTTATATAAGATGATAGTTATGGGCTGTGTGGTTACGGCGGCAAAGAATAGCCACCCCTTCTCTTCCCGTGGGTGTCGTAAGAGGCGACTAAGGGATAATACAGTTCCACTACCACCTTGGAACTTAAAAAGCCGACCGATGACGGGATAACCATCCAACTGCTGGCTTTTAAATACACAGGTCGAAGACGGGCAGCAGCGTTTTCGGTGCGACAAAGCCAGGCCTGCTGTCACCAATCCGCCTGCCTAGCGTGGTGACTATGGGCAAACACTTGAGTTCACGCCATTTTCGGCGCAAATTTGTGGAAGCCTATGTATGTTAAAATATTAGGAGGTCCAAGAATTCCTAATTTCTGTTAATTTCTCCATCATATTTCTAAATCAATCGCAGATGTACATCGGTGTTCATTTAAATAGTCTTAAATCTTGTAAAATATGTGTGACTAAGGTATACACAAATATTTCATTCTATTCACCTACATTACCTACTCCTTAGTTTTAGTAGCGTATCCAATTTGATGACAATTAAACATTTTTAACATTAGAATAAATTACAAATGGAATCTCTAATTGAGAATACATTCCGTAGAAAATACATTTATAATTTCTTAAGTCTAAAACTATATAGTCCAAATATAGTCGAGATTGAGTTGAAAAAATTTGACGTATTTTCATTTCACAAATCTGGGTTAAATCATTAAACGATTTCGCTTGGTCGCATCGTTTCACTGTGTTATACGTTGTATGCCTTTTAGCTTGGATTTTAAGCTAAATACTGAAACCCTGATTGTAGAAGTATGCTATTGAGTTCAAACAGTATATTTTGTAAGAGAGTTCATTCTAGCAATTGAGTACTTACTCGTTGCGCACGGAGTTTCATTCCATTGCCTTTAAGTGTCTTTTGTATGGAGAAAGGTCTTTGTCTATATATCCTCTGGCTGTTTGTTTTCACTTTAAACTTTATTACTTATTACTACATTTTTAATCCTACAGTGTTTTGTAAAAAAAAGAAACGATGCTAGTTAGCTTAGTAACATGTATACCACAACGCATAGACAATATGAATTAAAACAGTAGAGGAACGTGAAACAGAATTTCAAATATTTTTAACTACGCTTCTACGGGTCGCGTTGTTATAACTCGCTCAGCAAAAGACTGATCTTTGCCGAATTCAAAAATAAAAAATCTATTAAGTTGTTAAGTATTTTATTTAAAAAGTATTTTATAGAGATGCGTACAGTCATTGAATACCTTCGCTTTCTTGCACACATCTTGTTTGTGTTGTGTAGCCTCAGCACTCTCGATGCACGAACTGCCATTGTCGTTTATTACTGTATGACCGTCGAGTTGATGTGCTTGTTGGACTCGTTTCCTGAAAATATACGAATATTATAAATCTATCATTTTTCTTGAAATGCGTTTCAATTTAAAAAATATCATCATCATCATCATCATCATCATCATATTAGCCTATCGCAGTCCACTGTTGGACATAGGCCTCCCCAAGTTCACGCCAATATCCCAGTTTTCCGCAATCCCCATCCAGCCTCCAAATCTTATGTAGATCGTCGGTCCAGCGGGCCGGAGGATGTCCCATGTCGCGTTTGTCAACACGCGGTCTCCACTCCAGGACACGTCTCATAACACGAACAGATGACCCCACTGCCACTTTAACTTGCAAATTCTATGGGCTACGTCGAATACTATGACTGTTAGAGCCTGTTTCACTAGTGGTGGTTAAAGTTTATCCCGCAAATAAGGTACGATTAGACCAAAGTTAAAGCACTGTTAAAACAGTAGCAGGTGGAATAGGCCATTAAGACCTGTTTCATCTCAATTAATGAATTACAGCTTTTAGATTCCTTTTTGTGAACAGAAATATCTCGTAAATAGTTTGGAATTTGATGGTGTAAAAGAATAATACAAACAAACTTTTATCTGCTGGATATCATCGTCCGTCAAATAGCGGTTTCCATTACTGGTAAAACAGGCCCTTAGACTATTAAATTAGTCCAGTAAAATATTTTTTAACTTTTTCAATTATAAATTGTTTCTATGAAGCCTTGACGGCTCATCAATATTTATGAATAAGTCTTAATGGAGATAACAAGTAACATCCTATCTATGACAATAAGCTATTGCCACCATCAACACTGTTGTCAAAAGAGTAGTTATAAATGCTTTACTTGAAAAAAGAATGTAAGTGGAAGGGAGTTAATGAACATGCAGCTTTTGATTTATTGGTAGTTGCATGAACATCGTAGTCTAGTGGTGAAGTGTGGTACCAACTATACTTCAGTCGTAATCGAGCTGAGTACAGACATATAAGCTCTATTTACTACTAATAATTTACAGCTAAATTCTTGTACATATACTTCGAGTAGTGAAAATAAAAAAAGAATATTAATTTTATATAAGTTTAGTATTAAATTATACAACAAGATATTTAATCCTTAAGAAAAATTTCCTGGAGTTGAAATTGAGAATATTAATTAGACTTTGAAGTTAAAAGATATTAATCTGTCGTCGGGCGTCGAAATAATTTTCTATTTGTATATTTTGGCTTATGAATTGAAATAAGTTGAATGGATTTCGAATTGAATGACTGTAAGGTAGGCTGTTAATTAATAAGGTATAATGAAATAAAATATTAATACCACCAGCATTAGTACCCTGGGATTAGTAAACCAAAACGGTATATACATGTTGATTTATTTTAGTATAATAAGTATTAACCTTAATTAAAATTTTACATTTCATTATGTTAAAATCTTTGTACAATATGCGTTATTATACAATTTTTTTTTTACATTGATAATTGAATGTGATTTTCTTTTATTTTTGTTGTTTGTAATAAATTACTAATTAGCCATAAATCCACCCGTTAAAGTACCTTCTAATATCTGTAAGGAATCAATAACTTACTTGTGGTGTACAATAAATCTTATACAAATAAGTACCTTTTTTGTAGTCTCAAAGTGTTGCTGGCGATATTAAGATAGATTACATAAAGATAGTATTGATTCACCAGCAAGTGATAGCTATGTATCAGGGCCAGATTTAAGGGAGGAAAACTGGGGCTTCAGCCCCGGGGCCTCGACAAAAGAGGGGCCCCCACAATAGAGACTTCGGAAAAAAAATTAAATTCAGACTAGTAAACACTACTAAACAACTTTCTTTTCCTTTCATATTTTTTCTGCGTTATATTTTGTCAACGACTGAGATTTATGGACTCATATCAAACATTATAAGTAAATCTACGTTAAAATTTGTTTTTTCTTGGTATTGCTATTTTTATTCAGAAATCGAGTTCGCAACCCCGGAGCGAGAAGGAGAGTCATGTTAAAGAATAAAAAATAAATACAACACTCAATGACCTTTACTAAAATTTACTCCTATGTAAAAATAAACAGCACATTGCGTGCTAAGAAATAAAAGTTCGACCACGAGAAAGACCTAAATAGCCTATACAAATGTTAGCCACGAAGACAGATCGAATATGCCACCATCAGTGCCACAGCCAGTTCTATACAGCTGCGTCAACGCGTTAAATAATATGAGTGTGTCTTTGCAAGGTTATTTAACTTCATACCGATAAATATCAATATTAATCTGCCCAATACTGTTCATAATGCCCAACTTTCTCAGCACGCAGTAGATAATACAAGGCTCGTCTGATTCCTGGAGCTCGACCCGTCTGCTCTTCGAGAACATCACGTTGAGACACTGCTCTGCTACAATGTCTGACATCTTCTCGTGTGCGTACATTACTGAGATACGAGCGAGCGTGCACGGCAGCAAGAGGATGGTGAGCGTCAGCAAGTCTGAAAGGGCATTACAAGCCTTTATATGTTATGTAGATATTTGAAATATATATATTTAACTTTCAGAAAATAGAAATAGCGTTGATACAGTATACACGAAGAATGCATAGTTCAGTATTTTAAATGTTAATTTTTATGTTAATTTCGTTTACACTAAATTTTAGAAAAAAAAACTAGCTGTACCCGCGACATCGTCCGCGTGGACTTGAAAAAAAAATTGTTCAGTTCGCAGAGTTACAAAATAAATAAATTTCTAAAATAAATGTAGCCTAAGTTACGCCTTATTACATCAGTTATTTGCCAGTGAGTGAAAGTCCCGTCAAAATCTGTCTAGCCGTTTCAGAGATTAGCCGGAACAAACAGACAAACAGACAGACAGACAAAAATTTAAAAAAATGTTGTTTTGGTATATATACCGCGTATACATACATATAAGCATTTAGTAAAAAACGGTTATTCTAATATAACAGACTTCAATTTTATTTATTTGTACAGATTATACTATATTTTATAATTCCAGTACATCGCATGTTTTTCGCTGTCTCATGTTCTATTGAGTCTTATTTATAGGCGCTCTTATTTGTAGTTTATTTAGTATTTAAAGGCACGTCTTTATCGCGTATATGGGTATACATTTTTGATGTTTAAAAGTAAATAATAAAGTTTTGTCTGAAATATGTACAGCTGTACAAATTTTGAGATAAAGAGAAAAGAAAGAGAGAGTTTTTTAGTACCAATACTCGTAGTATTTGTTTATTGAAACACTTTATTGGTCAATAAAAAAAATGAAAAAAGCAGAGTTATAAATTAAAGTTATTTGAATCTATAAGATTATTTTTTCTAGACTGATTGTTTGTTCTTGTCTATAGATATGAACTCCAGGCTATGGAGTGTACGTAAAGTGGTCGGTCCCGACTATTACTTAAACTAATTACTTAGTTACATTTGCTGGTAGAAAAGTTGTCCAGCGTAGTAAGTATGAGTAACAATCATAATCAATTCCATCTCTTCTCGGAAAAAAAATAATTTTTAACAAAAAGTTATTTCATCTACTTTTCCTATTCTTTCCTATATTTATATATAAAAAAAAAACTTTTATTGTAATATTTTTTTTATATGGGAGATTATTTTTTGTAAGTAGTTTATTCTCAACCATGAGTGGGACATTTACAGGAAGTTTCAGATGAAAAATATTGTAAGTAATACATTATTACTGTATTTTAAAGTAATCAGCATGGGCAAGCACCAAAATGCTAAGCGGATAAAACCGCTACAAACGCCTAGTATAATATACATAAATAATATATATATATATGTTTATTACATTAAAACATTTGACATATACAGGCAGCGATATATTTTATTTCATAAAACACATTCTAGTCATAGACCATTTGTCATAAATTTTGTGCGTTATATAACCCTGTGATGGGATGTGAGACGTGATGAATGGTCGCATCAAACGTGACGCACTGTAATTCATGCCTCTTATCGGAGCAATTACTGTGAGATTACGTACATCACTTCCCTATCATTGTTGTTTAAATTTAGATCAGAATTAAATAAATTTACATGTTTTAAATATAGAATGAAATGTTTTATATATATGTAATTAGTGTAACTTTTTTTTAATTTATTTAGTTTATTGGTCTTCGATGGTGACTAAAGAACACAAATCATTTCCCAATGTCCCGTACGGTGGGTAGTACCGGAAGAAGGTATTTAGTCGTTGCAGTTGAATTAATAATTTTTCTGCAATCTACGTACTAACTGAACGAAACAATTGACAGTTTTTTATAATTCAATCTCAGGATGTGTTGTATGTATTTTATGTGATGTTGTCGAAACCAACCGTGCTAATCTGGCACCGTTTAAAGTCATTAATCATAATAAACGAATAAATTAATGTAATATATAAATAAGCGATCAATATCTATCTTGATTATCACAATACTATTTAATGTCTTACGTCAGTCACTGGATATTTTATATTAAAATCACAAAGTCAAGATAAAAGTCTTAAAGATAGTAAATAATTATTTTACTGTGGTTTTATATGTTGCAAAAACAACAAGACAAACATCGTGAAAGTTCAATTTAAATTATATTTCCTTAAAATAATTTTAAACAATACAAATAGAATACAAAAGTACAAACAAAACAAGAATACTATTCATCCGGATCTCTGTACGAAATCACATAGAGCTGAGTGCAGTCATTAAAAACTTTCGCCTTCTTACACACATCGTGATCCAAATTCATCCCGTTTATATTTTGAGCGCATGTATCGCCGACATCCGATATCAAAATCCTCGGATCATACCTATGTATCGCCTGAACCCTCTTGTAGTAGTTCCGTATATTTATTATACCATCGTTCGACATGATACCAAACTTCTTTAGCACACAATGAATGATGCACGGTATATCATTTCTGTCAATACGAAGAGGATATTTATATAAATTGCGCGGGTACATTTCCATGAGGCACTCCTGGGTTATGACGTCACTTGTCTTGTCGCGAGCGTATTGAATCGATAGCGATGGTTCAGTATCCAAACTTTGGGAAAAGAACTTATGTTGGTAAGTATTCACCGATATTCCTAAAGATAAAACTGCGAGGATGCGTAGAACTGAAACGATCAAAGTTAGGGACGAAGTTGTACAAATAGTAGTGGAATCATAAAAATAAAATTTTTTTCTCTGTTTTAAATAATGGAGCATTTGAAATAAAATTCTCATAAGTTTTCTAGCAGATAAAAATGTCACTTTTCATATTTAAGTATGAATTCTAAATCATATGTATGGAGTTGTTCGTTACGGTAACAAACTGTTCTAGTTCAAAAATATTAAAATATTGTTCTCAAAATGCTATTATTTTAATTCAAATATATTTAGGAAACAAATGATGTTTCTATCGCGTTTCAATTTTTATCAACTTCAATTATTATTAGTAGGTACAGTTATTTGTAAATAGTTTAATAAGTTTTTAAGTTTTGCGATTCCAAAATAAATTATGTTCATGTATTGTATTGTATATGTTAGTGTTTTTATTATGATCACCGCAATTCATGTAGTGATAATATTATAAAACAATAAAAAATAACACATTTTATAGAGTAGTATAGTGATAAATTTAGATTCTAAATTTACAATTTATATTCGAATAATAAAAAGATGTTATAACGTTATTTTTTATATTTCTAATCAAAAACAGCAAACAATTTTATATAACGAAGTTTTTAATGTATACGGAACAATTTTATAATATACATTCAGTAGAACAGTAAAAAACATACATTTTAAAACATTCAAATGAGTTTCGGCGGAGTAGTATTTAAATTTATGCACTTATATATTGCGTTTATAATTTTAAGCGTTCAGTAAAACGTGATAACGTGGTATGCGTGTGTCGTAAAACACGTATTTAAAAACCGTTTGTAAAGCTTTAATTTTTTTATGACGTACTATATTATATGTGATCTTTTTTTCTTTTTATATTTTTTATATTATGAAGAACATTTGGGATTTTTCGTTTTCCAAAACTGTTAATATTTACTATTCTTAGTTATATGAAA
Organism: Melitaea cinxia; assembly: GCF_905220565.1. Lineage (NCBI taxonomy): Eukaryota > Metazoa > Arthropoda > Insecta > Lepidoptera > Nymphalidae > Melitaea > Melitaea cinxia. The sequence goes on from NC_059412.1 coordinate 6,848,050, forward strand.
AGATACTAACAAAAAGTTTTATCACATGTAGTAATTTGCAAGGAATTGCTTCAAACTCACTCCATATCTCTTCGTATTCTCTTACACAAACATAGTAGTTTATGTTTTTGCTCTAAAACTCAACAATATAAAGTATCAACACGTAAGTATGAAAAAATGTGTGTACATAAAATACTTACTTTCCATACTTCTTTGTGACTTCTATGTAATCCTATTATATACTATGATTCTTTACCCATTAATTTTATACATTAAAATCAGACATAGTTTCATAGGTATATTACATCACCAACTGAAAGTTTTGGCGTTAACCAAGAATATTGTTTCTAAACTCTAATGGGGAATATTTTATATACTTGGCAAAATTTGTCAAACAATCGCTATTGTTCATAGTTTCGATAACAACGGAAAACAATTGTTATCGCAGCTGGATAGAAATTTCAAGGTGTAGGTTTTAAATTGTTAGAACAACTGGAACTTTAAAACTCACTATATCATTGTAAAGAAAAAAATATATATATGCTCTTATAATAAAAGAAGCCACTAGGCCATTGGTTTGAATACGTGATCTTCATCGAAATTTCAAAGGTTAAAATTTTCAAGGATGTTTTAGCGCCGTTGATATTTTAAGTATTAGAAAGGACATTAATTTAGTCAACATTTATAGTGGCTATCGTCTTATTTATCTGTATGTCCTTTATAGAATCGTAAAGTATGCATTTAATCATGTCATGATCTTCAGCAAAGTGTTGTGCATGAGCCCACAAAGGGTTTTGAGTTGGTATGACCAAAAAAAAGCGTAGCAACGCGCGCGGTGTACAACTGGTTAAGTTATAAAATCAGAAAACATTGAGTCGGTAAAACTTTTGAATTTCTTTTGTAACTTATATTTATCAAAAGAATACTAAATATTATAACTTAAATATCTAAAATTAAAATAAAAGCTAAACTTATAAATTGAGCAGCGTGGTTGATTAAGCTCCGATCCTTCTACTACACAAAGAAAAGGTTTTATGTTCAGCTGTGGGAAGTTACAGGCTCAATATTGATTGTGTTCGCATATAAGTAGTACAACCAAGTCTTTTATTCATGTGGAACCAAGATTCGCTTCGCTTCAGCCTGTAATAACCCACTACTGGGCATAGGTCTCTTTCCCCATGTAGGAGAAGGATCAGAGCTTAATCCACCACGCTGCTCCAATGCGGGTTGGCGTATATTTTCCCTACTATGAGTAGCGATCGCTATCAGGTGTACATGATAACAAGCGGGACAAACGGCTTAACGTGCTCTCCGAAGCACGGTGGGGAGACCCACAAGGACTGCACAAACACCCAGACCACGGCATATTGCCCATATATTCTATATGGCTAATAAAAATATTTGACATGTGCGAGGATCGAACCCGCAACCGCCAGCGCAACAGGTACAAGCCATGGCTGTGACCGTTGCGACAACGCGGCGTTGCCAACCGATATTCACAGCTAGTAAATTACGTAAGATTAAACAATGATTAATTGATCTTTATTTCATAAACATTGATGTTCTCACACTACCGCCTGCATTTCCCTATTCGGGTTCCTGACATTTTGCGAGATGAAATGTAGCAATTTATAACCGTAACCGTAGCCCTTGTCAGCTACCAGCACCTAAATTGATTTGATTTATGATGCCATAATGATATTGTGAGTAAAATCAATCAAAAATATAGACATATGCATTTTGGACATAAATAAAATATTTCTGTTATTCGGATCTATACAATCCATACAAATAAATAAAATCGAAGTGTCTGTTTGTAATTATAATATATGTAGATTTCAGGTAGAAACATTGTTTCTATATGTATAAATAGGGTGGGGGTGGGGTGGGGGGGGGGTATTAAGAACTTGCTATTTGAGTGTGAATAAACGGTCAACCAAGTGCCAATGTATATTTTCTTTGCGCCTGTTAATTTATAGAATAAGGCGAAATAATTCTCAGTAATATTAAAATAACCGTTTAATACTAAATGCATATGTATGCACACGGTACATATACCAAAATAATATTTTTTTTTACGATTTTTGTCGTCTGTATGTCTGTCTGTTTATTTTTTCCATCTAATCTCTGAAACGGCTGGACCGATTTTGACGGAACTTTCACCGTCAGATAGCTGATGTAATAAGAAGTAATTTAGGCTACTTTTGTTTTAGAAATTTATTTATTTTGTAACTCTGCGAACTGAATAATACTTTTTTTTTATTCTACGCAGACGAAGTCGCGGTCACATCTAATATTAGATAAAAGAAATGGTTTAGTTTAAAATACTTGTAATGAGCGCCAAATGTTTATTGATCTCCAACGAAATGAGATTCTCAGCAGTAGTGTAGATGTAGCGGAGTGTAATGATAAGCGGTTACCGTAACCTATGGATGCATGCAACACCTGGAGTATCACAAACCTATTTCCGTACCAGGTCATGTGTTTTTTTTTTAAATAACTTCATTGCTATACTAAAAAACCGTCTAAGTAGAAATTGTTGCTTTTATAGATTGAGTTTTAAGTTCAAATTGGTACGAAGTGACATAAATCACTACAATTATGACTACAATTTGTACGCAGCATTTTGTTTAGAACTTTTTCTGGTTAACTACGGTTAAAAAAAAATTAGCAAGATTTAGATTCGGAAATATATCGGACATTGATACGGGAGAATTGATCAGCCTTATAGGATACAATTTAGCCTATGACATCCCACTGCTCGGCATATACCACTTTTTCCGTGTAGTGGAAGGGTCGGAGCTTTAATCTACCATGTTGCTCCACTGCGGGTTGGCGCTGTCAGGTGTATATACCAATGTGCTCTCCGGGGCACGGTGGGAAGGACAACTAGACAGGACAGACAACTAGGCCAGAGCGATGTCAGGTCTTATAAATAAGTACCTTTCATATAAAGCACACGATAAATGTCAGATAAAGATGTAAGTATCATCATGCTACTTCGTATCACCACCTATCTTGATTCGATCGCTAACAAGTCACCTTGGTACTTATGATCACGATTATTTTCTTTCTAGGTATACATTAACATATTGAATAGCAACATAACCATAACAATATACTTGTAATGCAGAAAAAACGTCCAGAGATTAGTCCCCAACCAACGATTTTACATTACGTCAAGGAAATAAGAGATAAATTAGGATCACCTAAAGATTGTCGTATCGGATAAATACATATTAGAAATGCATATGAGAAACAAGATTTACGGCCACGATGTTGATAATGATAAAATATTTTGTCCTCATATGTTGAACAATAAGTAAATTTCATAAAATGTATATTTCTCAAATAATGTTCGCGTGTGCCAAGTTTGTTATTCCAGGTAAAGGTCCGATAGATGATCCTCAATCTAAAAAATAATAAAAATTTTGTTTGCTTTAAAAATAGAGTGGAATTCGATGCAATAATTTAAGAAATAATTTCATATTTTTTAAGTACAGGGTAAAAAACAGAACAATGAATAAATAATAGAAAACACAACCAAGCTCAGGATTTCTATTGAACATTCAGAAATAAAATCTCACTCGCTACGAATGAACACTTAATTAATTTAACTACAGCTGGGCGAGAGATTTTAATTAATTGTTAATACACCGTCTTATATTGAAGTACAATTTCAATGGTATTTATTAAAAATTAACGAAACAAATGTTATTTAAATATAATAATTTCCATTAAAGATGTATGGAAGATATGTATGGATTTTAAATGTTTTTAGCATTAATAAAAATTATTTGCTGAAATGTAGGTACACATGTAACTTTTCAAACGATTGCACTCAATTGGATAGTATTCTAAAAATTTTATTCAGGACACTCCGTATATCATTCGTTTATAAGAAAATTTAAAATTTCCAAAAATAAATATTTTTTAATACGAAGTTCCACCGAGAAAGAGAGTTTGATGTATTATGTATATTATAGATCATAGTTTTGTTTGTTTTTTTACACTCTTTCATAGTAAGAAAGTCCAAGTAATTTTATTTATTTATTATTTGTTTAAAAATACAAAAAACACATTATTAACACTTATTCATAAGCCTGCCACGAAAACTCATAAGAATTTATCCGGACAAGCCGCCGCTTCGCATACCATATTATTATATAATATCTTTACCGTACTGTACCATATTATAGCAACTAATTCTAAACTAAGCTTGTGACTATTAAACGCTTAAAGATTTCAATAAATGTTCTTTTAGAGATCTTCTATATTTGCGTTTGTCCAGGTATAACTTTTGTAGATCTTCGGGAAGTTCATTAACGAATGCGGGTATAACGGTGTTTAACATTCTAGCTCCGTAAAAAATTCTAGCATTCGGTATAACAAATTTTTTTGAGCTTTGAATATTTCTTAATTGGGTCTACATTTTTCGATTAATGAAAAAGGATCATTAACTTCATTTAGGACATTGAATTTCACCAACGGTAAATACATCCATGACATTACAATATTTAAAAATATCACTTTCATTTAAGCTACTTTTATTTTTTAATTTGTGTGTTGTTGTTTAATTATATTGTATTTTAATTGCTAAATTTAATGTATACGTGTTACAAGGAATCATTCATCAAATGTCTCACACAACTCAAAAAAGATTAGATTAGCTAATAAGATGTTGAAGCTTTTATAAAATCCCAAAAGCTCAATCGCCTTTTAACAGAAAAAAAAAATGCGACTACTATGTGCTTCTTAATAGCACAAATTACTGTTTTAAGCAGATAATATTAGATAGATAAGATTATATAAATAATGTCTAAAATAAATTTTTTATAATTTTTTATTTTTTAGACAACAAGAATAAAAAAAAGCCTAAAAAATATTTCACTTCCTCCCACTTACAGGTGAAAATAGTTAAAATTAACGTGTCACTGATATTTGGGCCTTTTATATTTATACTTAATGGTGTGGGGGTTTACGTGAGAATCCTAAACTAACATGAGATAAAGCTGTTTGCAGAGACGACGTGTATCCCGTAGATTGGCTCTGCTCACCGCTCCAATAACGCCTACCTTTGTGTTGCTGCCAAAGATCGGGAATCGAGACAACTAATAATTGGCTATTTGAAAGTGACGAAGTCGTTACGTGACACTGCATAAATGAAACTAATGTGTAGTTTTGATTTCGTTAGAAATATATTTGTGTAACCTTTATTAGCTATTATTTAAAGCTGATATTGAGGTATGGACGACATTCTTTCGTAACATACTTTAAAGTATTGTAAAGTGTGATCAAGTAAATTGTTACATAATAGGTGCAACGTACACACGTCCAAAATCTAATAATCGTTGTGTTAGCGACTTTCTGCACCTTTTCATTTCTCATTATGCTTAAAAGATAAATTAAGTATGTCAACTAAGGATATCACGCACGTACAAATGTTTCCGTACATTTAGACATTTAAGATATTTTAGAATTATACTAAAGGTTGTGACGTTTATAATTTCTAAACTACCAAACTGAAGTCCACGAAATATTTACGGAACAGTTTTTAAAAAGTTAAGGTAAAATTAACCTTTTTTTTATACCAATATTATACTAATATACCATTTCGTTTTATTATCTGAAATAAATAAAAATATCAAAATGTAGGTAAATATTTGTAAGCTTTAAATATAGTTTAAATCTATTTCTGAGTACTTTATAATTAAATTTCGTTCGGACGACACTCTAATTTCCTCTTTCATCTGACGTTTTGCAGATATTCCTAGAATATTCCGAAGAGACCGTGAATATATTTTAAGCCTTAAACGATGTCGTTTATAAATACCACAGAAAAATATTTGATTCTTTGTCGCAAATGTAACTTTTGCTTTCACTGTGAAATAATTTGCGCAGCTAAATGTTTCTTCTGAATTTTTTATTGTATATTATAAAACTTAATTTGAGTTTGTTTGATTGTGAGTTTGTTTATTTTTCTCGGCTCATCAGTTTGACTACTGCTCATTGAATTTTGTATGAATGTAGCTTAAGACCCTGAAAACACGGTGGTTACCTTTATACAAAAAAAAAACATGTTATTTCATAGGGAATGCAAAAAAAAAAAACGCTAAAAGAGCAACTGGCTGCTTCTACAATTTTTGTTTTCAAGGAGTCAGTTTCTATATTTATATTATTGGAACATACAAATAAAAAGACGGAAATAATTGATTTGATTAGAAAAAAAAGAAAACATAATTGGTATGCCCGTCTCAAATATGATTTCGCATTATTTTAACTAGTTAATGTACATTGAATTGCATTAATGTACATTAAATGATTGAATGAAAACTATATTTTAACCGAATTATATTTTTTATACATGTTACATCAGAACTTTTGACTGGGTGAACCGATTTTGATGAATTTTATTTTAATCGACAGGTTTTGCGTGTTATGTGGTCCTATTTAAATTTAATTGAGATCTGACAAGTACTTTTAGAGTTATATCTAATATTGCGTATTTACTTGACTGCTTTTTCGTCCCCCGACGTTGTATTAAACCGCACAACTTTTCACTGGGTTAATCGATTTTGTTGATTCTTACTTTAATCGTAAGCTAATGCTTGTTATGTAGTTTTGTTTAAATTTGATCAAGATCTGAATACTACTTTTTGAGTAATCTTTGATAGCGCGTATTTACTGACTATTTTTTCGTCTACTTACGTTGTATTACTCGTCGATGTAATTAAAGTAGTTTTTTTTTCGTTTGTGAGCAAACACAATTAAACTTAATCGAGTATCCATATTAGCTATATTGTTATTCATTGAGTTTTTAATCTTACTAAAATTTTATATCTGTGTAATTTTGTAAAGGCATCGCAATAAAATAATATTTTGGTCGTTCTACATTCAAATCTTTTATTATTTTTTTTTGTTTCATTTATTTATCACATAAGTTGTCACCACATAAGTCTTTTATTTATGTGATATATTATTAAGTTTTGTCTGTTTTGACAAGCTTTTTGTATCTACAGATATTAATCTTTACGAGAAGAAAGTTTCTCCCAAACCACATAATTATAACAAATATTCTACTCATGTTGCTGCTCGTTGTTTGTATGTTCAAAAACGCATTATACGTAGACACGGCACATTGTATTTATTTTTATGTAGATAACAATTACAGATAAGGTAATTTCGTAACTAATGGTAATGAAATTATGTTTAATAGACATTGACATTTTGTACAAAATATCAAATTACAATAATGTTTTGTATTTTTTATTATTATATAGTATTTAAATATTTAAACTGCAAGTGATAAGCTTCGACTAACTTAAATATTTTTTTAAGATGCCGTAAGCATTTTGAGGTGAAAATGATGTTTTTATTAAATTCGATTTTTCATATATCTTCATATCTAGTATTAACTTCAAACGGTTGAGTAGTTGTATCAAGAGAAAAGTATAAACGTCTATCCATTCGCAAGTTCATTGATTTCTGTTAAATTTTAGTTTAAATTTGTAGCAGTGGTACCTGTGGTAGCTGTTAAAGTAACAGTTGCAGCAGCAATTGCAATGGTACTGGTATTTACAATAGATAATATGTAGTAATAATTCCAGTAACACTAATAGAAGAAGTATATGTAAATATATGTCATATATATCAAAAAGAAATGACGGTTTTTAACATATATCTAGCGATTCCTTCTTATTTATAGATATATAGATTCCTGATAGCCACGGCAGTACACAGCAGTACACAGTCCAGTGACAAATGTAAATAAATGAGACAAATCTTCGATATTAAATTAAAGGGATATTTATACTAGTATATGCTTATACCAACTAGCTAGCTATAACCAATTGTACTTCGTTACTTTATTATAACTACATAAAAACAAGAATAAACGTACATCAACTTGAACCTTTTCTTTTAAAAGTAGCATTTGTTGTTTTCAATGAAGATATTGAGACCAAAGAAATGCGATCAAATGCTCTTTCAAAGGAAGAAGTTCAAATGGTGTTTATTATTTTGATTCCGTAGTTTAAAAAATACTCAAAGAATTTCCTGCAAGGAGAGTATTTTTCTATTCAAATTTTTCTTTCAACATTGAAATGCGAGCACGTTTAAAAAGTATTAACTCACTGGAAAGGAATAAATATCTGACGAACAAAAGAAAAAAAAAAGCCATTAAAAACATGTTTAGTTCTGTTAATTTTGTTTACCGCAAGACTACTGCGCATACAAATGATTCCCGTCCAGATGGTTGAAGCGTTTTATTATCTTTTTGGTATTCTTAAACAAACAATACGCGAGCGTAACTTTAATTAGACTGTAAAATGTAAAATAACGTAATGTAATCGTAACCTTTACGTTGAAAATAATTTATTTTAGTGTTGTATTAAGTTTTGTAAAAAATATTTAGAGTTGAAAGTTAAACTGAAAAACAATAAGTAGTTAATAAAAACGCCTTTCACTTTTTTCTTTGTAACGTGATATTTAAATCAACGTATAACATTTTAAGTCTAATCTTAAATACAGTTTTTTTTTCTATAAAATTTACAATTCTAACATTGTGCTATAGCAACTCTATCGCCAGCATGCCAACAGTTTGTAATTTGCCGAATTGACAATATTGTTGATTGGCGGCCTAGCAACAGAGGTTGTTGATTGAAGTGTAACAATTTTATTAGAATAATGACTAGTTTCACCGCTTACTGTTAAAGCTATTTTACTTATAACAGTATTAGACAGATAAAAGATTACCATACATTTTTCGTAATCACTGTCAAATTTCACTGTATCTGTAGATGTGTCTATTTGTAACTTGTGGAGTAAAAATTGTTGTTTATTAGTTGAGGTGAAACTGGCCCTATGTACGGAAAGCGTTATAAAAATGGTATTTTAAAATAATAAATAAATAAATGCCACACACTCAACGGCCCCCACCAGCATCCTGTGTCGGGGGTCCGGAAACACACACAATACACAAGCACAAACGGCCAGACCACGGCAAATATCTGTATGGCCAGTACAAAAGTTTGCCATGTGCGAGGATCGAACCCACAACCGCCAGCGCAACAGCTACAAACCAGTGCTGTGACAGTTACCCCAACGTGTCGTCAATATGAACTGTTATTAACAGAGCCGGATTTAGAGGTCTGGAGGCCTCAGGGCAACAAAGGAGTAGAGGCCCAATGGGCCCAAATAATATTTCAAATAAAATGAACAATTTTTAAAAGATAAAACGCGAAAAAAAACATGAAAGAAAAGTTGTTTGCTACTGTTTACTAGTCTGAATTTGATTATTTTTCCGTAGTCTCTATTGTGTGGGGCCCCTCTTTTGGGGAGGCCCAGAAGCTGTAGCCGCGGCTGCCCACCTCTAAATCCAACCCTGGTTATTAACAACATTTCAATGAAATATCAATGCGTTATATGACGAAAAGATGAATTTTACAGGAGCTTATTATTTCTCCATTTTAAAGTTTTAAATTACTCGATTACCTAAATTGATAAAAACAATAATTACGTTATCAGTAATCGATTTCCGACGGAAATTTGTGAAACAATCGTAACAGCAGAATTATGGTTTCAAAATAATTATTCGATGCCAACATTTATAGCATTTTCTTTCCATTTTATTCTTAATTTGAAATTTTATTTTTTAGTTTTAAGCTACAGAGAGGAATGAAATTCAACTCTGCTCTTTAGAAATATTAAGGACACGAAAGGTAAACTATTTAGATTAAAATCTGTATCCGGGTGGTTTCTTTGTGAAAATGAAATGTTTATAAAATGCTATTTTAAATTATTCCTTACTTATTTACTTTACTATTAATATATTGTTGCTTATATATGTTGTTCGAAATTTCATCTCAGAATAACCGCGTCATAGGATTTGCTATGTCATACATATTGACGGTGTCAAAAGATTAATTTCCTATTTCACGTAAAAATGTGAAACTATTTCCGTTCTCGACAAATCAAAAAGTTAGTGCGTAGTATAAAATCTAAATTTTTTAAGAATACGTATTTGGTTTGAAGTTTGGCCCGAGCTTGGGTCATATATATTGGGAAGTCATATTTAGTACAGGAAATAATATTTACATAGAATATGCATTTTAAGCCTACACTTTAGGTACGAATTTATTTATTAGTATATATTAACCGGCTTTGAATCCTCTCTGAGACACCAACATGTTAGAACAATATTTAATGAGTATTAAAAAATAAAATAAAAATAATGTATAAAAATAAAAATAATAGTAGTAGTACTATAAACTTCCAACATTAAATAGTAAATCTAGATTCAGAAAGTGTCATTGATATTTCAAAACCATTTGGTCGCAAATTTCCACCGGAGATGAAACTAGATGAGATCGCATAAAAAACTTGATATAAAATGATAACATTGGTAAACAAAGACTATGCTCTCTTTGTTCCAAAGGCAAAACAATAATAAAATGTAAAATACACTACTATTTGACACGCAAATAAAATAAAGATTAATTTATAAAGGTTTCCCTGTTTTTTTTTTTCCTTTTTATTAAACAAGGTTCAAAAGTGTTTTGGAAACCCACTTGAATCAAGCCTTTTTGAAATTTTATTTGAGAGGCATCTAATTTCTTTGTCGTATTCGCAAACCCAACAGTTTTTTATACAGCCTGGCCTAAATCGAAGTGTCTGACGTTGATCTTACGTTTGATACGTATTTACACAGTCTCATTTTACGCACTTTCATTCCCACTAGGGGAGGCGTTATAGCCGGCTTCACCTTTCTAATTAATGATGTAGGTTGTCTACACAGTTGAGACTAGCAATTTGATGAAATTGAGTGATAGTATTTACACTTCAGGTTGCTAAGGGAAGATAGTTTGCATACGAACGAGCACATAGGGGTGTTATATAAGATAGAAGAAGTTCAATATTATTGGTTATATAATAGTTATTATTTACGTAATCTAATTAAAGTGTTTATAGTTTTACTACTGTTGAGTTTTCACATGAGATATTTCACATGTTGGTAGCATCTCATTCACTATAATTAATTAAAGAATTCTTTATACGTTGTAAAATGACCAATTAAAAATTAGTCTTTATATATACTAGATCGTTCAATAAGTCCCGAGACTAACCTGGAAATGGCGCATATATTAAAAACTCTTTTGATTTTTAAAAAGTACTGGCTATCAATACAAGAATATGTGTCAAATTTTTAAAAATGGAACAATAAAATTATTGATTTTGAAACATTTAAGTGACGCTACGGTTGTAATTTCGATACAATGGAAAAAAAACGAGTTTCGCGTGTTGATAAAACATTGTTTTTTAATGGGAAAAAATACCGTTGAAGCACAGCAATGGCTTATAAAATGTTATGCAGGATCAGCTCCCTCTAAAGCAACCATTTGTCGGTGGTATGCCGACTTCAAACGCGGTCGCATGGACACCAATGATGGGGAACGCTCAGGTCGTCCAAATGAAGCAGTGACTCAACAAAATATTAACCAAGTCCTCAAAATCGTATTGGAAGATCGGAAGGTAAAAGTGCGAGAGATAGCCGAGATAGTGAAGATTTCAGCTGGTAGTGTTTTCACTATTTTACATAAAAATTTGGCCATGAAAAAGCTTTTTTCTAAGTGGGTGCCGCGTTTGCTTACAACTTATCAAAAGGAACAACGTATCAATGATTCAGAGCGATGTTTGGCGCTGATGAATCATAATAAAAAGGATTTTTTACGTCGGTATGTAACAATGGATGAAACCTGGATATACCATTTCACTCCGGAATCCAATCGGCAGGCAGCGGAGTGGAGAGCGGCTGGTGAAAGCCGCCCGAAGCGTCCAAAGACTCAGAAATCGGCCGGTAAGGTTATGGCGTCTATATTTTGGGATGCGCATGGAATACTTTTCATCGACTACCTTGAAAAGGAGCAAAATATAAATAGTAACTATTACATGTGCTTATTGGAGCGATTGAAGTACGAAATTGCGGATAAACGGCCTCACGTGAACAAAAAGAAAGTGGTGTTTCACCAGGACAACGCGCCTTGTCACAAGTCCGTGAGAACGATGGCCAAAATTAACGAATTGGGCTTCGAATTGCTTCCTCATCTCCCTTATTCGCCAGACTTGGCCCCCAGCGATTACTGGCTGTTTGCAGACCTCAAAAAAATGCTTCAGGGTAAGAAATTTGACTCAAATAGTGAAGTTATCGCAGCAACGGAGGCTTATTTTGAAGCCAAAGACAAATCGTTCTACACACATGGGATAGAAAAGTTAGAAAAGCGTTGGAGGGACTGTATCGCTCTTGGAGGAGACTATGTTGATGAATAAAAATTAATTTTATAAAAAAGACCTTTTTTTAGTACTTAGTCTCGGGACTTATTGAACCACGTGTTACCTCATAACATTTCACTGGGTTGATATTTATGATTCTTATTTTAATAAAATGTTGATGTTTGTCTTGTGATTTCATTTAAATTTGATCGAGATTTGATGACGACTTGTTATCTTAGATAACGCGTATTTACTTGACTACTACATTGTATTACTAGTTGATGTAAGTCGGTTTTTGTTTTCGTTTAAAATTATGATAATGTTAAAATTAAACTTGTATGTATTTAAGTTCACAGTACAATTCCGCTAAACTAAAAAAGTTCAGTATATTATAATACCTAAATAGAATAACGAATTTAGGATTTAAATTCGTTCGATAAAAATAGTTAAATCAATTAAATATTTAAGTAGCTTTTTAAATCACTCTGTCACTTTTTTATCTTTTAATTTAGAGAACAATAGAGATCAAAAAGAAAAGAACAAATCAAGAGTGAATAGGCATCTTCTACAATCGGGTGACATCGCAGTTAAGCGCTAGCCTAGTATTTAAGAAAAAAAAATTAACTGATGATATTCGAATCACCTGATGTATTTATTTTAATCTGTTTGCAGCTTTTAAATTGTGATAAGCTTTTGTGAGCTACAGTTCATTATTTCAACGGATTCGGAATTAAATCGCGTAAATAAATGCAAAGGTCAAAGATAACAGCATAGGAATATAACAGGATTAGTATGAAAAATGTTTTATTTTTTGTGCCTTTTATATTTTTTATAAAAATATTACTTAATTTTAATTTTTATGAAAAGTTTATATGAAAAAACTAATATTTAAATATAAAATGAAACTTAACTTTGACTTTATATTATAATTTTGTACCAAAAAATGTTTTGACTCAAGAAGTTTATGAACTTTGAATTTATCTACTGTAAAACTGTTACACGTAAGTTTTTACTAAATTACGTTGTACAAGGATTCATTATTTATGAACGTCTCAGTAAAAAAAGTTAATAATTGTAAAATAAAATAATTTATACTTACGTTAATAGTTTATATAAAATATATGTATTATTTCTGTGTAAAGTATCGCCAATGAAGCCCGAATACATAGACACGTTACGGAATCTGGTTTATTATGTATGTAAATTAAGATAAATTTGAAATTCAAATTATGAGCTGCGGGAAAAATACTTTGAGATGCCAACCTTTGTTTCATTATCAGCCGTCGTTTTATTTACATTTAATTACGAAATATTTTTATAAGTGTGTTGTGATGGGCTAAATGTTTAAATTGAGAACACGTAATATTGGTTTAGATCCATATTGGCACTAATTAATTTTCAAGAGCTAAATTTGCATTTAATTACATCTAGTGGTTGGCGGTTATGGAAATATTGCGAACAAACCAGCCTATCCGTAAACCTGGAGTAAAGCAGCGTGACAAATTATGTTCCAACTCTTCTCTGTCGTTCATGAAGGGACTCATTTTCTATTCCGTTATTTTGAAGTAAGCTCTATGTTCATTTTTGATACTTACTTACTCCTCTGGCTCAGCGATCCGTAGTGGATCTTGGCCGACACCACAAATCTTTAGCGATTCCGGTTTAGAGCTGTCTAGCGCCAGTCAGCTGTCACCAGCTTGCGCAGGTCTCTGCACCTTGTCCTCTCAGCGGTACTTTTGGCACCCCACGGGCCTACAGCCGTCATTTTTCCCTAAGTATGCATTTTTGATAATATGTAGTTAATTTGTTTTCATTACAGTATAAATCAAATAGTTGACAAAAACTATGTACCTACAATGCAAAAAAAGATAATTAATAATTTTAAATGAGAATTGTTTTTTATTCCATAGACATAATCTCTACGGTTTCCTAATCCCTGTTAAAAGGTGGGTCGAGGACTAAGTTTGTTTCGATTAATTAAGCCCTTCAAATTTCAGAGGGCGGAATGAATAAAAAGAAATTTCAAGATTACGCCGAAACCCGAATACAAATAATGTAAAAGAATAAATAAAACGGTATTATAAGTAAATACTTTCGGTGTTGATGGATACTTTTATTTTATAGGTATCTCGTTGCTTATAAAGAGCTATTTATATATCCTTACTGCAGCAAAGTATTTTTTGTTTACTTATTTTTTAGTTTTATAATTAAAATAAAGGTTATTTCGTATTAATACTCGATTGCTTCTAGTATTCCACGTATGTTTAGACCACGAAAAACTTGAATACTTATACAACTGTTTATCTTGAGTTGCGATCGAATTTCCGAATGTTAGCTCAACATGCAGTAGCTGTCACAACTACATCTAATATATAAAATTCTCGTGTCATGGTGTTAAACATTGAACTCCTCCGAAACGGCTCGACCGATTTTAATAAAATTTTGTGGGCATATCGGGTAGGTCTGAGAATCGGCCAATATCTATTTTTCATACCCCTAAGTTATAAGGGGGGGGGGGGGGATTAAGCGGGTTAATAACATATATGGCAAAGAAACGTTTGCGGGGTCAGCTAGTATTATATGGAAATGAAAAAGTATCGTTATGTATAAAATTGACTCAAAGTAAAGTTGATTTGAACACAAATAAAAACAAAAGAAAACATTGAAAACTTTAATTAATGAACGTTCATTAACTCTATGAACTTCGACATGGAAGAAAATATGAAAATGAAGGCATAAATCAAATGAACTCTACGGGATTCTTATAAAGCTCGATCCATAATTAAAAGTTTCTGTGAAAAATTGCGAATTTGCGGACGACGGTAATTTCAAAATAAGACCATCGTAAGTTGAAATCGGGTCATTGACTCCTTACTGAGAAGTTTGAGGTATTGTTTTTTAGTTTAGTAATACCTAATTAAAGTCTAATCTTTTTATTCCACATTGGTACTTACTGCTTACGGTTCGGTACTGTACGTAAGATACGGTGTATACGGTTATATTAGGATAAATTTTAAAGTCTATGTGATATCTGAAGACAATTTAAATAATAATACTATAGTACAAATATGAAATACTAAAAAATGTAACAACAATGCTTACAATTGTTTTTATAAATTTGAACTAAAGAAAAATACATATCAGGCATTTGTACATCTTTCTTATTTGCTAATGTGTTTTTTTGTATTTTGGTGTACAATAAAGAATATTAAATTTAATTCAATTCAATCAAAGAATATAGCCACCCCCTCTATTCCCGTGGGTGTCGTAAGAGGCGACTAAGGGATAACACAGTTCCACTACTACCTTGGAACTTAAAAAGCCGACCGATGGCGGGATAACCATCCAACTGCTGGCTTTAAAATATACTGGACGAAGACGAGCAGCAGCGTCTTCGGTGCGACAAAGCCAGCCTTGCGGTCATTAACCCGCCTACCCAGCGCGGTGACTATGGGCAAAACACACGAGTTCACGCCATTTTTGGCGCGAACTTGTGAAGGCCTATGTCCAGAAGTGGAATGCGAAAGGCTGCTGTGATGATGATGATGTGAATTGAATTAGGTAGGTTGAAAAGAAAGTATAAAGTATTTTATCACCGTATTTTGTTTATTATAATTCATTTGAGTGCGAGTATATTTTCTTGACGTGTGTTTTATTTTTACATTCTCTGTATTCATTACGTATGTTACGTGACCGTGGTTGTTTAAGTTGAGTGGGGTCTGAATTGTATAAATTCTTATCAGTCTAGAAGCTTACATTATGTTGAAATAATATATATCTATATATATAAAAATGAATGTTTGTCTGTATGTCTTTTATATAATTGTAGACTATGCTTTTGATCATGTCATGATCTTTTGAGCCATGAGCCCACAAAGGCGTCTGACTTGGTACGACCAAAAAAAAAATGCGTAGCAACGCGTGCAGGGCACAGCTAGTATTTCAATAAAAGTAAGAATATAAATTACTTTGAACACATTAAACATATAGGTAATGTGAAATATATGATACAAGCTGTGCCCGCGGTTTCACCCGCGTTAATTCGAAGAAAAAACGTACTAAAACATAATATAGCTTGTATCCTTCCTCGGTAAATGGACTATCTATTAGACTAGTGCGTTCAAGCAAATTAACAAACTCATAAGCCCTGTAATGTTAGTATAAATAATAATATTAAGAAATGTATCCACATATAATCTATACAAATAAATAAAATTGGAGTGTCTGTTTGTAATATTGAAATAACCGTTTTGACCGAAGTAACATTTTTTACAATTTTTGTCTGTCTGTCTGTCAGTCTGTTTGTTCCGGCTAATCTCTGAAACGGCTGGATCGATTTTGACGGGACTTTCACTTGCAGTTGAGTAAAATATAAGTAGCCTAAGGCTACTTATATTTAAGTTTTTTTTTTTAATAACTGCGAACCAAACAATAATTATTTTTGTTAAATTTAACGCGGACGAAGTCGCGGTCACGTATTGTATATCTGATATAGTTGTAATAAAAATTATGTTGATGTTGACTCGTTGACTTATTCGATTTCCTCTTCGACTTAGATCTGATATTTGTCTTTCGTACAAACAGTTTCTGGTCCTAGTGCTGTCCTAGTTGGTTTGTGTAAAGTGCTTTGAAGTGCACCAAGAGATACGACTTGCTATTGTAAAACTGACAACGATCATAACTCCCGGGAGGAAATTATTCGCCAAGCGGTAGTTTCGCAATATCCATCATGTTATTCTGCTTCTCTAATTCTGCACTGTCTTCTATAAAGAAAATAGAGATTTGCATAGCGACTCGATACAATACACACAATACTTCAATTAATAAATGGGTAGATCAACGAATCTCAAATTTTCGCCAAAAAGAATTATATACTCTAGAAGTTAAAGACAGTAATTGTTAGCATTGCTTTTTTATTTACGCACATTCGTTTACGTATTATTTGTTGCGGTGTATCTACATAATATTCTTTTTCTCTAGACATTCAGTCTCTCCTGTTTGCGCTTTCAGTGAATAAGAATTTTTCATTCCTTCAATTTACCGTTTTACGAGCTTGATTTAATGTAGTGGCTTGCGATCTTCAGTATCGCTTTGATTTTTTACTGACTAATCCATTAGTAAGCGTTCTGTTTCATTAGAATTTAGACGTTTTTTATATGGACTGATTTTTTACTCTAGTCCAATCCAGAATTATGTTAAAATGTAAGAATTTATTGGTATATTTTGTAATTATCTTTGAATCTTTTGGACTTACAATATTTTTTACTCAGTTTAAAAGCAGACATAGATTATAAAAATACCAAACTGAAACATGTGAGTTTTCTAGTATTCTTTATATCCATTTATACGACGAGTAAAACTTCGACATTGAAAAATTTGCAAATGTTTAACCGAATTATCATATAAAGTGAAAATCTGTGCACGTGTTATTTCCATTATCGAGATCCGGGAGGAGATTTCGATGGGTTCGACAGTGGATCCGATTTGTTAGCACCTAAATGTCTTAAGTTTTCACGGAAAATATTTCAATGGGGAATCTCAGACTATGAGTTGCGTATTTCAGTGTATATTTTAGATTTATTACCGTATAATTAAACAAAAATTACTGAGGAAATTCTGTAAGAAATATATAATTAATAAATTAATTGGCTAGAGCGCCGACACGGTCAGTCGGAGACGCGGGTTCGAATCCCGCTGGAGCGGTCAATTTTTGATATGATATTCAAAAAATGTTTAGAATCCCTAATGTGTGGATAATGGTAACACAAAAATAAAATCGTACATAATAAATTAATATAATATACAACACTGATTAATCGTAAAATATTCGTGTGTTTATGATTTTTTTTTTAATTTTTATAATAATCAAAGGCTTAATAAGGCTTATTTTACTTGTTTATTTTATGTGAGATTTTGGTTAATGACTAAAATGCTTACGCTTACGTGCTTACGCTTCAGCTTTTAATATCCCACTGCTGGGCATACGCCTCTTTATCCATGTAGGACAAGGATCAGTGCTTAATCCACCACGCTGCTCCAATGCGGGTTGGCGGATATATCTCCGAGGCACGGTGGGGAGACCCACAAGGACTAACAACCGGACCGGAAATAAATATTTGTATAAACACTTATTATCCATTCCAAACGGGAATCTAATCCGCCACCGTCGGTGTTTATGCACCGCTGACAAGGCGCAAGCATTATTAGACCAGAGCGGTCGTCACTAAAATGTGACTAGAATGCGGCGCCATCTTATTACGGTATGATGTCATAAAGAAAAGTAATATAAAACAATTTGTAATATAAGTTGACGTTAAATTGATAACATTTTTTGTGAGTTTTTGGAAGTGTATTAAACAAACAGGTTGATACAAAAATATAAAAACCTATTTGCAAAATTTAAAATATCCAAAACAGTTATTATTTGACAGTTTATTAGAAAACAAGTAAGCGAAACAAATAGACAGAAACTAACAATAACTTCTTTAGCATAGTTATGTATAGAAATACTATACTTTATATAGTATTTTATACATATACAAATATATGCAGGATACGATATATAGGATCTGTAATTTTTAAGTAAAAGTGTAACGAAGTAATTTAAAATAAATTAATAAATGAATGTTAGTACAAAGTTGAAGATGAGAAAGTTCCGGTACGACATCTATCGACTTTATCTGAACTTGGAGTTACTCTGAAATTACCGTCCTCTAAGAACCACTTACGTTCCTTCGAAATATTTCTATTACTTACGGAGTTGATATGATCATGAATTATATGAGGTTTGTTATTGTATTCGGATGTGGGAATTATTAGTAACTGTCGAAAGTTATATCATATTACTGTCCTATTGCAAAATAAACTTGGATTGTTCATCATTACAGCCTATACAGTCCACTGCTGGACATAGGCCTCCACAAGTTTACGTCAAAAATAACGTGAACTCATGTGCTTTGCCCATAGTCACCGCGCTTGGCAGGCGGGTTGGTGACCGCAGTACTGGCTTTGTCGCACCAAAGACGCTGCTGCCCGTCTTCGGCCTGTGTATTTCAAAGCCAGCAGTTGGATGGTTATCCCGCCATCGGTCGGCTTCTTAAGTTCCAAGATGGTTGTGGAACCTTGTTATCCCTTAGTCGCCTCTTACGACACCCACGGGAAGAGAGGGGGTGGCTAAATTCTTTAGTGCCGTAGCCACACAGCACGGATTGTTATTACTATTTTATTTTTTTCTACATCAGTTAAATATATAAAATATTATATTAATTAACCGTTTTCAACGTTAAACGTTCTATAAATTTGAACTTTCAGCGCGCTTATTAATTCAACCAATGAAATGTCAAAATGTCGTCTCAAACGGTCCACCTTTGTGTATTTGACCAATGAGAGCGCCAGAATCACCGACGCGCATGCGCAATCGAGCCTCACGAAGAAAGCAGCGCCCGCGGCGACCAACAACTACGACATCTACCATCTAACGGCACGCGTCGTCATTGCGTTCGTTGAAACTGAAAATTAAAACGTGGACGGCCGGCATATATCCTAAAAGTCGCAACAATATTGTCAAGAATCACTCCCGTCTTCCGTTCCTGCTGAGCCTGGTGAGTTGTGCATGATATCTCTTATTCATCTATTCAAGTCGTGTACCGCTTATTTACCGGCGAGTGTATATTTATGCTCGATCCAGACTGTACGCAGATTGACATTTCATTATTATAAAAGAACCGCATTCGTTTGCTTACACATAATTTTTTATATGATATATTTATTTCGTTATATAACTTTTATAGGGTATATGTAAATATGTATAATGTTTAATGCTCAGGTTTAATGAATAAATGTATTAATATCTTAATCATTATATCTACTAATATTAAATAATTTATTTGGTACAATGACTTTTAATATTAATCATCTTAGCTTCTTACAAAATAATATTTAAAATGTCAACTCTTCATTTACTGATATAAAATATTTGAGAAGTAAATCTTATTAGGTGTTATAACAAATAAATATCTTGTCTTGTCTTAAAAGAGCAAAACTTCAAATCACGATACATCTAGATTGGGGGTGTCAAATTCAATTTTACAGAGGGCTATATATTAAATTTAGATTAGAAAATGTGGGTGGGCCAGATTTAAATTAAAAAAAAAAATGTAGTGTGCACATTTTAAAACTTCCGTAGAGGAATCGAGTGAAGTCATGATTCTTCTTTCTGTGACACATTGCGATCTTGGGTCGTACCTTTCCCTGATCTAGATGGTTCTTACGCTTGCCTATCAAGAATAAATAGAAATAGTGTATACACGGAATAGTGAAAATATTTATTTGTTACTAAATAAATCTAAGTACATTAATGGTGTCGGAAAAGGATTTAATGTAACAGAAAGCATCGGTTCATTCGTCTTAAATGACATCTATTTGTAGCGCAAATGAAGAAACATCGTTTAGGGTTATTCCATACTACAAAATCTGCAAACAAAAATAATTTAAAATAAAGTTTATACGTGAATTTACTTAATGTAATATATCTGCTTCTGTTTGTTTTCTAATGTAACTTTTTGTGATTATTAATATAATATTGTATAAAAAAGAGTTTATGTAATAAATAATATATTTTTTCTCCGTTTACGGACACACATAAGAAAATCCCATCAAACGATAATTTTGTAAATTGTACAGTAATTTATATTTAAATACTTAATATAAAACTTTTATACAGCTCATTCTGTATAACAATACGAATTTGAATCTACGACAAGAAAAAACATAATCAAATTTCAAACACTTAAATTTTATTGTAAGATATGATTATGGAAACGCCTTTAGTAGAAATATGCAACAGAAAGATCGCACTAGATAGATAGCATAAGATCGCAAAGCTTTGAGGTTTGAGCTTTGACGTTTTTTGAAAAAGATAAAACTTTGTTGTGTTTTAATTGTAAATAAAATATATTTTTTATCTTTATGTTAGTACTAGTGACCCGCCCTGGCTTCGCACGGGTGCAATGCGAATACTAAATATACTACAGAATATCTTTATTTATAGTATGAAGCTAGCTTATAGCATGGTTATTAACATAATAGTCGCAAAATGATCACTTTGGTGCTGAATGAGATTATGCCTATCATCTGTCATATTTTCAACTTCTCCCTTACTTCCAAGACCTTTCCTAATATTTGGCGTTTTGCTAATGTTATACCTATCCCTAAACTTTCTAAGCCTTCATTACCCTCACACTATCGGCCTATATCTATTCTTCCTTTCCTATCTAAAATTCTCAAACGTATCATACATTTCCAGCTTACCTTGTTCTTAACTAAGCACAATATTCTGAGTCCTTTCCAGTCTGGCTTCCGACTGGGCCACAGCACTGTGACGGCACTTGCAAAGGTATTTGACGACATTCGATTTGGAATGGACAATAAACAAGTCACCATATTGGCATTACTAGACTTTAGCAACGCATTTAATACCGTTGATCACGACATCCTTTTAGCTGTGCTAGAGTCTATAAATATATCCAGCAATGTTGTAGAGTGGTTTCATTCCTATCTGTTTGGACGTCAACAGCGCATCGCTGTCGGAGATCGTTATTCCTCATATTGCCGTCTCAGTGCTGGTGTTCCCCAAGGTAGTGTGTTCTCCCCACTTTTGTTCTCTATCTTCATAAATACTGTCACCGAACTCCTTACTGTTTCCTTTCACCTTTATGCTGATGACCTGCAGATTTATTAATTGATAACGCCAGTTGAGAACATTGTAAAAGCCGTAGAGACATTAAACACTAACCTGAACACCATTATAAACTGGAGTCAGTCTTTTGGTCTGTCAGTCAATGTCAGCAAGTCACAGCTCTCAATCATTGGGACATCTAAGCAGTTGTCTAAAATTCCTTTTAGTAACATACCGAACGTTACATTAAACGGGACCATCTTAGGCTATTCCAACGTCGTAAAAGATCTAGGTGTCATTGTTGATAGTTCTCTTTCGTGGCGTCCTCACGTCGCTGAGGTAAGCAAAAGGATTTTTGCTACCTTTCACTCGCTCAAGAGGTGGGAAAAATTTCTTGCCTATCAAGACAAAGATATCTCTTGTGAATAGTTTGATGCTTCCTATATTGGACTACGCAGATGCATGTTATCCTGATTTGTCGGAAGAATTGACCAATAAGCTTGTCCGCCTGCAAAATCTCTGCATTAGATTTATATATGGACTCAAAAAATTCGATCATGTCTCGCAGTACCGCTCAAAACTCGGATGGCTCCCAATAAAGCACCGTCGTAACCTCCATGTCGTAACTCTCCTTTATTCCATTCTTTTTCGTACGTCTTCCCCGCTATACCTTAAAGAGCGCTTTTCTTTCCTAGGTAACCCTACATTTCACCTAAATCTTTGCTCTCTAAATGATAACAAGTTAAGTTTACCTAAATATAACACGAGCACATATTCCAGCTCTTTCTCTGTAAAGGCGGTAAAACTGTGGAATGCCCTTCCTTCTAAAATCCGTCAATCCCCTACTATATCTGTCTTCAAAAATCGAGTTAAGAACTTTTACAAAACTATGACTTGATTTCTTACACGCAACATTCGCCATTATTTTCCCAAAACGACTTATAGTTGTACCCACTTAAGTATTATTTTTTTTTTAATTATTATTATTTATTTATTTATTATATTATACATTTAATTATTTTTTATCTATTTATACTTTTTAATACCGTGAGTATTGCGCATGTGTGGATATACGTATAATATATGGATTGTATATATTATTTAATTATATATTATATTATATTCTTAAGCTGCACAAGCCCTTAAATTCAACAAGCTCCTTTCTGGTGGGTTGTCTGGAAGAGATCACTATCTAGTGATAAGACCGCCCGTTGCATGCGACGTAATTATTATTTTTTCTTTCCCTTTAAGCTTTATACTTATGTAATTGTTATATGTCACTGTGTGCAATAAAGTTATTTATTATTATTATAATAACAACATTCAAATATGCGTCGTTAGATTACACGTTGTTATAGAATGCGTTGAAGAAATAAAGATTCACTGCTCGCTTCCCGTAGGTGATAGCGTGATAATTTGTAGCCTATATGTTGACCCGAATTCTTAATAATATTCGTGCCAAATTTGAAGTAAATCCATGCAGTACTTTTTGAGTTTATCCCGGACATACGTACAGACAAACAGACAAAAATTCTAAAAACTATATTTTTGGCTTCGGTATCGATGGTAGATCACACCCCAAATATTCTTTTAAAAAAATATTCAATGTACAGTTTTGACTTTCCTACCATTTTAATCCACTCTGTTACTTCTATTTTATTTAGTCGCCCGGACAGACTTCGTTCTGTCAAAAAAAAATTTTTATTTTTTTTTTTACTATTAAAACCTTCCGTGGACCTTAAGTATATATTACTATCCATTCTGTTACAAAAAATAAATTTGCCGAATCGGTCGAGCCATTCTCGAGTTATGCGTTTAGCAACATTCATTTTTATTATATAGACTAGCTGCTCGGATAGACTTTGTTCTGTCAAAAGTTAATAGTAATTTTTTTTATTTTTTTATTTTTTATTTTTGTATTAAAACCTTCCGTGGGCCTTAACTAACACAGAAAAAATAAATTAGCCGAATTGGTGGAGCCATTCTCGAGTTATGAGCTTAGCAATATTCATTTTTATTATAATATAGATAAGATGATATTCATAATAACAACCTTGAAATAAATTGACATTAAGTGAACTCCTCCTAACTGTACATATTGATTTCTGTGTCTGAAAATAGCATCGATCGATGAAGCGACGCTTAGGTCCATCAGCCATCAGCTTTCAGCAGTTCAAATATCAGTTTCTATATTAAACGAAGAAAGTTTTATTTATATTTACTATCATATTTGTTCCCTCGAAATATATTTTATTACTTACGTCTTTAGGTATGTAGCCAGAGATATAACATACCAAAGGTACTCTTGGCGAGTTCGAATATTGTAATACTGTTTGGTGATGTGTATTTTTTGCACAGTCTGCTCATTAGATTTTGTCTCGACATATGACAATATTTGAAAAGGGTGTCAAAATTTTTCGAAAATTTGATTGTTATAAAACCCAATAAAAAACTTTCACATTTCACATTCAATACTGTTATATTTATCAGAGAGAAAAACAGGAGGAAAAACAGGAGGGAAAGGATCAATTATTATACGAATATAAGCATAAAAATGATAACAGTGCAAACACGATGACAATTTAAATTTTATATTGTTCTTCACTAAGAGTTTTGGACACATTTTGAAAACAAAATATTAAGTCGTTTCATGTTAATAATGTGTAATTATAATATTAATTAAGTTGATATTAATTGCTTTTAGATAATTTTATCGATTGCTAAATGTTCATGAACTCTCTTACACTTTCACATCTGGCTTATTCAGTTTTTACCCAATATATGTGAGGATTTCCTCTAACTTTTGCTATCAAACTTTTACTGTCAATACTGGCAAAACTATGAGGGATTACAGAAACTTCGGAGTAAACGACCGTTTTTAATATTTGCAATGAAGATAGATTTAAATATAATAATACTCTGTTCAGTTGTCTAAACTGTTTTTTCATTTCGCCAATCAAATCGTAGTTCTGAATTCAGAAATCATTTTGGAGTACCTTCTTTAAACCGTCTTACATAGATTACCATCCGTACCGTCTTTTACAGAATTATAAAAAGCAGATGATAGAATTTTTTATAATTTTTAACTCTTAATAAAGTATCACACTAGAAGTCATAAAAATCGTGTTTGACGGTGAATTAGCGTCATCATCGCTAGAAATGAAGTCGTAACACATTGCACAAAACTTAAAAAAACCGATGAATATATGGTAAATGTAAAATATATATTATTTGAATATAATTTACTTAATTTTTTTAGCAAGTTGCAAAATAATTAAAAAATTTTTTATGTAAAGTAAAGTAAAGCATGTGGTACCAAAGATTTACGGTCGAAACTAGGTCACTATTATAAAAGAAAATTTACTAACATAATTACAGTCCAGATTTGTTGTTCTAAAAAAATATTTTTAGGTTACTATTTGTTCTAACAACACAACCATTTAAAATATTACTTCAGATATTATCTCTCTGATTATGTGTGTAATAGTTTTAGGTGGTTTCGTATTATCTAAATCTCAAAAATTAAAAGTAGAACTAAATTCAAAAGTGATGTGTATGAGTGGAACTTATCGAAAGCCAGTAAATTAACGTGTCTTTATATTATATTTTATTTTAGAACAAAAAATATTTTTAAGGTCACTAATAGCTACATACACTTTTATGTCAAATCATAATAAATATTTGCAGGCAAATCAAAATGGTCAATATGTTTTATAAAAACAGTATTGCGTCGTAGTATCATCATTTAAAATATATATTACTGTTTAACCGATCTTTATTTATTGAACTAGACTCTTACAGCTAGACCTCGTCTATATTAAGCAGAGTTTGAAGTTTAATCAACCATTGCAATATTGCGAATTATCGGTTAATTATTGTCAACCATGAGATATGATCGTTATTAGGCGCCTTTGTCATCTGGGGGCACGGTAGTGCCCCCGCCAAGACGAACCAAAAAAAAAAAAAAAAAACGAAATCTGATTGTCAAATAACCGAGCTTCTTGAGCTCTTCTGAGCCATAATGTAGAGACACACAAGGACCCAGACCGGATACAAGTATTTGCACAAATTCAAATATCCGGCCCGACCATTTACATTAGAAAACGTTGCATTTAATGGAACCTCTTCACTAGTTAGACAATGGTTTCGCTATATTCTTTATGTATACTACTCCTATTTTATGTATGATGTGTGATAAAAAGATATGTATAATTTATAACTATTTTAAAACAGCAAACTGAACTATATTATAGTCTAAGTAAGAATGTTCAGTAAGGTACCATGAAATAAGTATTAAAAGTTAATAATGCTAAGTGAATCTGGTAATAAGCATTTCGTAATATTTTATGCAACTTTTAATGCAGCTGTGTAAACTAAATCGTTATATTTTTTAGTATGTTTGTTTTGTATTTGGACGTCTGACACCTCAGTCCTCCCGTGATCATGGTTGCTGTAAAGTATCAGAAACGTCGGGTCTAATAAACCACGATAAAATCCAAAAAAGTTGATTGATTATAAAGATTTATCTATTTATTACAATTATTCAATTATTCCTTTACAGGCCACACACAGATATACTAAGTGAAGTTTATGATGGTTGTATGCGTAGGTTGTTTTAATATAATAAAAATAAATATCCAACCAATGTTGTTTATTCTAATTTATACTCTGCAATAGCAATTTATACTCCAAACATGCTACGATTGATACCATTGTAGCTGTTACCGTAGAGGCTCTACGAAATCTATATAAGTAGCGAAATTGTAATAGTCTTGTGTGGTTGATATTTTTTTTCTTTTCTGGGAGTTCTCATTTTATTGATATTACATTTTTGTTTAAAATGGAAGCAATAACAGTACTACTTTACTTATTCACTGTGTACTTATACAATAAGCGATTTGCCTCTCTGAACTCATTTGGTTATTTTTCGACTAAGTTCCGTACGTCGATTATATTGAAATTATTTATTCCTTAACTTTTTTTTGGCGCAATTAAGATATATTCAATTAATCCTATTTTTCTTTTTGGTCTTTTATTTTTATTTTTAATTATATAATAATATTTTAATTACTCCTTTTTATGTTGCATGTGGTATTAACTTTTACAAGTAGTGTTTATAAGTAATCCCTACTAATATTATAAATGTGAATGTAAGTTTCTTTGTTACGCTTTCACGCGAAAACTACTTAATCGATCATCATGAAACTTTGGATACGTATTCTTCGAGGTATTAGAAGTAACATAGAATACTTTTTATTAAAAAAATGAGAAAGTTAAAATCTCTCTCTAATACTTATTTAATAGTTTTTAATGTGGGCGAAGCCGCGGGTAAAAGCTAGTTTGTAATAAATACTTATCAGGAATCTATATCTCTATTTGTAATTATAGCTAATTCTTCTAGTATAATCAATATTCAGAATTTATTAAATTGATTTTAATGGACGTATCTCAGAAGTTACAAGACTGACTTTTATTTTTATTTAAGGTATATTCTTCAAATACTTATACAGATAGACTTTTAAGATAATTACAGGCTTTGATTAATCCATCCTATGGCTCATTTGAACGCAGTAGAATAGCTAGTTCCAATCTAATAAAGGTGGAAACACAAAACGCAGTGGAAACTAATTTTTAAATCTGGTTCCGCAAAGTGATCTCACATTGAAGATATTTTAAAAATAACTCTTATATTTGATGTCAATGGCTTTTGTTTCCATCGTGACATATTTCATCATAAATCTGTCACGTGGGCGATTTTCATGAACGCATCGTAATGAATGAACACTGAAATATGATATGTCCAGTGGAGAATATACTCTAAAGTTAGGAGAATACAGTGTGTAATACAATATATTCTTAGTTATTTTCATTGAAAATTCATGTTTAATAGCGTGTTGTCACGTAGTCACAGATTTTGACGAGGGACCGTGACTTTATCCTTTTTAGTGTCGTCAGGGTGTAAAATATTTTCAGATAAGGGATACATATAAATTGCGTTCATTTAATTCAGGCGTATATAATTATACCGAAAATTCACGAATTAAGAACATCTTACTATCCCAGTTTTCTCATTGTAATCAATTTTTATTTGAATACAGATTTACTTTTATGATTTTTTCATTTCATTTTCATTTTTTCGGTGGATTCGTTTTGTGGTTGGATTTTTAAGGTTCGCAATTAATGCAACCTAGCATTGTAGAAAACTAATTAGAGATTCTGTAGAGCTCTACTCTACGAAAACAATTGTAGGAAATAATTTGCAAAGTTTGAATTATAATACCGGTGTTCGTTCTGATAAACCTCTTTTGATATTCGAATAAAACGTTTACTAATTTAGTTTTAGATTAAGAATAAGAAGTATATTAGTTTTTAAATTCCTTTTAACTCGGACCGTCTGTTGATAAATAGGTTTGAGAATTCATTACGAACTTCATACGTACCACTACCGTTTTACTTGTTTGTTTTTAATTTTTTTGTGTTTTACAGTCTCTTTAATACATTTAATTAAGCTAAAACTTTAAATCTCGAGTCCAAACTAACAATAAGATAACATAAAAAAGACAAACATTTTTAAGGTATTGGCCATATGGGCTTTTATTAAGTTAAAAGTTAAGGTTTGGTTTGTCTAGAAGAAATGGCTAAATACCCATAAGTCCGCCCATTTTACTTCACAGTCTGTAAATATTTTTTTAAATGTGTTTATTGTTTAAAATGTAGTTGTGGTGTACAATAAAGTATAAATAAATAAATAAGTTTTCTGTCACTTTGGTCACAAACCTTTTTTTAGAGAAACTTGTTGGAACGAAGCTCTTTACGGCAGGCTTGAAATTTGGCTTGGCAACCGAACTGAAAAAAATGTGATACTAAAACCGTAAGAAAAATATATAACGGAAGTGACGTAATATCAGTCACACGACTGTATAATATGACGTTTGTAAAACTAAAATATTACTAGTAAACTTTTTTTAAAATTATTTATGTAATTTTATACTGTCGAAAAAATAAAGAAACATGTTTTTTTATTTCACTTAATAGTTTGAATTATTATTTTGTTTGTTTTTTTACGGTATTTGTTATTTTCTAAAATACTAAATTTCCTAAATACTTTTATGTACTTAATTAAAAACCAATCAATAAAATTAAAAAAAATCAAGAACTAGAAAATATATATAAAATTCAACATTTTTTTTCAAATTGTGTTGCTTCTATACTATCCGAGCGAAACTTCGTTCCTACCTGGTGTCCCATGACGCCACATAATATTTTTTTTTAATTTCGTTTAAATACGTTTTTAAATAATTGATATCCGAGTGTTGTTATCCAAATAAAAAAAAAAAACTAAGAATTTAAGCACAAACATTAAATCATCATTACAGCCTATACAGTCCACTGCTGGACATAGGCCTCCACAAGTTCACGCCAAAAATAACGTGAACTCATGTGTTTTGCCAATAGTCACCACGCTGGGCAGGCGGGTTGGTGACCGCAGGGCTGGCTTTGTCGCACCGAAGACGCTGCTGCCCGTCTTCGGCCTGTGTATTTCAAAGCCAGCAGTTGGATGGTTATCCCGCCACCGGTCGGCTTTTTAAGTTCCAAGGTCGTAGCGGAACTGTGTTAGCCCTTAGTCGCCTCTTACGACACCCACGGGAAGAGAGGGGGAGGGGAGGAAACATTAAATAAAGATATAGAATTTTGTAACTTTATGCCTGTTATTATTCTTATCTATTTATTTCGTCTATTTTAGACTATAATAGGATAATTATACTTGTAACATTTACTAAACAGCCTGTTATTATACTAATTACTTCTTATAACTAGTGTATTATTACTTTGTCTATAGTTTATTCAAGAAAAGCGAAGGTCATAATAAATTACAGCCAAAGGCGAGCACTTAAAGTATCAAGTTCGTCGCACTAACT
The DNA here is from genome assembly GCF_905220565.1 of Melitaea cinxia. Lineage (NCBI taxonomy): Eukaryota > Metazoa > Arthropoda > Insecta > Lepidoptera > Nymphalidae > Melitaea > Melitaea cinxia. The sequence goes on from NC_059412.1 coordinate 6,877,891, forward strand.
AGATGTAACAAGATCGTTTAGTTTAATTTTAGATCTTCAAAGTCTATAACGACAAATATTTTTGATTTTTAAATCATTGGATAATGATTTGACTAGTAAAATGTTTTTAGTGTATGAACTAATGTCATTCTCCTCGTCAAAAAAAAAAAAAAATTAGAGTGCTGCTGGTCTTAAATTTTGTGCCAGACCGATTTTACATTAGTGTAATTATAATATTGTTTACATTTCATCTCGATCGGACGCAAAAAAGAAATCAAAAACGTTCAAAATACACTTTGTAAGTACATGTAAGTACATATCTACAATCCATCTTTTTAGTTACATATATTATTTTAAATTTATTACATGTCCAATACACAGGTACAGGTACAGGTACATGTATGTGTTTAACTTTAGAAAAAGTTTTTGTTTCTGTACGTATATAAAACTAAACAAGTGAGTCAGATTATTAAAAATTTTGTTTTATTTCTTCCTTACAGGAAGTAACACAAAGAAAATAGATTCAAATTTAAAAGAATAAATGTCATAACTTTAAATTATTTTTCGTATAACCATCAGCAGTTTTATAATAAATTGTGTTATTTAACAGGTTAAATAGGTACTTTGTGCCATTTTCCGCCTTCTTCACTTTACTTTTTGGATTTTTTACCATTCCTCCCTGTAAACACACGTGTATCTTTTTACCATATCTATTTTGTGTATAAGGAAACATGATCATGATATTTAATAAAAAATGAGGCAGTCGTAAATTATGACCCAACGAGGAACGAATTATAGGGGTAATAAATATCGTCGACTAGCTTGAAGTGACGTCAATTGCTCCTAGAGAGGAATGACACCATAGTGAGTTGCTGTTTTTCTTTATACAAAATAAATCTACGAAGTAAATAAGTAAAATAAAGTAATAAAGTAAGTAATTTATAAAAGAACCAAGTTCCCTCAAAGTCTTTATTATTTTGTAGTAGCTGATGATGTAGAATTATAGCAAGTTCATTCAAATTATAATTAATAACCGTGTTTCTGTTCAGTATACACTAATCTGGTTCTAGCTTAGCTTAGAAAAAAATGCTTGGAAAAGTCTGTTTTCATAAAATTTATTTATTATTCGAAGAAGTAGGTCAAGAATACAGATGTCGAGCTTACTGGTTTTGTTTTTATATATGAAGAATTCTATTAATTCAAAACAATATAGTAAGTATCTTTATTAATTAAAACTAATATAGATGACAAAACATTATTCAAAATATCTTGCCAAATATTTTTGTCGAAGCTAGGAAGTTTACTGTACTCGCCCTATTGCAATCAAATATTATAAATTGAGTTTTGACTTCGTAATTGATTTAGTATTAACTAAGTTTACACCTTTTACCAATTGATTGTATAAGAATGACTTTTTAACAAGTTTGGTTTACTATTTTATTAATAATCATCAAATTTACTTCATTACGATCGAACTGCAATAACTACTATAAAAACTAAACGATTTGTCAATATGAAATTTCATATTTTAAATTATATCTTCAGAATCACAACCATTAAAATCGTATCCAATTTCGTATAGGATTTCGAATGATGCCGTAACAAATGACATTTGTTTTGGGCGTGCACAGATACGTGGATGAGTAAACCACTCCAGGGTATTATGGTGTGGTATAAATCTATGTTCTATGTACCCATATAAAAACAGACAACCTAACCTATAAAGAGTTTATCCAAGAATTGACAAAGAAGTACACACAGTAGCACTAATGTGCTTGTAAATAATCAGATACACTATTCAACTTTATAATTAATAATAATAAGTGAACTTCGAACAACTGTACGTTATTTATTGTAAGTCATAAATAATTAACAATTATCGATGCTTGAAGGAATAAGGCTTATTTATTACAAAGGAGCCAATTAAAGTTAATAAATAAGTACAGTACAAAGTATTCTTCTCAATTAATTGACGCGTATTTTATTTGCAAGACACTTTTGTAAATTTAATTGGCTCTTCATTTATCGCCATCAATTTGTTTTGCTTACTTTATATATATATTTATTTAAGTTTACAAGTTTGGATTAACTTGCTTACTTCTGAGAAATTATTGTTACTTATATGTTGATGACGGTAATTACATTTTAAATGTTACAATGGACGATATATAGACGTAGGTATATATTGTATACGCCTGTATTATCCCACTGCTGAGCCTCTTACTCATGTAGGAGAAGGATCAGAGCTTAATCCACCACGTTGCTCCAATGCGGGTTGGCGGATATATTCCCTACTATGAGTAACGATCGCTATCAGGTGTAGATGATAATAACAGGGATCGACAGTTTAACGTGCTCTCCAAGGCACGAGACTCACAAGGGTTGCACAAAGACCCAGATCACGGTAAACATCTGTATAACCAATACAAATGTTTGTCATGTACGAGGATCGAACCTGCAACCGCCAGCGAAACAGCCACAGACCAGTGCTGAGACCGTTGTGCAAACGCGTCGTCACTTAAACTGTATGATGTTTATTTATTAACTAGCTAATCCGACAGATGTTATCGCTAAACGCGTGTAGTTGCAATTTTATTAGAAAAAATGAAAAAAAAAAACTTATTGGTCCGGTCGCTTACAAGTAGTATTTTTTTTTTTAAATACACACTAGTGTACTGATCATGATAGTTTGTAAACTGCTTATTGATACCAGAGCTCTTTATTATAAATGGAAATGGAATGGAATGTAATCCACTTCAATTACTCCATTCGACGTTTTACTATATTTTTATATATAGAAGAATATACACGTGTATATATCAAAACATTGACGAGAAATCGAATTGCTTTGTACAAGCTAAATGTGAACCTGCGACAATCTTGTTTTCATTTCTTTGTCAGTAATACTGAAGGAAATCATTTCTACACTATACTCATAGAAGACGGTGTCTTAAACATAAAACGTTATAAATAGTTTTATCTCACAATTAAGCCTCATAAGACCGTGGCAGAGCACGTTTTCCTAATTCCCGTATTGGATTCCTTGCAACGTCTACAACGGCAAGCTATTTACAATATGAAGCAGAAATACATTATTTTTCAGTTACCTTGCTATTTTTTGTTGGTTATGAAATGCGCAATAAGTAATCTTGTATATATTTTTTTCATTTTTGTTAAATACTGATAAAGATTGACGTAAGATTGCAATCAATTTGGAATCAGGTGAATAATAATAATATTTACAATGTAGTTATAATTAAGAATTGTCTATCCGCCCTAGATTAAGACACATAAAATAAGATTCATAGAATAACCAAGAGACGCAAACACAGCTTCTGGTCGGCGCCCCCCGACATCTACTAGGCCGAGAAGTAAAAATTAAGTTAGATACATTAAAACCACCAAATCGGTTTCATGTCCTTTATTATTTTAAATTTAAATTATGTTAGTTTATAAGTTCGTTAGTATAAATTGTATTCAAAACGCTCCGAATCCAAAAGTATGTAAATCGTAGTAAAAGTATGTAGTATGTAATCTTTATTAAAAGAATAAATAATAACCCTTTATTATTGTTCCATAATGTTTAGAAATAATTGGATTTTATAATAATCATCACATCAGACCAGCCTTTCTCAGTCCACTACTGGACATAGGCCTGCACAAGTTCACGCCAAAAATGGCATGAACTCATATGTTTTGCCCATTGTCACCACGCTGGGCAGGCGGGTTGGTGGCCGCAGGGCTGGCTTTGTCGCACCGAAGACGCTGCTGCCCATCTTCGGCCTGTGTTTTTCAAAGCCAGCAGTTGGATAGTTATCCCGCCGTCGGTCGGCCGGTTTAAGGTAGTAGTGGAACTGTGTTATCCCTTAGTCGCCTCTTACGACACCCACGGGAAGAGAGGGGGTGGCTATATTCTTTGATGCCGTAACCACTCAGCAAATTTTATAATAATAATAACAAAAAACTTGTTCTTCGACAGAGGCCTCTCTCTCTCGCTGTTCTCATCCACACTGGACCAGACACTTCCTTCGCCTTAATTATGTGTAATTAAAATACATTTTTCTATGAAAAGTTAGAGAAACCGATAAAACCGATGAATATATGATAAATGTAAAATATATATTATTTGAATATAATTTACTAAATTTTTTTAGCAAGTTGCAAAATAATTAAAAAAAATTATGTAAAGTAAAGTAAAGCATGTGGTACCAAAGATTTACGGTCGAAACTAGGTCACTGTTATAAAAGAAAATTTACTAACATAATTACAATCCAGGTTTGTTTTCGTAAAAAAATAAATATTTTTTGGTTATCATTTGTTCTAACAACACAAACATTTAAAATATTACTTAAGATATTATCGCTCTGATTATGTGTGTGATATACTTTTAGGTGGTTTCGTATTATCTAAATCTCAAAAATTAAAAGTAGAACTAAATTAAAAAGTGATGTGTATGAGTGGAACTTATCGAAAGCCAGTAAATTAACGCGTCTTTATATTATATTTTATTTTAGAACAAAAAATATTTTTATGGTCACTAATAGATGCATACACTTTTATGTAAAATCATAATAAATATTTGCAGGCAAATCAAAATGGTCAATATGTTTTATAAAAACAGTATTGCGTCGTAGTATCATCATTTAAAATATATATTGCTGCTTGAACAATCTTTATTTATTGAACTAGACTCTTACAGCTAGACCTCGTCTATATTGAGTACAGTTTGAAGTTTAATCAACCATTGCAACATTGCGAATTATCGGTTAATTATTGTCAACCATGAGATATGATCGTTCTTCTTCTTCTTCTTGTATAATGGCTTCCGTGAGGATTTGCCAATGTCAGAGTGAGTCTATGATTTTATGTTTAGGGTAAATGCTCTGCTAAGAATATTGGTGTCATGAGAGTACAAGTGTTAAATATTTATACGGTATTAAAGTGGCAGATTTTCACTGTTGAATTACCTAAAACAAACACAAACACAAATTGTTAATTTATTAGATAGACATCACATTACAATTTAATGTTGTTAGTTGATATATACGAACATAAAATATCAATAAAAGGGGTATGTACATACGATAAAATAGATTTGAAATTACAAGGACGGGGAATAGATGGAGGAAGTAGGTCATAGAGAGAAGAATAATTCTTTGGGCAACAGAAAAAGATATGCTCTGGGGTACCTTCGTCGATCCCACATTCACAAAGGGAGTTGTCCCTGATCCTGATCTTTGCAAGAAATACAGGAGTACATGAGTGTCCAAGTCTAAGGCGACATATTGTTGAACAGACAAATTTGCAAGCTTGACGGTATTGGAAAAACCAAGGTCTAGGAGGGATGGAGTCTTGAATTTCAGCATAATATCTGCCACAGGATCTGCTTGACTGAGACCAAAGGTTATTCCATTTAGTCATCATGTGGGACTTTGCAAATGGGATGAGATCCTGGCAATGTACTCTAAATTGACTAAGGATACCAGATATTGTAGCTTCTTTAGCAAAAGCATCTGCACTTTCATTACCTACAATCCCACTATGTCCAGGAATCCATGCAAGCACAACCCGAATGTTCTGTGAGTGGCATTTAAAAAGTAACTGTCTTATTTTCAGGATGTAAGAAAATTTGTTTTTTGACCGAAATGGGTTTGACACAATAGCTTGAAGAACACTTCTGGAGTCTGACAGTATAATAGACTTATCTAAATGATGTGATTCTATAAAAGAAAGTGCTTCTAAAATAGCTATTGACTCCCCTGTAAAAACTGAAGACATGGCAGGTAATTTAAAGTTTAAAATCACATTTACTTTAGGGATCCAGACGGATACACCAACGCAGCTATGAACAGAAAATTTTGATGCATCCGTAAAAATAAGTATCCAGTCCTTAAACTGTTCGTTTATTATTTGATTAAATTGAATGTTAGCAATAGGTGAGCCTTTTTCAATAGAAAAGTTAAGGATGATGTCAGGTGGGAATATAAGAGATTCAAAAGGAGTATCAAAAAGGGGATTAAGTCGGCATTGATAGATAGGGCAAGGGAGACTAGTCAGTTTTTGGTAACTAATTAAGAGGCATGGGGGATCTTTGTGCAACCAATAATTAGAGGAAGAGAAGAGTCGGGAAAGAGTATGGAGTTTACTAATAAGTGGGTGATAGTGAGATTGAAAGACTTTAAAAAGGAATCTATCAGATAGGTATTGTCTACGAAGATGAAGAGGAGGGTCAACACATTCAACTTGGAGAGCATTAACTGGGGAGGATCGCATGGCGCCTATAATGATTCGTAGTGATTTGGACTGGATCTTGTCTAATGACTTTAAAGATAATTTATTACAGGGTTCTAAGAGAAAAGATCCATAGTCTAAATGACTACGGACGAGGGAATTATAAAGTAGCTTCTGGGAATAAGGATGGGAGCCCCACCATACTCCTGAAAGGGACCGTAACATATTAATGTTCTTTTCACATTTCTGGTTTATGTGATTAATGTGATGTATACCGGTCATCTTTGAGTCCAGATAAACACCCAAGAATCTTACACTATCTTTAACCGGGAAAACTTGTTGGTTACTAGTTATATTAATGTCAGGAACAAGTCTGGAACGAGAGAAAACCACTACAGTACTTTTTTCAATAGATATAGACAACCCATGATTACCTAACCAATCATTCAAATAGGCAATGGCAGAGTTAAGTCGAGTAGTGCATTCATTTATGTCTTTGGAGGAAATATATAGTGATAGGTCATCTGCATATTGAAGGACATTGCAAAAACAATTAACTGAGAGGTCTAAGTCGTAAGTATATATACTATAAAGGAGAGGACTCAAAACAGAGCCTTGAGGGAGTCCTTTCCACACCATTCTTGGAGGGAAAGAAGAATGTCTTGTAGATATAATAATAGAGCGAGAAGAAAAATAGATATAGATAAAATTTGTCATCCTCACAGGGATACTCAGATTTAGCATTTTCTGCCTGAGCACCGGAAGAAGAACATTATCATATGCAGATACCACATCAAGAAATACTCCCACAACTGTTTCTTTTTTAGAAAATGCAATGCGTAAGTCTGTCATGAAGATCCCAAGGCTGTCCATAGTACTAAAGCCTTTTCGAAAACCGAATTGAGTTTTGGAAAGGACTCCTCCACTTTCCATAATCCATTCCAATCGGTTTTTAATAAGATGTTCAAGGATCTTAGCGATAGTGGACGATAATGCTATTGGTCTGTAGCCATATGGGTCTGTACTAAGTTTTCCCGGTTTCAAGATAGGCAAAACTATTTGTCTTCGCCATTCATTTGGAGGAACTTCCGATTGATATATATAATTTAAAATATCTAGGCAAAGTTTTTGAGTAGCTGGACCACTCTTGACAATAAAAGAGTAAGGAATCCCATCCTCACCAGGAGAGGAGTCTGTTAAGGACTGCAAAACCAGTTGAAATTCCTCCATAGAATAGGGGGCATCGAATTGATTTGATGGGATATGATTTGAGGTTATATACGTTGTACACTCTTCCAATGAAGGGACTGATAGAGGTGCCAACTTTTGCGAGAAGGCATTGATCCAAGTAGATGTATCATTGGACTGATGGTTATCACTAGCAGAAAGTGTTCCTCTATATCTCCTAATGTTTTTCCAAACAATAGAAGGGTGAGAGGCAGGGGATAAACTTTCGCAAAAGTGGTACCAGCCACTCTTTTTCTTTTTAGAGAGCAGTCTATTCACTTCAGCTGCCACTCTTTTATAATTTAAATAATTATCAAGACTCATAGAAAGAGAGTATTGTCGCTCTGCATCTTTGCGACGCTTACATGCATTTGAGCAATCTGCATCCCACCAAGGAGGGGATGTCCTTTTAAAAGTGCCAGACCCTTTTAAAGGAATTACCTTTTCAGCACTTTGCAAGAGTGCATTTTTAAAATAATTATATACTAGGTGGACGTTATTTGATTGGACAGGAGGGATATGACTGACTTCATTATCCGTAACTACTGCAAACTGTGACCAATCTGCTTTGGCCACATTAAATTTCAATCTAGGGGGAATAGGGATAACAGTAGGTCTAGAAGAGAATGATAGTGATATAACAATTGGAAAATGATCGCTGCCAAAAGAATGAGGGAGAATGGTCCACGAGGATAGGGAAGAAAGGGATGCAGAGCAGAATGATAAGTCTACAGCACTATTTGGGTTTTGTAGAGGGGAGACTCTGCGAGTGGGGGACCCATCATTTAACATAACAAGGTTATAATCATCTAAGATATCTAAAAAATATGGGGACAAATAATCACAATAATAGGAACCCCAAGATGTGTGATGAATGTTAAAATCACCTAACACAACAATAGGGGGAGAAATAGAGGAGAGGATAGATGAGAATTCACACAGGACATTAATATTGGGTTCAGGTATATACACAGAGAAGAAAGTAATGTTTAAAATGCGGACAGCCACAATATTGATTAAGTCACTGTGTGAGGGAATGGAAACGGAAGAATATATACAGTTCCTGGAGACCAGTATGGCTACTCCAGCTTTGCCATCAGACCTGTCGTCCCGGAGGCATGTATAGCCCGGGACCCTAAAATGAGAACCAGGTCTTAGCCACGTCTCCTGAACGGCAAAAATTAATGGATTGTGCTTTTTAATTAAATATAATAATTCATGGATTTTGTTTTTAACGCTACGACAGTTCCACTGTAGGATGATGTGCTCCATTGTTGGGAATGAGGTTTGCAAGCTGAGTTAAGTTTTTGTGAATATTGTTCGGTAGCTCGGAATCACTGAACCGGGAAAGCAAGTTGATCAGGAGAGAAGTAAGAAGTTCAATAACGTTATCGTTAGGAGAGAGAGAATCATTTGGGACTGCACATCCATTTGGAGATTCAGAAACAGGTGTCTCTACAATCTCCCTATGAGCATGACTGTCATAGCCGGGTGTGATAGGGGGAGGAGGGCGTCGAGGAGTAAATACTGTTTTTTTATAGGAGATTGTCGTTGGAGGAGTATTCTTTCTATTTATAGAGGAAGCCGGAGAAGAGGAAGAGATTCTTGTAGAGTCAGCAAATGAACGTCTTACATGAGGGAATCTGGCAGAAGCTTCGAGGTAAGATATGCTTTCTTGAGACATGATCAATTTAATGGACTTCTGCCTAGAGTATTCTGGGCAAGAAGTATCATTTGCTGAGTGTGGACCAGAGCAGTAAAGACATGTAGGAGATGATACATTACATGTTTCCCCTTCATGCATCTGGGAGCATTTATAGCATCTGGGTTTGGACCTACATTGTGCTTTAATATGTCCAAATCTACAGCACTTGTTACACTGTATTGTTGGTAATAGATAAGTCTCAACTGGTAGAGAGGAGAAGAAACAATAAACACGAGGTGGGAGCTTTTGAGAATTAAAAGTAAGGACAACTGACTGGGTGGGGATCCAGGTAGGGGAACCATCATTAACAGCTTTCCGGCTCAATCTCCTAGCTTTCATAACCTTACCGTATCCAAGGGGAACCTCTAAATTAGATACAAATTCCTCCATAGACCAATCTACTGGGACATCTCGAACAATTCCCATGCGAGATACACTATAAGATGGAATTATTGCGGTAAATCCAGCAGCTCCAAGGGCGGGATGGTCTAGGAATTGATTAGCATGTTCGGCTGATCTAAATTCAATAGAAATTCGGTTCCTACCGATTCTCTTGATACCATCCATTACAATGTTTTTGATGTTGTTTTTGAATAAGAAATGTCCAAATTGAATAGGGCGAAGAACCGTACCGCTATTGGATTCAGACTCAGGTTTGGTGACATGAACAACAAATGGAGCAGCATCATCCGAAGAGTATAACCTCTTGTCGTTTTGAAATTCGGGGCTGGTGTATGTTAATTGAATTGAAGGAATCGACGAAGATGGGTTAACAACTAACCTTTTAGTCTGGTCAGAGTCAGAAGGATCGTTTAAAGGTCTTTTTCTGTTGGTTTTGTTACCCCCACCGGGGTCCGGCGGGTCGGTATCCATTTTTTAAATACAAAAAACAAAAAAAAAACTACTTACAACGTACACTTAACAGTAAACAACACAAACAAATATATAAATAATTCAATTCAAGTGGGAATTGCCAAAAAACAAGAAACAAAATCACTAAACACTCGAAAACGCTTGTAACTGACACTTACCAGCACAGAGCCGATATGATCGTTATTAGGTGCCTTTGTCATCTGATTGTCAAATAACCGAGCTTCTGGAGCTCTTCTGAGCCATAATGTAGAGACACACAAGGACCTAGACCGGACACAACTATTTGCACAAATTCAAATATCCGGCCCGACCATCTACATTGGAAAACGTTGCATTTAATGGAACTGTCATCACCACTTCACTAGTTAGACAATGGTTTCACTATATTCTCTATGTATACTACTCCTATTTTATGTATGATGTGTGATAAAGATATATGTATAATCTATAACTATCAAAAGGTAATAATGCAAAGTGAATCTGCTAATAAGCATTTCGTAATATTTTATGCAACTTTTAAAGCAGCTGTGTAAACTAAATCGTTATATTTTATAGTATGTTTGTTGTATATGGACGTCTGACACCTCAGTCCTCTCGTGATGATGGTTGCTGTAAAGTATCAGAAACGTCGGGCCTAATAAACCGCGATAAAATCCAAAAAAAAGTTGATTGATTATAAAGATTTATCTATTTATTACAATTATTCAATTATTCCTTTACAGGTCACACACAGATATACTAAGTGAAGTTTATGATGGTTGTATGCGTAGGTTGTTTTAATATAATAAAAATAAATATCCAACCAATGTTGTTTATTCTAATTTATACTCTGCAATAGCAATTTATACTCCAAACATGCTACGATTGATACCATTGTAGCTGTTACCGTAGAGGCTCTACGAAATCTATATAAGTAGCGAAATTGTAATAGTCTTGTGTGGTTGATATTTTTTTTCTTTTCTGGGAGTTCTCATTTTATTGATATTACATTTTTGTTTAAAATGGAAGCAATAACAGTACTACTTTACTTATTCACTGTGTACTTATACAATAAGCGATTTGCCTCTCTGAACTCATTTGGTTATTTTTCGACTAAGTTCCGTACGTCGATTATATTGAAATTATTTATTCCTTAACTTTTTTTTGGCGCAATTAAGATATATTCAATTAATCCTATTTTTCTTTTTGGTCTTTTATTTTTATTTTTAATTATATAATAATATTTTAATTACTCCTTTTTATGTTGCATGTGGTATTAACTTTTACAAGTAGTGTTTATAAGTAATCCCTACTAATATTATAAATGTGAATGTAAGTTTCTTTGTTACGCTTTCACGCGAAAACTACTTAATCGATCATCATGAAACTTTGGATACGTATTCTTCGAGGTATTAGAAGTAACATAGAATACTTTTTATTAAAAAAATGAGAAAGTTAAAATCTCTCTCTAATACTTATTTAATAGTTTTTAATGTGGGCGAAGCCGCGGGTAAAAGCTAGTTTGTAATAAATACTTATCAGGAATCTATATCTCTATTTGTAATTATAGCTAATTCTTCTAGTATAATCAATATTCAGAATTTATTAAATTGATTTTAATGGACGTATCTCAGAAGTTACAAGACTGACTTTTATTTTTATTTAAGGTATATTCTTCAAATACTTATACAGATAGACTTTTAAGATAATTACAGGCTTTGATTAATCCATCCTATGGCTCATTTGAACGCAGTAGAATAGCTAGTTCCAATCTAATAAAGGTGGAAACACAAAACGCAGTGGAAACTAATTTTTAAATCTGGTTCCGCAAAGTGATCTCACATTGAAGATATTTTAAAAATAACTCTTATATTTGATGTCAATGGCTTTTGTTTCCATCGTGACATATTTCATCATAAATCTGTCACGTGGGCGATTTTCATGAACGCATCGTAATGAATGAACACTGAAATATGATATGTCCAGTGGAGAATATACTCTAAAGTTAGGAGAATACAGTGTGTAATACAATATATTCTTAGTTATTTTCATTGAAAATTCATGTTTAATAGCGTGTTGTCACGTAGTCACAGATTTTGACGAGGGACCGTGACTTTATCCTTTTTAGTGTCGTCAGGGTGTAAAATATTTTCAGATAAGGGATACATATAAATTGCGTTCATTTAATTCAGGCGTATATAATTATACCGAAAATTCACGAATTAAGAACATCTTACTATCCCAGTTTTCTCATTGTAATCAATTTTTATTTGAATACAGATTTACTTTTATGATTTTTTCATTTCATTTTCATTTTTTCGGTGGATTCGTTTTGTGGTTGGATTTTTAAGGTTCGCAATTAATGCAACCTAGCATTGTAGAAAACTAATTAGAGATTCTGTAGAGCTCTACTCTACGAAAACAATTGTAGGAAATAATTTGCAAAGTTTGAATTATAATACCGGTGTTCGTTCTGATAAACCTCTTTTGATATTCGAATAAAACGTTTACTAATTTAGTTTTAGATTAAGAATAAGAAGTATATTAGTTTTTAAATTCCTTTTAACTCGGACCGTCTGTTGATAAATAGGTTTGAGAATTCATTACGAACTTCATACGTACCACTACCGTTTTACTTGTTTGTTTTTAATTTTTTTGTGTTTTACAGTCTCTTTAATACATTTAATTAAGCTAAAACTTTAAATCTCGAGTCCAAACTAACAATAAGATAACATAAAAAAGACAAACATTTTTAAGGTATTGGCCATATGGGCTTTTATTAAGTTAAAAGTTAAGGTTTGGTTTGTCTAGAAGAAATGGCTAAATACCCATAAGTCCGCCCATTTTACTTCACAGTCTGTAAATATTTTTTTAAATGTGTTTATTGTTTAAAATGTAGTTGTGGTGTACAATAAAGTATAAATAAATAAATAAGTTTTCTGTCACTTTGGTCACAAACCTTTTTTTAGAGAAACTTGTTGGAACGAAGCTCTTTACGGCAGGCTTGAAATTTGGCTTGGCAACCGAACTGAAAAAAATGTGATACTAAAACCGTAAGAAAAATATATAACGGAAGTGACGTAATATCAGTCACACGACTGTATAATATGACGTTTGTAAAACTAAAATATTACTAGTAAACTTTTTTTAAAATTATTTATGTAATTTTATACTGTCGAAAAAATAAAGAAACATGTTTTTTTATTTCACTTAATAGTTTGAATTATTATTTTGTTTGTTTTTTTACGGTATTTGTTATTTTCTAAAATACTAAATTTCCTAAATACTTTTATGTACTTAATTAAAAACCAATCAATAAAATTAAAAAAAATCAAGAACTAGAAAATATATATAAAATTCAACATTTTTTTTCAAATTGTGTTGCTTCTATACTATCCGAGCGAAACTTCGTTCCTACCTGGTGTCCCATGACGCCACATAATATTTTTTTTTAATTTCGTTTAAATACGTTTTTAAATAATTGATATCCGAGTGTTGTTATCCAAATAAAAAAAAAAAACTAAGAATTTAAGCACAAACATTAAATCATCATTACAGCCTATACAGTCCACTGCTGGACATAGGCCTCCACAAGTTCACGCCAAAAATAACGTGAACTCATGTGTTTTGCCAATAGTCACCACGCTGGGCAGGCGGGTTGGTGACCGCAGGGCTGGCTTTGTCGCACCGAAGACGCTGCTGCCCGTCTTCGGCCTGTGTATTTCAAAGCCAGCAGTTGGATGGTTATCCCGCCACCGGTCGGCTTTTTAAGTTCCAAGGTCGTAGCGGAACTGTGTTAGCCCTTAGTCGCCTCTTACGACACCCACGGGAAGAGAGGGGGAGGGGAGGAAACATTAAATAAAGATATAGAATTTTGTAACTTTATGCCTGTTATTATTCTTATCTATTTATTTCGTCTATTTTAGACTATAATAGGATAATTATACTTGTAACATTTACTAAACAGCCTGTTATTATACTAATTACTTCTTATAACTAGTGTATTATTACTTTGTCTATAGTTTATTCAAGAAAAGCGAAGGTCATAATAAATTACAGCCAAAGGCGAGCACTTAAAGTATCAAGTTCGTCGCACTAACTAGATGTAACAAGATCGTTTAGTTTAATTTTAGATCTTCAAAGTCTATAACGACAAATATTTTTGATTTTTAAATCATTGGATAATGATTTGACTAGTAAAATGTTTTTAGTGTATGAACTAATGTCATTCTCCTCGTCAAAAAAAAAAAAAAATTAGAGTGCTGCTGGTCTTAAATTTTGTGCCAGACCGATTTTACATTAGTGTAATTATAATATTGTTTACATTTCATCTCGATCGGACGCAAAAAAGAAATCAAAAACGTTCAAAATACACTTTGTAAGTACATGTAAGTACATATCTACAATCCATCTTTTTAGTTACATATATTATTTTAAATTTATTACATGTCCAATACACAGGTACAGGTACAGGTACATGTATGTGTTTAACTTTAGAAAAAGTTTTTGTTTCTGTACGTATATAAAACTAAACAAGTGAGTCAGATTATTAAAAATTTTGTTTTATTTCTTCCTTACAGGAAGTAACACAAAGAAAATAGATTCAAATTTAAAAGAATAAATGTCATAACTTTAAATTATTTTTCGTATAACCATCAGCAGTTTTATAATAAATTGTGTTATTTAACAGGTTAAATAGGTACTTTGTGCCATTTTCCGCCTTCTTCACTTTACTTTTTGGATTTTTTACCATTCCTCCCTGTAAACACACGTGTATCTTTTTACCATATCTATTTTGTGTATAAGGAAACATGATCATGATATTTAATAAAAAATGAGGCAGTCGTAAATTATGACCCAACGAGGAACGAATTATAGGGGTAATAAATATCGTCGACTAGCTTGAAGTGACGTCAATTGCTCCTAGAGAGGAATGACACCATAGTGAGTTGCTGTTTTTCTTTATACAAAATAAATCTACGAAGTAAATAAGTAAAATAAAGTAATAAAGTAAGTAATTTATAAAAGAACCAAGTTCCCTCAAAGTCTTTATTATTTTGTAGTAGCTGATGATGTAGAATTATAGCAAGTTCATTCAAATTATAATTAATAACCGTGTTTCTGTTCAGTATACACTAATCTGGTTCTAGCTTAGCTTAGAAAAAAATGCTTGGAAAAGTCTGTTTTCATAAAATTTATTTATTATTCGAAGAAGTAGGTCAAGAATACAGATGTCGAGCTTACTGGTTTTGTTTTTATATATGAAGAATTCTATTAATTCAAAACAATATAGTAAGTATCTTTATTAATTAAAACTAATATAGATGACAAAACATTATTCAAAATATCTTGCCAAATATTTTTGTCGAAGCTAGGAAGTTTACTGTACTCGCCCTATTGCAATCAAATATTATAAATTGAGTTTTGACTTCGTAATTGATTTAGTATTAACTAAGTTTACACCTTTTACCAATTGATTGTATAAGAATGACTTTTTAACAAGTTTGGTTTACTATTTTATTAATAATCATCAAATTTACTTCATTACGATCGAACTGCAATAACTACTATAAAAACTAAACGATTTGTCAATATGAAATTTCATATTTTAAATTATATCTTCAGAATCACAACCATTAAAATCGTATCCAATTTCGTATAGGATTTCGAATGATGCCGTAACAAATGACATTTGTTTTGGGCGTGCACAGATACGTGGATGAGTAAACCACTCCAGGGTATTATGGTGTGGTATAAATCTATGTTCTATGTACCCATATAAAAACAGACAACCTAACCTATAAAGAGTTTATCCAAGAATTGACAAAGAAGTACACACAGTAGCACTAATGTGCTTGTAAATAATCAGATACACTATTCAACTTTATAATTAATAATAATAAGTGAACTTCGAACAACTGTACGTTATTTATTGTAAGTCATAAATAATTAACAATTATCGATGCTTGAAGGAATAAGGCTTATTTATTACAAAGGAGCCAATTAAAGTTAATAAATAAGTACAGTACAAAGTATTCTTCTCAATTAATTGACGCGTATTTTATTTGCAAGACACTTTTGTAAATTTAATTGGCTCTTCATTTATCGCCATCAATTTGTTTTGCTTACTTTATATATATATTTATTTAAGTTTACAAGTTTGGATTAACTTGCTTACTTCTGAGAAATTATTGTTACTTATATGTTGATGACGGTAATTACATTTTAAATGTTACAATGGACGATATATAGACGTAGGTATATATTGTATACGCCTGTATTATCCCACTGCTGAGCCTCTTACTCATGTAGGAGAAGGATCAGAGCTTAATCCACCACGTTGCTCCAATGCGGGTTGGCGGATATATTCCCTACTATGAGTAACGATCGCTATCAGGTGTAGATGATAATAACAGGGATCGACAGTTTAACGTGCTCTCCAAGGCACGAGACTCACAAGGGTTGCACAAAGACCCAGATCACGGTAAACATCTGTATAACCAATACAAATGTTTGTCATGTACGAGGATCGAACCTGCAACCGCCAGCGAAACAGCCACAGACCAGTGCTGAGACCGTTGTGCAAACGCGTCGTCACTTAAACTGTATGATGTTTATTTATTAACTAGCTAATCCGACAGATGTTATCGCTAAACGCGTGTAGTTGCAATTTTATTAGAAAAAATGAAAAAAAAAAACTTATTGGTCCGGTCGCTTACAAGTAGTATTTTTTTTTTTAAATACACACTAGTGTACTGATCATGATAGTTTGTAAACTGCTTATTGATACCAGAGCTCTTTATTATAAATGGAAATGGAATGGAATGTAATCCACTTCAATTACTCCATTCGACGTTTTACTATATTTTTATATATAGAAGAATATACACGTGTATATATCAAAACATTGACGAGAAATCGAATTGCTTTGTACAAGCTAAATGTGAACCTGCGACAATCTTGTTTTCATTTCTTTGTCAGTAATACTGAAGGAAATCATTTCTACACTATACTCATAGAAGACGGTGTCTTAAACATAAAACGTTATAAATAGTTTTATCTCACAATTAAGCCTCATAAGACCGTGGCAGAGCACGTTTTCCTAATTCCCGTATTGGATTCCTTGCAACGTCTACAACGGCAAGCTATTTACAATATGAAGCAGAAATACATTATTTTTCAGTTACCTTGCTATTTTTTGTTGGTTATGAAATGCGCAATAAGTAATCTTGTATATATTTTTTTCATTTTTGTTAAATACTGATAAAGATTGACGTAAGATTGCAATCAATTTGGAATCAGGTGAATAATAATAATATTTACAATGTAGTTATAATTAAGAATTGTCTATCCGCCCTAGATTAAGACACATAAAATAAGATTCATAGAATAACCAAGAGACGCAAACACAGCTTCTGGTCGGCGCCCCCCGACATCTACTAGGCCGAGAAGTAAAAATTAAGTTAGATACATTAAAACCACCAAATCGGTTTCATGTCCTTTATTATTTTAAATTTAAATTATGTTAGTTTATAAGTTCGTTAGTATAAATTGTATTCAAAACGCTCCGAATCCAAAAGTATGTAAATCGTAGTAAAAGTATGTAGTATGTAATCTTTATTAAAAGAATAAATAATAACCCTTTATTATTGTTCCATAATGTTTAGAAATAATTGGATTTTATAATAATCATCACATCAGACCAGCCTTTCTCAGTCCACTACTGGACATAGGCCTGCACAAGTTCACGCCAAAAATGGCATGAACTCATATGTTTTGCCCATTGTCACCACGCTGGGCAGGCGGGTTGGTGGCCGCAGGGCTGGCTTTGTCGCACCGAAGACGCTGCTGCCCATCTTCGGCCTGTGTTTTTCAAAGCCAGCAGTTGGATAGTTATCCCGCCGTCGGTCGGCCGGTTTAAGGTAGTAGTGGAACTGTGTTATCCCTTAGTCGCCTCTTACGACACCCACGGGAAGAGAGGGGGTGGCTATATTCTTTGATGCCGTAACCACTCAGCAAATTTTATAATAATAATAACAAAAAACTTGTTCTTCGACAGAGGCCTCTCTCTCTCGCTGTTCTCATCCACACTGGACCAGACACTTCCTTCGCCTTAATTATGTGTAATTAAAATACATTTTTCTATGAAAAGTTAGAGAAGATTATAATCATATCATAATTATATCATAGCATAATTAATAAAACTGAAATATAAAAGAAGTGTTGAATGAATTTTGCACTTTATTGACTACTAGCTGTGCCCGCGACTTAATAAAAAAATATTGTTCAGTTCGTAAAATTACAAAGTGAATAAATTTCTAAAATTAAAGTAGCCTAAGTTACTCTTTACCACATCAGCTATCTGCCAGTGAAAGTCCCGTCAAAATCGGTCCAACTGTTTCAGAGATTATCCAAAAAACAGACAGACAGACATACAAAAAACATAAACAAATAAAATATTTAATCGTAAATAAAAGGTAAAAGCAATAGTCGTAACAATGGAAATAAATCAAATACCGATATGGAAATTTTTTAATTTCGTTACCGTATTGCACAATATTGATTTCACTTCGAACAGTTATAAATAAAAGCAAAAATGATTTGTGGGAATTCAACGTTCAAACGTGCTTGCAAAAATTGAAAATACTTTCTATGCTCTAACATCTATACTTATTATATTTTACTATGAAGGTTATCTAATTGATTACTTCAATTTTTTTAATATTTAACATATTTGTGATCTCAACCGCACCGATTAATCTTTTTCGTGTACTCTCCATCGTGAAATTTCCGAAAATATTTGTACTATTCCGTCAATATTGGAAGCCAAGATCATAATAAGATATAAAATATAAGAAAAATACTATCAATAGTTTTTTTAATAGCATGATAATGTATGTTTGAAAATTAATAGTAGTCTTAAAGTAATAGTATATCTTCTAAGCTTATTTTTTAAGTATTAGGCTGTGGTTATCTAAACCTAACGTATAGCAAGTTCTAAAACAGAGTGAAATTTTGCTTTCAAGTTCTCTGCAACTAAATAACATTGCAAGGAACAATATTGCTCGTTTCCAAATACACACAAAGCGCTATAGGTTTGAGCTGGACCGTCATATTTATCGGTTATAGAACCTCAGCCGTCAGTCCCATAACTTTGGGACTTATAGGTGTATACACCTTTGTGTATTTAGATATGTGTGAGTTTATTGTTATATTAGTTTGAGAAAATTAAATAACGACCTATTCAAATACTATGTAGAATATGTTTTTTTGTTGTTTTATGTTAAAATAGAATTTTTAGTAATAAAAATAACGTTTCAACAGTCACCCTTTATTAACTTTAATATTAGCAGTTTCTTATCCAACTCACTTGAGTAATAACAGAAGTGAAGGATTTTGAAAAAAAAAAATATGCAACTACGTCAGTAAGCAAGCATACGGTTCACCCGATGGTAAGTGATTACCGTAATTTATAGACGCTTGCAATACCAGAGAGAGTGGTCACCTTACTTATCACAGGAACACAACAAAAACAAGTATTATTTAGGTGTGATCTTTTGTAAGAATTTATACTTACCCAGTAGGGCTGCTCCAGATTTGAAGCTGGATACTTTCTGCTGTGCCCTACGTCAGTTGAAACGATGAATTAAATTGAAACGAAATCATAGGGACGGATTATTAGCCTTATTTCACTTCACATCAGTGCTTTCACAATTTACTCTTGCCGATTCTTCTCTGCAGAATCTACGTTCCGAACCGGTGGTAGCTTTACTTTTACAAAAATAATAAAGACCTTAAAATTTTAATTTGTAAAGGGACGATTCAAAAGTGCTCTTGGGGCCTATTTGAATAAAGTTATTTTTGATTTAGATTTTGATTTTGACGCGTTCTATAATGCCTACTTTAAATTATTCTTAAGTATTAAAGAATAATAATCACAAGTGAAAGTAATTTTTCACAAATAAGAAAAAATAAATAACAATATTCGTGACGTAATTGTCGCATCTATCGTCGAAGAATTTTTTTTTTGCTTGTATTATTAATCTCAGACCCAATTTATTAAAACTACAATGTAGTTAGCTAGCTTTTTGAATAAAGAATGCTATTTTTGTCCGTTGGTATATTTTCGAGAGTCTAATTTAAGAGATATTTCAACATTTCTTTGATGTATATGCTGGACTCTTTTACATTTATATATATTCAATTTTTCGAAATTCGAATGCACGTAGAATGACAGATAAAACGGCGTCAATGTTTCAGAATCTATCTTTTAATTTTTAAACCGAGATTACTATCTGGATAAAAAATGTGAGTTGAAACCGTCAGTTTTGGTTTCAAATCAAAAGGCACTCAACACACCGTTATAACTGCATCGAGGCACACAGAAGTATTTATAGGCCTATAGGAATATTTATCGTGTTTTGAGATCGACTCTGAAACCGGTAACGTAATAGCCAATTGCTGTGACCACTGTCTTAACCTTTAATCAATATCATAAATATCTTTTGGAGATCGTAACGTAGCGGTCAGTTGCGACGAACCATTAATAGCAACAGACAATCGAGTAATAGCGTCGCTTCGATTGTTATTTACAGTAATTTGCGTTTTGAGGGTGCTCAATAAAACGTAACGGTGCGTATAAACGCACCAGCAAAGGCTAACGAATTACATTTGACGATGGCTTTTAGATGTGGCTCGCTTTCACACGTGTTTTGGTCACGTACGTTCGCGTTCTCGTGTTCAATTACATTTATGCATTAACTGGGATAAAGATGTCAACAAATGAATTTCGTTGGGCTTCGACTCTCATAGATAGATTCAAGTCTATGAGGCTGGTTTAGGTATTGCAGGTAACCCAAGAGAGATGAAAAAAGGTATTGTAGGTTAAAGTTGATTTTTTTTTCGTCTTATCGCATGGCGAAAACATTAAAAAGGATTAAACTATTTCACTCACCTTATTCGGGATTGGCTCCAATAGCCCATTTGTAGCAACGGTATGTAATATACTGATATTGATATTGAAAGACAGTCAAAAATAAAAAATAAAAACTTTTTAATTATTTTCAAAACTGAGGACTGAGAGGAAGGTCTGGATTATTTATAGCCAAGAAGATAGAAATACATTACATAATTACATAAAAAGAATTTGAAACTGAAAAAGAAAAAAATTTTTTTTTATATATATATAAAGTTATGTCCACAGGCTTATATTGTCCGTGCTTTTGTTATTCCGATTTTTAGTTTTATCACGGATCGTTTACTTGTTACACTACTGCAGCTTACGTTAAGAGAACTAATTATTCTATCTTAGTATCCCTAATGCAGACGTGAGTCCACCGACCAAAATTATGCTAAACTTAATTGATGTCTTACATGCAAAAAGACATAGAATTATATTGCGCCTTACTTTAATTATTGTTGTCACTATTATAATTATTATTAGTATCTATGTTTATATATATATATACTTACTTGCTATCTATAATATATGTACACTTATTGTCTAGTTAACTTATATGTACACCTAAGGCATACTTGGCCTACTTACAATATACACTTAATCTATGTTATTATTAGTTTTTTTTTTCCTTAGTCCTAAGTTTTTCCTTACATTAAATTACAATTTATTCCTACAAATAAAGTGTGCTACAATTTTAACATTTATTTATTTATTTATTTATTTATTTATTTCGAGCACACCCTCAATGACGGCGGCATCCCTGTGGAGAATCGCCATCCTGAGGCTGTGCTCGAGGATGTCTTTTTCAGAAGTTTCCGCTGCCTTCGCCACAAAGCGACCAATTGCGTCGTCACGGTCGTCGGTGTAATAGACACAGGTTTTGGTGTGCCTAGTCACCGCGACTACAGCGTGCGAGACGCTGTCGTCGTAAAAAAAAAAGATTGGAAATTGTTAATAAATTCCTTGTATTTTTTTATAGTTTTACATATATACTTTCTGTGAAGAAATTACTTAACACAAATAATGCCTCATACACACACGAACGCCCAGACTACGTAAATACGTAAAACATCAGAATGTAAGAATGTTTTTACAATCATTTGTCATTAGCCCCCGCTTACCTGCATCACTTCGCTCGACTGCTAGCGCAATACTCAGTAAGCAAGCATTAAATCAGCGTGCAAAGATATTCTATCCTTCGATATTTTAAAGTATCCATCACCGCAATATTGCACAACGGTGTTAAAAAATGACCCAAATCTCCGCAATTGAGCGATGATTGATTGTGACGTATCGTGTTATATGCTACTGTAATGATGTGATCGCTGAAGTTTCAGATTTTTTTTAAACTGACTTAAGAAGTATATTTCAGGAACACGTGTCTCTTAACCAGCGTTAGCAATTTCATCTAGACTCTAGAGTTCAAGTAATAAATTTTTATTGATATTAAAGAACTGAAGAGATCTAGATATTAGTTTGTCAAGTGCGTTTGTTTTCGGATGCTACGATAAGATTTTGAAAACTAATATACACACACACACAGACACACACACATACATATATATATATATATATATATATATATATATATATTATTTTTGAGGTTATATTAGTACTAAATTAAGCAAAATCTATCTAATTTGGAGCTTCCCATCTGAGAAGTACTGAGTAAGCACTTGAAGATCACGGCTAAATAATACTGCTTTCAAGTAGTGTTACGTTCCTGTGATAAATAAAGTGGCCAGAGCTCGAGGGAGGAACGGGGGTAGCATTGGAATGGCACTTTGCGATGTTTTTGGTGGTGCAGGTGTCTTTATGCCACGGTAATCGCTTATTATCATACGGGCGTATCTTTGTTCACCGAGTTAGTCGTATAAAAAAATGCCTGTAAATGTTCAACTGCTAAGCATATGTCTCCTCTTCATATAGGATTTTTTCTTGGTTAGAGTTTGAGCTGGAGTTCCGACTTGTTACATTGCAGGTTGGTGAATAATTTCTTTATTGAGTAACGATTGTATTTCGGGCTATCGGAAGCAATAGCTTTACGTGTTCTCTTTAGTGTAGTAGAGAGACTCACATACTGTAAGCTACAATATATTTATTTATAAACTTATTTATGTAAAAGACTGTTTATCCAGAAAGGATATAATGTAATAAATTCTCATATGATTATACTGCTTATATGTAAATTTCTTATCGTGCTCCGCTCGGGAGAGAAACATTATGAGAAAATCAAAATCAAGAGGTACATTGTTATCTTAAATCTATTTCTACTGGAGACGTCTTAGTGGATTAAACACTTTGTATATACTAAATCGATAATTTACATTACGTAAAAGAGGTATACATATATTTATACTTACTAAAATATAATAATTAAGTTTGTTAGCTTAAAATTCAAATTATAATATTCAAACTTTTCCAAGACAATATAGAGACATTACAATTCCCTAACTTTGATATTTTTTTAATAGAAATAAAGGTTGTTTTTCCTATTTGACTATATTTTCTCCTATTTATGTAAATCGTGATCCATTATCAAAATCTGTAATGATGTGACATAGCCATTCTAAAATATTCGTAATCATATATAGTAGGTTAATGGTAAAATAAGCTTTGTGACCTAAGTTTTAAGGTCTACAATGTATTAAATATAATTGATATGCACGTGAATTTGTTGTTACTGACACGTTTTGATATTTATTTCTTTCGGATTATTTTTCCATGTCATTGTCAGTACGTTTGTTCGTAGAATGTGAACCGGGATAATGAGATTAAATGTTATTCAATAGCGATTTTCACAGAATAATATTATAATATGTATATATTTCATTTCATACTTTTATTTTTTATGTTCGGGCTTGTATTATTGTTGGTTCAAATTCAGACATGTTATTTGGATGAAATGTGTATTTTGAAATAGTGGTTAGATTTTAATAATTTTAAATGAAATTTGGTATAAAAATAAACTTATGCAACACTATGGAATATATAAATGTAATAAAAATCCTTTTTTCTAAAATAATAATAATGTTTAAAATATACTAATTAGTCTCAATTTCATATGTATGCTCATTCATTGCAGCTGACCCTGCAAACGTTGTTTTGCCATACATGTTATTAACCCCCTTAAACCTTCTTATAACTTAGGGGTATGAAAAACAGATATTGGCCGATTCTCAAACCTATTCAATATGTACACAAAATTTCATAAAAATGGGTCCAGCTTTTTCGGAGGACTATGGTAACTAGTATTGTGACACGAGAATTTTATATGTAAGATATTCATAGTACGCTACGAAAGTACTACGGCGTAGCAAATGTTTTTTTTTTTATATCAAAATTTATTGAATTACATTTGTTGAAGCATGAGCTAGAGCTACCGACTATCTGTGTGCTACCCGATTTGTTTTAGTTTACAGGGGTCCTCTCTTTCCGGAGCGGGTTTTTATTAAGAGTCCGGAGAAATAGGCGATTGAAAAATAAAATAAATAAATGAAACGCAACGCACAAAATTGTTTGATTCAAGTTCTTAAAGATACACTTGTAAATGTATGGGTGAAAAAATCGTAAATCCGCATTTGTAGTTTTAGAAAGTTTTATTATATTTTGTCAGTTTAAGGCGTGTCAGCCCTAAAATAACACTACTGTTTTAGATGAGCGAAAGTACCTGAGTGACTGCGAAAGTTAAAATATAAT
This sequence comes from Melitaea cinxia, assembly GCF_905220565.1. Classification (NCBI taxonomy): domain Eukaryota; kingdom Metazoa; phylum Arthropoda; class Insecta; order Lepidoptera; family Nymphalidae; genus Melitaea; species Melitaea cinxia. The sequence continues at coordinate 6,902,545 of NC_059412.1, forward strand.
TTCGAAACAGAAATGAGGCTTCACCTCAAAAGATTAAATAAAAATATATAATAAAATATAATTTGCGGCAAAATTTAAAAATTGTGGTAAAATTTGTGGTATTCCTTCGGACTCGACGCACGGACGGACAGATGGACTCTGATGGGACAGCAAAATGATGTACGTAAAATGATTGTTAATAATTTCACTTTATGTTTTGGTGAATCATTCTATATTCATAAGTTAAAAAAATAATATAAAGTTAATCTAAATGTTATTTTATCAACACTTTTTGCCTTTAAATGCAATTTAAAGTACAGTAAAACAGGATTTTAGTTTTTTAAATCTTAAATTAGTATATAAATTTTACGTATAATATATAATATATATATAAATTTTACTTCAAATCTACAATAAAGATACGAATATGTTACACAAAGAAAAACAGAAAAACTAATCTTGGTATTCTAGAAAATACTCTATTTGAAAAAGTGCAATATATCCTTTGTGCAAAAACACCCACGCGGTTCGAGGTTAAACGATATTACGTTAACTAGAATTTTCCGTGACGCAATCTCTACTAATATGATGAAGAGTGTAGTAAAGGGTTCTTTCTTTTCCTTCTTCGTATTCCCTATTTTTGGTACAAAGGCGTATTTATTTTATTTAGCGTCAGTTTTAGCTGCAGATAGAAACAGGTTGTAAAAATAATAAAGCAATATATAACGCCTATTAAATTTTGCACGTGTAAGAGCGGAGAAGGTCTAGTTTTGAAAATTTTAATATTATATTAATATTAAAATATTACCTTTATGATAAATTCCGCGCTTTTAATCATGAACTGTAAAGCGCTTTTAAGCGGCGATCATTCCGTGTTTTGAGCACGTATTAACGTGCTTTAATTAAAATTCCCGTGGTTTGGTAGTATTAATCTAAATCGTGCGACGAAACATATATGTAAAAACATAATTAAACATGAAGTACATAGACTAGTGGTAGATGTATAAAACTGACACATATTTGAGAGTGAATTCATATTTAGGTAGGACACAGGAAGAATATCCTGCACAAAATCTGGAGATGATTAATTATAAACCTGACCTCAACCTTACACAAGATCTTATAACATACACACACGGTCGTCTGCTCCTATGGTAAGCAACTTAATGCTTGTGTTAACAGCCGACTGTTATAACTATTTTTTTTTTGATAATACATAGAAATAATACATATGTAAATATGTATGTATTTATTTATATACAAATATATGCATGTAGTATATATGTATGTAGTATTTATATACAAATATTACACCCAGACTAAGGTAGGAATTTAGGAACCCGCAACCCGAAGAACAGAAAGCAGGGCCACTACAAACTGCGCCAACGGATTAGTCAGATGACAGCTAAATACTGCTGCGAACAGTGTTGTGTTCTTGTGGTGAATAAAAGGTAGCCAGAGTTTCGGCGAGGTCAGAACAAACGACAACAGACTTCTCTATTTCTCTCTTGAATTTCATGCATAATTAGTGAACGAGGCTCAGAGGCTGATTGAAAATGAATATAGATCTCAGTTTAAAAAAATGATAAATGTCGGGAACCAAAGTACTACAGTTAGCTGATTTCTAATCCGACGTCCACATGATCAAAAAATTTGCGTGGGTAACGATGATGTGGGTGGTCAAGCGCTTTAAAGGGTTTAGGAATTCCACGTAGAATTTCTGTGTCCACTGTTTCATTTTTCATTTTTTGCTCTATGGAATTTAATTAAATATGACACGATAAAGTTGCACAATAATCAACGTTACAGCATGTAGCAGTGTGTTTTGTTATAACAGAATATAAAAATAATATTTTACTTGCGATTGCATCTAATTAGTTGCTACCGATAAAACTTATGTAATTGTTGTTAAAGAAGAAAATATTTGGCATACATTAAAATTATTCTGATCTAGTGACATATACATATGTACCTCTTTTCCCGTGGGTGTCGTAAGAGGCGACTAAGGGATAACAAAGTTCCACTACCACTTTGGAACTTATAAAGCCGACCGATGGCGGGATAACCGTCCAACTGCTGGTTTTGCAATACACAGGCCGAAGACGGGCAGTAGCGACTTCGGTGCAACACAGCCAGCCCTGCGGTCACCAACCCGCCTGTCCAGCGTGGTGACTATGGACAATGCACATGAGTTCACGCCGTTTTTGGCGTGAACTTGTGGAGGCCTATGTTCAGCAGTGGACTGCAATAGGCTGAAATGATGATGATAATGATGATGACCAATAAAGCCTTCATATAAAACCGAAACAAACGCGAAAGTATGAATAACGGTGTTACTTAAAATTTAAAAGTATAAAATATGTCATTACTTTGTTTTTTTTAACGGGCTTTCACAGCGTCCATGATACTAAGTTTTACAAATAAATAAATTAAAATACATATTAACTAGTTTCAATTAATTCATTTTTATTAGCTAGTTGGCGTAGTTTGTATTTTTTGCCTTCTGCTCCAGGAGTGTGTTCGTTCTCGAGACAGGTTGTAAAACGTGTACATTTATATATGGACATTATGTAAGTGTATAATAATAACAAAGTCGATAGTTCGCTATAACACAGAATTGAAATTGTTTATCTTAGGGACAGACAATCAATCAGTGATATATTAAATAGCTGTACATATTTTTTGTAAGTAAACACTCACTGTAAGCTTATTTTTTGCTATAATAAAAGTAAAATGTTTAATTTTTTTATTAATGGCGTGGCCTCACTCACGCTGACATTTATGGTCTCAGTCGTAATAAATTGTTTTACAACTTTTCCTGTTATTAGACGATAAAGTTTTCTTTTTAATACAAAACTAAAAAAATCATGATATTGTAATTTAGGCCACGGCCAGATAATATACATACATACTAGATGGACTTAAATTTTTTTGAGCAATTTATTGTACAGCTTTATTAATATATAAGATTTTAGATTAACATGGTTACTTCTATTACAAAAATTATTCGAAAACGGGATATTTACCATGTTTATTATTTTCGCTTAGCGGAGCTCGATATTTCGACATTGCCTTCGAATGTCCTAATCACGAGACTGAAGTTTGCGGGTAGATGTTGATGGCTTTAGCTGTGTCCATACCGGACTACCTCCTTTCTAACACGTTTGCTGCGTAAACACTGGTTACCTCTACTATCGTTATTTTCACCCCTACCATTGTTAACTTTCTGAGTAATCTTTGATAACTCGTATTTACTTGACTATTTTTTCGTCTATCTACGTTGTATAACTTGTCTATGTAATTGAAGTCGTTTTTTTTTTCGTTTGCCCGCAAACACAATTATTAAGTTGTAATATATATATATTAATTATTTCATATATCATATTAAAAAAAAACAATTGTGCTTTAGACCACACGACTGAAGTAAAACTTTTTTAGCTGCCCCTACAGTAATATACGACACGTAACTCTCTCACTTTCTGTCTTCACTAACTTATATCTCCCTCTCAACTTCTATTCCGACATTCCCCTCACCCGATAACACTTTTCGTAACGCTCTCATAACACATTCATCAGCTAAGTCCTTAAGTCAAGCGTGAGCAAGGAAGTTATACTTCAAAAATCTTGATAGGTACATCGATTAAAGTGTCAGCAATACATCGGTTTAATTCGATACAACGTTTAGAAGAATCGAATGTTTTGAACTTTTCGATGATATACGTTCATCCCTAAGATGTATCAATCAGTCATTATGACATTAACAAATTCAAACGTAAAAAAAATGTCGTTTCATTGTTATTTAACTTGCAGTATATGCATACTATTTTTAAGCAGAATCAATATTAGTACCTACACAGAATCCTCTCGGTGCACACATTAGGACTGTCACTTACGTGTCTGACAGAATGCGTACTTCACACATTTCAAAGCGTACTAGAGCATCACGTACTGATGCTGTGCTAAAATCACGTCCCATTTTCAAATTAAGATACTACGCTGTCGAACAAAGCCTTCCTAAGTAAGAAGAAAAAAAAATTTCGACTTTTTAGTCAACTCTTAGTATTCAACCATTTTGGAATAACGATGTCTGTTCCGTGTTTTGTTTGTATCGCACAATTGCAAGTAGTAGTAGTGCTAGGCCTCAACTCTAGTCGATTGATTCCCTGACAGGATATTTGTATTTGTATAATTATATTTGTTTCTGGTTTATTCTTGTAGGTTACCCTTGTACTTTGGATACGTAACAATTGTTTTTTCGATTATTATAACGAATACAGGTATTCGCAATGATCCTTAGTCATGGTAAGGAAATTATCCACCATCTCATAGTGGAACAGGGTATTTTATTTTATTGTTTATTATCGATGTAATACGCGATTTCTAATATCGACTATTGGGTTTTATATACCTCAACCATTAATCTCATTTGGTAATTTTAACATGAAACTATATTAACTTCATCACTTCAACGACTTCCTATTTACGACAACAATAAATAGCATAAATAATGGATCTACTTTTATAATTTTACATAAACGGAATGTAAAGTAGAAATGAAATAAACATGAAACTTAGTACATATTCAAAGGTTTAATCGCAAATCTTTAAAAACGATATCACAAAACAGTCTAGATTTTTAAACTATATACAGCTCAAGTATGTGGAAGTTCTCAAAAATTATAAAAGTTACCGTAAACTAATCTACCTCGAATGGAAAATCAATCACAAATGTTAATGTAAAGTTGATTAAAATTTAATGCTAAGATCGCAAAGTTGGTTTTAACATTCACAAAAGATTCAAAACGAATTTACGAGGTTTTTATATCTAAAAGAGTATAGTGTATATCCGTACTTTTCGCTGATGTATTCGAGCTTATTCGTCACGGATATGGTCGGGTATGTGTGTATAATATATGGCTGTCAGTGCGAGGAAACATTCTCGTGACATATGCTGTGAGCATGTTGCGCGGCTGGATACATCACCCAGATATTTTAGGCCTTGTGCATTTTTGTATACCTAAGGTGGGCACGCGGTGTCAACCGGATGCATTCTGTGTGCCATGAGCAAATCTAATTTTCTCAAAAATGCGTCCGTGTCACAATCGTTGCGGCTGTTGAATGAAATTTCAATAAATGTAAATTTGTTTTTTGATAGTCTCTCAAAAATTACGGAAGTTGCTCAGAGGGCAATTGAATATTTTACTTAAGTAAAGTTAAAAATATTGTTACTTGTGGCATTACATTAGTATAAACTTTGATGATATTATAAGTGCGTTCATGAAATAAATAAATAAATAGCATCTCAATCTCTGGAAATGTCAGCTTGGCTAGAATATTTCTCATCGAACACTTTTTGTGACTAAAATAATCACGATAAATTTAAAATTTAAAAGAGGAGAAAAAAGAAAAAAAAAATTGGCACAAGGGTGGCGAAAATTAAAATACCACGATGTATCCCAAATATTCAGTGTAAGGTTAAATCCCCCTGTTACATTCTTTGTTAAGCTCGGAGAGAATTTGTTTGTGAAATTCCATGTCCTTTGTCGCTGAATCGAGAAACGTGAAGCCACGTCAGCTTTACATAAGTAGTTAAAAAGTTTAAAACATACCTTATAGTAAGAGTAGTAAAGGCTACATTTCACTAAATGTGTTTCGCATATTTGAAGCCGTGCACATGCAGTCCTATAATGTTTTTTTTTGAGCGGTAGTTTGTGGTTTGTTATCGTTTGTTGCGTTCAATATTAAACGTTGTATTTTAAATTAAGTAACGGTGCCTGTATGGTAATTTTGTTACGCATATGTCATGTTAAATGTTTTGTAATTACAAAACGTACAATAATAAAACTAAATGTTGGGTAAAAGGAAATTAATAACAAATAAGATAATGAGAGCTTAGTTAATCAGTAATTGTAAATAGAACAAAAATTCAATTTATTTAAAAAAAATCCTTTCAACTTTAAGAATGATGATACTGAACTAAATGAAATGGAACACAAAAGATTTTAAGTATCCCACTGCAGGGTAAAACCTCTTACAAAAAGGTGAAGTGTTAGTTTTTTTTTATCTTAAGGTGCACCAACAATTGTCTAAGTTTTTCGACAACAATTAATAATAAATACATATTAATCCATTGCCTCACTGCAAATTGATTGACCTACCAGTTTTATAATTACTCCGGGAAAATGAGGTTTTCTTCACATTGTTTTCCTTAACCATCGAAGAAGAGATAATTTTTAAATAACAGAAGTACCACTTAGAAAATTTGATTTAAGGCCAAAATCGTTCGTTCTAATTTATAAGGTCTTCGATTTTAACCTATTCTATTGTAAATGACGCAACAAATATGTATACATATAAAAAAATTGTATAGGCTGCCATGCTGATCACTGCAAATGAGTAATAAATACGTATCCTGTAACTTGACAGCAATTTTTTCTCACGTTGCATTTCCTTAATCGTTAAGAATGAAGCAAATTTTAAACTAAATCACACCATTATAATAAGTTAATTCTAACACGTAGTTCTATTCATTAGGTAATTTTAGCCCGTGTCGAGGTATATAAAGCTACAAACTTAATCTATAAAAATAAATAAAATTGGAGTGTCTCTTTGTAATATTAAAATAACCACTTTTCACTAATATCATATGTATACCACCTGTTTGTTCCAGCTAATCTCTGTAACAGCTGGACCGATTTTGACGGACCTTTCACCGGCAGATAGCTTTTTTAAACGGTTGGACTGATTTTGACGGAACTTTCACTGGCAGATAGCATATGTAATAAGGAGTTACTTAGACTACTTTTATTTTATATTTTTTTATATTTTATAACTCTGCGAACTGAACAATAACTTTTTTGTTAATTTCCATGCGGACGATGTCACGGACAAATTTAGTAATACATATATTTACTGTAATTATTCTCTTTATAATAATTCATATTACCCATGAAGTTGCTTAAACTACGTCAATTAATTTACTTTATTGACTGTGCGTCAGTAGAAACATAAAGTATCTAGAACTGATATCTGATTTTCAACTTAGAAATTAGTCTCAAAGTTTTCCAATATGTATGTCGAGATAACTGTAAATGTTATTTACCCTGTTTACTTCCATTTTGTAATTGCATCTAGTCTATTCTAACTGTGTTTTGTAGCAGTATATTTTATACGGCATACTTAGGTCCGAAATAAAACTATGTAAGAATTCTTTCTTTAGTATTTATAAAAATAAATCTTATATGTTTATTTGTATTTATATAGGTCCGAAAAATACAATAAGTGTAATTTATCATATAACAATATTAAAAGTAGTAAATATTTCAATTTACTAGCTACGTTAGTTTTTAACATTCCTAAACCGATTAGAATTATTCACATTTACCCTTGATAAACAGCTGTGTCAATTTCAAATCACAAAACGTTTTTCTTTTAACAAGAACACTCGTTCCACTGCCGATTTGTAATTCGAATCCGAGTATTCGAATTTCAAACAATTTTGTCTATATACAATAGATATAAAAATGCTATACAACTCTGTCTGACTCCACAGATATCAACACACTAGCTGTGTCTCGCGGTTTTACTCGCATTAGTTTGAGGAATAACGCAATAAAATATCCCAGGTATTGTTTTTTAATGTTTATGCGAATTTTCTCCCCTGACGATGGTTGCTGTAAAGTATCCGAAACGTCGGGCATCTAAAAAACTTTATAAACTGCGATAAGGACGCTCAAACAAACAAACAGTTTCATAATATTAGTGTGGTTTTAAAAACAAGTTAAATATTATAATGTAATCGTGAAACACAAAGTTGTAGTTAAATTAAATGCAGCGGCGAGCGAAATACTTTCGAAAGATATATGGTTCTTTGAATCTGCAGTATTTTCGATATTTTTTATTTCAAAATTATATTTTTCATTTAAAATGTAACTGCGTAATATTATGAATTTATCTTAAAGTATTGTCTGCATGTTATTGATCTACGTTGTATGAACCGTATTTCTTATTCTTTTTTACATGTTTTGTACCTATTTTCGGCCACTGCTAGTCGTCCAGTGTAGATGTTTTGTATAACGAACACCTATTATCTTGGTTATCCCCGCTCGGGATGGATGTTTCTATTTGTATAAATATTTCTTTCTGGTTTGGATGTCTGTCCTTGTGAGTCTCCTCACCGTGCCGTGGACAGCACGTTAACCTGTCAGTCCTAATTGTAATCATAAATATCTGATACCGATCGTTAGTCATACTAGAGAACATATCCGGCAACCCGCGGTGGAGCAGCGTGGTGGATTAAGTTCTCATCCTTCTCATACATGAAAAAAGAGGCCTTGAATCGATCGATCGATCCTATTATTTATTGTTAAGAGTTGCCGTAATGGAAAGGGTATATAGTACCACACATCGTTTTCTGAGCTACGACATCACGCTTATTCTATCTAGAGTGATTGAAATACTATAAAAAATACACCTTGGTTATCTCAGTATTGCCGTATTTTTTTTTCGTGAATTTAACTTTTAATTTATGCTAACCTTGTCTTCCCAGTAATGAACACGAAATAAATAATAATTCAATTTAAAGCAGTCGTTCAGAAATTATATTTTCATGGCTCTTTTTCATTTATATAGGTAATATCAGGTCAAAATCACGAACTTACAATCATGAGTACTTTAAAAACTTGTATTAACTCTAACTGTTAATTCAATACATTGTGATGTACATGTGTAATATATTATAAAGTTGAAGATAATACGTTACATAAAAAATGTACATATTATATATTTGAATATTATCCAATAACACTATATTACATTGTATTAAGACTAGGTTCACACCTAGTCTTGATAACTAAAGAGCTACAATTTGCAAGTTAAGAAACAGTAATAATGTTAATAAAATACGTTTCCAGACAATTGAAGAGCGAAATATCGCTACGGTTAACATTTTACTTAGTGTTAAGAGTTTTACATACTTGAACAATGCCGTGAGGCGTGAAAGATGTAAAATATTTAGATTGGCTATTATTGAATAAAATTAACGCGAGTGTAACTTTTTTCAATTATAGGCCACGATAAGCAAATTTTACCAGTTTTCAGCAGCTCGAGTTTTACAATAGATGTATAATCATGAATACGGAACGAATAATTGTGTTTTCTTGCAAAGGAAAAAAAATCGACTTCAATTACATCGACGAGCAATACAGACGCATTATTAAAGATAACTCAAAAAGTACTCATCAGGTTTTGATCAAGTTTAAATGAAGCCACATGAAAATCACCACTTCTTGATTAATAACAGAATCATTGGAATCGGTCCACCGAGTAAAAAAGTCTGAGGTAATTACACATAAAAAAAGTCGAATTGAGAACCTTCTTTTGTTGAAACACGTTAAAAAGGAAGTTTGGTGCGGCGTTCTAAAGCTGGCATTTCTATCAGGCAATCCATTCAAGATTACAAGGTGTCGACACGTCGCACAATTGAGAAGAAGTTTGTGAACATCATTAAAACGAAGGTTATGATATTTACCACGTAGTTTATTTGCTCGAGTATCACACAATAGTTAGAATAACGCTGTCCTCAACATATATAATATTATAATCATAGCCATATCGGTAGAACATCTTCATATCTATTACATATAATAAAATGGTAGGAAAGTCAAAACTGTACATTGAATATTTTTTTAAAAGAATACTTAGGGTGTGATCTACAATCGAAGCCAAAAATAAAATTTTTGTCTGTTTGTCTGTTTGTCTGTAAGTATGTCCGGGATAAACTCAAAAAGTACCGCGTGATTTACTTTAAATTTGGCACGAATATTATTAAGAAGTCGGGTCAACATATAGGCTACATAATATCACGCTATCACCTACGGGGAACGGGCAGTGAACCTTTATTTCTTCAACGCATTCTGTAACAGCGTGTAATCTAACGACGCATATTTGAATGTTGTTATTATGTAATAATTATGCTATAAGCTAGCTTCACACTATAAATAAACACATTCTTTAGTATATTTAGTATCAGCATTGCACCCGTGCGAAGCCAGGGCGGGTCGCTAGTATACAGATAAACTAACATACACGCTTACGTTGTACTCGTAATCGTGTGTTTTCGCATCGCTAGGTTATGTTAGTGCGTCAGTTTCTTTATACTGGTGGGTGTGAAGAGTCGATTATTGTAATTTAGTCCAGTTATTGAAGTTTATTACGTTTATTTTATTGCTATGTGGCACATCATTATAATTGCGTATATTTAATTATAATTGATACACTGTAGGGTTATAAATGGACACGCTTTTATTAATTTCATCGGTGTAACAATGAATGAATGTAATTGATTATTTCAATTGACTTATTGTCAATTTACTGAGGTAAAATATGAAGCAGCCCAACTGGGGAAGTACCTCGACCTTACAAAAGATCACTGCTTTCAAGCAGTTTTGTGTTCTAGTGGTGAGTGAGGTGACTATTGAGCCGTAAGTTTGTTTGTTGACTTAGTTGTATGAAAAAAAAAAAACAAATGTTCGGACTAAAAATTTTAAGTATACTGTTTAAAGTATATTGCATGCTGAGTTAGCCTATAAGTGTGGTGTATAGTGTAAGATATTCTGTTTAACTATATAATTATGATAGAAACCACTGTATACTACGTTGGCTTCCTATGTAAATAAATAAATAAATAAATAAATAAATAAATAAATAAATAAATAAATAAATAAATAAATAAATAAATAAATAAATAAGTATATACATTTTTTAGGAAGTTTTGAAAGTTTAAGCAAAAATACATCTAACATTAAGTCATCAGTCATCAGCTGATCGCGGTCGCCAGCGAGTGCAATGGCCTACAATATTAAAAGGTGTGTACGTGTAATAGCTTTCATTTGTGTACAATAAAATTGAAATTATGAATGAAGAGACCCTTATGAGGATGTGTGGATTTGATTTATAGAACTGGAATTTACCACAGATGATATTTTTGAAGCAAAAAGTTACTATTTGAAGCAGTTCCACTGGAGTAAATGAAGAAGCGCAATAAGCCTTATAAATCTTGAAAAAATTTACATTTAAGATATTATAGATCTCCTAAAGCATGCTGACGCAGTTAATTCAGATCTACTGTCAGTGTTCGTGGCCAGAGCATTGCAAATATGACCTCTTATAATGTTCGATCACTTGGGCGCTACGCGCTTGTTACAGGATATTTTAAAAATACAGGATGGCTATGTAGTATATGGATGTTACTATTGCAGGGTGTGATAGAATCTGTAAAACAAGAATGTTTTATTGTTCGTCACGATATCAATTAATTTGAAATGAACGCCCGTCAAATATCACCGCAGTCTGAGGGTAGTTTTGATATTCATATAACAAATTTTGGCCTACAGGTTAGCCCGATGTAGTTAAAAGTAGATGTTAAAATAACGTTCTTCAAGTCGTATTGCCGAATATTTTATCCGTATGCCTATGATAGTGCAATATAATAATGGCTTAAGGGTGTTGTTGGGATTTCAACGCTTATATAGTGCATCCGCTATGTCTCCTGATTTGCTGAAGCAAGAACAGACAACATTTTAGCAATTTTAAGAAAGCGGACTACGCCCCTACTAAATTGAATGCAGTTGTTTTCTAACAAGATTCTGGAAATGTTTAGTGCCAAAATTACGTCAGCACCTTGTTACCGTGTTAGTTACGCAGGTTAGACTTAGCAAGTAATCTACTTTTTGCCATTTTAGTAGAAACTACTAACATGGTTTCTTTGTAACTAGCAAGTAGACTGTAAACTGTCTTAAATAAATCAATATTATTGTAATATTATAATTATTATCATCATTATGCTTGATGACACTCCACCCGTTTAATATATCTAACATAATGTATACTTATCTAATACCTTTAAAAGAGCAACTCTTGTACATATGTGATCTGAATCTCGGAAACGGATTCAATGATTTCACTGTTTGTATTTTATTTCACTGTCAGCTTTCACGAGACTGTCAGCTTTCACGAGGTTCTCGTCATGTGGGATGGTGATGTCCACTAAAAATACTGTCGACCGTGTTCTGTCTATCACTAAGATATCAGGCTTCCTCATCAGTATCCTCCTGTCTATGGTGATAGGTAGGTCCCAGTAGAGCCAAAATCAGTCGCGTTCGAGTATTGGCACCGGTGAGTACTGATAATATGGCATCCTCTGTGTCAGGACACCGTACATAAGAGCAAGCTCTTGGTCTAGAATCTTGGCCGCTTGGTTATGTCTGTGCAAGTATTCAGTGTTAGCAAGCGTGGAACAACTCGAAAGCACATCACTAAGTGACTCAACGGGACGACGACAGGCTCGACAGAAGTCGGGATTGCCATCCTTCAGGATATGCTTTTGGTAGTTGTCCGTTAAAACCACCTGATTTTGTATAGCACACACAAAACCTTCGATTTCCCCAAAGAGGTCCCTGAATCTCAGCCACTGCACGGAGGCCTCCTGTCCACGTGAGGCCTGTGGAGTGCCTCGTAAATCCGTCCATGCAGCTCTTTCTCTATCCATAAGGTCTCCCGGTCAGAGGTACTCAGTACAACTGGCTTCTGTCATTCCTCTGTGGTAGAAGTGTCAGACCTTTGCCTCAAACTACACCATCATGTACCACTACAATAACGTAGAGCATGAGGCTGCACACCTCGCACATTCTAGTCTACGAGAACCACACGGCTACTTATTATTATTAATATCTATTTATAAATAGCCAAGTTCTTTAAACTTATCTTTAAATTTTCTTGGAAGCTTTTCACATTGATGTTGCTTTTATAAAATTTCTTAAAATAGAGTATAAGCGAAGTAGAATCTATTTTAATATTTCAAGAAAATCTTAAAATAGGAACTCAAGTGATAAATACGTTAGTCAAAGATATGACGCTAAATCATACGGGCTATAAATAAACGAAATAATAATAATAAGCTTAAAAATAGAAAAAAAAATGCAATTTTTGAATATTGTTTTAGTCTATGAAATATAAATGAGGTCGTAATAGATAGCAGAAACGCAGATAAAATCGCAAGGAATATATAATTAGATAATATTCGATACAAAAGCTTGTGAATGATGCGAAGAATCTAATTGAAGGTAGCTAAAACAAATTAAAAAGTTTCATAATCAAATTGTCACATCTGTCACGACAGCATTTCCACTAGTCATTCAATATAAAGAACCGTTTTCAATATATTCCTTTTCGCTGAGAACGTGTTAAAGCTTCGTTAAAACGACCTTTCAAAATTGACAATTTCATAACTTTTCCAATGAAATTCAGTGACCTTTCGTAACTGACAGTTTTGTAACTTTTAAAAATGAACTTCATTGACATATTATTTCTCCAACTGGCTGTTTTATATTTATGCAATCATGGGCGAAATGAAACAATGCAAATTTTTAGTAACGATCATTGAATTTTTACAAAAGATCAATTTAAAAAAAAATTATTACGTCTGGTATTTTTGATAGGAACCTTCGACACCCACTGAATCCAAAGTTTAAGGTGCGTAGGTGGGTATAAAATAAAACTTTATCAGCTCAGCAACCGAAAATGCCAAAATACATTATTATATAACACATTTGCGCCCACTGCCGGAGTATACTTCTCCTGACTTGATCTTACGGGATTTTTGTAAGATTGCGAAAATCAAATATCATCTTTTGAAAGGTTGCGGAATAAATAATAAGTCTTTTGGAACATTTCACTTCAATCCTATTTATTTTATGTTTAAAAAGTCCACGCAAAGGGAATGTTGATCATTTGAAAAGAAAAAGTAGATTAATACGTCGAAATTTCACGTTAATCCATGATTATTTATATAACGAAATCAGAGAGGTTGTAGAAAACGTTTCAGTAAATCTAATTTCTTCGGCTTGTCTCCAATCTTCCGTTCTGGCCAAACAATTTCTCATATCGACTATAATAATATTTGCGTCAGGTATAACATAATATATGAGTTAACTCGCAATTAAATAATATTTAAATGGAACAGCATTAGTAAAAGATATCTTACGGAGACTTTTAAGATGTACCTACTTTACAATAAATACCTACTGTTAATAATATAGCTTAACATAATACGGCTTCTTTTTCTACTGACAAATTTGAATCTTCGCCTTCTTATACAAATGTACTTCAGATATAAAATCGGCTGCTTTACAGCTTATCGGTACGTGACATCCAAAAACCTTAGAGATATTGCTATTATCGACTATTATGATAAACATATTTTTTTACATGGAGTACAATTAATCTACCTTAACATAACACTCGATTCGCACCAGAGCACGCATCTCAGTTATAGCGTATGCGGTATGTTCGAACACTATTCAAACATGTTTTCCACAACTAAACCGCTAACTATATAGCTGTGCTGCATATAGCCCGTGTCGAGTTAATATCGTCGCTTTTATAGAAACTTGTACTCGTTTATTAATAGAATCTTAATAGAATTATCGTTAGTTTAAATCCGAGCTTTTTGCGCTTGATTTAAAATTATAAAACAACCCTGCATGCATTTTGATTCAGATGAAAGTACATCAACCATAAATAGCTATTACTCTTTTCATAATTATTTGATTTCGATAGTGTTCATGTTTGATAAACATAAATTTTGTGGTGTTGATGTCTGTGCGTGATCTGACGTCTCGTTACTCAGTCAAATCTGTCTTAAATAAATATTTAATGAATTATGTATTTATGTCGCACCGAAGATGCTGCTGCCCGTCTTCGGGCTGTGTATTTTAAAGCCAGAAGTTGGATGGTTATCCCGCCACCGGTCGTCTGCGGTCACCAACCCGCCTGCCCAGCGTGGTGACTATGGACAAAACACATGAGTTCACGTTATTTTTGGCGTAAACTTGTGGAGGCCTATGTCCAGCAGTGGATATAGGCTGTAATGAATTATGTTTTTATAACTTTGTTAACTTGTTTAGATTTTCACTATTTTATACTGTTACTATAAAATAGTTTTATATAGTTGATATGTACTGCAGTAGGAATATAAATTTCATACATACACATACTCTTTCTCACTTAACACATTCATATATACGTAAATATATCAAAATGTTTTATTTTCTTACTAATTGTTTACTCTGTATCACACTTTGCGTCTAATTTGTAATTAAATGAGATTCCTAGAAAGGAGAACCCTGTTATCCTGAAACACAGTTATTTAACTAGTTGAAATAACAGGTGCACTTTAGTTTTAAATACATTACTTTGTACCACCTTAATTATAAAAATGCGAATTGTATTTATTTATTTGTAGATAATAAAATACTATTTTTCAAATACTTTGTAGTATGGCGTAAACGAACTTACTATGGTGGTTGACCGAGCTACTATTATACCTGTTTCTACGCTTCTTTCTACGAGCGTAGCATATCCAGGGTAAACATTACGATAGATATTTCACGTGCCCAACGATTTTATATTTGTCTGATCAATACCCCAGATTGATGAGAAGATTGGTACGATCTGGTAGCTCGGACTTACCGAATAATTTTTTAGCTTTTAGTAAATAGCCTAACTACATCATTTTTGTTGTAATAAAACCGTTTAACGTAAAAAAAAATTAATTTATTTTATTTTCAAGTTTTTAGTTTTATTATTAGTTGATACTTCTCATTCTATTGAGTTCATGTAATGCCTCACTATTACATGGTTTGTTTCCTGACAATTTGTTGCAATCTAACTCTTCAATACACAATACTTCCAAACACTTCACTCGACTCAAAGCTACGTATGCTTGTCCTTCCTTAAACAGTTTTGAGCTTAAATATACAACTACGTGGTCTATTGTGCAACCTTGCATTTTGTGGAGAGTGGAAGTTTAAGACAAAATTAAAGGCAACATCCTTCTTTCAGCCGTCCCATAATTGAACTTTACCGGAAACTGTATCTATGACTTTAAGGTGAATAAGGTGTACGATATCTCTTTCAAAGTAGATCTGAACTAACGGTATTTCTGTGATGTAACCGATAGCACCGTTTACCAATCCTTTCGATACGTCAATATTAGAGCGTAACATAACTTTTGCATCTTCAAATATTCCTAATTCTACCAATCAAGCCTTTTAATTTGGTTCCCATGTTGAGGTATTTGTGGAAAATATGTAAGCCACCCTTTTGTGGCAGCAGCCATCTTGGATTTTTCATAGTGAGCTCTATTCTACAAATCAAGCCCTTTTATTCGATACTCATATTGAGGTATTTGTGGAAAATATGTAATCCACTTTTTTGTGGCGGCGGCCATCTTGAATTTTTCAAAGTGAGCTCTATTCTATCAACCAAGCCCTTTCATTTAATACCCATATTGAGGTATTAGTGGAAAATATGTAATCCGCCATTTTGTGGCGGCGGCCATCTTGGATTTTTCGTAGTGAGGCCTATTCTACCAATCAGGCCCTTTCATTTGATACCATTTTTGTGAAGTAATATATGATCTACCATTTTGTATCGACGGCCATCTTGGGTTTACAATCATAAGGACTATATTATGTTGTATTGTCATCAAGATTAAGAGTGTGTACCAAATATCAGATCAATCTGTCATCAGGAAGAGGGTAAATTCCAATTACTAAATTTGACCCAAACAAATAAATAAATTGGTCAAGCTAAATAAAACAGTTTAATGAATGTTGCTAAGCACATAACTCGAGAATGGCTCTGAAAAAATGAAAACAAATCCCCATTTCGGTGAAAAAAGTATGATCGCTCTTCCTTCCTACTTACTATTTAAAATTTCCATTTGTTAGAGTTTTAGTGATAAATTCAATTCGCTATGTCACGACCTAGTCATTGCTCATACACCTATAAACTTCATAAAATCATTATGAAAGTTAGCTTGGTTTTATGAAGCACTAACATACTTTAATGGCTGATAGTACTTAATTGAAGTAAAATGAATTTTTTATTAAATTTGACTCAATTTTCTTAAGTTATACATATAAGTATATGAGAGCTAGTAATTTCGACTGCTTATGAGGGTATTTGACTGTGATTCCTCAAATATTAATCAAATTTATTTATTAACAAGGCGACGAAATTAATTACTAAACGAGTATGTTTTACATCATATATAAAGTAATCAATTTTCTTCTTTCTTCTTTTCTTGCCGAGTTCCTTGCCGATTTTTCTCTGCAGATTCTACATTCCGAATCGGTAGTAGCTTTACTTCTACAAATGTAATAATTGATTTTTAAAGTTTTCCAAGTAATCCACAAGTTCACGCCAAAAATGGCGTGAACTCATGTGTTTTGCCCATAGTAGTGTCATGTAGAATAATATAGAGTTTATTAAAAATTTGCCTTACAAATTTCCCTTTATTTTTACTTTAGCTGAAGCTAATATATATTACACAGGCCTTTTATATTTGACACGATCTGTTACAGCACTTTGTACCATGATTAATGGAGCCCAAAGCCTTCTTTATTCTTCCCCTGTACAATTCTCATTCATCCCTTCATATTTCCGTAAATTAGCAACGCTACTGTGCAACTTCTGGTGTTTTATACGTCTATTAGCATCGTGTTTTTTCGGCATTAAGTAACCCGCCTTCTCGTTAGCTACTTATGATATGGTAACACATTACACGGTTTATTTTTTTACCTATTTCTTAGTCATCTATACTTGCATACAAATTTTATAAAGCTTAAGAGTGTGTTGTGTAATCTAAGGGACTACTGATTCGAATTAAAATAAATCTTCTTTCTTTGGGTGATCCATGTATCGGAAAAGTTATAGGCTATAAAACATAACGTTATAACTCATAGAACAGGAGCACCAAGGAAAAAACAAAAACAAAACCAGGGAAAATTTGTAGTTTTTTATTTTCTATGCGAACGAGTCGCGGTCAACAGCTAATAAAGTAAATTTTGTAATTCTTGTCACATAATGACTAAAGAAGCATTCGTTTAACGTTATTGTTGTAACCGCTTAAGAATTTTTCTCTAGACGGGCGGTGGCGTAGATGACGACTAATAACATTTTGTTGACAACCCACGGTGGTGTGACAGAGATAGCGTTGAGTAGACATCATTATATGCTGTTACTGCCACCGATTAAGTTTTTTGGTATTTTTTAATTTTTTACAAGCTTAAAATAATTAGAACGGAATAGATGATTGTTCACTGTAGAATAAACTTTAGTGTCAATACTCTAACTTTCTAAGTAAATATTTGTCAAACAACTGTCAGCAGAAAGTCCTTTTAAATCACATGTAATGTAATAGCTAAGAATATATTGTATAGCTTATCACCATTATTAATAACTAGCTAACCCGGAAAACTTCGTATCGCCTAACAGTCGATTCTTTAATTTTTTATTTTTTTAAGTTAATAAGTCAACAATTACATTATGTCAAAAATTAAAAATTATAAAACTCACAAAATTCTTTTAATGGTCACTAAAAAATCACAATGAATTTTTTTTTTAGGATTTTTCTCTCCGTAAGAACCATCCTCGTACTTCAAGGAATATTTTAAAAAAAGAATTAGCGAAATCGGTCCAACCGTTCTCGAGTTTTGCGCTTAGCAACACA
Organism: Melitaea cinxia; assembly: GCF_905220565.1. Lineage (NCBI taxonomy): Eukaryota > Metazoa > Arthropoda > Insecta > Lepidoptera > Nymphalidae > Melitaea > Melitaea cinxia. The sequence continues at coordinate 6,921,098 of NC_059412.1, forward strand.
TTCAGCGACTCATTTTTATATTATAGATTAGTAATGTTAACAAAAACAATATTAATAAAAAAATTGTACTACAAAGTTATACACAATGTCACACCAAAATAGGAAAGGACTTTTAAGTCAACAGCTCTGTATAGATCCGCCTACCGCCTTCGTGCTGGGGTTAGGGCGGACGTATAAGGGCGGACGCGGCGCTTCGCCACTCACTCGCGACTCGACTCGCCTCCCGAGCACTCGGGGTGGCGTCGGACTTCGAACGACACTACGACCGCGCGCGTATGTATCAAAATTTTTCCAACGTTCCTTTTAAAATTTATATTTATTTTTTAATTTTAAGTGGTGGTCTATGTAACGTGCCAGTTCGGTGTTCACGCTTGAAGGGATAATGGTAGGGGTTTTATTGGGTATATTTTTCGTGCACGCCGGAGGGCAGGATGATTTTTTATTGGTTCACAATACTTTTGTGGCTTGATTGGAATAGGAAATTGCTCAGTTGAACGAGGAAATATATGTTTGGTATTTTTACGAATTTTCCTGTAATACAAGAAAAGAGTTTGAGTGTTGTGGGTATTTGTATTTTATACCAACAGATTTACATTAATTAACAATTTTATTTTTATATTAGTATGTATTAATTATTATAAAGTACGACTCAAATTTATATTCTCAGTAATTAAAATTTAAGTTCATCGTAAAACAGTCAAATATCATTTTGTAGCATTTCATCGTTGATCAACCATTTTTAAAACCAAAAGAATTTGTTTTTTCTTTTGTTTTTAAAATTGGTTACGCTTTTTTCGTGATAACTTAGAACTCGGAACGCTAACAAAGCAGACAGATTATTTAAAAAAAATATACTTCTAAAGAGACCGGAAAAATCAAACGTGATGATGAATTTATTTTTCAAAAATCTAGGGAGGATTTAATTATTTTCGTAATATTGACTAGTCCTCTTAGGCTAAGCTTTACTCATTTATACGGATGAACTATTCAGATAACGCAAAAATATGCAAAACTCCTTAAATAATCAGAAATTTGCATCAAAAGAGTAACATGCTTCAAGTTTTCATGTTTTATGATTGTCAAGTAACAAAAGACAACCTATTGCATATAAAATGAAAATATATAATTAAAATAATAAATAAATAAATAAATATAAAATACACATCGGTCGTCTGTTTCTATGGTTAGAAACTTAATGAGAATATTTTTTGATAAACATATATAGAAATAATACATATATAAATATATAAATACAAATATTATATTACACCCAGACTCAGGCGGATATCGAACCCGCAATCCGCAGAACAGAAAGCAGGGCCACTACAAACTGCGCCGACGGGCTAGTCGAGTAAATAATTAAAAAGAAAAAATAAAGAATTAAAATAATATAATTATGGTTAAACGTTTTTCTTTCATAAAAAACTAAAGTAATTAATTTTTCGTTGCAATTCGTTCTGTTCATAGCCTCAATCAATTGTACCCGAGTCGGAGAAGGTCGACACTTCGACATTAATGAAATTAGTTGCCAAAAGTTAACGCTAAAAGAGTAATGAATTTTAATTACCATTGAGAGACTAATGAAGTGGAACTTGAAAATGTTTAAAAATAATAGGGCAATTGTCATCTATACAAATAAATAAAATTGGAGTGTCTGTTTGTTATATTAAAATAACCGCTTTTTACTAAATTCATATGTATACACGGTACATATATCAAAATAACATTTTTACAATTTGTTGTTATATATGTTTTATATGTGTATACTTTTTTTAAGGTATAAATACCTTAAAACAAAACAAACGAATGTATGAATTGTAAGAGCGGAATGGCAGCCATTAATGTCGACAAATTTTTAATACATGCAAGATTATAATGATGAAGTTTGAAAACATGACAAGGATTAAAAACGAGCAAGTTGTCTTGAAATATATGTTCACTTACTACAACTACATAAAAAAAATAATATTTATTTTAAGAATTAATAAAAAAATATTTTAGGTCAATTAGTTATAAAAAGGCAGTGTACTTTATAAATAAAAAGTAACACATTAAAATAAATATAAATATTCTACTAGGAGAGTAGAACAACATAGTTGGTGCATCATAACGGTAGCAGGTGTAGGTACTTTATAGTCTCGAAGTACATAATTTCGAGAGAGGTTTCATCAGAGCGAAACGGAGATGAAAGGCACCGTGTCTTTGTTAAACATGCGTCGGATCTTATAGCAATGAGGTGGTTTTCTTATTCCTAAAAGTAGAGTAAGCATAAACAATTTGTTGAACAGAGTGACAGAATTTATGAGCATCAAGAGTTTTTGATTTTGATTGAGGATACTTTTTAGTTCTAAAACTATTTTTAAAAAGTGACTGTTGAGTTTTTGTCACTTCTTTCCAGTGGAATATATATTTTTATGCAAATTTAGATAAAGCTTGATATTTTAACTTCAAACCGTAATATACTCGTATATTTGTAAATTGAAGATTCATAATTATGTTTGCTGGTAAACGAAAAAAAACTGACTTCAATTATATCGACGAGTAATACAACGTAGGTAGATGAAAAAATAGTCAAGTAAATACGCATTATCAAAGATTACTGCAAAAGTTGTAATCAGATCTTGATGAAATTTAAATGTGACCACATGATAAACATCGCCTTTCGATTAAATTAAAAATCATCAAAATCGGTAGATTCAGTAAAAAGCTATGCGGATTTTCGAGGGTTTCCTTTGATTTATCTGGGATCCCATCATCAGATCCTGGTTTCTTTATCATGGTACCATACACAGGATATCTCCTTTACAACAAAAAAAAAAAGAATTTTAAAATCGGTTCATAAACGACGAATTTATCCCCGAAAATACATAATATATATATTATGTATATATATATACGGTCAAGTTGAGTAACCTCCTCCTTTTTTGAAGTCGGTTAAAAAGTGCTAAAGCTTCTAAGGCATATTTGAATAAATTAAAATACTGATGTAATTTGATTTACTCAATTCAGAAAACAGTTTTGTTAATAGAAAGCCAACTTTAGTTCACGTCGAAGGTAATTGAATGGTTTTCGAGTACATAACTGACAGTGGGTGGCTATACGAAAAGACTTACCTATATAAAAGTACAATTTTTTAGTTAAAGTTTGAGGTGTTCCTAATTGAAAATCTTAGCCTGACTAACTAGTCTATTGGCCCAGTTTAGAGTGGCCCTGCTTTTTGTTCCGGGGTTTATGGGTTCGATTTCCGAGTCTGGGTGTGATATATGTATTAATTTATGTAATTATTCTTTATACGTATTTATTGTAAAAAATATGTAGCTATATCAGCTGACTGTTAACTTTAACACAAGTATTAAGTTGTTTAGTTTAGGAACAGACGACAGTGTGTCACAGATGTTTAGAGATATTACTATCGGATAGATCGAAAAAGTGTACCTCCTATCCTATATATAATAAAGGAGAAGAGCTTATCGCTTATTAATAACTTTTATTCAAGACACAAGTAAGAAAACATAGAAAAAAAGAATTATTATTAATGTTGGTCACGATGTTTGAAACATGAATACAAATTAGTAAGTATTAGCGGTAATGCCGCTGATTGTACTGAATCATGACACCAATTATTTAACTTATATTGTTCATCATCATTACAGCCTATACAGTCCACTGCTGGACATAGGCCTCCACAAGTTTACGCCAACAATAACGTGAACTCATGTGTTTTGCCCATAGTCACCACGCTGGGCAGGCGGGTTGGTGACCGCAGTACTGGCTTTGTCGCACCGAAGACGCTGCTGCCCGTCTTCGGCCTGTGTATTTCAAAGCCAGCAGTTGGATGGTTATCCCGCCATCGGCCGGCTTCTTAAGTTCCAAGGTGGTTGTGGAACCTTGTTATCCCTTAGTCGCCTCTTACGACACCCACGGGAAGAGAGGGGGGTATATACTTATATTGTTGATTGTACTATATTTATGTAACAGGTTTTGCCCTTGATATAAAATAAAGGACGCTTTCGTTGTGTTTTCTTGTAATTTAATATATTGTTATAATGTGGCCACAATATATAATATAAAAGTAGTAGGTACATACTTGCGTTAGTCTAATTAAGTAGGTATTTTGCGATAAGGAATATACATTATTTCGAGTCTTGATTTACGAGTATATCCTTAGTTTCATAGTCAACGGCTAGTACTTTTTTTTGCAAAAGTATCACAATATGTATCCGTCCATTCGAAAGATTATACGTTCACGTTGTTCATTTGGATATCGCACTATCTTCAGAATACTAATAATAGCTAACAAAAAATCAGAATTACAGAGTACCTAATATATAAAATTCTCGTGTCGCGGTGTTTGTAATTAAGCCCCTTCAAAACGGCTTGACCGATTCTCATGAAATTTTGTATGCATGTTAGGTAGGTCTGAGAATCGAACAACATTTGTTTTTCATCCCCCTAAATGTTAAGGGTAGCCCACCCCTAATTTTTTTTTTAATTTTTAGGTAAATTATTTATTTTTTATTTTTTTATGATACATAATGAAAAAATACATACAACCTTAAATTTTCAACCCCCTATGATTAACCCCTATTTTTTAATAGCGTTTAGCGGCATTACAATGTTTGCCGCAAAATTTAATTAATTTTCTTCATAAGAACGTTTTTTTCTCATTCTCATTCACGCAGTAAACAAAACGTATACAGTACCATTATTACATTTTTCTACAATGTACAAGCCCGTACAATATTTACTAGCACTTACTATAATAAACCTACTAGAGGTAGGCGACAATGAATACCTTTACACCATTATCATCTTTATTTTACGAGAATTAAAGATCACTATCGTGTAATACACTAAAGGTCTTATTAACAGTAACGAGCCAATAAATAAAACTGAGTAGATTGACCTAGAAATGCATAAAAATGATATGACTCCACATCGTGGAAGTGAAATTGACTGAGAATCACAAAGGCTTACAACATTAGTAAGAGAAATATTCATCTTGTTTCTGAACATCAGTATTATGATTCGTACGATTTATTTTTGTGTTACCCACACACTAGGAAATTTTAAACAATTACCTTATACCGAATTAACTTAGACCGAATATAAAATCATCATATCAAAAATTTTGATCTAGTGGGTACATCGTTCCATAGCTTAATTGGCTAAAGCACCGACACGGTAAGTCGGAGATGCAGGTTCGATCCCCGCTGGAACGGTCCAGTTTTGATATGATTTTAAAAAAATTGATTAGTATTATAATTATTTAGGTTAGATTTCCTCATTACAATACATTTAATATTATAGAAAATGAAGCCTTTTTCGAATTTACTCAAGTGCTATATTCATAAATTGTCTCGAGAAATATAACATACACAACGGATTTGACATCATAACCCCTAACGTCAACAAATAGTTTGCCTACGATGTATAAAGCCTTAGGCTTTTATGTAAACGACAATATAAAGCAATACGACTTAAAGCGATATAAAGTAACTCAACTTCAGTTGACATGAATTAAACTAAGTACTATTAGAATTAGAAGCTCGAAGATATTATAATACGAGTATTTGATAGTTTTAACACATCCTAATTTTCATTTGTTAGACACAAAAATTGTTAGAAACAAAACAATTGATTCCAAAGCCTTATTGCCTAGTTGTATTCTTAGTTCTTTAGGCCAAACAAAAATAATACGCGTTGTTGTATTTACCGTTCACATATTTCAATGGTTAATGGTCAACAGAATTGAGCAAATCTGCCAAGTAACTTTGTGATTAGTACACGCATTCAACTCTGGTTGTATTGATAAAAATGTTTAATAGAAATATGAGAATATGTTGCGTACTCAGTTAGAACTAATCACTACTAAAGACTGCTCTTATCTCTACTTAAGTCGTCCTAAGGCGGTTTTATTTCGCTGTATGGGTCTTGAATAGCATAAAAGTTCTCGCGAAATGAATACGATACACGCGAAGTGTTAATAATGCTTATTTTACCTTATATTCTAAATCTACGTCGAAATGAAAAACAAAATAGGCTCAAAGGCAATCAAAATAGGTTGAATATTAAACTCTGAAATAAATTAAAAGAAAAATTAAATTACAAGATTTTCAAGTGAAGAAACTTTTTGTTGAATTATTTTTACATATTCACTATTTATCAAAAGACCATTCTTTACTGCTGTGTTCCTACATTAGGTAGGTATTCATATCATCTATACCTCAGCTAAGTTTTATTACTTTAACCTACCTTTTAAAATAGGTTCTTATATACCTTCTGTACCTAATGATAATTAAACTCCTCAGTTAATATTAACTCGAGACCTTTTGAAATACACTTAAAGTTACTTAGTGAAGCAAAGCTATGAACTTTTGCATCAAATGACATGAAATATGTCTGAAGTTATAAATTATAATTTATACCTAACGTTTGTGATATTTCGTGTATACTGTTTATATCACTGTTTCTATTTGTTTTGGTTTTAAAGTAAAATTAACAATGAACGGGTCCATTTTCATATATTCACAGGTTTTCTAATCAAAGAAAAATTCTAAAAATAAAATTTAGTAGATGCTAAGACCACACATGCTATGCTACTTCATATGATAAAATATTATTTACATCAAATGGGTTACATTAGAAAAACCAGGGAAAATGTGATCGAAAATAAAGAAATAATTAGATTATTGAAAAACTTATTAATAATTTTGTAGCCACAGCAAAAAAGCTGAAAAGCCTTGTGTCTCATTATAATCAATCCTAATATGAAAATATTACTACAATCGATCAATAATCAGACTGAAAACAAAAAATTAGTAGGAAAAGTATAAAGGTACAGAAAAATGTGCAAATCCTTATTTCACTCATACGTAGGTCGGGTATCTGCGGTCGTAGATAGCAAAAATGATAAACGTTTGTGTGACAAATTTACGTCCATAGAGCAATATTAAATTCCAGCTTCGTTTGTGATATGTTGTGCAAACCAATTTTCGCGGTTAAGCGCTCGTATCGAGCAAAAACGAAAAGTTTAGATTTGCTAGCGAATACAATCTGCATGGTAGTTTAACCGCGACAAGAAGAATGCACGTAACGTAAATAAATACTTTTTTAACCAACATTAAAAAAGGAGGAGGTTACTCAATTCGACCGTATATATATATATATATATATATATATATATATATATATATATATATATATATATATATATATATATATATATGTATATATATATATATATATATATATATTTTATGTATGTTCGGAGATAACTTCGTCGTTTATGAACCGTTTTGATAATGCTTTTTTTCTTAGAAAGGAGATATCCCTGGTGTGGTGCCATGATAAGGGAACCAGGATCTGATGATGGGATCCCAGAGAAATCGAGTGAAACTCAAAAATCCGCATAATTTTTTACTGGATGTACTGATCGAAAGCCGATTTATATCATGTAGTCACATTTAAATTTCATCGACATCTGATCACAACTTTTGGAGTAATCTTTGATAATGCGTATTTACTTAACTATTTTTTTCGTCTACCTACGTTGTATTACTTGTCGATATAATTGAAGTCAGTTTTTTTTTTTCGTTTACCTGCAAATATAATTATTTATCTAAAATATATACCGTTTTACCGTATATCTTCCACTCAACCCTATTGGGTGGGGTCAGTAGTCAAAGGAACTGGCTGTTGCTCTAAGTCGGTAGTTTAATCACTGTAAATGACATGTTTTTGTATAAGTAGAATTTTCCTTTGTCGTGGTTTTGGTATGTGTGTTACATGTATTTTCAGATCTTGACATACGATTCTCATCTCAAAATACTTCTAGTTTTAAATCTAGTCTTTTTGACTGTTTTGAATGTAAACAGAAATAAAATAAATTAAAAAAAATATTTTATTCGTTCATCGATAGATCATTCAAATACAATATAGTTTTATAAATTACTAGCATTTCGCCCCGGTTTCGCACGGGTATTTAACAAAAATTTCAACACAATTCTTTAATTTTTTTTGAAAATATAATAATAAAATAAAATATAATATTAACCAACCAACAGTGAATGACTTTTTCAAATCGTTTCAGTAGTTTCAGAGCCTGTTCAATGCAAACAAACAATCAAATCTTTCCTCTTTATAATATTAGTACAGACAAGTTTCTTATATTACGTCACTACCACAAAAAACTGAAAAATCATCAAAACCAATACACCTAAGAAAAGGTACAGTTGAATTGAGAACTTCCTCAATTTTTTGAATTCGGTTAAATTTACGTAATCTCTAACAAGAACGATTGTTCAACACATGAAAAATACAACAATAGTTTTGGTACCAACTATCAAAGCTATCAGCAAATTCCTTCAGGGCGCCATTGGGGTCAACACGAAATTAATTAACTACTAATTAATTAATGAAACAGTATATTTCATATAACTATACTATTCAATTAGCACGTTAATAATAAGACAAATATTCGTTCTTTGATACTATACGTTAACTGAATTTCAGTTCATTTTTCGGTTCATAAAAGTTATTCTATATATAATTGTTTTAAGTTATTTTGACAGGATATGAAATTGCAAATAGTAACAAAAGGGAATATAATTTTGTAATTCGTTTTACGTTTATAACAAAACAATATAAATATTCGAAAGCCACTTGTATATCATTTTAAATTCAATAGACAATTCTAATATCAGACACAGAACCGATTGTAATCTAATCCGGAGCTTGAATGATAGTCTAATTAAAATTTCAAAAGTTATCTGTGTTCGAATTTAAACGTTATAGAATTGATTTAGAGTTTCGTTTCGAATAAACTTCTGTATTAGTAAAGTTTAAATAGATATTCTTTTTTAAGTAAAATAATAAATATATTAAACATACACACACGATCCTACCTACCTAAACGTACCTAACGTAGCCAACTTTATACTTGTGTTTTAGGTAACAGTTGGCTGATATAGATGCATATTTTATTGTAATAAATGTTTGTAAGTGTAAGTAATACGCATTAACGCTTATATTCGTGGAGGGAATCGAACCTGCAATCCCGGAGCCTAAATTACAGTCACTGAAAATTGCGCCACCGCGGGCTAGTCAAAAAAAAAAATAGTTTATATCTATTATAAAAGGATTTTTTAAAGGATACTTAAATATAAAAAAAAAATGTTTATAATGTAGTTTTGTTATTTTATTTATATTGTTCGACTAAATTGTTCTTTATCATGACTCATTTTTCGTTTCATCGAGTTTCAAATTAGGACGGTTCTAAATAAGTTTCACTTCAAAAATAATTATCCAACCGGTTGCGGTACACCCGTTCATAACCATAAGTTATGCGCTTACATTATTTTTCCTTCAAGTTTCTTTTTTATTTATATAGGTGCTTACTTGAAAGTTTGACAATGAGTCATCCTTTTGTGCATGCAGCCGGCGTTCATCGATTTATTAGACGTTGTCACGTCAATAAGCACAAAAATTAAGATCTACTATTTTTATAATCAGCTTTTACTTCTATATAAATTTCTACTGCATTTTTTGTAGAATCTTATAAAAATAATGTAATATAAATACTATACTTTAAAAGTACAACCAAGCCCGTCAAGGTTTTATGGAAATGTAGACAGGATCAAACGTACCAGTTGCCCTTTGAGACTTGAGCCCTCTTTGTGGAAACTCTCTAGAGCGATTGTATTAAGAATTAGAATTATTTATATTTTGTTACCACTTGCGCTTTGCCAATGTTGTCATAAGTCAGAAGCGATTTTTTAACATTGGCGTATTTTTATTTATGACGAAATAAGACAAGTTTTTTTTTGTCAAATTAATTCCAAATATATCAATAATAACATTAATGAACGTAGCTTGATCATTCTGATATTGAAGTGAATATTATTTCATATATTTTTTTGTTGTTTTTGACTTTTATTCGCGTGATAATTTTTATTTAATAATGATCTTTTCGTGCTATTTAATATGTTATAATTATTGTTATTACATAGAGACCAAATCTTTATCATTCTTAAAACTACATTACCTATACGGTTTTTTAGTATTACTAGTCTATAGTATTGTATTTTGTAGAACTCATATAAGTTCTAACGTCCATCACGTAAGCGATTATATATATTTTTTTTATACAAATTGGTCGCCAAACATGCGTATGATTTACCTGATGGTATGCGATTACCGTAGCTTATAGACGCTGTCAAGAATCATCGCATTGCTGACCTTACCCTCATTTCTCCGCTGGAGTTCTGGTCACCTTATTCACCACAGGAACACAACACTGCTCGAAAGCAGTATTATTTAGCTGTGATTTGTCGAGGTACAGTCAGACTGCTCCAGATTTTAAGCAGGGTGTTTATTGCTGTGATCTAACTTTATATTTGTAATTATCAGGCTAAAAAAATCATAAATACCGTGTAGGACTTGTGGCTTATGCAATTAAGTCAACAAATAAAAAATCAATTCGAAAATACTTTTTCAATGCATTCTGTCAATCTATTAACCACTATTTCTAAAGAGTTTATTGATTGTGCATTAATAAATTAAAGTTTTATAACCGACAACTCATATTCATAAGGATTTATTTATTTGTCGATACACAATACATATAGATAAAGACGAACGGACATCTTTATTTGTATGCGTTGTGTATTAACGTAAAGTAAAGAATGTCAACTTTTTGAATGTTAACCTATTATTTTTATTTATTCAATTAATCACATATTTCATTAGATATAATTCTTTATGACATTTATGCATACTTGTTTAAAAACTATACGTATGAACATTTTATTTTTTTGTGTATAGAATTACTATCTACACTACAATTATTGAGGATAGTAGAGATGTCTGCCAATGGTGACTTTAACTAGGCCATATTAAAGTAATTTATCAACTATTCTCCATTTGGTCTTGTAGTTTTGGAACTATGCCAGGACGCTCTGCATCTGAAGGGGTGCTTTTATGATCCTTATTTTTATACTCAAAATGTCTTAATGTCAGACAATTTTTTTAAGACTAACTTTTATATCAAGTCATCAAAATAATTTATGTATTTTTTATAATATTTTTTTTGGAACGAAGTTCCTTACGGCAGGCTTGACATTTGGCTGGGCGACCGAACTGAAAAAAAGTGATACTAAAACCGTAAAAAAAATATATAACGGAAGTGACGTAATATCAGTCAAACGACTGTATAATATGCCGTTTGTAAAACTAAAATATTACTAGTAAACTTTTTTTAAATTATTTATGTAATTTTATACTGTCGACATAAATAAATAAAGACATGTTTTTTTAATTATTATTATTATTATTATTTTGTTTGATTTATTTTGTTTTACGGTATTTGTTATTTTCTAAAATACTAATTTCCTAAATACTTATGTACTTAATTAAAAACCAATCAACAAAATTAAAAAAAATCAAGAACTAGAAAATATATAAAATTCAACATTTTTTTTTCAAATTGTGTTGCTTCTATACTATCCGAAAGAACTTCGTTCCTACCTGGTGTCCCATGACACCACATAATATTTTTTTTTACATATGAATACATTTTGAAAGGCTGTCTTTTTATTATGTGTTTAAATTTAAAAGGGGAACAAGAAGCTAGCGACACCACCGTTATCGACCCAAGATAAATAAAAGGTGGCGCCATCTGTTATCCATTGTATTAATTCTAATGCAATCTTCGAGTTTGCATCTAAAACAATCTCGACGGCGATGTTTCCGGAAACTATTTCTTAATTTTTGTTAATTTATTTTAAAAACTTTTCAAAATACTGATTAAATTCAGTAAAAATAAAGTCTTATCTAATTTTAAGACGAAATTAATACATTTTATTAATTAAAAAAGGGAATTTATTAAAAGTAACTTTTTTGGACCCAGTCGAATGCATTCTGGCGGAAAATTCGAGAAACCCGCCAGTCAGGTATATAGGCCGACATACTTGGCACTGCCAGTTAATTTTGAAGCGCTTATTGTAAACATTGAGAGAAAAGTAAAAGTCAGAGTATTTTACAATCAAGTATTGAGTAAATCATCTAATAAAAGTTAATTATTGTCTTTCTGTGTGAGATTTAATATTTTAACAAACGAGAGAAACATCTGGACCTTAATTCAGTAATTGATCATCATGTTGGCTCGGTTGTATTTTTCACCCTGGTAGGTACCAGGAAGAAGTAAGCCACCTGGCTAACAAACTCTTTTATGTTACACATTGTAGAAAATCACCGTACCCAAGGCCCGGCTGGTCGTCCTTGTAAGGTTGCACCCCTTGGTCACCCTGGTTGACTCCCTTGAACACATTATAGAAGTGTCTTCTTTCTAACAAAGCCAGTACCTCGTTTCATTGATTTCATACGCTGAATTGAGAGAGAGATTTCTAAATATCACGAGAAAGTTCTAGACTTCCTTGACTGAGTGTAGAAACATTATACTTACAAAATTCAATTGTTAAACTGTGTTCATCGATTAGATATTAAAGGATTTAAGAAATTATAGTTGTATTATGCAGAGAATGATCTTTTGTTATTTTTAACATTATGGGTCACGTTTCATCAGCGTACTTAGACAATAAAAAATTAGACAATTACAATGTAGCCTGGTCTAGCGTGTGTGACCGTAATTTCTTAGAAACATCGTTTATTTTTACTATTTTCATTAATCCATCCATCCATCTATGTATTGGAAAACGTAAACAGTTTATAGTCTATCAATTAGTTATGACCAAAAATATTAATTTGTTTAAAGGTATTTTTAAAGTAAAACTTGTTTACGCACACTTGACTTGGAGATTAAGCTGGTGAATGCGTGACGAGAGTGTTACGAAAAGTGTGATCGCGCGAGGCGAACGGAAGTTGAGAGGGAGATATAAGTTAGATGGAGCTAAAGAAGTTTTACTTCAGTCATGTGAAAAATATTATTAAAACTTAAAAAATATTAGATGTTAAAATATTATAAAAAGCTGACTAGCATGTGTAGTATAGTAGATAATTGAGTTGAAATATTCCTATAGATAACCGTGCTTATTTGTCTGTAGGCCTACACGTTAACAGGATTTGACACCTTGGGATTAAATTCCGGGAAAGCAATCAGATTTGAGCTTGGTTTGTGAAATTGAACTGAGCGATTCTTAAGGTTCAAAGATCTTATACGAGTATATTTGCGACTAGCTCTTATATCATAATTATAAAATAAAATACATATTAGTGATTATAGACGTTATTAGTAATCATACCCAGATCACTTTAAAAAATAAAAATATAGTTTATACCAGTCGGTTTTAATAGCACTTATGAATCGTCACTGTACAGTAATGTTAATGTTTAGTATTTATTATGCTAAGGCAAATTTGTCGCACAATAATTGTGTTTGCTCGCAAACGAAACAAAAACCGACTTCAATTACATCGACAAGTAATACAACGTAGATCGACGAAAAAATAGTCAAGCAACTACGCGTTATTAAAGATTACTCAAAAAGTAGTTATCAGATCTCAATAAAATTTATATGTGACCACATGATAAACATCAGCTTTTGATTAAATTAAAAATTATCAAAATCGGTACACCCAGTAAAAAGTTATTACGGATTTTCGAGAGTTTCCCTCGATTCCTCTGGGATCCCATCATCAGATCCTAGTTTCCTTATCACGGTACCAAACTAGGGATATCCCCTTTCTAACAAAAAAAGAATTATCAAAATCGGTAAATCCAGTAGAAAGTTATGCGGTATAATACAACGTAGGTCGACGAAAAAAGCGTCAAGTAAAAACACATTATTAGATATAACTCGAAAAGTAGTTGTTAGATCTCAAATAAATTTAAATGGGACCAATTGGCACACACCACCTTTCGATTAAAACAAAATTTGTCGAAATCGGTCCACACGGGCAAAAGTTCTGATGTAACATACATAAAAAAAAAAAAATACAGTCGAATTGAGAACCTCCTCCTTTTTTGGAAGTCGGTTAAAAAATGTAGATGCCTGCCGAGAAGAAGCATTATATATTTATATCTTATAAAAATCCCCACCAATTTTAAGACAGAAAATTGATTTTTTAACAAAAAAAGTAACAGTTAAGAAGCAAAATAGCTATTACTATATTTGCATTAATTTATACTAAGGTTTTGCGGATTAGGTAAATAGTTGAGCATTACTACGTTTACTAGAAACTTGAGTAAATGTGGGAAGAAATATTTTATATATATTATTCTGATATATTCAGATATTATTCTGATATATCCAAGTTTAAGCAAGTAAAAAGTATAATAAATATTAAATACCAGATTGTCGCAGTAACATTGATGTAATCTGAACCTGGTTATACCTTGGAAAACATCACATTTAAATATGTACATACAAAATACGGAGCAGGGTCCTCTGACGTCAATGCGAAAGAAATCGTGTGGATCGGTTAGATACGAACAATAAATATTAATTAATATATAAATATAAGATATAACTACACGATAGATACGATATAGATAAACAAAAATTGTCTTCAGCACTACAATTGCAATTAACTATCTCACACGCGGAGCAAAGTGCATTAGATGAGACAAAAGTAAAAATTAAAAATATATATATATAAAAATTGTGATGTTAAACTAATGAAGTCATTAAAAAGAGTAGAAGAATGTTTAAGTGGTAGATTTTTTTACACACCGCCTTTTGTACACACTTGTATTAGTGTATTTATTGTACAATAAAGAATTTAAATTAAATAAATAACAAATAAATATTTTTTTTTTATTATCTTAATAAACTTATCTACATGTTCATTTAGACCTTATCGACACAGACAGACAGACAACTGTCTGTATACCTTATCTATCTTTTAAGTAACAAACGAATGATTTAAATTTGTATTAATATTTCAGATTTAACTGATATTTAATTCTTGATACTCACGGCTAAAGAATGGAACCCTCTACCAAAGTCTGTTTTTGCGGATAGCTACTGGGGATCTTAAAGTCGCGAGTAAATAGGCTACTTCTAGATAAGCGTTCTAATCCTAGATCACATTCTCACTTAGCATCAGGTGAAATAGTGGTCAAACGCAAGCCTATCTAATTATTAAAAAAAACATATTGATATTGATAAGTCAATGCTCATGTTACGTAATCCATGGCTCATGCGTGGATAATCCGCAAATTGCAAGTACAAGTCTAAAACTCGCATCAACAACATCGGCTCCGTGAAAAAAATTCTTAAAAATAGGATTTTTGAGCCGCACGTGTAAAAAAAGTGGTGACCGTAACAGCTTAAGCTGTAACATAATAGTAAAAGTGTTCGCAAGCCTGTGGAGTCCTTGGTTCCCGAAATATTGCCATCAAAACTTCAGAGCCCTGAAAAGAGCGGAAGAACTGCAGGCACGGAGTTGAAAAATTGACGGTTCGGAGCCACCAAAGAAGCCCGCCGTTTGACATCTTTGTTGTCTCTATATAGGTCTTGGATCCAGGTATATAATCATCCAGAGTGGGTACATATAGCCTCTCTATAGAGGAATAGGATCCACGTGCCCGCCAGACCGGCGCCGTCAAGACCTAGTAACAACATTATTTAGAGACGAAGGCACGTACGTCACGTACATCACGTACGCCGCATAGATACGCGTCTGTCGTACCCGGCGCTCCACCGACGACAACCGATCTGTCGAGGACTCGGCCCGGCCACCTTCGGACCAGCTCTGAAGAGGATTAGCTCGCGAATAAAGTCGGAGAAAACTTGGCTCCAACAGAAATCCCGGATTAACAACCTCAGGAGCGGACACTAACATTCATCACACCAACTACCATCACCACCGGTCACCACTAGATCGAGCTTGGTACTCCACGGGGAAGCATCAACACCGGCGACCTCGTGCTACTGCAACATCGGCGACGTAACACCTTGCGCCACGTGAGTCCAACTGACCGACCAAATTAGTCTTAGTATACATTACTGTTAAGCTTAAATTGTAAGTAGTATTAAGTACAGTACAAATAGTAGTTAGTAAGTTGTAGAAAAAAAAAAAAAAAAAAAAAATGTCTTCAACCCAAAACACCAAGAAAACTACCGAGGCGTCATCGGTGACCTCAAAGTCATCGGTGTCGCTCCGGAAAAGAGTCTTAAAAAAGCTTGCTACCGTAACAGGCGCATCTGCTGATCCGTTGCCGTCGACATCAAGCGACCAACTGACACAGCAACAATATAAAAACGTGGCCGAAATAGTAATGGTCCATACCGATACAGCATCTGAGCCTCCAATGTCGGATTTGGAGGACAGCGAGGCGTCCCCGGAGGGCTCGCTCGCATCGGCGAGCAGCAGGAGAACCTCCCTGCTATATACCACTCCAAGGAGAGGCACAGGCGTTGAGATGGACATGGTCACGGGTGTGGCCAACAAACTTCTGCAACGCGGAAAGGAAGCACTGGAGAGTGCCGAAAAAATGAAACGGGAGTTAAAGATCACCGTCTACGAGAGCCTACAGGGGTTGTATGAAACGGTCCTGTCGCTCTCGGACTCACGAAATCGGCATAAATGTGCCCTCGAGAAGGAGCGCGCCCGTCACGCCCAAGAGCTAGTGAGGGTTGAAAGAGCCCATACAAAGGAGCTCACAGAAATGAAAAAGACGCTCCTCTCGGGGATACAAACAGTGCAGACAGACGTTGCAGAGTCATTAAGGGAGACTCGAGCCGTGCGTTCCTGGCTGGGCTACGAGACGGTTGAGCCCTTTCATCAGATACGCGAACTCCGGGAGATACAAGTCGAGCTCCAGGAGAAACAAAATGAGATCTGGAGGGCAATTTCGTTGGCCAAGGCCGGCAGTGAAGTGCCCCCACAGACCAACTTCGTGTCTCAGGAGGCTCTAGAGGCGGTGGGGAAAAAGATAGGTTCGATCTCAAGCTTTCTAGAGAAGCTCAATGGTGACTTAGCAGAGACCAGAACCCTTCTCACTGCGAAAATAGACAACATTCCGTTGGCTTTGGACGACGAAAGCCGCACACAATCAAATATGGACACGGTGTGGAAAAACCAAATTGAAGAAATTTTACACCAAACAAAAATTACCAACATTCAACTATCCAATCCCCAAACACACCCAGAACTGGATCTGACCCCTTTATTCGAAACGCTTAACGAAAAAGTGGAGATCATGTCCTCGGAGGTGCGCACCTTGAGGGACTCGAACAAGATCACGACCTCCCCAAAGAAACCGTCACTGGAGACAGAGATGGCGGTTCGGGAAGTCAAAGAGACCCTCAATACAATTAAAGAAGGCGTCACCAAACTGGCTCCTCGGGCGCCGACTACCTACGCCCAGGTCGCAGCTCGACCCAAACAAGAGAGTGCGGAGCAAAGACCCAACCACACTCTCATCATCTCGTCCCGGAACCCGCAGGAAACTGGCGAGCAAGTACTAAACAAAATCAAAGACTCGCTGGACCTAACGAAGTCCGGGGCAAGGATGGAAAGGGTCCGGAAAGCTCGCGACCAAAAAATTGTAGTGAGGTGCGCCTCAAAAGAGGATATGGTCAAAATAAGGGGTCAAGTCCAAAAGAACGCAGACTTGACGGTGCGGGAGCCCACAAACCAGGACCCCCTGGTTTGCGTGCGGGGAGTACTTTCAAGTTACACCAACGAGGAGATAGTAGACCTCATCAAGGCCCAAAATGGCCACATCCTCGAAGGAGTAGACGAGAAGGCACTTAAAATGAAGGTGCGGTTTAGGAAGCGCGCCCGAAACCCCCACGAGTGCCACCCTGTGATCGAGCTTTCTCCGGTACTCTGGAAAAAGTTTATAGACAGGGGCAAGATATATATAGGATTCGGTAGATGCGCAGTCGAGGATCAGTCCCCCCTCATCCAGTGCATGAGGTGCCTTGGATTCGGACATACCAAAGCACTCTGCAAACAGGACAAAGACGCCTGCAATTACTGCGCTGGTGAACACACGGGGGGGAACTGCCCCTCGAAAGCGAAGAGTGACCTGCCCCAGTGTATAAACTGTCTCAGAGCGAAAAGATCTGGTCATGACCTGGGACACACTGCATACAGCGCGGAGTGCCCAGAACGAATAAAATGGGATAATATAGCGAGATCACGGGTGCAATATTGCTAAGGGCGACCCGGGAGCCAAAGTTTTGGTCCCTAACAAAGAGGCGGACGGTGCAGGATGCGCTATGCGCTTTATACAAGCAAACCTGCAGCGCTCAAAGTTGGCAACTAGTGAACTACTTCAGGTGGCCCAGAAAAAGGGGATCTCTTTCGCCCTAGTACAAGAACCGTATACCGGTAGAACAGGCGAAATGAGACAATACCCAGGCACGAAGATCATTCAGTGCACCCTGGGCCGCCAGAAACCAGTAAAGGCGGCGATTATCGTGTTCGGTGACAACGTGGAAGTCATTCATGATCCCCAAATTGTCACCGAGAACGTGGCCGCCGTCTTCGTAAAGGCCGGCCGACTCGAGCTTGGCATACTGTCCGTCTACTTCGAACCAAGGGACCAAGATATAGAACCATATCTCAAACAGGTGAGAACGGCTACCGCGAAGTTTCCCACACACCATCACATAGTGGCCGGTGACGTCAACGCCTGGAGTCACTGGTGGGGCAGCAGCTCCGAAGACCAGCGAGGAGCACAACTCCACGGATTTATCACTGAAATGGACCTCCACATTCATAACAATGGGGATGTACCCACGTTCGAGACATACAGAGGAGACAGGTTATACTCGAGCTGCGTGGACTTGACCCTAACCAGTCAGTCACTTCTCGCGAGACTGGAAACCTGGCAAGTGGAACGAAATCTGATCACATCTGATCACAACGCCATAACGTTTAGACTGCGCACTGAGGGGCACTTAAAACCATTGGTCCCAATCTCGACGCGCAGATACAACACTAAAAAAGCGAGATGGACCGATTTCACCGCGACCCTAACATCCAGCCTCGCAGAAGAAAGCGTCACTCTGAGTGCCGTCCATAAAGTCTCGAACAAGGATGAGCTGGAGGGAATGATCGCAAAATATGTCACGATTATTCACCGCACATGTGAGAGGACCATTCCGAGGATAAAACCGTGGAAAGGCGACCCCCGACCACCCTGGTGGTCGTCTGAGCTAGACTCCCTGAAAAGGGAGCAATTAAGAGCCAAACGTCGCATAAGGAACGCTGCACCCTGCAGAAGGCCTGGCGTCATCGAAGAGTACGTACGGGCCAAGGAGAAATACAAAAAGGCAGCAGACGAAGCAGCCACTCGGAGCTGGAAGGAGTTCTGTACGGCACAGGACCGTGAAAGCGTATGGGACGGTATCTACAGAGTTATCAGAAAGACCTCTCGTAGGCACGAGGACGTACTGCTAAGAAACGAATCCGGCGAAACGCTGTCACCAGAACAGTCGGCAAAACTTCTGGCCAAAACGTTCTACCCAGACGACTCTGTAGACACCGAAACCATCTATCACAAACAGATCCGAGAAGCCGTAGAAAGCAAAACTCCCGCGGAGTTAGAAGATCTGTCCGACGACGACCCGCCGTTTACGGCCGCGGAGCTGGAACAGGTTCTTTTGAGCCAAAATCCCAAAAAAGCTCCAGGCCCAGACGGGTTGACGTCGGATATATGCGCGGCGGCAATAAACTGCGACAGGGAGTTATTCCTAGCTTTGGCGAACAAATGCCTATTGCTATCCTACTTCCCCAAGCAGTGGAAGGTCGCCCACGTATGCATCCTCCGCAAACCAGCCAAAGAGGACTATACTCACCCGAAGTCCTATAGACCTATCGGACTCCTGTCGATCCTAGGAAAGACAGTTGAGAAAATGATGGTAGGTAGACTTCAGTGGAGGCTCTTCCCTACGCTGCACCGAAGCCAGTACGGATTCATGCCACAGAGGGGAACGGAAGACGCCCTCTACGATCTCGTCAAGCATATCAGGCAGGAAATGGACTCTAAGAAGATAGTACTTCTGGTATCGCTTGACATAGAGGGCGCTTTCGATAATGCATGGTGGCCGGCTCTCAAAAAACAGCTGGTGGACAAGCATTGCCCGAGAAACCTATTTATTATGGTCGCCTCATACCTCCAGGATCGAAAGGTCATTGTTAACTACGCCAGAGCGACCAGTGAGAAGGAGACCACGAAGGGTTGCGTCCAAGGATCCATTGGCGGGCCAACCTTTTGGAACCTCATACTGGATTCGCTGCTGAGAAAGATCAGCGATATGGGAGTGTATTGCCAGGCCTTTGCGGACGACGTGGTCCTCGTCTTCTCCAGCCAAAAATCCGGCAACCTACAGACCTCAGCCGAAACCACCTTAGCTGCCGTACAAGAGTGGGGTATACATAACAAACTGAGCTTCGCCGCGCATAAGACCAACGCGATGGTGCTCACTAAAAAGCTGAAATACGATACCCCCATAATCCATATGTCCGGCACCCGACTGAGGCTTGTAGATCAAATAAAACTGCTGGGGCTCATTTTGGACTCGAAGCTCACTTTCAACGCGCACGTATCCGCCGTATGCAAAAAAGCTGCGGACATTTATAAACAGCTTGCGCGCGCGGCGAGAGTAACTTGGGGTCTGAATGGAGAGATCGTACGGACCATATATGTGGCGGTAATAGAGCCCATCGTTCTGTACGCAGCGAGCGTATGGTCCTCTGCAGCAGAGAAGTTAACCATACGAAAGCAACTAAACTCCCTGCAGAGAGGATTTGCACTGAAAATGTGCAGGGCGTACAGAACGGTGTCGCTTACATCGGCACTAGTCCTCACAGGCTTACTCCCGTTAGACCTTCGCGTTCGAGAGGCGGCCTTACTTTTTGAGACAAAAAAAGGTTACAGCACGGACCTTCTTCCACCGGGAAGAGAACTGGAGCGCAGGGTGGGACCAATGCAAAACCCCCACCCTTCTCTACTCATGCCAACAGAGTACGAGCGCTTAGAGAGTCTGAACCCCGAAGTCCTTGAGGAACACAGCATCGTCGGACCTCTCATCTTTACCGACGGAAGCAAAATAGAGGGTAAAGTAGGAGCTGCCCTCACATGCTGGGATCAAGACAGGGAAGTAAGATACTCCACTTTCCGGTTAGAGCCGCACAACACTGTCTTTCAATCCGAGATGTACGCACTCTTCAGAGCAGTGGAAATGGCAAAAACCTCAAAGTCACGCTCCATCAACATCCTGAGCGACTCGAGGTCATCTTTAGATCTGATGAGGAGCCCCTCAGTAACTCACCCTCTGGCCGTGGAAATGAAGAGTCAAATCAGACAGCTCCGGGAGGAGAATAAGACAGTACGGTTCTTTTGGTTGAGGGCCCATGTTGGAACACCGGGCAATGAGAGAGCGGACGAACTAGCCAAAAGGGCGGCTTTAACGAAAAAGACGGCACCTGACTACGACAGAGTACCACTCTCGTATGTCAAAAGGCAGATACGGGAAGCGTCTGCCAGGGTGTGGCAAGACAGATACAATTCTTCGGAGACTGGCTCGGTCACGAAAATATTCTTACCGGATGTAAAGACCGCTCGCAGACTGGTAAGGAAATCGGCACCAACATCTGTCGACACACAAATTCTGACCGGCCACGGAGGATTTGCGGCGTATCTTCACAGATTCCACATCACTGACAGTCCTTCGTGCGTCTGCGACCCGAATTGTGAGGAGACAGTTCTGCATATTATACTGAGCTGCCCGAGGTTCAGTAAGGAAAGGCTGGATCTGGAACTCAAACTCCAGATTAAATTAGACCAGCCATCGCTCCATACCATCCTGGAGAGCGAGACTAGCAGAACGTCCTTCCTCACATTCGCGAGAAAGGCCGTCAATACAGCCGCAAAGAGGAACAGCACGCTTTCTCCACCACTGGCTTTAACACCTACGCCGAATGCCAACACCGTCGTTCTTACAACACACACTCAGACACACAACACACAAATACAAATAGAACAAAACCGTGTCCAACAAGTAACTCAGCAGGACAACATCACGGCTCCGCGGATGTCTCCTGGCCGCACCCTTCTGGGCCAAATAACTAGGACCGTGTCTTCCTCACTGCAGAACCTGTTCAGGAATAGAGCCAACCAAAACGCACCTCCGCAACCGACTCAGAGCAGGATGACACAATCCTCGCCCAGTGAAGTGAACGGAAGTGGAGAAGTTGGTATTAGGACCAGATGCGTGGCTCTATTCATGGACAGCGAAACGGAGAGGATGGGGATAAGCTTCTGTCGCTCTGAAGAACGCAATCAGCTGGCGATTTCGCCGGGGCTCGCCTTACTGATAAACGGTAGCACCCAAAAGACAAGCATAAAGCGCACAAAAATCACAGCGCTAGCGCAAGAGCAGGAGGGCGACCCGACCTATCGTTTATTGCGGTTGAAAAACAAAGAGATCGCACTTTTCGAATGGGGAGAGACGTCCGCTTTCGCGCAGTCCAGCTTGTGGCTACAGCGCTTGGGCGAGATCCCCGGGGGAATCCCCGGAAGAATCAGTGTCGATTCGATGAGAGTCGGTTATGATAGAGGCAACGTATCGGATAGGTACGGTTGCCTAATGGCTTCTAAGAACAGTGAGGTCATTGTTTACGAAGACAGGGGGGAGGATCTTGGTTACTTAAGACCGAAATCCAAAACACCTTCATCCCCTGCATTGCCGACTGTCAGCGAACCCGCACCTAGTGGCTCGGAGCGCCTACAACAAAAGATCGAGAACCAGAAGGTTGAACAACGCAAAGCAAGGGCCGCACCTGAGTCTAAGCCGAGCTCGATGTCATTGGCGACCTTTATCCAGGCAACCATCTCCCCGAAACAAGGTAAGCTCCCGCATCACCCCTCTCCCAAAAAGGCTGGACAGGGAGAGCGACTATCGGGGACGCTGAGCGGGTTCACCAAAGACGACAGTCCGAGGCACCCGGAGGCGTCACTCGCCGCTCGAACTAGGGCCGATATGGGACAAGTAGAACCACCAAGACTTCGACCTGCGTCCACACCGTTTCAACATGCAGAGAACGCCCTAATCGAGTTCCTGGCCATAATAAAGGCAAACCGCGAGGTAAGCCTGGCCACCTGCAAAAAGATCATGCAGGCCTACCAGTACGATCACCAAAGGCTACTGGAGGTGGAACTCGAGGAAGCCGAAGCAGCCATATACAACAGCAAAACCCGACAAATACTCAAGGGCAAGATGTCGGGTAGGTATATGGCTGCATATAACACCACAGCAGGTTTTGTGAGCGCGGTCGAGTCTGAGGGGAGTGACGAGGAGTCTCAAACCTTCGACACACCTGAAGGGGACCCGGTGGTGGTAGTGGCCAGATGCACGAAAGTAATGCTGGGCGACCGGATGCTGCGGATGGCGAAAACCATCTCGGGCGACCGGGAAGCCGGTTTACCGTCCGTGACCTGGGGGCTACCATCGCTGGAGTGGATAAACGGTGTACCGGGATGCGGTAAGACAACTCGCATAGTCAGGGACTTCGATGAGGACACGGAGGTCGTGATTACGACCACAGTCGAGGCGGCCAAAGACCTAAAGGAAAAACTGGCGCACCGCTATGGCAACAAGGCCAAGCAAAAGGTGCGCACTATGGCATCCGTGCTGGTAAATGGTTTCCGTGAGGGCTCAAAAATCAAACGCCTAACGGTGGACGAAGCCCTCATGAACCATTTCGGAGCCATAGTAATGGCCGCCCGACTATCAGGAGCAGAGAAGGTAGTCCTCATTGGAGATATAAATCAGCTGCCGTACATCGACAGGGACAACCTGTTCGAAATGCGGTACCGCAGACCAAACCTGTTAACAACCATCTCATGTGAGTTGTCATGCACGCATCGTAACCCCAAAGACGTCGCCTTTGCCATCAGTGAGGTTTACAAGACCGTGTACAGCTCAAGCACAAAGATCCGATCTTTGCGAGTGGAGAGCCTCACGGGCGCGCGCATTCCTGTAGGAAGGGACCGGACCTTGTACCTGGTCTTTACGCAAGAGGAGAAGAGATTGCTGACTGACCAGGGATACGGGTCTGGTGAGGGATCGCGCGTCTTAACCATCCATGAGGCGCAGGGCCAGACCTATGAGGACGTCGTTGTCCTCCAGACGAAGACAAGGAGGCTCAAGATTCACGACAGCGTCTCGCACGCTGTAGTCGCGGTGACTAGGCATACCAACACCTGTGTCTATTACACCGACGACCGTGACGACGCAATTGGTCGCTTTGTGACGAAGGCAGCGGAAACTTCTGAAAAAGACATCCTCGAGCACAGCCTCAGGATGGCGATTCACCACAGGGATGCCGCCGTCATTGAGGGTGTGCTCGAAATGTTAAAATTGTAGCACACCTTACTTGTAGGAATAAATTGTATAAGGAAAAAACTTAGGAGTAAGAAAAAAAAAAAAAAAAAAAAAAAAAAATACTAATAATAACATAGGTTAAGTGTATATTGTAAGTAGGCCAAGTAGGCCATAAGTGTACATATACGTTAGCTAGACAATAAGTGTACATATATTATAGATAGCAAGTAAGTGTATATATAAACATAGATAATAATAATTTTTATAATAGTGACAACAATAATTAAAGTAAGGCGTAATATAATTCTATGTCTTTTTGCATGTAAGATATCAATTAAGTTTAGCATAATTTTGGTCGGTGGACTCACGTCTGCATTAGGGATACTAAGATAGAATAATTAGGTCTCTTAGTGTAAGCTGCAGTAGTGTAACAAGTAAACGATCAGTAATAAAACTAAAAATCGGAATAACAAAAGCATGGGCACTTTAAGCCTGTGGACATAACTTTATTTAAAAAAAAAAAAAAAAAAAAAAAAAAAAAAAAAAAAAAAAAAAAAAAAAAAAAAAAAAATTCCGCAAATTGATATTGGACGCTGACAACGAACAAAATCGAGATAAGCGAAATGTAATGAGTCGATAATGTTGTGGTCACTTACCTTATAAGCAAAATATAAACTGTCTGTAATATATTGCATGTCTAAGAGAATGCGTGATCAAGTTACGTCTCTGCGGGTTGGTAGGTAATGAATAAAATAAATTCTTTATTTAGACCAAATACTTTACAATTTTTTAACTGATAAACTGCGTGACCGTTTATCGGCGAGATAAACACATAATTTCCCAACTATGACTGATGATTGCTATATGATGTCTATGATGAACAACTGGGACTTAACAACAACAACTTTACGCGCTTTCGAGGAAAGATGGAACTACCCTTTAACGGAGGTAGGGCATAGCAGAAAATGTCCTGCTCAAAATAAGGAGCAGCCCGACCTCGAACTTAAAAAAGATCACAACAAATTAATGTTCCTTGTGGTGAGTAAGGTGACCAGATTTCCTGGAGGGAATTGGAGATAGGGTTGCAAGCATCTATAAGCTACGGTAATCGCTTACCATCAGGTGAACCGTACGCTTGTTTGCCGACCGAGTTATATAAAAAAAAACCCCGAAGGACATACACTTAGACAAGAAATAAACATTTGTACCAATACAAACATCTGCTCTGAGTTGGTATCGAATCCGCAACCGACGACTTTAAAATGACAATTTGCACCAGTAAATCAGAGCAGTCTTTTTAGTATAACTTAAATTAACGTGGGTGGCGGTTTTGACAGCGTTACTTTTCAATTTGGTCGATTAACTTACTCCTGTAATTTAGGGTGAAATATTAAGTATTCTGTAATCTTCCTTTAAATGCTGATCAACGTTTTAACATTTAGTAGTAATATAAGTTCCTCGTTTTATCTTATTATTTTATGCATGCGTTTTATATTATTAAGATAATATCAGATATTTTATCTGTATCACAAAAAAATATGTTGGATTCACTAATTACCTTTAAAATGTAGTCAAGATTGAACTTTTTATGTTACTAATTTTGTTATTTTTATTACATATTCACTAACCTATCTTTTGTCACAAGTGAATTAAATAGTGCAACCTTCGTAGGTATATTAAATAAATTAAATATATTGTAGGCAATAATACCAATATAACGAAACGAAACTCCGAAAAAATTGTACCCACACAAAATATTACCCAAATTAAAAATGATGTTACATTTTGAGGAAAATGATAAAATAAGATATTGGAACAGAAATAATATCAAAGATATTTTCGCGCTTTATTTCTTATAATTTACTGTTGACGGCCTTGAAGAACCCAACTATAAGCCGCTATGGTTCGGTGATTTTGTTTACGGATACATAGCAAAAATGTACTAGGATTTGGCCAAAAAAATATAACTTTTATTATTTTTATATAAATGACTTTTGCTCGAGTTTTCATGGATCTAGGTATGTGTTTTATTACAATCATGGGATTATTTATTTTGATCTAATAAGATTTTCGTTAAGTGATTTCCTATAATATTATATTTACCCATTTTTTTGTCCAGTTGTTGGTCTGTCGTTATTATACAAATGACCTCGTTGTGTAAATATAATGGACAAAGAAGTAGGTACAATCAAAATAAGTATCTATTCTGAATAATAAAAAATGAGTATAATCAACATTTTCATATATATGGAATTTGCCGCGATTGTTGTTTTGATATTCCAGGGATTTCGGCGATTGGCCTTTTGTGATCATTGTATCTGTAACATCACCGATATATCGTAGATCTTGACTAGAAGATAACTGTGTTCATGCTCAAACAAACAAAAACTGACTTCAATTTCCTTCAACTACTAATAAAAAATACCAAAAGAATTGGGAATCTCCTCGTTTTTGAAGTCGGTTAAAAATGAGAACTATATCAAGGTCATCAAAGCACTTATGTAGCGACATCTATCGCGCAACATACTAATTACGTAATTAGAGAAAAAAGTCAAGTCACTTAAATACGCATTTTTAGGAATAACTCAAAATCTTTTCGTCAGAACTCGCTTAAATTTAAATGGGTGGTGCCATGAAAAGCACCAGCTTTGGAATAAAAAAATTATCACATTAAAATATATGTCCTCCATTTTTTGAAGTTGGTTAGTAAATAAATAAAAACTTCAGTTTTATTTATGCAACGTAAGTATAGATATACAAATGGATCGATACCTCTTTATTAGATCACTAGACGTGAGTAATATTACTTGTCTTTGAAGGCAAGTCATAAATTTTTCTCGAAGATAAAGTAAACTACATTACTTCAACACGCTTAACCTTAAAGTAAAGTAATATTTTAATAAAAAAATATTTTGTTCCCAAATGTAGTTTGTAAAAGTTACGACGGCAATACCCTAGAGAGCATCTGGCAGTTCAACCGCGATAATTCATTTTCGATGGTTGAAAGGTCCTAAACTTTATCAGAGACGCCTCTTAATCATTGTTAATGTTGTTTTGTTGCTAACAATTAATTATTAAGTATTATTAAATGATACTATTAACTTTCCGGCTTTTATTTTTCTAAATTTGTCTGCAGATGATTAAACCAAGTTGTGTATACGTCGGTCGCTTTCATTTTGCCATAAACCATAATTACGTTAAAGTTTTTGTCGGTTAGTTATTGTATATAAATATATAATATATATAAGTGTATATTAAAACGTATGCATACATATACAGTGCATATACAATAAGAATAGAAGTAAATAAATCGCAAAAGTCTTAAAAAGTTCTTATAGAAGATGCCTTATACAACTTTGGTAAAGCTGATACTCTTCAAACCGCTTAATTAATTTTCACCAAACATACCCAAAAACTACCGTGATAAAAACACAATGAAATCGATTTATCCGTTCAAGGCCGACGATGCCAGAGACAGCCACAGATACATATTGGCGTCGAAGTGAAGTCTTCCTATAGGGTTAAAAACACCTGAAACTTCGTGTCGGGCTCAAAAGTTTCTTAAGTGTATCTTTAGTTCTAAATTGCACTTATCACGATTAGTCAATAATACAAAAAATACAATAATTATTACAATGGTTATAGATAGATAGATACTCTTTATTGTACACAACAACGATCAACACAATAACATATTACAAAAAAAAAACAGTGTACAAAGGCGGTCTTATCGCTAGAGTAGCGATCGGTTATTTATATCTTTATACTCATTTAAGATGCACAAGTAAGAGGCCGAGCGTGCCTCTGTCTGAACTAAATTCTACTTTCAAGTAATACATTTTTAACATTATAATTCACGGACCCATTAGAAGCACTATAATTTTAATCTAAAAAGATATCGTATTGATACAAATTTCATACATTACTCATTTATTAAAAACGAATATAATTTTAATGTGTGAAATGACGATTCGAAAAGTTCTTTTAAAGCCGTTCTGAATAAAGTAAGTTATGATTTTGATTATATAAAAAAACATAACTTATCACAATAATTATGGAATACAACATTAATCACCGTGACGTACTAGTATTCAATGACAATACCAAAATTGCCATTGATGTTGTCGATGACACATTTTTTCATTTTACGTTTTCTGATCCATTATAATCAATCATCTGTTGTCTACTGTAATGTACGTTATTCACATAAGCATGTGACATGACAAAGCATTTCTAGAAAAAAGTCTATTGGCATTAAATCATGAGCACTCGACGCCCCTTGCATGATGATGCGTGCTGACGTTACCAAAACGAGAGATAGCCATATCATCTGAATTTTATACATAATTAATTTTTAGCGTTTAAGCTACGAGAAAACGCTTCTTCTATAGAGAAAGATATCTTTGCCCTGTTATGGGACATTACAAGCTGAATCAATTAATCAGTCAGAGCCATGAGGAAAATAATTCTGTCTTCAAATTGTCATCATTTTATATTTCAGGTAAAACAAAAAAAAAAACTAATTTCTATTCAGAATCGTTAATAGGCAAACAGTACAAACGAAAAAGAAATGAATTGGTTGGGTAATGATAAATATATGCACTTTCCCTTACCGCAGATCTCAAAGTTTTGTCATTCATTAAGTTTTAAAAGTAGCAATTGTTTCGTGATTAAACGACAAATTTATTTTAGACAAGGTGTCAAAATGTTTCTGTTGTAAAAAATAAATAAATGATGTATTGTTCCCCTTTGAAAGTTACATAAATCAATTTTATTAATCCATAGTGCGAGTAAAAAATTATATAATAAAACATATAGAAAATTCAGCCTTTTTAGTTTTGCACTTAGCAATTATTAAGCGATTCATATTCATTTATAACTTAAGATTAATTAAATTAATGCTATTAATATGGATCCAATGCGTACAAAATAAAAGATTTTCCGTTTTAAACATTCAAAAGGTATACTTTTAAGGAGAGAAACTCCTCAAATATGTATAATTGAATTACAAATATTTTGGTCGTTATATATTTTTCTTGTCATCATATTTTCTTTTGATCTTTTTCCTTTGAAAGTGACTAATAACATATTTGTGTGTTTATTCTGACATGGTATTTTCATAAATTCAAAGGAATTATTTATAAATTGAGATGAGATTGAGAAAAGGAAAAATTAATTTCGTTTTGAAGACACTGTCTTTTTATGTAATTGGAAGGTTAAGGTGTGTGGTGTCTCATTGCAGCATCTTTTGATACTTTTTTGCCGGAAAACATACACATTTCAAATATAATTATAATACAAAACTATAACTCGTCAAAATGGCAGTTTTCAAGTAAGCTGTGTAATTGAATTTTGTAAATTTTTGATTAACTATATTAAATATAATAGTTTCAGAAAGTGAAAGACGATCCATGCAGTTTTCCCTACAGTGATGGCAGCTATTGCTACGCTTCAATTAGTTGTGCAATGTTAAAGTTTAAAAACTTCACAGTTTACAGGCGTTCTAACTCTAAAACAAAACTAAAGTGAGTTACGTGGTTCTGATATTAGCAGAGAGCAAATATCTAAAGGTCTTCTATGTTTGATTATAATACGTATATTTTCAACTAGCTTTCTGTTCCGCTGGTTGCGGATTAATTTCCCGCCTGAGTCTGGGTGTAATATTTATATTTATATATTTATATACATATTATTTCTATGTATATGAAAAAAATATAGTTATAACAGCCGGCTGTTATCTGTAACACAAGCATTAATTTGCTTATCACAGGAACAGACGACCCGTGTGTGTATGTTATAAGATACGATATTTTAAAGTTTACTAGTAATGTATGGATACTTTGTTTTCAAGTATATCAACTATAAATTTCAATATGGATATATATACCTAAATATCATCTGAACATAGATTAAAACATATATATCTATAATATAAAAATGAGTCGCTGAATGTGTTGCTAAGCGCAAAACTCGAGAAAGGTTGGACCGATTTCGCTAATTCTTTTTTTTAAATATTCCTTGAAGTACGAGGATGGTTCTTACGGAGAGAAAAATTCTAAAAAAAAAAATTTAAATTTCCTGAAAAAGTCTAAAAACAACACTTTTCTATACTCCCATACAAAAGATTTGTGATAATACTTAAAAGTCACTTTTAGGCGATACGAAGTTCGCCGGGTCAGCTAGTATACAATGAAAATATAACTATACACAAGCATTCGAATTTCGAACAGAGTTATTTTTAGTTATCAAATATTGCCAAGTGATGTTTTTAGTACGCAACGTTTTTAATTGATACTCAATATAAGTACGACTCAAACAATACGAAAAAAGGACGTTTTGCCTTTATTTCGTCAGTAAATAATTAATGAAACACAGAAATTCTCTTAATACCGTTTCAATATACCCATTTCGAATATTAAAATTTTATTCTTAAACAATAAATACTGAAATAATTATATTGAAATTGTTAAATGAAATATTTCATGAAATACGATTTAAAATAAAGAAATAATAATAAATATTATTGTTAACCTGTTGACCTTTTTGTCTGTAAATATTTTTTGGATGAATTATTTATTTATAACTTTTAATATAAGATTTATTTTTTAGCCGTTTTGTATAAAATTAATGTATATTTATTTATATGTACTAGTTGGTCGTCCAGAGGTCGAAATTCGACCATAATTAATTTAAATTATAAGTTTGAACATTATTAAGGTTCTGTTGTCAAAACATTTATATCTATAATAATAAACAAAAGAGTATACATGCGTGTGTAATAATAGGTGGTGGTGTGTGTAATGTTTTTTTAATCATTTAATATATTTTTTATGCATAATTAAAAAAAAAATATTAGCACTCTATACTCCTTCTCTATATAATCTAAACGGGTGCGAAATTTTATACTCCGCCGTCCGCGCAATTTTCGTAAAAAGGGGTACAAAGTTTTTCTTCACGTATTAATATATCGATGATGACAGAAAAACATTTGCATAACTAAATAAGATTGCATTGATTTATTTCTTACTAATTAGTTTTAATTTCTTTCTAATTTAGTTAGTGCCTGTTTGTGGCAAACTCAATAAATGCCTGGTTATGTGGGACACTTACTATCATAGGAAGTAATATTTTTGATAACTTATAACGGTCACCTTTTCAAATTAAATAACTATTTATTATTTTCATTTTGATTTATTATGTATTTAAATACTCACTATAAGTGCACGTACTTTGTGAATGTAATAAAACAAAATGATGCAAAATTTGTTTTAATTTTCGGTTATTTTTTTAACTAATTTTTTCCTTTGTATAAACTCAAATTTTTACAAACATTATGTTTCAGTTTCTTTACGACGTTTCTCTTTAATCGCAGTGCACAAAAGCATAAAATTTTCAGATATTTCTTTTGATTCGCCTTTACCATCTTTATTGCTTTTGAATTTTTAATTGCGATAACCTTCATAGCATTCTATTTTTTAAATCAGCGAAGTGTTAAATGTGTTATTTACTAGTTCGTCTTTATATTTATAATAAAAAACATTGATAATTATTTTTAAAACATTCATTAAGAGAAGGGCCTAAGTATATAGAACTGAAATTCCAAAGCCAAGTATTTCCTGATCTTTTTATAAAAACCTCAAAATAAAAACTAAATGACTACTATATAATTAATAGGTAGTTTGTCGTATTTTTATTTAAACTAACTTTTTATGTTAGTAAAAAGCTTGGAGCGTTACCACTAAGCGCCTCATTCAAGAAGACGTTCTGATCTTTGATGTTATTTAGAACAAGTTTGTTATTTTATCAATATCACACACCATTAGTTTAATATGATACAGTAATAACGATACCGTTGTATGAAAACATACTATTCTTTTCAAAGCTTTCGTATTAATATAAAATGGCTAAGGTAAGTATAACGGTAAAGCTAATAACATTGCGTATTTTGAAAATCTAATATTTTAGATAAAATATGTTTATTTTTCACGCGAATTTTTTTGTAAGAGTTTCATCTCTAAAAGGAGAATAAAAATCACGTAAAAAGAAGAAAGATCATGATTACTACCCTCGGACATTTATTTATATATGAAAAAATATATTCTATTTTCGTTTTATCTTTAGCAAAAGATATTGTGTACATATAATAAATGAGCCTTCGGTAAATCTAAAAGCTGTAGCGAAAGCTTTTACTATCTAAAAGGCTGGCCATACAATATAACGAACGTTATCTTAGCGATCGATCAAATTTTTCGCTTTTCATAAATGTCGCTCTACAAACATTGATCGGTGCTGTGTGTGTAATGCGTTCATGTAAGTTTGTTCCTGTAATTCAAATATAATAAATTAAAAATAATAAAAGTAATAAAAACTTTTTAGAGAGATTTTAGGCGGAAAAGTCCCGAATTAAAAAATATTATGTTACTTGTCCATTTCCCTTCGTTCAATCAATAGATAAAATGATACATTACTATATCTGAGAAGCGGTAAATTGCAGTATCTAAATCGGTTATGCACTAGCGCCATGAATAGGTATATATATATAGTATAAAAATCTAACAGGTTTTTACCTGTAAAAAGGTTTTTTTAGTATAAATTTGCTTTTATAAAATACGCCCTTGAATCAGTCTACAGTATTAAAAATATACCTCGGAATACGCTCGTTACTTTTTTGTAAAATATTTTTAAATTATCCATTTTCCTTTTTGAATTAACTACAGAATACCTACATTATTTTAAAGATATTTACATAGCTTCTCGAAAATTTCGTACCTCTGATTATTATTAAAATTAAATATTCAAAATAGCATTCAATATGAAATTTATTGAGAGTATTTCGGCATGATATTTGTTTATATTAATAATAAAATTTTTTTTTATTATTTTTTAAAATACTTTTTTGCTTTAGGAAATTTATTTATTAGGGATGGATGTAATCTATAAAACCTTCTGTCTCAGTTTTATACGAGTAAAGAAGTAACCTAATAGATAACCTGACATTTTATAACTAAGCAATTGATGTGAGTGAAACAGCAAAGAAATACTAGAATTTACTGTATTTAAATGTTAAACTGTACCGAGCTATCCACAACGCTTTACTTAGATTACGCTGAAAATATGCTTTTGATCGTTTTGTCCGTCGTATTCCAATACTTAAAAATTTTGAGTTTCTGAAAATCAATACGTACTACATGTTATGTAGTCGTACTTTGCATTGATTTGCTTAGATCAGTGAACAACTAAGACC
Source organism: Melitaea cinxia (assembly GCF_905220565.1). Taxonomy (NCBI): domain Eukaryota; kingdom Metazoa; phylum Arthropoda; class Insecta; order Lepidoptera; family Nymphalidae; genus Melitaea; species Melitaea cinxia. The sequence continues at coordinate 6,954,646 of NC_059412.1, forward strand.
ATCGACAATGAAATGAACAAAAAAAAAAAGCACTGATAAATTAAAAAAATATTGATTTATAAAAATAAACATTTCAAATTTATTTTAACAATAGATATAAAAGTCTTCTTAACTGTAGACAAATTTATATGAAAACGCTTACGAAATATTTTATACTTGTATAAGATATTCGGATTTTATCAAAAGAATCACTTCTACATTTTGTTTGTTCGCTTCAAATTATCGAGTTGTTAGACAAAGGCCACCGCAAGTTCGCATCAAACACCCTGGTTATCCGCATTCCTCATCCAGCCTCGACACTTTTATTATAAATGAATGATGGAATCAATTTATCAAAAAAATATGTCATCAATTATTAATATGACAATAAAAATCAAGTATTCAACTCACTTAAAATGTTTTTTTTTCATTTTTCGAACTGGAGTATCATTGAAGAGATCAAAATTGTTATGATATTAAATTATGTTGGGGATTTCAGCGTTTTGTTTAGAAAGTACTGGGAAATATTTTTTTGTGGCGTGCTTAAAAATTGCAATTTTTTGTATTAAAATGATGTATTATTTAATATTAAAATATTTTATAAAAATTCAATGAAATCCTTATCTTTTAAAATGTTAGTTGTGAAAGCAGTATTAAATATGTCAGCTATGTGGCAATAATAAAGAAGGTTTAATTTTCGAATTTCAATGCTATATCGTATACGTAACTCAGAAACGACACCCAAACAATTTATAAGCAATTTGTACGCAATTTTATAGGAAAAGGTAGTCTCAAATTACAGAAACGTCAAAATTTAATTTCAATATACAAAAAAGTATGGCGCAAATTAAAAGAAAATCGTATTTCTATATCGACTTAAAGTAATTTAACAAGTTGCAAAACAAGCTGGACGCGATTACGAAGTTTAACGGTTTCCATAGCGGTGGAAATTCGTAATGAAAAATATCTCGCTCTTAGATTTGTCGGTGAATTTAATTTGATTTCAAGAATCCGTTCTATGAGGCACTTTTCAAATTCTATTTCCACGTTTATTTTTCAATAATCGGATTGCTTTTTAGTAAATGGGATTTAATAGACAATTTTGTTTTATTACTTTTTTGTTTGTATGTTTGTTACGCTGTAGCAGATCGATGTCTGATAATGCCAAAAGTTGCTAAAGTTAGCCCTCATTCGAAATGAATATATTTATTTATACACATACTTGTTTCTGGTTTGAGAATTTATCTTTGTGGGTTTTTCACCGTATGTCACTGCCGCCTTGGTATAAAATTTATGTTTGCCAAACTGAGTAGAGTAACAAGGTGGATTAATTTCCAGTCCCTGTCTACATAAGCGAAGAAGCCTTTACTCAGATTTTATATATTTACAGAATATCAGTTCAGTATTGTGGGTAATTTTATATAAGAGATTACCTGTGCTCCGCGGTTTAATCCACGTTAATTTGAGGATAAAAGGTACAAAATCATTATAAGGCCTTTAGCCTCCTTCGGTTCAGATAGTCCATGATGATGATGATAATGATGATGATGAGATAATTAGATTAGCGCGTTTAAACAAACAAACAAACTTCAACTTATTAATAATATTTGTTTAGATATTGAGGTGGAAATAATTACAGAAGCCAACACCAGCATGGCTTGAAAGAAATTATTGAGTATGTTTATTCGCCCTTTAGTTGATGGATATTCGCAACGAACCAAAGTGATAGATGCCCACCAATCCTTCCTTTTAACAGGCCTCTCAATTAACAGCAGACCTTTAGTTGGCAAAGATTTAGTAACAGGCGTTAAAATACAAAACAGTATATAATGATAAATGATACGCTTCTTTAAAATGACCAAATTGTATGAAACAGGAGTGGCAATGAATCATCGCAAATTAACTATTACGTTAGAATCAGATACTAACATTAATTAACTCCCCAAACTTTAGCAGACTAATTGGAGCATATAATGAGGGTAATAACATGCTCAAAATCAAACATCAATAACCGTAATTAATTATCTATGGATATCTACGTACATTAAGCTTGAGAATTGGATTGTTGCTAAAACTTTACTAAGAATGTTTCTCATTTGTGTGATGTTAATATACATATTTTTAAAAATGTATTACTACGTGATGTACATATACGCTTACGCTTCACCCTGTAATATCCCATTGATGGACATAGGCCTTTACCCATGTAGGAGAAGGATCAGAGCTTAATCCACCATGCTGCTCCAATGCGCGGATGGATTTGGCGGATGTACAAATATATTGCTATAATTGTTTTAAACATTATGAATTGCCCATTTGAAGCTTTCCGTAACTTCCATTTACCTTAAACCAGTATCAAGGCGCATTAAAAAAAATAGTCTGCGAGTTTTTTTGTAAGAGTTATCATAATATTTTTTATTGTTGAAATTATTAAAGATGGATAACTGAGGAATAATATAAGACAGAAAATTAGTAAATTTTTATTCGACAAAGATATTGATAAACTTCCGTTGACTATATTTTGTATTGTTTTGAGTAGCAGTCCAATTTGAAAGTTATCCTAAGAAGATAAAATCTAGTTTAGACTGGTGTCAATGGGGTAATTTCTATTTATTCTCTAAGGGACTTCCTTAAAAGACCCTTTTCAGTGTCAGCGGTAAAATAGATTTTCCGCTAACGACCTATTTGTTTTATACCATCACTCAGTGCGAAGAAGTTTTTGACTTATATAGTATAAACAAAACGTGTAGGTGTTTTAATGGAACGTAACCAATCCAATAAAGAGTAAAAAATAGTATGGAATTAAGTAAATAGTAGAAGGATACATTTTAAGTTATTAAAAGACAATAAGAGAAGATATGCGGTTTCATTGATCATACTGTAAAAAAAAAATCTACTCGCTTTTGCTATTCATTGTAATCCTATTTTTAGGAATTTTCTTTGTACTAAGTGGTAAAAAGGTTTCCAAATTTTATATAAACACTCATCTGCCAATAAAATATTTCTTATGTAATGCATTTTCCTAAAGATAACTTTACATTTATTTTTAGAAATCGAACTAGAAATAAAAAAAAATGAACCAGATCTAAGATATTTTTTTTTGTTTTTGCTTGTTATGTACAACATTGAAAGTAAATAACTGACGTTTAAACCAGGTTGAGGTTTTTGACCTGGGTGGAAGCGGGAAAACCGAATACGGGTCAAACATATGTTGATATGAAGGAAAGTAGGAAATTGTTTAAGCGGAAGCTGAAGTGGTGCCAAGATAGACAGGTACAAATTAAAATGGATGCACTTGCTTCCCTCCACTCTGCTAACAATTTCAAACAGTTCTGGAAAGCGACGGGAAATATGAGCCAAAAGCCTGGCCTTCTTGTGTGCGTTGATGCTATTAGTGACAAACATATGATTGCTAATATGTTTAGTGAACATTTTAGGGTGTTACCGCAGCATAATACAGGTGTGTCTCGATCGTGTGGTTCTGGGAGCATTAGCAATCAGGTTAAGGTTAGGTTTACAGCGAACGAGGTTAGTCGCGTTATCAGTGATATGAGTGGAGGTAAATCCCCTGGATACGATGGTCTCAGCATCGAGCATCTTAGGCACGCTGGGGTCTGCCTGCCACACGTTCTATCTCAGTTCTATAACCTTTGTCTTTGTCACGGCTACTTACCAGAGGAACTTACTAAAACTATAGTGGTTCCTATTATTAAGAACAGAACTGGGGATGTCTCGGATAGAAATAACTACCGTCCCATCTCACTTGCGAACATTATGGCCAAGGTGCTGGATGGCCTGCTTAATGACATTCTCATGAAACACATAAAGCTGCATGAAGCTCAGTTTGGTTTTCGAAGTGGGCTTTCTACTGAAAGTGCTATATTGTGTCTTAAGCAGGCTGTACAGTACTATACGGATAGGAAAACGCCGATATACGCGTGTTTTCTGGACTTGTCAAAAGCATTTGACACTGTCCTATATGATAAGCTTTGGGGCAAGCTGGGTAATGCGGGTGTACCGGTAGAAGTAGTATCGTTGTTTCAGGAATGGTATGCTGCGGAACCAGGTGAGATGGGATGGAGCTCTATCCGAGCCATACGGTATGGAGTGCGGCGTCAGGCAGGGCGGACTGACCTCTCCTTTGTTATTCAACCTGTATATAAATGAACTTATCGGTGAGCTCAGCAGCACTCACACCGGTTGCTATATCGACAACGTATGTGTCAATAATATTAGTTACGCGGACGATATGGTGCTGCTGGGACCAACGGTGGGTGCCATTCGCAGGTTATTGAATATTTGTGCATCATATGCGCTGGAGCATGGACTTGCATATAACGCTAAAAAAAGCAAAATACTCGTTTTCAAGGGTAAATCTAGTGTATACGTGCCAGTCTGTGTTCCTCCAATTACACAATGCGATGTAGAGCTGCAGCGGGTAAACAGTTTTAGGTATCTAGGGCACATTGTGACGGACAGTTTGACCGACGACGAGGATCTGGAACGTGAGCGTAGGACTCTGGCGGTCCGAGGGAATATGATAGCCCGTAGATTCGCTCGATGCTCCGTTCCAGTAAAAATAACTTTGTTTAAGGCATATTGCCAATCTTTGTACGCGAGCAGTCTATGGGTGAGTTATACCCGTCGGGCCGCCAGGGTCCTGCGTGTTCAATATAACAACATCTTTAGGATGCTACTGCGGCTGCCTCCACATTGCTCCGCGTCGCTTATGTTTGCCGAAGCTCATACGGATGGATATGAGGCACTAATTCGAAAAAAGGTTGGGTCATTATTAAGACGGCTGAGAGACAGCAGCAATGGCATCCTCAGGATGATTGCTTCACGCACGGATTGTCCGATTCAACATAGGTTGATGTGCGTAGTAATAGGAAAAAAATGACTTCTTGTTCTTTTATATATTTGACATTGCATTGCATGTTTCAAATAATTTCTGTATGTATTAAAAAAAATATTTTTTTTTTTTTTGTTGTGTTAATTAGTTATTTAATTTAAGAGTTTGACTTATTATTGGCATTTCTATATTATTGACTTGAATTTAATTTAATCGGTTATGAATATTATATATGTGTGTGTAATTTGATATAAATATCCTATGTTATTATTTTCCTATGTTTATTTTTGTTTTCTTTTGTTTCTTCATTAATTATGTTTGTATAATGCTGTTTGATTGTATGGACTTTGTCTGAAATAAAATTATTATTATTATTATTATTATTATAAACCCCTACACTTCTAGATAGTGAGTTTTTGTAAATTTCTTAATTTTTTGTTAGTTTTCTTTATAATGTTTTCTTTCACCATCAAATGTAAAATGAAGGTTAGGTATATGCAAAAAATTAATAGTTAAACTCGAGTTACAATTCTAGTGTTATTTTTTGTCATATGCAAGTTTTGAAAGCAAATATCTTTTTTCTTTCAATTTCGAATCATATCCATAATGCTTGGGCCTCTCCACCGTGCTTCAGAGAGCACGTTAAGCTCTCGGTTGTTATCATGTACACCTGATAGCGATCATTACTCATAGTAGGGAATATATCCGCCAACCCTCATTGCAGCAGCGTGGAGGTTTAAACTCTGACCCTTCTCCTATATGGGGATAGAGGTGCCAACCGTGGGATATTACAGGTTGAAATTAATAATGCATTCATAGATATGAAGCAAAATAAGTAATTGTATCTTCGGTAATCACGAAAAATGTTATCTTTTCGGCTGTTTTCTGGATTTTATTTAATACTAGAATGGAAGTTTTAGTGCATGTGAATCTGTGATTACAATTTACACGAAAGCAAGAGATGAATTTGAGTGTCAAACGTTGATTAAAATCGATTAGCCCTGTGTTCGATTTGATTGAACACGAGAAATCTGAGCTTTAGAATTTAAACAAGCCTTTAAGCTGGTGTTTTACTGATTGATAATAATCTGGTCGTTGTAGGATTTGGGTTCTTTGAATTTTCTGTTATAGGTAGCATTTAACCCACTAGAGTCCCTTGGTACTTTAGGTTAATAAGTCCCAAATGAGTGTTACAGTAATTATATTTCGATTTTCGTAAAATATAGTAGATATTATTAATTAATTCGTTTATTATGTAGTAGTAACTAGTTAAATGAACTTTTTACGTACGGCCAACCTGATCTTAGGCGGTAACCGTAACCTATAGACGCCTGCAACACCAGAAGAACGTCAGAGTTATTTGTCGGCTGAAAACTAGTCTTAGCAGCAGTAGGTTTACTAAAAATGCTATTCGTTTACTACATAAATATCAATGATAGAAATAGATAAATGTTGAAATTTTGCAATAATACTCTTTATTGCAATTATTGTTAGTGCACAAAACAAAATAATTTACAAAAAAGGTATTCGTACATATATATTTCTATACTAAATATTCTCATTACTTAAGCTCTTGACAATCTAAAATTTCCTCTCAATTTCTTACACCTTTTGCACATCGTTCGCTCCCTATATGCTTTTAATTTCACAATTTAATTTAGCTGTCACTCCGCTAAGTCGGTTGTATTTATGTCCAGTGTTAAAATGCCATCAATCCGACAGGGCCTGGCAGTTCTCATACACGGCTGTGCTTTTGTCAGGCGTCCTATTTTTAAACGTCACGCTTGAACAGGCAGTTAGTCGTGATTAAATGCACTTCACATCGTTTTATAATCCTTTAAAGTGGCTATTTGATTTTTAATATCACATATGAGTGGACAATACTTTTGATCATTTTTATAAAGTTTTTTTTTAATATACAACAAGTGAAATTAACCCATAATTGGGTTTATTTATTTTTGAAAGCTTTTTTTGACGTTTTAAAAAAGGTCTATAATAAATTTCTACAGCTTTTTATTGTAGGTACAATCAATTGATTACAAAAAGAAATAATATTTGTATCTATTGATTGATATTTTGTAAAAGTATTTTATTCATCACTCATCAACAATTTTGAATAAAAACGTGTAAAAAAGACTATCTTTATTTATCACTGATGCGGAAAAAAGATCCTCTGACTGAAAAGCTGTGAGAAAGTCATTTGAAGAGATTTTATTTATTATATTTGACTTCACAATGTTCTTATGAATGCTTTTCATATTTAATGGAACCGAAAATCCGGGAGACGAAATAAAAAATAAATCGTCACTTTTAAGACACCTTTGCAGTGAAAAAAGATGTCTCTTGTAATATAGATACATCCAAATCTTCAGATACTCGATAGACTGAATCTCGGAATTTCGGAAGAGTTGACAACCCTAGTCTCAATCCATTCAGATGTGAAATTGATTTCGAAATGTTGTGTTTATTCGTTTAGACACACAATTTTCATATTTTTATGTAGATCTACAGTTATTTCATATAAGAGATCTAGTTACACAGTATTATCGGCATTGAAATTAACAACTAGATTTTTTTAAATGTTAAAATATGAAATATATATTAGTAAAAATAAATAAAATCAAAAATTAAATATTTATAGTTGTCATAGTTCTTATCAATAAATGCGCGTGTTTTATAGTCCTTAATGTGTTGAACAAAAAATCTCACCTCGACTTTTAAGTAAATAAACTTTGAACTTAATTGAGAGCGACCAACATCAATTCTTAAAATTATTCAACTCCATCAAGAACTACATAATTCTCAGGTTTACGTTTCAGTTCAATTTCGTACCTAATTTTCCTTTTCAGGATATTAACTTTGTCTTCAATCGACTAGTCTCTAGCATTTGTCTGTCTGGTCTCTCGTTCTAATATAATATTTTTGCGAATCATTTTTTGTATAACTTGTTCTGAAGTTTCCCTTCATTGATATGTAAAAAAACCGGTGATGATTAAATTTCTTTTCAATATGTTTTAAACTGTATGTACTTTTTACAATGTATTTAACAATTTACAAACTTAATTTAAAAATAAAAAAATCAATTATAATTTTAATGAAATCATAATTAAAACTAATGAATCAAAAATGCGTTTGAAACTTGAGATAATGTCAAAATTATTGAGATTTTATAGAATTTTATATATACTCTGTTTTGCTTCCTAAATAAATAACTAACTCGATACTTAAATAAAAAGGAAAAAAACTATTTAACCTGTATCCATAGAAATTTTAAATTTTTGTACAAATGTATGAAATTAACTTTCTAACTGTAACTTGTGTAAATTGTTGTTATTATCTGGAGACCCAATAATAGCGCCATTTAGTCTATTTCTTAATAAGAAAACTCGTACAAACAGTTATAACAATATCCGAAAGCCAATCTTAGAATAACCACAGAAATAATGTAATAATAGTGTTTAAGCACTTTTGTTTGTAACAAAAATAGAAAAGAAAAACAATAGTTGAGGAAAAAACAGTAGTTATTTTTCGAGTAAGATTGAATGTTAACTTAGCCTATCAGCAATAGATTGCCAAACGATATTAATATATAATTTTACACATTAATCTAGATATCTAGAAAACGCACGCTTAAGAATATATTTTATAATCTTTGTTTACACTATATTTCCATTTATAATTCTGTCGTTAGAGTAGCTGAGTAAAATTATGGAAAGTGGTGTCGTGTCAGCGCATAGTTCTAAATAATGCGTTTGAAAGTGCTCGAGAATTTCAAGCTATTTATACTAAACCATATCTACGTCCCGTAAAACAATACATGTGCTCATTTTTGTTACTTGCTTTTATTCGCATTGGGTATCTTGACGTTTATTGTTATTGTCTTTACTATGAGGTAGTGGTAAAATTATTAATTTAATGCTAAATTATTAATTTGTCAAGTAACTAAAAAAGAACTGTGTAGTTTTATGAAACCACGATGCAAGTGAAACTTTTGTGATTAAAAACATTTACTTTAATACACAGATCAAAACATACAAATACCCTGGAATACTTGCACGGATACATGAGAATATGAAATCTACATGGTCAGCTGATGCGAGCTATGGGCGTCGCCAAATTAGCCTTTAACGCGACACGGTGCGACATGCGATAAATGAATGAAAAATTATGGACTAAAGAATTATGGAATTATAGATATACTAATAATATTTTCTACTGAAAAAGTAAATTTTACAAAGAAAAGTACTGACTATTAATAAAACAGAATTAGAAAAACTTAGCATCGCGAGGTTATTATTCCATTTCTCGACATAACTGTCAATAAAATACATAAAAAAAAAATGCTCAACATCCTACAATATCATTAAATTTTGTTTATATGTGAAGGAATTTAGCAAAATCTTCAATCGATTTTGGAGTAATTGTGCATCTTAGCGGTGATCGTGGACGCGATTTCCACACGAGGCAGATATGTATATATTATATACAAATACTCGTTTCCAGTCTAGGTTAATGTACTTGAGAGTCTACCCGTCGTGCCTCGGAAAACACGTAAAACCATCAGTCCCATATGTTGTCACAGGCATTTGATAGCAATCAATAGTCATGGTAGGGAAATTATGCGCCTACCCGCAGTAAAATACCGTGGGGTCGTAACCCTTCTCCTATAGAATAGAAATGCGTATGATGCATGAAAAAGAGTCATATGTGCTGTAGTAGGATATTTACGGCTGATTCAGTAATTATAAATATTTGCAGACTCATGTCTGCTCACAAAACACTTGACAGCTAGCGCAGCGAGTTGCTCGGACCACGATGTTACGTCATGACCATTTGTTTAAGCCGACCAAACACATAGCTCAATGCATACGTATTGTATACACGTGAGATAAGGCATATTTTTCACATAGTATTTAAATAACACTGAGTCTGTATGATATTTAAATAAAGCCTCTGTGGACTAATGTTACAAAAATCATTTTTCGTTTCTGAAAACTGTCAGATGTTTTTTTACCTAATGGAAAGCGCCTTATCTTAATATTATAAAGTATGGCAGTGGATAATGTATTAAAATTAATCTTGTCGTTATTACATGAGATATATTGTATATATCTCATGTAATATAGTTAATTAGGATTATTAGGCATTGCCTAATGGCCTCCAAGAACAGCGAGGTCATTGTCTACGAAGACAGGGGGGAGGACCTTGGTTACTTAAGACCAAAATCAAAATCACCTTCACCCTCTGCATCGCCGGCTCTCGGGGAAGCCGCACCAAGCGACTCGGAGCGCCTACAACTAAAGGTCGAGGCCCAGAAGGTAGAACAACGTAGGGCAACGGCCGCACCCAAATCTAAGCCGAGCTCGATGTCATTGGCGACATTTATCCAGGCAACCATCTCCCCGAAGCAAAGTAAGCTTCCCCATCACCCCTCTCCCAAAAAGGCTGGACAGGGAGAACGACTATCGGAGGCGCTGAGCAGGTTCACCAAAGACAATAGTCCGAGGCAACCAGCGGCGTCACCGGCCGCTCGAACTAGGGCCGATATGGGACAAGTATCACCACCGAGACTTCGACCGGCGTCCACACCGCTTCAACACGCGGAAAACGCCCTAATCGAGTTCCTGGCCATTATTAAGGCAAACCGCGAGGTATGCTTGGCCACCTGCAAAAAGATCATGCAGGCCTACCAGTACGATCACCAAAGATTACTGGAGGTGGAACTCGAAGAAGCCGAAGCAGCCATATACAACAGTGATACCCGACAAATACTGAAGGGCAAGATGTCGGGTAGGTATATGGCCGCATATAACATCACAGCAGGCTTCGTGAGCGCGGTCGAGTCTGAGGGTAATGACGAGGAGTCACAAACCTTTGAAACACCCGAAGGGGACCCGGTGGTGGTAGTGGCGAGATGCACGAAAGTAATGCTGGGCGACCGGATGCTACGGATGGCAAAAACCATCACGGGCGACCGGGCCGAAGCCGGCTTACCGTACGTGACCTGGGAACTACCATCACTGGAGTGGATAAACGGGGTACCAGGATGCGGCAAGACAACCCGAATAGTCAGGGACTTCGATGGGGACACGGAAGTCGTGATTACGACCACAGTCGAGGCGGCTAAAGATCTAAAAGAAAAACTGGTGCACCGCTATGGCAACAAGGTCAAGCAAAGGGTACGTACTATGGCCTCCGTTCTGGTAAATGGCTTCCGTGAGGGTTTAAAAATCAACCGCCTAACGGTGGACGAAGCCCTCATGAACCATTTCGGAGCCATAGTAATGGCCGCCCGACTATCGGGAGCTGAGAAGGTAGTCCTCATCGGAGACATAAACCAACTGCCGTACATCGACAGGGATAACCTGTTCGAAATGCGGTATTGTAGACCAACCCTTATAACGACTATTTTGTGCGAGTTGTCGTGCACGCATCGTAACCCCAAAGATGTCGCCTTTGCCATCAGTGAGGTTTACAAGTCCGTGTACAGCTCAAGCACAAAGATCCGATCTTTGCGAGTGGAGAGTCTCACAGGCACGCGCATTCCTGTAGGAAGGGATCGAACCCTGTACCTGGTATTTACGCAAGAGGAGAAGAGATTGCTGACTGACCAGGGATACGGGTCCGGTGAGGGATCGCGCGTCTTAACCATTCATGAGGCGCAGGGCCAGACCTATGAGGACGTCATCGTCCTCCAGACAAATACAAGGAGGCTCAAGATCCACGACAGCCTTTCGCACGCTGTAGTCGCGGTGACTAGACACACCAACACCTGTGTCTATTACACCGACGACCGTGACGACGCAATTGGTCGCTTTGTGGCGAGGGCAGCGGAGATGACGGACAAGAAAATCCTTGAGCATAGTCTCAAGATGGCCATTCACCATAGAGATGCTGCCGTCATTGAGAATGTGCTCAAAATGTTGAAAAATGTAGAGGTGTGAAGACATTATTGTATTGTAAGTATAAATTATGCGTAGATAAAAGTGTAAAGTAAGTAATATAAATAATAAAATTGAATGTAATAGTATAGGAATAGGATAATGTAATTGTAATGATAAGGCTTTATATATTTACTTAATAAGATAGGATTAGTCATATAATATATTAATAAAAATTAAAAAAAAAAAAAAAAAAAAAAAAAATAAATTTAAATGGACAAAACGATTCCTAACCACAAAAAAAAAAAAAAAAAAGTACCTAACTACTAACAATAACATAGGTTAAGTGTACATTGTAAGTAGCAAATAAGTGTACATATATTGTAGTTAGAAAATAAGTGTACATATATTGTAGTTAGCAAATAAGTGTAAATATAATAAAAATAATTAGTATATAAGAATATAAAATAAGCAATATGTAGAATAGTCTAGGTCAGTGGACTCGCGTCGACTTTTAGAAATTTGAAATTTTAAGACTAGTTATTAAGGCTTCTAGATTCTAAGTTGCGGTGAAGTACCGATGCATGTTAAAAAAAAAAAAAAAAATAATAATAACAATTTATGGAATAACAAAAGCACGGGCATAATAAGCCTGTGGATATATCACATAACTAAAAAAAAAAAAAAAAAATTAGGATTATTAAAGTTACTTGTTTATGATAAACTCATTTGCGTGTCTTGTTCGAGTATTAAATTATTAACTTTATTTCATTTCAAAGTTGTTACATAATATGATATTATATGTACAACATATCAGTGCAAGAACAATGATTGGAACATGATGTTTAATTAAATTTTATTTGAAATTAGTTGTTACCCAGTTTCACCAAAGCATTTGTTATTAAAGTCTAAATTAATCAAAATAATTATAAATAATGTTTTTATTCTGAGTCACATAAAACTATAACATATGCTAATAGATGAATTGTTTTGTATGATATAACATTTTATTGAGAAGATTCGTAAGTGCCTAATGTATAAATATGTCACGTATTGGTATTTACAATTAATTAATCAGATAAACATGTCAGCGAAGCTTGTAATTAATTAAATTCCGCGAGACACGCGCGTGATTTTCATAACAATATATTGTGGAATTATGCTAATAATTCATTATCAAAATATCATACACAATAAAACGGTATTATTAGAGATCGGTTTTTGAAATGTTCGGTTTTGGTAAAATTTATCATGCATATGTGTTTTTTTAACTGATTTACTTTCATTTAGATTTATTTGTAAAATAATGTAACGATAAGCTTTAAATAATAATCTAGACCAGGGATGTCAAACATACAGCTCGCGATCGCAATGTGTCACAGAAAGAAGACTTCACTCGATTCCTCTACGGAAGGTTTAAAATGTGCACACTACATTTTTTTCATTTGAATCTGGCCCGCCTACACGTTCTAAACTTAAAATATGGCCCTCTGCAAAATTGAGTTTGACACCCCAGATCTAGAGAGTAATGTAGTTGTAACTGTAAAGATTTATAATAATCATTTGGATCAAAGCTGCTACTTCTCATAGTGATTCTATTTGTCGCAACCTTCAGACTTTTATTCGCGATTATCATTCATAGTTACTAGTTATATGAAAAGAGTTAACCTATTTTAATATTTTTAATTTACTGTATTTTTATAAATAAATAAAAAAACATTAGTAGCAAGTGGTCGTTGCAAGTTGCCAATAAAATGTAGAAAAAACAACAGCATTTACTTAAGTTACAGATATTACCTACATTTTATCATCTTATAACACGATTTCTCATTATATATTTTTACTAACTTAACACGGCTATAAAGAGTTTACGATAGCGTACTAAAACAAATAACAATAATTTCGTTTCATTTTTGTTTGAATACATTTCTCCTACGCGCAATTTAATTGGATAATATTTGAAGTATTAGGGAGTGTTTCTTTATTCCTATCAATATTTAATTAACATAGCGTTTACAAACAAGATATTAAGCGAAACTCAATATTATTAGTTTAAGTTTAAGTTTAGTTTGTTTGTTTGAACGTATTAATATTAGGGTTTATTAGTCCGATATGAACAATATTGCTCTTAAGTAGCGTGTTACTGTGAATGGTAACGTAGCCAGAGCTCCAAGGGAAGTTCTGTTTGCTTAGCGGGGTAAGGTCAGTAACGTGATTGCCTTGCCCCTGTTGTTGCAAACGTTTATAGGTTCCAGTAAACGATTACCATAAGGCTGGCTGTACATTATCTTTCTAATCTATTAAAAAAGGAATTATATTTAACTGTAATTAGCTATCTGTTGATAAAACTTTGAACTAAAAAATCAAACGAAGAACTCAACAGAAAAGAACCATGTAGCGCGTATACGTTTGTGTGATATTATAATGTAAGTAGTTTTTTTGTCCAAGTTCAATAATTCCAGTTACAATTTTATCACTAAAGTACATTACGAATATTTTTTTTTGGATGTTGGAAGTTGGAAGTTGGATTGTCACTAGGTCGGCAAACAAGCGTACGGCTCACCTGATGGTAAGCGATTACCGTAGCTTATAGACGCCTGCAACACCAGAAGCATCGGAAGCGTGTTACTGACCTAATCCCCAATCCCCCCAGGAGCAACATGACGATTCTTTTACAACATGTATTTTATTAATATTACGTAACATTATTACATATAGCTATACGAAAATCGTTTTGTTACATGTTAAACCATTAAGACTTAGTCAGAAAATTATTTTTTCTTACTACGCAGAAATTTAGATTCCTGTTCATTATGAGAACGTTTTAGTGAATTGTTTCTCAATGTTGTTGCAATGTTAACAAGTAAACATACAACTCAATATCTTTATTACGTTTACGATACGGCGTTTTAAGAGCACTTTGATATATTACAACCTAAAACTACTCACAGTTCGTTTTCACTTTCAATATGAAGATTCAGTTTTATGGCTACACAGAACATTGAAAGAATGTAAAGTTTCGTTTGTAATTAATATGAAAGACTATTAACTTTCTTGACCTTGTATATTTGGATTAAAGTATAGATACTTTAGCATGACGTGTGACCATCTCGTGACCAATACGATGATTAAGCGCGACAACTTAAGAAAAAAAATCAGGATATTTATTTGTATGTCTGATGCTCAATTAAAAAAAAGGTAACGGTGTTTAAGTATTTATTATTCAAACAGATATAAAAAAATTCCAAGCTTATGGATTTGTTAATTAGACAGATACCTACGTGTTTCTGGTATCTGTTACTGGTTTATAATATTAAATTTTAATGAAAATTCAAAGGAAGCTAATATACAAACAAGACCCAAATGATGATAATAATTATACCTAAACAATGTTCGGGGAAATACTTTATTCCAATAATTTGAGCCTATTATTTTAACTCTTTGTGATGTAAAAAATTTATTATTCGTTTTGTATAGAAAATCGTTCAAATACTGTTACAAACATTAAACTGTTACTGATATTATATCTACTCTTTTATAGGATAATGTTGTTACCCTAATAAAATTTTATTAGTATTCGATGATTATTTTTATCAAAATATTTTTTAATGCGAACTTTTTATACACACTTTATATGTTTAATTTTTTTTTTCTCTTAAACAACTCATTCGTCAAATTTTAATAAGACGTTTGTGTTAGCTCGCTAACGAATAATACTGACTTCATTTTTCATCAATAACGTAGGTAGCCGAGAAAATAATGAATTAAATACGCATTATTAAGGATAACTCAAAAAGTACACGTACTCGCTGTGTGGCTACGGTAGTAAAGAATATAGCCACCCCCTCTCTTCCTGTGGGTGTCGTAAGAGGCGACTAAGGGATAAAACAGTTCCACTACCGCCTTGGAACTTAAAAAGCTGACCGATGGTGGGATAACTATTCAACTGTTGGCTTTGAAATACACAGGCCGAAGACGGGCAGCAGCGTCTTTGGTGCGACAAAGCCAGCCCTGCGGTTACCAACCCGCCTGCCCAGCGCGGTGACTATGGGCAACACACATGAATTCGCGCCATTTTTTGGCGTGGACTTGTGGAGGCCTATGTCCATCAGTGAACTGTAATAGCCTAAAATTATGAAAAAGTACACGTCAGATCTCGATTAAATATAAGTAGGTACTCATGACAAGCACCAGCTTTTGATTAAAAAAAATAATCATTACAATCGGTACACCCAGTAAAAACTTACGATTTAATAACATTAAAAATACCGTCGAATTGAGTCCTTTTTCCTTTTTAAAAGTCGTTTAAAATAAAATAAGAAAAACAGACTTATTTATTTTGTGTTTTATTACTTTATTAATATTTTTATTGAAATAATTATTTTTACACGTTCATGTTTAAACTTAATTACAAGCTTCTGTTCAAACATCAAAGACCTTATATTAATTTGAATATATATTAACTCATTATTATAATAAAACAAATAATTCTCGAAATATTTAACCATTCAATTACTCCAAATATTATTCAGCACATTATTATTTTATATTCGAGTATAAATCGTAATAGCGGAGAACGAAAAGTCAATTAACAGAGCGAATGTAAATAATTACTCGTAAAATAGAATCTTGTAATTAAATAAAACAATATTATTGCTCAAGTATTCGGGGTAAAGTACGGTACCAGATTCTTTGAAGTTCGCTTCACTCACAAATAAAATAATTTATTGATGTAAAATTTAGAATACCTTTACAATAAAACTTAATGAACACCTTATTTCTCATAATAATCCGTAGTCTGGACGTTTGTATTGTTGGTTCTGGATCCTCGACGCAAGAGAAAATCCTAGAATGACTATCTAGAAGAGAAAATCCTACCATTTAGTTTAAGGCGTTTTGTTTATTTGTTTGATACTACTACTTATAATGAAGCTTTTAATTTTCAGAAATGAAAAAATCGTACTCTTCTTTTTTTCGTCGCTCTCCTGCTACTTATATTTTGAAATATAAAGACAAAATACACTAACATTAGTGTTATAAAGGATAAAATATTCTATTCATATAAACAAATGTTCAACATTTTTCAAATCTTTGTGTAAAAGCATTTCTATATAGAACATTTTGTCTAGTGTATCGTTGAGGGTCATTCATCTTTGTTAAAGGAGTTAGAAAAATTGATCTAGTCGTTTCTGAAGTATATAAGATGCGATTTATTCCGACACACATTTGTATGATTTATCGCCTTTGAAAACGACAATGAAGAATCGAAGTAAAAAGACGGTAAGAGTAACGTCCATACTGAAATCGTTTTTACGGTAAAAATCTACGCTATTAATTCTATCATATTTCACACAGAGATATGGATTTTTTTTTCAAAAAAGTAAGTGAGTGAGGAGTTCTCGATAATCCTCGTCTTCAATAGATTGTTCTCTCGTTATATTTTTATGATTATAGTGTTTAATACCAAAATTAATTTATTTGTAACACCTAATTTTAAAAATAATTGTAGCATTCTTATTCTGACTTTTGAAATCCTATCATAAAATTAAGTCGAATAAAAAATATTGTCACTAATTTTAATTTTTCAATTTTATTACACTACTTGGATGCCAAACAAGTCTACAGTCCAACTAACACACTAAGTTTAGTAGTAAGTATACGCCCAGTTCAAAACGTTTTTTGCATTTGCTTATTCTTTCTTTTAACGTTAACATTGCAAATTTAAACTTCAATCATAGCTAACCTCTTAAGATCCACGTGTTTGTTCAAAACGAAGAAGGCATATCTGCTTATGAACAAATATATATTCTAAATAACTTCAGCGCGGTCGATTAGCAAATATTTGTTGTAGACAATGAAAAAATCCCTATTGTTTGATATGAAATCGCTATGCATCACGTACTTTAATACCCACTTTTGCGTAGGAGTTAAGTTAATCTTTACAAAGTACTTTTTTCATTACAACACATATTAAGGACTTTATGAATACGTTGTAGGCTATGGCTTACTGTATCTTTTATAACCTGATACGCAGTTTTTAATGAAATATTCTAATCTTCAAATCGATATACAAAAAGAAAATGTAAAATAATGTAAACATGTATAGAAGCTTAATTTTATGTAATTTACTCATACTGCTATGGATCAACGACTTCGGGCATTTTTCTTCTTAAAACAATTGATTTTTCTTGAATTAAATAATTTTTCTTTCACATTAACTAGCGACTAAACTGACAGGCGCGATCGCGAAAATAAAAAATAGTATGAAATGCATTTAATCGTTCTAGTCATGCGACTAGTCGATTTAACACAGGCGGTCGCAGGTGCGACTCCCACGTTTTTGATTCATATATCCAGTATGGTCATGGGGGTCTTAAAGCGATTAGTCCCATTTTCTGTCATAGACTCCTAATAGCAAATGTTACTTATGGTAGCTACAGCGTGGTGGACTTAGCTTCTAGCTTTCTCCTATATAAAGTCTTTTATTATATGTATATTTGGACATTTATAGGCTGATAAATTCTAGTTTTCAGTCAAATGTAGCAACTTTCTGAAAAATGGAGCATAGAGAGATAGGGATTTCTAAGAACAATCATTAAATACAATCTTTGCTTCAAGGTGTTAAAACAAATAACCTTCAAGGGATTTATAATTAAGCCGGAAGATTCAACAGTAAAACCAGACGAAAACAGCCCTCAATCACTTTGCAAATGAGGATCAAAAGCTATGAACCGTGAAATAGACCCAGGGAGGGCTACCTCTTAAAGACCAGGTTTGTTCAATTACCCTCATTAAAACTCGACTCCATTGAGCTTAAATGAGATGCTATTTTCGAAACCGGCTTATGTGTATTGAACATTGTTAATGATATAATTTTCTTTATGTATTTGTAAACAGAATAGAAGAATAATAACATATATTTTAAATTAAATAATCAAAATGTTGTTAGTAAGGATAGAAAAAACGACGAAATTATCACATTTTCCCGACGTCGTTTTTTATAAATCTACTTTAAAACTATAATTATGTATTTAGGATAATATATATACAGCGATTTTTTGGTGTTGATTTGATATTATTGTGATTGCTTACAAACGAAGAAAAAAACTGGCTTCAACTAATCAGATCTCGATTAATTTCAAATGGGACTATATGACTAGCACTACTTTTTGAATAAAAAAAGAATTATTAAATCGGTCAATTAATTATAAAGTTATGAGGTATAATATAGCGTAGATCGGTAAAAAATAGTCAAGTAAATACGCACAAATGGGACCACATAACATCTTAAAAAAATATCGAAATCGTTTCGCCCAGCAAAAAGTTCTGAGGTAATATACGTAAAATTATACGGTCGTGTTACCTTTCCTTTTTTTTAGGGCGGTTAAAAAAATGTAAAAATAAATATAAACGCGCGATCATGTGATTTTTCTATACCTAAATTCTACGCTAAAGCTATCTTAAGAAAACAAAAATTAAAGATAAAAAATTTAAAAAAATAATGCCTGAAAAAATAATTTGCTACGTTAATGTATTTTGTTCACTTTAGGTTTAAAAACAATATTTATTTTCTCATTGAAAACACAGTCTTACATGAGAAACTATCAGAGAAACTATCAACGTATTATGTAGGTAAAAATACAAAAATTATCCAGCAGTTCACAGATACATTACGATTTGTTTTATGTATAACATTGTACTTCTGTACTTACAACGAATTTCTATCACCAAATATTTAATTATATATTGCATACTAAAACTAGACCATTCCTCAACTTATATCCATTATCTGTCCAATCTTGCATACAAAATAACTGGTGCCGACGCGCGCGCACAGAGCGCGCGGCCGGTAAAGTACTTATGATGGTACTGTCACAGTCGCAGGTCGCACACCGGTCGGCCGGTCGAGGCTACGTCCCCATAAGTAAGTAAAAGTTCATTTTATTTAAAATGAATGCAAGACATGTTTTCTAAGTCCATTCTTAAATATATTTAATGCGTCTGGAAATTTATTATATAATTATATAATTGTGCTCCCACAAAGACCAAGGTCCTTTGTCCGTATTTAGTTCTAGTTTTTGAAATAAGAAAAGTTTTTTCAGTCCTTCGTTGACTTTATTTTAGTAGTTAATTGTTTAGTTATTAGTCATTGTTAATGTTATTGTTATCTTTTACAAGTACATACTATATCTCATCCATTTCAGATAACTTCAAGGCCTAATTTATATAATAGGATACTTACATGTTTATAACAAAAAATATACAAAAACCCATGAAAGTGACTAAGTTAACTACAGTGAACCAATTTATGACGATATTATCGTACTTTTAGTGATCATAATAATAAGCTATAAAAACCGCGATGAGTCCATAAAACTCACCTAATATAAACGCCATAGCCTTGATCATAGGTTTTCAAAGTAGGTCATAATACTCTTAGAATAAGCTCTAGGATTAGGATAATTTAAATCTTGTACGATTTTATTTTTGTGTTACCCACACATTAGGAATTCTAAACATTTTTTTTAAATATCATATCAAAAATTGACCGCTCCAGTGGGGATCGAACCTGCGTCTCCGACTGACCTAAATATAAAATCGTACATATTAAAAGTAGCATGGTGTCGCCTCCTGTCAAAGATTTTCATTGTAATATGAAACTTTGAATAGTTACGGGTTTCTGTAAAGAACTCACTATAGACGGCGCCAGGGTTCGCTTAAACCGAAAATAAAATCATCATTTCAAAAATTTCGATCTAACGGATACATCGTTCCATAGCTTAATTGGCTTAAGCGTTCAGTCGGAGACGCAGGTTCGATCCCCGCTGGAACGGTCAATTTTTGATATGATATTCAAAAGAATTTAAATCTTTTTATTTTTACGTAACATTACCACATATAAGTCATTACAAATTTACTTATGTGTTGCACCTACAGATAATCAGCATAGTGACTTCAGTATAAATTCTGTTTCTTCGCTATGAGATACAGCTACACAACCACCCCCTCTCTTCCCGGGGGTGTCGTAAGAGGTGAATAAAGGATAACGCAGTTCCACTCCCACCTTGGAACTTAAAAAGCCGACCGATCACGGGATAACCATCCAACTGCTGGCTTTGAAATACACAGGCCGAAGACGGGCAGCAGCGTCTTCGGTGTGACAAAGCCATCCCTGCGGTCATCAACCCGCCTGTCTAGCGTGGCAACTATGGACAACACATATGAGTTCACGCCATTTTTGGCGCGAACTTGTAGAGGCCTATGTCCAGCAGTGAACTATGACTACTATATATGTACTTAATAATATAGGATAATTTATACATCAATAATAAAAAAAAAGAAAAATAGATAAAAAGATTTTCTAAGTACACAAAAAAGTGCCTACTAACAATAACATAGGTTAAGTGAACATTGTAAGTAGCAAATAAGTGTACATATATTGTAGTTAGCAAATAAGTGTAAATATAATAAAAATCAATGTCAAATGTCTTCTCTATGCTGATGATCAAGTATTACTTGCGTCTTCGGCCGAGGAGATGTAGGACATGGTAACAATGAGTGCAATGAGTGGAGCTATAAGTAATATATAAGACAGGTAATGAAGATGAATGTAAAGAAGATGAGGCTGCAATATCGTGATTGGAAATGAATAAATTGAACAGGTGAATGAGTTTGTGTATCTGGGTTCAAAGTTTACAAGAGATGGAAGGTGTAAGAGTGATATTGAAAGAAGAGTGAATGCAGGAAACAGGGTGAATGGGGCTTTGTACTCCTTTATGAGTAGTCTTTATGAGGTGTCTAACAAGGCTCTTTTGGCTGTGCATGAGGGGTGTTAGTTTCGACACTCATGTACGGAAGTGAAAGTTGGTTATGGCAGAAAAAACATGAAAGCAGAATAAATGTAGTTGAGATTAGAGCATTAAGAAGTATGATAGGAGTTAAACTAAGTGACAGGATAAGAAATAGTGAGATAAGGAAACGTTGTGGCCTAAAGAAGATGTAGTGATAGAAATTGAGAAAGGTATGCTCAGATGGTTTGGCTATGTCGAGAGAATGAGTGAAGAACGATTGATGAAAAAAATGTATAAGGCGAGTGTGAATGGAAGGGTTGGAAGGGGTAGACTTAGGCGGACGTTCCAAGACCAAATAAGGGACGTATTGAAAAAAGATCAGGTCAAAAGTACCCTAAACCGAAGAGAATAATGAAAGTGGACGAAGATGATTAAAGGGAATAATGAAAGTGGAAGAAGCGAAAAAAGTATGTAAGGATCGTAGCAAGTGGAAAGAAGTAATCTCTGCCTATCCTACGGGAAAGAGGCGTGATTATATATATATATATATATATATGTATGCATGATAAAAATAATAACTATTAAAAAAAAAAACAAACAAAATGTAGAATATTTCTAAAAAAAAAAATATGTATATATAGTCTTGGTCAGTGGACTCAAGTCGATTTTTAGAGATTCTAAGGCTAGTTCTTAAGTTTACTAAAGTTGCAGTAAACTACCGATGCATGTTTAAAAAAAAATATGAATAACAAAAACACGGGCATTATAAACCTGTAGATATATCACTTACATAAAAAAAGCAGTGGACTATGATAGGCTAATACGAAATATATACTAGAACAATGAACCTAAAACTTAAAACCTTAAATATATATTAAATATATTATTAAAAGGAATCCCTTTAGGCAAGGTTCCAAAGATACTGGTAGCGTTCTATTATTACTATTCCAATTAAACTACACCAACTGAAGTCAGAGGACATATTATTGAGGACTGGGGCACAGGAAATTATCTGAAACTTGTGTTGTGTCCGTAAATAAGTGTAAAGTGACAAGTCGCAATACATAAGCATCATAAAATAAACCTCTTTCTCTTACCCGTTAGATTTTACAAAGGTGAGAGAGATAGATATAAAATTTTGTTTCTGTTATTACTATTTTGCAATACAGCTTGATTTATTCACGTGGATTCTTTATTCTAATTTAAAAAAATATAATAATGAACTTCTATTTTAAAGAAGACTGTGTAATGTAACTGTGTTAGTATTAGTACGGCGAACGTGTTAGATGTCTTTAGCTTGTACGTAAAGTACCGAAAGTTCGTGTAACTTTAATTGACAAATTTCGCGTATTTGGCAAATGTTCTCGTACCACGCTTGAATTTCGAACTTACTGTCTTTACTGAAAATCCCTTAAAATATCTTTCACTTTGACTTAATAAACATTTTCCTCAAATTCAGTAGTTACGTGTTAATTACCAGGACAAAGCAATCTATTCAAAGTTTAAGACCTATTTAGGTATAGATATTTATGTCAGCGCTCCAACGTTAGCAGGTCGATCCATAGGGGTAATTAAGCTCATTGTTCCTACTCTATCGCTCGCTGCGTGATCACACACTGACTGCTTGCATTGATTCGAGACAGATACAACCGATCCTTGTTAATGTATTTGTTCCTCTAGTTAGCATGGATTAACAAGATTTATAATTTGTATTGTATAACTAATCTAATAATGATAGATTCCAAGCTTTTACAGCACCACCTAAAAATACAAGAAAATAAATATTTACTCGTGATAGATATGTATGGTATTTTTTTAATTATTATGGTATATAAAATAAATAAATTTATATACTTACTTCAATGATAGTCGTAAGAGCGGGAAACAGGTTCGTAAGAGGTGGTACTCCATTTGAGGATCATGGACCGAAACTTTTGAATTTTAGCAAGTCTTGTTTTTGATATTATAAACGTCTCATACCTAAGTGTCCACAGTAAGCATAAATCATTTATTAAAACGGCGAACAAAAAAAAAACATAAGTAACACAAATGCCCAGGCTCTGACGAATATGTGCATTTCGTAAAAAAGTATTAGGTCTATTTGCCAGAATAAATATTTCACTAATGATATTTAATAGCATCAAATTTATACCCACTAGTTAATGCATCTATTATTCATTTTTCATACGCTAATAATAGCACAGGCTTAATGAACTCATAAATAAATGAAATAAATTAAAATGTTTACTGTCCAATAGATATACTAAATAATAATGAAAATAGTAAGTTTGTTGCTGATAATAATTTCCAAAAAGTCACAAATTGCAATAAAGCATCTAACGGTTAGAGCAAAGTTAATTACCCGAGAAGGCTTCTAATAAAAAAGGAATAAAACTGTATTCCAAACTAACTTTTTATCTCTCTTATATAACTTAGTACGTCATAAAGTAAATGTTCAATATGTTAAACGGTGTAGTTAATTATTATACAGAATTTTGACGCCTGGTGTATCGGACCCAGATTCGAATCAGCGATGAGCTCGTCATTATTTTTCATTAGATCATGTCGCCTTCCAATATAACAAAAAGTTTAATTTTAACTGATAATTCACGTACTGTAAAGAAAGACTGAATCTTTTAATTTATAATTCGTAAACAATATTTGGCAATGTAAAGAATAAAATAAAATTGTTGCCTTTAATTTAAATGTCCAGAAAAAACATGGAACAAAATCCCTAACACATCAAATACAATAATTACAAGACAGAAACCACCGATGAAATTTAAATAACGCTTTCGACGAGTTTTGTGACTGTTGGGACTTTAGTTTTACGAGTATATTTATTCGAATATACACAAAACTTATTTTCGTTATTAAATAAACAATAAATTATTGGTGACGAAAACGTGTTTGTTCCTTAGACATGTATCGACGAATAGACCAAGCGTTTAAACGCCACTCGATGCAAACAGCAATCAATCAGATCGCAAATGAGAATCACGAGCTATGAGCCGTGAAATAGGCCCCCGCAGTGATTCTCCTTAGAGCTTTGCCTTTAATTACTTTCATTTATAGATTGACTCGGAAACAATCGATTCTATCTATAGATGACGTAGATTTACAGTGGCAATTAAAATGAGAAATATTGGAAATTAATGGCATTTGTAACGGTTCGTTTCGACAACTGTATTATATTGTTTTGGATTGTTTTTTGGAGTAATAATTTAAGACTTGTTTTGTTCAAGATATGGTCCATTTAAATTGCAATATTCTCTTGAGCTTAGAATTAAAATCAGATGAGATTCTGTAAAAAGAAATATTATTATATTTTACAAAAGGTAACTTTTCATCAATTTATTTTTATTTTATTCACTATTTTTTAAATATCAATAGTTGTTATATATTCATTTCTAAGAAATAGTTACTTAAAAGTACATTTGCATCTATATTTTCTATCAGATAATAAGACGTGTTATCGTCCCACGCAATTTCTTTGTTAAAATATGTAACCTTATTCATTACACAATGAATAAATAAATAAAAAGATGTTTGTAAAAGCGAGGCTTATGAGATTACTGCTTTAAAACCCTTTAGCTTTTTTTTATTTATTTTAAAACTGGCTTTACAAAGCGGCTTCGCTCGCATTGAATTTTTTTACTAAAAAGTATCGGATGTTACTTCTAATACCTCAAAGAATATGTGTACAAAGTTTCATGATAATCGGTTAAGTAGTTTTCGCGTGAAAGTGTAACAAACAAAGTTACATTCACGTTTATAATATAATAGGGAAAAATAGGGAAGAAGGACATATTTTACTAAGGAAATCCTTTATAAGGTAATATGCAGGTAGGATGGAATTACTGCTTATTACTACGTAGTAATGACATTTTCAATTGGCACACGAACTACTTACATCGATCAATAGAAATAGCTAAGATTCGTACTGCTTTGGAAGCACGCCAAGAAATTATTTGTCTACAGAAAATTTTCAATGGTGGGAAGAAATTTTGTAGTTTCCATAAAACATTACAGTTTTAATTGAGTTTTTTAAATACCTTTCTGATTATAAACATGCGATTAAATAGGCTTCAAGCGCTTAATTTAAGTCAATTTAGTGCTTATTATTTACTTAAGAATGCTTTAAACTTGTGACTGTTAGTCCCGATTCATGCATTTTTTCACTGATTTATGATTGATATGATTATAAATGTGTGTTTTTTAACTCTAATAATTAATCAAAATAATTAAATGGTGTATATAAGTAGTTCTAATTCATTACCGTAGTCTGTGACCGAATATAACTTAGTTTCGTGTAATTTGATTACAGGACTCGGAAATTTGCATTGCCTGACTTCAACTCACCCCAATTAAGTGTAGTACGTATAGCAAACATGTATATTTAAATGGACAATGTTAAAATAGATTAAAATAATATTTGTCTATTAATAGTATTTTTTGTCATTAATGTGCTTTCCATTCGTTGTGAACAATTAATAAAAATCAATATTACAATTCCAAATATTGTCTGAACTAAAATGGAGATTTAGAATTACTTTGACTAACTTTATTTTTTAGTGTTATAAAGAAAAATATTTTTCGTATAAAAGTTATAAAGTTCTTTGAGAAATTTCAAAGATACTAAACCAATTTTAATAATTCTGGGGAACAGTAACGACAATTATATTGTCTTGGAATGTATAAAAATAAATAAAATTGGAGTGTCTGTTTATAATGTTTGCATAACCGCTTTTTAATAAATGATATTTTTAACTTTTTTTGTCTGTCTGTCTCTTTGTTCCGGCTAATCTCTGAACCGGCTAGACCGATTTAGACGCGACTTTCACTGGCAGATAACTGATGTTAATATAGATTTTTTTTTATTTTATAAAGCAAATTGAACAATAACTTTTTTAATTTGAATTACTCATATATTAATACTTACATTTGTATTTGTATTATTACGTAACGTAAGTGTTAAATACAATACTGGTAATAGTTAACAGTAAATCAACAATGAGTGACGTTAAGCCCCTCTAAGTTGTGAGCAAACAATGATATCAGTGGAATAGAATACGCAGTAGTAGTCTTACTCATACATGAATAAATGTTATACTTGCTTCATTAATGCTTACACATTTAAAAATACCTACTATTTTTTTATAAAGCTACGTTTTGTTTTTGCACTAAGCTCGGGTAAGTTGCGCGAAACATGTCATCCTTTGTTTTTTAATGAAATCGAATGATTTGTCCAGTTTAATAGTGCAGACTGCAAAACTATATAAAAAAAATATTTAAATTAATTTTTTTTAATTTGAACATATAAGATAACCAAATTCTGCGTGTGACTCTAACAATATAATAATAAATATTGTCCATTTTATTATTCATCCACAAATCGATAAATAATCTTTGCATCTCGTGATTTTATGGTCATAAATAGATTGATTATAAGAAATATTGGTTTATAATAACTTACATTTTGTAAATTATTAATATTATGCTAGGTACGTATTATATTTAAGCACTCAATCCCTTCTCCTTGAAACGAGCCTTTGCCAAACTGTGCGGCGTTTACAGTACACTACAGTACACAAGCTTAATCGATATGTTACCAGCTAAATCAAAGCAGAACCAATTTATCCTATGACTATCTAGTTTATCTTATACTTATCAGTCTTTAAACAAGCCTTCTACATAGTATCTACATAAAAGTATGTACAATGACGTCAATTAATTTATAATTTAAATTAATTCTTTTAAATTTTAATTCCAGAGCATTTAATTAAAGTTATTTATATTGGGAACGATTTGTATTATTTTATTAAAATCGAGCGTTCCAGCGGGGATCGAACGATAGTTACGGGTTCTGTAAAAGAATTCACTATAGACGGTGCCACGATCGTTTAGAACCCAATATAAAATCATCACACCAAAAATTTCGACCTAACGGGTAGGTTCACCATTCCATAACTTAATTGGCTAGAGCGACGACACGGTCAGTCGGATATGCAGGTTCGATACCCACTGGAACGGTATATTTTTGATATCATATAAAAAATGTTTAGGATTCCCTAATATTTGGGTAACACAAAAATAAATTAGTACGAAGAGTACGTCTATATAAAGTCTGGCTATAACTTGAATGAAAAATTATTTAAGTAAAATTTAATAAAAAATTATTTAATTAAAATTTAAGGATACACTTTGCTCGCTTAAGATTATTGAAATATAATTACAGTGAAATTTAATTAAGGTACGGCTTATATTACAGTCAAAGTACTTTTCATGTCTGTATTATGAATAGTTAATCACATAAAACTTATTTTTATAAAAATTCTGATCCACTATAATACAAAAAAAAAACTTTTAATAAAATAAGAAGTGTGACTAAAGCTTTCAACTTAAAATACAAGTTTTCAAGAGTTAGTCGAAGTAAGTATACAGAGTCTTCCACTTCCTTCCGAGCCGTCATAAGCAATGTAAATTCAAATCTGAGTGAAGACGATCGGAAACTTCAAACTTCACTCCCGTCGAGATTAATCGAACAGTTTGCCAAGTGTTGTCAACGTCTGGAGTGGCTTATGACTTTATTGATATAACAGAACCTTTTAAATTTAAATATAACTATGTAGTACGTATATCGTAACATTTAAAGGTATAAAATTTTAAATCCATCAATCCGTTGTCATGTACCAAGTATGTCTTTATTAAAGTGTATAAAGACAATCTTATAAACGAAAAAGTTGCGTACAGTACAAAGAGGTATCAGTTATGTATCGATAGTATTTTTTTTATATTAATAAAACATGCGAATCACCCTATCGTTAAATAAAAAACACAGTCACAATAGTAAATTTTGAAAACACAATAAGAAAAGACTACAATTTTAAAAACAAGTTACTTGACCTTTCGAAAGTGTATACAGTCAGTCCTTTTTTTATTTTGTTTTTCGAGCTATTTCAACTTTATCCTTAAACTATTTCCTTTTTTATTTTTCCTGTTCTATTTTTCTTTTGATTGTGATAAAAGAAAATATTACTAAATCACAAAAAATCTTTGAAGGACAGAAGAAAATCTAATTTGTCATTCTGAATTGAAATCTTGGAATCGCATTTTTATAACATTTGTCTTAAATCTTCATTAGCGAGTCATTGTTTTGTGGTTATAAGAGATCTTTTGGTAATCACGTATTGTTGATCTTTTGGTTTAAATATAATAAATATTTCGTCTTTCCTTGCCTTAAAATTTCGTAAAAATATTCGAAAGAAAACTTCTTATGTTATTACTATATTATTAGCAGTTCAGGAAACCAGAATTTTGATATGGTGTTTTTAATAATTTTAAAAAGTTTTTACATCAAATAGAACGTAGTTTCCTGATATTAACTTTTATATACTTGTACTTTATTTTTTGATATGACAAGCCTTTATGTTATTTTAAAAATATCTTAGATATATTATACTTATAGTATTTTTAGTAAATCAATAATATCGTTGTTCTAGTGGGAAAGCTATCCGCTAACCCGTAGTAAGACAGAGTGGCAAATACAAATACAACACTAACCCATATTTTATTTTCCTTATATATCTTATAGAAGAATAGTATTTTCTTTGCAAAAAGCATTTACAACTTGTTTCAATATATTTTATTATTTATTTAGACCATGATTTTAAGTATATATTTTGGTAGGATATTTAGTAAACTATACACTCGTTTCGTTCGTAAACATTACACTCACTTTTTCCCTTATTTCGTACAGTCACACATAATAGGGATCAACAAAAATATTCTATTTGTGAAGGGGCCCTTTATTCTATCTGATACCCGATACAACGGAAACTACAGATCAATCAAATATGTGAAGCGTGGTATGACACAAGAACTATTTTCCTTCGGTAATCTAAAAATCCCTTTGACCTACTTGAGATAATGAAACTCATTTTGTGTACTAGAACTATTCGTAAATGATTATCTTCAAGACTGATAAGGGTTCAATTAAACTAGGTAGTGGAATATAGGTAGTTTTTTAATGTCTTTTATTTATTGTATTTTCTTGAAATTTAAATATTTGAGGTTAGTTGCTGAAATATTAAATTGTAATGTCAGAAAAGTAGTGCGGCAATGTTCTGAAATGAAAGGGTTGAAAGTTTTTTTCTTAGCTGAAATACGCATGTCTTTGTTTCGTCATAAAAAAGGTAATTTTTCTGTTTCCAAAAGTTTTCACGTTATTGGCGTATCGATAACGGAAATCGCACGTATTGAAGTATTTTAATTTATGTGAAAAAGTAAATAATAAACCAATTCACGTGGTTAATCTAGTAATAAAATGTTAATGTAACAAAACATTCTGCGATAAGATCGCAGTAGCAGCAGTAGCGTCTTGATAATAACAACAGTTAAAGTATTTTATACTAGTTTTCGTTCACGTTCACGCATTAAATAAAAATATTATTACAAAATAATATTACATAAAAGCTGCTTACTGTACTAAATATACTTATTACCAAAGATGTTTGTTGTTGTTTTTGAATGCGCTAATGTCAAAGTATGTGCTAGTATACCGTCATCATCATTGG
Organism: Melitaea cinxia; assembly: GCF_905220565.1. Taxonomy (NCBI): domain Eukaryota; kingdom Metazoa; phylum Arthropoda; class Insecta; order Lepidoptera; family Nymphalidae; genus Melitaea; species Melitaea cinxia. The sequence continues at coordinate 6,984,725 of NC_059412.1, forward strand.
CCTTAGTCCATCTATTGCAGACGATTAAGACAGTGTCAGATAGATACTGTCAGACAGACACTGTGTAGCCTAGGACACTCTTCAGGAAAACGCAGGGTTGCCTAAGCTCTGCGCCACCCACTCGACCTCACTGGCTAGGCCCACAGGATTGACGAATCGATACGTGTGGAGCCAGTTCAGCTGCAAGAGTCTTTCACATTTTAATGCCTATGCAACGAATGCTTGACGGAGACCCCATTCCGGTTTTCAAATGAAGTTTTTCTTCTCCAAGACCCTGATGATTTTGAGTCAGGTTTATCGCTCAGTCGCCTTTTACGACCCCTACGGGAAAAAAGCGGGTGGTGCTACCCTACTCGGCCGACACCACATAGCATGGCATTTAGTACACCGTGTGTAGATGTTTTATAAACAGACAAATTAGTAAGCTTTTAGTTGATTACCATACTCAATATATTGTCAAATATTAGTTAAAAGTTTTCATTATTTATCGTTGTGTCCATTTATTATAAGTATTCTTTTTACCTATTTAAATTTAAATGTTTTAGTATAAGTTTTCAAAATTCATATAATACAGCTTTAAACGTAACTTAGAAATAATATATAATGCATTTGGATTTAGAATCTTACATAATAAAAGAACTTTAATGAAGAGATGTCGATTGACTGCTACGTGTAAAGGTACTAATGGTTTGGTTTTCTTTGTTTTGTTGCTGTATAGATTAATTAATGTTGTACAAGTTTCTTCAATATTTATACATGTTTTAGATGCCTGATGATGATTCAATAGAGGATCGAAACGTTGCATGAATTTGCAATTAGTGGTTTGATTGGCACCTTATGCCCACTTTCCTGCGAACCGTCAAAGAATATTAGTTAAAAGTTTAGCGGAAAATTGTAAAAAAAACATTCCCGCTCGGTAAAGTAATCAACTAACTAATTTATCAACCCATACCTAATCGTAATAACACACGTATTTTCGTACTGTTGATTAAGAACTCAACTAATCTAAAGTCTCAACAATTTGACTGAACTTTTAGTCGAGTCTGAGGTCTTCTGAGGTTGCTTCGTTACAAAGTCGTACGTAACTATGTGACGTCGGGTTCAGGCGTCAGAGACCCTGAAATATTGTTCATATTTGCGGCTGCTTCGAGGAATCCAATGTTACGAAATGGAATTTAAACGTCGGAATTGATTTATCAAATATTCAGCTCGAGAACACATTAATTTTGAACGAGGAAATGTATGACGTATGTTCAACATACGTTTTTAACTATCGGCACGGATATTGAGCGCTGACCTACAATTTTACTTTCACTTTTTTATCAATACAGACATTGATATTTAATAAGTATTACTTTTACATTTTATTAATGTTGAAATTTGCACTAACAAAACTATCTATTTGCAACCCTATGAGGGTTTAAAATGTGGAAATAAATGTTTCAACAATCAAAATTACAAATGGAGGATAACGTAGATATGACTTTCATTTCTATTAGTAAATACTACCGCACAAAATTACGTAACAGTTAATTGTCCTTGTCCTCTAATGACCTCTGTTTCTCGGATTATCAGTAATTTGTTCCTCGCCTCTAACAGCTGTGGGTGATAAGATAATGCCTTTAATATTCGCTGGCCAAATACAAGTAATAACAAGCCTCGGCTTATATAAATAAAGGGTGTTGTTTAATTGCATGAGACGATCTGCCTGTACCTACACCTCTTAATTAAAATATTCTATATTATAAACTCTTTGAAAAAAAAATTTGCGCAATTTTTTTTTTTTTTATATTTCTTGAAGGGGTTATTATAGTATTGTATAATTTGATTTAGATTCAGTATGCACAGGTACTATAAAATTAATATTAAGAAGTGATCAGGAAGGTCTTGTTCAAGCAATTCTTAAATATATAAAGTTTTCTAGGTGACGTTTGCAAAATAATCTGTACTCATTTGGCACTATTGAAAGCCATTAACCCTAAAGAAGAAGAAGAAGAATATATAAAGTATTTACTGAAATTAATGTTTTTACAATACAACTAATGTAGTTTTTTTTTATAAATTACTCATTTTACAACATATACTTTATGTCATTAGTAAAGAAAAATATTTCCATCTCATAGAATATCTATTTAATAGATCAAAAACAAAAAGAAAAAATACATGATTTATAAAAAAAATATGTCATTTTAGCTTATATAAAAACATCTATAGAAAACCTGTTACGAATAATATTTGATGCATGAGCAAAAAATCGTCAAAGATATATAATAAGAGTTATGACATGGCGTTTTCTCCTACCATAATCTAATTCTGATAACGACATTTCTCCAATAACTCTCGAGACTGCTTTTAACGACAAGTCATTTCTCAATTTAGTTTGCGCGTTTAGAGTAACATTCTTATATATACTTGTAGATATGCTAAGTGCTGTTAGGTACATCGTTTTGAGATTCTAATTTGGTTAATATTAACTACAGTAAGTATAAAAAAGGTAATGTGAAATTTCGTACGATCACTAATTGACACAGCCTAATTCCTTAATTTAAGTTTTTAAAATTTTGGATTTAAATACGTTTAATCGCGTGTGTGTACATCTGAAGGAAGGTAACTTAATTCTTATTTACTTATAAATATAAGATATATACACATGTGCTCAACATTTTTGGTTCAAATTCAAAATGTACCAAAAAAAGTGAAACAAATCGACGATGGCCCGATTTTTTAATTCCCTGAATTTTGTAATTGTACTCAAGAAAAACATTGCTAAGAATATATATGAATTCTGAGACATATAAATCCAGCTATCTGTAGAGTAGCAGAGCATTGCGGATTACTATATAATCCTTCCTCCAACGATACATTTACAAGCGATTACAGTCTGACTTATTACAGTAGCTCCCTGCGTTTGTTACCAGGATGACCATTATTTAAATCGGTCTGAAGGTATAAACGTACGTATATTTTTAAAAAAATATATCCTATAACAAACACATGAGAATAAATATAGTCAAATGGAAATAACATCAACGTATTTTAACATTTTTCACGCATTAAATGACTCAAATTTTTTACTAACTCTATTTCAAATATACATTTTAAACTTTTATAGCAAAACTTGCGTGAGTTTTTATGGATTTTGTATTTAATTTAACTTATAAACTTCGTTCCTAATACAAACTCCAACCAACCTAAGTCCTTGGGGACGAAATTGGATGCTTAGACTAACATAACTGTACCCACAAACTAAATGTAGCTTAAGAACCGCTCTGTTGATAGAATCAAAAGTTTTGTGTCTAGTCACAATTAGTGATAGTGCTCCGTAATATAAATGCTACAGTAATATTATATACTAGCAGTTCCCAGAAATTTGTTACCCCTGAATTTTTTTACGAAATACTTTGGTCAAGAGTTATCTCCTAGCTTAAATCTTTTGTGGCATACGCATTTGTCTTTACACAGTCAGCTTTATTGTTGTTGCTGTGGAAAATAACTATTTATTTATTGTTGAACAGTTTGAAAATGCCATTTTAGACTATTTTCAGGTTCCACTATTAGGTAAAGCCTTCTCGTATAAAGGAAGAGATGAATAAGCCATGTTGCCTAATGTATGTTGGAAAATATACATCGCTTAGAATTTCTTCCGGAGAGTAGTTTTCTTCACAACTGATCACGAAACAAAATTCAGATATTAAAGTTATATTTATATTCCATAAAAAAATGTTTTAAAGGATTTAAAACTTATAAACGTATTGTCTCCACATTTATAAAAACAGAAAGATCATATTTTTGCAAAAAATGATAATAGACATTACCGGAATACGTAATGATTATTTTATGTTTTTTTTTTTTTTTGAGGATTGGTACTAGAATATTCTTTATTGCACTTAAAATTTTTGTACAGTTATTCATATAAAAAATTAGTTAGCAACGGTGGACTTATCACTAAAAGAGATCTCTTCCAGCCAACCTGTGATAGTGAGAACTAATGTAATATAGCAAGCAGGCTAAGAGAGTGCAGTAATGTAGACAATATACAGATTCTTGAAAATAAAAAACTAATTAAATAATATTCATAACATCATATAAAAATATATATAACTATATACATATACACACCACTACTTATATAAGAATATACACATAAATATTACATATATATTTATATAAAATACATACACATATATAAATATACATACTATCATGAAGTTCTTAGTGACGTTAAATAACAAATATTTAATATTTATAATTTTTTAACCGACTTCCAAAAAAGGAGGAGGTTCTAAATTCGACTGTATTTTTTTTTTTTTTATGTATGTTACATCAGAACTTTTGACCGGATAGACCGATTTCGACAAATTTTGTTTTAATCGAAAGGTGATGTGTGCCAATTGGTCCCATTTAAATTTATTTGAGATCTAACAACTACTTTTCGAGTTATATCTAATAATGCGTTTTTACTCTACGCTTTTTTCGTCGACCTACGTTGTATTATACCGCATAACTTTCTACTGGATGTACCGATTTTGATAATTCTTCTTTTGTTGGAAAGAGGATATCCCTAGTTTAGTACCGTGAAAAGGAAACCAGGATCTGATGATGGGATCTCAGAGAAATCGAGGGAAACTCTTGAAAATCCGCAATAACTTTTTACTGGGTGTACCGATTTTGATAATTCTTTTTTTGTTGGAAAGAAGATATCCCTAGTTTAGTACCATGATACGGAAACCAGGATCTGATGATGGGATCCCAGAGAAATCGAGGGAAACTCTTGAAAATCCGCAATAACTTTTTACTGGGTGTACCGATTTTGATAATTTTTAATTTAATCGAAAGCTGATGTTTATCATGTGGTCACATATAAATTTTATCGAGATCTGATAACTAATTTTTGAGTAATCTTTGATAACGCGTAGTTTTATTTGACTATTTTTTCGTCGATCTACGTTGTATTACTCGTCGATGTAATTGAAGTCGGTTTTTTTTTGTTTGCGCGCAAACACAATTATATTTTTTAAGCTATCTCGGTCACTATCCCTATTATTAAGACATAAAATCGGACATTGACCATGTTTGTTATGAACTTAGTTTATTCTACTGGTCTACAAAACTATTAATAATATAAAGTAGTATTTTATTAAGTATGGCTTACTCAACAAATATAAGTGAATAATGGCCAAGCTTGGTTGTTTTTTTTGTGTAGTTCGCAGGGGAATACATATATATTATAATGATTATCATCTTTACTACAAGCTATTCTAAAATTATTAAAACATTTAGATAACTAATATTTTTCTATTTGATATTGTATGAATATTACGGAATACTTTGCGAGAAAATGAATTTTGTTAACAGTTCGCAACCAATTGTTATTATTTATGTTTTCGCTATCTGAACGCAAAGTCTGATTATGTAACAATAAACTAATTTTTGGGGAAGACACTGTGACACACAGCTTTTTTAAGCTAGCACGGGTCGCAGGGCTTCTTGATAATGTAAACTACATAATTTGAGCAAATAAAAACTATTATTATTATTATTATTATTAATTATTGTTTCCTTAAATTAAAAAACTTGGCAAACCCTCTTAAAGATTATCAATATAGTTGTTGTAAGTGCTCTGAGGAACAAAAATATTCTCAACAGCAAAAACCTAAAAAGCATTGGCTAATTTAATACCTCATGGTGATCGTTCACTTAGCTTTTAATGTTCTTAAACGCTTAAGACATTAATGATATTTCTTGACGAGGCACTTTGTAAAATCGGTTTTATCATTCAAAATTGACAAGATGACTAGTAAAATGTACATTAAAACAAAAATGCTTTTAGCGTCCTAAATAAGGATCTAGGTCGTGACTCATAGAAAAATGTAAAATTTGAGGCTTGTGGAAATTATTACAATTAACTTTGCACGTCTCAAAATTTCTCTGCTTGAAGTTCAAAAAAGTAATTAAAATTAATGAATTTAAAATAATACCTATAGGTTGAAATCTTATTTAATCACTAGTAAGATACATTTTGTTGACAACATACGCATTTTAAGTATTTTTTATTTATAAAAAATGACAATATGGAAATTTTATTAAGTTGGAACTGTTAATATTAGACCTAATTTAAATTAAATCATCTGTATCTTTATTTTGTTTATATTATGTAATTTAAATAAAAGTATATTAATATGGACATGATATTGTGACGTTAATAATTGTTTAAATTTAATTAATTATAAAGAATGATTTTATACATATAAGTTTATCATAAAATCAGACATTTCAAATGACTAAAACTTTTACTTAACTTTTTATATAACTTGATAAACACATATACCTATATATGTACTAGTGATTTTCCTTTTAAAATTTTTTTTGAATGTAGTTAATCATTTAACCATTTTAAATGTGAATTGTAAATTTTGATTTTTATTATTATTAACAAAATCAGGTTAAATCGACTTTTAAATTTCACTCTCTCTTTCTTCTTTTTTTATTTTTGGTCACTAATTTTGAACACGTGATATTTTGAAAATGATATGACTGTGAATTGTTTAATTTTATTATTGATTTATTGACGATTTTGGGGAAATTTAAAACAATTGTGTAAGTATTGTATAGAAAGGAGTTTTTTTTTTGTAATGTATTAAATAGTCGATTGTGAGGTTTAATATACTGTTTATTGTCATTAAACTGATTTTTTCTGTATTTATTGTATTGTTATTATTATTATTTTAATTGTTATTTGATATGAATTATTATTATTTTAACATATTTTATTGTCTTTAAGGCTTAAGCAGTTGTTAATTTATTAAGTTAGTCCGACTGTGAATTGTTTTTAACCAAAAATAATTTTCTGTAATGTAGTGCTAATCTGTAATTGCGGGTACACGAACTGGTGTAAACATTAGGAAACAATAAGAAATTAATTATCAGGCAAGCCTAGCCAAAATCTTAAATAATTTTTATTATTTTCTTCGCCAAAGGACCTAAAAACATTTTTCATAAAGTTAAATAATTAAATAATTTGAGATTTCCGACGTAGTATCAAATATTTTAATCAATTTCCGCGGAAGTGATCCTTATGTCAGGTTGCTGAATCAGTTTGTATTCCAATTAGATATGGAAATTGCGACTGAATCGTAGCTTCGAATTTAATTAAAACGAATTTCCTTAAATATACTCTTCTTTAGAATATCTCTCAGGCGATTCCTGGCTAAATCCTTGAAACTTCTATATTTATTAAATTTCTTTTTAATTAAATTTTATATCACAATATTCTGATGATTTTACTTCTATAAAATATTTTAACTTTTAATTTGTTATCTCAAGTCAATTAATTCACCTTTTACGTGGGTCTTAAGAACATTTTTTTATAACTTAGAACAAAACCGTGTTAATAATGCTTTAAATTTTCGAGACTACCTGATCAAAGCTAATATTTTCCATAAGTTGTACATTAACAAATTTAACTCTTATTTTTTATACATTCGTACCAGAAGTTAAAAAATGCCATATAATATAATATATCTATTTCGATCTTATTAAAGGTAATATCGACACCTCACAACTTTTTGTGGAGGCTGAAGAATAAATGTGCACAAAAGATAAACTTACACACACACAACACATAGACACACTATTATTTTTATATGCATTATTTATATGTATATCGAAAAAAAAACAAGCCGTTCCAGTCGGCTGTTACCTATAATTAAAACTTATAATTATTAAGTTTCTTTTCTTAGGAATAGACAACCACGAGTGTTACAAAATTAAAAAAGGAACAATATTTTAACTCAAAAATTGCAGTTATTAAATAATGGCGATCTTAAAAAAATAACTAATTCGAATGTTATTAAATAAAATATTTATTATTTATACTTATAATTTATATTCAATGTATAATTTTTGCCCCGACGTTAGGGATGAACTTTAACATATTTTGTCTTAAAATCGATGTTTGTCAGATTGTAAGGTGACTGACCGTTCTTAGGGTATGAATAATAGATTTATCCTAATCCGATTTCATTTACAAGTAGGAAAAGCGTTCAATTCGGGACGAAGTGGACACTTCAAAGATAACCCATCTGCTGAGATGAAGTATAAATCGATATTATTGGGTTAAACCTTTAATATAAAAGGTAGAAGGTCGAAATAAATGCTTAAAGTATGTGTGTTGCCATTGTAACGAATTATAACTTATTTTATTTAATGTTATTTATGTCAATTTTTGAAGTCTACCAATTATATAAACTATCTTCCTGCTAAATTTCATCTTTATGCGTCCAGCGGTTTTTGAAATTTCGTGATGAGTCAATGAAACAACGATTTTATATATGGGTGTGCGATTGAAGGAACGCAGTTAATCCTCCAAATGGTAGGATTATGTAGGTGATAACGTTTCACGTGAAAGAAAAATTTCCTAGTTTTTTTTATATTTTTATTTAACTTTGTCTTAATACACGAGCTACTCTAGCAGCGTACTTTTGCAGAGCCGTCCAATACTATTTTTGCTAGCCCTAAAAAACACCGATAAAGTGAAATATTAAAACTAACTGCCGCATAGAACTAAAAAACCGCACATGAAAACGCCTTTTTTTCTCGTAGAATGTTTTTCATTTCAAATTATAGCCGTGCTTACGCGCTCAAGAAAGGTATCATGCGTAACGTGTCTATTACCTATCTATCAAAACAAAGCCAAATTTAAAAAATGAGCTAAGTATTTCTTTTCCACGCGGAACGTGATCTAAAATATCTACAGAACCCCCCATTTGTAGGAACGCAGTTAAGAGTCGAACAACCTGTATATTGACTAGCATACCAAACAGACGTTGTCCTGTCTTGCAAACTGGACACTTGGAGTCAAAAATTTCATTAGGTTTTCTGAAATTTTAAGAGCCTTCAAAAAAAGTAGTAACCTTAAAAACAATTTGGCTAGAATTGATCCAGTTGTATACTCTATTTGCTTTTTTTCCATAAGTTCTAATATCTACAGTTTCTATTGATTTTACTAGTGTCAAATCATGCAATAATATTGCTTTTTATCTTGAAGCTCTAAATGTACTTTATTTTTATAGGAAAGCGGCGGTTGGCGAGTAGGCAGCATGCCGCGCGCCGGCGCTATCATGCTGGTGCTAGCGGGTATCCTGCTCGCGAACCAGTGTTCTTATGCCTCGTACATTGATCCAGGTACATTTTCATATCTGTTAAACAAAATGAGCATGTTGCAACTTGGCGAGTTGTTGTAGTCGTAATTAATTATCAGGATTATCAAAAAGAATATTCTCATCTTAAATCATATAAGGGTTCAGGACTTGCATGAGTAAAACAGCCAAGCAAAACATTAAATACCGAAAATATTATATTGTGACGTTACACAAACACAATTTTTAACATTTTTAATAATTTTATAGATATTGGAGATGTTTTTTAAAAAATTAAATAGGTTTGTGCGGTAAATATCAATATCATTTTCTATTTTGACCGTAGGCGACGATGATATTGAAATACACGGACCGGATTACGATGATGACCCGGCAGACTTTCAACAGCTCCAAGATGTTGGCAAGTGAGTTAGAACAGATAAACTGTACAAAGTTAAAGTTTTCTTTATTTTAGTTAAAATCTTCTCGAGCACTATTAGATTGGACTCAAATGTAATATTTGAAATAAAAATTTGAACATTTACCAGGCTGCGTCCGGCTACAAAATGGTAAATGAGAGTATATCTACACGTGTGTTTTTGTCCAGTGAATGTAAGAGCTTGGACACGAACTTAGGCTAGCATTCGATGATGTGGTTTCAGACGTTCGTCGCTGATCTACGTTTTCAGGCGTGCGTGTATCCGGCGGGGAGGGAACTGCGACCATCGGCCCGGCGACTGTTGCCACTCCTCCTCCTGCCGCTGCAATCTCTGGGGGTCCAACTGCCGCTGTCAGCGCATGGGCCTCTTCCAGAAGTGGGGATGAAACCACTCCAATCCCTGCAGCGGTGTATTTACCACCAGTCGCCGCACCAAACGACCACTGCGTTTTATCACTGGACCCGTTGCGTTAATAGCTTCTCTCTTTATATTCTCTCTCACTTCATATCTTTCGAAACTAAAAATTTTTAATCAAAAACAGGGATATAGATTTTAGTTTGGATATATTTTTGGACCATTTTTACTAAAATTATAGCTAAAAAATAATTTTGTTTTCCTTTCGATTTACTGTAACTTTTCAATAATTTGTTTTATCTAATTGAGCCGAGTGTCCGCTTACATGGTTGGGCAATCACCCAGCCTTATTGCCCAATCAGTACGCTTCGACGCTAAGCTCGGCCAATTAGAAACTAAATACTGCTTGTAGCACTGGATTCTTGGTCAATTCATTTTAGTTCCATTTTAGTTTTTGCCAACGAACCCATCGCAACGAAGCAGTCTTTATTCTATTGCAATGTATGTATGTAGAGTTAAGTAAGCTTAAAGTAGAAAGCAGTAGCTAATTGGTGGTAAACTTATGTCAATAGAAAGTAGTAAAATCTACAGAATAGAAAGATATAAATGTAACTTTTAAAATAAATTTTCTAGTCATTTAAGAGACTAACGGTAACAAGAAACTTGGTGAAGGACGCTATTATAAGCCTTTATATGACATAGAGCCACATATTTGCGATTGGCAACTTAGTGTTTTAAAATACCTATTAATGTGTCAAAGTATAATTCTTATATAATAAATAAAACGAATCTTTAATGTACTCTATGCGTCTCTCAGACAAGGGGACATGGTATTGCAGCCTAGTAGAATCATCTATATGTAGTTTCTTATATAATATACGTTCCTGATTACGGAATATAATTGTACTATTACTAATATTGAAATATGGAAAATTATATATTATTGTACTAATAAATGTTTATGGACGAAATCAGTCTTCGTTATTTACACCCATAAAATTTATTGAAAAATACTTTACAGCGATTTCTTTCACCCTGAAAGTTAACTTGTTTGTTATAACTGTTCGTAGTATGTATGATATTTTAATAAAGCGTGTTTCTTTCATATTCAATATTTTGATAAGACGGGTCAACATAACATTTTAAGGTCATAGAAATACTGTTATGAAAATGGGGGACCGTTACATAAAAAGAAATCTCTTATTGGTAGTTAGGGTCAAAACCACAGACCTTTTGTTAATCAAGTGGGACTAATAAAAAAATACGATATATTTTGAACAAAAAAAACCTTTTAGGAGACTAGACTTTGACTATAACAAAGTATCTCTCTTGCTTTTTAGGGACTTTTCATCACCTCATTTGTAATAAAGTTGTTTTATAAATATAAAAACTAAACTTTAATATTGTTATATTATGTTCCACCTAATGTTGCACTAATAATATAATTGCTACAGATTGTCGCCACACGTAAGTCAGATGAGAGTGTCTAAGCCTTTTCATTATTATTAAAAATCAAATCGATCAATTTCCTCATTAATAAAACACATTGATATTGTAATTTTTAAGCCCATCGAGGCTGAAAATAATACGATTTTTATTTCATTACATTTTGTAAAATGATTTTTTAATTTTTTTTCTAATGTTTAGGCGAATTTCACTCATTATAATGTAACAACTTTTTCGGGGATCGTGATTTATCGTGGGAGGACCCCCGTGACCATGGTTGCTGTAAAGTATCCGAAAACTGCGATAGAATCCGAAAAAGTTGTTTCATTATAATAATAAAAATAAAGTTTAATAAAACTGAAATATGAATCGATTATTATTGACTAATAACTTTTCTTGACACGTTGTGAGAGATGTTGAAGTTTAAGAGTTTGAAAGTGTTGATGTCAAAAGTTGCCAAGATTTAGATCATAATTTATTGATAACAGGCCTAGATATAGGCCTCCATAAGTTTGCGCCAGCATGAACTCATATGCGCTGCTCATAGTCACCGCGCTGGGCAGGCGAGTTGGTGACCGCAGGGCTAGTTTTGTCGCACCGAAGACGCTGAGACCCCATTTTCAGTCTGTGTATTTAAAAGCCAGCAGTTGGATGGTTATCCCGCCATCAGTCGGCTTTATGAGTTCCAAGGTGGTAGTGGAACTGTGTATTCCCTTAGTCGCCTTTATGACACCCACTGGAAGAGAGGGGGTGGCTATATTCTTTACTGCCGTAGCCACACAGCTATGTTGATAACTAAAATTTAAAACTTTGTTGATAACTAAAAGTTATAAACCCATCAATCAAAGAAATACGAAAAATGAATTCCGATGAAACCCTAAGAGACATCTGATACACTCTAGTATCTGAAACGTGCCAAAAATGCCACGCAGGTTTTCAGATTGAATACTAAGTAGTTTTTTCACAAAAGGGATAGAATCGACAAGAGTTGACTAAAGTACCTAATTTATTTAGCCTTGCCTTAGTTGCTACGTGATAGTAAGATGGAAGTAAAACTGACGGCTGCTTCTGTTACATCTGTTCTGGACGACGAGTAACACAGCATTATGATATTGGTTTTTGTAAAGTAACGATATTATATACTAAATATACGTGTTTTAGACCTAAAAGTAATGTAAGTAGGTAACTGAACATATTGGTCTCAAATATAATTAATTGAATATACGATAAATTGAAATTTGATAAAATAATTGATTTCTACTTCGTAATGTAGCTCTGAACTGCTTTTAATTTTATCTTACTTTGAGTGACAAGACAAACTTGACGTCATCAAGATAATAATACAATCAGGTAGTTATCAAGTCAATTAGGTTTACAGAAGATCACAGCTAAATAATTAGAGAAGATCACAGATAAATAATACTGCTTTCAAGCATTGTTGTGTTCTTGTTGGTGAGTAAGATGACTAGAGCTCCCGGGGGTATTTTGGGGTAGCGTCGGCAAGGCGCATGCGATGCTTCTGGTGTTACAGGCGTGTATAGGCTACGGTAATCGCTCATTATCAGGTTAGCCGTACGCTTGTTTGTCAACTTTATTATATAAAAAAAAAGTAGGACAGGAAACACAACTAAATATCTACACAATACACACACAGTCGTCTGTTCCTAAAGTAAGCAACTTAATGCTTGTTTATATAGGTAATAGCCGACTGGTATAGCTAGATATTTTTTTCGATAAACATACTTATAAATAATACATATATAAATATATAAATAAATGTATATATTACACCCAGACTCAGGATGGGATTCGAACCCACAACCCCTGGAGCAGAAAGCATAGCTAGTAGGCTAGTCAATCTGTTTAAAAACTGGACTGGGGCAGAACCTCGATCTTACAGAAAGTCATAAATAACCAAATAACTCGAAAGATAACACACAGGAATACTATTTAATTTGATTGTAACAGGTGTTTTATAAATAAATTGATACTTTTTTATATTTGTAATTAAAAAGTTAAAAATACTAAAAACAAAACTTTGCAACGCTGCCATTTGCCGCAGAGAGTTTTAATGTTTAAGTTTATCCTTGAATAAAGTTAGACGTTATATGTTCCGACCTTTGCGTCTCTAAACACCTTTTATAGTTAAGATAAAAGTAACATTAAGCATCTGTTTAATATTCAAGGAGGTACTTAAAAAGACGTAAAAGTTTATAGGATACATGATCACATTACCATAGAACGTGCTCTAGATGACAATACTCGTACCAGTGGAAATAATTTTAGAATTATTCAAGCGTACCAATAATAATATAACAGAAATTAAATTAATGTATGGAGTAAATTCTAGTTGAAAAAACAAAGTTTTTTCTTAAATTTCATACGAAATTTGTTCTGTTACTACCGCTGTATATATTTTAAGTTATGTCAACGTAACGTTTGATCGTTATCTATATAATCAAATTGCAACTAACATAGATGAGATTATTAATTAAAATGCGTTAGATGCTATATAACAATAATACAATATACCGCTCATAGAACTCTAATCATAGATGCCAATCCATCTCACTATTCACAGCTTAATCAAACATAATTTCAGTGAAATTATTATACATCTCGAATTAATAATATGTGTATGACTAAAACAAGGAATCGTGGAATAAATATCTTATAACATACACACACGGTCGTCTGTCCCTATGGTAAGTAACTAAATGCTTGTGTTTACAGGTAACAGCCGACTGTAATGTAATTGAAACTGTTGTACGGAATGTAATAACCAACACTTTAAAGAAGTACAAAATTATTTTTCTAGAGTCTGGCAACACAGTATACTAACACCTAGTTCACACAGGCAATGTGCAAGCAATTGACTATTATGACTGAAATAAAAGTAGTTGATTAGCGGAGATGAAACCCGCTGGCTAAAGTAAAACTAGTTGGTGTATGCACTGCGCAAAGACATTGTTATATCTGATTGAGTACCTCTGCTTTTATTATTATTAAAAGCCCCACACTGTTACTCGACTTAAGGAAAGAAACTCTCGAAGCTTTTCAATTTGTAATTTCACCAAGAAATATCGTTTGTTTTTATTATTCATGTAATGCTTTTCGTGATTTTATTTTACGGGCACTAAACTGAACTTTCCTTTAGTTTTCTTACTGTAATCGGACTTAGAAGTAAACAATGCATTATAGCTCTAGGTTATCTATTTATTTATTTATGTATTAAGATTTGCTAGCAGTTGTTACATTTATGATATATTACAATATTAATTTTATCATACACTAAATTTCTAAATGTACAACCATATTAAACCAAACGCGACATGCAAAGTTATCCTGTTAATGTAACAATAGAAGAGAACTTGATCAAACAGTGAAATCAAAAGAAAATAAAGCATAAAATTTCAAGATGATAATTTTTTTTTTCTTTAAATTTTGTAGTCCCAGACAGTAACATATTATATTGTAAGAAAAATAATATCAAGATTAGTGCGCAGTTTGATTAAGTCAGTCATTCAGAACATTCATCAGTGGAACTTAATTCATAAAATAAACTCAAATTGCACTAAGCTCAGACAAGGTACATAATAGATTTGAATTAATCAGTGAAATCAAAAATTATCAAAAACTTATTATTTTGTAAGTTTGTTAAGACCACATAATAAAATAATATTTAAAAATATATTTGAAGGTCTAGGTTTATCAAGATTTTTTTTACTTTTATTTTGATTCTAAATGAATTAATTTCATTCTTCATTAAAACTACATAAATAATTCTACCTTAAAAATACTAATTAACTTTTTTATACTTATTATAAATGTTACAAAGTTTGCAAACGATATTTTAATTTTTCTTTAAACTTTATCTTAAAATTTGCTTAAAAAATATCTAAAAGATCTGTTTTTTTTTTTTTTTTTTTTTTTTAAATTTAACCAGTATTATCTTGCGTTAGACTGAAGGATATCTGAAATAACAAATTAATGACATTAAAATTCTAAAGGGATATAAAGTTTCTTTCAACTTATTTTTTAGACAAAATAATATTTTATATACAACTAGCTAACCCCACAAACGTTGTTTTGTCATATATTTTATTAACCTTCTCAATTCCCTCTCCCTATAACTCAGGGGTATAAAAAATAGATTTTGGCTGATTCTCAGACCTACCCGATGTGCACACAAAATTTCATTATATTTTATTAACACTCTTACACCCCCCCTATAACTTAGGGGTACGAAAAATAGATGTTGTTCGATTATCAGACCTACCCGATATGCACACAAAATTTCATGAGAATCGGCCAAGCCGTTTCGGAGGAGTTTAACTACAAACACCGCGACACGAGAATTTTATATATTAGATTTATTCGTTTTTACTTACCTACTATAGTTTATCAAGAATATTTTGAGGATATTATAAAATTCGTAACAATATTGAAAATACTTTTAGGTCGTAGGCTATCATGATAACAAGAGTGAAGTACTAACCTAAAATGTGTAACAAAGTGTAATGAACCTGAAACTTTAAGACGCCGAAGATAAAATAAATTAACATTGATTTATGAATCAGATTATTTGAATATGACAATCCGTAAATACACCCTTTTTTCGCAAATGTTCAGATAAATAAAGTTATACATAGTTACACATAATTAAGTAAACAAAAACATATTAGATCAAAGCTAAATAATATTATTATTAATAGTGTTGTGTTCCTGTGGAGAGTCGGGTGTGGGTTTGGCAATGCGTTAGCAATGAACCAGCAGGCCTAGCATGCGCGCCACGACAAAATTTTGTCTACCCCTTTTCTCGTATTATCTCTCTATGTCTACAGTAGCTAACATGCGTGCACGCGATACTCTTCTCGTTACGTCAAGAAGAGATAATCATTAAATTTTAGTGATCTGTGATATTTATCTCTACGGAAGCTAACATGACATCGTAATTTTGTCGAATTTTGTCGTTTTAGGAAGAGAAACTTCTCGTCTTCAATATTATCGACGAGAAAGACGATAAATAAAAAATAAATAAAACCGGGTGCCTATTTTTTGTATACCATGGCGTTTCCCTATTATAATTATATAATTTCGGTATACGAAGAGCGGGAGAAGACAAGACAACATTCAGAATAAAAAACAAAACAAAATTATATTAAAAAAATCAATAACTAAAAATAAAATTAAATAGAATAAAAGTAAAATCAATAATCAAAAAAAAAAAAATTCAAAAATTCAAAAAATTTTAAAAATTAAAAAAAAAAAAACAATGCGTGATAGAATTACAATTATCTAATGTGCGACAAGATATAAAGCACAACACGAGCATATTGTTTTACATATATAATTAATTCATTCATTACACATATAAAATTCATTTACTTACGCCGTTTTATTTTCCATATCAGATTTTTTAAATTAGATATACACTTTTTATCTTAGCCAAAAGGCCGAGAACATTGTTAAATAAAACATGTGTCACTCGTTTGAAATTGGTCAATAACCTTGTAAATTCAACTTTACGACATAAGAAATAAGAATGATATTCAGTTGTGATTATGGTTGATAATGTTTCTCTACTCGACAAGGCGAAGTCTTCGGAAGAGAATTTTGTCTCTCGTAGTGCGCATGTTAGGGTAATCGAGAAAATACTCGATGTAGACATTATCTCTCTCTCTCGTCAAGAGATATCTCGTTGTATGCATGCTAGGCCGGCTGGTGTTGCAGACAGTCTTAGATGGTATTGAATGAAATAAAATGTATAATATATTGGCTCATTGTTTTACTTTGTCCAAATTAATCAAGTAAATGTATGTTGCAGTTTCACGCACTATAAATTTTATTGCTTTCAGTAACTTTGGCACTTTGCATGGCACTTTCTTAACTTGTGAAGTTACAAATAACTTATTGTAAAGTGTAGCCAAATATCTCGGGTACATAAGTAACTAACCTAATTACTAAAATAAGACAAAGATTTTACTTATGAAATGCGAATTGGTATTTTTGTTTGTTTTTGATAGCGTTATTTATAAAGTCGATATTTCAAACTTTACATATTTTTTATACTACTAGGTAGGTAGGAAGTGTGCGCCGTATATAAGTAATAAAAAAAGTGGTTGAATACTATTATAGAAAAATTAGGTTACTGCTGTATGACTTACTAATATTTTTTTTATCAAGAATCATTAATCAGATAATTAAGATAAGTAGTATAAATTTTAATGTTTTGTAAAAATTTGTTCGACATAATTACATTTATTTAAAAGTAGAGGTTTTGTTAGACGCTTTAGGAGCTTTAAGTATTATTCAGCCCAGTAGCGTGATGAGCGTAGCGTATGTGAGTTATTGGCCTCTGTGACATTGTTTTAATGTGCTACATAAAAGTTTCAAAATTAACACAAGTCCAGTTTTAATATGTCGGACTATAACTATAAACGTCAGTGCCACTAAACTGCGCGGCCAGTCTAGCAGGAAACATTAAAGTTAAAAACATTTTGTAAAAAGTCAGTTTAGAAACGGGTACAATAAAATTTACTATGCATTTGTTTCATACCGTTTCGAGCTTTCTATGAATTTTAAAACAAACCATTTCTGTACTATTTGAGATGCTAACGTTACATTGTAATCAATTTCATATCGTCTTCTTGAATAATAAAATAACGCTGACGATACTAAATCATTATGTTGTGACTGCATGCAAGTCATTTGACAGACAACGATAGTAAGATTTTGAAACATTTAATTCTTAAAAAAAAATTGAGTGTAAATTTCAAAAATATATTTTAATTTTCGTATTAAAATTGTATACTTCATAATAATATTTTATTAAGTACATACAGATGTGATGATGAAGCGTAGAGCTGGAATATCGATTCAAATGATGTGAAGTATGAATAATACGAGTATATAACGGACTCTAGGTCGATTAGTCGAGTTGATCGAAGAGCTGATCTAATTTAAAATAAGTATGATTTTATTAGAACAGTTTTATGAGCATTATAATATATTTTTTGAGTTTATGACACATGTTGTTTATGATATATGAGTTTATAAGTTAACCTTCATTTATTGAAAAAAAAAAGCACTGACTGGTATTTCATTTTTAAATATTGGAAGTTTTTAATTAAATTGATGAAGTGACAGAAGTTTTTACTTACTGATTTTAGACATAGCTAAATAACAAATTAATATTACATATATTATGTCTGAATCTAACACAATAAACAACTAACGCACTCAGACCACAACAGTCGAGAAACAAGTAAGAAAAGCTGTAGTTACCGCTGAGCCAATATTTTGTTAAAATATAATTAATCTTTTTTATATACGGCTGATTCAATACTTTATCTATTTATTTATATATTTTATAACAAAGGTAACATTTTGATGTGAATTTTGTATGGAGCTTAGGTTATCATTTTATGCCTAGTCAGGAAAATCGAAGACAAGTTACAGACACCGGCTATTAAACAATTGAAAATTATTAATTTCGTAAGCCATCTAGAACCCTTTCGTAGTCTAACGTAGAGCGGAAATAAAGAACATTCCTAAGTTTATTATTGTCTCATCGGGACAAGTATTAAAAAATACCAAGCCAAGTGTGAATGATGAGGTAATGAACACTCGCTGGAACATATTAAAACTGTATAGAATATCGCCATTTCAAGAAATATATTTTGTACTAGATGTGCACGCGACTTCGTTCGCGTGGAATAGTGACTTTACATATTCAACGTGATTATTTAAATTGGCCTAACTTTTTATTTATGAACCGATTGACATGAAACAAACACAATACGTAAATTAAGCTTGCTGCAATATATTAGTAAAAACACATCTAAATTGGATAAACCGCTTCTGAGATTAGCGTGCACATACGCACAAAATTTTGACAATCATTGTTTTGGGAGCTATTTTCTCATATATCTTAAATGTACAGACAGCGATCCGTTACATTTTTATTATATGTATTCATGATTGGTATCTTGTCGATATAACGTAGTAAATGACAACGATTAATTTGAAATGGTCGTAAGTTGTACGAAAACTGAAAAAAACTAAGTAGTGTTAATTAAGATCAATAAATTTGGTCTAAGGATGTATAAAAAGCTAAATTACCTAGCTGGACAATAAATTTTAGTACCTAACTGTGTCATTAGTGTGTTACGTTAAATTATGATACTTGCTAGATGAACTATTTATTTCTACTATAGTACTACCATATTACATACGACATAAAAAGTATACAATACAAAAGTATTTTAGGCAAACATATACTCTTAAACTTCATTATATAAGAAACTTCAACATTCTTAAAATAGACATTGAAAGTCCATTTGTAACTTTATTAGATCGATAAATGTACATCATTTATCAATTTCTAATCCTTAGGAAGAACTTCGAGAACTTTTAATACTTTCTATGTACCCATTTATCAATCAAGTGTTATTTATTTACTTATTTGTAAACAAAATTTTACTAAAAGGCAAAGATTACAGGGTAATTGAGGTTTGTGTATGCCTTGTGCTTGCGGGTGTCAAAGTGCGTGTGTGTATTCATGCAATTGTGCTCGGGCGTGTCTGGGTGTGTGTGTGCGTATGTATGTGTGTGCGTGTGTAGGTTTGTGTGTGCCTACGCATGTGTGTGTTAACCCAACTAATTCTTTAATATCTCGGTATTTCTAACCCAAACATTTTCTCGTCATGTTACATAATTTATATTTCTAAAAAGTTGTTACATTTACGTAATTATCTTTATGATCCTTGCTAATCTTTGTACACAATTCCAGTTAGTAGGCTTTAATTTTATGGTGAGATATTAAAGTAAAACCTTACATATAATTTTATAATGAAAGATGAAAATTGTGTCCGTAACTATTATATATTCCAGTTCAAGTTTTTGTGGACTGTAATAATTTACAAATTAATTCTGTTCAAATAGGGTAATTTTCCTATTATTCATTATTACTTTTATCCTAAATTGAAGGTAGGAAAAGTTGTATACAATTTTATGTTGTTTTATGAGGGTCAAAGACTTTATGTATATTTGTCCCAAATAAACCCAAATCAAATTTTATGGGCAGTTTTAAGGCTGACTTTTTACGACCTCAATATTACTCTACTTAAACCCATCGTAATAAATATTCGAAGGAGTTGAACAAAATGGAAAATAAAATACTTAATAGTTAAAGTTTTAGTATAATTTAGCTAGATTTATCTTATGTTTTACAGCGTCACCTGCTTGGAATTACTCTATTTTCAGTAAGATTTGTTAGATAAGTTTCAATATTTTACGGACAATAATTATTACTACAGGGATTTCCATCGATGATACGAGACCGGCGCTGCTAAAGGCGATATGATGCGATAATATTTAGTTGTCATAATATCTATCGGTAGAGTTCTACGATGACGCATTAATTCTCGTCACGTCAAGAATCGCGTCCGTTGTATCACTATGCATACAATACATTGCTTTGGCAAAAAATTGTCACCCTGGTCTTTGGTATCCACCACCAAAATTTTGTTATAATATTTAGAGTATCAAAATAAAGGTTCTTTCAAACTTTTAGCTTTAAACGAAATTTCATTGCAATAATTACATCGTTTTTGAGCTTATATGAAAGGATTATTGGATATGATGTATGACTAGTAGTTTGATATAAAGGAAATTCATTAGAGTAGTTTGAAGTATATTGTATAAAAATATAATTATATTAATAAAATAACTGTGTTTGCATACTCAGAATATTTAAAACAGGTTTAAATGTAGTATAAATATTTAACACTGATATCCTCCAACTTGAATTATTGTAGGCAGAGGCTTCACCTTCGTCATAACTTTCTGACAAATTCCGATTAAGATACGTTAATAAGAGGCAATATTCTCAACTCTTTAAAACAAAAGGAGTATTTTACTGCTAGACTGACAAGACGAAGAAGCTAATCTTTCTGCTAATTATTCAAATCCAAATCATTTTAACGAATCATCTTCTAAGAAGAAGTATATAATCTTTCTGCTCGAGATTATCATGAATGATAGTCAGCACCTTCACATGAAAGTCAGCTAAAGTGATGTTAAAAATTTTGTCTTAATATTGTAGAGTAAACTATAATACAAAATCATTTATCATTATTTAAAGTAAAACCTTACCACTAAAAATATCTTCATAAAATAAAGTAATAATGTAAAAACTCAGACAAGTACTTTTTGCTAAAGTTGATATTATTCAAACAATACTGGGAGCAATTCTGCGTAATTTGTAATAAATTTACTTGCTAATTTAACTCTCGCTATAATTGTTCTTTGCTAAGCTAATATTTACTAATCATACATCTTGGTGGCATTACGTCACAGTTTGGCACTTTTAACATCTTTTAACAATCCACAGTTTTGTAATTTTATTCGATAAATAATATCAATAAATGCTTTACTCAAGAGCCTGGAGTATGACAAGAAGCCTGGTGGTCTGAAATTATACAAGTAATCGATTTAGGAATCACTAATCTCCCCCATACCATACCCATAACCATAGCGCAAAAACATGTTTTTATAACCATCTGGCCAGCTCATCATAAATAATCCTATCTCATGGAATCTCTTATTTTAATTTAGGCTAATATAATGAAGGGTGAATATAATTATTAAAATAAGTTTAAGTAAAAACGTCCAAGTAACATAAAATAATGTTGAAAAGGCCTTCTTAAATTTTATTTTATTTTGCTAATGCCCGCCTACTTTTTGACGTTGTTATTCAATGTACAGGAGACAATTTTCCTTGTAAATTTTTCATCTGCGAAACAAGCTCAGAATGTTATTATTAGATTTATTATGGCTAAAAGCTAAAACGAAAAAAATAATGCTTTAGATATTTAAACATATTATTTATTTTTAAAAAGGTTTGTAGTAATCGGAATCACGATTTATTTATATTATATCACTTTAAAAAAAAAGCTTGAAATTGCACAGATTTTAGCCAAAATAAATAGTTTTTAATGTCGATAAACGATAATTACACATTTTTAAACAAAAAATTTAACAATATGAAAAATATACTCAATAATAGACAAAATGTATAAATTGTGTGTTTTCGATCGTCTTAAACTCAGTTAAGCTTATTTTATTTTTATATATATATTTTTTTGATATTATTATCATTATTATATTAAAAACTTATTTTTTTTACCACTTCGTATTTACATACTTCTCATTGCCATTTTTTTAAATTTAAATCTAGAGGAAAAACCGAAAAACATTTGCGTTAGCCGTTGGCACAGTTTGGAATGGCTCCGATTTCTGCTACGAGAGTTGTGGGTTCGATTCCCACTACGATTCTAGATGTGATATATGTATTTATGTATATTTAAGTATCAAGTCATTTATCGAAAAAATGTAGCTATATCATTCGGTTGTTACCTATAACACAAGCATTAAATAGCTTACCGTAGGAATAGACGACCGTGTGCTATGCCGTATGCTACAGATATAAAAACAACATCGGCTTGACACAGGTACTTAAATCTCAATTACATTTAAACCGACAGATCGTGTATTTATTATGTAAAACCATACCTAAAATATTAATTTCACGTTTAACTTATAATACAAATGAATGAGAAAAACTATGTCCTCGTAGAAAAAAAAGCAAAAAATTATGTGGTGTAATGGGACACCAGGTAGGAACGAAGTTCCTTCGGATAGTATAGAAGCAACACAATTTGATTTTGTCGATTGGTTTTTTATTATTAAGTAAGTAAAAGTATTTAGGAAATTTAGTATTTTAGAAAATAACAAATACCGTAAAATAAAAAAAAAAATCAAACAAAATAATAATAATAATAATTCTAACTATTAAGTGAAATAAAAAACATGTCTTTATTTATTTTTGTCGACAGTATAAAATTACATAAATAATTTAAAAAAAGTTTACTAGCAATATTTTAGTTTTACAAACGTCATATTATATAGTCGTGTGACTGATATTACGTCACTTCCGTTATATATTTTTCTTACTGTTTTAGTCTCACATTTTTTTCAGTTCGGTCGCCCAGCCAAATCTCTATCTCCTCCAAGCCTGCCCGTAAGGAATTTTATTCCAAAAATGTGAAATAAACGTTTCGTATGAACAACAAATCGTAATTGATGAGGATTGGCGTAATATTCTAAATAGGTTCATAAATCCCAACCTCGATTGCTTTCGGTTTGCTCCAAGCTGTGTTTTGTGGGTGTAATTTATTTCTTCACTTATACAATATGATATACCTTTTACCAAAAATGTACTTATAATTTTTGAATCGTTGGGTTTGCTACTATGACTCTTTGTGATTTTTTGAGATATATATTGAGTTTAACATTCGTTAAATTACATAATGTATGTAAGTTTATTATACATCACACGACCTACCCAATTTAGATGATAAGTTTCCTTTTTATATCTGGGTTGTATGGAAGAAATGGCTAATTAGCCATAAGTCCGCCCATTGTACTTCACTGTCTGTAACTATATTAAACGGTTTTATTTAGCTCACCCCGTTTGTTTTATTTTTTATTCTTGGGTCAAATTTAGTAATTCAAATTTCACCCTCTTCCTGTCAACCGATTAATCTGAAATTTTGTATACACTTTGGATTTTGGTGACAATACAATTATGTTTATTCATTATCATTATAAATTCAAGATGGCCGCCGCTACAAAATGGCGGATAATTTATGTTTTATTAATCCCATTAATATGGGTATCAAATGAAAGGGCTCAACAAGCAGAATACAATATACTATAAAAAATTGAAATCCAAGATGGCGGCCGCTACAAAATGGCGGATAACGTAGGTTTTATCAATCCCATCAATATGGGTATCAAATGAAAGGGCTCAACAAGCAGAATACAATATACTATAAAAAATTGAAATACAAGATGGCGGCCGCTACAAAATGGCGGATAACGTAGGTTTTATCGATCCCATCAATATGGGTATCAAATGAAAGTGCTCAACCAGTATAATCAATGTACTATATAAAATTAAAATCCAAGATGGCGGCCTCTACAAAATGGCGGATAACTTAGGTTTTATCAATCCCATCAACATGGGTATCAAATGAAAGGTCTCAACAAGTAGAATACAATTTACTATGCAAAATTGAAATCTAAGCTGGCCGCCGCTACCAAATGTCTGATAACAATTTTTTATCAATCCCACCAATATGGGTATCAAATAAAAGGGCTTGACAAGAAGAATACAGTGCACTATACAACCTCAATATTTAAGATGGGCCTTGCAATAATGAAGCACTAAATGAATTAAACAGAATGCGAAATAAAAACTAAAAACTAGAAAATAAAAATAGGTAAAAAAACTTTTTAAGTTAAACGGTTTTATGTTAAACATACATTGCAATGTTTAAGATAAATGTACTAAAAACCAAAAAATAATAAAATAGATACAGTCGTGGGAATTATAAACATATGCATAGACTAGACTAAAATAAAACCGTGGGGCACGTCAATTGTCTACAAATTATCGACTTAATGTGCGATAGAAGAATCGTTTAATTCGTCGTTAAAATAGGCAGTTGGCCCGCAGACGGTGAGGAAATTACTTACTATTTTCTTGCTCATGGAAATTCCAATAGTTATACACTCCATGTAAATAAAGAGATGTTTCAACTAGTTTATCGTTGGACATTCACACTGCTGGCTGGCGAGGAATCGTTTCACTGCTTGTAGTTTGTCTTTAATCGACAAAACATATGATAAAAGTACTACTCGCTCACCACTATGAAACCCTAAAACTCGCTTATAATCGAGCTTGCTAGTTTGTTTCCACATTCTAGCCCTACTTATCACACGTCCATCTTTGTCGGTTGAACAACTGCCTAATTATAGTGTAACATTACAAAACAAACATTTTAATCAACGATTGTAGACAATTGACGTGCCCCACGGTTTTACTTTAGTCTAGTCTATGCATATGTTTATAATTCCCACGACTGTATCAATTTTATTATTCTTTGGTTTTTAGTACATTTATCTTAAACATTGCAATGTATGTTTAACATAAAACCGTTTAACTTAAAGAGTTTTTTTACCTATTTTTATTTATGCTTCGTTTGTAGTATATGTAGTGTACAATAAATTATAAAATAAATAAATAATTAAATAATCACCTGATGGAGAATAAAATATTATCATTCATTTTAAATATTGTCTATTGCACGGGTGACGAAGGCGTGAAACTTGGGGATAGGTATATCTTGACAATAGTATTTGATTACCAACAGTGCTTACAATATGCTCGTTTTTCTACTATGAGCTTACAATTACGACGATTATTCTGGTTTGTAATATATGTACTCGCTTAAAACGCGAAGTGTCGCGTTTTTCATTCCGGTTGGGGCAGTTATTTGTTACTACGCTAACATTTGTTTCTGATCTCAGATCAAAATTACCCTCCAACGCGCAGTGGAGCAGTATTATTGGATCAACGACTCTCCGACCTTCCCCCAATCAATCAATTATTTATAAGACCAAGTGGTTGCCAAGTCGTCGAAATTCGACCATAATTAATTTAAATTATAAGTTTGAACATTATTAACGTTCTGTTGTCAAAGACTTCCTTGATTTTCTATAATTGTCATACTTCTTTAATAATAAACAAAAGAGTATATATGCGTGTGTGTGTAATGTTTTCAAATACGTGATAGTGTGTGTAATGTTTTTTTACTGATTTGATATATTTATTATGCATAATTTTATTAAGATATTAGCATTTTGCACTCCTTGTCTATATAAACTATAGGTGAGCGAAATTTCACACTCCTCCGTCCAAACAAGTAGGTACAAAGATTTTGCTTCACGTACCTATTATTATATAGATAACAAAAACTATATTGTTTTCATTCTCTATAATTCATGTTTTTACTCTATACTGTAATGGGGATCTGTAATCTAGAACTCGCAGTTGTAAATACGAATAGAAAATGTTAAGATTCCAGAAAATATAATATATACCCGAGAAAAAATGATTATTTATTTTTTTCAATCAATCTGCGCTGAATTTGCGTTATCTGTTCAATCTTTAAGCTGTCGAAGATTTTTATTCATATGAACAAGTAATTTTATTGATATTTCCTTTCCTTTGAAGTGTTTTTTTTAGATATCTTGGTTTAATTATACGTAAGAAGGTTTCCTCGATTTTCTTTGACACATGCTCGTTTATTTATCGTTTTCGTTATAATTACAATAAGCAGTTTTATATTATATACATATTTTTCATATACGTCTCAAATTTTAATAATTAAATTTATAATTTTTAAATTTTTTAACTATTTTTAAAACATTTCTACATTATTCATGTCAGAAGTTTAGCTATTAATGTAATGCTGTGTATTTATAATTATTCTATCTCTTTCTTACAAAATAAACCGATATGATAATATATATAAATAATATAAAAAGATTTGCTTGTATCTCATTTCTGTCACTCAATAAAATTCAATAAATCAAATAAGATTTATAAGACAAGAATCTTTAATACATATTACGAAAATATAATTTAGAAGAGGAAATATGTTCGGTGACTCGTAGGTAAAGCAATATTACGTTATTACATTTCCCTTACAATTCGATGAAATTGACAAGTATAATGTAGTACTAATTAATTTTTATTAACGGATATCTAGCAAACTAGACATTTTTAAACAAACATATACAGCGTAGATATAATATATAGAAACAACTAAAGCAAAGTGTAGTGAGAAAGTGTGTCTGTTAGTCAGGGATGTATATTATTTTGAAGTTGTAAGCATGTAATTAAAAAGACCAGCGCTTAAAGATCTATTAATAAATTATAGCCCAATATTATAATTCTAATATTGTAATCTAATATATAAAATTCTCGTGTCGCGGTGTTTGTAGTTAAACTCCTCCGATACGACTAAACCGATTTTCATGAAATTTTGTGTGCATATTGGGTAGGTCTGAGAATCAAACAACATCTATTTTTCATCCCTCTAAATGTAAAGGATAGTCCACCCCTATTTTTTTTAGATAAATTATTTATTTTTATTTTATTATGATTTGGCGTTGAAAAATACATATAACCCTAAAATTTCCCACTTCTACCACCAAGCCCTATTTTTAAATGCGTTTAGCGGCAAGACAACGTTTGCCGAGTAAGGCAGGCTTGACATTTGGCTGGGCGACCGAACTGAAAAAAATGTGATACTAAAACCGTAAGAATGATATAGTGATGTAATCAGTCACACTACTGTATAATATAACGTTTGTAAAACTAAAATATTACTAGTACCCTTTTTTTAATTACTTATGTAATTTTATACTGTCGATAAAAATAAATAAAGACATGTTTTTTTATTTCACTTAATAGTTTGAATTATTATTATTATTCTGTTTGATTTATTTTATTTTACGATATTTGTTATTATCTAAAATACTAAATTTCCTACATACTTTTATGTACTTAATTAAAAACCAATCAACAAAATTTAAAAAAAAATCAAGAACTAGAAAATATATATAAAATTCAACATTTTTTTTTTCAAATTGTGTTGCTTCTATACTATCCGAAGGAACTTCGTTCCTACCTGGTACCTACATAAAAAAATTTAGTTTGTTTTTTTAACCATTTTTTCACTTATTTGGTCATGTGATTCCAACCGATGTTTACACTTTTCTAAAAACCTCTGTTACATACACTTATTACTTGTATATAAATATTTTAATCAATATATAATTATATATGTCTTAGTTTTAATCATAATGTAAACTATTTTTAAACAAATTTATAGTAATCTAAGATTATGAATTTGATTGTTTAAGCGCGTTTAAAGTAGCCGAAACCGCCTTACTAGAATATATTCAAAAAAAGCTATGACGAACTTTATTTCGTTTACAGCATAAATTAGGTACATACATTACTTTACTACATAACTTTTTGCAAATCATTTTTTATTTTAATAGAATTCTTTAACATTCCGTATTCCCTGTCGAAATAACAAAGTGTACACACGTTTGTGTAATTTCGCTTCAATAGTAAACTAATTATATACTTTGAACCCGTCAATCCCAGTTTAAATTATTTACGAGCCGAGTTTTATTGACTAAACGAATACCGACGTTGCGCTAAGTGGAGACACGACAGGAATCAACAATTTTCTCAGTAAGTAACTACGGAAATTCTTTTTAACCGACTATAACCTAAGAGGATAATTTGTATTGATAAATAGAAACTATTTCTTTTTAGTTTAGTACTTAAATGTACCACAAAAACGTGGTATATTAATGATACATTGTTATTTCAGCTAAGATTTAAAATTAGATTATTATGATTGTGTAGAAATTTGGTAGAGAAAGGGTAGAAATTTGGTAGATATATTATAATTTATATGTATAATATTTGAAATGAAATTTAGGTGTTGATTTGTACACTTTTATTGTACTTAGATACTAGAATACTCCAACATGGTTTGTTTAATAGATTACCTTTAAAACATTACACACTAGCTATTATACACTAGCTGTGCCAGCGACTTCGTCCACGTCGAATTTAACAAAAAAGTTATTGTTCAGTTCGCAGTTATAAAATAAATAAATTTCTAAAATAGCCTTAGTTACTCCTTACTATATCAGTTATCTACCAGTGAAAGTCCCGTCACTATCGGTCCAGCCGTTGCAGAGATTAGCCGGAACAAACAGACAGACAGACAAAAATGGTAAAAAAAGTTATATTGGTATATGTATCGTGTATACATCCATATGCATTTAATAAAAAGCGGTTATTTTAATATTACAAACAGACACTTCCATTTTATTTGTATAGATGAAAGATAAAAAGCAATATAATCAAAAACATAAAAAAAAACACGTTTTTCCCGTTTAATTATCGGTTTCTTTTCTACAAATTCAATATTGCTTGAACATTAATAAAATCGAGAAAGAAACGTAAGTAGCTCATGTGGAGATTTCGAGATTAAACTCAGCATTATGAACGTAGTCCTTGTAATTTTCAAGAAAAGGCGAAATTCGTATTCAAATTACACCTTTATTGATATTCGAGGCACGTTCGGTATGTGAATCCAGTTATCACACGCTTATATGTGGGGCAAGGGTTTTTTGTCCTCCGTTTAATGTTCTGTTTCCATGTACAGTCATTTTGACTGGATTTTTTAAATATTTATTTAAACTTTATTGCAGATAAAAAAGAAGATACATTTTAGAACGATTAGATACAAAAACAATAGTGTATGCAAAGGCGGCCTTATCGCTTATAGCGATCTCTTCCAGGCAACCTTTAATAAAAGTAGTATTGGAAAAATATGTCGGTAGTAATGGGCAATCAACAACGCAAGTTTATTACACATAATTAAATCAATTTATAAGACTTAACAGAGTTATATAATACAATATTCATACATTTAAACGGTGTATACCTACATAAACATATACATACATATGTAAATACATACAAAATATATTTATACAAGCATACAAATAAAAACAATATACCAATAGAATACATATAATTAAGACTATGTAAGAAATAAGTAGTATTTGTGCAAACGATTCTTAAAAATATTTATATCTCTGCTTAACGGATATTAGTGGACTGGGATAAAGCTTGATCACTTTAGTAGTGAAGGAATTACCATACGCATGAGAGCAACAGAGATACTACAAGTGATTTATTACTACGGGAACGCAAGTTACATTCAGTGTCATGTCCTAAAAAACTAAACCTTTTCTTAAGATAAGGGGTGTGAGGGTGATTCTGTGTATAGGATTAATTTATTATGCTTTTCTTTTTTAGAGACTTTTATCTACACAGACATGTCAGCCCCATCTTACCCTAATTCTCACTATGTCTAAGAAATGTAGAAAGTATCATTGATGATGTAAGACCATATTAACTAAAAATTTGCTGCATCAGACAAATGTTTTGTTAACACATAAAAATGTACCCATATCAAATTGATTTATCCCAAACCGTAATGTATAGGATATTATTTTATATTTTATTTTGATCATTTTTTAGTTTTATGTATTGTTATTAAAAATACAATTTTATTTCTTAATAATCGTCTGCTTTCATAGTGATATAGGCTGGATGAGGATTGCGGAAAACCGGGATGTCTGGCGCGAACTTGGGGAGGCTTATATCCAGCAGTGGATTGCAATAGGCTGAGCTGACTGACTGACTGACTATTTTTGCCACAAAGAAACATTATTTAAATCATTACATCATCATTACAGCCTATACAGTCCACTGCTGAACATAGGCCTCCACAAGTTTACGCCAAAAATAACGTGAACTCATGTGTTTGCCCATAATCACCATTTAAATAAATATTTTATATTATTAGTAGATAAGTACAAAATAACAACAGCTTTGGTGTAGTGGTGCGTATAGGCGCCTAAAATACTGACGATTTGCGGGTTCGATTCTCACTCGGGATGGATATTTTTATTTGTACAAATATTTCTTTCTGGTTTGGATGTCTGTCCTTGTGAGAGTCCCCAGTGCTCCGTGCATCTACAACAACCCGCAGTGGAGCAACGTGATGGATAAAGCTCCAATCCTTCTCCTACATGGAAAAAGATGTCTATATATATATATATATATGCCCAGCAGTGGGATTTTACAGGCTGAATCGAAGTATAACATAATGTTTCCATGATCACAACTAAAAATATTATTTATATGACCATTAGCAATCAAAAATTCATTCCATCCAGTCATTTCATCCAGTATTTTTTTTTTTCTTATATACAATTATAATTTTATTTCGAGCAAATATAATAAACAGAACTTAGCTAATTTTTTTCGCAATAAAATTACAAAATGTTATAAGAGCAAAAGTCAATCTTGTTTTTCAGATTGGCGCTTCACCGCGATCTCGGGCTCCCTTTGGAACTTATACTGTAGACGCTAACCGACGAGATAATTTCATTAATCTCGAGTAATATAATATAATTGTGTGCCTTTGTTCTCGCCTTCATCAACTTTTCCTAAAGTTTGAATAAGCGTTTCCTTACTTTGAAAAGCCATTTTTCTTATTCGTACAGGCATTTCTGTAATTAATTCACTTACCGTTTGATTTGAATTATTGTTATGCGTAAATTTATTATTTAATGTTGGTAATTTTGATTTGGTAGATTTTATTATTCCGGTACTATTACAAGAGCCATGGTTATGGGTATATTCAAGTATTTAGTTGTCTGAATATAATCAGAAATACTATAAATTTCAATAACAGAGCTGTAACGCCATTCGTTAACTTCAAAAAAATATATAAATATAACAATAGTGAGCTTATACGACATAATTTTTTCAGTAAAAGTAAAATCCCTTTGTAAATCTTTTGTATTATATATAATAAAAAAAAAAAAAACAATTTTCGTGATTATTCTTATTAACGGTTTGTAATTCTTAATCTACCACGATTATCGTTGATGTTTTTCTTACATCGTAAACATTAACATTTCGTGTTTAAGAACTATTATGTGAATAAATTAATCACAATTATATTATTACGTGCAGATAAACATACAATTTAAAGTATTCTTTTTTATAAATGTTTAAAAAATCGTATCATAATATTTATCGTTGTTTTGTGTATAGTTAATATTAATCTACAATCTACGTAATATTAGGACACGAGAAGGTCATTGACTTTCTTCAGGAAAACGTTTTCCCTTTTTTTGGTTCAAATAAAAGTTTACAAAGTTTAGTAGAGAACGCAGTGACGCAGTGGCAGTGACGTAGGTGAGGCACGACGACACGAAGACATGGAAATATGGATGCGACAACACGATATGACTACGACGACACGATGAAAGGATAGGGTGGAGGCAATAAAGAGGCACTTTGCGTAGAATAATATTTATTCTAGCGACTTATATATACATTGTAGCGAGGTGAGCAACCAGTACAATAAATACTCAATGAAGAGCGAGCAAGAAATCATCATTCATCATCATCATCATTTCAGTCTATCGCAGTCCACTGCTGGACATAGGCCTACACAAGTTCGTGCCAAAAATGGCGTGAGCTCATGTGTTTTGCCCATAGTAACCACGCTGGGTAGGCGGGCTGGTGACTGCAGGGTTGGGTTGGTCGCACCGAAGACGCTGCTGCCTGTCTTCGGCCTGTGTAAGCCTGCAAAGCCAGCAGTTGGATGGTTATCCGCCATCGGTTGACTTTTTAAGTTATATGTTTATATCATTTATAAAATGATAAATATACCAGACAATATGACTGCCACGCGAATAGTAATTCCGTATTTACATTGTTTAATGTATTCCATTAAAATATTTCAAGATTTACTTCAAGTGCAGACAAGGTTATCTATATAAATAATTGTGTTTGCTCGCAAACGAAAAAAAATCGACTCAAATTACATCGACAAGTAATAAAACGTAGGTAGACGAAAAATAGGCAAGTAAATACGCGTTATCAAAGATTACTCAAAAAGTTGTAAATAGATCATAATGAAATTTAAATGTGACCACATGATAAACATAAGC
The DNA here is from genome assembly GCF_905220565.1 of Melitaea cinxia. Lineage (NCBI taxonomy): Eukaryota > Metazoa > Arthropoda > Insecta > Lepidoptera > Nymphalidae > Melitaea > Melitaea cinxia. Next base: position 7,017,648 of record NC_059412.1, read on the forward strand.
TTTTGATTAAATTAAAAAGCATCAAAATCTGTACATCTAGTAAAAACTTATGCGGTATAATACAACGTAGTTCGACGAAAAATAGTCAAGTAAAACGCAATATATATATATATAAACGCAATATAACTCAAAAAATAGTTGTTAAATCGCATATAAATTTAAATGGGACCAAATGACACGCACTATCTTTTATCGAAATCGGTCCACCCAGTCAAAAGTTCTGAAGAAACATATATAAAAATAAATACATTTCAATTGAGAACCTCCTTCTTTTTTGGGAGTCGGTTAATAAAAATGAATGTTGCTAAGCACATAACTCGAGAATGGCTCGACCAATTCGGCAATATTTTTTTTTTGTATGTTCCTTAAGGCTCACGGAAAGTTGTATTACTAAAAAAAATACTTTTAACTTTTGACAGAACGAAGTCCGAAGTCCGAAGCTAGTATTATAATATAGAAAAGATAGGAAAAGTTTCTCCTTTGTTTCCTTGCCTCTATTTTTACTATAAGACGTCTACTCTTAAAAAAATATAGCACTATTTTCATTTAGAATCATGACCTTTACAATTCCAGCTCCAAAAATATCTACCGATTAGATTGAAACGATACCAAATGGTAGTTTGGAATCTTGTATTAATAGAATAAAGTACACGCTTTCATTGAAAATTCGTCTTTATCTTTTAGGAAATAAGTTTTAAAATTAAATGGATATGCAAAAGGTTTTAATAAATGAATTATTATTAGATTCAGCTTTCATAGAATGAATAAAGTGTTCGTGTTGGAAGTTAATTAATTTTCAGATATTTATAGGTTCTTTCTTAATCTAACGTATCTGGGTGTGTTAAGTTTTGGTTACTTTACAAAAAACCACAATTATTTTTCTTTAAATAAAACCATTGTATTTATGAGTAATGATGTCACTTATATAATAAATTTGTAGTAGTAAAGTTTTTTATTCATTTGGTTTATCCAAACATGTTAGATTACATAACATAGATGCTAAGAAAGTAAATGGATTTTCTATTAGCATTATTTCGAGATAGATAAACCAAATAAAAAATAAAAACGAATGTGCCACACGATTGAAGTAAAACTAAACTAACTCTCTCTTTCTTTCTATCATCACTTATATCTCAACTTCCGTTCACATCGCCGATCACACTTTTCGTGACTCTCTCTTTACGTATTGACCAGCTTACTCACCAAGTCAAGCGTGAGAAAGAAGATTTACTTCAAAAATATATAAAACAACAATTATTTATTATTTTCCCCCTTAGAGTACAACCTGAATTAGTATCAAACTAGTTTTTAAGCTTTCAAGGTCAACGCAAACACTTTTGTTTCTACGGGGCTTATAGCGATTGACATTTAAACTCCCGATATTTTGGCGACGTTGCAGATGCCATAGTCACGGGTGATCTTCGTAAGTCACCCGTGACTTATACCGCACACCATCGTATCTTCGTGCGATTTTCCCACTTTGGCAATTATGTCTGCAGCTGTTCCGCTACGATGAACAGTAGTTTATTATCTTTGTTACGTCTGGATAGCGTAACTTTCTAGTAGAGAAATAGTTATTAAAAATGATACAGAAGCTGAAGGATTCATGGATTAAAGTCACATCGGAATATGATCTGCGTTGTTTATTGGCTAGTGTTAGAGTAAATAACTAATATTTACTATGAGAGAGTAATAATGTAAACAAAGAGCGCAGAAGTTTCTAGTAATAAGTTATAGGATTACTTCAAAGAGTTATCGTAGTAACATAATTTCATTACAACTATTTTAATTTTCTATATAATATGATAGACACTTATTGTTGATACAGCTTTTGATCGACTGAAAATAAGGTCCATGCCATGGTCAATGGACAACACCTTTCGATCCGAATCACCCTGTGACTATTGCGTCTACAACGTTTCTGAAATATCGGTAACCTCAAAATGTTGAATACAGTCAGTTCCGAGGTTAAACTTAAAACCTTATAAGACTCAAGAAGAAAAAAAGATTGCTGTTGAGCATAAGCATTTTGCTATCGTCAGCTCAAAATGTAGGTTAGAAATTTGATATTTCAACCTTAAATGAATTAAATTAGGGGGATAATAAAACTACTTCCTAAATATAAAGGATTTTAAAATGTATTCTAATGAGGTTCTTGAGCATTAACTTTGGTAGAGCACAGCAGGAAATTTCCTGCTGAAAAAAATGGAGGAGCCCGACTGGGGTAGTACTTCGACCTTACAGAAGATCACAGCTAAATATTATTACTTTCAAGCAGTGTTGTATTTTTTGATCGTGAGTAAAGTGACCAGAGCTCCTGTTTTCCCCCAGGATATTGATTAATTGGAGGTAGGGTTGGCATCGCGCTTGCGATGCTTTTGGTGTTGCAGACTAAGCTACGGTAATCGCTCACCATCAGGTGAGCCGTACGCTTGTTTGCCGACTTAGTTATATATATAAAAAAAAGCATAAAGTAGACAAGCGAGATGGTAGCCAAATCGCTGACTCATTTACTAGCAAGATTAACTAAGGTTTGACTCCTATGTCGTATTAACCATTTCATATATAATAGAGGTTAAAAAAACAATCAACTTAGTTAGGATTTAATTAACTATTTTTGACATCGAATAAATATAATATTTGGCTCTCCTTAAATAGGCTCATCATGGCGGTGAGCCAATTAGGTGGTTCAAAGTAATTGCCAAAAATAATGGCATCTGGCCAAATCCTTCTCATTAATAAAATCAAACCTCCAGGATAAAATTCGATATTCATCAATAAGCTATATTAACATAAGCCATAAGCTGATTCAACTTTTTATCTTAGTTATTTTTCTTAAGGGTTATAACATTAAACCATTCGATAGGAAATTATATGATTAAATTTCATACGAAAACTATTTTATGATAAACAATTAATACCAAGGTTATTCTTATTCTAACCACACACTCGCGAATTCTCCATACATAACTTGTTTTTAAAAATCGCTATTAAAAATAAAACATACATGTACATTGAAGATTACTTCATATATTTTTTGGAAAACATCTAAATAACCCATTTCAAAGTCAAAACTTTTTTTTCCATCTGAATGTCTGTGTTTCGTCTGCACAGTACTGTAAAATCTACTGAATGGAGTTAAGCAAAGCCAGGAACGATTTTATTTTATATTACGAGTAATATATTTATTACTTGATATCTAGAATTTTGGCATTGTTCCTCTGGGAGAAGAGGTTGTTTTCTTAAGTTTGATTTTATTGAAAAATTAACTCCAATTCTTGTGAAATTTATAAACGGTAGTGTCATGTCAGGAATGTACCCTAAAGATTTAAAAACAGGTACTGTAAGACCTATAATAAAAAAAGGAAACTTTGACTCATATGATAATTATAGACCTGTAACTATTTTACCAGTAATTGATAAAATAACGGAAAAATACATTCATCAACAAATTCAAAATTTCTATAATAAAAATAACATATTATATAGTAATCAATTCGGTTTTCAGCCAAAAAAAAGTACTACACAACTTTTATCAATATTTTCAAATTCTGTAAATAAACACTTGAACGATAAAAAGCACATTTTAGTAATATTTATAGATTATAGCAAAGCATTTGATACTCTACAACATAACATTCTTCTTGAAAAATTAGAAAATACGGAATCAGGGGCACACTTCTAAATTGGTGTTATAATTATCTTTCAAATAGAACATATCGCGTTAAAATTACTGATACCCTCAGTGACGAAATAGCAATAACAGAAGGAACTGCACAGGGTTCAGTTTTAGGACCCCTTCATTACTTAACATATGTTAACGATCTTAAAAACGTTGTAAAAACCTGTGAAATGTATCAATATGCGGATGATACATGTCTTCTGTCGGCCCATCATGATATAAAACAAGCAATTAAAAAAATTCAATATGATTTTGACCAACTTTCAAAATGGTCCCATGATGTTGGCCTAGTAATAAACAGAGAAAAAACAAAAGCCATCTATATAAGCTCAACGCAAAATAGATTCTCTGGGGACATACAAATCACTGCACATAGCCATCAATGTTTTCATAATTCATATACTATAAAAACATATTTAAAAAATTATTTTTAGAACAACTTAAAGAGAGAGATTGACATGACCACATTTATTATTTTTATTATGATTATTACTTTTTTTTTAACCACTTAATGTTATTTTTTTTTCTTTCCAATTATATTCACATGTATAATAATCTATATTTGTATAGCTTTATATCATATTTTTATGTTAGTAAATAATATAGTATGTACTTTAGTATTATTAGTTTAGAAACACAGTGCACTGTTAAACTATTCATTGTTTTTGCTGCACTGTTTATCACATAAATTGTATCTTTTTTTCTTCTGTAAATAAATAAATAAATAAATAAAATAAATAAATTTCTTTTGTTATTGGAAAACAAATATGTTATATACAATATGATTAGAGGTTGTTCATTGGACATTCAGATAGTACAAAGATCATAATATTCAATATTAGGGCAAAATAACTTTTTATTACGGCAATATTCGATCGTGAAACTTACCTTAAGCTAGTTTATAGTCATTTATAAATAAAAATGAGGCAATAGAGTCCAAACAAAATATTTATTATTTTAATAATAAAAATATAGAAACACTTATCAGTGTAAACGAATAATGAATTCGAATGCAAAGATATGAAGCGATATGGAAGAATAATAAAAGAAGTACTACGTTTTACATTTAAATAAATAATTTGCGCTTCAAAAGGACTTTTATGAATTTTCTACCTCTGTCCCTCGAGCATCGCGACTGAAGTACTCCGCCCATTACGCTTTACGTCCAACTAACTGCAGCGATGAAATTTTGATACGTTCCATTTGTGTGGTCGTAAGTGACAGTATCAGTATCTGTGTTATAAACTAAACAAGTTGAAGGCTCATTTTGATATATAGGACGGGAGCTTCTTTTTAATTTTTGTTTTTATTTTATTACTATGTGTTGTTTCTTATAACCTAGAACGGATTTTGAGTATCCTATTTAAAAAAAACATGTTTCATAGAATATTTTCTTTTACGCAGCGTTTAAGTAGAATTTACTAAAATCTCTGAATATTAACTAAGAAGACTCAACCGCAGAGTGTTAAAAAAAACGTCAAAAAGTTTTAATATTAGATATGAATTTTCGAAGCGACGCTAATTCATCTTTTGAGGAACATTTTAATATTTGTGGATTTGTTTGAAATCTTATGGAAATATTTCTAATTTTAAGATTCGAAAGTATTCTTATTTTCCTTTAAGAAAAATCTCTTGATCATTTATTCATTTGTTAAAATATTTTTTTATTTTAGGTGTAATTTAAATTCAAATTACTCCTACTATTGAGCAACGAAAGATATATGTTTAGGTACGAAGAGTAAGCTCGTGACAAATAAATTATTGCAAAAAAAATTATCAATACAAATTACTTTTTGACATGAAATTGTTTTCACCCGACCGCACAACGGCGGTTATATTCTGTAAACATGTGTTAGTACGCATATGAAACCTATCACTGGCGGCCAAACGTCGGGGCGTCACGGTGCATGCTAATGCGATCCCGTGGCATCCCACTAGGACGATGAGGGCACCGCTGGTTTTTAGTGGATATGAAACCTATACATACAATATAGCAGATGTTTTTAGTATAAAATCGAATACAAAATAATTTTAATTAGTTTAAAAACAATTGCTATAGAAACAATAGTAGCGTAAAGTTGAAGTGTAATCTACCATTTAAATCGTTGCTACATATTAAAGACCAACACAGAACAAATCAAAGACATTAAACAGAGGAAAAACGATAATTGAAGCCTTGACAAGAAAACTTGACTACTGACCGCGTATACCAAAGTTGGTACATTAGTTGACACCAGAAGATAAGAAATTTGTAAAATAAGAAACCAATGTTGTGACTAATTACCTATTTGATACTTCAAAGCACCATAAATACAATATAAATTTATATTAATTCCGTACTAAGTTCATCGGTAAAATTATGAACTTGTAATGTAGAAAGTAACTCATAACGTACAAAACTATGTTTTGGTAGATTTCAAAACTTCAAAAAATCATTTATAACGTAACTAGCTGACCTGGCGAACTTCGTATCACCTTATTTTTTGAAATATAATAATAACATAATATATCAAAATAAAATATAGCCTATCTTTTAAGTTGGATCAAACTGCACACGGTGTGCAAATTTGACTAAAATCGGTTAAGTAGTTTAGGAGTCCATTGAGGACAAACATTGTGACACGAGATTTATATATATTAAGATAAATCTCATGATGTCATTCGTCGGCCATCTCTGACGTAACACATATTTACGTGTTCATTTTAATCTTGACTTGTCTCTTGTCAAAGACGGACTTGACATATGAATTATTATTAGATTTGTCATAGCTTTAACGACACGGTGTATGTTAGCAAAGAATCGTAACTCCACTTTGCTGCTATCTGCTTTAGGGTTGTATTTTGGAAACGTCGTCTTAGATACTAAAAATGTTTACGGAGGCTGTATGGCTGTAGTAGGTATAACGACAAATAATAAAAATTAGAGGGTATCGCCTACTACAAACGTGTTTTACGACGATTTTATCTCAACCTCAAAATATATACGAATATAGCGTACTTTATTATATGATAGTACGAAACTCACAGGTGGAACTAACTTTTGGCAATTTTTGTTTTTTTTGGAGTTAACTCCTAAAGGTAAGCAAGTAAGGTTGGTAAATTTTAAAATTTTATTAATAACTAGCCGACCCGTGTCCACTTCGTTGGGCGTTAATTATTATTATATTAACCAAATAACATACTTTAAAGAACAAATTTTATAGCACTTAAATAAATAGTATATTGCTCCAACGCCATCTCTCAAAAATCGAGAAAACGTCGTCGATAGACTAAAATAAGACTAAATTAATAACGTTGAAAGACTAATAAATTGTTTTCTAATAGCGACAGATGGTGCTAGTTTATTTACCATTTTGATATTATATTTTAATCTTTTTCTTATTTACTGAATTTTTTGTTCAATAACAATAGAATATAGCCTATGTCACTCCTGAATAGTGTAGCTTTCTGTTAGTGAAAGAATTTTCATGATCGGATCAGTATTTGCGAAGATTACCCCCTACATACAAACAAAGTTATAAACTTTACCTCTTTATAATATTAGTATAGATAAGCGCACTCAATAATTTGAACAAACGCCAGCTCTAGATGTGCGTAAAATGATCATCAACATCATACTTATAATAATATACTTTAGCTGAAAAAAAACCTTGTCAGGAAGTTTTCGATATAACATTTTCTAGCTTATCGTTTTTCCGATAGATAGATTCTATTATATATATACAAACGAAAAACTGGCTCTAGAACAAACATTGAGTTTTTTTATACAACTAGTTCGATAAACAAATAGCTTATAAACGCCTGCAATACCAAGAGCATTGCAAACGAGTTGCCGACCTTACCCCCGATCCATCACAGGAACTCGGTCACCTTACTCACCACAAGATCACAATACTGCTTGAAAGCAAAATTATTTAGGTATAATCTTCTGTAAGGTCGAAGTACTTCCTCAGTCGGGATGTTCCAGATTTACAGCAGCTTATATATCCAGCTGTGCCCTACCTTACTAAGTTATAACTTTTTTTTTTCTCATAGTTTTACAACGTTTGCCATGTGTTAATGCCCACTAACACAATGGTAAAATGTATATTTATTGAAAGGTAAACTCTTTACTAAATTAGCTTGAGGAACGACGTAAAGAGCACGACGATGCATATAAATAGCACCCACGAATAAAATGGCAAAGTACATTCGTTTCCGTTTATCAGTATAGAAAGGTTACGAGACAACATGTACATTTTTCAGAGACATTCTGATTCAGCACCAACGTCTCGTTTGTTTAATATCCGCGAACAAACATAGCTTGATCGACACATACAGCTATTTGCTGAATTTCAGAGCACTAGGGAAATGGGCAAACAGTAATACGGAAATACGAATTGTTTCCATTTTTGTTTGTTCGATCTGTAAAAAGTATTTTTCGACTGTTCTTTTTATGTGATAAATTTAGTGATCTGATTAACTCTGTGCTGTAACACGATGGTTGCCTATAATACACAAATAATAATAATAATAATAATTCCGCCGATAAACTGTCACGCAGTTTGGCGGATTATGAAATTGTACACAATTTGGTCCAGTAAAAAATTCATTATTTATGTATTTATTTAAAAAAAAATCCCGGGCAGATGTCCAAATAACCTCATAAGAATTACAGGAGATTTTTATCCTTTAGATGTTGCTTACTCTTTTAAATAATTATAATTGCTTAGTACTGATGATGGATTGACGTTGGTTCCCTGGGAAAGGGGACGGGCGCTTTTGTGGGACGCAACCTGCGTTGACACACTTGCTCCGTCTCATGTCAGGGAAACAGCCTTAAAAGCGGGAGCCGCAGCAGAAAAAGCTGAAACGACTAAACGGCACAAATATTCGTCACTAATTCCAAATTACATCTTTGTGCCGTTTGCAGTCGAAACACTTGGACCTTGGAGTAACAGTGCTAAAATTTTTTTAAATGAGATAACACCTCGCCTTATTGCCTCCACTGGTGACAAGAGGGCTGGTGCATTTTTTGCCCAGAGAATCGGCATAGCGATTCAACGGGGAAATGCTGCCAGCATTCTTGGCACAATTCCACGCGGACATGATTTATACCAAAACTATCTGTAAATATTTAGTTCTTAAGTTGTGAATTGTAAATATGTATAATATTTTGTATAAATAAAGTCTTTACAATGACAGAAACTTAGTACTAGTTATTGAATGATCCATAAATTATTGAGCAAACTAGTCACAAAGCTAGTGGGCTTAAATATAACATAAATGTTTAAAAATGAGAAGGTCAAGGTCAAACATTTAAATGTGGGTAACGAAGTACAATATATACCAAGCAACGACTACTCGTATCGCACGAAAGCGTTTGTTATACTTTATATAAGTAGATCTAATTAGTTACTGCATCATACGCAGTGGTTGAAAAAAGACTAAAGTTATTTTTGGATCAACGTTTCGTCACACTGAGCTGATTTTATAAATATGTGTTAGAATACTAACATCAAGACCGGACTGTCAAAATTGGTTTTTCAATGAGAAGTTTCAATATTTCTACAGCAACCAAATCCTGTCACTACCAATAAGATGGCGGCAAGTTCTTGAACAAAATGGTACATGTATATTGCATTTTAAATAAATTTTATTAAATATTACCTTGAATTTCTATATAAAATTGTGTTTGCGGGCAAACGAAGAAAAACCGACTTCAATTATATCGACAAGTAATACAACGTAGGTAGACGAAAAAATAGTCAAGTAAATACGCATTATCAAAGATTAATCCAAAAGCTGTAATCAGATCTCGATGAAATTAAACCCTGTAAAAATATAACCCTGTAAAAAGTTATGCGGATTTTCGAGAGATTCCCTCGATTTCTCTAGGATCCCATCATCAGATCCTGGTTTTCTTATCACGGTACCAAACTAGGGATATCTCCTTTCCAACAAAAAAAAAAAAGAATTATCACAATAGGTTCATAAACGACGGAGTTATCCCCGAACATACATAATATATATATATATATATACGGTCGAATTGAGTAACCTCCTCCTTTTTTTGAAGTCGGTTAAAAAATACAAAGAAACTTTTTCCCCGACCTAATTACAAAAAACCTGCTTACTGTTTTCTATTTGTGAGAAAGAGTATCAAGTATATCTTTAAAATCGATAAAATGTAAATGATTTTTCAATTATTACAACGGAGCATGAAGAAGGAAAGTAAATCTCATGAATTTCAAATTACAATATTAATAAAAGCTGAAAATATATTCATTTGAAAAAACAATTTGGTCAATTTTCTTGAGCTTCAACAGAAAAATAGTCGTTTAAGCAATATTGGATATTTTGGCAGACAAATTTATTTATTTATTTATACTTTATTGTACACCACAACTACATTTTAAGCAATAAACACATTTAAAAAATATTTACAGACTGTGAAATACAATGGGCGGACTTATGGCTTATTTAGCCATTTCTTCCAGACAACCCAATTAAAGGAGGGATAAATTTAATATAATCTCGAGACAAATTTAATTAATTATTAACCAATTTTTCTATGAATATCCGTAAAAATTCATAACAGACCTGTGACAAGTTTCTTTAAAACGATATGCTTTAATTACGACCCATTGAATTCAATTGATAAAAACAAAAGTATTTCCGATTTAAAAGTAGAAACAAAAATCGACAAAAACTAACTTCATTGTTTCAAGTCGATTGCGGCTGTAGACGGAAGAACGTTAATTGAGAACGTTATCAAGCCCGCTAAACTTTTAGAAACAGGGGTTGTATAAATGCTGCTGCCAAAAATAATGCTACTGTAAAAATGATTTATAATAAAAAGTAACTATGGTAGTTAGGTGCATATTTATTAGATCAACTTATATTTAAAAGTTACCAGTTCATTTCCATTCTGTTTGCAACTTATTCGAAATTATTTATGTCTTTTCCACTTTATACTCGATAGTTTTATATCGCTATTTTTTTTTTTTTTTTTAAATATATAGACTAGCGCTTGACTGCGATCTCACCTGATGGCAAGTGAAGATGCAGCCTAAGGTGATGCGCGTTTGCCTAGAAGATGCCTATTCACTCTTGATTTAAAGATACCCAAATTATAGTTCGTTGGAAAAACGGAAGCCGGAAGGCCATTCCAAATTTTTGCGGTGCGTATTAGGAACGAGGAAGCAAATCGTTTAGTGCGAGGTCGTGGGATTTCAACCACATAGCGGTGTAGATTCATGCGATGCCTTGCGGTTCGGTGGTAGAAGGGTGAAGGTATGAAGGTGAAGGGTGAAGGCTATTAACCACGCACTTTCTTATAACTAGAGATTTTATTAAAAATCATTATAAAAATTAAAATAATGAGTACATAATATAATCATTTAATCTCATACAACTTAAAAAGTATTACAATTGAAGTAAGCTAATAAGTATCTATGCATTAAAGGTATTTCAATATTCGATGAGCAATCTCTTTTAAATACCTTTGATGATAGAATGTGACATTGTGAAAGCATTTAAGAAGATGCTATTATGAGAAAACGTTCATGACTGTCACGAAGAAATTTTAAATACTCTTTTAAATGAACAGTTTTGTGACACTAAAAAGTACACAGTAAACAATAAAAAGTACACAGTAAACAATAAAAAGTACACAGTAAACAATAAAAAGTACACAGTAAACAATAAAAAGTACATCGTAATAAAAGGCAAGAACTTTAACGCGATACACATGCTAAAACAAATAGGAAATCTCTTTAGTTAATCACGATCAAAGGTATAATATTTACCAAGGCTGAATTTACAAAGTACGCTAATATTCTGAAGGTAAAGAAGATATATGAGGTTATAAATTAGTTTCAAACATAGAGGTAAGAGGACTGTGCTCAGCAGTTGGATGTTACAGTATGAATCGTGAACTAAGATTTAAAAAAAAAAGAAAAAACACGAAAAAAGAAAACTAGTATCTAACAGAACCGCAGAATTTGCATTAGATCAGTCTAAATACAAAATCTGGACTGCCACAGACACCGGCAAATGTATTATGAAGAACGTTAATAAAAAAAGATTATATTTATGTTTAAGGAAACACATCAACTAAAGCCTAAGATAATCAAAACCAAACTGCTTATGAAAGAGTTTTATCAAATAGAAAATGGATATAGATAACTACAGATATTAATAAAGGCACTTTATAATTTTAGTAATAGACAGTTTAAAATTTTTAATAAGTTCAACCCTGATTTAAACTACATCAACAGGTTTGGACACAATAGAATCAATCTTAGGAGTACTTTCAAAATAACGTTGCTACATATAATTCAGAACCCGTTTAAAATTCATTCTGCATTCAATTCACTATATTTCGTTCAGCGTGTTAACTCGCTAGCAATACCTCGAAAAATACAGCTACTGAATGTGTGATATTAGTTTTTCATAAATTCAGAAGGACACGAAGTTTTCTTTTTTATTTTATGTCGATTTATAGAGCTATTGTGATTTACTCCAACGCTATCCATCATTATTGTTAATTAATTATTGTAAAAATTAATCAAGTAATATTCGAATATCCGCTCGCAACAATCCTTATTTGAATATTTAAATATATTAGAAAAATAAATTATCATAAAATATCTAGGACAAACGATATGTTACGTTTATGTCCTGTATGGGAAATCCGATTTTCTTTTTATCTTTACTTTTATTTGCTACTAACTTTTTGCTCGCGGCTTCGTCCACGGGGATTAAACAATTCCAAAAGTTTTCTCCTGTTAAAATATACCCTGTCTCTAGTACCTGTCTGCTATGTAGCTCAGGAGTAACGTACCATTACCCTGGTGAAAGAATATTTAAAATAAGTTACCAATTTTTGATTTTATCCATTACAAAAAAAAAAAAAAAACAAATAAAGTTATAAGTATTCAATTTTCGGGATAACTCGAAAAGTAATCATCAGATCTCAAACAACTTGAGTCAATGAATGAATAGAGGACATGAATGTAGGTACAATGTTATTCTTCATTTAATTTTGTTTTAAGAGTTTGTGTTAAATAAGCAAACGATTATTTAGGAAAATAAGTCAAAGTGCGGCGGCTCTTACACCGATGATAAAACACGCTCGATGCTCTATGTCGCACCTCGCTGTCACTAAGATAATTATATAGAATTCATTCGAAGCTAGTAAAGTAAAAAAAAAACTTTCCAGAGAAGTAAGAGATAAGCTACAACAACTAGAGTCGAGCTTGAAAGAGAATTGAGTACATTCGTATATAGTCATTAAGTAAACAACTACTTCGTGATGCGGAAGTATATAAGAATCGACTTAAATCTAAATCGAAAGTTCTCAACTAGAGTAAGTCACGTAAGTAAGAAACTTTGTACGTTCTAATTCGATTTCATTTCTTCTCTTGGTATTATCTCGAAAACGAAAAATGGACCTTCTTGGTATGCCATGAAGACATTGACGACCGCTCTGGTGCATGTCCATTGTCGGCAGCGCTTAAACACTGACGGTCGCGGGTTCGATTCGCGCTTGGAGTGGATATTTGTGTTTATACAAATATTTATTTCGGGTCTGGTTGTATGTCCTTGTGGGTCTCCCCACCGTGCCTCGGAGAGCACGTTAAGCTATCGGTCCCGGTTGTTATTATATAAATCTGATAGCAATCGTTACCCATAGTAGGGAATATATCCACCAAACCACAGTGGAGCAGCGTGATGGATTAAGCTCTGATTATTCTCCTACATGGGGAAAGAGGCCTATGCCCAGTGGTAAGATATTACAGACTGAAGGCAAATGTTCCTGTATATATGTGTGACTGAATAGGAGTAAGGCTGTTATGTTTACACACGTATACCAATTGCCAGGGCCAGTCTTGCTAGAATGTTCGATTGAATCCAAAAGACGAAGATTTATTTAATATTAATGAAGAAGCAGCTGATTATAATTCAATTGAACATTTTATGAACATCCAGCAAGAAGAAGAGGAGAAAAAAGAAAAAATTGAAGAAAACGTGACTGTACAAGTTGAATGTGAAAAGAATGAATTAGATTAAAATATTAACAGCAACCAGAACTACAATTTAAATGAATCACCTATATCAATATCAATATCAATATTAATACTCATCATGCAGTCAATACAACATTTTCGCATAAAACTCCGTCATAACAGATCGTGAAGTAGGCCTATCGTGCTCACGTTATTACGCCAAGTACACTTCCTCACAAATGGTGTGGAAATGTGTGCACATAATGTAGGATGTAGCCTTCAACTTTTAGAATCGATATATTTGAGGAATGATGATTGTGAGGAAAAAAAAAATAGTGAGACAATTTTTGGTGAAATTTTATGATTTACAATTTTTGTCTGGGCTTTGATAAGACTTCTGTTTTAGAGGAAATACAAAAAACTGAAAATTTCTACCTTTTACCTTGAAAAACTTTTTTATAACATGGGGGGTCGATGGGGACTTATTTCATTTCTACTGATGTACTCAAGGTCTGAAGCAAAATTCAGCTTTATTGCAGTTTTTGTTATTTGATCACTATTTTTATGTCTAATTTGACCGGACAACGTGTATTTTTATAGCGCTGTTATTTATGAGTAGTTAAAAATGGAAAAAGAAAAAACAAAAATAAAATTTGTCTAAACTTATCACTGTACGAGATCTACAACCCTGACAAACATATTATAATATAACGCCGCTCTCGAGTATGATTCGAAACATCTAAATCAGTTTGACATTCGTATTACATATATATTCACATTATATCACATAATTGTGGGTTTTCCTTAAAATGAGGAAAATCAAAAGTTAATCCGTGGATATGTCAGTCACTATATTTCTATGCTTTTAAATTATATGTATATGTTCGCTGTGTGGTCACGGTAGTAAAGAATATAGCCACCGTAAGTCCGTGTCGTAAGAAGCGACTAAGAGATAACACAGTTACACTACCACCTTGGAACTTAAAAAGCTGACCGATAGCGGGATAATCATCCAACTGCGGGCTTTGAAATACACAGGCTGAAGACGGGCAGCAGTCTTCGGTGCGACAACCCACCTGCCCAGCGTGTTGAATATGGGCAAAACACATGAGTTCATGCCATCTTTGGCGTGAACTTGTGGAGGCCTGTATCCAGCAGTGGACTATGATAGGCTGAAAAAATGAAGAGAAGAAGAAGAAATTATATATAAAAGGGATCATGTTCAATTTCGTTACATATATGTATGTGTATATGAAAGAAAATTTGCATGTTTTGGTACAGGTGTAATATATTGTGTAGATACTAGTATTGTAGTCGCGTCTTCTCCGCGTAAAATAGTGATTTTAGATGTTTAACGCGATTCTTTAAATTGGCATAACTTTTTTATTCAAACAAACACTAAACGTTAAGCTAAGCTTGCCACAATATATTAATAAAAACTACACCTAAATCAGATAAGCTGTTTCTGATATTAGAGTACATAAACGCAGAGACAAACCGACAAACAGACTTTTGTCGGACAATTCGGACAATCATTGTTTTGAGTGCTTATGCGTTGGTAAAGGTCTCAATAATATTTTTTCTCATATATCTTAAATGTACAGACAGTGACCTTCTACATTTTTATTATATGTATTGATTACTGTTAGTCCATAGCAGAACACGTGACTATACCAATTCTTCTCTTTACTTAGAATCAAAGTCTCTGCTCATTCGTGGGATACTTATAGCCACTTTATAGCTTATTACGGAACAGTAAAACATATCACCTTTATCTTAAAATCATATTTCAACATTATCTTTATAGCGTCTTAACATTTAAATTATGCCTGAAATGTTAATTACAAGCGATATTCGGTATTCCTATGCAATGTCACCCATGGGGGCTAGAGGGCGATTTGTGTTACTTTATGACCGTTTATTAACATAATATCTTGATATACCAATTGCATTATTCATTAAGGGTTGCTAAAATGTAATTTTTATTCCAAGAATATACCAGACAACAGAATATTTGGCAACGTTGACAAAATTAATATATTATTATTGACATATTCGTTATTTATAACTTGAATATAATATAATTTTAACTAAAGAAAAATATATTCGATACCTTTTATTTTTAAGTGAATATTTGTTTAATTTTTTGCACTTTATGAAAAACTGTGGTAAAGCACAGCAGGAAATTTCCTGCTGAACTAATGGAATAGTCCAACTGGGGAATTAACTCGACCTTAGAGAAGATCACATTTAGATAATACTGTTTTCAAGCAATGATGTGTTCCTGTTGGTGAGTAAGGTGACCAGAGCTCTGGAGGGGAATAAATTTAGGGTTGGCAACGCGCTTGCAATGCTTTTGGTGTTGCAGGTGTCTATATGCTACGGTAATCGCTTACCATCAGGTGAGCTTGTTCGCCGATCTAGTTAAAAAAAAAAAACAAAGAATATAATAAGATATACATGAATAAATTAGAATATTTTAAAACTCTAAAATAAGTGGCGGCACTTCCTTACAAAATTTCAACGTCAACGTAAATATAAAAAAAAAAAAACGGTAAAATTTGCGTAAAACTGTATTTTACTGCACCCTTTTACGTTCTAATGAAACTGAAATAAATTCCTATCAAGCCGCGTGCTGTTCAACTTTTTATGCGTGTTCGAAGACTGCAAAAATAAATCGGTTTTGTACACATAAATCTTGTTAATATGATATTTTTGCCGATAAAGTATGAATATTATCATTTACATAATAATCTAATTTTGTCATTCTATTTTTAATGTTTAAAGTTAGGACAAACTAGGTTTGAATAATTGTGTTTGCTAGCAAACGAAAAAAAAACCGACTTCAATTACATCGACAAGTAATAAAACGTAGGTAGACGAAAAAATTGTCAAGTAAATACGCAATATCAAAGATTACTCCAAAATTTGTAATCAGATCTCAATGAAATTTAAATTTGACCACATGATAAGCATCGATTAAATTCAAAATCGGTACACCAAGTAAAAAGTTATACGGATTTTTGAGATTTTCCCTCGATTTCTCTGGGATCCCATCATCAGATCCTGGTTTTCTTATCATGGTACTAAGCTAGGGATATCTCCTTTCCAACAAAAAAATTATCAAAATCGGTTCATTAACGACGAAGTTATCTCCGAACATACATAAAATATATACGGTCGAATTAAGTAACGTCCTCCTTTTTTCAAGTCCATCAATAAAATAAAAATAAATCACTACTAAGAAAAAAATAATATATTTAAAACAATGGGTGACCTGACCTTTTGAATAAAATTTATTACGCATAGGGATTCTTTGAACGAATGGGACCTATTGAATGAAATATAAATATTAACAGTTTTTAAAGAACACACTCTCTTCCCTGAACTCTTCAAATCATGTTCCATATTTAAAATAAATTATATGTTATATATAACTCTTTCTACTGTACTGTGTGGCTACGGTACTAAAGAATATAGCCACTCGTGGGTGTCGTAAGAGGCGACTAAGGGATAACACAGTTCCGCTACCACCTTGGAACTTAAAAAGCCGATCGGTGGCGAGATAACCATCCAACTGCTGGCTTTGAAATACACAGGCCGAAGACGGGCAGCAGCGTCTTCAGTGCGACAAAGCCAGTACTGCGGTCACCAACCCGCCTGCCCAGCGTGGTGACTATGGGCAAAACACATGAGTTCACGTTATTTTTGGCGTAAACTTGTGGAGGCCTATGTCCAGCAGTGGACTGTATAGGCTGTAATGATGATATTGATGATAACTCTTTCATCGACATTTTAACATCTATGTTTAGTTACATAAATGCAATATTCTATTCAACACAAACGTTGTATTATGAAACAATATTCGCTTCGTAATTACTCACAGTTGCATTTGGCTTTGTCTTTTCAGATGACAAAATGCCGCAGTCTCCGTACTCCGCACGGTCGTGAATGTGTTTACCAATCTTAATATTCAGGCTGCGCAATGATCGTTCCCACTGAAGTAAATAACTGTTTATGAATTCTCGCTCCACTATTGTCTTAAATAATATAAAAGGTACCGCATAAAATAAATATTTGTATGTGTATCTCAGACATATTTTAATGTTATGGTATGACGAGATTCATATATTAGATGTCGCGCGTGTTTTCACCCGCTTCAAGTTTTGTTTAGTATTCAAACCCTAAAATTTTAGCTTCAGATTTTCTGATCTATAGATATATTTATACTTATTAATGCATTCTAAATATGAAATAAACTCAATAATTATAAGTAAATGGATTACAAAAAAAAAAACATTGTGAGTTTAGACGTATTTATACACTCGCATTTTTTTACACTAAACGTGTGTCGTGTGTTACAACGAGTTGGCGCAACGGTCACAACACTGGGTGGGCTGGCGGCCATACAGATGTTTACTGTGGTCTGTATGTTTGTGCTGTCCTTGTGGGTCTTTCACCGTGCCTCGGAGAGCACGTTAAGCTGTCAGTCCCGGTCGTCATACACCATCATCTACACACCTGATAGTGATCGTTGCTCATAGTAGGGAATATATCCGCCAACCCGCATTGGCGCAGTGTGGTGGATTAAGCTCTGATCCTTCTCCTACATGGGGAAAGAGGCTTATGCCCGGGAGTGGAATATTACATGCTGAAGCATGTTTTATATTGTGAAACGATAAAATAAAACAGCGAAAGACAAAAGACTGTAATAGATCTTTTATATATCAAAAGTAAACTAATGCAAGTTTTGTAAAAAAAAAAATGTACTGTCTAGCAGCCGTCGTTTATTATTATTTATTTATTTATTTATTTCGGATCACCAATTCACCAGTAATTGCCAACACTAATTACACAACAACGTAAACTTAATCGTAATAAATATAATACTATACAGCTAAGTGTTACAATTTCTTAAGGTGAACACCACATGCAAAAAGAATAGTCGTTATAGTCGTAGTTGTGTAACATTTGGAAAAGAAACAACTTTAACAAAGGAATAGTACAAAATCCAGCATCTGTCCACATTCAGTTTTCAATTACACACATATATATAAAATTATATATAGTCACAAAAATTACACAATGAAACATTGGATGTCAATGTAATTCGGGTGAAACCACAAGGGAAGCTAAATATTGAGTTAAACCATTTGCTTTAAGAGAGTTTTACAAACAATAATAAACGGAAAACTAGTACAGAGAGACAAAATTTTGTCAAATATTAATATAATTAAAGAGTTGAACTCGAATATTTCACGCATTCACCACAACCTCGACTCTCTGATAATCTGGTTTGAAAACCTAAATTTTGCCTGTTTCGCCATTTGACCACAACATGAGGCAGAAAAGGATCTCTAATTTAAATACCCGCTTTTATTCTTAAAATATCTTTTATGGATTTTCAGGATTTAGGTAATTTTCAAAATTGTATCTTATGTTTTTAACGCCTTAGAATTACAAAAAAAGCTGTTTATATGTGTGTCTGTCTGTCTGTCTGTCTGTCCGTCCGTCCGTCCGTCCGTCCGTCCGTCCGTCCGTCCGTCCGTCCGTCCGTCCGTCCGTCCGTCCGTCCGTCTGTCTGTCTGTCTGTCTGTCTGTCTGTCATTTGATACACATCGCTCTTTTTAGTCCTGTCACACTCATGCTAAAGATATCAATATCGACCCTCCGGCATACAAATTTATGTAAATATATTTCAAAAAACTCTTTAAAAAGTCTTAAGCCCTAATTAACGTTACAGCAAATATTTGAAATATACACACACACACACACATAATCCCTAAAACAATCAAACAAGAACAATATATTTAACGCCGTCCACAACCAAAACTAGATATAAAAGCTAGAACCCGCTGGTCAATCCGTTACAGTTCATATCAGTTTAGCCAACATTCGCCTTGGGAATCGTTCGTTCCGAATCATTTCGCCGCAGTAGTAAATGTGGCAAGTAATAAAGTGCCGCTATTAACTCACTCTGAGTCAGGAAAAACGTTAAACAAATTATATGAAGCTATTTTCTTTATTGCAATCAGTGGTATTATTATCTTCGTTTCCATTTTTTTCGTTCTGTTACTTGAATTTCGTCAAAACATAGCTTTATAAGTAATTTAACAAGTTATGAAAAGCTTTCTTTATTGTACCTATATAAAAAAAATGTTTTTGAAAGAATTGAAGAAAGGCACTTTAATATAAAAATCTTGCAAAAAGTTTGCTGTACCGGAATATTTAATTTCAAGAAGAGAAAAATACTCCTATCGCAGTTTCTTAGAAGAAATTTTTTTTTTTGAGGAAATTATTTTGTTTGTACAAGAAAAATAAACAAGAATTTTGTTTCTTTTTTATTAGTAAAAACGACCAATACATTTTTTTAACAGACTTTAAAAGGGAGCGTTGGACATCAATGCTGAGTGGTTCTCTCACCCGAACGTGATCTGCTTTTAACGGAACGGCGTAAAAGACCGAAAAAAAAAGTAAAGTGGAGTATTGAAACCGGAAAACTACCAAGAGCTTAACGCCTTTAAACTGAATACTACTCTTCTACATAATTATGTTAAGTTTTTTCTGCTGGCCAACGACCTTTGTTCTTACTAAACACACTAGTCATTTGCGGTTACAAGAAAAGCCCAAAAGAGTTAAAATAGGACTTTATCTACTGAACATAAATTTAATTGTGTGAAATGTGGATTAAGTAGCAATGCTCAGAACTGACAAACCGATTCTACTAGGCTTCTGTGAAATACCTTAAAAATTTTCTAATTTAAGTTATAAAAATTACCATTCACCTTGTAAACTGATTTAATTTTAACAATATGAAGTCAAGAAGCAATCCTAAATGTCTTAAGCTTACATTTAAAAACAATCATAAATTAGCGTTATTCATTACAGAAAATCACAATCTATTTAGACTGACCAATCTTACTTAAACTAAAAGCGCGTAAGTAGCCTAGTAGACTAGAATAAGCTTAATAGGTTTGCGAAGAAATACGACAAAATTTTTAAATCTTATATTAACCTAATTTACAAGTAAACTATAAACAATATTCATTTGAATCTTAAAAAATGAATCTTAGTTGTAATTTCTAATGAATATTTATTGAATAGTTACTAAACTCGTATACAGATTTATTCTGTTCTTTTAATCATCACTCACACGAGATAATGCATTATAATGTTACTAAATAGTTAAGGAAACTGCATGCCCAACTTTATGTAAAGATTTTACACACATATTAAGCCAAGCTTAGACTTCATAGAAAAGCTAGTTACCGTTCAAGTTCCGTAGTTTCAGAACGTGCCTGTTAAAAGATTCTAAAAGTCGTCTTCATATATATTTTTTTTAATTTGTAAAATGGCGTAAACCACTTTTTTGGTGTACGTAAAAATAGTTTAAAGATATACCTTATTCAAATAAGGCAAACAAGTTATAGAATGTTATTATAAATTTGTAAAATAAACTTATAAACAAAATATATATTTTTGTGACATATAACTAATATTACTTAATTAGAATTACAAAACTTACCAAAAATGCATTACACTACTAAAATAACTAATATTCTTTCGCGGTGGTTTAAATTGAGATTTACGTTTGAAATTCTTAATTCTTACATCTATTAAAACAACAAAATACCTAGAAAAGTAAATGTATGCAACAACACAATGGTTGAATTTAAATTACAAGTGTTTGGGTTTAAGGCAATTTTATTAATGTCCGCCGCTTGCTGCTTACTTTAACTAAATCCGTGAAATTTACATTAAAGTGAGTATTATCTTAAACATTTAAAACTTAAACAGTAATTAGGAATTATAAAAAATATTTTACAATATTTAATACGATTTATAATGCTATATATATAATATATCTTCGCTTGCATTTTATTTTTAGTTTTTCTATAATTTCTTACTTAATTATTCTTATCTAACTTTTATTGTTCGAATTTCTTTTTAATTAAAACTTGTTTGCTACATGTTATGGTTGTGCATCTTGTTTCTTTTAATTGTTTCTTTTTTTTGCGGTTGTATTGCTTGTTTTACAAATTGAAATAGATAAAATAAATTACACTAATCGTAAAATGCCCATGTAAGAATGTAAGAGCGTTTACTGAGTGGTAAAGTAAATGTTTAACGAAAATGTTTGATAACCGTTTGATGTTGTTCTATATTTATGAGCAGTAGGGTGTTTATATACTACACCTGAATAACATATCTTTTACACTACAAATTAGTATTTTCTCTTTATTGTAAGCAATCGGAAAATTGTTATACGAAATAGTAAATGTACAAAAATATTTCGAAACTTGTAAAGGCTGTAATTGAAACTAATGAAGCGTGTAATAGGGTCATAAAGCGTCCCATATTGAGAAAAGCGTCATATGTTTTATAACCGCACTCGAGTTAACCGCTATAAATAGGTGAAGAAAACGACACTCGTGTGGGATAAGATACAAGAGAAATACTTATAAACGTACATCCTTTCATGTTGTAAATGCAAAAATTTGTGAGGATGGATGGATGGATGGATGAATGGGACTAAAAACTATGAATGCGTAAGTTTGGGAGGATGAATAATTATTCTCTAAGAACGTTGTTAAACGTTGACGCAACGGCCACAGCCCTGATTTGTGGCTGTTGCGCTGGCGGTTGCGGTTTCGATCCCCGCACATGACAAACATTTGTATCGGCCATACAGATACAGATGTTTCCCGCGGTCTGGGTGTTTGTACAGTACTTGTGGGTCTCCCCACCTTGTCTCGGAGAACACGTTAAGTCATTGGTCCCGGTTGTTATTGGAGTAGCGTGGTGAATTAAGCTCTGATCATTCTCCTACACGGAGAAAGAGGCCTATGCCCAGGAATGGGTTATTACACGCTAAAGCGTAACTTTACTATTAAAAACAAACCTTTAAAAATTTTAAACCTAAACCCTCCTCTTTTTTGTTTGTCTAGTAAAACTTAATCGAACTCTCTATTCTATTATTATAAACATAAATAAGTTAGTAGAGTTGTGGACTACCTACTGGAGGCATTAATTATTACAACACATTCATTGACTCCAGTATGTAGTTTACAAATGACATAAGCATTGATTTAATTATTATCTGATTAAAAACAATTAGACGTCTTTGATTTATAAATTTTATACCGTAACAAAAACACGTTATGAGTTTTGGGAACAGAATACAAAGTGTTAATTATTAGAATGCTAATTTTTTTTTAATTTAGAGGAAATTACTATCCGCTAAAAACTCTAGATTTACCACGTATTCGCTACTCGCCAATAAAATTGTCCCTAAGAGGGATGTAAGTTAGATGTAATGGGAAACCATATCGTTCATTTACACTCGCCCGGCGACCAGGGAGATGACGATGAAGTAGAACATCTGAGAGGAAAGTCGTGTTTTTTAGAAGCTTAAGAGACAGTGCTTCCCAAATAGACAAAAGTTTTGGGTAAGATAACATATGTCGTATAAAATATTAATACTGGGTCGCGGTTTTACTTATAAAAGTTTGGCGGTAATAGTACCTGATGTATATTATTTATTAAACTTAAAAAATACAGTACATTACCATTATTGTGTGTAAAAATGGACTTCTAGAAGAGTTTCAGCTACTTTGCTGTAGTGAGTAAAAGTGTTATAAAGAAGTCTAAAAATGTGCAGAATTATGATTTTAAATAGTTTACAAATATTCATTAATTAAAAAGTGATTAACCTAAGACGTTACAACCATAAATTCGATATCGAGTGCCTAATATATAACGAGCGAATGTATTACTAAAATTCAATTCTGTCAATCATTGTGAATTTTTTTTCAATACAACGAAATATTTATTCAATACAAAACCCAAATACCCTAACATATTTGGTTTGAGGTAGACTTAAATGCTTGCTTGTTAGATTGTTACAATATTCCTGGCATTTTTCACGTAATTTGGAAATATTATCTCAAACATTTCGATATAATAATTTCCAGGTTAATCAACAAAAATCGATAAAATACTGTATAATATAACAAGCATTAACGACATTTTGAAAGTTAATGGTGCAAAATACAATTTGAATAGTAAGTTTTAGAGTTAGAAGTGACAGGAATGGTGTCAATCAAGAAACTTCTCAAGTTGACACTGCATTTCAATATCTCCAAAACTTCCAGGATCATGTCTGCGTCGAACTTTACTAACTTAGGAATGGATGTTGAAAGATATAAGTATGGATGTTTAAAAGATAAACTTTGCGAACTTATACGTTTAATATGTCCCTATTAAATTTTTAAGAGAACATTTTTTCTTGTGCTTAAAACGTTTGATGAAATTCTTAATAATTTCTTCAAACTTTCCTTATCAAAGTCATTCATCATTATCATTACAGCCTATACAGTCCACTGCTGGACATAGGCCTCCACAAGTTTACGCCAAAAATAACGTGAACTCATGTGTTTTGCCCATAGTCACCACGCTGGGCAGGCGGGTTGGTGACCGCAGTACTGGCTTTGTCGCACCGAAGACGCTGCTGCCCGTCTTTGGCCTGTGTATTTCAAAGCCAGCAGTTGGATGGTTATCCCGCCATCGGTCGGCTTCTTAAGTTCCAAGGTGGTTGTGGAACCTTGTTATCCCTTAGTCGCCTCTTACGACACCCACGGGAAGAGAGGGGGTGGCTAAATTCTTTAGTGCCGTAGCCACACAGCACATCAAAGTCATTACTTACAAGTAAATTTTAAAATAGTGTGATGATAATATATATTCAAGTTTATACCATAAACACACAGATACACACACTCGCATGCGTAAGTGTTCAACTATTGTAATACTTGGCTAATATTTGGCTAAGCTATGTTTCACAATATAGCTTATTTTCATTCAATGTTTACATTGGGTTTTTTTACTTAATACTGCTGAAGATTAAAAATTACACAAAAGAAAATTATACTTAAGTCTATAAGTGTTGTATAAAATATAAATATGTACAAGAAAAAAACCATTAACATTTTTCAATTTTCAAATCACTCAATTTCATGTTTTTTATTTTGTATTTGTATTTTATTTCTTATTTTGGATGTTTTAATTTATGATTTTAAACTTTGCTTTCTTAATCTTTGCTTTCCACTTATTGTATAATGTGTAACATGTAACAAAATGGCAAATCATTTATATATTATATTAAAAAAAAAAAAACGTAAAATTGATCTTTGTGGAACGCTCATTTTTAGCACATATCAGAAGATTTTATTCCGTTTATTGTGTTTGTTTTTCCGTGTTGAATTCTATTAATTTGATATGAGGCAATGAGATTAAGAGCTTTACAATTACCAGCGCACTATGTCTACGCAATCAAACGCTTTGATAGGTCATAAAATACACTGATAGCATTCTGTGACCTCTCCCAAACATCATGTATCTCACTTCTAGTCAGTCTCCTTTATTTCATTTCCTATTTGTCTGTTTTAGGATACCTTTTATCTTTATCAACTTATATAAATGATGTACGTTAAGTTGCATACAAAATACATTTTAACACTTCTTTACTATCTCATCATTGTCACCTGCTATGCAAATTTTATGCTAGGGCTTTTCACATTGTTAAAAATGAAAAGAATTTAACGAAATAATTTTATTTTCTTACAATTTATATTAATAATAATAATAATAATAATATATACTTTATTGTACACCAAAATATAAACAAACAGTAGTAATTACAACAAAAAGATGTACAAAGGCGATCTTATCGCTGAAGAGCGATTTCTTCCAGATAACCTTTGGGCACAGGACATGATATAGTAGCGACGGATAGGAAGTGTACAATATCCTTAAGGATGAATAAAAAAAAAAATAGTGTATAATAGATTCCTTAATTCATACACATACACATACAAGTACAAATATCCATACATAAATAATCAAAATAGTATTAATATACGTGTATAATTGTAAAATATATATTGATAATATAAAATATGCATGTTAAAATTCTGAATATTATTGTATGTTAAGGGACATATAGTACTTCTTTAGACGTTGCTTAAAACAGGCTGGAGTAGAAGCACGTCTTATTGAAAGCGGAAGAGAATTCCAAAGGCGGACAGCTTTAGCAGTGAAGGAATTAGAATAGAAGGAGGATTTATGGGAAGGAACTTTTAGAAGTAAATTGGAATCAGATCTAAGGGAACGTTCATGGGAATTGCAAAGATACGTGAACCGTTCTTTAAGATATTGAGGGGCATCAGGATTGAAAAGTACACAGTAAAGTAGGGAAAGTACATGAGTATTCCTGCGAAAACGAATCGGGAGCCACTTGAGTTTCTTCCGGAAATCGGAGACGTGGTCGTATTTGCGAAGGCCAAATACGAACCTTATACAAAGATTCTGGAGTCGCTCAAGCTTATTTAGTTGCTCCTCTGTAAGATCTAAGAAGCATGCATCTGCATAGTCAAGAATCGGCAAAAGGAGTGATTGGGCTAGTGCAATTTTAGTAGGCAAAGGAAGAAAGAACTGAAGACGACGAAGTGACCCGACGGCTGCAAATATCTTTCTACTAAGTTCAGTTAATTGAGGTGACCAGGAGAGAAACTGATCTAGCGTTACTCCCAAATTCTTAACATTCTTGCTGTAGTTCAGAGTTGTATTGTTAAATACTAAAGGTGGTATAAGTGACCAGTCTATACAACTAATCAGCTTTGGACTACCCACGATAATGACCTGGGACTTTGAAGGATTGACTTTTAACCCGAACGAGTTGCTCCATTTATAAATGTTATTTAAGTCATTATTGAGTTGATTGATACCTGAGGGTAAGTCAGCCAGCTTAGAATGGGTATAAATTTGAAGATCGTCTGCATACAGGTGGTAGAGAGAAGAAATGTTTTTGCTGATTGAATTAATAAATAAAGAAAATAAGAGAGGAGACAACACGCCACCTTGCGGTACGCCGGCAACGACGTTAGCCCAGTCAGAGAAAGTATCTTGAACTCGCAACCGTTGCCGGCGCCCATACAAGTAACTGTGAAACCAATCAATAACCGGTGGAGATATATTAAAGGAACGCAAGACAGAAAGCAAAATATCGAAATCCACAGTGTTGAAGGCATTACTGAAGTCAAGTAGTGCCAACACTGTAAGACTTCGGTTATCCATAGCATGTCTAATGTCATCAGTAATTTTGACAAGAGCAGTAACCGTGCTGTGACCCCTCCGAAAGCCGGATTGGAAAGGATTTAAGAGGTTGTTCGAGGAAAGGAATGATGTTAGCTGTTGATGTACAAGACGCTCTAAAACCTTGGACAAGAAAGGTAGGATGGAGATGGGGCGAAATTCGGAAAACTCAGATGGATTAGGTTTTTTGGGTAAAGGAATTACTAGAGCGTCTTTCCAGCAGGAAGGAAAAGTACTGGAAGAGAGGGATTCGTTAAATATGTGTGTTATGATAGGAATGATGTGATCAATGATAGGGATAATCATTTTACGTACGTATACACATTACGTACACGTACGTACGTATTAACATTGGTTGAAGTCAATTGTTTGTATTTATGCTTAAAATACCTATACATATATCGATCTACGAGTATATCTATCGAGCCTTAAAATTTTATTACCTTTTTACTAACTGCTTGTTATTGAATGGCGGGCGGTTCAACTGTAGGTACCATATGCGGCATCGATCGAATGATGTTTGCTTACGGATATTGAACAAACGAAGCTTCGAAGCCAAATTATCACTCACAAACACGGTAAAATGGATATTAACTCATTTAACAGTGTTTCTGCGGTATTGAATATGACTTCAAGCTTACCTTTACTGCAATTATAATCATAATTAGCTTTTGCCTTCAACTTCATTAAATTTTTAGTTAAGTTTGTAAGTGTTTACAATGTTTCATTAGTAGATCTACTTTACATAAGTTTTGTACATTAAATACTGTATTGATACTGAAATTTGCAATAACACTTTTATTTATTGTATATTACGAGTATATATAGATATATGCCGTGCACAACACAAACTACTAAATGTATTTGAATAAAATATGATATTATTTATTATACTTATTATTATTTTCGACAGAAGAGATGAAAATAAAATGTGTATTGGCAAACGAAGTCGCGGTTACAGCTAGTTTTAAATATTGTCTGGCTAGTGCTGATAACGTTTAAACAGAATTAGAAACAATATTTATGATTATACGAATTTTAGGTTATATTACGCGTTCGTACACTGCGATGGTCGTCTTTCTATAGTGAACCTACTATTTTAGTTAATTAAAGAAATAATTAATATAAATAATAAGAATGAATCGCTCAATGCAAACTTTTGAATTTGTTTATATTATAGTTAATTTTAGTCGTGTATTTATATAGAAGGTGGGAGTGTTTTATTTTTTTCTTTAAAATATTATGACATGATACCGTCCCTTAGAGCACTCTGCGATGAGTACCTACTCTTGTTCTTGTTCCTATTGTGTTCTTAATGCGTTCTCAGAACAATTACTCTCATTGTATGATCACAAATTACAAATTGAGTCTTATCAGTGACTTTGTAAAAATGAACCTTTTTAAAACAAACTATTGAATTACGAATAGCTTATTACTATTGAATTACGAATAGTTTATTGAATTACGAATAGTTAATTGGTTATAACACCAACTTATAAGAAAAGGGCTGTTATTTTGACGTGTTAAAATGATACTTCGTTTTCATTAAATTTAGTGGTCGCGATTTTGTTTACAATGTACATTAAATACAGTTAGAAATTTGCGAAAACGTTATTTTTGATAGAAATACGTGGACATATTCCTACTAATGTATGTTATATTTAAATAGACAAATTTCACGATTTAGACATCATCCACGGTATTGTCTTCATTACGTTATTTTATTTATTTGCTGGTTTAGACTTCACAAACTGGATAAAACGGTCTCGTTATATTAATGGAGAGGCATACGCAAACAAAGGGAGGACACGGCTTGAGAAATACACTTCATAGTGAGATTTCGTGTCTCACATTGTTCGAGTAAAAGCTTAGAGGGTTTTTTCCCCACATTATCTGACCATTCGACGCTATGACGCGGAAGGTTTAAAAGGAGAAAGAGATATATTTATTTTCTTTATTTCCCAAAAGAAGTACTAGACCTTCACAAAAATTTACCCCAAAATTTATTATAACCGCCGCTCTTTTGTGCCATGTAATACGAAAATATACGTTAATGTAAAAACTTCCTTTTAAAATTTTAATTTTAAAACACATTTGAATTGAAATAAACACATTGTTATCTATTATTCTTACGTAAGGGTCGTCTATTTTTTACTCGATAGCATAAGCTTATTTAATTGACATTTCTCCCACAAAATAATAATATATATCAATAAACCGGTCACTGGTAAGAACCTATGTAATTTGCTTTTTGTAATTATAAACCTCTAAGGCCTCTAAGTGTATGCATGCAGTTATCAGCATACAAATACAAGATAAATATCAGTACAGGGCTATATTATCACTCTATAGTATCTTATATGGCAAAAATACGTTTATGTCGACTGCTTCTCTTAGATATAAAATTTCGTAACTAATGCATGTAATGGTTAAACCTCTGACCCGAATTATAGCAACGCCCTTTTGGTGACTTTGCGGATCAGATTGAGATGCTGTTAACACCCGAACAAGGATAAAATTGGGTCGGCATTTTTTTTAAAGAGAGTTTACTGATTAAAGTCTTTAGGAAATGAAATAGAACTGATGTTACAAAAAATACTATACATTAGACCTTTTTTGCAGTCAATTAACATAATTAATGTTATTTAATAAAGTGCGTAAAGTTAGGTAGTACGATTTGTTTAATAAGCTAAATACTGAAATACGACTTCGATTATAATACAGATTAAACTAATGCTATATACTGAATACAATAACAATAATACTTTTATTTCCTTAACAAAATCGTTACACATTTTGTTTACAGTTTAGTAACTAACTCAAATTTTGTAAAACGGAATGTGACAAAGTACTTATTTACAAACGCATATTAGTTTTTACAATATTATTAACACCTATTCATTCTTACGTTTCTTATACGAGTACATGCACACTTATTGTATAAATCTATTTATTATAACTTTAATTTACTTTTGTTTATAATTGAATCTCATTTGCATTTCATTACAATAATTTTTTTGTATATATTTGTTTATATATATTTGTTTTCTTAGGGATAAATTTGGACTCAAAACTTCAGTGGAATTCCCACTTGTCATCCTTGAATGGTAGACTTAGCTCCCCAGTATTCGCAGTTAGAAAAGGACGACATCTGACCGACGTTGCTACTGAACGTTAAATATATTTTAGCTATTTCCATAGTGTTATTTATGTTTTACGGCCTGTTATTGTGGAGTAATGCTACAGATATTGAGGCTGTATTTATCTTGCAAAAAAGGAATGTTCACGGCATTTAATTCACGGCATCTTGGAGCTCAAGTTATCCTAGAGGATGTTTTTTAAAAGGTAGACATATTAACAATTGCGTCGCAATGTATTTATAACAATACTATGTATATTCACCAGAATATTCATTGTTTTGAAATAAATAGTAATAATCGCATTTGCACGAGAAAGAATAGCAAAATTGTAACTCCAAGTTTCCAACTGCGCAAAGTAAATGTCTCCTTACTGGGTTATGGTAATCTTGTGTATAATAAAAGCCCACAAACAATTTTGAAAGTGTCTCAACATAAACCTAAAGTGTTTATTAAAAAAAATAGCTTAAAGCGTATTATTCGGTGCAGTATTACATAGTTGATAAAGAAGTGTGGACTTAGTGGCGCTGTATTTCATGCCAGATATTACTAATTTTGTATTAAAACATAGTTTATATATTATTTTTCAAAAGAGTAACTGCGGAGTTTTGTTGCTGATTCTTCTCTGCAGAATCTACATTCGGAATCGGTGGTAGCTTTATTTTTACAAAACTAATAATCATTTTTAAAGCTTTAATTTGTAAAATGACGATTCGAAACTGCTCCGCTCTATTTGAATAAAATTGTTTTTGGTTTCAAAATCAAAATCAAAATTAAAAATAGCTTTATTCAAGTAGGCTCCAAGAGCACTTTGTTTTTATATATACATACTGAAAAAATAAAATAAACGTATGTATATAATTTATTGCTGCCTCAAGAATTTCACTATAAAAAGACATTTCATAGAACAACCGAAAATATTCAATAGTTCATTCTCTGAATGTGCTAGGGCTCCGAGTAATTTCACTTTATTTCCTTCACTCATCCCGTCATGACATCGGGCTTTCGAAATATCTTAAGACTTAAACTGTAGGGACGACTTAGCTGGCACTGAAACATTTCGGTTTTATTGTGATATAATTCCTTGAATAAATAATGGACATAAAATTTAATACTGTGAAATACAGAATTTGTAGTAATTATGTAAGTTACAATATGTTTTGACGTATTCTTGATTTTAATTAATATTGGCATAGAAGTAGACGATACATATATACAAAAAAAAAAAATTAATAACATTAAAATGGCAAACTTATTTTTATTCAATTTTGGCGTAAAAAGATATCTAATATACAAGACAACATTTCGCCAAACTTTATGAGAATAGCGAATAATTATTATTTTACAGAATCATAACTTGTAATATGATATGTTAATTTATAATGGAATACGCTCTTCTTTATGTCATCAAATATATATTTTCATTACATTTTTATTATTTTAAACATCAAGATATATATATATATATATCTTTCGTCAATATAAAGAAATTTTAGTGTAGGAAATAAACGAGTTCCCAGGAGATAAACGTAAAACTGCATCTCTGTAACCAACGGCCAAGTGAACGAAGTCGCAGCAGTAATAAAAATGTATCGTAAATAAAGTTCTCCCTAAAACGGTAAAAGTATTGAGAAAATTAAAAAAGGAAAATCCGAAGACGATAAAACTAGAGTATAAAGTAAAACTTACACTAAGATAGTATTCAAAATTCATCATAATTTAACTAAATCATTTCTTGAATTTCATGTTATTATTCTAGTCTGTCTTGGATAATCTTAATTAGAACTTGGAAATCATGAAGTACCTCTTATTGTTGTATTCTAAACTTGTATGAAAATCAAATGTAGACTTACAAATATTAAAATGACAATTTGTAAATTTTCACTCTTTCAATCTATTATTCTGTAAAGGAATTCAATTCAGAGTATATTTTAACTAATTTGGGTTTTCCCAAAATATAATTTCTTATTGCTGGTTTTAATATTATGATCACTTTTTAAATTTAAATTTAAGATTACAGTAGTTCTGAATTGAAAGTTCAATAATTCAATGTGCTCTATGCACTACCTTCTAAAATGAAATATTGGAAACTGAATTTCATTCGCTTCCAAATATTACATTGACACATTTTGCACTCACGCAAGTTCAGCGACAAAGTAAATCGAACTATCCGGAAGAGCTCTACCTATCTTATTTTTATACTAAACAAATGCATATATATTTTGGGTTAATCTTTCTTTTAAAACAAAAAATTTATTCTAAGACCTTACTCTCTTATTCTCTGTAATGTATGAGTCTCCCCATCGTGCCTCGGAGAGCACGTTAAGCCGTCAATCCCGGTTGATATCATGTATACCTAATAGCGATCGTTACTCATAGTAGGAAATATATTCGCCAACCTGCAATGGAGCAACGTAGTGGATTAAGCTTTAATCTCTTCTTCTACACGAGGAACGAGACCTATGCCCAGAAGAATTGAATTGAATTGAATTATTATCACTGAATTATTTCGAACTGCTAGCTCTGACGTCACGCGAAAAGAGAGAAATGTGCCAAACAAGTCAATGCTCAAATCATCAAGATCAACCATCAGATTCATTTCAGATCATGCTTTTCAAGCCAAAGTGGAGAGACCTACAAGAACAGGCACCCACATTATTTTAATATTACCAGTAAATCTTATGAATAACAATTTAATAACCTCGTATAATGAAATTCTATTTAATCCTAGATATTATATTACTTTTTTTATACAATAATAGTAGTCTGACCCTCGAAATTAGTTATAATTTGTTCGGGTATTTATGTTATTATAGCAAGTTTAATTTTCCCGAGCCCTATAGTGCCCCCAGGACAGTAATAGCGATTCCACTGGCTTAAACTTCTGTATATTTCCAGGCATAATACACTCATTATACACAAAAAAAAATATTTTAGAGATAGATTTACCTATCAAAAATCACTACAATCTAATCTCATTCAACAACTTTATTTGAGAAATTTAATATTACATGTTTTCAATAACTTAAAATCTAAGTTGTAATTCTATGTATGTAGTAAACCTTTATATATATAACCTAAAGGTTACTTAACTTCAAGTAGATTTTTTTTTCAAAACACGTTTCATTAAAAAATGTTGAAAAGGATATACTTTAATATTTGTTCCGTAAATATTTTGAAACTATTGTGTTTAGTTCAAAAATCGCAGATATAATAAGTCAGTCCTTAATAATCTTGAAACCTTTACCGGTACAAAAAACTTTAAACGTACGTAGAGTTATTTTTCATCTTAAGCTGGCATAATTCATTGATCTTATTGTTTCAATAAAAGATATTGCAAGCAATATATAAATAAAAAATTGCGAATAAAGTTAGTAATATATAAAACATTAGTAAATATTATATAATTACTGGCTGACCCCGCAAACGTTGTTTTGCCATGTGCTATTAACCACCATAATCCCCCCCCCTCTTATGACTTAATGGTATGAAAAATAGATGTTGGCCGATTCTCAGACCTACCCGACATGCAAGTACACGATAGCAAAATTTCATAAAAATCGGTCCAGCCAATTGGAATGAGTATTGTAACTAATGTTGTGACACGATAATTTTATATAAAAGATTATGATATTACATACATTTTACACAGTACTGAGAAATATAATTAGAATTTTATTAATAAATCTCATTATGTTCATGTAAAACAATGTTCATGTAAACATAGTAAGCTTCATTGTATAAAAACATTAAATGCTTTTCAGCTAAGCCGCACTAACATACCCACAAAAGTGAAAATTGTATTTTCATTTTAATCCTTTTTGTCAAAACTTTACTATGAAAATCGACTTATGCAGTAACGCGTATTTCATTTTACAAACAGAATCAATACATGCGTGGCATGAAATACGACGTCAAATGTATATTATTTTTCATACAATTTAACAAAAAGTTCGTAGACGTGAAGTTCAATTCGAAGAGTCATAAAATAAACAAATTTCTCAAATAAAAGTAGCTTACATTACTCCTTATTACATCATATATCCAAAGTAGTATAGAAAGTCCCATTCAAATCGTTCCAGTCGTTTCAGAGATTAGCCGAAACAAACAGACAGACAGACAGACAAATATTGTAAAAAAATATTATTTTGGTATAAGTATCGTGTATACATCCATATACGTTTAGTAAAAGCGGTTATTGTAATATTACAAACAGAAGCTCAAATTTTATATACTGTAAAGATGACCAGTTTCAACAACTTCACATGTATTCAAAATGACACGAATGAACCTTGAAATTTACGCTTTATATACGTAGTTTAAGGATTAATAAATTATGCAAAAAAAAATTCTTTAATACAAGTGTATCGTTTTTTTTCATATCTATTACAAGTAATTGGATATTTAATGCTATGAATCAAATGAAATCTCAAACAATTTATGAAAACGTTATCTAAACGAAAGTCAAATTTAATTGATATTTTGCGGTTTCAGTTGAGATTAAAGTTGACAAAATTAATTATATTTATTGATACTGCTTTCCTTCTATTTCGTAAAGGTAACTAGGTAGGTACTTTGTCCCTTTGGAGAAGTACAAGTATACGTGTGCAAACGGTGTGGTAATTTTGAAAACTACCCTCCACTATCGCACTAACTCGACAAGTTTGTCCCCTCTCTCTTTATAGAACAACTTCGTACCTGGGAGACAAAACTTTACTAGGGACATGCTTAATACTAACGGTTGAACTATACTTTATTATCACTGTTATATTGTTGTGTATTCAAGTTATTATTTGATAATATTACATCATTTTAATATAAACTAATCTTTCTCTCATACAAAATTTGTCTAACAATAATCAAAAGTGTTTAGTGCCTATCAAAGAACGGAAGCAATTAATTTTAATAAAATAACATAACAGTTTCAAAGAAAACAAGACATTGTTTTTGACCTTAAAGTTACAGATGATCCCTACAGGCGAGCCGGATACGAGACCAGCGGAACTTTATAAACTAGTTAGTTCCTTATTTATTTACCTAGAAACTTTTAGGTTTCGGTCGAATTTATGAGAAATGAGTAAAAACATTTTAAATAAAATAACAAACGGTATAGGAATGCAGTAAATACGATGTTCCGTTTATGTGATATTTTTTTTAAATAATATTAAAATTTTGCTAAAGGACAAATAATACAACAAAAATAAATGGGTGTAAACAATTTGAAACAACTACGATGAAAACGCACCCAAATGTTTGATATTTATAGATATACTAGCTGACCCCGCAAACGTTGTTTTGCCATATGTGTTATTAACACCCTTAATCCCCTCCCCCCCTTATAACTTAGGGGTATGAAAAATAGATTTTGGCCGATTCTCAGACCTACCCGATATGCCCACAAAATTTTATTAAAATCGGTCGAGCCGTTTCGGAGGAGTTCAATGTTTAACACCATGACACGAGAATTTTATATATTAGAAGATTTTTTTATTTGATTGTATTTATTCAGGTATTGATTGGCTGAGCTCAATTCTTTTACACACAAATGTAATTCTTGTTTGATCAACAGAAAGTTTAACTTTTTTCTATTTAATTTGTACAAAGTAGCTACCGCTAAAGTCATTTACCGTTCAAGCAAAATATAAAATTTTAAATTTTAAGTAAGCTGATTTACAGGTACAAGTGAATATACAAAAACATTAAGTTATTTACAATTCGGTACCGGGATTTCCCGGTTGTAAGCCCTAGTATACACACGGTCGTCTGTTCCTACGGTAAGCAACTTGATAATTGTGTTAAACATAGGTAACAGCTAGATAGAGCAGATATAGTTATATGTTTTTGACATAATTTTTATATGAACATAACAAAAAATAAAAATAATTTATTGATATATATTTTTTTTTACTGAAATACTTTGTCCTTATTTGAATAAGCCGGTTTACCCTATTAAAAGTTACAGTAATTCGAATGACGGCACGGATAAACTAAAACAAAAGTTTAAGTGGGTTAATGCACAAATGTTATTCCGAAAATAGCAGTAACACAAAGTATGATAAAAGTTTATAAAAATAAAATAAGAAAAACGTTTGACGTTGAATTTAAAGTATTTATTTTCGAGAAAGATTTTATTTGAAAAAAAGTAAAGTATTATAATATAATTCTTCTTCTTGCTCTCTCTCATATAAATAAAAAATAAAAGTTTCTAAGCGCATAACTCGGCCAATTTATTTTTTGTATGTTCATTAAGGCTCACGGAAGGTTTTAATATAAAAAAAATACTTAAAAAATTAAAAAATGTCTATATAAATAAAAATAACTTTTGACAGAAAAAAGTCTGTTCGGCAGCTAGTATTATAA
Source organism: Melitaea cinxia (assembly GCF_905220565.1). NCBI lineage: Eukaryota > Metazoa > Arthropoda > Insecta > Lepidoptera > Nymphalidae > Melitaea > Melitaea cinxia. The sequence goes on from NC_059412.1 coordinate 7,053,968, forward strand.
TAAGCGTCGTTGTATTTTCAAAGGACTGAAACCTGGACCACAAAATCCATTAACGACACAGTAAACAGATTCTTCCTTACCAGCCATTATAAAATTCATAGTAACTATTGTATATCATTAGCTTCTAGACACGCCATCTTAAATTTTGGATTAAAGTTTTTCGTAAGATATACCAATAATGTAAGGTTTTGTATATTTTATTTAATTTATTACTTATTTAAAATATTACAGACACTATAGTGAAATAAAATTACTTTGAAACAATTTATCTTCAACAATAACCGTTCTGTTGTAGTGGTGCATGAAGGCGCCTAGAACACTTACGGTTTACGGGTTCGATTCCTGCTCAGGCTGGATTTGTACCTACCGTGCCTCGGAGAGCACGTTGAGCTGTCGGTCTGGTTGTTGTTGTAAATACCTGATAGCGATCGTTACTCATAGTAGAGAATATTTGAGCAACGTGGTGGATTAAGCTTCAATCCTTCTCCTATATGGAGAAAGAGACTGAATAGTAATTTCTCTTCATCCCATTTATGGATAGATAAATGAAATGGAATTGCCAATGTGCAATTTCACGTTCACAGCTTCGATTTAATACATGTAGGTGCTCTACTTCCTATCATGACGATTTACCTCTGAACTAGTGTGTGGTTACAATTACAAACTCCCGCTTATGATGATATTCACTGTAACCTAACTTTAACATTCTTTAATCGTTTTCATTCTATTCTTACATATTTCTTACCTATATTGTAGAAGGTCGATGTTGTTCGGATATAAACATTTGTGGATGAGGATATATTTATTTAAGAAAAATAGCAGATTTGACAATGACAATCGTAAGCGGCCCGATCGCAGTGATGGTTACTGGACGACTCACTTCACCATTTACAATATACCTTACACTATAATATTTAAACTTTTCCAACATACAGATTTGTACCACTTTACAGATTATATTGCGTCGCTTACATATATCTTTAATTATTTATTCATCATCTTCAAATATTTTCTTAATATAGGGCGAAATACATACTTACTATCTAGTTTCAAGCTATTCGCTCAATCAGCTCAACTTTTATAATTTTATTCTACTAATATACGCTATTTTAATTTTTAAAACTGTTGTTTCTGTTTCATATAACCCTAATCTTTCTTACTACTTATCACTAATCCTTCTGTTCACAACTAAAGACAATTCCATAGCTACATGACTTAAAATATGTGTGTGTTATGTATAATTGTTATTTTTTTACTAATTTATATACCACCTGCCTATTTGTAAAGCAATAATCTTTTCATCAGGTTATTCAGAATAGATTGCTTTTTAGGAATGAGATTGTCTACAGTTTGTGACTTTAATTGCTTGTATTTTTGTTCCTTGTTTAAATATGCAATAAAGTATATTATTATTATACAAGAATCCCAAACAAAATCGTAAAGTAAAGTAAGCTTGCTACACAAATCCAAATCACTATAATATTGGTGATATGATACTTCCTGAAAGAGGATAATGTGTAAACAAATTCGACCCTCTTTGAACAGGCCGTATAAGATTATCAAAGAATCGGATCCAAACATAATATTAGTATACCAGGATAAACATAATAGATCATATACGAGCTTATATAAAAAAATATTAAATTACCGTATACGCTTCAGGCTGTAATATCCCACTACTGGCCAAAGGCGTCTTTCCCTATGTAGGAGAAGGATCAGAGCTTAATCCACCACGCTTCTCCAATGCGGGTTGGCGGATTTATTCCCTACTATGAGTAACGATCACTATCAGGTGTACATGACACGCCGTGAATGATGATGAATGTACAACGACTACCTCTAAATTAAAAGTTGTGTTCGCGACCGAAAAAACTGACTTCGATTACTACGACTAGTAACACAGTATAGGTAGACATAAAATAGTCAAATATCAAAATTTAAATGTGACCAAGATATACATAAAAATTTCGTGTCACGGTGTATGTTACCGATAAACTGTGAAACTACAGAATCAATTTATATCAAATTTTGTAAGTATCTGTAATTTGATCTAACTTCGGAGAAAGGGTATTTTTTTATATCAATTATTGATATCAATATATGTTACTAAAGCTATTCCTAAATATATTAGGGATATTTACAATGCTTTTAAGTTCATTTTGCGGAGCTCGATATTTCGACATTAACTGCGAATGTCTTGTTCACGAAACTGTAGTTTTAGTACTAGAAGTAACCTTGTTAATCTAAAATCTTATATCAATATATGTTGTTGCAAATTAAATGTTTATTGTATTTATCGGTTAATTCTATAAAATCCTAATAGATGTCGGTTTGGCATCGAAGTTGGACAGATATTCGATAGATGGCGTTATTTATATTTCTAGATTATAGATGGTGCGTTTGAATATAGAATTTACATATATTTTAATAAATTATAATTACTGAGCCATAGCAACGTGTAGCTGCGCTAGCTAGCTATATATATAAACCCATCTATAAGATCTTGGAAGATTTCGGAAAGACAATAACGTTTGCAAATTAGGAAATTAAAATACGCTAATAATTTACTTTTGTCAATTTGTTAAATACTATTACGAAAATACTATTACTAAAAATTACGAACAAAATGATTTTCTAAAATATTTAAATTAAAATGAAAATGATACATAAACTTCGAACTTCATAAAGAATTTCTATGACATTAAAAATATAATATGGCTTTATTGCATTCTTAAAACTTTATTTAGAAGTGAACTAAATCGTAATAAAATCGCCTTAAACTACCCGATGCGAACACAGAATATTGTACAATATTAGAATTATCGTATTATATTGTATATTTCTTCTTTCTAATTGGGCAACTAGTTATCATTTTTGTCTACAACAAAGCCCAACTAGATGGGTTACTTGATTTAGTTATCGTATATATATATATATATATATATAACTCGAGCAATAAAACATCATATAGCAACAGAATGGAAACTGCTATACAAAATTAGTACTAATCTCATATTTATAACTTTGCTGTGCTCCGCTGTTCGCGATTGGAGCTAATTCCTGTAATTCGAAAAAACATACTAATATATTGCATGTCCTTTCTCGGTAAACAATCTGTCTTACAAGATTTTTTCTAATCGAACCAGTAGTTCTTGAGATATTTAAATAAATAAGCTCTTCTGCTTTATAATATTAGTATTTTTTTTATTCTTCATTTTTTAGGGACTTTTGTCCACACAGACATGCCAGCTCCATCATACCCTAATTCCCACTACGTCTAAGAAATGGAGAAAGAATCATTGATGATGTAAGACCATATTAACTAACATATTTGCTGCATCAAAGTTTCTGTTAACACAGATAAAAAAGTACCCATATCAACTTTATTTATACTAAAACCTTTCATCAATGTTCTCTCTCCGTTTCGTATTTATCACATTCATTTAGTATGTGGTGTAGTACATCATCTAGCAAGCCGCATGTGTCACAATACATAACATTAATAGATATATGTAGGTACTAGAATAGGAGTGTAGAAGATATCTATTGTTATTGAAATATAAGGAAGCTGGATACATAATTATGTAATAATTCGTTACAATATCATTCTAGAACTATTATTTCGACAGCTGAAACGAAGATATCATCAAGAATAATAGTCTATATTTGCAGCACAAAACCGATCCATTATTTCCCATAGTCGCTCTAGTCCTTGACATCGTTTCTCTGACAGGGCTAATGTGTCAACGTGTGTAGCGTTCTAGAAAATTGGAATGAATGAGAAATTAATGCAAGAATAATTGATGAAACGACAATGTAACTAAATTATTTATTACGCCGTAATGTGATTACATACTTAACGAATGTCAAAAAAAAATCATTAAAAAATACAACAAAAAGAAAAAAGTTAAGGTAGGAATATTAGAAAAATATTTACATCTAAACATTAGGTCCATTACAGACTTAGGCAATGTACCTACTGTCATTCCGAAATCCTAATGACTCGGTAGACCTTGCCTTTCTATTATATCTTCGGCTTTATTAAATATTGCAATAAATAAAATAAAGCCATGTCCAAAAAAGACGGAGGAAAAAAGACTTCGGTTCTCTTTTAAAATTTAAAGTCACATACAAGACAAAAACCCAACAGTGTGACCATGGAATAATCAGGACAAAAAAAGCCTCGACATTTTCATTATAAATATATCAGGTTCGTTATGTGACGATGAAAAACAATTACAAAAAACTGTCTTTAGTAAAAATGTTTGTATAGTCCAAATATATGTAAACATCTCAACATTTTTGCTTGATTAAATGTTAATGTTAATGTTATGTGTATATTTTATTAAAATACATACATATTTTTTTGTCGTATTGGGAGAACTCCATTAATGTTGTATTTATTATTTACAAGAGCCCCAACGAGGATAGGCGTGTCTCTTAAAAGTAACTTTGAAATTGAAAGATATTGTATACGTATTCAAAATCTGAAAGGGAAAACAGTAATCAATCTTAACCCACAAAACAAAAAGATAAAAAAAACAACTACAAACTTTTTGGCTACTTTGAAATTCAAAGTAATATTAAAAGTCGTTAAGTCTTTTTCATTTAAGAAACTTTGTAGCAAGCAATAATAAAACCGTGTAAGAAGCTTTTAAAATTTGATTAACTGTTGTAAAATTATAGTTTAACCTTTTAATTAAAAATATAATATGTAAAAAGAAAATTCCTTTTCCATTACCTTTAATTACAAGTAATACATGTAAGAGCTGAAAAAATATTAAAGTCTAGAGATTATTAATTAATTATTAATAGCCTTAAAAGAACCTGCCTCGAGAAGAAAATTTATTAAAATGTAAACTTATTTTGGAAATAAATATTCAAAACTGTTCAGAAATTAAATATGTATCTTGTAACATACCTTTTGCTAGATATTGAGCTTCTCTTTTCACTTATAACTATAATATAATAATTTTGGATTGCACTTAAATTTTGCAGGGTGTGTTGTTAAACTCTATCTCCTCTTCAATAAGTTTGACATCATAGATCATTCCAAATTGGCTTAGTCTTAAATTTTTGGTATTAGCTTGTCATTCTCTATTTTAAATCTTTTCGTCAACCTTCAATCCCTTAACTTACATATTATAAATTTTCTGAGTGTTTCAATCGTTAAATAATTATTGTTTAATTTCTCAGTGAAAATTCTACTGCTACATTGCGTCCATATAAACTAAATTAATATTTTGTTCTAGTTTTCCAGGAAGGCAACGTCTGTCTAGAAACAAGGTGATTAATATTGACTTAAAGACAGGTGGAGGTAGCCGTGATGTGATTAAAGTCTAAGAAAACCATTGTGCGTTTCTAAGAAACTGTAAGATTTTCCAAGAACAGAGAGCTGAATGCTATTTGTTAACCGACTTCGAAAAGGAGGAGGTTCTCAATTCGACTGAATTGTTATATGTATTAAATAAAACTTTTTACTGGGTGAACTGATTTCGATGATTCTTTTTTTATTCGAACGGTGGTGAGTGTAATGTGTACCCATTTAAATTTAATCGAGATCTGGCAAGTGCTTTCGATTTATATATAGTCATGCGTATTTACTTGACTATTTTTTCATCGACCTACATTATTTATACCTCACAACTTTTTACTTGGCATACAGACTTTGAACCGCGATGTTTTATTTATCCTTTAAATTTGATCGAGTTTTTGATGACTACTTTATGAGTAGTAAAAATATCAAGTGGGTATATAACTTGACTATTTATGATTGTGTATATTGTGTATACACCTATGTTGTATTACTTGTCGATGTAATTGAAGTCGGTTTAGCGAATGACCGATTTAACGAGTGAAGTAATAATAAAATATTCGGCTCCACCTACTTTTTATTAAAAATTAATAATAATATAAAACTATTTTCACGTAGCAAAATATGTAATCGAATTAGTCAATTGCAAAATAGAAATTGTAAAGAATAATTCAAAATACAAATTCTTATATTTTTATATAAAATATAAAACATAAAAAGTTTATATTATGTGTGGATACGCCACATCGGGTTTTTTCGTTTGCGTGCAAACACAATTATTATATTTCTTCATTTATTTGCGAGGAGACTTCTTTCTTTGTTTAATTTCTTTACCTGCTTTGACAGTATGATATTGTGGACCAGGCAGCCAGGTACGTAAATATCACATATATATATATATATATATATATATATATATATTAATGTCGTCGGGGAATCCATTTACGGGTGATATCCAACTCCAACGACAGGTTGGCCTCGGCGAAAAGGCCAGACTTCTACTCCATGGGGACTGTTCAGCTCACCTCTGAACAATCCTGACGACGCCATGTCTAGCAGGACCGGGTTCCCATCCCGGCCCGATACGGGCACAGGGGCATTACTGGAGGCGTATTAAGTAGTAATGCTACGCAAGTAATCTTAATGATACCGTACCCATATAATTATTACTTTAAAACTTTTTGTAATTTCAAGGCTACTTAAGCCTCGGATGATTTACTTCTGAGTCTAGTATTAACATAGTGTATGAGTGTGAGTGTTTCTGTAACATATGTACGATCGTAACTACATTACTGCTGCTAAGTCTTAGAGACTATTGCGAGTAATTTATAATTAGTTAACAGTTTTACTATGAAAGATCATACATGTCAATACTTTTACATATCTTATAATTAGTGCTTAAATGATTAACCTTTAAGAAAATTTATCTTATAAATATATATAACATGTTTATTTCAGATTTTCTTTCGCTTTTAAACATTAGTTTTAAATAAAAATTGTGACAACGACTAGATGATATTAACATTTTTTTTTCTATTAAACAAGTACACAGTCAATTTTGTTATTAGGCGCCAAGTTTTTACAAATATGAAATATGACTCTTTTTATTCGAAAAAGTTCGTTTTGAAAACCCGAAAATACATTTTCAAACAAGCGAATGAAAATTGAGTTAATGTATGTGGAACAATGGAATGTAAAAACCTAAAGCGTGTCGTTGAATTTAATGACCCATCTTAAAATACCACAAATCCGTTTGAGCACTGAAATTAAATTCTCGTGAGTTATACGTATTTGCTCAACTAAAATTATTTGTAAATCCCTAAAAGTAAGATAAGTTATAAAAATTTAATCTAGGATTTAGTAATGAAATTGTGAGAACGTCGCTACTGTAATCTTTTTTAGAGGTCGCGGTGATAACTATGTTATTATGTTATGAAAAATAAAAACGGTTTCGGGCGTTCGTTTGTTTCACTCGCGAATCATAGGTTTCGTTATTTTTATTTTTTAGACAAGATTCGTAATATTTTCCAGGCGCTGTGATAAAAAACTTATTAGTTTTAATATCTGCTTAATCTTAATTGACGCCGCGTTGACGCAACGGTCACAGCTATGGATTGTACCTATTGCGTTGGCAGTTGCAGGTTCGATCCCCGCACATGACAAACATTTGTATTGGCCATACAGGTGTTTACCGTGGTCTGGGTGTTTGTGCAGTCCTTGTGGGTCTCCCCACCGTGCCTCGGAGAGCACGTTAAGCCGTCGGTCCCGGTTGTTATCATGTACATCTGATATAATAATGAATAACTAGGTCGGTAACCAAGCATATATAGTGGACTACTCGCAATAGTCTCTAAGACTTAAACTTACTCCGTCTACTACTCCGTCTCCTACTTAAGTTATCCGTTAGTGACGAGGTAATGAAACTATAAAGCAAAAACATTCATCACTCCTGAAATAGGGAATATTTTTTTTTTTTTAAATTGAACATTATTTTATGCTTACGTATTTTACCTTGGATTTGTATTGTAACTTTTTAAACAGCGAAATTATATTATGTGTATGCATGTTATGCCACCTATGTTTTTTTTACTGCAAGCGAAATAACTAACCTCCTTCGACAGTTAGTAAAAAAAAGTATTTTCCACTTCGTTACCCTTACGTATAAATTCAGTTCGGTTTCCTAGACTAGTTAATTTTATTGTTCCAACGTCTAGAGTGCACACTAAATAGAGCACTGTTTCATCACTGCCAAATGAACTAAGCATACATTAGATTAAAGTAGTTATTCGAGTACAACAGCTAGTACTTTTGTCATTCGAATGAATTTAATTATAGCACAGAATTGCACTTTGTATTCTTTAGATATAAGTGATTTATTTATTTATTAAATAATAACCAAATTATTATATAAATTATTAATCCATTTTTAAAAGATAAATATTAAAAGGTAAATTAGAGTAATAGGAGTTAAAAATGTGTTAAAATGATCAATTTGTCGTTATTACCATGGATTGATTGTTGTGGAAAAATAAATGTTTTTTTTTTTTTCAATTATACCTATTGTGGTTTTACTTTTAATCTAGTTGTTTGTATGTTGAAACAATGTCTCAGAATTTAATTATTTGTTTAAATAATCTTTTTGTATAGTAATACAAATGACCGTTTTTATGGGTATTTCAGCAACGGAAGACAAAAATAATTAAAATATTTGACAAGTGATATTTTGATAAAACAATGATAAAGTTCTTATTAAAATGAATGCCAATAGAAGTCATTTATTTACTTAAGTTCACCTAAACTCTTAATAGGCATGTATTTCTATAATTATTTATATTTGCTTTATATCAAATTCTAGCCTTGCTAAGTTGCAAACCAAACCTATTAATAAATAAAACTACTCAAAATGAGTAGGGGAACAGAAATATATAGTGAAAAAGTTTACCCTACGACTCAGCATAATCGGAAAACTTTGATTTAAGACGATATTATTTGCTGTGATTCTTCCTGCAAGATACAATACAAAACAAGCCTATTCGTATACTGTAAGTCACTTCGAGCATACTAAAGCATTTTTTGAGTACATGTATGTAATTGTACCTATTTTTACTATTTTCTAGACTTGAAGAATAACTTTTGCGAAGAATATTTTTCAATGATTAGCTAGCGCTAGCACAATTTCCATTTGCTGTAATAATTGCACCAACTTTTCGAGAAAGTCGATTATTATTCTAGGACATTCAATTTTCTATTAATGAAAAATTCAAATTGTGTCGTAGCCAACTGATTAATTTAGACGACTTTTTTTAATTACAAAAGTGCCAAGAAAGCGAACAGTTCTGCCTGATGGTAAGCGAATATAATAAGTTATGGACGTCAGCAACACCAGGAGCAGTACAAATGCGCTGCCGACCCTATCCCCAACACTCCTCCGGAACTCTATCTTCTTTATTCACCACAGGAAAATAACATAACTTGAGAACAGTGTTATTTATCTTTAATGTTCACAACTGATTGATAGACAAGTATTACTATCATTTATACAACGGCAAGTATAATGGCCTTACGAGCCTATTTTTTGGTTTAGTCATTACAACATTCAAATTTATTTAACAACACGGCTATTTATCTCATCACGTAACTTTTCAGCTTCTGTAACTTTGACTTAGTATTTTACTCCGCGAACGGTACGAAAATTTTTAATTTTAACAAAGAGCTGTCAACGGTTTTCCTTCTCTACGAGTATATTAAAATTCCAGTCGGTAAAATTATTTTAATAGGTGCTGATGTGATCTGGCAGCTGCGGAAACACTTTCATTTCTTTCACTTAACTTGAACTTTTCAAAAAGTCTGTTCACAATATAAATCTATTATTACGTACAACTGGTTTTTACGTCATGAATAACATTTGTGCCGTGTTATTATTACACAAAATTGTGTTTTTTTGTTGTTTATTCACATTGTCCGTTCCTAAGGAAGGTAAATTAATATCTGTGTTTTATGATGATGACTGATATGACTACATATATTTTTAACCCACTTCCAAGAAAGGAGGAGGTCCTCAATTCGACTGTATTTTTTTATGTATGTTACATCAGAACTTTTAACGGGGTGGACCGATTTTGTTATAAAATGTTTTTAATCGAAAGGTGGTGTGTGTCATTTAGTCCTATTTAAATTTATTAGAGATCTAACAATCACTTTTCGAGTTATTCTAATAATGCGTTTTTACTTGACTATTTTTTCGTCGACCTACGTTGTATTATACCGCATAACTTTTTATTGGGTGAACCAATTTTGATAATTTTTGTTTAATCGAAAGCTGATGTTTATCATGTAGTTACATTTGTATTTCATCGAGATCTGATAACTACTTTTTGAGTAATCTCTGATAACGCGTATTTACTTGACTATTTTTTCGACGACCTACGTTGTACTACTTGTCGATGTAATTGAAGTCGGTTTTTTTCGTTTGCGAGCAAATACAATTATTGTAACTAATAATTACTTAATCAATACATAGGTACATATATAAATATATGTTACACCCAGGCTCGAGATGGAAATGGAAACCACGATCCACGGAGCAACAAGCTGAGTCACAACTAACTGGGCCAACGGGCTTCTAAAATTATCTTATTGAAAATTTTAATGCATCCAATCTTTTATGTATGCAAAAAACATTATTGAATATTCAATTATGCAATCAAATTAAAAACGCCTGACGTCGTCAAGGTTTAATGTTGAATTTTATATTAAGTCTTAGTTTGTTAATACGATTTAAATTTACAATGAAAATATTGTACGAGTATTATTCCAGTATGTATAATTAATTATTACATAAGTATTTTTTTACTAATATTGTATGAATTTAGTGACTTATTGTATATCCTGCGCGGTCTCGTTTTCTACTGGCGTCAACCAATCAGAATCGAGCGTGATTAAAAGATTCATAGACGGAAGATGACGGTCATTCGATTATGAGAGCAAGAAGCCAACACTAGTCTACTCAGTAATTATATTAATTATACCAGTTTTTTATCAGTATTTGGATTAAATGGAATCAGTTTATACCAAGATGAAAAGGGGGTCTAATTGAACTTGTTATTTTAATCATTGTGACAGTGTGAATCATTATTCTTGTTTATAAACTGCAGTAAAAAACTCAACTACGTAGACTGTAGTATGTATGGTTAGATGATATATAAGTTAATTAGCTCATACATTTTTCTGAAGATTATTTTATAGTATATTACTTTGGAGTAATGCAAACAAGATTTAGTTGACGGGCCGTTAGTACAATGGACACAGCGCAGCGCTAGATTGCAGCTGTTGTGGCGGCGGTTGCGGGCTCGATCCGCGCACGTGGTATACGTTTGTATTGGCCATACGTCGTTTGCCGTAATCTGTCTGTTTGTTTTTGTGTATTGTGTGTGTGCTTGTGACTGTTGTGTGTGTCGGGGGACACAGAAGTAAATCCTAGTGGGAACCGTTGAGTCTGAGGCACGTGTGTAAACATTGTTAATAATGTAGTATCATAGTGTCTGGGAAATTTAAATCTTTCGTTATTGTTTGATGGTGGGAGAAGTCACGTAACTACTGCCGGTCATTGGTTCAATTCTCGCTCAGGGTAGATTTTTTTATTTGCACAAACATCGATTGTATGTACCAGTCGGTCTACTCATCATAGTTGTTTATAGTTATTATCGCATACATTGGATATCAATCGTTACGCATGATTCATCAACCCCTTATTTATGTGTGTCCTTCTCCTATGTGCAGAAGCTTGAGGCGGCACCCAGCCGTGGGATTTCCACTTCAGTCAGCTTAATCTAAGTCTATAACATTTTGTGTAACAATCCAAGTACTCATGAATTTAAGAAATAGAATGCATATAAATACAAACTCGTACAAAGTGAAAAAAAGCTAAAACACTTGTTGCCTGTATAAATTTAGCTACCTAGGTACCTATATCTAAAATTATTTCATGCAAAAATTATTACCACTACTTGATCACTCATATAAAAAGCGTATTATTCTGTTCAAGTCCATTAAATATTAACGAACGTTTATATAAGTAAATTCTAGATTTTATTTGTAAATTCTAGATTTTATTTATAAACGTTTTACTTAACGTTCAGCTTTTACTCGTGTAGTCTCTAAACATCTGAGTATTAGTAAAATTGAAATTGTACTTGAAAATTCTAAATTTATCTAGAGCCTTTTATACTCCTAATATAATCTATGTTGAGAAAAGATCTTTTAATAAAAGGTGACCAGTAAAAAGAGGACACCAACATTTTTTTACCAAGAAAATAGGAATAGCTATTTAACGATGAATTTCTTGGCACCACTCCAAACGAAAGTGATTTATATTATATTTCCAAGTAATTAACTTTTAACTTTTACTGTAGTAGTCTACAGTAGCTGAACTGGTGATCTTTTTCTTTTGTCGCCACCGTATTTTTCTGTCTCGGATATATCGATTTTCCTTTCCCTAACAATAAAGAAGATAAAGAAAAAAGAAAGAACTAATTTGGTGCAGTCATGACAATATTATTCGCGACAAAATATTGATTATATTGATATGTATGTTATTGTAAAATAAACATTGATCGTCATTTCAAACTTTTATCAGTATTCTCACAGCATATCCTGAATTTCAACTCAGTGACAAGCCAATAGGCAAGTTTCAACACCGCCTGGTTTTAACGGCCACACCCCCAAGCTTTATGAATTTAGATGAGACATAGACTTCGTCTACAGTAACGCTGAAGTGACTTATATAATAATATATATAACATATATTATGTTTTATGTAAATATGTTTGTATATCTATTTAAAGATTCATCTTCAAAAAAATGTACATAAAAGGAATTAAGAATGTACATGTAAATATGTTAGTTTTATTGTTCGACACATTTGAGTTACACTATTGAATGAAATATTTTATTTTAGTAGACCACTAATGCTTATTATATTTGAAAACGAGCTTATTTTGCTATATATAATATTTAACGTAATTTCTAAAATAATGTTAAAAATAGCGGTAGATATTACGATCAGAACAACCACTTAGAATTTTAAAAGGTCAATGCTTTTAGAACATTAATAGCTTCTTTTGGTCCTAGCTTCGAAATTTAAATATTTATTTTTCACTTCTGATACTAACTTTCCTTCTAGAAATGAACTATAAAAGTAAAAAAATAAAAAATAAAGAGGAATTTTAGAAATAAGTTATTGAATCGATCACCACTTTAACATATTTAAATGGTTGGAAGTCTGAAAATGTACCTTGTAATGCTTACCAGCTTAATAGTATCGCAACGTTTTTAGTAAATTAGACATTTACTTTTCTTACGCTATTTTTCGTTAGAGCTCAGCACAAGATACCAAATAACAGTCTTTTTGAAATTAAATTAAAACTCACGTTATTTTCTTGCAGCATGTAGTCTTACTGAACTGTCACGACTCCAAGGATATACCGCTAGAGTAGCAAACAAGTCAAAGATCAGCGGATACCGTAGCCTACAGAGGAGCACCACAAGCGCATGGCCGACCCTATCCCTGCTGTTCAAAGCGCTTTCCCAAGAGCTCTAGATACCGTTATTGGAACATATTACGAATCGAAAATAGTATTATTTATAAGGCAGTAAACTTACCGTAAGGTTAAGATATTTTTCTAGTCGGAGTTTTCCAGACTTTTAGGAAAATATTTCCTCGTGTGACCTACTAAAACAGTCACACACATATGGTATTGTAAATAAATAAATTAAGGAACTAATTTTTTCGCCTCTCTTTAGAAAAATATACTCGCAAAATATTATACGACATTCAAAATATACTCTGAAAGTTGACGTTTGAAATAAATTAGTTGAATTCACGTTACTTCAGGAGCCCGAGTGACTTCCCGGGGGAGTCGAAGATCACGGCGGTTCCGGTTCGTTGACTCTGTCAGTGGAGTACATGCGTTGAATTTATACATAAAAATAATCCTAAGTATAAAATCATCGCGTAAGAGTGATTTACATCGAATGTACGAATGTAGGTAGTTCAAACATATTGAAGAAACGTAGCAGGAAACTTTTATTACCTTTTACATTTTTAAACAAATACTAATGACACATTTGTTTTAACGTGGATTAAAATTACATTATAGGTTAGCAATAGCGTTGGGCTAATACACAACTGGTAATAAACTTTTGGTCGCTCATAATTTCAAAATTGCTGTATCGCTTAAAGTATAAGCTTAAATTATAAAATTTAAAGGACAATTTTACCCCCAATACATATAGAAGGCCCATGTTTTTTGCTATAAATATTCGTAATAAATTGAAGAAAATACCGTCATAAACAACTTGTTTGTGCTCGTTTAGGAAAAAAGGATAACTGTCAGTATAACTTAGGTGATGGACGTATACCATTATGAAAATTTTCTTTGGGTTTTTGAAAGTGAATTTTAGTCAGCGTTAGCCATGCTACATTTTAATAAAAGCGTTAGGCATGTATACTGTATTAAAACATTCATAATCCGTCAAAGAAAAATACGTCACTACTATATCGAGTCCTGCGCCCAAAGGTTATCTGGAAGAAATCGCTCTTCAGCGATAAGATCGCCTTGGTACATCTTTTTTTTTTAGTTACTACTGTTGTTTTATATTTTGATGTACAATAAAGAATATATTATTATTATTACGATTAAACACAACACCAATAGGAAATACTCACTAAATTACTAATACTAACAACTATAATTTAGTAATATTTACAAATAGCAATGTACTCATATATTACTAAATGAGTTGCCAAGCGCAATTCTCGAGAGTTGTCGAAGGTTCTTACAAAATTAAGAAAGTAGCACAGAAAAGTGACAATTTTCTAAAAAAAAACAACGATTATTCCAACTTTACGTGTTTGACAGCTCATAAGACAGGCTAACATCTCGTCTGTCAGATCAGCTATTAAAAAAATATTTATATCAAACCATTGACGCATTGTATAACGTAAAAGAAGAAACCTTATTATATTTTCGTATGTTATTTATTGAGATAAAGAATTTCTATTTTCAGTAAAGGTTAGCAGAAAAAAAAACAAAACGAATTAAAAGAGAGAAAGCTATCCTTAACCCAACTCAGAATTATTTATCTTGTAATGTGTATACACAGAGCCGTGAGTGTCTCGAGTATAATTTGTACTATGTAACGAATAACTGCGGTAAAATTGTGGAAAAACGCTTTCACAATAAAATATTGTTCTAATACAAACTGTTTTATCGACAATAGAATGTAAAGTAAATGTAAAGTAAATATGACAGCCGCTCTGGTATAGAGGCACGCGTAGACCTTAAACACAGACTGCTATCTGAGATGCTCTTCGAAGCATCAAGCAATGGTGAAGAGACCAACTACGACAATATTTATGAGTACAATTACAAATATCCATTTTGTGCGGGAATCGAAACCGCGTGCCTAAAAGCTTCAGTACACTAGACCGGTAATCTTAAATACTAAAAACTGATATACATACCTCTTTTCTATGCCCTGTCCTATACCCAAAGGTTATCTGGAAGAAATCGCTCTTTTAGCGATAAGACCGCCTTTGTACATCATCCTTTAATTGTACTACTTTTATTTGTATCTTTTAATGGTGTGCATTAAAGAATATTACTATTATTATTATATTTGAAAATTGGTACATTATATGAAAAGTGTAATGAAACTTAACTGGGCTTTCTAAATAAATAAAAAGGGAGATATAAAAAATGAAATAATAAAAATGTTTATGTAAAAACCTTGGTCATAAATTACATATCGTGTAAGAACTTATCATTCTCAATCCGAAACTGTCTGAAAATCTGCATAACATGATTATTTTTAATCGAAATTAATTTATATTCTTATGAATGAAATGATTATACGTAAACTTTCATAACTTAGTATTAAACATAATTTTTCTAAAACATTAAATGAGTATGAATCATTAAGAATTAAGCCTCTAAAGTCCCTTCCTGACGCTTAAGCCTGCCGATAGTAGTTTAAGGGATTAGAATCAGAGCTTTGTCACGTAAAGGGTTGTTGATCAAACAATTACAGTAAGCGATCTTTTATCGCGAACTAATAGCTATCGGCTCAAAACTTTAGGGGTCATGAATTAAACAATTATAGTAATTTATTTTAGCACCAGTATATAGAACATTATAGATGAATGTCTTTTTTATACTACGAAGGTGGCAAACAAGCGTATATTAATAATAAAAGACAGTTACTATCTAAGAAATTTGCGTGTTCATTTCAGATGTCAGTTGTAAATTTTAGAACTATAGAATCGAATGGAACGTTAAAAATTGTTGCCAAATGTAAATTTTAATATACAAAACACCTTTTAGCAGTCCTGTAGAGGAGACGTTGGCCTTAAGTCTGCCGTGATGTTAAACGATTTAAATTATTATTATTATATATTGACGTGCAGGTAAATAGTGAAGCTAAATAGTAATGTTAAATTTATGGGTTATTTGAATCAGTTAGCTAAGAGCTAGCAGACTTTTAGAAGTTTTTACCAGCCCCTGACAGATATACATGGATGTGTTAAAACAAAATCAAAATAACACTTCAAAATCTAACAATTTTTTAATAAGTCCCTGTAGTTAGTCTTTAAAAAACACCCGCAAAATACTAAGCTTCACTCAGATATTGGCAAATCCTTCAGAGAGCCAAAGTAAAATAAGAAGAGGAAGAAGAAGAAGAATATTTTTGACAAGTAGTTTGAGAATGTTACCTACTAGAACCTTACGTAGGACTCATCTGATGGTAAGCGGTTGCCATAATATGCCATATAATAAACGTATTGCTGACCCTTCCTCTGATCCTCCCAGAAGCTCTGGCCATCCTTACTCGCCACAGAAATACAACACTACTCGTGAGCAGTGTTGTCAAGCAGTAATTTTGAGAGTGAAAATCAGCTTAGGACAAAATGTTAGTATGTTTGTTGTGAAAACTATACGGAGAGTTTTTTTTTTGAGTAAAGGAAATTATTGGACTCGAAGGAATAATAAATCTAATACTTAAAAGGTAATTGTAACTATAAAACAACAATTTCCAAATTTTATTCAAGTAGAAAAAATTATTTTATGTAAAAAATATATTTTATAAAAGTTTTGATGTTTTCACTATAATATATGATATAATGAACATTTATTAGCAACTTATAATATAATAATATTAATTAGATAAATTACATTAAACTAAAAAACCTTGAGTATATATATACATACATAACATAATAACTAAAAAATATTATTAAAAGGAGTCCCTTTAGGCAAGGTTCCGAAGATACTGGCAGCGTTCCTCCTTTGAATAGCTAGACTAATTCTTTGTCCAAAGTAGCTGCCAGCTCTTCGGTCTCCTGTGACGTCGAATAACCTTTTTGCTATTTCCTTAAAAAGTGTTATAGCACTAGGACCCCACGGACCAAGGGTCTCGACACCGAATGGGACAAAATCATATTCGGAGCCTAAACCCCTGTATTTGTCTGCTTTTGTTTTTTCAGCCGCTTCATATGCCGCACCAGCTCTGTTGTTGGTTCCATGTAGATGGGAAGAGACCAGCGTATCTGAACAGGTTGCATCCCATACCAGCACCCGGCCCATGTTCCATAAAATCAAACTCAATTAGTTCAAGTTTCCAAATTAGATATATTCATTATATTAAACTATTATCATTCACAGTGCTAGAGGATTTGAAAAAAATATTATTCTTAGCGTTATATTTTGCGAATTTTCAGCCCATTCGCTTGGTATGTATTTTCATTACAATTTAATAATCCCAAGACAGATTCAAGACTGTGCTTTTACTTTATAAACTAAAAACATTTATGTATAAAAGTTTCACTAAAAAGGTCGTCTTTCACCATATGTTCTAGGTCATAAAATGTAACGCAATACGGTTTTATTTCTTAAATCACTAAAATATTGCCCAATAGGCATAAAACCGGGATATATAACTTCGGTAACGATTTTTAGAAACCCATTATTGAAATCAGTTTTGTTCTAGAATGGTAATAAAAAGCTACCAGATGCAATAAATTTTTCATCTATTTTTTTCTTAATTTACCTTTTAAACACTTATTTGAAATCACAAGCGGTTTGTATTTCTTGATGGGAATTCACAAAAATGTAAGTGAAAAACTACCACTATAAGCTTACCATTTATTTTATGTGTATAGAAAATCCATACCGTCCATTCAGATTCACCACCACAGCCGGCACCAAACACCAGACTCGGAAAACAAATTATTTATTATTAATTTATTGTTTTCTTCAGATCCACACAACCTGACGTGGTTTGGAATGTTTTTCAGATTTAAAAACACGCGCAACAGATTCGGTTTTCATACAACATTTTCGAGTAAGTGCAATTTCAGGAAGTGGTGGCTCCTTAGGTTTGATTAAGGCGCAATTTGAGTCTTTTTATACTGTAAAATATTGTTTCATTTTTAACGCAAAATGTCGCGTACAAATATGAATATTTTTTTAATACTTATTTAACAGAAAATCTGAAAAATAACGAATGAAGTCGATATATTTGTTTGTATACATATGAACGGCAATAGCGCATAGGCAGGTTAAGCGTTATAGGCGCACATCAGTTCCAAACCCACGGTTTGGCAACGTCTTGCGTGAGCGGCATTCCTGTTTAGGTCCATTTCTTATTCGAAATCTTTTGTTTCACACATCGGCCTGTGTCAAAGTTTCTCTTTCGCAATTATTGAATACAGTGCTAGGAATCGTACTAAGCTTCGTTTCAAGGGGCGCAATCGCTGGCGCTCTACTCGTTACAACTTGACGCCAAATTTCATCATTCATTTATAGGTAATATAGACTATTATACAGGCATGGCAGAATAGAAAGAACGTAATGTATATATAATGTATATAAATAAATATAGATTTAAGATTACCTATGTAATTTTCGTGGAAGTGCACTGCACCAGCGCTCTTAGGATGAGCCGCCTCTGTTTGAAATATTCCTGTAATTTTCAGCCTTTATTAAATATAGTTGAGCACAAAGTTAAGACTTTAGAGTAGTTATATAAAGAATATGATATTGTTTGTGATTTTGTATTTACGTATTGGTTTAAAATAATCACTATCATGTGATCTATGACAGCATTAAAACTCCTCATGTTGTATAATAATTCATTTTTCATTCCACTCATAAGCCAAATTACATGTTGCTTGTCTACGAATTGTTTTAAAGAACCGATAACCGTTGGGTTAAATGCCGATGGGATTACGAATTTAGCCAAGGAAGTCCAGTCCTAGTAGTTTACTAGTTGGACAAAATATTATTAATATTTTTGCCGTATTTATTATTTTATTATTATTTATACTGAATCCAGAAAAAAGTCATCACCATGTTATATTTTACACTAAATACCAACGCCAATATCTCAGTTATGTAATCTATCGCTTAATACTCAAAGCTTATTATTACTAAGCAAGTTATGGCGTTGACGAATACAGAATTAAAACCAGATAATAATTATTGTTTTAACATTTAAATGTACCTAAGTATTGTTTTTTGTTATACTTACGTTAAAAATAATTAGGTAATGTTAATAGTGTACTGTGTGGCTACGGTACTCAAGAATATAGCCACCCCCTCTCTTCCCGTGGGTGTCGTAAGAGGCGACTAAGGGATAACACAGTTCTACAGCTACCACCTAGGAACTAAAAAATCCGACCGGTGGCGCGATAACCATCCAACTGCTGGCTTTGAAATACACAAGCCGAAGACGGGAAGCAGCGTATTCGGTGCGACAAAGCCAGTACTGCGGTCACCAATCCGCCTGCCCAACGTGGTGACTATGGGCAAAACACATGAGTTCACGTTATTTTTGGCGTAAACTTGTAGAGGCCTATATCCAGCAGTGGACTGTATAGGCTGTAATGATAATGATGAATAGTAGTAAAACGATTACCTATTATGGTACTACTAAAAATTTCTGACCTATTCTAAAGTATGGCGCCACCCTAAAGATTTTAAGGATATAAGTTCTACTCTTATACCTTTGTCAGCAATTTATTAGAATTGTAAATCAGAACAGACTGCTTTCAAACGATGCCTTTTCCGGCCCTTATTTTTTTCCTTATGTGCCTATCCTCAGCTTCTCGTATCCGCACACATCGGGTCAGCTCGAATTAATCTCAGTTGTTGATATACATTTTCCGGATTGTATCAACAAATCTAACATAAGAATTTTCTGAAAGCACTAAAATGTCATTTAGAATTCCTTCCAAAATATAAAAATTGTCTTACGTTGTTTTTCTTTCACAGATAAACACAAGTACAAATTAGTACTCAACATTTATAATCCTCCAGCAGTTTTTTTGCCAGCATCTCTAATAGAACGTAACTAGCACAGTACAACGTAATATGTCACAAACAATCTAACTCTTAGCTCAATCGTCACATTGGCCTTGTCTCGTAGCACGAATAATGTAATAATTTAAAAAATACGACGAAAATATTTGTGGCTAATTAATGGAGTTGAAAAGTTTGATATGGGAATATAATCTATATATTAGCAGCATTTTATACATAGTCCAATACAAACTGATATATACATGTAAAAATGCTTACATTATATTCGGATTGAATCCTCAAAATTGTGACTTCATCTGCTCTACAATGTACTTAAAATATATAAACGAAAAAGTTTGATAGATATCAGTGTCGAAATTTCGGTAGAGTTTTTTAGTCAGGTGATCTATGAGTCAGGTCTTTTCGATAAGTTAAAATAGTTTCCGTCTGAAACGAAGTATCTATATGCCTGCTGAAGTTTTAACACGTTTCGCGTCTGGGACTCTCGGTAGCTTATTTTTACTCTATCCGATGTCTGAATATTCGAAGATATAAATACAAACTTTTTAGTATCATTTCTTTTATTTTCGCTACATTAATGTTTCGTTTCACAACGCAATTTAAATAACGACTGATTCTGCAAATTAAAAAATTTTATACAACGCCACGCTAATTGATTTATTTTATCTATAAATAATAGGATGTTATAGTATGCGTAGTTACACAGATAAACAAAAAAAAAATCGGCTATTCTTTATTTTTCTTTTCACTTTATACGTCAATTTCACCTTTATATAAAATACACTCAAAATTTGTTGAAATGTAAAAGCAAGCAAGTACATTTACTTACTATGCATAGGAATCGCTAATACGCAAATATCTCAGTATGTATTGATTTATCATATATAATTCCATATTAAAATAATTTTGAGTACACACACATATATATATATACTAGCTGTGCCCGCGGCTTCGCCCGCGTTGAAATCAGTGTGTCACAAAGTTTTCCCGGCACACTTCCAGTTAAACTCTCATTATAATCGGCTTAGCCGTTCCGTAAACCTTCCTCTTGAACCGCATAAAAATCCATTCAGTAGATTTTGAGGAAATCGATCACATACACTTTTCGGGACTTTGTTTTATAATACACTAACTGTTGCCCGCGACTACATCCGCGTGGTTATGAAGATGTGATTACTATTAAGATGTTTAACGCATTTTTTTTATTTCAGTCACTTGAAATGCTTATCACACTGAGTAACTTTTTAAAAGGCACAATTTAGTATAATTTAATACTTGTTTTTATAAAACCTCTCTATACACCACATTTTTAGTTTTATTTTCAGGCTGCAGTATAAATAACCTATCAACGAATTTATATAACTGCTGTATATGTTTTATACAAACTATCAACCCCAATTAAACCCCCTTAGTGGTGGAATATCGCTAAATCTCTCTACTCTACTACTATCTTTATCCATCCTAGATGGATGGACCTTCCAGCTGTTTTTGGGTTCTCGTGATGAGTGAGTCAGTGACCTTTCTCTTTTATATATAAATATTACGATGTATTATTTGGACACCTCCTCACCATCTATAGAGCATATATTTTAAATTTCAAGTCTCTTACTTCAAAGACATAGAACTTTCATACAAATTTCCAACGCCCGTTTTATCTCCTTAGGGGCCGAGTTTCGTAAAATCCGTTCTTAGCGAGCGTCTACGCCCTATAAGAAACCAACCTGCCAAATGTCAAATTTGTAGCTGTTATAGTTTCGGAGGTTTTGTGATGAGTGAGTCAATCTACCATCCCCCGTTTCAACCCCAAAAGGGAGGTTATTTTTAAAGATAAATTATTTGTACACTTTCTCATCATCTATAGAGCATACATTTTAAATTTCAAGTCTCTTACTTCAAAAACATAGGACTTTCATACAAACTTCCAACCCCCGTTTTACCCCTTTAAGGGTCGAGTTTCGTAAAATCAGTTCTTAGTAGATGTCTACGCCTTATAAGGAACCTACTTGTCAAATATCAAATTTGTAGCTCTTATAGTTTCGAAGATTTTGTGATGAATGAGTCAATCTACCATCCCCTGTTTTAACCCCAAAAGAGAATTTATTTCTAAAGATACATTATTTGGATACCTCTTCACCATCTATAGAGTATACATTTTAAATTTCAAGTAGCTTACTTCAAAAACATAGGACTTTCATACAAACTTCCAACCCCCGTTTTACCCCTTTAAGGGTCGAGTTTCGTAAAATCAGTTCTTAGTAGATGTCTACGCCTTATAAGGAACCTACTTGTCAAATATCAAATTTGTAGCTCTTATAGTTTCGGAGATTTCGTGGTGAGTGAGTAAACCTACCATCCCCCGTTTTAACCCCAAAAGGGAGTTGATTTCTAAAGATAAATTATTTGGACACCTTCTCATTGTCTATAAGGCATACATTTTAAATTTCAAGTCTCTTACTTCAAAATCATGGGACTTTCATACAAACTTCCAACCCCCGTTTTATCCCCTTAGGGGTTGAATTTCATAAAATCCGTTCTTAGCGGATGTTTACACTCTATAAGGAGCCTTCCTGCCAAATTTCAAGTTTGTAGGTGTTATAGTTTCGGAGATTTCGTGATGAGTGAGTCAACCTACCAAACCCCCAATTCAACCCCAAAAGGGAGTTGATTTCTAAAGATATATTATTTGAACACCTTCTCATCATCTATAGAGCATACATTTTAAATTTCAAGTCTCTTACTTCAAAATCATAGGACGTTCATACAAACTTGCAACCCCCATTTCACCCCCTTAGGGGTCGAGTTTCGTAAAATCCGTTCTTAGCGGATACCTACGTCTTATAAGGAGCCTACCTGCCAAATTTTAAGTTTGTAGGTGTTATAGTTTCGAAGATTTCGTGATGAATGACCTTTCGCGTTTATATGTAATATATATATATATATACATGATTCATTTTGTTATATTCACTTTATTACTTATTCCGTTGAATCTATTTTAGGATAGAGTACCGAAATGGTTGAGTAAATAAAACGTGTAGAACATAAATAAGGGACGCTATCAACTCTGATCGAGGGTATCTCAATTTCGTAATGTATATTATCGTACGAAGGTTCTCCATATATAATACAGAAAGAAAATATATTGATAATTTTTTAATTATTTTACCCTCTTGATACTTTAAGGCTTAGTGTAAAATCCGCTACTATAGCTGAAATTTCTTAAAAGCTTGAAATAAATAATTCTCCGTTTTACCTTGACTCTGTCATTTGGGTAGATGTTTACAAATATATTCAAGGTATCAAATCTAACGCTATTGGTTCTGATGAAGTGAGCCGTAAGATGATAATTTTATCCATTAAAACATTTCTTCCTATTCTGTGTAATATTTTTAAACACTCTTTCATCTAATACTTTTCCTGACTGATGGCGTCTCGCATATTATAATCGCTGTTCCTAAAGTTTTCAACCCAACCCTTGTTAATACATACATTATAGACCTATTTTTGTGCTACCATTTCTGTCTTAAAGTTCTTGAACGAATCGTTTATGAAAAAATTACGCGCTTTATGAAAAAATTACGTCCTTTTCAGTCTGGTTTCCGCCCTGTGCATAGCACTGTCTCGGCTCGTGTTAAAATTTGTGACAATATAAGATACCTTTCGTTTGTAAACAAGATACCATTATAGCTTTGAAATAAATAGAACTTTCAAATAAATTTAACAAGGTTGGCCTTGACATTCTTCTTGCAATTATTGAATAGATAACTTTATATAACTAATATACATAGCTACATGGTTATGTGCAAGTTGAAAAACATTACGAGACTTGATAAAATCTATTATCGTAATTAGGAATATTTGTTAAAAATACATATTTATAGTTTAACTGATTAGTATATTATAAATGTTTTATTTGCCATTAAAACCATTTGTCGACTTATTTGCAGTCTTTCAACGATTTGTCTAACTATAATTGTGTTGTGTCGCAAACTAACAAAACGAATTTAATTTACATCAATAGGGTAATACAACGTACGAGGGTAGACGAAAAAATACTCAATAAAATTATTATTGATAGTTAAAAAAGTAAACGTTACGTCTTGATTTAATTTAAATGGGACCTCACGACAAAGACTAGCTTTTAATAAAAAAAGCAATCATTTAAATCGGCATACCTAGGAAAAATTTATGAGACATTATAACCACCTAGTAAAAAGTCCGCCAACCCGCATTGGAGCAGCGCGGTGGATTAAGCTCTGATCCTTCTCCTACATGGGGAAAGAGGCCTATGCCCAACAGTGGGATATTACAGGCTGAAGCGAAGTAAAAAGTGATGAAATTGTATAATAAACAAACAAAATATAGTCGAATTGAGACTTTCCTTATTTTTAAAAGTAGGTTAATAATAATGAAAATAGGCTTTTTTTAAATATAATAGTTTTTATTTAAACGTATATGCTAGCTGTTTTTCACAGAGTGGTGCTATTCCTTCAAGTACTTTAATCACTGACACAGCCCGTTGACCTGTGAAGTGCGATATGACATCAGAGTAACGAGTAAGTACGTAGGTACGTGAAGTGAGTGGCTCCTTTAACGCTTCACTGAATTTTTATGCATCTCCGCTGAAAATAGATCATTTTTAAAATGTTTTATAATTTTTTTATATGAAATTTATCGAGTAGAGTTTTTCACATATTGGTTTTATATATTAGTGTATGTGGGTGCAAAATTGCGAATATAAATTTCCATTAGTCAATAATGTCATTTCATTTATAGAATTGGTAAATATAAACTTAATATTTGTAATAGTTATACCAAGTTTTATTTTATTGGAATTTCCTCTTAAGAAACGATAGAAGGTCTGTGGTATAAAAAAAATATGGGGAGTGAATTCGTGTTTTTTTTTTTAAATATATAACAAGGTCGGCAAAAAAACGTATGGCTCACCTGAAGCGATTACAGTAGCTTATACATCTCATATCATCATTCTTGGGAGGCAAATCTCTTCTCCTTAATACAGATAGCTCAGCTACCTAGCTAGGAGAAGTAGAGATCAAAATAGTAATTGCTTTCAAATTAAACCTAGAAACTGATTGTTCCTTTTTTGTCACTTGTTACTTGAATATGTTGTGTAAATACGGAAATAAAAATATTTAATTTAAAAAAAAAATATTTAATTTAAAAAATTTATTTAATTTATACACATACACACTTCAGCCTATCGCAGTCCACTGCTGGACATGGGCCTCCCCAAGTTCGCACCAGACATCCCGGTCTTCCGCAATCCTCATCCAGCCTACACCGGCAATCTTACGTACATCGTCGGTCCAACGGGCCGAAGGACGTCCCACACTGCGTTTGCGAAGACGCGATCTCCACTCTAGGACCCGTCTACTCCAACGGCCATCGGTCCTGCGACACAGATGACCAGCCCACTGCCACTTCAACTTGCTAATTCTGTGGGCTATGTCAGTTACTTTCGTTCTCTCGCGGATAGTCTCATTTCTAATCCTATCTTTGAGAGAGACCCCAAGCATAGCCTGTTCCATTGCACGTTGAGCGACTTTAAGTTCGTGGACAAGTCCCTTCGTCAGTGTCCACGTCTCGGCTCCGTATGTTAGCACAGGCAGGACGCATTGCTCGAAAACTTTTGTATTCAAGAATTGCGGAATCTTCGAAGTGAAGACTCGACGGAGTCTGCCAAACGCCGCCCAGCCCAACCGAATCCTCCTATCGGCCTCCTTCTCGAAGTTGTTGCGGCCTAGTTGGATAGTATGGCCTAGGTAAATATAATCCTACAAGCTTATACACATCTGCAACACCAAAAGCATCGCAAGCGCATTGCCGACCCTATTCCCAATTCCCCCAGGAGCTCTGGTCACCTTACTCGCCAACAGGAACAGAACACTGCTTGAAAACAGTATTATTTAGCTGTGATCTTCTGTAAGGTTCGAAACCAGAAATTATCTGGTGTGCCCTACCTCAGTTTGAGTTTGTAAGCAGTGTCGCTACGACCTGTCCCGAGGGTGACGTTTTTACCACATAACATCTCTTGCGAGAAAGAGAAGAATATAATTTTAAAAATGACAAGACATTCAATGACAGATCTAAGACAGTGTAAACAAATTATTAAAAAAGAGTAACTTACCGTTGTATATTGGCTATTTTTAATTGTGGCCGAAGACGGGCAGCAGCGTCTTCGGTGCGACAAAGCCAATACAGCGGTCACCAACCCGCCTGCCCAGCGTGGTGACTATGGACAAAACACATGAGCTCACGTTATTTTTGGCGTAAACTTGTGGAGGCCTATGTCCAGCAGTGGACTGCATAGGCTGTAAAGATTGATAATGATTAATTAATTGTCTTATTGAAGTAAAACCTACATTTGGCGCACCGCACACACATTTTTTGTACTTGGCTGATCTGTCACGCTCTGACGTGAAAGGCTCGATCGGGTGAACTTGAGGCCACCAAATGTACAGCGAGAGAAATACAGTTTATATAATATATAATGTTAGATAATACATATTTAAATATATATAAATTGATTGCAATTGCCAATGAAGTTTTCACTTCTGCCGTGTGCTCTTAAGTACACACTCTATTTTTTATATTGTTACGTCATGCTCCACAGAATATTCTACATATTATTATCTTTACTTTTTTGTATTTAAATAAAATATTAATATCATAGTATACACGAGTTTCTTTCCTGTATTAATAGAAAGCATGTTCTGAATAAGTAATAAAAAGATGTCAATATTTACCAACCCTTTGCGAACGAAAGTAAATTCCATTCGTGTTATTGGTTATCGAGGTATCATTAGAAAGTCAATAAAAGTCTGAAAGTAAGGATAGACTCAAGGACTTATTGGTTCAAGACTATACACTAAATGTGGAACTAAATTCTTATATTATATTTTAGTTTTAGTTGAAGAAGCTTTGTACCTCTTTCTATGTAGTGACTGTTATATTGTCAATATATAGTCAAGCATATTTTTAAAGAAAACCCTATTAGAATAAAATTACAGAATAAATTACATTCTAATTTTTAATCATGTTCGATTTCATTATCGATCATTACGATGTAAGCTAATAAACAATAAAATCCTAAGTAATGAGAAGTTTTAATGATAGATTAACATATCATCCCACGGAAAAATCCAAAACGTAGGTGTAATGAATTAAATAAACAATTACTTAGAAAACCTGAGGTTACTGGAAGAGATTGCTTAAAGCAATAAGACCGCCTTTGCATGCTGTCATTGTAACTACTTTTTGTTTAATTTTATTTCTGTTCTGTTGTTTTTTTTTTTGTTTTTTTTTACTACGTAAAAGTGTTTGATTATATGTATGCAAGAAGTAATAAATAAATAAATAAAATAAATAAAACCAGAAAGAAAAAATATATTTGGTAGGTACATATTTTATCAGCTTTCTATTACTTTTTATTAAAACAAATTTGTTACCAGTCGCATCAGGTATTTCATATCGAGAAATGAATTAAATTCATTTTTGATATTCAAATGTTTCAAACTATCGTCATATATTTATTCTAATAGAAAGTAAATTTAATATTACGTACACTGCACAACCAATAGCTACCAAATTCATTTTTAAAATAAGTAGTTTTTATTTACCATATATTTCATATTTATGTTTTAAATTGCATATACCAATACATATTGTACGATCAATGTACTTACAACTTCCCGTTGACGCAGTTTGTAGTGGCCCTGTTTTCTGTTCCGAGGGTTGTGGGTTCGATTCCCGCTATCCCTTCTATACATGTTTGGTGCTTTAACTTTTTATTTACTTAATTTAAAATGACTTGAAAACTATTATGTACTTATTTAACAAATTTGAATTACACAATTATATATCGTTGGTTTCATTTCGTTTACTATTGACCAAATCTTTATTTTTATTTCAAAACGTTTTGCATACATAAATATATTATTCAAAAGTGCGTGCGTACAAAGTGCACATGTTATATGTGTAAATCTCGTTTATATTTATACAAAACTAAGGCTCTAGATTTGGTTCCAGTGCCATCCAGTTAGTTTGCAATGCAATACTATCGATATTAATGTAACAACCTTTGTAGTTTCTATAGGACACGCTTGGTGGCTCTATCTATCAAAAACAAGATTAACTGGTGTTCGACAAAAACGTTGGCGTTTCATCAAAACATTGCACATTTCATCCGTAAAAAATTTTAAGCGCCTTAAGAAGTTTCACTTCAAAAATGTGGACGGATGATTCTCATTTAAGCTTTATGAATAAAAACTTTATTTAAATTATGCAAACATAAATTAAGGTATATACATACTATTTAAAAATATCACTTCAGAGAAGTTCAATTAATTCTGTCACTGAATTTACGCAAACGAAAATGTGAATATATGTATATAATGGCTGAGCTCGCGACTACGTCCGCGTGGAATTTAACAAAAAAGTTATTGTTCAGTTCGCAATTATAAAATAAATAAATTTCTAAAATAAAAGTTGCCTAAGTTACCCTTTACTGCATCGGCTATCTGCCAGTGAAAGTCCCATCAAAACTAGTCCAGCCGTTTCAGAGATTAGCCGGAACAGACAGACAGATAGACAGACAAAAACTGTTAAAAAATGTTATTTTGGTATACACGCGTTTGACGACACGCTGGCGCAGCGGTCACAATACTGGCTATTGCGCTGGCGGTCGCGGGGTCGATTCCCGCTCACGAAAGATATTTGTACTGACCATATTGGTGTTTGTCGTGATCTGGGCGTCTGTGCTTGTGTATTGTGTATTGTATGTGTTTCCGGACCCCCGACACAGGAGAAAATCCTACTGGGGGCCGTTGAGTGTGAAGCGACTATTTATTTGTATACGTACCGTGTATACATCCATAAGAATTTAGTAATAAGCAGTTATCTTAATATTACAAACAGACACTCCAATTTTAATTATTTGTATAGATACATATTTGAAGCGAGTGAAATTCAACATGCAGTAATTTATTCCCGAAAATGCATATCGAGCACCAAACTGATTCAAGAATTGATTAAATGTATATATGTATATATTATATATTTTAAAAGACCTGTGGGTACATACACTTAAAATTAATAATTATATCGTAAATTTCGTTTTGTTATATGACCGCCATTGCACATTCGTTGTAACACCTTTCTGTTTCTGTTCCTGTTCCAAAAATGTGCGCAATAAAGTATTATATACTAATGAGCGACAAGATATAAGCTAAGCCGTAGTAAAGTGA
This sequence comes from Melitaea cinxia, assembly GCF_905220565.1. Lineage (NCBI taxonomy): Eukaryota > Metazoa > Arthropoda > Insecta > Lepidoptera > Nymphalidae > Melitaea > Melitaea cinxia. The sequence continues at coordinate 7,083,424 of NC_059412.1, forward strand.
CTCTACTGATGCATAGAGGAAAATATTTTGTTCAAAATCTGGAATAGTCCGAATTTATTTACATTACGCTTCAGCCTGTAATATCCCACTGGTGGGCATATGCCTCTTTCCATAGTAGGAGAAGGATCAGAGATTAATCCACCACGTTGCTCCAATGCGGGTTGGCGGATATATTCCCTACTATGAGTAGCGATCGCTATCAGGTGTACATGATAACAACCGGCTCCGACGGCTTAACGTGCTCCACGTACCCAAAGCCAAAGTAAAGTAAAAGTGCTCTCAAATATCTGTTTTCTGTGATGTTTTTTTCTGTTGTGTTACGGTATAGTAATGTTCGTGACGTTGCAGACGTCCATAGAAAATGGTTACCATGAGGCGGAACCTATTTTTGCTTTCCACCCAAGTGGTTTAAAAAGCCGCTAGATAGAATTAAATTGATATTCTTTTTCTTAACGAGAAACGAATGGCTACACACCATGAAATATAAGTCTCTTTACTGTACATGATCCGATCCTTCTCCTACATAGAAGAAGAAAGAGAGGCCTATGTCTAGTAGTGGGACGTTACGGACTGAATCATTACTGTACGTATTCTTACGTGTACATATGTCTCAAACAAAGAGTTTATAAGAAAGTGTATGTATATATGTACATATGTACGCACGTAAGAGGTAATACTTCATTGACTAGCTAACTTCATTACTTCACATCGCAAACTTCTTCTTAGTTGACCAGCTAACTTCAGGGTGTTGGTTTTTTTAGTGACGGCGTGCGCGCGCACCGTAAAAATTCACTCTCATCATTTTTCCTTAACACGTCAAAAAAGTATCTTTACTCCAAATTGCAAATGTTTTTTAACATTTGTCAAAACTCTCGTTTCTCAAAAAGATTCTTGCTGTTAATTTTTTTTTCTGTCTTCTACAATTTCGTTTTCTATTTCGTTTATATTTTCATTCTATTTTAGATAAAACTATTTGAAACATATTTGTATTTTAGAAGCGACTCTCGATTCTTCCAACATATGTATGCAGTTTTATTGTTATCATCTGTGTACCTGCTTATTTTCTCGAACACAATTTCCTTTTATTGACATAAGATAACTTAAAATAGTTTTTATTTTTCTCTAAACTTTTCTTTAAAATTGTTCTAGCGATTTGTTAACTAGTTCTGACATACTCTTAAAAGGATGAAATTTTTTTAGAATAATAGTAAACACTATTGGCTAATTAAAAACGGATTTCACTTCTCAAATTCTTAACAACTTTTATACAGAAACCGATCAGTTAGATGTCATAAGATTTAATAAATATGTGATAATTTCTTCAAATATATAATTTTAAACATTATAAGAAAGAATATATTTCATAAAATATATGTTACATCAGATGTATAACTTTTTTAATAAGACACTAATAAGGTTCGTCATATTAATTATTTATCTATGTCGACAAAAAATATTCATCATTAAATATATTACAAACAAAGCAAAAAGATAGTTTCAGACAGTGAAGTACAATGAGCGGACTTATGGCTAAGATTGATTATTGATATATACATAAATACGCAAGCTTTTACTTTATATTTAATTTATAGGATTTAATAAGATAAGCAAGTATTTTAATTCAATATTGGTATAGGAGATCCAAAGGCGACATTAATTAAGATAATCTCTTTAAAATAGTTTTGTTTATGTTTATCGAGGACTTTTTCCGAAGTCTAAGTTTAATCTTAAATTAAATTATGTGGTAATTCAAAATATATAACAATGATTATTTTCAGTACCACGTAATACTATTTGGTAACATGATAAGCGCGTTATTAAAAGAAGAATTTTCGCAGTAGATTTTTTTAAGCAGCGAAGCCCTTATGAACGTTATTTTATCTAAGACTGTATAAAACTGTTAGGGAATGGCATTTGGCCAATAAAGCGGTTACGCCAGCTGCGTCCCTTAGTTATAACTTAGTCTGGAAAATAGCCAAGATTCAACAGACATCCATTGAATCTTGGTCCGGCTCATGCTTGTCTCCCTACGCTATGTCACGTTTATAGCAGTAAATATTCAAATTATGTAAAAAGAAATAAAAAATATAAGGAGGAATAGGAGCGATAACCACAGTAACAGGCTTTTGAGTAAGCAGTCGGGGTTCGATAGCCGCTCGTAACAATTTTTGTATAGGTCTTACAGAGTTTGTCATGGTCTGAACATTTGTTTTGTTTCAACACCTTCAACGTAGGATTTTTGTTGTTGTTATCATTACAGCCTATACAGTCCACTGCTGGACATAGGCCTTCACAAGTTTACGCCAAAAATAACGTGAACTCATGTGTTTTGCCCATAGTCACCACGCTAGGAAGGCGGGTTGGTGACCGCAGTACTGGCTTTGTCGCACCGAAGACGCTGCTGCCCGTCTTCGGCCTATGTGTTTCAAAGCCAGCAGTTGGATGGTTATTCCGCCATCGGTCGGCTTCTTAAGTTCCAAGGTGATTGTGGAACCTTATTATCCATAAGTCGCCTCTTACGACACCCACGGGAAGAGAGGGGGTGGCTAAATTCTTTAGTGCCGTAGCCACACAGCACATTTGCCGTTGTTAATAATAATAATAATAAATATTTACACAATACACACACGGTCGTCTGTTCCTAAAGTAAGCAACTTAATGCTTGTGTTATAGGTAACAGCCGACTGGTATAGCTACATATATATATATATATATATTGGTAAACATACTGATAAATAATACATATATCAATGTATAACTTTATATTTATATTACACGGGTGGGAATCGAACCCACAACCCTCGGAGCAGAAATCAGGGTCACTACTAACTGCGCCAACGGGCTAGTCAAAATATAATAATAATTCGAAAGTATGAATTACGATTCCGAAATATGGTGTCTTTCTCCTGGAGCTTATTACATCTGAATAGTTTACTTGTGTTTTATGTGTCTTGGATACATGACACTTTTCTTTATTTTTAATGCTAGATTTGGTTTTTTGGATTTGATTTTGGTTTCCTTTGTCAATATGTTCTTAATGACATAATTTTTTGATCAACCAATGCAGATTTTCCCGTTATAATAAAGTTAACTGGTCTGGTTTTCTTTATGAGTAATATAAGAGACTTTTTCATAACCACAAAGTTTCTAAATTTGGTATATATGAAAATCGATAAACTAATTATGCGAGTACAGAGTCGCATCCTTTTTAATGCTTAACTTGGAAGTATCACTTACAGTAAACAACTAATAGTTAAAAAACTTCATGAAAGACTATCTAATTAGGAGATTTATTCGTTCTTCTGTGTCAACATATTCTTTCCTTAAGCCGCAATAAGAGAACAAAAAAAAAACGAAAACAAATATTAACAATAACAATTAAGACTCAAAAGGGAATAAGATAAATATTTTGATTTTAAGAAAATATTAATATTGAATATTTTTAAGGAACTACGGACACGGACAATCTTTACGATGAGTTTGTTTAATACTTTGTACAAGAATCTCGTGAAATGAAGAAATGGGAAAATTAGATTTTTTTTGTACATTGTACAGTAGGGGAAAATGAGCAAGTGATCCTATGGCGTCCTATTACATTACCGAAGTTATCTTTGTATTTCAGTGGGTATAACGGCCTATCTGACTGACATGCAGTGCTATAGTACCATCACTTCACGGTGTGATGAATAAATTCATTTCCCTTCGTTAATAAAACGTAATTAATATTATAGTATACCCAAATGTTCCGATCCTTTGTGAGTTTGTCATATGCATGAAACACATTTTTTTTTATGAACAACTAGGTTGGCTAACAAGCACACGGCCCTCCTACAGCTAAGTGATTGCTGTAACCCATAGACACCTGCAAGAACAGAAGCATTGTCAAAGCTGCTGACCTTACTCCTTTCCCTCCCCAGAGGCTCTGGGTACCTTACTCACCACAGGAATACAATACTAGTAGAGTGAAGCATTATTTAGCTGTGATCTTCTTTAAGGTTTAACGACGTGTTAGCGCAGCGGTCACGGATTCAATCCCCGCACATAGCAAACATTCGTATTAGCCATACAGATGTTTGTTGTGTTCTGGGCGTTTCTGTTTGTGTACTGTGTGTGTTTCGAATCCCTAACACAGGAGAAAATAAAAGAAAAAGGCGCTTATTATTAGTTTTAAAGTGTTGTACTTTCCCAAACAGGTTGCTCCAGATTTTGAGCAGGACACTTCCAAAATGTCAGAAAGTCTCAATAGATTCTGTAAGATAATTAAATATTTAAAGTCCAATATTTACGTTGGATCTTTAATAATGTTATAATTGTGTTTGCTCACAAATGAAAAAACCGACTTCAATTACATCGACAAGTAATACAACGTAAGTAAGCGAAAAAAATTAACAAACGCACTAGTCGTCACAACGATTTTCGAGGGTTTCTCTCGATTTATCTGGGATTCCTTCATAAGATCCTAGTTTCCTTATCATGGTACCAAACTTGAGATATCTCCTTTCCACAAATAAAAAATTATCAATATCGGCTCATGAACGACGAAGTTATCCCCGAAAATACATAAATATATATACATATATATACACCGTCGAATTGAGTAACCTCCTCCTTTTTTGAAGTCGATTAAAATTACAATCACTGTAAGAAAGTAAATGAATAACGTTAATTACCACAAAATTACTTTGTGAATATTTTAATTAACAAGTGAATCCGCAAACCAATTTTACTACGAAACGTTCATATATTCTCATAATTAATGATGAAATGAGCGCCAAATCCACGCCATTTTGAGAAGCAAATACTATATTAAATTAACCATATTAGCCTCATGTATTATTGAGTGTACCGCAACTACCTGTAAGTATGATTAGTTCTTAAATTGCGAATTTTAAAATAATTATCTCTTAATATTGTAAAATTTCAAAATAAATATGTATCGAGTTTAAGAGATAAATAAAAATATTTAAAAACAAACAAGGTACTTTTATAGCCAAATGAGTATTGAATAGGAGCATAAATCTATTCAGTCTAACAAATATTTTCTTTTTTATATTACGTTCAATCGTTTCATTGAAAAGATTCCAAGCAATAAATATTTCTTATAAATATTTTTTTTTGTTTTCCACCAATCAATCATTAAGTCATAGCTCGTTTTTCCATTGCTGTCAGTTGAAAGATTTGAATCTGACAATATGCGTATGAACATACGCATTAAAAAATCATACGTCGTCATCATTAAAACTAGTCCTTCCCTATTTATGAAACAATTGCACTATTTCCTACATTTTTATACTTTAACGAAGTTAATCTTGGCCGACTTCCTTACTTCCTTTGTGTTTTCTCTATTGTTTAACTTTGGCGAAATTATCTGTCCTATCTTGGAAATAAAAGTCAATACATACAATGAATTAACTTATATAATAAAAGATCGTTTTTTTTTTTTAAATATAGTAATTGATAATAACTACACTAAGCTGGACAGAGTTTTAAATTACAAATCAACTCTATAGGGAAATTAAACTGTACACCGATCTATAAAATTAATTTTTTACGTCTAAAAATATGGTGATTACTATTCAGAGGTTGGCGTAAAGGCATTAAATATCAAATTCACTGCATAAGCCATCGATCAATCTGACAGATGAAACAACGAAGAGGTTTGTATCAAAAACAGTTCTATAATATTCTTGTAACAGACATGAGTACCGGCGGTTTACAAAAAAAAAGGTATATATCACTCACTTCACTCACCTCAGCCTATCGCAATCCATTGCTAGACATACGCCTCCACAAGTTCGCGCCAAAAGTGGCGTGAACTCATGTGTGTTGCCCATAGTCACTACGCTGGGCAGGCAGGTTGGTGACCGCACGGCTGGCTTTGTAAGACCGAAGGCGCTGCTGCTAGTCTTCGGCTTGTGTATATCAAAGCCAGTAGTAGGATGGTTATCCCACCATCGGTGGGCTTTTTAAGTTTCAAGGTGGTAGTGTATAGTGGAAGAGAGGGGGTGCAAGCACACAGCGAGCCCTCTACCCCATAATAATTAATTATACAAGAAAGACATCGTTACCGTTAAAAATCATTCTATGTAAATTAACAATCTACAACGTTATTGTGAATTTAAAAAAATTTACAGTAGTATTAAAGATAAGAGTTTCATCAAGATTTTTTTTTTCTTAATACAAGAGAAAATGTTTAAGAAGCTAACAGGGATGTGCTAAACTCATAGCGAAGTTTATCTTTTAAACACCCATAAAGTGGCTTTCAAAGTCCATTCCCATATTAGCAAAGTTTGACGCATCATTCTGAGATGGTTAGAAGTGTATCGTAGATTTAATGGAAGACGTGCTTTGATTGATACTAAAATTAATACGAAATATGCTTATAACATTTACTTTTAACCTGTTTTTCATTACATTGTCCTTAGTTTCAGATATACTTTAGCTTGACTGCTAAAATATTTAAAATAAATATAAAAGAGACAAAAACAAACAGTTTTATGTTAGTGAAACAAAGATGTAAAATTGATTTTGTAATAGTAGTTTGTAATGATTCTAGTACTTTTTAACACTCACTTAACGCTTTCCAGATAATTTATTTTACTTAGGAACTGAGTAATAATGTTTATTTTAGAAAATTTATACAAACACATATTTTTTTTACTTCTTATTTTTATCGTTTAAGTTAATTTTAGTCTGGATGAGAATTAAAAGAATCGCATGTAAGCGATACTATACATCATTAACTCTATAAATTATTTATTAGGCATCAAGAAATACAATACACAAAACAAATAATGGAGTCTTCTTATCTATGAACAATTTAAGGTCCTGTCCTTATTTGGTTATTAGTTAAAACTAAGACCGTATAGGTTTATAAAGTCAAAAGTTTGTGGGAATAGATGGATTTTTGTTACTTAACTGAGATAGGGCACAGCCGGAAAATTCCTGCTCAAAATATTTTGCAGCCCGACTGGGGAAGTACCTCGACTTTACAGAAGATCACAGCTAAATAATGGTATGTGTTCCTGTTGGTGAGTAAGGTGATTGATTATATATATATCTCTTGGTCGCGGGGATTTTGGATAGAGTCGGCAACGCGCTTGCGATGCTTCTGGTATTGCAGACGTCTATAAGCTACAGCGATTGCTTACCATCACGTGAGCCGTAAGCTTGTTAGCCGACCTAGTTAAAAAAATAATCTTTCGAGCAAAAACTAATTTTCTAATCTGTAATAAAACTTGGTATGCAAATAGCTGGAGATCCAGAACAAAATACATGCTGATTTTTATCCCGATGTTTCCACGGGATCTGAATTTTACTTTTGCTACGTTATTGTTATTATATAGCCTATTAAATTTAGGCCAGTGATTTATTACAAGGTCTACTCTGCCGTTAGAGCGTGGTTCGTTAAAAACAGATCACGTTCGTGTGAGATTACCACTTAAGGTTTGTATTTAATGCTCCTTTTTACACTCGGTAACGAGATATTGGTCGTAAAAGATTTTTTTTTTATTAACAGTTTCATATTCAGGGTCTAAGTTAGGTTTTCATAGAAGTTGGTCCTTGAAAATTCTCGGCTTTCTTTTGTGTTGAACATATCCATCTCAGAGAAATGTCTAATACCCTTAAATATTTTGTCTATAATGATGAATGTTATCTAATATACATACTTTAGTCCTAGTATACACATATATACTCAACGTCTAGAACATAGTAAGACATAGATTTTAATTTAAAGAATATTTTCTTTTATATCTTCATAGAACCATGAAACTAAGCCACAGTTAATTTGACGTCTTAGTAATCAACGATCTGCTACATAATTATATTACAAAATGAACTAAGAACTAAATCGTGTTAACCTTAATAAATTTAAGACAAGGTCAATATAATAAAAAGTTTTGTTATAAAATTTGTTCAAATTTACGAAAAACTTGCCTAATGTTTTTATCAGATATAAAACGGCCATTCTCCGATTAGCAAATTTTTCGTGTCCGGGCTTGTTTAAATCGTAATATCATAATATTCAATCATGCACTTTTTTATATATTTTAGATAGCATCCGTACCTAGCTATAAAAAAAATATTGGCTTCTGTTTTAAGTAATTAAGACTAAATTAATTTAACTTATGTTCAAAAAACCTCTGTTCTCTAATTACCGTGGCGTGTCCGCACACCAACTTAATCTTAAAAATTGCTTGTAATTTTTATAGCGTATAGATTTACTTTGATCCGTTCAACGTTTTAAACGATATTAAGCAGCGTGTATCGCATAACAAAATATCAACTCAATAGGACCATTCTACAAATAATTATTATGAAGTAATCGTATGTCCAATGGAAACTTCTAATTACCGTAACATCTGCTGTTCTCGAGTGCACATCCCTAAATAAAAGTATTTGGCACATCACTACCGTACGCATCGTGTCTCCTCAGTGTGTACCGAGGTCCATCAGCAGTTGTATGACTCTCATGTTAGTGTACCGCCAATGAAGCACGTGAGTATATAATTACCGTAGCCTTGGTTAAAAACTTTTCTAATTACCGTTGTTCTTATTTTAATACTAGATTTTTAAGATAGACCCAAGTTGATCATGTAAATGGAGACAGTACTTTGGCCTCCGTACGTTGTAATAAGCTAGAATTTGTATACTATGTCGGTTTGAAACATTTTTATGAAAATTTATCGTTTTCTAATTACCGTATACTAGTTACCATATGTTTATAATTACCGTTGTATGAAAAAGTAATACTTGTTTACCGGGGTTTTCGTAGATTATTATTATTATTGTCCGTAAATATGTCTATATTATATGCTGACCATTCATCAAATTATTTAATTTATAAGATAGGAAAACCTAAAAAGACCAAAGAGGAAGTTAAAGAAAATAGAAGGCTTGTCGCGCGACAATGCCGAGAACGAATTAAAAATGCCCCTTTTTGTATTAGCAATCAAAAAAAAATAAAGGAGAAAGAAGGGTACAATAAAAAAATACTGCCTATCTGCGAAATGTCACCAAAAGCCGGAAGAAAACTCAAAAAAGAAGTAGAGAAAATTTCAGAGCTTACTATAAAAGACAAAAGGACAAAATAAATATAAAAGACAAAAGGGAAAATTGAAAACAATCGAGGAAGAAGTGACCTTAGATATAGAGGTGCTTGATAACAATATAACAGATCCTCTTGAAACTTTGTCACACCACATCTCAATGATTTATCATACTCGTTGCGCTAAAAAGTACACTAAAAGAGTACAAAATTGTCCCGAAAATCCCAAATCAAAAAAAGAAGATAATCAGCAAGACGATTTTTTTCTGCAGTCGACTTCTTTTGAAAAAGAATTAGTTCCCTTGAAGAAGACACCAAATTTTAAACCTTCTTTAACCACATCAACGCCGCGTCCATCTAGTGCTCTGTCATCATCTTCTACTGAAAGTATGTTATTTTATTATTAATCAATAATGAGCATTTGACCGAAAATAAAGATACAAGTGTGAATATTATGGAACGAGCGTCTTCCTTGTGTTCAACACCAACTTCACCAACTTCACCATCTTCAAAGATAACTGTCGAGTAAAAAAATCTCACTCTTATTGTTATTTAGAAGGCATGTATAGAAAACAAATAAAGAAATGTCATATTTGAGACAAAACAATAGAGCTAAGAAGGGCAAAAGAAAAGTACAGGAAGCAAGCATTAAGACTGAAATATAAAACACGCTACATCCAAAACCAAAACAAAGTCATGATAAAGAAATAGAACCAAAGTATTTACATAATAATAATATAGGGACTACTGTAGAGAAAACCAAACAAGACGTCCAAATTTTTGTAGAGCAAGATGAGATCAGTCACATTTGTCCTGGCAAGAGAGAATATATTTCAAGAAAAACGTGGCGTGAACTCATGTGTCTTGTCTTGTCTTGCCCATAGTCACCACGCTGGGCAGGCGGGTTGGAGACCGCAGGGCTGGCTTTGTTGCACCTAAGACGCTGCTGCCCGTCTTCGGCCTGTGTATTTCAGAACCAGTAGTTGGATGATTATCCCGCCATTGGTCGGCACTTTCAAGTTCCAGGGTGGTAGTGGAACTGTGTAATCCCTTAGTCACCTCTTACGATACTCACGGGAAGAGAGGGAGTGGCTATATTCTTACTGCCGTAACCACACAGCATATTTTCTAATTACCGTTACATTAAATATAAAAATGTTCTAATTACCATACCCATGAATTTTTTAAGTCTCATTATCTAGAAAACCACAATTAACTGTTACATGCCAAAATAATTATTGAATTCGTATTTTTGATTTGTTTCATATTTTAATGTGTTTAAGTCAAATCAGTGAAAAATAAAAAACGTCACGGTAATTAGGCAAAGAACGCCGAACTGGAGAATGACCGAAAACTAGAATTATTTGATATTTTTTTCTTGATTAAGCTACAATTTAGCACTATTAAATCTGGTCTTGATTACTCACATGAAGGATATATTTACTTAGTATGTAGTTATATTTTTTAAAATACGAGTACCTATTAAGAAAAAAAACCTAGCAGTCAACAAGAGAAAACTTCTTTTGCCCTGGTATAATATATACATTTATTGTGTTTATAACATTCAACTACAATATATTAATTAACAGTACCTGGGTGACTGAGCTCAGCTCGGTATTTTTAGTAAATTGTGAAGGATTAGTAGTAGAAGAGAGAGAGTTAAAATGATTCGCTGCCGGTTTGGATGAAGTCTCTTTTAACCGTCTTCAAAAAAGGAGGAGGTTACTCAATTCGGCCCGAGGAAACTCAATATATCTATTATATAAAATTCTCGTGTCGCGGTGCTTGTAGTTAAATTCTTCCGAAACGGCTTGACCGATTCTCATGAAATTTTGTGCGCATTAACCCCCTTAAGGGTAGTTAAGGGTAGTCCACCCCTTTTTTTTAAGGCTTAGATAAATTATTTATTTTTTATTTTATTATGACTAAGCGTTGAAAAATACATGCAACCCAAAATTTTCACCCTTCTACCACCAACCCTATTTTTAAATAGCGTTTAGCGGCAAGACAACGTTTGCTGAATCAGCTAGTATATATATATATAGATACTAGCTTTTTTTCTTCGTTTGCCTGCAAATAATAATGAATTAACGCTAACTAAAAATAAAAAATAACGATAGGTACATTAAAAATTGATACAAAATAAACAATTACAAGATTGAGAGTAACTGCTTCTCAAAAACTGATAGGCGCTCCAACAAATCGTGTTTTTTTTTAAATCATATTTAAATACGAATTACATATTTATAAAATATGAATAATATTTTTTTACCGATAATAATAAAAAATATAAATAAATATAAAAAATCAAAAACAAAAAATAATTAAAGAACAATAATGATAAAATATGAATAATATTTTTCGATTTTACCGACATAATAATAAAAAATAAAAACTGCCTATTTAAATAAAAAATAACAAGTGCAATTAGAAAAAAAAATGATTGATCAGGAACATGGGGATTTGAACCATGATCTTCTCGGTTGATCCCGACCGGCCGATGATTTCCCACCGAGGTATTGCAACTAAATTGACAGATGCGAAATTTACTTCGTATTCCAACGATATTGTAGCTATTTTTTCACTCCCTAAAAACAGGGATAAAACGACATTTTCTAAAAATGAATTCTAGCTAGATGGATTTATCTCCCCCGAAACCTCCTATATACAAAATTTTATGAAAATCGTTGGAGCCGTTTCTGAGATCTGAAAGAATTAACAATATTTCTTTTCGCGTTTAATGAGGTAATTTGAACTATTGCGAATTGACCAAAAAAGTTTATGGTCAGTGCTCAAGGACTTAACAAAAATATCGTTATGTTTCCTGTGTGAGACAATACATTCGACATTATTAAATTTGTCTTTATTTAAAAAAATATTTTTTGCCTGCTGAAATTGCTAAGTTGACATTTTGTGTCCAGGGACGCTGCACTGAAGAGTCCCAAAAGATGAAACGGCAAAAACAGTAATAAAACAATTCACAGTTTAAATAAAATATTTATAAGCTTACCTAATAAATAATATAATGTTATTTTTTTTATTTTTATTTTTTATTTTGTTACTTAAAGTTAACTTTTCCTAAAGAAATATATGTACTAATTGCGTTTTATTATATGGCATGTCGTAAAGATTTTTACTTGAAATGACGTAAAAATGATACCATTAAATCTAAGAATTAATTAATTCATTAATTAATTCTTAATTCTTCAACTGCATAAACAGTTCAATCAAAACTGCTTTAAAGATTAACTTATTTTATATAATGACGTAGCGTAATAAATTAGCTGTAGAGTATTTTTAATAACAACTACAGCTAAATCTAACTTTGCCTAATACATGGTAATGAAAGACTAGAAATAGTATTGGCGTTGTGTACTTAAAAATATTGTTTTTGTGTGACGTAAAGATGTAACATAAGTATTACTTTTAATGTATGAGTTGTTAATATGACACTTGAAATTCATATTATGCACACCTGTTAGTTTGTTTCTCGAAAAAAGGGAGAAGCTAGCGATTACCATATAGAAACATTCCATCACGGTATACGCAGCAAAGAAAAATGTTACCTGGGAACAATTAATCTTTATATTTTAGCACAATTAATTAAATTATTATAATAAGACATATTTTTTATTTTAAAATGTATTAACTACCTGTCATACAAAATAATATTCTAAAATCTAAGAGAATAGAAAATTATATATTTTCGTTATATCATTCACTATTGGATATCACCACTATAATTTGTATAAAATTATTCAATATTTAAATAATTTTTTATTTTATTTTTTGTTAGTGGGAAACATATAGCAAATATAAAGCTACTACCTTAAAATGCACAGTAAGACAACTAAGTTAAATACTAATGCACAATACACTACAAGTTTCAAAACAAAACTCGAACGAAACTCGAAAACTTGTCGCAATAAAAATTTAACGTGCACAATCTACATCTCTGTGGTATCGCAGTGTCCCGACTAGAAAAAAGGTCAGGCTCAACCAAATCATGTATCTGGACCTGATCAGGATAGAATGAGGCATGCCAGGTCAGGCAAGCTCTATCAGGACCAGGGCTGGTCCAGACAAGGATAGCTTGATGTAAAATATAATCAAGTATGGTAAGGCATACTGGATCAGGACCCGGTCCGGTCCAGATCAGGATAGCCTGATGTAAAATATAATCAAGTATGGTAAGGCATACTGGATCAGGACCCGGTCCGGTCCAGATCAGGATAGCCTGATGTAAAATATAATCAAGTATGGTAAGGCATACTGGATCAGGACCCGGTCCGGTCCAGATCAGGATAGCCTGAAAGAAATTACGCGAACTGAGCCTGAATCGCGCTATTAATGTATGTTTTTAAGCGCACTTAGTATATATACAGTTATCAGGACATTCTAGCAGGGAGTCCATTTCCACACACTGGAGCAGTCGTAAGTAATGGGAATTAGTTAATTAGTAGTTAATTATTAGAAGTTATAAATAAAATTTAATTAATAATAATAATTAATTTATAACATAAAAATAAATAAAAATAATTAATATCTAAAGTAAAAACATAAATAAATAATACATTGGAAAAAATAAACGGAAATAAATATCATAATAATTATGCTAAGTAACATATTTATAATATCAATTCGCTTTTTTTGTTTGTTAAACAATTATTTCAAGAATATACATTCGTGTTTTTTAAAAGAACCGGACCGAACCGGCTGATCAGGATGAGATGAGATTTCCTAATCAGGTCCAGATCAGGAAATCTCATCTCATCCTGATCTGGTCCAGACCAATCATCTGCGTTACATGCCTTATCTAATCCTGATCAGGCATGCCTGGTCCGGTCCTTCTAAGGAAGATGAAAAAATTTCTACTCGGGGTTAAACTTTACCATGTCTCATGTCAATAATCACTTTAGGTACACCAAATGGACCAAATTACAGATGCAAAAAAAAATACAAATGATAAAAATTGGTTCAGACCCAGACTAGACTAGACCCAGTAGGACGAATTCGCTCTTTTAATAAATTCCTCTAACATTGACGGATTACTCAATGTTAAGGGGCTGATAGACGTGCGAACTTAAAGTACGCGGGTTTTAAGATCGCGTACTTACTCGGCTCGACGTTGGTGACACACGTGAAGCTTACTCATTCTGTATTGCGATGCTGTCGAGAGAAGAAGGTTTGTGTTATTTAGGAATTATATCGTATCACTTATCGAATTGTATCGTATTACGGAATTTAGGATATTAATTTAATGACCTTAGAGATAGTTAATTGAACGTGACATCTAAGAAACATTTCAATTATGGTAATATTAATTATATAGTTTTAGGAAGAAATTATATCACATATTGATAATGTATAAATATTTAGGAAGAAATTATAACATATATTAAGAGCCATTTCACAATTTTACGCTCTGCAATTTTAGGTAAATTTGGTCGCATCGCGCGAGTCGTACGAGCCGCGCGATCTTTGTGCTAGTACGTATAGTGTGACAACCAAAAGACCATCGTGATCATTTTCTGATGTATAATAAAAATTATAACTATGGTATAAAATGTTTTTTACATAATTAATTTGTTAAAAATTTCAAGTATGTTATATAACAACAGTCAATAAATTTAAAATAAAATTAAAAAAATCAATTTTATGAAACAATTTTTTTAAATTGATTTAGTTTTTTCAGTTTACGAATGAATCTAATATTTACGATATGAATAAAAAAGCATTTAATGACATCGACACCGACAAACATATTAATTAACAAATAACAAGACAAACAGATTGAAATGCCTATTTGTATTGATAGTGTGAGAAAAGAAAATTAAATTATACATTTGTTTACAGAAATTATCATTATATTATTTTACAGTTATTTTCGTAATATGTTTATTTTATTTATATTTTATTATGAAAGTATCAAATGCGTTTTATCCGCTATAACAACAGGCGCTTGGCGCGTGTGAGCGAAAGAGACGGCTGCGCAGAATTTGGCGTGGACCTTACCTCTAAGAGCGCTAGCGCTCGACTGATTTACCGGGCTTGATGCGTGGCAATATATACTATCTTTTTATTATTTAATATAAAATGTATTAAAAATAATTACATCTTTTAAATATTTTTTTTGTATTCCTTAATGATGTAAGTTTACTTTGATGAAGATAGTTCGTTAAAATTTCTTAGTTTTCTAAGAGAAATATCGCTTTTAAAATTGTACTTATTTGGAAAATATTCGTAACTTTAAATTTTTTTTATCGTTTAATAGAGATACAAATGGAATAAAAATCTATGATAGTGGACAACAAAATTATATTCCACATATTATGATATTTTTTTAAAATGGTTTCAACGTAGAGGTTATTGAAAAGTAGGACTTCAAAGTATACATTGCGACCGTTTACCCAGGGAGGAGGCTGATGAAAAGGTTAATAATTTTATACACATAATATAAATCAAAATTCTGATCTGACTATGGATTACAACAAAGGTTGCTCTATTATATTTCAATAATATAAATTACATTATTGCATCCAACACTGAGATTAACGACGTCAAAATATTACAATTTCGCGGATTGTTACCGATTTTTGTGAAATGGCTCTTAATAATAATGTATAAATAATTTAATAATTTTTTCTTTCTCAATTATATTAATATTGGTTGTATAGTTTTAGGAAGAAATTATATCATATATTAATAATCTATAAATAATTTAATAATGTATAAATAATTCAATGATAAATAATCTACAGTCAATGTTAAAAATATTGTATCGAACCACATTAATATTTAATATTTGCACACCGTAAGGTAGAACGTGTTTGGACTATACTAATGTTAATCTTGTACAACTTCAACACCATGTTCTTGCAAATAAACAATTATTATTATTATTATTATTATACTGAATGTCACTCCGCCCGCCCAATACATAATAGATACATATATTATAATAACTACTTATATAAATAATATAGTAAATTTACTTATACTTACATATATAAATATAAGCGGGTGGAGGAATACGCCCCAGCAGGGAGATCAAACGGCCGGGGGTTAGGGCTGTAGGCTGAGAAACCGGCGGACAATCCTAGCCGAGTCAAGTAACATTATTATTATTATTATTATTATTATTATTATTATTATTCCACTGAATGTCACTCCGCCCGCCCAATACATAATAGATATATATATTACAATAACTACTTATATAGATAATATAGTAAATTTACTTATACTTACATATATAAATATAAGCGGGTGGAGGAATACGCCCCGGCAGGGAGATCAAACGGCCGGGGGTTAGGGCTGAGAAACCGGCGGACAATCCTAGCCGAGTCAAGTAACACCGCCTTCTGCATCCTGGCTGCGAGTGAACCGTCCCGGATCCCCAGTTGCCTCAGATGGTGAACGAGGCTAACCGGGATCAAACCGCTGGCAGATATTACGATAGGGATTATTTCAGCGGACCCCACACCCCACATGTCGACAATCTCGTGCGCCAGATCCAGATATTTACGTTTTTTCTCAGTCTCGGCTTTCACGAGGTTCTCGTCATGCGGGACGGTGATGTCCACTAAAAATACCCTCGACCGTGCCCTGTCCATCACCACGATATCAGGCTTGTTCGCCAGTATCGTCCTGTCTGTGGCGATAGGCAGGTCCCAGTAGAGCCGGACTCCGTCGCGTTCGAGTACTGGCACCGGTGAGTATTGGTAATACGGCATCCTCTGTTCCAGGAGACCGTACATAAGAGCAAGCTCTTGGTGGAGAATCTTGGCCACTTGGTTGTGTCTGTGCAAGTACTCAGTATTAGCAAGCGCGGAACAACCCGAAAGCACATGCCTGAGTGACTCACCGGGATGACGACAGGCTCGACAGAAGTCGGGAGTGCCATCCTTCAGGACGTGCTTTCGGTAGTTGTTCGTCTTGACCACCTGATCTTGTATTGCACAGACAAAACCTTCGGTTTCCCCAAAGAGGTCGCCGAATCGCAGCCACTGCACGGAGGCCTTACTGTCCACGTGAGGCGCGTGAAGCGCCTTGTAGAACCGTCCATGCAGTTCCTTCTCCATCCATACGGTCTCCCGGTCAGAGGTGCTCAGTACGACCGGTTTCTGCCAGTTCTCTTTGGCCAAGGCTAGGGGGGTTAGTCCTTTGTCACACATTGAAACGTCACCATGCAAAGCGCTGTCCCGTCTCGTTTCAAAGTAGGCCCTGAGGCTGCACACCTCGCGGTTATGCATGGTCTTAGCGCTTAACATGCCTCGACCACCACACTTCCGCGGGATGTACAGTCTCATGACCGACGACTTAGGGTGATGCATGCGATGGTGCGTCATAGTTGTGCGGACTCTTCTGTCCAGGGCGTCAAGTTCGGTCTGAGTCCATCTGAGTATGCCAAAGGTGTACAAGAGAGTGGGCATGACCCAGGCGTTATAGGCTCGGACCTTGTTGGCTCCTGACAAATAGCTCCGAAGAACTTTTGTTAGCCGTCCAAAAAAGATTTCGCAAACTGCCTGTTTCATGTCCACTTCCTTCACCCCTATGCATTGTGACATACCCAGATACCGGTAAGATTCAGCTTCGGAAAGGGTCTTGAATGATGTTAAGTCGAGACTAAGCTGCGACGATTGAGTCACCTGACCCCTGTCCACATGCACGACCGCACACTTATCTACTCCAAGCTGCATCCTGATGGAACTGCTGAACTCCGTAGTGATTTTCAGCAGTTCCTGCAGGCGTGCAGCGTTAGGTGCCAGCAATTTGAGGTCGTCCATGTAGAGAAGGTGGGAGACTTTAGTACCTCCTCTCCGAAACTGAAAGCCTGTCCCCGAACGCTCCAGCAGGGTGCTTAGAGGGTTCAAGGACAAGCAGAACCATAGTGGGCTCAGGCAATCACCCTGGAAAATACCCCTCCGTATCCTGATTGGGTCATCCGCACCCGTCAGTCGCTCGCCCTGGAGACATAGGATCGTGCTCCATTGCCCCATACATACTCCGAGGAAGTCTCGAAATGCCTGGTCAATCTTGTACAGCTCGAGGACCCTCAGGAGCCATGAATGAGGCACCGAGTCGAAAGCCTTTTTGTAGTCGATCCAGGCGGCCGAAAAGTTCCGACGGTTGCGTCTGACAAGCTGGCCCGCCACAGAGTCGATGAGAAGGAGCTCCTTTGTACCGCGACCGCCTCCACGACATCCGTTCTGAGCTGCAGACAGGATATTAAACTCACCAATATGTCGTGAGATCTTACAGCTCAGAACGGACGTCAGTGTCTTGTAGATGGAGGTCAGACACGTTATGGGGCGGTAGTTGGTGGGATCTGCGGTGTTGGTGGACTTAGGAGCTAAGTGAGTGATCCCGGTAGTGAAAAGGTTCGGGAGTGTCTTCCGATCTATTGCCTCTTGGTATTGTCGAGCCAAGGTCGCATGGCAGACTGAGAGCCCTTTCAGCCAGTAGTGATGCAGACCGTCGGCCCCCGGACTTTTCCAGTTCGGAGCCCGCCGGACCGCACCACTGACATCCTCCGTAGAGATGGCGATTGGGTTCATCGGTTCGATTTTAGCACATGCGTCCTGAACCGCCGCAATCCAAGGGCCCTCCTCGTGCTCCACCTCCCCTGACCATATGTTGCGCCAGAAGGCGACGAGGTCAACCGTACTCGGTTTTAGGGAAGCAGAGCCCGATATCGGGTTCTCCAGCTTTCTATAGAACCTTTTCTGATCACTCACGAAGAGGCGATTTTGTCGAAAGCGCTCAACTCTCTCAGAGTACCTGCGAATGCGCTTTCCCCATGCCGCGATTCTCTGCTTCAGGCCGTCGATGCGCTCCGTTAGTTTATCGGCTATGTCAGGCTGATCGAGGCTGATGCCTAGCCCGTTGAAGGCCATTCTAACAGAGCGCACAATCCTTGGCCTTGTGTTGCTCGACCTGAAAGCTAGCAGCCTACCAATGAGGGCCCTGGCCAGGTTGATACGGCGTTCTATTCTCCTCTTCCAGGCTGGTACGTCGCTATTCTTATGAGTAGCGCGTCCAGACTCCTGGGTCTTGGCTCCGACAAGGCGGTGCACCGCTAGAGCGGCGCCGAAGAGAATAGAACCCGTATCCTCCAAGCTGAGGCTGCCTTCCAAATAGGGAGGCAACAGTCTGTTGGCTGCCTCAATGGCATGCCGCGTCGCGGCATTGAGGGGGAGGCGAGAGAGTCGCGGTCTCATTTCCAGAGGAGCGCCTCGAGTCTCGGAAATCGCCTCTTGCAAGATCCCTCTCATCTGTTCTACTTTTTGGACGACTGCTCCCTCAGTGATCACCTCCACAGGCGCTTCGCTACGAACGCCTTCTTGTTGCGCTGACACTTCGTTGCGCACCGTGGACACGGGTTCGACTTCAGGAGCAGCCTCACGTCGAAATCGTTCGAGCTCGGCGGCGTCAAATATGCCCTTTCGTTGAATGTACCGAGCTCGATCTGCCAGGTTCTGTTCCGTAACAGTTAGCGTAGGCTCAAGCAGTAGGAACTCGTTAATAAAAAAAGCCGTGTGGTTCCCGGCAGAGTAGAATAGGACCACCCCTTCCTACGCCTAGGGTGTCGTAAAAGGCGACTAAGGGCAACAAAAGCTGCATAACACCCGCGCAGCCTCCTTGGAGAGCGTGAGTGCCTCTCCAAGTGAGTATATTAGCACTCAAAAAAAATACAATGATGGAGGAAGATTTAGAAAGGCGCATAGGGCCGCTGCCTGGGGGACGCCAGGGCGCGTCTGGAGCTGGCGCTGGACGTGGCAGCATGCGGGCCGCCAGCCAACCCCGCCGACCGGCACCACCACCTGACCGGTCGGGTTATCCACCATCCCCACCAATTGGCTTGGCGACGACAGAGCCCCAAGGGACTCAGCATTCGTTGCCCGCTGCTGGTGGAGTACGTCGCATGAGATGGACACCGAAAATGAACGAGAGTGTCATGCGTGCGTACTATAGGGCTGTAGGACGTGAAACCGGGCGGACTGGCTTATTATTATTATTATTATTATTATTATATTGTTATTACATTTTAAAAACCAAAAAAGACGAAGTTCTGAAATAATTCATTTTGAGTAATTTTTCAATCAAAAGTAATAAAAATTACAAATACCTACACTACAAACGTTCTGCATCCACTAAAGAAACATAATTGTGCTTAAAAACCGACTTCAATTACATCGACAAATAACACATCGTAGGCAGACGAAAAAACATTCACGTAAATACTCATTATTAGATATAACCCAAAAACTACTTATTAGATCGTAATCAAATTTAAATGGATACAAAACCTTTTGATTAAAACAAAAATCATGGAAATCGGTCCACCCAGTCAAAAGTTCTAAGGTTCTTAATCGAATTGAGAACCTTCTCCTTTTTTGGAAGTCAGTTAAAATTGGCGGCTCGCGGCTCGCAGTGCTGACACACGTCTTACTCTCGCGTCTGTAATTATTTGTCATATTAACATATTCATAACTTCACATCAAACTGTCAAGATTTACATGTACGAGTATCTTATACTGGTATGTTATAATTGTAACAATTCAATTTGTATTGTATTGAAAACTATTTGTTGTACAAGTTATTTAGAAGTTGGCTGACAGCCATTATAAGTTATGGCGGTCGAAACTCCGAGTGTTGCATAGCAACACTGTTGTGATTGAACACAACAGTTTCAAACATATTATATAAACTTACCCTAATAATATACCAAACGTTGAAGTTTGAGCGTTTGTAACATTGTCACGCGTTAATGAATAAATTAATCAAGCGAGCGGGATTATTTCTTGTGAATTAAAGATTACTTTTAATGGATAAAAAAAAACGACGGTTATGTATTTTGCTGTTAAAGTTGTCTTTAACTTTATTTGTTAGTTTTTCGCACAAATAATATGATTACGATATTACAGGCTAAAGTAGCGATTCGAGGTCAATTGTTTAGTAAAAAGTAGTCTATTATGTGGCTACGGTAGTAAAGAATGAAGCCACCCCCTCTCTTCCCGTGGGTGTCGTAAGAGGCGACTAAGGGATAACACAGTTCCACTACCACCTTGGAACTTACAATGCCGACAGATGGCGGGATAACCATCCAACCGCTGGCTTTATAATACACAGGCCGAAGACGGGCAGCAGCGTTTTCGATGCGACAAAGCCAGCCCTGCGATCACCAACCCGCCTACCCAGCGTGGTGACTATAAGCAAAACACACGAGTTCACGCCATTTTTGGCGTGAACTTATGGAGGCCTATGTCCAGCAGTGGACTGTGATCGGCTGAAATGATGATGATGATGAATAAGAAGTAATTAATAATTTTAAAGAAATCTTTAAGGCCTTGTAAATAATTTATATATAGAATCTTCATTTCATTGTGAAATGAGACATTGTACGGAGACATACACCAGCGCACAACTTTCGACCCATTTGATATTTAGCTGATATCTTAGATACCACGACTACTAATACTTTTCCTGCAAAGGTTTTATAATATATTTGGAACGTTCGGTGTAGACAAAGATTTAACTTATCAATGTCAGGAAAGCCTTGTTGATAAAATATGAACATAGTTTATTTTATCTCATAATAAAATCGTCAACAAGAATCGAAGCATATTGGAACGAAGTTCCTTACGGCAGGCTTGACATTTGGCTGGGCGACCGAACTGAAAAAAATGTGATACTAAAACCTTAAGAAAAATATATATACGTAATATCAGTCACACGACTGTATAATATGACGTTTGTAAAACTAAAATATTTAGTAAACTTTTTTTTAAATATTTTGTAATTTTATACTTTCGACAAAAATAAATACAGACATATGTTTTTTTATTTCACTTAATAGTTTGAATTATTATTATTATATTATATTAGTATTTGTTATTTTCTAAAATACTAAATTTCCTAAATACTTTTATGTACTTAATTAAAAACCTATCAACAAAATAAAAAAAAATCAAGAACTAGAAAATATATATAAAATTCAACATTTTTTCAAATTGTGTTGCTTTCTATACCATCCGAAGGAACTTCGTTCCTACCTGGTGTCTCATGACACCACATTTTTTTTGGTGGCATTTTTAATACTTTTGTTCAAAAATCTAGCTACTTCACGATGATTTTTAAGAAAAGTTGGTCGAGTAAATGGAAAGTCTAAATCGAAATTGCTTTTTTTGGAAGTTTTTTAACTTCTAAATTAGTCATTTATATTCATCTCGTATTCTGTACTGGAGGACAAGGGATTCTTTTAGTTCTTAAGTTGTTAAGTAAGTCATGAATATTTTATGAAATATTCTTTGTCCTCGTATTAATTTATATAAACGTAACATGACACTACGTACTTATTTTATAGATAATGTGATTAGTTGACGTTCAAATACACAAACGTACTTTATAGTTTTAGTACGAGTTTTAACATGAGTATATTGTTTAAATAAAGTAAATAAAGTAAAACGTAGTCAATTTATGCTTTATTTATCAAATAATAATGCACATAGAATCGACGTATGGTCTGATCAAAAATTAAATTTCACCAGCCCTTTAATAAATAATGTGAGTAATCAAGACACCAAGATATTACGCTTATAAATGTCTATAAAGACATAGAAATCTCCCCTATCTCATGAGTCCCATTGCTAGAGAATACCAAATATAGTTAGAAATTTCCATTTACATAATTTAAAACCCATAGAACAATTTAAATCAATAAAATGATGTTTTACTTATTTTTTTAATAGGGAAATTTTTTAATATTAATTACATTTCCTTTCTTGTTGCTATAATATTATTATTGATAACCAGATGAAAAACATTTTATATACATTATAAGGTAATTATGAAAACATAAATTCAATATGCATACGAACACTTTTACGGGATAATCATAAATTATTTAGATATTTTAAGACTTCCATAAAAATATTAAAAACAAATTAAAGTTTTAAATTATTTTCTAACATATAAAAATTAGTTGCAAACGAACTAATTTTTTTTCTGAATCTGAGTTCTAAGGCAAGCCCGAAAATTCCTCTAAATTCTGTATACCTGTCTGTCAATAATTTGCTCAGTGATCTTACAGCTAAACAAATCACATTATACTGAAAATATCTCAGATGTCAATACGAGATTAGTACTGATACTCAAACGGCTAAAGAACGACATATATATATATATAACGGTAGAATCTTAGGAAATTGAGCAAAAAAAAAAACCGACCAAACAATCTTTGTTCATTTCGGTTGTTCATTTCCGATTTTTAGAAGGAAATACGGTCATAGACGTTAAATAGAAGCGAGGGGTTTATTTGCTCGACTATATAAGCTTTAATATCATTCTTGTGACGTAACTCAAAATTATGTTGTTTGATTACATTATTATCTAAAATTTGGTTAATGCGTGATATACAAATTTCTTAAAAATATATTTTTAGTTGAGGTGGTAATTTATTTATTCATGTACACGTTTCAAAGGACATTTCCAAATTTGATATTTTTTATGTTTATTATTTTCAGGATAAGGATTGTAGACTATTTTAACTAAGGATCGTATATTAGAAAAATTAAAAATACCAATATATTTTGAAACATAAGTTAAAGCATTTTTATGTTACCTGTTTTTTACATGATAAATAGGATCTAGAGATGACTACGAGAAACCTGAGTCACCGTTCAATGAATTTTTATCCCGGAAAATAAACGGTAAACAAAGTTACAAACAGGCGAAGCTGTTTCGACTTTGAAGTGGAATTATTTACACTTTTCGCTTTATACCTAGCAAAGGCGTAATTTTAATGACTTGTAAATTGAACTAACTAACTACCACAGATTTTAGGAAATCTTGTAAATAAATCTTACTGTACAATAACAATGGTACCTGTTACAAAGTTGAAGAACTAACATGTACCGAAGTTGTATTGTATCCCAATTTACACAAATGAAGTAATTTTTGTATAATACTTTGATCTGAAGCAAAATGGACGTCTTTACTGTGATCAAGTCTAGTTATTTTGCGTATATAATATTCTAGTAACTTTGAATAGTCATTAATACCAAATAATTCATGATAAAATATTATCTTTTCAAATAAAATAATTTTCTGTTATCTATACTAATATTATAAAGAGGTAAAGTTTCTAACTTTGTTTGTATGTAGGGGGTAATCTTCGCAAATACTGATCCGATCATGAAAATTCTTTCACTAACAGAAAGCTATACTGTTCAGGAGTGATATAGGCTATATTTTATTGTTATTGAACAAAAAATTCGTCAAAAAAAAATAGAATATGTAAATCAAGTCGGAGAAATGTGAGCGAGATGAAAACTTTACTATAGGTATAGTAATTTAAAATTTGCATTACAAAAATAATAATTAACGCCCAACGAAGTGGGCACGGGTCGGCTAGTAATATTATGTATAATAGGTCTAACATACATTTATAATCGTTGTTTTATTCTTTAAAATATTCAAAATTTAGATTGCGCAAATATATTTCGACTAGCCCGTTGGCGCAGTTTGGAGTGACCCTGCTTTCTGCTCCGACGGTTGTGGGTTCGATTCCCACCCCGAGTCTGGGTGTAATATAAATATTTATTTATATATTTATATATGTATTATTTATAAGTATGTTTATCGAAAAAAAAAATATGTAGCTATATACCAGTCGGCTGTTACCTATAACACAAGCATTAAGTTGTTTACTTTAGGATCAGACGACCGTGTGTGTATTGTGTAGATATCTATTATTTATTTATTATTTTTAATCATCACCCAAGCTTAAAATAGTTATAACGCATGTTATCTATAGATTATCTATTCATCTGCTAAGAAGATGCTTCATTTTTATAAAAAGGAAATACAAGAAGCTTGCGTTAAATTCATCTGCTGCATACTAACAGCGGATAAGCGTACGGCTCACATGATGATAAGCGATTACCGTAGCTTATAGATGCCTGTAACACCGGAAGCATCGCTAGCAGAGAAGAATATTCAGCACTTAGTTTTCTGGCGCAATAACAACTTTTTTGCATTGAAAATTAAGTCTTTATCCCTTCGAATTGGACATGACTTAAATTTGCCTTTCATACATCTGACTAATGCTATAAAATTGGACCGTTACCTAAACCTGAGTTTAAATAGAGAATGTTTTAAGCTTTACTTAATTTATCTGTCACAGAACTTTATTTGTCATTCGCAATGTTTCATTTTACCATGAAGTATATCGAAACAAATTTTGAAATTTGTTTATCTTTTTTACATGAAATATTCATATTTTCTGTTACATAGTAGTAAAATAATAGTACTATAAAATAAAATAAAAATAAAGTGTGTGCTTAACCCTTAACTGGTATCGTGGGGGCCGCGCGGCCCCCACGCATGACATTTTCTTGGCTTTCAAATAAATTAAGCATCGTGAGCAGCCGCCATTTTAAGTATTCTCATTACGTCGCTATTCGCGTTGGGTGCCAGACGTTCAGCGCTGTATCACTTTCTGGGACCCAGGTATGCACGTGTTGAGGCCCGCGCGGCCTCCACGATACCAGTTACGTAAGTTTTTTTACGTAGCAATTTTTAAATTTTTCTTATTTTTGACTATTATTAATTTAAGATATCGCGGCCTTTCAGTGATACAATAATAAAAGACTCTTACATGAAGATTCTGATTCCGAATCAGTGATTGGTAGCAGGCCAGAAGAAGAATGTTGAAGTGATAGTCAAGTTA
The DNA here is from genome assembly GCF_905220565.1 of Melitaea cinxia. NCBI lineage: Eukaryota > Metazoa > Arthropoda > Insecta > Lepidoptera > Nymphalidae > Melitaea > Melitaea cinxia. Next base: position 7,109,208 of record NC_059412.1, read on the forward strand.
TAAGTAATTGTGAAAATCCAGTAACATTTTATTTGTTGAAAACGCTAATAATCAGGACGTGGATTCTGATACGGAAGTGTCTTCCTCAGGAAGTGAAAATGAAATGTTTCAGGACCTAGTCAATCCAGCAGCTACTATTGGGAAAATAAATGCAAGTGAAGAAGTGATTTAATTCAAGTTGATTTTCGTCAAATTTTGATTAGAGATTATAAAACGTTATTTGTTTTTTAGTTTGCGTATAATAGATTAAGTCAAATAATGTTAATTTTGATTTTAATTTTTAAACTATAATTTTCATTGATATATGTAATGTAGAAAAAAATATTACCAAAATGTTGATACTATTTTGTGATCTTTTCTAGTATGGAAGTAAGAGGATTTATATTAATAAAAACTATTTGATTCCATAAAACAAGCCTCTTATTTATTATTTCTGACCATTTATTCAAGCAAATAGTTAAAATTTACTTAGTAATGTCACTACGGGTGGTGATTTGGGTAGCCAGAGCTACTGGAAAGGGTTGAGGCTAGGGTCACCAACGTGCTTGCAATGTCCTAGTTTTGCATACGTCTCTAGGCTACGGTATCTACTTACCATCAGGCAGACTTATTGCATCCTAGTCGTATAAAAAAAATTGTTTAAAATGTTAAACAATGATAAAATCAACGACAACTACGACTGATAGTAAACTATTGTCAGTGCCATCACGTATTAAATCCCTCGGGATTGTATTCGCGTCACGATGGCTGCCACTACGGGATCACTTGTTGACACAATAAAACATTTTGCGCGTTCTACTTATTTCTATCAATCACAGTTTATTTTACTATAAAATACAGTATAAATAAATGTATATAAACAAAAATTAAACGCCGAATGTATAGCTAGCTTTGTAGAAGGTTTTACAAAATGAATATTTGAGAAAATTGCGCTAAATATTGGGAAAATTTAGAAAATGAAATGATTAAAAATTTCACAAATTTGACAGTTCTAACACATAAGACAACATAAGACAACTTGTTGAATCGTGAGAAATTACTAAAAATTATTATAAATCAAAATAGTTTTATTTAAATAGGCTTCAAAATTACCTCCGAATCGTCATCTTACAAATTAAAAATTCATTAATTTTAAAAGTGAAGCTACCACATATACTCCAGTACAAGAAATATGAATTTATAAATAATATGGTTTATAGAATTATTAATCTACTATTTTTAATGAAGTTAGTACTTCAATAGCTAAAAATGAGATGATAAAAAAGACTTTTTATAGCGAAAAATGAGATGAGAAGAGATTTATTTATTCAAATAGCAAAATACTGCCTGAAAAACTGCTTTGGATTTAACTCACGATAAAAATTCGACCATTCATAATTTAGTACGTAAGTACATATATTGTTCTATTTTAAATATAGTGCCAAAGAGTTTATATATACATATATAAATTTTTTGTTGTCTTTATATGTAATATCAAGCGCCCTTAAAAAAGGACCATCTCTTAAGAACCACGAACTATCTCTTCTTCAGATGCTGAAGGACTTTTGTTTTTGAATACTTGCATACTTTATTCTAAGGAACGTTTTATTTTCTAAGTTAACAGTGAAAATTATGAGGATTAATTTAAATAGCCCAAATAAACATTATTATCATGTGTTATAAATGTATTGGATGTATAAAACTGGTATAAGAAGAAAAAATACAAACTAGTAGTTCGCGTGTCTAACTAGAGATAGAAATAAAATATTGTGAGTGACTAAATTAATCACTGCACCTCAACCCTGTCTGTCCTAACTAAATATTTCACTTTCGTCCTTACCCTTTTCTTACACCTTTGATAAAATTAATTAAATTAGAAATAATAGCTCTTGTCAATCGCTTTTCAATCTCTTAACATAATACATAATACTCGATAAAGACACTGGTCCTTACAGCTAGGATAGATAAAGTAAGATATATAAGTAAAGCACCTTCATACAATCTATAGACAGTGCAAATATGTTTGCTGATGATTAACCCTTTTTATAGATATTTCGTTTTTGATGAACTCACCAACGAAAAATTGTAAATCAATTACATTAACATACCTAAAAACGTAGGTACAATTATAATATACATACAGCATATATTTCTTATTTTTATAGTCTTGTTTACATCAAAAACTTTAGACAAATTACACATTTATTTATTACTAATTTATTTTACACCGACTAAAAATATTAGAGCATTTTACAAACTTCTTATTGCTATAAATTATGCATTTATGAATAAAAAACGTATTTCCTTTGACTATATCCAAAATATCCTGACACTGCGTAACTACCTGATGTATGTCATGTCGTTAACGCTTCAGACATTAATCCAAGTTCAAAGTTCTAGATCTCGTATTTAATATAATATCATCATACCTTAATCCCACAATCTTATATTTTATTGAACTTATACCTCGTCTTATTACTTCCCGCCAACTTATTTCATCTCGTTAATTGAGAACATCAGCTGGCGAACGTCTATCTTGACTGTCTCGATTACATGTTTTTGATCTAAAGAGTTAGAGTGATACTAGCAAAGCTTACTTATTACACGAAAATTGTTAGAAACTTTTCGCCTACCCACAAATATTACTTACTATAGATAGAGTTTATGATATAGTATTAATATGCATTATTACGATTCATAATTTAATTCCTCAAGGAAACCCTTGAAATATAAATGTCACTAACTCACTGAGAATTTTAAATTTATGAGTTGGGGACAGGCCTTTCTCAGTTCAAAGCCCCGACTTTGCATGTAAATAATGAAAGCATAGTCTTTATTATATGTAAGTTTTCCCTAAGTTTTTCATAAAATTTGTAGCCTTTTGCTAGTCCAGTTTTTACCCTAGATTTTCGTTGCAACCCGCATTCCGCCAACCCGCATTGGAGCAGCGTGGTGGATTAAGCTCTGATCCTTCTCCTGCATGGGGAAAGAGGCCTATTCCCAGCAGTGGAATATTACAGGCTGAAGTTTATTGACTCTAAAAAATTGTCGTATTTCATTTTCGGAAAAACATTTCCGTGTAAAGTCTACCAAATAAAAAAATTATTATAAATATGCAGACAGTAAAATCCGATCAAAAACTTTACGCACAGGAACGCGTGGTGGTAGACGAATAAGAATTCCAATTACACGAGAGATTTCCAATTCCCCTTCACAACTGCTTTCATTGCTTTTTAATACGTGAACGTAAATACAATCAATCATTTCATTGTACTATTTAAATAAATGAAGCTATTTTTGAAATAATCGTTTTTTATTTTTATTAAAAAAAATTATAGCAATTGTTGATATAATAAATTGAAAATATATTTTTATTCTATTATGAACTTGTAGAAAGTTATTATATAAATAAAAATGCGTTTTGGGTAAAATGATTTAGAGATTATTGGCAAGTTGGCAGAGTTCGTCCATTTTTTTTTTTTTTTTTTTTGTTAGACCACGAATATTTTGAAGAATGCCCTTTAAGCATTCCGAATTATTTTATTAGTTAGTTCAGAAGATGATGAAGATCATAGCCCTCAGTAGGCCCATTGAAAACCTTTGAAAGTGGTATTTAGCTCCAACCGACTTAAAAGTCATAATGGAGAGAATGGTAACTCAAAACATAAATAAAATATATAGTACGCCTATCAACGCTTTTTTGTTTAAACTATATCCTTCTCATACCAAGAATGGAAATGTACACGCTTCTTTTCTCCAGATATAACAGTGATCTGTAGTAAAATAACACATACTCGTTCATAGCACTTTATAAAAAGGACACGTAAATGAAAATAAAAGTTAAATAACAAAAGATATTTTGATTCTACGGGACTTATCGTGATTATTATTTTGAAAGAAAAAAGAAAGAAACACATCTATTGTATGTTTTTAAATACAGATAATTATATTAATTTAAAACTTCCGGTATTTCGGCAAGCCGATCGAATGACCCGCGACACAAATCGTGGTAAGTACCGTAGTCAAGTACCGTGAATTAAAGACTTATAACAAAATGTATATTGTATATAAATGTAAAAATACAAACAATATTGTATTATTAACTTGACAGACAGACTTATAATGAAAAGACACTTTTCATTATATCCATTGGGTGACAAGATTTCTCTGTAATATCGAAGAAAACCCTTAAGTGAAAATCTATTTACACATTATACAGAAAGGCGCTGGAGACAAAATCTGCTTACGAATTTTCTACATAGTCTTATTTGAATTTCGGCAAGATCCTGATAAGTTTGATTTATTGGGATTCTCGTAACATATGAGTTTTTTATTCGCACGGAATTGTAGATAATTTAGGGTTAGTTGCTTTAGGATTGGCACACTCATTTTTTTTAACTTTTTTCTTATCAGGTGTAATCGTGAGTCCACGTTCTGGTCTTAGTACCTTCCTAGCCTCACAGTATATTATTAGTTAGTAACCTTATCTTCTGATACCTAAAGAAGAAAAAAGAAATTATAACAAAAAAATATACTATTTCTATATTCAAAAACAATATGTGCTTTTTTATTTTAATTTATTATTTTTATGTAAAAGATACTATTATGTGTTGTACAATTACATGAAAAACTCGAAAAGTAATAACTTGACGAAATTTTCTTGACAATTGACAAAGCTGTTTTTTTTTTCTGGTATTAGAATTCCATTTCAATTTAAGAATGTTCAGAGAAGATTAGAAGCTCAAAAGTGGAATAAATTTCCCACATTCGTATTACGTAATAAGTTGAAGGCTTCCGTTGATAATGATATATTAAATCACTTAACATTTAATTTACTTCACTTCTAATATATTCCCTACTATATTAAATACAAAAAGTTAAGTAATATAGTAATAAAGAAGCCAAAGGTTATATTATATCGTGAGACGTACCTAGTTTACGTAGCCTTGTTTATGCGTGATTGCGTTGCCATTGCTACTCCCCTGTCTCTGTCGAGGCGAAACATAATTTTTTTAGGCAATTTTATATCTATATATTTATATTTACTATCTTATAACAAAAATAGATTAATTTAGGATAACTTAAACCCACCTTTTACCTATAAAGTCATTTAATAAATTTATCCTTGATGTATAAAAAAGCAAAGCATATTCATACAAGATTTTCTTCATCCTTGGGCCTAATCTGAAAAAAAAATCTGTAACAAGCAAAGGGTTGTTTCAAAATTACTATGTGTAACTTCGCTTTATCTATGATTTATGAAGATAGGTGCCAAAGTTTCTGCATAATATTTTGTCATTCAAAACAAACTAAAATACGGTTCTAACAAAAGTTTTAACAGCTTACATCAATCGAAGATCAACCACTGAGGCATCGTTTTATTGTTATTTTTTTTTTTTTCTTTTCAATATATGATGTAGATTTTATTATTCGGTGATATACATTTTAAAAAATTTATAACTGAAAAAAAATCCCTGTAACACTTTTTGCAACACTATTGGGCGATACAATGTGACACTATTTACTGTTAATACTAATGAATGTACTCATAGTATTTACACAGCATAAAAAAAAACTTCATAGGTATTATGATGAGACTTACACGGCAGCTTCATTTTGCTAGATTTCCATATACTTTTTTTTTTGAAATACATAAATTAAAGAATTCTTTTTGAAAATTTAGGATCAACAATAATTCACAAAGTAAGAAATTATAGTCCATTTTTTTTTTAAATTAAGATCATTCGTGCTTAGTTTGAAGTTATCCTTAGAAATAATTTAAATACTTAAATATTTTTCGTCAGTTATAGAACCGTAATTATTTTATTTCATTTAGTAGATTGATTAATGCAGAATATGTCGAGATACCTGTCATAGCCAAACTTTTGTTTCAAACTCACACAGGATAATTGACATTCCCTTATCGCTAATACAAATAATATTTATACGGTCGCATCACGTAGTTTAGTTCGTGCTTAGTAAAGGATTTTCTAAAATCTTTTGTTTTAGTAAAGCTTCGAAAACAAAGCCTATTTTCTGAGCATTAGGTTATATTATTATATACATTTACATTGACACTGTGATACAAAAGGATAAATTACTTTAGTGTCGGCCATATGACAGCTTAGTTCACAAGATAAGAAATTTTGTTATGGAGTTGCGTAAATTGACCCCAATTAGGTTCAACATGCTTAAAGATGGACTGGAGTGGTTATATAGAGTGGTAAGTTCATTTTTTAGTAGTTGTACGTAGTTATACTAAGATTAAATTATGAGGGTGAGTTTATAACTGAGAGTGGTTTTTTGCGGCAGCGAAAATAAACAAGATCAAAGTAAGCAAGAAGCAATAACAAAGCAAAGCTTTTGCTTTTGATTAACAAAAAGTGTGACTAAAGAAATCAAGTTCCGGTTACCAAACGATATAGACAATTCCCATCCTCCGAGAATAAATACACGATGACTTCAAGGTGCTCGAGATTGGTATCAAGATGTACTTATGTGTGATTTTACTGGAAGTGTCACGATGTTTGATGATAGCTTTTATTGTTCCGTTACTTCCTCTTGAGGTAAGAAACACGATCGGAAGTGAAGCTCGTTTGAAAGTTATGAGGCTAAAGGAACAGGCAGAACATTAAAGGAAGCAAAATAATTTAGCTATCCTATTCACCATAGAAAAGTCCACATTAGGGGTCAAAATTACAGAAACTACTAGCTATGTAAATCTCTTAGTCTTGGGTCCCCATACCAAATCTTTCTGGTATTCTTAAATATATAATATAAAAAGAAAGATATGTAAAAGTGTAGTCATAGACTCGTACAGTTTTAGGCATTTTTAGGCAGTATTAATGACAATTTCCGGCCATACAAAATAAGAAGTTCGCTTGTAATTCATTAAGTAAAATTCATTAGTCAACATTAAAGACAAAAATTCGCTTAATTTGACATAGCTAATTTTATGACTTAAGTAAATCCTTTAAGTCCTCTCTCTAAATTTCTAAGTAAGCTCTAACAAATATCTTTCACAGGAAAAGGAGCTTTTGTCAAGCCTATATTCAGTTCAGATCCGTGTACTCTTTTATTTAAATAAGTTGCGTGAAAATTATTTTATTAATGAGAGTCATAATAGATATCCAGAGTACAGATAAAAATTTTGATAATCAAGTCAAAAATAAATATTCAAATCATTCACCTTATTATTCAAATAAACAGAACTATTCTCTTTTATCGTGTAAAAGTAAATATAAATATATATATACATCTACAAAACACACACGATCGTCTGTTCCTAAAGTATGCAACTTAATGCTTGTGTTTAACATAGTTAACAGCCCACTGGTATAGATACATTTTTTTTTTGGATATACATACATATAAATAAATATATATTACACCTAGACTCAGGGTGGCAATCGAACCCTCTTTTATATCTTATATATTTATAATACATCCTTCCATTCAGAATACGATGTGTAGAATACAATTTTGAAACCAGAATTTGATACTTTAAATTTTTAAAATACTCATAAAAATTTACGTTAATCAAATAGGTCGTTTCGTATATACGCGTTAACTACAAATATTACATACATATTTATAGTAGATAGATCAAACAACAAAGCATATAAACACACTATAAACCGTATTCAAAATTTCGTGTTCAAATTTAATTCGTTTAATAAACTCATCCATCATTACTCAAAAATTCAGTTCCAAACGTTTTTCATTATTAATAAAAATTAATGAAACAATATTTTGAAACTATTTTTAAATAAAATTCATGAAATGTCCTACTTATATTTTGCGGTCCTTTGAGCCGGACCTAACAAACTAGTAAAAGAGATCATGAAAAATTATTGCATTCCGCTTTCACCACAAAGCCTTCTATTGTAATATAAGGCTCGCAAATATTAGTAGTGTTTGATCAAAGAGACCTATTGTTGTAAGCCAAATATTTAACTAGTCCGCGTATCATAAGCTACTTCACATTTTTGTATAATATTTGTTCTATTTTGTATTATTTATAATGGAAAGCAAAATATTTATTTGTATTAGTATTTTTGAAAATATTTTTGTTGTAAAATAAATAAAATTTGTTGACAAATATATCGACTACTTAAAGAACAATAAAAAAGCGTATTTATTTTTGTGTTTTTCGTTAGTTTTCTTTATTAATTGTTTTTATTCATTTGCATTAGAAAACTAAGAAAGTAGCAAGAGTATGAAACAGAAAGGGAGAAAAACTATTTATATCACATCATAACAAATTTTAACTATTTAACTTAACCGAATTATGTAAAATTGCACTTTTGTTGGAGTACAAATTCTTAATAGCGATTGTTCTGGTGTCTTTCAGCTTAAACCATTAAAAATGTCTTTTATTTGGCTTATTGTTCATTTGAGTAAAAAGCAAATTACGTTCGAGAAAATCATAACTAAACACATTTGGAATTACTATTAAATAATATAGATACTATATTTTATTATATTTTTACTATAAGCATCGAAAGAAAATAAATTACCTTGAATAATTTACGAAGTATATTTTGGCATTTTCCTAGCTCGTCACCTTTGGTATGTAAATGATATGAAATTTTGTCTATTATCTAAACGTGCTTACATTCGCTGCATTTTCTATGAGTTGAGTCATAGTATAAAAAATCAGAAAAACTTAATTTGTAGAAGAAATTATACTCACAGCTATTTTATAACTATTTGATTTCTAATAAGTATTTGGACATTACAGTATTTTTTTAAATTACTATATATTTTACGGTGGACAATATTGATTGGGTACGTGAAATAACAATCATAAATAAATACTTAATAATGACCAGAAACTTGGGATAATTTTATATGAACGCCAAGTTATGTTATTCAAACCCAATACAATGCACCATTTAAGGGTTATAAAGGTTCTAAACACTTTTTTTTATTTATAAGGGGATTGTATAACGCTTTTGTTTCCTAATTTTGTTTCATTTAAAAACCACGTTTATGTAGTAAACTCCTTAAGAAACGATACAAGTCCGTGGTAAGAGTAAAATGTGAGGAGTGAAATCGTGTGAAACACTAACGCTAAGAGTGATGTTACCAACGTCTCTTGCGAGAAAGAGATAAATATATTTTTAACACGATAATCGTTTTTATGGAGTAAACTCTAGTCACGTGTCTGAGGAGCTGACACATACGCTACTGTTTGCTGTAATAGCCTATATATATATTAATAGGCAAAGGCTTAAGATGTTTGCCTCCCTTTTAAGAAAAAGCCTCACAATTATTCCACATAAATTATATATCATTTTATAGATAATAGCTTGCACTACCGGCGACAATAACAAAAAAATTTGCTATTGCTTTGGTTTAAAAAATTTTTAATATTGTAAACTTATAATTATTATACTTATTTAGTGCGAATTATTAGCACAGGTATTGCTAGTATATAGTTATACTAACAATGCTTATAGAAATATGTACGTACAGAGTAGGATAAAGTTGCCAGAAGGAAATAACAGCAACTAAATTGTATAACCATTATATTCTTTATTTCTGTTTATGTTACATACTTAAATGTGAAAGGGCATGCCCTTTCTTAGACGTGAGTCTAAATAACATGTCATTTGCACACATATTTTATGTTCATTATAATATGACAGTGAGACAGATTCATAAGACTGTAAATGAGGGACAATTTTCATACGATATAAATAACAGACACGTTTAATTTAATTAAGATGAAAGTTGTTATGATTATGATTCAGATGAAATGTTCTAATTAAATTATGATGGAAGCGACACGCATTGTGAGAATCAGACGAGTGTATCTACGTTTCCCTTATTTAGATTCTGACGTCGTTTAAAATAATATATGTAGATAATACTTATATAGTAAATAATTATTTATTTTTTTTATTTATTTACTCTTTATTGTACACCACAATGTGCAAATACAAAATAATAATAATACAGACAACTTAAGAATGTGTTGTAGAAGAGGCGGTCTTATGGCTAGTTAAGCATTTCTTCCAGACAACCCGAAATAGGATTGAGTATTATTTATTTGAAGATCGGGTAGGTGGTGCGATTATATTAAAATAAACTTACATACAAATATCTACACATTAATACTTACAAGCAATGCATATATATATACATTTGAATAACATGAATAATAAACTAATAAATATAACAACAGTATCTCATACAATCAATTTCGCCATAAAAATTACATATTTTAACTCAATATTAAATACTATTTCATTTAATTATGCAATCATATAAAGTAACACGTCCAAGCATAGAAATTCATAAAGCTTTGGAGTAGCAGAGTGCTCTAAAAACACTGAAAGACAATTGTTGGTATCCGAGTTTTATAATAAACGATTTATTTTTTTACAACAATAAGGGCATTTAGTTAATATTATATTGTATTGTCATTGGTACATACATAATACAGTTACATTGATATACGTCTTATGGAGATTGTGTTATTAAGCTAGGCTCAGCCTTTGTTTCTGTTACCAAAAGTAAAGCACACCATAAGAAGCCGATTTTCTAATTAATTGTGTACGATCTGTAACCAACAAGTTATAAAAATATTGCTATAAAATGTTACGATTTCCACGAGAATACATTCCTAAAAACACCTACAATATTTTTTTTCATTTCCTGTTTTGCATTCCACAAAAAATTGTTTTCAGACAATGTTTGTTTTCTTTTTTGACGTCAGTCAAATAAAATTTTATGTATCCGCTGTTTACTTTTCTTTCAATAAAAATACGTCAGTTTTTTATTTACATTCAGGAGGATTATTTGGATTTGATTCGTTTTTTTTTTTTAAGAACAAATTAAAATTCAACTTTTAGAAGGGTAAAAATTAATATCCTGGACTGCAATGAAACCGCTTGTAAATGTCACAGTATTGGCCAAAAGCTCAATAAAATGAGGACTGGACTTTAATAGGTCACGATGTTTTATTGCAGATTAGTGGATAATTTCTCTGGTTAGTAACGATAGTTATTGGGTAATTATTATGATAATCGGAACTTAGCTGAGGTAGGGCACAGCAGGAATTTCCTGCTCAAAATATGGAGCAGCCCGACTGGGGTAGTACTTCGACCTTACAGAAGATCACAGCTAAATAATACTGTTTTCAAGCAGTATTGTGTTCCTGTTGGTGAGTAAGGTGACCAGAGCTCCTAGGGGGATTGGGGATTGGGTCGGCAACGCGCTTGCGATGCTTCTGGTGTTGCAGGCGTCTATAAGCTACGGTAATCGCTTACCATCAGGTGAGCCGTAAGCTCTAGTTGCCGACCTAGTAACATAAAAAAAAACTGACAACTTTACGTCGTATTCAAGACTCGCTAAACAAGTTTATATGAATAAGCAACCAGATAATGATTACTATATAATGATTATCAAAGTTATTGAATCTTCTCTCACTGTGAGCGGTTGTAATAATCTTATTACGCGATTATTTAGAGAAGCGTAAATGTCAACCAAAATGAAAGGTTTCATTTAAAAGTATGATTAATGTAGTTTTAAATTACCAGTTAAATTACTACCTCAAGAAAGCTAGCTTGTACTAGCCGCCGTTAGTTAAAACCTTCACGTTCTAACCCTGGTCCATGAAATATACTTAAAACAATTGCGAAAACCTCTCAACACTCGGTAATTAATAATTATTACGAAGTAGGGATCGCTCTCTAATCAACTTTACCAAACATTTGTTTCAATTACAGCTGGTAATGGTATAGAGAATTAATTTACCGAACATTTAACTGCCTTCTGAATCATTAACCAATGATAGATTTATTGTATTGAGAGGAAATTACATTTTTGTATGTGAGAAAAAATTATTTAAACACAACAATAATTTGTTACTTTGTTAAGATATCTATCACGTGACGAAGGTCGGAAAAAATGTATCATCTAATAAGATACAATAATAACAAAAGAGTTAAAATCTCGAATAGGTATTTTCTAGTCCTAAATTTATTTCAGACGTGTTTGGTAATAAATTGTCATGAAACATGAGAGATTATACAAGTGCAATTCAAAATTTAAAAAAAAAACGATCAAATAAAAAGAATTCATCTTTACAAGTACTATCCGTAATTGCCTGACCGCTGCAGGCGCTCTCCTGATGGAACGTCCAACAATTTAATATCTACGGCATGATGCATTTGGTGTTGTTTTGATTGAATATTCTATTTTTCTACCTTTGATAAAATACACTATTGAATACGATACATTTTTAATTAATTAACATGATAACATTAAAACGAGTAAAAACATATTACGATATACTGAACAAGAATTGTATGAATTGATGATTTAAACTGATTGAATTAAAATATTAATAAAAATAAATCGCCAAAATTTACAAATATTAGGTACAAATTCCGAATCTGTAAGAAGACTGCACTCAATTGGATAATTATTTTTTTTGGCAAGACAGATTTGTATAAATGAAAAAATGGAAATTCGTAAAAAAAACATGGTGGTACGGATTTCACTGGGATCAGCTATATATGCTAGCAAAATAAATAACCGTGATTCTATATTTATACAAAAGTATGTGTTTGTCATTAAATGTAATAGCATCTCCTAAGTAAGTCGTCTCCTAATGTTACTTAAGTTTCAACGACATCACTGTTGTATTATTTTACTTGAAAACTATCAACATACTAAAATTTAAGGAATATATATGTATATTGTAATCTACACTGTCATGAATCTTTTATCATTTTGCAGAATCTTTCCAAACCATACTATGATATTTTATTTATAAACTAGTAATTTTATTTCGAGTTGTTACTGAACTCAACTCTTTGGTCAGATACAAATCGTGGACTATTTGGTATTCAAAACGCGAGGTTGATCTTATTTATACGAAAGTTGATTTCCCGGACTAGAAGCTTAAAATATTTATATTTAGATAACGGAATTTTAAAATTATATTATTCATGTTTCTACGTTCCTTTCTACAAATTTCAGATTATCAGAATCTACCTAATGTCACCGAAATAAATAAATAAATATAAATAAATGATGAGTGAAGACTGAGTGATTGAGTTAATCAAATACAATTTACATAAACACTTTAAACATAGTCACTTTGGCTCACAATCATATATTAATAATTATTTAGAACGTGGAAAACTATAAAAATAATGAGACTGTTGTCAGTGACTCAGCGTTACGTATCTGACTAATATAACTATAATCTAGTTCTTCACTTCAGTTTACTATTACTTTTAAATTTCTTCAAAACAAAGGAAACTCTCAATTCGACTGTATTTTTAATATGTGTTACCTCATAACTTTTTATGGGGTGTTTCGATTTTGATGATTATTTTCTTATTAGAAAGCCGGTGCTTGTCATGTGATTCGAATTATTACTTTTCAAAATGTCCCTAATAATGCGTATTTAATTTACTATTATTATTTTTTATGGAAAATGTAGCCACTAACAACAGCGTCAAGTGATGACTTTATGATAATAAACAATACAAGAAAATGCAACATAAATTCCTATTTTAAATTGATTAAAACAAGTGTAAAATGCGTATTTTCTGTGTAAATACGAACTCTTTCAAATAATCTAAAAATGTAAGGAAATAGGTTCAAAATGACACTTCGACGAAGTTAACACTTTTACTTGACCGTTCGTTTAAAAGGTTTCTTTTTAAACTGTATTGCTATTTCTGTAGGTATGCTTTGAAAATTTTAGCTCTTTGTGATATTTTAACCTACAGTTCACTTAATAGCACACTTTGTAAGTTGTTTTTTAGTAAATTTTCTTTTCAAGTTTATGTTCGTAGCTTGGTTTCCCTGACTATAGTTATAATATTAGTACAGCACTTACGAGTAAAAAATACTCGACGTACTTATACAATTCGAAAAAGTGGTTTACGTTTAAATAAATTTTACTTTAAAGTTGCAAAGTTTCTCATGAGCTACACTTAAGTAAGTAAGCAAAGAAGTACTCAACCGTTTGTCTCTTAACTTATAAGTTAAGAGACAAGGATAGGCAAGAAGAGATAATTACCTATACCATTTTATTTGTATTAGTTATCCCATATTTACTATCAATTTTTACAAGTATATCTCTACTAGTCTACAACGCGTTCAATTTACTTACTATTACTTCAATTTAATGTTCAAATACATAGCTAAAAATTTTAATAGTAGATGTCCTGATTGCCTTTTGTTCTGATAACTGATTGCAAAAATTTTATAACTTTGTAGCAGTGAAAAATATAAAAAAAAAATCTTTTATTAATTTCTTTGCTTATCAATTGAAACAAAAACATACAATATGTCTAAAAATATTCCAGTAATTCTAGAATATTCTATTTCATGAAGATATCCTCGAAGGAATATTTTTATGGGAATACGGTGTTTTTTTTTACGTTTAACTACTTACGACTTTGAACATTTAAGCCGTACTTGAATAATCTTGAAGTAATATATTCACGCAATCAGTACAACTAACAAATGTAACTGAGCGGAATGAATCCAAGTAATCTCACTGAGGCTTAGTAAAGCTTGTGTACTAGGAATATTTATACTTGTGTCATCCTGGATTCAAACAATACATGTACCTAAAACACAATAGCTATGTGTGTCTCATGATATCCCAGAATGTGTGTACGAACAAAACTTCCTTACAACTGCATCAATGAAATAATTAATTTTATTCGTATTTGTTATCGTTAGGATAAGGTTCATACGAACCTAAAACACGAAGATTGAAAATCGATAATTTCAAAAAAAAAATGGAGTACGAAATTCCAAAAGAGTTTAAAAGCATAATAATTTCAATATGGACATCTTTCATCCAAGCGAATTGTTCATTTTGTCAATTGCTTTCAATTATTCGAAATAAATGAAGTATTCACATAACAAAGACGAAAGCGTAATGATGCTAAATTTTTCAATTAATAAAACGAACAACGCTGGTTCTTGTTTTTTCATGCGTAATAATTGGGGATAATTCAATATTAATTAATATTATATTTATAATTTAATTATTAAAGTGATTAGTAATTGTTATAGATATTTTGTTACAAGGTTGTCAAATTAACTATAGTTTTGTTCATTTTTCTCGTGTCCAAAATACCTCAGCCCCTGTAGATTCCATAGTTATCGACCAGTGTTTCTAATGATGCCCTATGATTTTAAGATACGATTTCGTACTAAGGCCCTAATAATAAAGCTTAAAATTATTAAGCGCGTTATAAAGAGTTGCAATATAAACATATGTAGTTCAGCTAGTCATAAAAATAAAAAGAAAATAAAATAAACGCCTCACACTTGGCAACACTCAGTAAAACATGAATCGTCTGTTGGGGGTAACACACATAAAACATGCGTAGAAAGACAATGACAGACGTCTGGGTGTTAATTTGTATTCTACTACAAAACAATAATAAAATCAATTAAATTTAATGTACAAAGTATCCTTGCACACTAAAAAAATTATATCTCTAAGATCCATTGATTTGTAGAATCGATATTGAACTCAAAATGTAATCATGTTAAATTATTCCATTTAAAATCGTGTATTAAATTAAAATGAAGGGGCGCGTATCGGGAGACTGTGAAATTGACGTGACCGTAAACAGAACCACCGTGAAATTATATTATCATGTGAAGTGTTGGGAATAATTAGATATGGGATTGTATAATTTATTAAATGGCTTCAGCTTTACCTTAGGTACTATTAGTATTATTAAAATTTACGTAAAAGCTAATATAATATGAGTATTATATACACGAATACAACTTTATTATATACTAGCGACCCACCCCGACTTCGCACGGGTGCAATGCTGATACTAAATATACTACAGAATGTCTTTATTTATAGTATGAAGCTAGCTTATAGCATGGTTATTAACATAATAACAACATTCAAATATGCGTCGTTAGATTACACGTTGTTACAGAATGCGTTGAAGAAATAAAAGTTCACTGCTCATTCCCCGTAGGTGATAGCGTGATAATTTGTAGCCTATATGTTGACCCGACTTCTTAATAATATTCGTGCCAAATTTGAAGTAAATCTATGCAGTACTTTTTGAGTTTATCCCGGACATACATACAGACATTCAAACAGACAAAAATTATAAAAACTATATTTTTGGCTTCGGTATCGATTGTAGATCACACCCCAAGTATTCTTTTAAAAAAATATTCAATGTACAGTTTTGACTTTCCTACCATTTTATTATATGTATAGACTAGTGGACCCGGCAGACGTTGTCTTGCCCGGAAAACAACTACCAAATTTGATTGCTTACATACCGATAGCAACGCCACCTACCGAGTCCAATTGAGATAAAAACTCCCAAGTTGGACCAAATTATTGAAATAATAAATTGTAAATATTTATAAATGGAATGAAATTAAAAAGTATCGATAGAATAATACAGAACATCAATAAATACATCTAACAGTATTTTAATCGCCAAACGTGCAAAACTGTTAAATCAATTTTAATAATACTCTCATCATTGTACAGCTGACAAGTGACACATGATACATTAAAGTCACATTATGGTTAAGTAATATTAGGAGTTAGGTTTTATAAGCCAATACTTTCCGCCTCACCGCAACAGCGTATTTAACCTAAGGCCACGACACAAGTCGAGCATGACTAGCTTAAATCGATTTTCATAAGAATCGATAATTAATAATCGATTTTCCCAAAAATCGATAACTTATAATTGGTTATTAATAATAAATGTTCCCTGTTAGTGGCTCTTCAGCCGAAATGTATTCCAGATATTTTTCTGTTGCTCGATAATTATGTAATGGGCGGCCTAAGAAAATTTTATGAATCGATATTATTTTTTATGTTTTACAATGAAAAAATGAATTATTTATTAATCGATTTTTCTTTTTCCTTTAATTTATGTGGTGGCAAGTTGTATTACTTTGGGACACTGAATCTTGAAATAAGAACCACAAAAACAAAGCCAATTAGCGGAAAACGCCTCGTATAGCAGTTACATGTTTTATTTCATTTATAAAGATAATTTGAACCAAACTCAATAAATTCTTATTGGTGTTTGTTTTTCATGTTGTTCTAAGGTGTTTTAACACAGCGGAGTCTAATAAAGCAGTTATATATAAAGATAACATATATTTATAAACTTAGTAAACACTTTTTGGTCTTCTACTTCTTGTGCCTCTCCACTACTGGAGGTTGGCCCTCAGCTCAGCCAATTTTTCAAATAGCTTTTCCACGCTGGCGATCTTCGTCCAATCGCGGATGTTGCGCAACCAGGACTTTTTTCTTCTTCCAACGCGTTGTTTGCCCCCTACTTTGCCCATCATTATAATTTGGAGCAGTTGGTATCGCTCTTGTCTCAAGACGTGGCCCAAATACTCGGCTTTTCTCTTCTTGACGGTTTGCAGTAACTTCCGGCTACTAGCGACGTGCTGGAGTACTCTCACGTTCGAAACTTTCTGTGTCAAGCCAATACGGAGCTTTCTGTGGTAACACCACATCTCAAAAGCTTTTAGACGCTTCTAGGTGTCAGCTTGCAAGGTCCATGCCTCGCTACCATATAACACTACTGGCCAGACATAGCAGTGGAGTATTCTTAGTCTGAGCTTTATGGATAGTTTACAGCTGCACAAAACCTTCTCCAACCTTTTAAGGCTTGCTAGGGAAATTTCAATCCGGGTCCGAATTTATTGCCCACAGTCCCTTTCTTCATTAACCCAAGTAGCAATGTATTTATACATATGCACCCGCTCTAGGTATTTACCTTCCACCTGAATTTTCGGCTTTAAATTCTTATCCCCCGATACCACCAGAAACTTGGTCCTGCTAATTCATGCTCAACCCCGCCTTCAGACTGCACTCGTTAACTCTGTTCACCAATGTCTGTAAGTCGTTTCCTGAAGATACTATAAGCACGATATCATCGGCGTATCGTAAGTTATTCACGACTTGACTTGAGATTAACATCTTGACGCCTACCTCCAACCCCTCTAGAGCTTCAGACATTACAGCTTCCGAGTACATGTTAAAAAGCAGGGGAGACAATATACACCCTTGACGGACATCACGGCTAATCTCAACCTGATCGGTCTCCGAATGCTCAACTCTCACAGCCGCTCTCTGGTTCCAATACAAGTTCTTAATAACCCGTAAGTCCTTGCCATCTAGATCTACATCCCTTAAATGTTCCATAAGTATGTCATGTCTTACGCGATCGAAGACCTTCTCATAATCAATAAAGCACAAGATAACATTGGTCAACACTTTTTGGTGCCATAGGGTATATTCCTCAAAATATCTAATAGCTTTTTTTTTCTTATAAAAAGTGGTACGATAGAGGCTACGTTTAAAAAGTACTTTATATATAAATTAAATAAATATCTGCCTTTACGCCTTGGTGTAATTGGGATTCAATAATTCCCAAAATATAAACGCAGTTTATTTTTCTTATGTTGAGTATAATTTCATAAAATGATTCTAAGTAGCTTGGAAGAAGTGACCGTTTATAATATTTGTTTTAAGTCTGTGTGTATCCTATCCTCCTTATTGGGTCTCCCCACTGCACATCAGAGACCACGTAAAGCTGTCGGTATTTGTCGCGGTCAGTTGTTACCACAGACACCTGATATTGATCGTTAATTACAGTAGGTCAATTATCCGCCGACCCGTATCTTATTCTGCTGTATTGTGATTTTTGTCCAGCAGTATGACGTTACATGATTCATTTTAATATGTACTTTCAAATTCCATGTATTAAAAAATACGTTATTTACCTATACACTTAAAATATCCACAAAATCCATGTTTAATATTTTTACAGGATAATGGTCATAAATAATAATTGACGAAGTGATATTTTCCGTTAACGATAAAATTTCTTAGCGATAACGACAGTTCTGAACAATTTATCCCTAAGACAATGATCGTAAAAAAGTATCTCAATTCTGATATTAAATAAGAGTTTGATGTGAAGTTGAGATTATGAAATTTTTAAATTGGCTTTAGAGCTAATAAACATTAACGATATTAGTAAATTTCTTATCAGTTTGGTACTTTTTACATTTACGTTTTTTATAAGGTTAATATGCATAACAATATAATTACGTGTTTTAAACAAACTTATTATATACTTTATTGCACTTAAGAATAGAATATACAGAAAATTACATATATAGTTGATGGCAAAGGTGGACTTATCCCTAGAAGAGATCTCTTCCAGTCAACCAATGGTCATGAGAGAGAGTGTCATATAGCGGGGGACACAGTGCAAGAAATAACAATATTGAGAAAATAGTTGAATAACTGTAATGTATTACAAACTTATAAGTATAAATACATACACACAGACATATCATACATATATATACATACCTTACATTTATACATACATATATATACATATATATATACATACACACATAAATACATACAAATACATAACATAATAGAAAGGTAATTATATACTTATGATTGTAAATTGACTTGAGAAATAAAGTGCTCCTTTAATTTTCGTTTGAAGGAGACAAGGGAAGGACTTTTTTGGATACTTTCTGGGAGTTTGTTCCACAGTATAGAGGCGCGTACCGTAAATGAATTAAGTTTGAATTTTGTATTGCACTTTGGTACATCCAGCTTTGTTGTAATGCCAGGGCGCCTGGAACGATTAGGAGAGGGTAGGAAGTGAAAACGGGATCGAAGATAAGAAGGAGAGTTTGGATCACGTAGGATATTAAAGAGAGTAGATAGGATATGCATATCACGGCGAAGGCGAATAGGGAGCCATTTGATCTGAGCACGGAAGTGAGAAATACGATCAAACTTTCGCAAGCCAAAAATGAAGCGTACTGCGAGATTCTGAAGTCGCTCCAACTTTCTAAGCAGCTCCTCTGTCACATCCAGATAGCATACATCGGCATAGTCAAGGATAGGTAGTAGAAGGGATTGCGCGAGCATATATTTGGTTTTGAAGGGAAGAAAATACTGGAGACGCTTGAGAGAGTGAATCGAGTAATGTATTCTCTTGCTGATTTCGTTAATGTGAGCTTTCCAAGACAGGTTGCAGTCCATAATAAGGCCCAAATTTCTAACCTTATCAGAGTAAGGGATTGGGACCCCAGAGTAACAGATTTTAGGTACCAACTCCCAGTCAAGTCTGCCTCTTAACCGACTGCTACCAATAATGATGGCTTGTGATTTTGCAGGATTTACTAGCAGACCAAAAGACTCAGCCCAGACCTGAACAGCAGCAAGATCATTATTTAAAATTCCAACAGCCTCATCCAACTCCGTCAAGCTGAAGTGTCGGTATATTTGTAGATCATCTGCATACAGATGGAAGGGAGAAGTGATAACACGGGAAACATTATTAATAAAGACAGAAAACAGTAAAGGAGATAATACGCCACCTTGTGGAACGCCAGCAGTGAGGTCCATCCAATACGACGAGCTATCATCGAGAGTCACACACTGCTGGCGTCCAGAAAGATAAGAGTGAAACCAATCAATAGCTGTGGGTGAAATATTAACAGCTCGCAAGGTACCAAGAAGAATGTCGTAGTCAACAGAGTTAAAGGCACTGCTGAAGTCCAGCAGAATCATGGCAGTGAGCTTGGTTTGATCCATCGCACACCGCACATCCTCCGAAACATTCAGCAGCGCTCCCACAGTGCTGTGGGATGGACGGAAACCGGATTGAAAAGGACATATGAGGTTGTGAGAGGAAAGATGGCTGTAAATTTGACTATGCACGACGGATTCTAGGACTTTGGAGAGTAGAGGAAGAATAGAAATAGGACGAAATTGAGAAGGATTAGTAGGATTGGCGGTTTTAGGAAGGGGTATGACTAGGGCTTTCTTCCATAGTGATGGAAAGACATTGCATGTAAGTGAAAAGTTAATAATGTGTGTTATTACAGGTGCAATGTCCTCCAACACAGGAAGAATCATGTCGAGGCTGAGGCTATCGCTACCAATAGCCTTTGTTGATATGGAACGGACATGCTTCTTGATAGTTTCTTGTGAGACTGTTTCGAAAGAAAAGAGAGGTAGGTCTGGTGGAACAAGAGTAGATAAAAATGAAAGAGTAGAAAATTTTGTATTAGAATCCACAATTATAGGAGGGGTAGTAAAGTAAGTATTTAAAGAGTTGAGATCAACGGAACTTTTGCAAGTTACCGTGGATTTGCCCACACCTAATGACCTTAAGAATCTCCAAGCTTGCGCTTGGCAGAGATTCTGAATTGAAGAGTGGATGTAACGGCGTTTAGCATCCCTGCACAATCTGTTGCAGATGTTACGAAGCTTTTTGTACACATTCAAGTTTTCCTCCGTTGGATTTTTTTTGTTTTTCGTTTTCGCTCTATCGCGTTTGGCCATTGTCCTTTTGATAACAGGTGTTAACCAGGGAGCAGGAAGATGTTTAATACGTACAGGTTTTACAGGTGCATGTGTGTCGTAAATTCTAATTAGTTCAGCAGTAAATGAGGTGACCATATCATTGATATTGCTTGCCGCGAGTGTAGTGGACCAATCAGTGTTTTTAATGTCCTCTCTCAAGCGTTCTAAATCCATATGCTTAAAATTTCGCTGAAAAAGAACTTTACCTCTAACCTTGGGTGGGCGTACTTTATATGCAAGAAAAATAAGGTCGTGGTGAGAAAAGGGGGCTGTCATTTGCCCATGAGAGATAGCAAGGTTAGGGTTAGAGATAAAGATGAGGTCGATGAGTGAAGGTCTACAGTTGGGAAAGTAATGTGTAGGTGCGGTAAAATTAAGAGTCTGCAGGTTCAATGATGATAAGATGGAATTCAAGGTGTTAGTTCTCATATCATTTTTTAGTAGGCATGTATTGAGATCACCCATGCAAATCACATGATCGTATATGGGTACTAGTCTCTCTAGAATATCTTCGAGTGTATCAAAATAATTAATTTTGTCACTAGGACAGTACAGAACGCCAAGCAGTATTTTTTTGTGACGGGTAATCAATTCTAGGAACAGATATTCCAGAGAGCCAGCAGCCTGAGGGCTAGATGCGCAAACAACAGTTGCGCGAATATGGCTGCGCAGGTAAATGCCCACACCACCACCACCCCGATCAGCACGGTCATTTCGGTATAGTTGGTAACCCGGAAGAGAACAGTATGTGGATGGGATTGAGGGTTTGAGCCAAGTTTCAGAAACGAGGACACCGTCGACTATGCCGGTGCTAAATGATGTGAGAAGATCCGAGTAATGAGCTAAAATGCTCTGCGCATTGATATGCACAAAAGAGAGGGAGTTAAGGTCATTAAGAAAAACTTTAGATAGCTTCTCTTCGAGTAGATCCGAATCAGATAGCGAAGAGCTAATACTACTTTCAGCACTTGCATATTCATCTGAGGAGCAAGTTATATAATCATCGTCAAACATAATAAATACTAAAAATATTAATTGTAAAGTAATAAAATGTATCTATAAATATATAAATAAATAACTTAAAATAAGGTTATATTAATAATATCAATAAATAAATAATATATATGTATCTTATTTTTATATATTATATAAATAAAAAATTAATAATAATACAGATGAAAAAAAAAAAATTTAAAAAAAAATCAAAACTACAAATAGCACTATTTCTCATGTATAAGTTGACTAGACGATTAAATATTAACTATAAGATTAATAAAAACACTCATTAAAAAAAAAAGTTATACAAACAAAAAAAAAATTTAAATGTACAGAAGCAACAAAAGATTTACAGTGGAACGAAACGTAATTTGCATGACGTTACCTTAGACTATTTTGGCAAATGACAGATGACAGTTTACAATTTTGTGTTTGTTTTTATTTATAATTTCGTGCGGTGAATTTAAATTAAAATAAGAAATAGCAAGGTAACAAAGAACAAAGACAAGAAAAAATGTTACGATTACCCAATACTTAAATTTACAAAAGTGATATCGATATTAGACTGTATGAACTATGCATAATATACAAGATAATCATTTAATATTATTGCAAGACTGCTCACTGTTTGGATGCTGCGAAATGATTTGTTTCAACTCCGATAAACTGGTTATTTTCTTTCGGGACTTATCTGGTAGCAAAATAACAATAACACCATCAGCTGTCCAGCATTTCTTCATACCGAAATGACTGCGTGCCGCCACAAAGATCTCCTGTCGGGGTTTTGTTAAAAATTCTGATATTGTGATTTTAGTCCCCCTCAAGCTAGTTTTGGCT
Source organism: Melitaea cinxia (assembly GCF_905220565.1). Lineage (NCBI taxonomy): Eukaryota > Metazoa > Arthropoda > Insecta > Lepidoptera > Nymphalidae > Melitaea > Melitaea cinxia. The sequence continues at coordinate 7,132,435 of NC_059412.1, forward strand.
TTCCATGCTCTAGAGCGAAGTTCCAAATCAGAAAAACGAACAAGTATGGGGCGAGCAGAATCTCTTTTTGCACCCAGTCTGTGGCAAGAACTAAGATGTTCTGATCTTATATCAGGTATCTTCATCTGGTTGGATAACAATGCAATGACACTCTTCCGCACATCCTCATCCTTATCCTCCTTGATCCCATGGACAAGAAGAAGCTTTCTACGGGCCCGTGTCTCCAGTTGATCCATGCCTAGAACCACCAGTTCAATTTGGGACTTAAGCAAGCCAAGAGTCTTCCATACTAAGGATTTAAACGTAGAGAAGTCCGCTGCCAGGGATTTAACAGTGGAAGTTGCAGTACTCGGTAAATTAAGGTTCTTCTCAAATTCGTCCATCCTGTTATTAATACTTGCAGAGAGTTCTTCCATAGTTTTCTGAAGATGCTCTACTGAACTGTTCATCTTGAAGGTTTAAGTTTAATATTTTGTGGGAAAGTGTGTGGAGATAGTCAACTTACACTATGTTAACTTAAATTTTGTACATATATATTTAAAACAGTTTTAAAACGAAAATAACTAAGAGCACATAAAAATACGTCTATTCACTTTCGTGTCTACCCGCCGAAAAAAAGTTAAATTATTTTAAACCTTTTTACAACAACAATAAATTATTTTAAACCTTTTTTTAATAAATACGCTAGACAGAATTAGCATAGTTGAAGTGGCAGTAGACTGTTCACCTGAGTGATGGCCGCTGAAGCAGGAATGTCCTGAGAAGTGGTGCCCATGTGTTGCCAAACGCAGCGTGGGACGTCCTCTTTCCCGCTAGGCCGACGATCTTCGTAAGATCGCTGGTGGAGACTGGATAACGATTGCGGAAAACCGAGATGTTAGGCGCGAAATGGAGGTTGCCTATGTCAAGCAGCGGAATGCGATAGGCTAAAGCGAGCGAGCGAAGTTTTCTTTCGATAAACATTAAATGCTATATATGAGTAATTTTTTATCACACACCAGTTTTATATTGCAGCTTTCCATAATTGTTAGAAGAAGTTTCTATAACTGTTAATTTTGAACCAAAATTGTAATAAGGTATACTCGTATTATATTAATTTTTGCATCCTCTTCATTATGACTATTGTGTCGTCTTCTCCTTAGATATATGTATAATATGATGAATGATGGAGGTAATACGTGCTTTTTTTTAGATATAAGTTTAACGTAACTGCCGACTTTATATAATAAATGAACGTATATATAATACATATATAAATACTAACTGTGCCCATGCCTTCGTCCGCGTATTTTGGTTTATTTTAGACATCAGAATTGCTCTAATATTTTTTTCTCTTGTCGCAAACTTATGAAACATTCACATAAACCTTACCATCATATTTATTATATTCTTATTACCATATTTCCATACAATCTTTCATCCTCTATTCCCTATTATTAAAGTACCCTCAAGAGTAAAACTTTTACAAACTTTGAATGTCATATTTACTCGTATTTACAACGAATCAACAGCCTAAAAAATAAGTTTCAAGATTCTAGCTCTAAAAATTACAATGTTTCCATACATCTATTCATCCTCACCTTTCAAACCCTTACATCACTTTTTGGCATTAAAAAGTAGCCTATGTCCTTTCACAGGCTTTAGAATATCTATGTACCAAATTTAATTTAAATCAGTTCAGTAGTTTTGGTGTGAAAGCGTGACAGATAGAGTTACTTTCGCATTTGTAATATTAGTAAGAATATGTAACACAGATTTGGGGCGAAAATCATACCCACAATCTCCGGACCAGAAGACATGGTCATTGAAATATAATTGATTAATAATTTATCAGTACAACGATAAATCAACAATACTTACTCCACTCAAGTTTACATACTACTCAAGTGTACATTTGCAACACTTTAAGTAAATGGAATAAATAATACTAATTTGTTATTCTGATACAAAAGTAAAGTATGAAATTATCTTCATGTACGTGACTTTTTTTGTTAAAAAAATAACGCTATATTTGTTTTATTTGTTTTTTTTTTTTTTTATTGAATTAATTAGTATGAATTAAGGTACACACTAATAACATGTCAAACAAATTACATTAATTGATCAAAATAATAAACATAAAAATGCAAACCAAAAAATAATTAAAATAAAATTCACTATTTAAGATTTTTATGTTATTTTAATATGTTTCAAAGAGGTACAGAAACTGTATTTATTGTTTTTTTAAAATTAAAAATATCTCTACGTAAACTGTTAACCTTTCTTGTTCTTTATAATTATATCTTTATAAAATTTGAATTTCGTAAAGCAATTTTAAATTCAAATTTGGTTTGCCTGTGAAGCCAAGATCTAAAGGAAGTTTTGGTACATGTTACTTTTACATAATATCTATATATATGTATAATATTGACTAACTTCAGAGGTTTATCATATATTTATAAAATTTTGCCACTGTTGGACATTATAATCCAAATGAATGACTGAAATATATGCCTACATTATCTTACACCAAGTTGAGTTGGTAACTCGATTTTTGACACTACTTTTAAATAATTAATTTAAAAAATTCATAATTTTCTTATTTCGTAAATAAGATGCGTTTTCACTAACTGGCGACCGCTCTAGTGCAGTTATGCGTGTGCCGTGTCGGCGGCAACTAAACACCGGCGGTCGCGGGTTCGATTCCCGCTTGGAGTAGGTATTTGTGAAACCTATATATATATATATATACCACCGTGCCTCGGAGAACACGTTACTCATAGGAAGAAAAAGGTAGAGAATATATCCGCCAACCTGCTGTAGAGCAGTGCGTCGGATCAGCTCCGATCTCTTCCCTAGATGGAGGAAGCCTATTCCCAAAAATGGTATGGTACAGGTATAAATCGTACATTTTCATTAAAAAGCAAATTGTATAAAATTTTAACTAAAAGAATAAATAAATATATTATTTCTAATTATTCTATTTATAAATAACTAATAAACTTATAGACCAAGTCCTCATAACTCACAATTCATTTCAAACTTTCTAGAATTTTCCAATTTCCGCGCATCTTGTTTTTCTCTACACTTTCGTTTCTTTTATTTCTTACAACCTTATTCGCAATATTGAAGACATTTAAAAATCACTTCGACCGTTTATAAAATGTTGTTCGGAGGAAATTAATTCTTTCGTTTCGTGGAATTTTTTATTTTCATTTATAAAGTTTTTATCTTGTAAAAGACGTTTCTCACGACTTCAATTGCGATGAATGATATTTTTGATTGATTTCGAACAATATAACTTTGTAACTGTAAAGAAGAATTATTAATGGAATTTAGAATTCGTATTTAGAATATAGCATTTTTAAACGATTATTAAATAAAATAAAATATGAATTCACACTCAACGGCCACCACTTAAATTTTTTCCGTGTGTCAGTGGGGAATAGACACAATACCCAAGCAGAAATGCATGACATGACAGCAATATAACAATCACACAAACACATCTATGTAATCCATACAAATCTTCGACATGAGCTCGGATCGATGGCAATGGCAAGCGCAGCAGCCTGTGTTGTGAGCACTGTACCAACGAGTTATCGTTATTGATTAGAAACAAAAAAAAAGTAAGAGATTTTTTATCACATACATTTTATAAGTCATTATAATAAATTAATGTGATTCAGATAACCTGCTTCATGTTATGCTATTAGATTTATATCGCGTCCTTATTTTACCGCTGGAACCTTCTTTTAAAACGTTTTTATCATACCCGTTTTAAATATGCAAATTATACCCCTATTAAATTTATAAATCGCAAATAAAAACAAGGATTAACTTAAAATTCCGTAGACCCACGCCAGACGTAAGGACAGAAACTTTTAACTAACTCTGATTACACTGCGCTTAATCTGCAGTACAACGAACAATCAGCTAAATTTGGCGTTGATTGCAATAAGCGCGCAACACGGTCTTGCTGTGTATTATGTAAATTATTTTGAATTTCTTCTCAGTTTGCTCAAAGGGAAGAATCTGTTAGCAACCTTTACACACTAACAGATTTGCACTATAATTAATTACAATTACATTTATAATTAAATTATTTACTTTGTAACCGTTCGTATATTGATAATATTTTCTTCATACTAGAAATAAATAATTTATTTCATTAAATTTAATATATATTTTTTATTAATATCCAGTTTTGTTTTATTAGTTTTCTCAACTTTTTATATACGATTATGGCGACAAACAAGTAGACGGCCCAACTGATGTAAGCGATTACTGTAGCTTCTGGACATCTGCAACACCAAAAGTATCGCAAACGCGTTGCCGACCTTCGCCTATGAAATGTGTGAAATACATCGACCTCAATATAATGTGTAATACGATGGAAATTAATAATTTAAACATCTGTAACTTTCATACAAAAAAAAAAATCTCCGGACTTATTTCTTCATTCTGACTAACCTTTTACATTTTTGTCGAGGTAGGTCACAGTAGAATATATCTATATCCTGTTCAAAATCTGGATAAGCCCGTCTCAGGAAGTAAGTACCTCAACCTTATGGGAGATCATAGCTAAATAATAGTGCTAAAAAACCATTACACTTGCAAACAAGTTAATAATGGAATCTGGATGCGGAATTTTTAACGGTTACTATTATCCCATCATAAGGTCATAAGGTTGGTTCTGACATGCTCTATTGAATTGGTGACGAGGGTCAAGTTATGAAGCCGAGAGTGTCATAATAAACCTTTTTTACCATTAATAATAATTCCCTCCAGTGTCATCTGAAGTAAATGAAATCCATATACATGGTGATACGAGAAGGCGGCCAGGGTTTGATGGTAGAGTCAGAAACTTAACAGTAAAGCTTAATATATTTAAAAATATATATAATCAATATTTTTTTATTAGAATTAATTACACAAAAACAAGGAAATAAAATACTTATATAAGTATTTAAGTTCAGCTGTTCCGTTCCGTGTTATTAACTGTATAAAAACCTGTAAGGTAGTATTTAGGTTGCAAATTTAGTAATAATACAATAATTATAATAAAACGTGACATGTGATGTGCTTAATATGTGATAACATAGTAACAATATATCTGATGTTAAAGGTACTTAAAGTAAAACGATAATAAATGTTAAACCAACCATATCATTATATGTAAAAAAATATTGAGCCAATTTCATCATTATCTTTAGAGATTTTCCAAAAATATAGACTTCATAAAAGGCATTAGTGCGTGACCATCAGCTACTTAGCTCCTTTTTTAACAGTATCCTAAACTTCCATGACCCTCATAAATATTATCGCGTGGTCGTTACCGTTAATATTAAGAATTCTTATTTAATTAAGATTCTAATATTTCTAAATTCTATTCGAGAATTCTACGCTTCAGCCTGTAATATCCCACTACTGGGCGTAGGCTTCTTTCACCATGTAGGAGAAGGATCAGAGCTTAATCCACCATGCTGCTCCAATGTGGGTTGGCGGATATATTCCCTACTATGAGTTACGATTGCTATCAGGTTTACATGATAACAACCGAGACCGACGGCTTAACGTGCTCTCCGAGGCACGGTGGGGAGACCCACAAGGACTGCACAAACACCCAGATCACAGCAAACACATGTATAGCCAATATACATGTTTATCATGTGCGGGGATCGAACCCGCAGCCGCCGACGCAACAGGTACAATCCATAGCTGAAACCGTTGCGCCAACGCGGCGTCGAGAATTCTATTACATCTTAAATATTTTAGTCTCGCTTTTACAGAAGACGCTTCTAATATTTAAAGATTCACGCATAGTGTTATTAGGTCCGTGTTGTAAGCTTATTTATGTTAAGTTTGGTAACTTTATTTAATAACTCCAAATATTAAAACTAAGAACATTAAAAAAATCGAAGCGGAACAACAGTTGGAATTAAAAACTGAAATTAAGGCACTATAAACAACTACGTCATCGATGATAAAACAAAAATTTAGCCATATCATCATTATGAAGATCTGTAGCCTTTATAAATAGTTCCTTTTCGAAGCAGTTTTTACACGTCGTAATAAAAAGCACAGCTATGCTGCGACAAGATTCGATGGAGATAAAGACAGGTCGCTTTTAAATTGGTGGATCATCCTTCGAATCCAGTAGGAAAAATGTTTGCTATGCAGATTCTGTATATTATTGCAAGAAACAAATTTGTCAGGGTTTCCGAGTGAAACGTGCTACGAGTAAGTAACGATACTATACAGTGGCGCAATGATATTAACAAAGTCTTAACATAAGTTATACGTTCGTCAAACAGAATGCGTCATTACTCAAAGCGTACGAGTATCATAATGACTGTTTCTGTTACTAACTATAAATAATAATACTGCTAAAACTAATTATCAATTGTTGAGCAGAGAACTTGTGGTCGACATCAAGTTAATTTCTTAGTTCTAAAGTTAGAATAGTGTAATTCTGAACTCGACCTCTCACATTTTTTTCTTGAATGAAAATTTATTATTTATGTGAAATTGGATATTTATACTGTCTGCATTCTGAACTGTCTATGTATAATATTTTAAAAAGAACAGTATTTTAAGTCACCATCCTGAAAAATATAACAATTGTTATGAAATTACTTTATTTCACTTAATCCGAAAGTATAAAGAATAAAAATTCAGCCATGCCAGAAACTCGAAATGAAATGTAAAAACCTGAAACGTGTCGTTAAATGTAATGACGACAGTGCCGATCCTAAAATACCACGAATCCGTTTGAGCCATGTTTGAGCATTGAAAATTGAATTCTTCCCCAATCAAGCTTTACTCTGTGCTATCACGACATTTTTATTCGACGAAATCGTTTAGATATTATGAAAGCTATATATAGATAGGATAGTAGCTTAATCCAGGATTTGGGGATAAGACCGAATTAATACGTAATATTTTTTGGAATCGAGTTGACCGTGTTTTGATAGTAATATGTTAAAATTTTTAGTTCATAAATATTTTGACTGTTTTTATCGGACATACGCCTCGATATTCGAATTATTTTTATTAAAAAGAGCGTACTGATACCGGTTATTTCAAATGCATTTAAATGGAGATAAAACGACTACAATTGACAATAGCTGTATAGAGCTTATGAAAGCATTTATTTATTTACTTTTTAACTTTTGTAGTATTTGGATATAACGTTTTAGTATAACTATTATAAATAGTTGGCAATCGTTGTTATATGTTAGTGCGATGATTCGCTTAAAGTTCGATTCACACTCGAGGCAGATATTTATTTGTAGACCATTCTTATGAGTCTCCCTACCATACTTCAGTGAGTACTTAAAATTATTGGACCCGGTTTTTAGTATAGAAATCTAATAGATATCATTATTTTGATTTATTCAATTACTATAACGAAGTAATTAGCTAAATAAATAATATACAAAGTACTGTTCACAATGAAAATCGTGTCAAGTCCCGTATAAGTAAAAGTGTTTAGTGCCAGTGAAAGTTTAAAAACTTGCACAAATTTCTGTATCAAATCTTAAGTTCAAATACAGTATAAAAAATAGTTATAATTATATTCGTTTTTTTGCTTAAACCAATACACTTTTACCAACTTAATACGATTGCGTCAAACAACGCCATTCTTATTAATACCTAACAGTTATTAGTAATTAGAGAAAACTAACTAATGACGCTATTTATAAGATTTACCGGTGTTTTTCAAAATACACAAACTCTGGTATACATCAAAAGTAGTTTACTAAATACTTAGCTTAATAAATAGCATATTTAAAAAATTCAAATACTTTGAACTTGCTCACAAGATTTTTAGGGTATGTACACCGCTGCAGAGTAAATATTTTTTTTTTCCGTTTAGGCCAATAAAATGAAAGAATCAATTCCCATTATTCACACTTGGCTACTATCTAAAAGACATGGACAGAGACAGACACATTTATCATTATAGATACCGGTAAATATTGTAAGGAAAATAAAAATCGTATTACTTTAGCCTACCAAGTCCTACTAGATAATATAAATTACCCGTGACAATTGCGTCTGTAACGTCACCGAAATAAAGGAAATTCCAAAATTAAAATCGCAGTAAGTTTAGTCTTTAAAGAAAGAGGAGGAGAAATACAAAAATAATGTAATCAATTCTAGAGAAATAATTAGTTTATCTAAATAGGATAGATATTTCTTTCAACGACAATATGTTATATTTAATATCTTATTTTATTACTTGTATCAATAAATATGATTTTGTATGATATTTTTGATTTTAATTTTAAAAACGTATTTAATGTTATATTTATAACTAATTTCTCATTTCTTTATTTTAATAGGTAATACATTTAGTTATAAGTAGTTTGTATGATAACAATATAATATAATTACTCCTGGTAAATCTAAATAAATAAATAATAGCTTTAGCTAAGACGCTAAAACATTATATAACGCTGTAGCTAGCTACTCGTAGCTATAGAAAGTAAAAAAAAATTTACTTAGTAAACTATGCTCACATTTAAATTCTATAGGGTCTTCCAAAAGTATTAATCTTATTGTTCCCGAGTCTAGGAGTGCACACTAAATAGAGCATTGTTACGTCACTGTTAAATGAACTAAACAATGATTGAATTAAAGTTTCCAGCCGCAATTGAATGCAATTAAGAGAAATTTCATTTTGTTAACACAGACCTATTTTTTTAATTGTTACTATTATTTATCGACTTAATAATTATTTTACAAACAAATATTACAGTTTACGGCTATGATGTACAGTACAGGTAGATTTTTTTATCGGAGGTTAAATTTTTGTTATTTCTGACTCTACCTTAATTACAGTGCTGCGGTAAGTGTACTCATGCTCCGTACTGCGACTATCACGCGTTATTTTCGAACAAATTTACGTAAAAACGATCTTTACTGCAAGATCAAAATACGATACGAACTGACCTTTAATGACTGACAAATAGACACTTTTAAACAAAATAACGCGTCGGACATAATATTCTAATAAAATTAGTAACATTGCGTACTAGAATATAGGTATAGAAATTCGAAAAATACCCAAAACCGAATCGGAGCACCCCACTGTCCACGCGGTCTTGGTCTGTCCTACCCCTAGAGTGTTTTTTTTTTAAGCCGGAGGCGCAGAGGGAGCCGGCAGCCCTCGCACGCAAGGGCGGAAGGGCTGCACTTCCCGCAGCGCCGGAGCCAAGCGTTACTCTAGCCTTAAAGGTGGTAGGTTAATTTTTTCAGATTTAAAAATTGAACCTCAAAACTTCAACCACGATATCTCTGTAACAACGGGGTTTACACGAAAATAATTGTCCAGATGGGTGAAAAACCCACACTCCCTCCCACCCCAAAAACCCCCCATTTTCCCCCCAACCCCATAAATTTCTCGCCGGGATTGTACTTCATTACCCAGTTTACTTTACCAGCCCACATTTATTTATTTTTTGACGCAAACTTATTTATTTTAAATTACATACCCTAAAATTCTCCGTTTGGAAGTAGAAAATAGAAAAGTGAAATTTCTCCTTCTTGGTATTCCGTAGAAACTTTACATACTAATGTAAAGAAAAATGCTGGAATAAACGTTTATTTATTAATCAGTGATTGCTTTAATCTCACTTTTAACAAGAAGTCAAATATTATCTCGAAATATACGACAGAAAATGGACAGAGTTGAGATGGACACTACAAAACAATGACTATCGTTCACTAGTTAATCTAAATAAAGGAATCTGCCCTCTTTACCGATCCAAACACTCTTACGTCAACTCGATTTCCCGCCAATGCACATTGCATCAAGACATTGTCATACTGTATTCCTATTGGTCGAGGGATTACACGCATTAGGATCGTTACAATATTAAATTAAATCATTAAACAAATAAATCAAAGTAGAAATGCATAGAATTGACTTCTAAAATTACAATAACAATTTAATCTTAATCATTCAGCAATTTCTACAGCGAAAGCATTACATAAAAATAAATAGTAACTAAACAGATACTTACTTCAAGAAGTTACAAAACAAATAATCAAATTACTAAGATGCCGTTCATGAATTGAAAACATTTAAACATTAAATCTTAACCTAATAAATTTTGTAATTTACAACATAACACATAACAACATACATAATTTTATAATTTTAATCGAAGATTGTCTATTGAAGTCCGATTAACGACCACAGCATATAATTTTAACAAATACTCTAACAAATATCACAGATTCAAAATTACACTTAATTAACCCTTAATTACTCGCATGGGGTCAAAGCATTTTCGGATTAAAAAATGAAGCACTTGGTGCGGCCCGATTCCCCCCGCGCCCTCGCTAGCTTCATAACTCGCATCTAAGTTTGTATTTTGGTAGCGACCAAGTCACAGGAGTGGAAGGATGCGTCGCTGCACTCTTGAGCGGTGACCCCATGCGAGTAATTACGTTACTTTTTTGGAAGAGGTAAGTTTTTTATTTTATGTATTTTTTTGTGTATTATGAAATATATTTGTAGTATTGTATCTTCAGTGAATAAATGTTTGTTATAAATATGTTTTTTTACAGCTTTATATAGTGAAATTATCAAAAAATTCCGTTTTACTAAGAGTTTTGTCTTTTTTGTCCGAGTTAGTCATGGATAGGAGAGAACAGCAAATTGCGCAATGGTTGGTAGAAGACGAAGGAGGTTCTGATGCAGAAGAAGTTGGAGAGTCAGGTTTCTTATGTTCCAAAACCAAATAAAGCTGTTGTCTTGTTATCATCCATGCATCATGTAGCTCATATTGACCTAGCATCAACTGACAAGCAGAAACCTGAAATAATAACATATTACAACAGCACTAAAGGAGGAGTGGACATCAATGATCCTTTGTGTGGTATATTCAATGTAGGGAAGCGAACCAAATGGTGGCCGTTAGCCATTTCCTTCCATCTGATAAACGTTTCAGACATAAATGCACTCATTCTACATCGAGCAAATACCGAAAAATCACGTACTCACATGAGACGTAATTTCTTGCGGCAATTGTCTGTTGAACTTATTCATAACTACCAAAAACGATGACTTGAAGTCAGAGCAACTCCTAAGGAGGTAAAAAATGTCTGATGGAAGTGCATGAGTTGGAAAAATCGCGTCCGACCAACCACTGCAAAACGTGGACGTTGCAATAGCTGCCCGCGAAAATGTGATCGCAAAGTACCAACATAACGCAAGAAATGTACAAGATTTGTGTGCAATGATCAATCTGACATATACTGTCAACAGTGTTACAAGAGTGATTCGGAGATTTCCTAAAAAATACGAGTATTTACTATGATCTCAGTATACCTAAGTACAAACTGTTGATTATTCATAATTATTTTCGTTTTACTTGTTTTTGTATAATTAGTTAGTAATTAATGTTATTACTTATAGATATTATAGAATAAACAAAACACTTTAATAATAAAATAGTTTCATTTACTTATATATTTCAAAATATATTAAAAACTACTCATACTATTTGGGGTCACCTGTGACCCCATGCGAGCAGTAATGCAATATTCTTTGTGCGAGTAATTAAGGGTTAAAAATTTATTGCATCGATACGCTTCGGTGGTACATCAACGCCTATATGTAAATAGTATGTGAATGAATGAGCTAATTTTCAGTCTCAAAAAGGTACATTATTTTTTTTTTTTTTTTTTTATTAAGAGCTTTTTTGTCTTTGGAGATATGTTAGAAATGTTGTTATTATGAATTGTTAAATATGGTCATATATTGAACATCTTTAAAATCATTTTGATAATTTCATTTCTTTTAATTATTTGCATTTGTATGTATGTATCGTAAAATAAACAAAAATACATGCGATATACTTAAGACTTAAATTTAAGAACGGTGTGATAATTATTTAACATACTCTTTTATTGTTAAATTTTTGTTCAACTATAACCTACTTCATCTTCTACTTATTGAATATCTACTGTCTGCTCCACTAAAATTAAATTGACTACATCGTATAGTATATTAAGGTCACTTGGAATGTGGTTTAAGCAATTCCTTTAATAGTAAATGCGCTTCCAATCACAAGATCTAAGCAGCCCTAGCATGTAATTACATTGGGTCACTCGTCCTTTATAATGGAATAAGCAATAAATTGTTGCTGGCAGAAGATTAACTAGATCTATCCAAACCGACATGCATTAAGTCTACAGAATATTTATTTAGTGCTTTCTTTTAAACATAAATAAACTACAGAAAAATTTGAGTTAAGAAAAAATTGTTGTTTGAATTTAGATTTCTTTAATAAGTATTCTATCAATATTTTATTAATGTTTGTTGATACGCTAAAATATACAAAAATGAGAGGCTATAAGAAGTAAAAAAATCATAAAATAAATAAATAAATATCTTAAGGCTTGGTACAGGTAATAGCTGACTGTTATAACTATTTTTAGGAGAAACAAACTTATTTATTTTAAATAAAAAGACACAAAACCGAACACTTAACTTCTATTTATTACTAATTTTTACAAATTCAACAGTTATCATTAACCTTAACCACTTACTTAATCGAAAATAATCACCAAGAATTACAATTTAAATTAACCAACCAAACAACCGTTAAATTGAATATAAAAATGATCAACGCGCTCGTCACAAAACAACGACCTATTGTTCCGAAAGCCGAGAAGCAAAAGAACTTTGAACGGGTAGGGACTGTTTTTATTAACGTTGTTGCATGGCTTTACAAAACGTATTAGCGAGTAGGGAACTATTTTTATTAACACTATTGCATGACGTCACGAAGCGTATTAAAATAATCGAGATTATGCTGATGCTATATATGCAGAGAAATAACCCATATATAAATATTAAATACAAATATTACATCCAGACTCAGGCGAGAATCGCACCCGCAACCCGCGGAATAGAAAGCACACTACAAACTGCGTTAACGGGCTAGTCAATAATAAAAGAAACCAGACAATTTTCTTCATTACTAAAGAACTATCTGACTCGAGAAACATTGTCTTACGAATTGTCAAAACCGTGATTCCGAAATAATCTATATATTATTTCGTGAAGCAAAAACTTTGTACCCCTTTTTACGAAAATTGCACGGACGGAGGAGTATGAAATTTCGCACACTTATAGTTTATATGGAGAAAGTGTGCAGAATGCTATTTTTTTTTTTTAATTATGCATAAAAATACATTAAATTGATAAAAAAAACATTACACATTACATATTTGGCACACAACCGCATATATAGTCTTTTGTTTATTATTATAGAAGTATAGTCTTTGACAACAGAACCTTAATAATGTTCAAACTTATAATTTAAATGAATTATGGTCGAATTTCGACCACTGGGTGCTCACTAGACATTTTAATTAGGTTTTAAGTTTTAAGTAAAGTTAAAAGTATTTCAATTTTCTGTGTAATTTTCTCAGATCACCTTTTTGGTTTTTATTTTATAATTTTTGACATACGTTTTATTTTTATATTTTTCCTTATTTTTAAGCTATTTTTTTTCTGATTCGTCTTTATTTTAATTAGTTTGTCGATTTCTAATCTTTGAAGATTGGGGGTGTGAATAATTAAGTTAGGCAAATGTTTAATTTACACCAATGAACTGAAATGTTTTCTTAGGAAGTTCGGAAGAATAATTTATTATTGTGGTTAATTGCTCTTGGTTAATATCAAAAGGGATTTGTATTGTTTAAGACGTCTTATGTAAATTGTAAAACAACTTTAACAAATGATGTATATATTACAAACAACAAGTTATTGAACTCCAATTTCAATTTAAACGAGTTTTGTATAACTCTCATAACTTATAAATTTACTAAATATTTGTAATTTAATAATTTATACGTCGTTCATTATTTTATTTATTTCATTACAGTTCATTCATTATTTTATTTATACTAAGGTCTAACTAAAAGCAGTATTAAGTATTATGTGGTTAACTATTAATAAATAAGTGAAACTTTTATAGTCAACGATCATAGAAATTAAGTTTACATGATTCAGGGTCCTAAAAACACACAAAATCATCTACATTGCCAAAAATTACATTTGACACAATGATTGATTCCCTATTGATGAAATGATTAGATCTAGCTTGGCACTGTTGGAAACCATTAATCTGAATGAATAAATGAAATGATTAGCGTATAGTCTAGTTACCGTGATCACTACGTCACGTGATTCTCATCTTCTATGTATGTCCATTGTCCGTATATTATCTTTCTATGTGCTAGAGTTGTTAAAATGGTTTTCGTCATAATAAAAATAGTTGAATTTTATATTTGAACAAGACCTAGACAAACAATAACCGGCAATATACTATTTCAACGACTTATGATTCAAAAGAATGAAATAAAGGTACTTAGCGGATAATGGAAAAAAAACTATGCTACAAGTAACATAAAACAGTGGAACTCACAACGAAAAACTACAAGAAAAACAAAAGAAATCAACAAAACTCATATCTAGAACTTGAAGTGACAATGGGTATAACATATAGTTAAAAAAAACAGACAGTAGATATATTTATTGAGATTGAGATTATATTTGAGATATTCTATAAAATCATTCCACTTATTAATGCTACATATTAATCAACAAAATGTATACTATCTTCAACTTAATGGTATAAAAAAGTGACACATTTTCTCCCTTTGCGAAATATTGTCGCCAATTTATTTCAAAAATACTTACACGAATTTCGAAATAGCGTCTGAAAATTGACATCTGAGATAAATTAGAGAAATTCGTGTTACATCCAAAGTCGAAAAAACTTCCCTGGAGAGATCACGACCATTTCGGTTCGTTGATTCTGATAGTAGAGCATAACTACGGTGCTACGTACATAAAAAACTTTGATTCAAAATGTTTTTAACGATTATGATACCATAATAGTTACACATTTACTTTATTTAATCAGGAGCTTGCACCACGTGATAGTTATAGCGTATTTTAAACATGCATGTTTCGGAAGTAAGTATTAAAACTGTATGCTCAACAACAAAATAGTATAGAAAAAAAAAATTCAAACTTAAACGTAAAAGAAAAATAGTTTTGATTTTTTCACGTTCTTACAGTAAAATAACAGACTCAATCTTTTTGTGTTTGGAACTGCGATTGAGTTCTGTCTGTTAGTTGCGGAACTTTATTTTAATATTACAATTATTTGTTAGTTAAAATTAAATTTATTAAAAAAGAGTAGTTAATGAATTCGCTCATCAGTGCATGTAATTTTGACTGAGTCACTTTTTATTTTATTTTGAAAATTAATTAAAGTTTCAAGACAAACTACAAATGAACAGTTTCTGAAGCGTGTTTCGTGTTTACAATTAATCTTACATTTCATGTTGAAGGAACGCGCTGCGAATTTTTATTTTCAGTTTTTATACTATTATATTATATATTATATAGCTCAGATCATTATAGTATAAAAGATTTTTTTTCTATGTACCGATTACGTAAAAGTTTTAGCTAAACATTTATTTGAAATTTTAATTAATATTTATTGATTTTGTTATTTAATATATTTTAATTTCTAAATAAAAACCGGCGTACTTCGTAGATATATAAACAAATGCGTCTTAAATATCACCATTTTTAAATATATAAAGTAACATATATTCATATAAACCCGTTTATATTACATAAGGAATAAATAAAAGTGTAGAAATCATGACTTAATTTAGACGTTGGAACCAGGAACTTCCCTAGGGTGTTTGATTTATAGAAACAGATGAAATGCTCTTTTCGAATTGAATTTTTAAAGTATATCCACGGCTCTCTCAGAAGTGAAATAAAAAATGTTTAGTTGGCAACTTCTCAAACGTTACACATCAATTCGCAATAAACCAATGTTCTATGTTCAGTCATTAAACGATAACAAGTTATGTGAGAGTGATGAGAAAGAACCACCGATTCTAATTGATAGTATAAAATATTTTTTTTCTTTGTTAAATGAAAATAGATATTTTTTGTCCCTATTTCTATTAATAATTTTATATTATTGTTTATACTTACTTGCTGAACAAACAAAATACTAATTTTCTTAATAAGTAACTAAAATAGTAATAATTTAATATAAAGTTTTTAAACTAGCTATTTTAGTCTGATCACGACTTCTGAACCATTTTTTATTGAACAACAGTTTTATTCCAAGGAGACAAATGAAGTTAGTAAACTTAATAGCGTTTCTAATTCTTTTACGAATTCTTATCTACCGTGTATGTACGTGAAGATTTAAATATATGTAATAAGGATATTTATTCTTTAACTTTTAAACTTAATACTATAAAGTAATTAGTACATAGTCAATACTTTTAATAGTAAAAAGTTTTTACTTCAAGTTTTCGTGTTACCTTAAATATTATAATGGTTAGAAGTAGTAAGTTAGTTAGTAGTAAGTTAACAGTTCCTATTCGTGAGCTTCATTTTTCGCTGTGTACTAAAACCCTTCTCAACAATATATTGGAATCAGAACGAATAACCTGCGCGTAAAATAGCTTCGTTGTTTTTCGATGTGATCTCTTACAGTAAATATTAAATAAATTATTGGTTATAAGTGGACATGAAACTACTAAGTCAAAGACTAATTAGATAACAATATTTATTTAAAGGATTTTTAACAACTTTGTGTCAACATTGAATGTAACTACATTTGTAGCAGAATTTTTAAAAAATGGTTTAATCATACCTCTTTAATACATAGACACCATGCAGTGACAAGTTCGGCAGGTTTATCAACAACCTGTCTTGGATTTTCAGAAGCCCAAATACCACATTCAGCTTAACTTTAACACTTAAATTTCGTGACATGATTAACGAAATAGATCTACCATTGTGCCAAAAAAATTATTAAAAACTTTGATAAGAGAATCGATCTCTGCTGATCTGTAGCTGTGACCGTGATGCACATTTACCAGATATTATTTTTTATTCAAGATTGCCAAATTATTCAGTATCATCATAAAAAAAGTTCCTGTTGAAAAACCTGATATATTATTTTTAGAAGTGTTTACACCATCGCTTGCGTTATCGTTGCGTTCGTTTAAAATATCAAATACTTAGTTAGTACTTATTAATTAAAACGAACACAAATATATTATTTTTATTTTATTTATTACTATTTTTAACTACCCAGTAACCCCGCTTTGTCCGACAATTTTCCTAACAATAATACGAATCATTATTTAGCAATATAACCAGCCACTCAGAAAACACAAACACATATTTAAACAAATCCAACCAACAACGGAACTTGCAAAATTATCACCACTACGCAAAACGGTCGTCGAATCCGATAAAAGGTCTAAAAATTACTTATCTAAATCTGTTACTCGAATATCTGTTAAATCCCTTTACAATAATTTTAATCTTTTAATTCTACTTGTACTATTTTCGTTAAAACGTCTTAAATTAATTTAAAAGACCGTTCGCAATGTAGCCTCAGGGACTTTTATTAATTTCTTTATTAGGAAATATTACATTGTTTAAATTTGTTTTATTTATTTTGTAAAGGTGTTTTTTTAACGAACTGCAAGTAATAAAAGTAATGATAGCTTGCACCATCGCATATTAGTCTTATTGTACTCATAATGTAGTTTATGTATCAGTAAGGGTAAGTATACTGAAAAAAAACAAAGTCCCTGATAAAATAACTTAAATACTCGAATATTATTAAAACAATGAAATAAAATTTAAAAATATTACTCATTTGAACCCTTTTAATTAAACAATATATTTCATTTGAAACCTCTTTATTTTAATGTTCTTGCCCATGGCATAAAATTTATAATAGTCATAGAACTTTGTGGCACTATTAAAAAGGGGCCAAGTACGTGACGGACACGCACAAATGTACTTCTTAGCCAGAAACCTATAAGAATGAAAAAAGACGAAATAGAATTCCCTCTAATGATTAAGAAAATTTAAGCGTTCTTTGACTCTAATTTTTTCTAACCTATTTTGAACATTATTTAGTTCACTTTGAAAGTAAACGATAAGTTGTAAAAAGGAAAGTAAATTTAATGAGAGAGAGAAATTATGCACACACACTTAAAGACTGTCATAGTATAAAACATAGTGGCATCCCGCTGTCTGTATGCTTAGATCTTTAAAATTACGCGACAGATTTTGATGCGATTTTCTTCAGTAAATAGATAATTCCAGAGGAACATTTATATGTATAATACATGCATAATATAGTAGAGCAACACTGATAATTTTTGCAACCGTGCGAAGCCGGGGCGGGTCGTTAGTAAATATTAAATATTGAACCGATCTTAATGATTATTTTACTATTAGTACAGTATTGCACACAAAAGACACTTATCTGTGAATAATAACACTACAAAAGGGTATATAAAAGGTAAGGAAACAGTAGCCAAAAAAGACACCTAGTCCATATTTCATGCCAGTATGATATAGCCAAGTCTAAAGCAATTAAAACTACGACAAGTATGACTCTAGTAAATAAATAAATACATTTTACAGAATAACAACAAGGTTGTTTTAAGCACGATCTTTTTACTAAAAATGTATAACTTCATTTATTACAAAAATTTATATATAGTCACAATTGTAACTAGTACATCGATTTATGAAAAGAATATATATAGAAAGAAGGACGGCGAGGTCAAAGTACTTAGAAATTCGTATCGGTATTACATGCCGTATTTACTTCCACTTCGCAGTTTGTTGAGCGACGGGAGTTCTCGGACTTTGTGACACTTCCAAAACGTTCCATTCACTTTCCAATTACAAACACACATACATACTCAGCTACTTTATAAAAATAATTATGCATCGATCAATTCGGCTAATTTATTTTTTATGTGTCCCTTAAAGCCCACGGAAGGTTTTAATTCAAAAAAAAAATTAAAAATTTTAAAAAACATTTTTTACTATTAACTTTTGACAGAACGAAGTCTGTCCGGTCAGCTAGTACAATAATATTAATAAACTGAAAACCTTAATTCATGATATTGAATATTAAGAATTAACACAAATAAAATTAATAAATACATCATAGGTATAAATATATCGTTTATTATAACCGGAGTAATCTTCCACAGCACATTACAATAATAAATGTTACAGAGATAACTTTCATAATCTCACGTAGAACATGTTCACAATAAAAACAAAACATTCTGTTGTTCCATAACCAAATTCTAAACGAACTTTTTGACAGTGCAAAAATTAAGTTATAAAACGAAGGATAATAATTGTGTTTGCAGACAAACGAAAAAAAACCGACTTCAATTACATCGACAAGTAATGCAACGTAGATCGACGAAAAAATAGTCGAGTAACTACGCGTTATCAAAGATTACTCAAAAAGTAGTTATCAGATCTCGATAAAACTTAAATTTGACCACATGATAAACATCAACTTTTGATTAAATTAAAAATTATCAAAATCGGTACACCCAGTAAAAAGTTATGCGGATTTTCGATAGTTTCTCTCGATTTCTCTGGGATTCTATCATCAGATCCTGGTTTCCTTATCATGGTACCAAACTAGGGATATCCCCTTTCTAATCCTCCTCTTACATCCCATTCTCCCTTTCCATCATCAAATCCTTATCATGGTACAAAACTAGGGATATCTCCTTTCCAACAAAAAAAGAATTATCAAAATCGGTACATCCAATAAAAAGTTATACAACGTAGATCGACGAAAAAAGCGTCAAGTAAAAACGCATTATTAGATATAACTCGAAAAGTAGTTGTTAGATCCCAAATAAATTTAAATGGGACCAATTGACACACACCACCTTTCAATTAAAAAAAATTGTCGAAATCGGTCCACCCGGTCAAAAGTTCTGATGTAACATACATTTAAAAAAATACAGTCGAATTGAGAACCTCCTCCTTTTTTGGAAGTCGGTTAAAAAGTGACGAACTCACAAAGGGCTGGCGTTACGCTACGATTTTAAAACAAAGTCTCGTACCTGTATGTCTTATTTTATTGTACGCTGTCAATGAAATTTTCGGTACAGGGTTGATAGGTACGAGTATATGGTTTTTGATAGAATATTTACTTATTTTATATAACGCTGATTGACTCTGTTTTTAATTTATGATAATGATGTTAATCAGTTCATGAATTCAGAAATTTAAAAAGAATTTGTTTGTTTTAAAAAAAATCTTTTTTATCACATTTTTGTAAAGTTATAATTGATTTCAATTCAAAACATGTCTTTCCTAATTGTGTTTAAATTCCGTTATCTCTATTAACTCAGTTTAATATGCTGTTGAATAATAAAATACTTTTATATTGAAAATATATTTAAATGTGACAGAATATTTTATTCAATGATATTATCTTTATCAGATTCCCCATGCATGGTGTTGGCTGAGACAGAGACTTGAGGAAATAGCTGGCGTAGTTACGGACAATCTGTGTTTTCGACATCACAATAACTGTATAGTGTAAAAAATTCAAGTTATCAAATATTTACAAGTTCGTGAGGAACATTGGGATATATCCTGGTCAAAATCTATTGGTAGTGGTATTGGTGATTGGTATCGTGTTGTGTTCCTGTGGTATTCACCACGAAATATAGATAGAACTCTTAGGGAAGGTCGGAGGTGGAATCGGCAAGGTGCATACGACAATTCTGGTGTTGCAGACGTCCACACGTGGGCGGTACGCTTTTTTACCAACCTATAAAAAATCTTATCCCATACTTTCGTCAACCCTATAAGTTATGTTAAAGGTTTCTCACATGTGAAACAAAGCACTTTGGCTTTCGACTATCGCAGGCAATCTGAATTTGAATTTAAAATTTCTTCACGAAATTTAAATTTTTCGGATCGAACACTGTTCCACTGAACAACAACAAAGGCTATACGGAAAGGACTCTCTTTCGTATAATTTGTACGCTTAACCAAGTTTTTATATTGACAATAAATATTTAGTAGATTTTTACCCATTAAAAATTTCATACCTATTTTCTACTAGGTGACTTGACAGACGTTGTCCTGACTTGCTTACCAGCGGCGGATGGGCGAGGCGGTCGATGTCTTGCGGTGTTCCACAGGGTTCGGTTCTCGGACCGCTCCTGTGGAACATTGGTTATGACTGGGTGCTTCGCGGTGCTACGTTGCCGGGAGTGTCAGTCACTTGTTACGCAGATGACACTCTGATAACTGTTCATGCTGACGATGATCGCGAGGCGGGCCGCCTTGCCACGGTCGGTGTGGCTCAAGTAGTGACCAGAATCCGGGCGCTCGGGTTGGACGTAGCGTTAGAGAAAACGGAGGTCCTAGCCTTCCACGGGCCCAGAGGCGCTCCACAATCCGGAACGTCTATAGTAGTCGGAGGAACTTCTATCACCGTTGGGTCGACGATGAAGTACCTGGGAATCGTTCTCGACAGTCGATGGAAGTTCGACGAGCACTTCCGGCGGCTAGCTCCGAAGCTTCTGGCCACTGCTGGGGCACTCGGACGCCTCCTGCCAAACCTCGAAGGGCCTGGTGACAAATGTAGACGCCTTTACGTAGGAGTTGTGCGCTCGATGGCGCTTTATGGTGCACCGATTTGGGCGGACGCACTCTGCGCCAGAAATGTGCCATTGCTGCGACGGCCGCAGCGTGCTATCGCTCTGCGAGCCGCACGAGCGTACCGTACGGTGTCCTACACCGCATCGTGCCTTCTCGCCAGCAGCCCTCCATGGGACTTGGAAGCTGAAGTCCTCGCAACTGTCTTCTGGCGCATGACGGAAGCGCGCCTGAGAGAGGACCCATCTCTTCCGCAAGAGGTCGTGCGATGGAGGAAAGTTGCTCGTGACAACCTCTTTCGGAAGTGGTCGGCCATCCTTGAAAATTCAGAGGTGAGTCGGGAGCTGGTTGCGGCGATTCGGCCCTGCCTGCGTGAATGGGTTGAAAGGAGACACGGTGCGGTGTCGTTCCCCTTGGCACAGGTATTGACTGGGCATGGCTGCTTCGGCCGCTACCTGTGCCGAGTGCTGGGGCGGGAGCCAACGACGGAGTGTCATCACTGCGACGTCAGCGCCGAGGACACGGCGGAGCACACGCGCGCGGACTGTCCACCGTGGAGTGAAGAGCGTGCCGCCTTATCGGCAGTTGTTGGGCTGGATCTCTCACTGTCGGCTTTAATCAGGGCTATGGTCGACAGTGAGGAAAAATGGATAGCAGTTTCCTCCTTCTGCAATTCCATTATGCTGCAGAAGGAAGCGGCAGAACGGGAGCGAGAACAAGATCCAAACTCGCTCCTGATTCGTCGCGGAAGGTGCGGTCGGCGACGCCGGGCCTACTTGGCCAATCTGCCGCCGTAACGCCGGACCAGTGGGCGATAGATCGGGGTATATATCGTCCTCATTGCACGGTCCTGAGGAGGGAGGCGACCTTAGTGTTCGAGGGAGCCTCTCAGGAGTTACGAATCGCGTCGAGCTTGAAAGGCAACCGCTAGCGGTATCGCGGAAGTGCAACTGTGTCCCTGTGATTCCGTCCAGGCGTGTCGAAGGAACACCCCAGAGGTTTTAGTCCGTCCTGACTTGCTTATCAAACGAGTGATACTACTACACACACTACTTTAACAACTCTTTTTGAATATAATTAATATCGAAGGCGAAATCGCGAACAACCGCTAGTCACCATATTCAATTATGTCCATGGGCATAGGATAAAGTTATATACGTACGTGGGAAGTGAAGCATTTGAAGTAGTTGTTGGATGTGGAATTTCATTAGTTACATACTTGTCACAATCGAGTAAGGTACTATGTATGGAATTATTACGATCGTATTCCAATGTGAGCCAACCACTATCCACTTTAAAAAACGTGTGATTAAATAATGTCAGTAGGTCGGTAGATAAAAAGGAAAAATATTTAACCTTAAGTTTACCAACAATTGAAACGGTTTAACAGGTTACTAATATAAATATTTGAAAGATAAGTTAACAATGGAGTTTCATGGTAAAACAGAAAAAATATCAGAGCTTTTGTCTATTGAATAATGTTATACGTCGGATAAATATCTACATTAACTTTGTTGGTCTGCATTTGCTGAAAAAGGCTCTGTTTCTCTTAAATTTTAACTTCGGAAGATTGATGTGAAACACTTAAGGCAAAGTAGAGCAAGGTTTTCTTTAATGTTTTAAAAATTAAGCTTCACATCAAACATGTCAGGAAATTATCAAGAATATATATAATTTTATATTTATACAAATTAAACAGAGACTATATTTTATTCTGTTTTGGTTATTCATCTTTTTAAGGCTATACCTTGACCCTTGAAGTCCACATAAAACTGATGAAGCGAGCGATAATTTTTGGGGCTTTTGATGCCGTTAACAGCTACTAAAGCGTAAAACACTTTTACGTATAATAATGCATATAATAAAACTAGAAAAGTGAAGGTTAAAAATAGAATTTTTAAATCCCCTAAGGGAAACATTCTACTTACATTTTACCTTCGAAATTCCTTGTAGTTGTCTGCTAGTCTAATTAAAAAACTTTGTCATAACCTGAAGAAAATAAAAAAAATGTCCTATTCGTTCTTATTAAGTTCTCACTAAGCAATATTAATATAAGTATTCAATTTTATCTCTAGTTATTTTGAAGTTCGTAAGAATCATGACTAATCTAAACTAAGTTTATTAATTTTAACAAACGATGAGCAAATAATTAAATAGCTGTCTGCCTGAATGAATGATTTGAGTGATCAATCAAGCAAGATTAATAAACGTCAGAAATAAATTAAAGAAAATATTTCAAAATAGTGAATAAACATTCTTTTTTATCATTTACTTTTTAATTACTTCGTATAAGATCCTGAACCAAACAGTGGAACATGTAAGGTTTATTTGAATAAGGAATATAGAATGCTATAAGTTACTACCTACATATTAAATACAATGAAAATAAAATTGTAATGATTAGAAACTAAGTCTACCGATCAACAATTTATGAATAAAATTTTTGACCTTTTCCAAGTTATGCCAGAAGATAAATAATTTCAATATTGCTTCCAATGAGGTGGACCTCAAATTATTTTATAAAATTACAAAATTTCGTAACTAATAATTATTCCAGACACCCACGTGATATTATAATTTTACGGCGCCTCTGTTTACGGTCGCGTCAATTTCACAGGCTTCGGATAGCCCATCCCTTAATTTTAATTTACTACGTGCTTTTAATTTAAATACTTTGTATTTTATATTTTGTAATTCGCCTTAAGATCGCGATTGTAAATTACTTGAGTCAATAAAGGAAAGAAATGTAACTATACCGAAAACTTAAAGAGTGACGATAGCTTGTGTTTCATAATTTCACCTGTTATTGTTCTGGAAACACTACATTGTTATACATGCACCCCAGCCCTCCACCTTAGATTAATACGTAACTGTTCCGCTGACTTAACATTGCCGGCAGTTCATAAAATTAAGTACGGAGACAAAACATAGATATTAATTAATTCTTGGATTTGTTTTGAAACATGAATGTATTAATATACCTACTAGCCGACATGTGCCCACTTCGTAGGGCGTTAATTATTATTATATTAACCAAATAGCATACTTTAAAGAACAGAATTTTATAGCACTTAAATAAATAATTAATTGCTCCCGTGTATTTATTATTTTAAATTACAGAATCAAATAACATACTTTAAAGAACAAATTTTATAACACTTAAATAAATAATATGTTGCTCCAACGCCATCTATCAAAAATCGAGAAAATGTCGTCGATAGACTAAAATAAGACTAAATTAATAACGTCGAAAGACTAATAAATTGTTTTCTAATAGCGATAGATCGCGCTAGTTTATTTACTATTTTGATATTATATTTTAATTTTTTTCTTATTTACTTTTTTGTTCAATTACAATAAAGTATAGCCTGTCACTCCTGAATAGTGTAGCTTTCTGTTAGTGAAAGAATGTTCATGATCGGATCAGTATTTGCAAAGATTACCCCCTACATACAAACAAAGTTATAAACTTTACCTCTTTATAATATTAGTATAGATTTTATTTGATTTGAAATATAACAGCCTCCAAATCGGACACGTGTATCTCGTTTCATTTCATAATTTTAAATATAAAATAGTTTTTAATAATCCTTTTGTCTAAAGAGAAGGTTTGACTACATTTATATAAACACCAGATTGTTTTTATTGTTACAAACAGTGAGAATTACAGCTGTTGTAATAATCATTTAAGATAACAGGAACTTCATAACTCACAATTTAGTTGTAAGTTCAGTTTTAATAAGTATCCTTGAGCTATTTTTGAGTGAAAAATATTATTTATAGTATACCAGAAAACGTTACATTTTCTAATTAAACATTATAAATAATATTTTGAGACACCTCTTCAGTCTTAGAAATTACGCAGAAAAATAAACAGTCTTATGTAAACAGTACCGTTTACAAGGTTTTAAGAATCATTATATATTTATGGTAAAGTTACCCTCTGAAGTATCTGCTTTATTGACTATATTTTAACTTGAAGTATCTGAAATAATAAAACAAACTTGATAATAATTTGTTCGTAATTTAGAAACTCGCCAGCGAAAGGCCAAAATAAATTGAAATTTACGGGATCTAAAATAGCTTTAGACATTGTTCGTATCGGGAGAGTAACTTAAATGGTTTTTGACAAAATTTTATATCTTTTAATATATTTAACAAAAAAAATCTGCTATTGCTATGTATAAAATTACTGTTCTTGTAATTTACCCTTTGTTACGGCAAGTAGAGAAGTCCCAGTTTTAATATTTTATAAAACATTAATGTTTCGATCAATTTCAAGAAACGAGTACTGAAGCGACAGTTAGAATAATTTTTAAACAAATTTTTTATGCTGTATTAACTTACCAATAGAGTAAATTTCTTTATTTATACTTATAATAAAACAGTTAACAATTCCAGTCTCACTGAAAATATTTGGAAGAGGACTATATTGATTCCAAAACCTTTTTCTTTTTTGTATGTAACGTGTCCAAGCACGTAAAAATAAAGAATAAATTTAAATAATACTGGATTTGATTTGAATCCATAAAACAAGTAAGGACAAAGGATACTTTTTGTCGTAAAATTCAACACATTTCTCTTGGGACAGAGGATGAAAGTGAAAACGTGATTTACTTGTAATTCATTAACGCGTCAACTGACTTCCTTCATCTTTTTTTAGAAATAAATAAAATGAAAGACTATTCCATAAATATTTTAACATTTTTGGTTTCTCATTATTCAAATTAACTGTATTTACGTCTCATCCTAAGGTGACATTGTATTTTTATAATTATAATAATTGTATTTGCAGGCAAACGAAAAAAAACCGACTAGGTTCTATTTAAATTTGATCTAGATCTGATGACTACTTTATGAGTAATCTTTGATAGCGCGAATTTAAAAAAAAAAGCGTAGCAACGCGCGCAGGAAACAGTTAGTGATTACATAATAATTATCGAATCATATGATAATAACAGCAAACTGCAATAATAATAACAGTCATCACATAGAGTCTACATGTTGACTAAAACTAATATATATTAGGCAAATATGTACACGTCCAAAGCCACAAGCCGCCGTTGCAAAAGGAATGTCAAAAATATGAGGCTATGTCAATGATTAATAAAAAAAAGAGGATATCATATACAGTCACGTAATCAGAAATCAAATGTTTCTCCAATATAGCGTCAACTCCACCCACAGCAAATAGTGTAGTACCCATTTGGTCAATAGGATCAGTATCGATGCAATGCTATTTTTAACTGACTTAAAAATATGGAGGAGGTTACTCAATTCAACCGTATATATATAATGTATGTTCGGGGATAACTTCGTCTTTTATGAACAGATTTTGATAATTCTTTTTTTGTTGGAAAGGGGATATCCCTGGTGTGGTACCATTTAAGGAAACCAGGATCTGATGATGATGAAACTCTCGAAACTCCGCATAACTTTTTACTGGGTGTACCGATTTTGATGATTTTTAATTTAATCGAAAGCTGATGTTTATCATGTGGCCATATTTAAATTTTATCGAGATCTGATTACAACTTTTGGAGTAATCTTTGATAATGCGTATTTACTTGACTATTTTTTTGTCTACCTACGTTGTATTATTGTCGATGTAATTGAAGTCGGTTTGTTTTCGTTTGTCAGCAAACACAATTATTGATATTTAGTTATTGTTAGGATTTAATACTGAACTATGATACATAGTATTTTATATTAACACTAAAAGTATTTTAGCGTGCTATGGAAAACATAAATATACGGAGTGTGTCTGCTTGTTTTGTTAGCGAATGTAAACTTAAGCAGCATACTGGTTCCGGAAAAGCTATTAGATACCATAAGATTTGTTTTTGGGTTCTAAAAATTCATTGTATACGTTATATAGCTATGTACAGTTTTTCGAAGATAAAAAGTCTTATCTAAGAAAGTCACAACATCCTTGAAACAAATCAACTTTGTTTTGTGTGAGTTAACTCATGTATTTTTTTCGAACAATAATTCAACTTTCCTCGGATTCCTGGTGATTTTTTCTGCAGACAATTTATCATCTTTTTATTGAGAGGGTGAAATTTATGGACCGTTGTCGGTAAGTCAATATTGTGTTTCTTATAAAACCGTCCCGCTTCTCTCTGATTATCCCTGTTTTTTTTATACATAATACAAGTGGAAATAATATATTTATTGAATAAATACAAAGTTTAAAGATGAATAGCATATTTTTCTACTAACGACTAGCCCTTGTTATATTTGCTAGTTATAATTATTAAGAGATATTGCGTATAATCATAAGTATTCTGATTAAAAAAATATATTTATTATAATTTCATTATATAAAATTATATTTCAGAATATAAAATTGAATTTAGTTTTTCTGAGTCTCGTCATTACGTTAAATTTTTATGGGAAAAACGTTCTAACTGAATAAATTCTTCGAAATAATTCTACATTTTGTAGATTAGTTTCGAGATAACTTTTTTCTAAACAGAAAACTAATCGATGATTCATTTTTAAAATGTCACTTTTTCACGGCATTAAAACAGCCAGTTACAAACAATACAACCAAAAATATTTTATTGCAACTTTTTACTAGAAAATACGAAAATACTTTTTCCCGATAAATCTTATTTTAACTTATGAGGTTTTTTTTTAAGAAAGTGGGTTAAAAATGTATGATAAACTGATGTTTTAATCTTTTAGAAATAGCAACTTTTTTAACGAGGTGACAGCATATCTTCCTAAAATTTACCTTCACGTCTTTTACACCTCACCGCCTACACTATGCTTCGGCGATAATACATCACCACTAGTAAAGAGAACCACTAGATCCGGTTAGAAATTTTGTGTCGCAAATCCTCAAATTAAGTTATTCCGAATGTAAATTTTCTTACACATATTTCTAAGAAAAAACTAATTTGGTAATAAAAATATCTAATGAAATAACGTTTCTAGTATAAGTGAATTAGCGACTCACACTAAGCAAACCCTAGTAGGATGAAAGTTCTGTGTTGCGGGGCCGAAAATTTAAGTATGAAAGGGCCTTTAAAAACATAATTCATGAAAAATACATTATGGTAAAACAAAAAAAAAAGTACGTGTAGAAAGGAGATTGATTTTTTTTGGATTGCACTTTTTTGCAGTAACTGGTTCAGGTCAGCTTTCCGCTACGATTCCCACAATTAATAAAAGAGCTCTTGCCAACATTGATGTTCCGACTTTTATTGATGGCAATTTTAATGATTGTGGGACGCAACTTACATCAACATACCTTCTATAGACATGTCAGGGAGACTGTTTCACAGGCTGGAGCCTCTGTAAAAGGCGAAATTATTCGTCACTTAACGTAAACTACATATTTGTACTTAAAACAATCTTTAAAATATTTAGCTCCACTAAGTTAAAGGAAGTAATGATTATTTAAATTTGACGTTGCAAATATTCATATATACATAAGTGAGCACTGGACCGGTGCTAGTATGAACCTCTTATCGTCTTGACCCGACCCACATGCATACGTAATTACGTACATTCCTATTTTGTGCAATAATTAATCATAAAAGAAAACAGAAATATCAAACAACTACAAAGAAAGGGCAAATTCCTATGTTTTTATTTCTACACTTACGAGTTGCCTAGCAGCAACAGGTAAAACTATATGTAAGTTTCGATTACCGATAGATTGTTTTTTTATTTATTCGAATTGTTTGTAATAGAGTATCGTATAAGGATTTCTTAATCCTTTTTATTCCTTTTAAAGTAAGGACCTATAAAAGGTTTGCCTAATACTTATTAATGAAGTAAAATAAATACCAACCAGTGAAGTTAACGCCATGTCGTTCAAAATATTCCAACAATCAAGCTCTGTTGTAACAAAACCGTTTAGACTTTCATTAAGTATTAAGAAGGGAAGTGAAATAAATATTTTAAGACTCTGGTTTTAAAAAATTACTTTTCTATAAAATTACTTTATATTTGTGTTTAATTTGTGCAATATGTAATGTATTGGTTACATTAATTACTGCTAGATAAGGTTGTAGCTTGCAGGTATTAAAGTTGTAAATTATTATCATGTACACGTGATAGCCATCGTTACTCACAGTAGGAAATATATACGCCAACTCGCAGTAGAGTAGCGTGGTGGACTAAACTCTGATCCTTCTACTACATGGGAAAAGAGGCTTCTGCCTAACAGTGGGATATTACAAGCTAAAGCGATGAAGCGAACGTTGTATCAATGCTGTTTTATTAGAATTACAGTGAAAAAAAAAAATGTTCTCATTTCCTTAAAACTGTCGATGACTAGCTTACAAAAAAGCAGGTGTACCTTATTTTAATGCATTACTACTACTCCTTTGACTGCTTGTCTGCTAAAAAAAGACTCCCTACTTCGTCTTGAAAGTTACAAAGAAAATAATTTTATTCATGGATGTTCGTAAAAATTTAAAGTTAACCGTTATTTCTACGTACTCGTGATGCAGCTTCTCAGTAAAATGTAGTATCTAGTTTACATAAGGAATATACTGGTATAATCCTGACGAAGCTAGTTAGCTATTTTAACTTAAAGGTGTTTCAGGTGTATTTAATACATAATTTGCACAAAATTTTGTTACAAAGAATTTTTACACATCAATATTTAATATTGATGGGTAAAAATTCTTTGTTACAAATGTGCACATATATGTGTTTATATGTTTATGTAGGTATATACCGTTTAAATGTATTGTAAATTAATTTAATTATATGTTTAGCACATATAATTAATCTTGCGTTGTTGATTGCGCACTACTACCGACATATTTTTCTTATACTACTTTTATTAAAGGTTGCCTGGAAGAGATCGCTTTAAGCGATAAGGCCGCCTTTGCATACATTATTTGTTTTTGTATCTAATCGTTCTAAAATGTATCTTCTTTTTTGTGTGTGCAATAAAGTTTAATAAATAAAAATAAAATAATCTATTGGGCGTTTTACCAGATACCCAAGTTACTAAAAAGTTGTTGTTAACAGCAAATAATTGCAGTTAATTGATTTTTCGCCAATGGACAACAAATTCAAAGCCTTGATTAGACTACTACATCGACTTTACACCAGAAAATTATTTATTCGTCAACTAATAAAAAATCCTCAAAACAAAGTCACATGTAAAAGTTTCCTAATCAAAACTGGATTGTTGATCCGAACGTATGTGTTTTACCGTTCTTATAACAAAAAATATTGATCGTATAAAGTTAGAAAACCCAAAGCAGGGCACGATAACAATTTAGAACGATAGTTCCGTTCAAATAGAATCTCATTCTCGCACCATTCGTATTAAGTCTTTGTATGCATTGTTGCCTCATGCTTACTTGCATCTAGCACGTACAATGATACCGTAGAGTAAACTTAAATCAAATATTCAACAGTTTTAAAAGCTAACTAGGTTATATGTAGTATCTGTAGGCCTAAATTACAATGACATAGCCTAAAACTCTCCATACAATACCTTTTTTAATTTAACGAAAATTTAGATATATATACATAAGATCATTTATAAGTTCTTACATACGTCACGGTAAAGTAATAATAGACAATAAAATACAACAGCTAATTAGGTTGTTTTTCGTTTTTAGACGGATACGCTTTTTTAAATAAATTTATATCTAGAATCATGACATGGTCTTCAAAGATTTACAGGCCTATAAAGTAATCTAAAATATATCTTAAAATAATATTCTTTTAATTACTAAAAAAAATTGCGTATCTTATAATATGCGAAATTATATTTTCTTTTCGATGAAATAATCACGAGGTAGTATTATTGTAAAAGAAAAAATATAGAGTGTTTGAATAAATAAAACAATTAATAGATCTTATACATACTTTCATCTCTATAAAATAATCATTCTAAATGATAGTGAAATTTTCCATAAATTTATTACTCATACCATTCAAGACTATAATTAAAATAAATATTTGGGCAACGTGATTAGATTTACGTCGAACGATTTACGATTTAGTCTAAAAATAATTTTAAACATTTTAATGTTTACACGTTTATTTCACGATTATTTATTGATGATTACAGTGTTAAAATCCGTCTTACTGTAACGTAAACTGTAAATAAATATTCTAATAAAAAAATAAACATTCGTGTAAGCAATTCCGAGAGAGCTATGCAACGGTAACATAGCAAAAAAGGGTATATGGTTTTAGTCGTTATGTATACAGATAAATAAAATTGAAGTGTCTGTTTGTAATATTAAAATAAGCGCTTTTTACTAAATTCATATAGATGTATACACGGTACATATACCAAAATAGCATTTTTTTTACAATTTTTGTGTGTCCGTCTGTCTGTCTGTCTGTCTATTGGCTAATCTCTGAAACGGCTGGACTGATTTTGAAGGGACTTTCACTGGCAGCTGCTGTATTAAGGAGTAACTTACCCTACTTTTATTTTAGAAATATATGTATTTTATAACTCTGTGAACCGAACAATAACTTTTTTGTTAAATTTCATGCGGACGAAGTCGCCGGTACAGCTAATTAGTAATAAAAAAGGATAAATCACAATATAGTAATAAAATTATTAGCATATTTCGTAACTTCTTTTGTATAGACACTAAAGGTTAGTACCTTAAAACGAGTAACAGGTAATCTGTCATAGCGTGTCCCCAGAAACTCTAGCTACACGATTCACCACAGCGCCATAGTACTACTTGAGAACTGCGTTATATAAGGTACCATGGAACGAACTATGCTTGGGGTCTCTCTCAAAGATAGGATTAGAAATGAGAATATCCGCGAGAGAACGAAAGTAACCGACATAGCCCACAGAATTAGCAAGTTGAAGTGTCAGTGGGCTGGTCATCTGTGTCGCAAGACCGATGGACGTTGGAGCAGATGTATCCTAAAGTGGAGACCGCGTGTTGGCAAACGCAATGTGGGATGTTCGCGGGCGCGCTGGACTGACGATCAACGTAAGATTACGGGTGGTAGGATTGCGAAAAACCGGGATATCTGGCGTGAACTTGGGGAGGCCTATATCCAACAGTGGACTACAATAGGCTGAACTGACTGAAGGTATTTTCACAATCAGGCTGCACCACTTTCAGAGTAAGATATTAATGCCTTAACCCAAGTTCACGAAAATATCCCGCTTATTTCCTAGAAATGAGTATTTTCTTATATGAAACCAATAAAATAAACATAAGCAGAATCAAAGTAAAAGGTACAGATAAAAATAAAACCTTATCCACGGAAGTGGCCTTTAAACACAAATCCCGTTGTTACAAAGCGTCGGAACAAATTTAAGTATCTAATAGCGTTTTCAATAACCATTACGCCGCCTTTTCTCGTCTCTTTACAAGCTAAGAATGCATAAACATGCCACGTGGTTATGTTAAGGGCTGTTCGAGATTTATACTTCGTAAGACTGAAAATTCATTGCATTAACTTTAATGCTTATATATTTAAAAAAAAAAAACGGATGTGAGTATGATAATTTTTGGAATCAATTATATATAATATGGGGTTTTCGCCCAGGTACGACTACTGCGCTTGTAAAAATAACTGATGATATACGATCGATATGGAGAACCAACAGCTCACGGTATTAACGTTACTCGATTTTAGTAACGCCTTTAATACTGTGGACTTTGATATACTATGTGATATTTTACGTTCTCTTATCATATAGCCTGAGGTTGCCGATTGCTTTGTAAGTTACTTGCAGGGTCACCGGCAACGAGTTAAATTGAATGACTCATATTCTAATTGGTCAATGGTCAATACCGGTGTCCCACAATCGTGGCGTGCTATCCCCTCTTTTGTTTTCAATATTTATAAACTCCATTTGTAATGTAATATTTTCTTTCTACCACCTCTATGCAGATGATCTCCAGATATACTCTCTTTCCACTGTTCATAACTTATCTCAGTGTGTATCGAGCATAAACAATGACTTTTTAGCCATATGTAAATGGAGTAAAGCCTATGGCCTAAATACAAATCCAAACAAAACGAAAGTTATTATTAAAGGAAGCTCCAGAGTGCTCAGCCGCATTGATAAATCTGAACTATCTCCTGTTACATTTAATGGATTCACCATCCCATATAACGAAAGTGTGAGAAATTTAGGTGTTATCTTTGACCAACATCTCTCTTGAGGTCCGCAAATATTTGAAATTAGTTGCAGATTATTCGCTTCGGTTGGGTCTCTCCGCAGATTGCGTAATCTTTTACCCATTCCTACTAAAATTGCTCTTGCTAAAGTATAGTCTCCTATTACCAATTTTTGATTATGCTGATACTTGCTATCTTGTCATTGCAGAGGAGCAGTTTAATAAGCTTGAGCGCATTGAAATTTTATGTATTAGATTTATATTTGGACTACGCAAATATGATCATATTTTGAAATTTCGCAAAAAACTCAAGTGGCTCCCAATTCGCCTTCGCAGGAATGTATGTCCTAAACCTACTTTACTCTATTTTATTTAATCTCTTTACCCTTTGCTATCTGAAAGAACGTTTCAAATTCCTTGGTGATACACATGAACGCTGTCTTCGTTCTGACAGTAATTTTCTTCTAGAAATTCCGTCTCACTCCTATTCCTTTTATGATAAATCTTTTACAGTTCAATCCTCTCACCTATGGAATACCTTGCGCTTAAATATCAGATGTGTAAAAACCCCTGCAACTTTTAAAAATACTATTTGACAGCATTTTCTTCAAACTCAACAATAAGCAAGTAATTTATAATCATAGTGTATATATGTATTTATGCATGTATGTGGGTATGCATGTATGTATGTATTTATGTATATGTATGTATATGTTTCATTATTTGAATATTTATTATACATTTGTTGTATCTTATATATATCACCTATGCTGATGCTAGAATATTTCCTTTGCCCTAAGGTTGCCTGGAAGAGATCACTTTTAGCGATAAGGCCGTCCTTTGTACCTATGAATATATATATTATTAATTTTTTTTTCCTTCATTGCTATGTATCATTTCTGTTTTTGGTGTACAATAAAGTGTATTATTATTATTATAGGTATATATTTTTGACAAACTTTTGGTTTTATTCATTTTGCAGTGGAATATTTAAATTTCTTTTATAACTTTATTTTTGATTCATTGTATTGATTCATTATATTGATTAACCATTACCTACTTTATAATTAATGTAATAGATATATATTTATTTGTGTATTTTTTTATATGTCTATCTTATTTTATTTTATTTTATTTAGGAAACATACAGTACAATAATACAGTAAATTAATAAATTCATACAGCCAATACACAAACCAGCAAAGTTTCCAACAGTAAATAATTCATAAATGAGCAAAAAGAACACATTAACAAGAAATAATCGATATATCACATACAGAAATATAAAATATAAATAATTCAAGCAACACTAAAATAAACAATTAAGACAAACAAAAACAAATAGAAAAATTTAATACAATCATCAATTAAATAATAAAGAATTGAAAGATAACAAATTAAATTATACAAAATTACAAAACTAAATTATACCAACTACTGATTGAATACAATTAGGCATATTTATATATAATTAAAAACGATTAAAAAATTGTAATCGATAATTCACAAATATTATTATTTATATGGCATTGCAAAATACAAACATTGATCAGTTAAAGTTTTAGTTTTTTTTTTCTTTTTTTTTTTTTTTAATCAGTCAGAGTTACAACACAAAATAAAAACAATTTAATTAGACAATCACAAAAACAAAAAATAAAAAACAATAATTATCTTATAATGTTATTCTCAAAACTGATACATTAGAAATTTAGAACACTAACATTTAGAGAGGGCTTTGATTTTTTTTTTAAACAATCTCAATGGTACTGAAAAATAATCTATTTCTGCATACACTTCGTTATATCGAGCACATGAACGAGAAATAAAATTGTTTTTAGCGTATCTCGTTCTCGTAAGGGGAATGTTAAAAGTGGACTTACAGCGCGAAGAATAACTGGGGCATCTAAAGTTTAAGTAACTTAGAAGAATCGGTGAATCAATTATATTGTTAAGCAACTTATACAAGAATATTTGGTCCTTCTCCATACGACGCTGTTCGAGCGAATCAAGGCGCGCATCTAAATTTTTGAATCTAAAAGTAAGAATTTTCTCAAATTTTCGTTGGATCTTTTCTATTTCATTAACGTATATTTTATATTGAGGGTTCCATATGACTGAACTATATTCCAAAATTGGACGTACTAAGGAGTTGTATAATGTAATTAGAGTATCCATGTTTTTAAAATCCCTACTAGCCCTCAGAACAAAGCCGAGAGTACGAAAGGCCTTTGCAACAATGATATCTACATGTGGTTTAAAAGTTAATTTGCTATCAAGATGTACACCCAGATCTCTCACCTCGGAGACACGACTCAAAACATTTCCATTTAAGTTGTAATTAAATATAACTGATGTTTTCTTACGCGAGTATGAAATAATGTTACATTTCTTAATGTTGAGAAGTAGATGATTAACAACGCAATATTTGCAAAGTTCGTCCAGATCAATCTGTAATTGCACGCAGTCGTTATAGTTGGTTATATTCTTATAGATTTTCATATCATCTGCGTAGAGAAGTATTGATGAGTATTTAAAAACGTAACGAATATCATTAACAAACACGTTAAAAAGAAGAGGTCCGAGGTGAGAGCCCTGGGGGACACCTGACGTAACTGGGACAAATGTTGAACAAAAACCTCTGATCGCAACAGCTTGGCTTCTATCACGTAGATAAGAGGACAACCAACGTAGGAGGTCACCGTGTATACCCACTTCCTCGAGTTTAATAATAAGAAGATCGTGAGATATTTTGTCAAAAGCTTTAGAGTAGTCAGTATACATGGCATCCACCTGGTAACCTTGATCCATAGCATTCGATACGTGATGTACAAATTCACAGAGATTAGTGTCAGTTGATTTTTTACTTATAAAACCATGTTGCTGGGGAGCAAGTATAGTACGTAAAGCAGGAAAGATGTTATCAAATATAATCTTCTCGAAGAGCTTAGCAATAGTAGACAACTTTGAAATTGGCCTATAATCTTTAACATTATATATATCACCGGATTTAAATATTGGGGTAACAAGCGACTTCTTCCATACTTTTGGCATTTCACCATGGTTGAGTGATTTGGAAAATAATAAAAATAAGGGATAAGAAAGTTGTTTACTGCACATTTTCAAAAACAACGGGGGTAAACCATCAGGACCTGGGCTTTTATTAATGTCCAACTTTTTCAGGTATTTCTCAATAATTTGAGTTGATAGAGAGATCGTACCAATAGAAATGTGAATGGGTAAAGTGGGCTTGTTTTTCAAAATAGGATTAGAAGAATCGCTGTACATAGAACTATCGGTAATAAGTTCCGCAGAATTGTACACCGACTTAAAGTATTCATTAAATAAAATACACATTTCGTTCCCCTCAGTAACAGATTTCTCGTTATACGTTATATGATTTGGTATGGAATTTGAAGATTTTTTCGTCTTAATGAAGGACCAAAAGTATTTACTGTTTTTTTTAATTTTTAACTCTGACAAGCAAATGTAACTTTCGTAGCATTTCAATTGAATTGATTTTTGACGTTCTCTCAAAAGACTAAATTGGTTATAATCCGCTAAACTATTGTACTTCTTCCATTTCCTGTGATACTTTAATTTCTCACGAACAATTTTTATTAGTGGTTTAGAGTACCAACATGGAAAGCCATTCGTATATTTAATTTTAGTTGGAACCAAATCTGAAACTATTTTATTTATTGTTTGATAAAAGGTATCCACAGCTGCGGCAACATCACAATCGCTTAAAATATCATGCCAATCAACAGTAGCAAGAGCCTCATTTATTCTTTCATAATCCGCTGCATGAAATAAACGTATAATTCTACACGAAGGCTGTAGCTCTTTGAAAATACAATTTTGCAAATTGACATGAAGCGCAGGGTGATAATTATCCTCCCCTACTAGAGGAAGAGTACAAGAACAAACATAGCAATCCATATCAGTAAATATTAAGTCAAGAAGCCTACCGTGACTATTACGTATTCTATTAAATTGTTTTAAATTTGAAAAATTTAGAAAGTTCGACAAGCTATATGCAAATTTATCCCCTTCGCCCACCATACTTAAGTGTGAATCACCGTCCACTTCAATCCATTGAGCTGATGGGATATTAAAATCTCCTATTATTAAGTAACTATCGTTTGAGTTGCTTAATATTTCTTCTGAAATTCTGTCAAAAAAATCACAAAGTGTGTCATAATGCATTGAATTTTGTGGAAAGTAACAACATAAAATGTGCAGAAGTTTAGTACATGGCGCCGCATTAAGAAAAATCGAGACTTTGATAATTTCTGCTGAACACGCGTCAATATACGTGGAAGATGAACGAGTTAAAAAATTGGATTTAAGTGCTATCAATACGCCGCCCCCCAATACATTACCACACTCAGAATAATTACGATCACATCTATAGACAGAATATCGTGAATCAAAAAGCTCAGCACAAAATATGTTCTCATGCAGCCATGTCTCACTCAAGCAAATAACGTCATAGTCAACCTGAAGTAAGTTTTTATAGAAAGTATTAGTTTTTGTTCGTAGCCCACGTACATTCTGATAATAAACCTTCAAGCTACTATCCATAGTAATAGGTGGAAATTAACAATGCATTATACTTCATAAAATAGCAAATCGACGAGTAAGCAGAAAATACACCTCCAAACAAACACACACTCCCACAAATTCCAATATAAATGCATAAATAAACACACGACAACGCGTAAGTATACGCACATACAAACATAAGTACGCACAAAAACCAATCAAGAAAATTATAATTACAGTTACCATATATTATAAAAAGGAGCACTATAAAATTTCTACATAATAGATATAAGGCGCCAAAGTGTATGCAAAAACAGAAAACAATGCAAACAATAGCAACAACAATATGCCGTAATATATTATGTATGTAAACATGTGCCAGTAAGCTATAAAAAATACAAGTAGCTCTTAAACAATCTTTTTTAAATCGCTCTCTCGTCCTATATGTAACACTGCACTAGTACTTGACCGTCTAACCATTATACTACAATTTTTGATCCAAACGAACTCATAGTTTTTTTCCTTGGCAATTCTTTTAACAGACTGTAATAGGGCTTTGTTTACACTTGTCAGGTGATCATTGAAATAAATGGAATTACTATTTCCAATAAAACCCAAGTCGCTACATTTCAGATTTAATTTCCGTACCTGAGACAAAAAATCATCCTTTTTCCAACGACATAAGAATTTGACAATTATAGGTTTAGTCTTTTTCATATCCTTATTTTTCGATGCAACTCTTGTTACAAAATCGATATCCGTATTAGGATTAAATTTACATTTAGTTTTTTCTGATATATCCTGTAAGATGGAAAGCAGGTTCTCATTTTGTTTCTCAGGAATGCCATCTTATATACTATTTATTTTTATATATATTATTGTATTATAAGATTGTAGGATCCACTTTGTTTTTAATTTTTGTTTTGCCTTTTTGATGATCCTACTCTGTTTTGTTTTAAAATCTCCTCTACCCCAATGTTGTCTGGAAGAAATCGCTTACCTAGCGATAAGACCGCCTTTGTGCATAATATTATTTTGTAAGTTTTATTTCTAAAGATACCTATCTTAGCTTGTAATGTGCACAATAACATATATTTCTTCTTCTTCTTCTTCTTCACTTAGTGTGACGGCAAAATTGATATTTGCTGACACAAATTAAAAACAAAAAATATATTTTTCTGTTCCCAATATTTTAAATAACCGAGCCGCTACTATAAAAGTTTCTAAACAATATCTTTTAAAAGTATTTTATATAAAATGTATGTATATAAACATAGCTTTAAAGCTGGCTTTTAAACATAGCTTTAACGTTTTATGAACTGAAACCACTATATGAACTGAAATTACTACTAGTCTACCCCGTATAAACTTACTAACATAATATGAAGAACTTGCTTGCATAAACATGCATAGGATTTAAATCGAATTTATTTATAATCCAAAAACTGTCACAATTAGTAATATGAGTTGTTAGTACTAAATAACTTTATATTTTGACAGAATTAAGTAAACAAAATAAATGTATGTATAAAATAATATCTCGCCTGTTGAAAATAATATAACTAGATAGTGGATCGATTAATTTATTATGTTTCCATTTCACGTTGTATTAGACCGGTCTAGACGTAGTAACGTATGAAATAAAACATTTGGAATCATCCCCAATAGCGGCCTACATAGTAGGAAAATTTTCTAACTTTAGACCGTATTTCTGCATAAAACTCTCAATAAAAATGATATATTCCGTTCAGTTTTATAGTGGCTATCTCGAGTTTTCATAGCGTCTACAAATTCGACATAACAGATGTTAAACCATATGTTACCTCATACAAGATTGTATAGATTGAAAAACTAATGTATAAATTTGTGTTGATGGTCACGAGTTGCTTAAAATAAATTGTTATTCATTCATTAAAACAAACATTGCCGCTAGTAGCCCCGAGTGTTTTTCAGTTGAACATTATTGTTGAAAAATTGAAAACGAATAGTGAAACTACTATTTTAGTGGCATCAAAAAACAAAGCGCAATTTTTCTTTTCGATTCGAAAGGAAAGTTCTTATTTGGTTAACCTTGAATTTAAACTGAACTACTACAGCAGGTGGTAATTATCTATTGTCTGTAGTTTTAATAAAATAATAATTATTAAAAGAAAACAAGATTTGTAGCTTAGACAATATTAAACACATTATCGACATCTGGATTGTAATAAACTGTTTTCCTTATTGAACGCGGAAAAGCATATAAACAGCTAAAAATTTTTTTATCGCCATTAGTAATCATATTAAATGCTGTAAATGTTGCTAAAAAGGCATTTAAAATCAACATTTAGTGTAAAATGAGGTGATATTTTTACTTGCTTGCTTTTATAAATCGGAAAATATACCTATCTAATTTACATGTTATTACTTGAACAAAAAATGTAATTTATATATTGAGCAAGGGTCAGCGGAGACTGACACAATTTAAACTTATATTTAACAAAGAAGTAGGCACGTTGTTTGGGAGGTTGACTTCAATAAAAATGTAGCATTTCTTCTTAAATTAACTTTAATTAATTTTAGATAACGTATATACAAACTTTTACCAATGATTGAACATATGATTATATAGACTAACTTATTGTCGGTAATAATGTGAATGCGTCTGACTTGACGTTTCTAATTTTCCAAGCTACCCGCAGTCGCCGGCGCGGTGGGGGAAGGTTCCGTTGAATTCTTAACATGCCCCCCGGCGTTGAAAGGCTTGTCTTTCAACCCTTCGTCGTTGACTGGTAACGGGCAGATACGGTTAAAGCCTCTGCGAATCACCCCGCGTGCGGTTTTAACGTCTGCGACCCTGACGCACCCATCAGTTCCAGGATACACCTCAACAATGCGTCCCAAACGCCACTTCATAGGCGGAAGACCTTCTTCTTTAATCAGGACTAAAGCTCCCTTTTGTAATTGCTGTCCCTTAGAGGTGCGCCATTTAGTGCGTTGCTGAAGTTCAGCAATGTATTCTTTGTGCCACCTGGCCCAGAAGTGTTGACGTAGCTGCTCGAGTCTTTCATATTGCGTCAGCCTATTTGTGTTGACATTTACAAGCGCAGGTGTAGGCAAAGCGGTCATCGGTCGTCCTACCAAGAAGTGCCCTGGAGTCAATGGCGTCAAGTCCGTTGGGTCAGTCGACAGCTGTGTCAGGGGACGTGAATTGAGTATCGCCTCAATTTGGACTAGGACAGTGTAAAGGTCCTCAAAAACTAAATGAGCGTTCCCTAACACACGATGCAAATGTGATTTTAAACATTTAATGTTTGCTTCCCAAAAACCAGCCATATGAGCAGCGTATGCTGGTATGAATTTAAAGTCTATTCTCTCATTTGACATTTCACGTACAATAGAACTTGCGTTTTGGTTGAGGAACTTATAAAGTTCATTTCGGGCACCGACGAATTGAGTTCCATTATCAGAAAATATGGTAGCTGGTCTCGAGCACCTACCAATGAAGCGATTTAGCGTGGCTAAGAAAGAGTCTGTACTTAAGGAGCTAACGAGTTCGAGATGAATGCATTTGGTGGCGAAGCAGATAAATATGGCAATGTACACTTTTTCGGTCTTGCTACCGCGACCTCTTTTATTAAGTGCTATTAGGGGACCCGCATAGTCCATTCCTGTAGTATAAAACGGGTAGCCAGGCTGGAGGCGCTGCTCAGGTAAATTGCCCATTATTGGACGGGCTATTTGTGCATTTAGACGGAAGCAACGTAAACATTTATGTACCATGAATCGGGCCAGATTGCGACCCCCGATGGGCCAAAACTCTTCTCGAATTGAAGCAAGCAAAAGTTGAGGCCCTGCATGCATTAAACGTAAATGTTCATACTGAAATATTAGTTTGGTTAAAATGTGTTTCGACGTTAGCATGAGTGGATGCTTTCATCACGCAGGACGCCGTGATGTGGCATGAAGTATGAATTTTCATGAGGAGCATCGATGTCACTTAAAGCCATGTGACATAACGATAAATACTCCTTCATAAAATCGACGTACATGGCCCTCAATACGGGCTGCTTTGCGAGTCGACGCTCTAGTGCTAGGAAGCACGCCTTAGCGCGTTCAAATGATTGGCCAAGTTCAGATTCATTTCCTTTTAGAGGAATACCTACTGAAAATCTACTGTTTTGTACGAAGCGTGCTTCGCATAATTCTTCTTCATCGGTATACAATATCGATTTTTTAGTGGAAGGAACTTCTTCGATTGTCCAGAACTTGGCCAACTGATCTTGGATTTCATCAAACTTGCTAAAGTTGCATGAAATCTTATTTGACATTTGTTGTCCAGTGGGTCCGGAAATAATGTACCCGAACTTCGTCTCTTGCAACACCGGACAGTTTTTGCCTAAGCTTATTTTGTTTGCGCATAGCAAGTCCCAGAATATGTCTGCGCCGAGCAATATATCGTAGCTTGACGGACTAAAGTATTCTGGGTCTGCGAGTTGAATACCCGAAGGAATGTTTAATGTGCCTACATTAAAGACTTCATTTTTAGTTGAAGTTATGTTTGGCAATACCAGGAATGTGATGTTAGTTTTAAATGAGTTTACTCTAGACTGTATTATTGCATCGCATCGTTTGTTGACTACCGAGACCAGGTCGTTGATGCCAGCTACAGTGGACATGGTATCCTTATGGTTCAGGCCTAATGTTTTAAGGAGTGACTCCGTCATGAAAGATGCCTGACTCCCGGAATCGAGAATGGCTCGGACTTCATGAGGTCTACCATGGATGTCAAAAATATTAATTAATGCCGTGGCAAGAAGAACCCGGCCGTACTGCTTGTTGATTGCTGACATGTTCTTGACAACATCATCAGTTGACTTCAGCACCGGCTGGGTTGGCTGCCCCGCTGATGTAGGTGCCAGCAGCGCTGATGTTCTTGGAGCTGTCGTGTCATGTGCTGCATTATTTAGGCCATCGTCCCTATGTAGCAAAGTGTTATGCATGCTGCCGCACTTCCGACAAGGACCTAACCTACACACACGCAAGTTATGCCCTGCTCTTAAACAATTACTGCACAATTTCATTCGCCTAACAAACTGTTCCCTACCAGTAATGCTCATTTGCGCGAATTCATTACATAAATATAAGGGGTGCTCCGATTTACAAAGATGACATTTGTGTTTTTTATAACCAGGTTGCACCACTGTAGCTAAGCCTCGAACATGCCTACTTGTACCCTTCGATAACGACTCGTGTCTGTTGTTGCTTGTGTTGTTACTTAATTCGATGGTTTCCAATACATCTGCCCTATTTTTAAGGAAATTTGTGAATATTTCTAATGTTAGTTTTGTGTGTGTAACTTTGTGCTCCTCCCATTCACGAAGCGTACGTGCATCTAATTTTGTTGCCATGATGTATATAATTAATGTGTCCCAACTGGTTACGGGTTCCCCTAAAATTTCTAATGCTCGTAGGTTTTTATTGCATGCATCTAAAACCCTACGTATGGATGAAGCAGATTCCTTTTTTATCACCTCTTCATCAAAAATAGCCTTAACGTGATTTTGCACTAACAGCCTAGTATTATCAAACCGATCGCATAAAGACTTCCACGCTAAAGTATAGTTGGACGCAGAAAATTCCAACGCGCGAATGACCTGAGCAG
Source organism: Melitaea cinxia (assembly GCF_905220565.1). NCBI lineage: Eukaryota > Metazoa > Arthropoda > Insecta > Lepidoptera > Nymphalidae > Melitaea > Melitaea cinxia. The sequence continues at coordinate 7,176,236 of NC_059412.1, forward strand.
CGCTGCCTTCCAGGGAAGCCCGTAAATAATGGAATTTTTGTATGTCACTAATTGCTGTATTCGAATGGATGAGAGATGTGTAAACGTCGCGGAACTCAAGCCAGGTTTCAAATTCGCCACTGTATTTAGGAATTTGGATGGTGGGTAGTTTAACATTTGCAATGCCCTTCTTTATCTGCTTCACCGTTTCACCATCCTCGTTATCGCTGGCTGAGGAAAAGCAAGTCTCAGAACTACTATGGGTATATTTACGATGACGTCTATGTGTATGTTTATGTTTACCACATAACTGTTGGGCCCTAGCCATCGCGGAATAATATTGAGATTCAAAATCTGACCTTTGTACCGCATGTGTCTGAACTTCCTCCTCCGAGACAGCCAGACACTCGATGCTCGTTTGTGTTTCCTGGAAATCCGCAAACATCGCTTCAATGTTAGCCATTCGCAACTTTAATTCCAAAATCTCCACTTGACTGCAACATACAACATCTTTATATGTATCAATGTACGTGAGAAATTTCGTTAAACGACCCTTATAAGTTCCTCGTTTCTTTACTAACTCGTTCATAGTACCCATCGTAAAATATACAATCAAAATTCAATAAATTATTCGTTAAATTCAAAATTCAATAAATTATTATTATATTAAATAAATCAATAATTATTCACAAAACAACAAATATAAGTATTTACTTAAACTATCGTTTCAATAGCAAGTAAATGTAGTTATTGAAATTTAATATATTAAATAAATCAATAATTATTCACAAAACAACAAATATAAGTATTTACTTAAAGTATCGTTTCAATAGCAAGTAAATGTAGTGATTGAAATTTAATGGAAATATACAGAATGATTCAATAAATTACAATAAGCAACGAAAATATTACTATACTATTAGTTTTATATTTTATCCAATTAATTTATTACTACCTACACATTGATTTATAAAAAAAAACCTTTTTATAAATCAATGTACCTACAAAAAATTACGTTGATTCGATTGAATAGAATTGATTAATAATTAATTAATCTTTGTTCTATCTGATTCGCACCAGTCGAATGAGATAAACCAAAGAATTAAAAAATTTATTTACGCAAATTACGAAAGAAAAAATTAATAAAATTTTAAAATGTATATTAAATTTATAGAATATTAAATATTAAATACTAAATATTAAATTTTATAAACATTAAATTTATAATTATTTATTACGCTAATTATATAAACATTAAATGATACAAAAGTCAATCAAATGAGTGAATAGAATTCTTGAATATTAATTTAACTTATTTAATCTTTTACTTATTCTAAATCCAATCGAATTAATAAGCCCATTAACATAAATTACATCCGAGCACTAAAATAATTAATTAGGAATTGTATAAAAGAAACTTGTAAATACCTACAACGGTGAACAAACAAAGAATATTCACTGTCTATTGTTCTATGCAACGCCCGGCCGCTTACGTTACGATTAGATGCACGAGTTATTTTTAATAATATACTTTTAATAATACAATATTGAAAGAAAATGATTGGGAGGGGTTACGGTTTAGGGACAAAGCTATAATAAAGGGCAAAGAAAATGGATCGGACTCACTCAGACCGCTTGCTTATCAATCTTGGTATAATTGCTTATTATCTTTGTAGTCACTGGTTCATTCTGTCACGTCACCGATTCTGGGCATCCATAAAGAGATCCTCTTCGTAATGATTAATGCAGCAGAAGATCCTGGTTAGTCCCAAATCCTTAGGCGTGGCGTGATATTCGGCTTCGTAAGGCCAACTTTATGTTTGGGAGGTTGACTTCAATAAAAATGTAGCATTTCTTCTTAAATTAACTTTAATTAATTTTAGATAACGTATATACAAACTTTTACCAATGATTGAACATATGATTATATAGACTAACTTATTGTCGGTAATAATTCTTCTTCTTCTTCTTGATTAATGGCTTTCAATAGTGCCAAATGAGCACAGATGATTTCGCCAATGTCACGTAGAATGGAGAATACACGAAGGAGATTGATCGGTGCGGTCGATGTTACAACCTTCGTTAGTTTATTTTAAAAGTATATTGAAAATAGTAGTAGTTAGTATGACATAAAATATCTCTTCACCTAGAACAACACAAACATTAAAGTTAGTAAGGTATATTATATTATAGTACTATGTTATGCTAGGACATTAACAAATATATAATTACACACACCTAATAAATATTTACAACTTTATTCTATTACGTTTGATATATTTACATAAAAATTTACAAAATGGACTGAACACAAGCATCAATAAACATTCAATATTTACAGGACGGGGGATTTTGCGGGGAAGGACATCATATAGGGGATAAAGGAGATTAGGACAATTAAAAAGAATATGGGATGCTGAACCGTCATCGAGGCCACATTCGCACAGAGAGTGGTCTCGTACCCTGATTTTTGCCAGATGAACCGGAGTGCTCGCGTGACCAAGACGTAAACGGCAGATTGTGGACAAAACCCAGCGATCGGCATGTTTAAGAAGAAAAAACCAAGGGCGTCTTGGTATTTCAGGTTGTATGGAAGCATAGAACTTTCCCTTTACCGATTTTGACTCAACCCAAAACGAGTTCCAGGACTTGTCAAGTTGAGTTTTCGCCAGAGCGCGTAAGTCATTGGAAGAGTTATAAAAGTGTTCTACGGAGCCAGTTTGTACAGCCATTTTCGCACAGGAATCAGCAGTCTCGTTACCCGGGATGCCTGAGTGACCGGGAATCCACACCAAAATAACTTGCAATCCTTTTTGATAACATAGGAACATAACCTCTCTTATCTTTAAAATAATAGAAATTCTTAGTTTACTACGAAAGGGGTTAGCTTTTATAGCTAACAGGCAGCTGAGAGAGTCGGTGCAGATTACAGTTTGTCCTAAGTTGTGGGAGATAGCGTAAGAGACAGCTTCCAGAATGGCAATAGCTTCACCACTAAATACTGAAGTTTCAGGAGGGCATTTAAATTGTAGAACTATTCTATATTTTGGGATCCAACAGGCAGCACCCACACAGCTATTGGGAGAAAGCTTAGATGCATCAGTGTAAATAAAAAGGTGTTCTGACCAATTTTGATGAACAATATTTTGGAAAATAAAATTTGTGTCTGATGCTCCTTTTACCAGACCAAGATCTGTGATAATAGGAGGGTTATATACAAGGGCTTGAAACGGAGTAGTAAAAAGAGGATAAGAGGGGAAGGATTTCAGGAGGTGAGGCAGTCTGGTAAATTCAAGAAAACTGTCTAGCAGGCAAGATGAGGTTCTGACATTGGAACAGAGATGGGATAGTTCGTTAAGACGGGATATGAGGGGATGGGATGACAATTGTAGCGATTTTGCGATAAAACGATCGCATAAAAATCTTCTCCGGAACTGCAAAGGGGGCTCAACACACTCTACCTGTAAGGCGTTTGTAGGTGTAGATTTCATGGCACCTAGGATTATTCTCAGGCACTTGTACTGAATTTTGTTCAATTTATCAGAAATAGTTTTATTGAGAGGGTCAAAAATAAACATGGCGTAGTCCAAGTGACTACGGACTATCGCGTTATAAACGAGTTTTAGAGTGTAAGGATGTGCTCCCCACCAAACACCCGAAACGGCTCTAAGGGCGTTAATATTTTTCTCACATTTTTTAATGACATGTTCTGTATGAGAAAATCCATTCAGTCTGTGATCGAGTACTACACCTAAAAATTTGGCCTTAGTCGCGAGGTGAATGTGTTGACCCCCCAATGACAAGTCCAAAGAAGGGATATTTCTTTTCCTCGTGAACACCACCGCTTGACTCTTAGGGATCGACAAAGACAAGCCATGATCCGAAAGCCATTGGTCCAGATAATTTAAAGCAGAATTAAGTCGAAAGGTTAAATCATCCACGGAATTTGACATTTGATATAACACAATATCATCCGCATATTGCAGAATATTGCAGAAACTATTCACAGACAGTTCGAGATCATGTGAGTATATACTGTAGAGTAGAGGACTAAGGACTGAGCCCTGAGGGAGACCTTTCCAGACAAGTCTGGGGGGAAGAGAAAGGTGCTGATGTTTAACCACTATGGATCTGTTAATTAACATATTGCAGATGAAATGGACTATCCTCGGCGGAATACTCAGCTGTAGCATTTTCTGCCTGAGTACCGGAAGAAGAACATTGTCATAGGCAGAAGTGATATCTAGAAAAACACCCACAAGGTACTCACCCTTAGCAAAGGCAATTCGAATGTCTGTGGAAAGAATACTAAGGCTATCAATTGTGCTCAACCCCTTCCGAAAGCCAAACTGGAAGGGCGAGAGAATATTTCTGCTTTCAATTATCCATTCCAAGCGGTTTTTTATAAGGTGTTCAGTAATTTTGGCTAGAGTAGAAGATAAAGCTATAGGTCTGTAAGAGTTTGATTCTGAGGGATCCTTACCTGGTTTCAGAATTGGTATAATGATTTGCGACTTCCAAGATTGTGGGACGATTCCTTTTATGAAACCAGCGTTAATAATGTTTAAGAAGAAATTCTTTGCTTTATCACTTAAGTTTACGATAAACGAATAGGGTACACCATCTTCCCCAGGACACGAATCTTTAAGGCTATTTAAAGCACATTGCAGTTCCGAAAAAGAAAATGGGGCATCCATCTCGCTATATGTAAACAGGGACATGGTATTAACAAAACATTCCTGATTTGGGACAAAAGGTGGAGCAAGTTTATCAGCAAAGTCATTAAGCCAAACAGTGGGATCGTTGGAGAGGGGATCATCGTGACTGAAGGATCGACGGAATTTCTTAAGATTTAACCAGACGACACGGGCAGGAGATCTGGGACCAAGGGACTCACAGAACTTAGCCCAGCCTTGTCTTTTCTTTTTGTGAAATAATCGTTTAATTTTAGCATTAATACGTTGATATTTGATGAAATTTTCATTGGACATAGATAGCTTGTATGAATGTTCTGCTTCTGTTCTTTCCCTTATTAAAACACTACATTCCTCATCCCACCAAGGGGAAGGTGGATGTAGGAAAGGTTTATTGCTTTTCTTTTTAAAATTATTGTTGGCAGATGTGATGATTGTATGATAAAAGAGTTCGTAGTATAAAAAGATATTTCCATCATCTCTAAAATCAGGTAGGTTATCCAAAATGTTATCAACCGATGCCGAATAAGCAAGCCAGTTTGCACTATTAATATTGTACTTAAGTAGGGGGTTTGGGATAATAGAAGGATTTGCTCTATGGGATAGGGAGAGAAGAATAGGGAAATGATCACTACCATAAGTTGTAGGAAGAGTTTTAAAGGAAAGAAGGGAGGAGAGAGACGTTGATGAAACAGAGAGATCTACAGCAGACTTTGCATTCTGATGAGGAAACACTCTTCGCGTCGGCGATCCATCATTGAGGATGCAGAGGTTGGCATCATCAAATATGTCCATCAACAAGGAAGAAAACCCGTCACATGAATGACAACCCCATGCTGTGTGGTGAGTATTAAAGTCCCCCATGATAAGGATAGGGTTTGGGAGAGCAGAGAATATGGAGCATAATTGAGGACCAAGGGACGAGGAAGGATGAGGAATGTACAAAGAGACGAAAGAGATGTTAAGGGCTCTGATTGCAACTGCATTAATATGAGGACTTAGGGGAGGTAAAGGGATATGGGAGAAAGGAATGGAGTGCCGGATGAAAATGGCACTACCAGCATACCCGTCACTTCTGTCATCCCTCAAACAGTAGAAGCCAGGGACCCGAAAACGGGATCCAGAAATCAACCATGTTTCAGCGATGGCAATAATGACGGGCTTATGGAGGTTGATTAGTGAAAGGAGTTCGTGTTTTTTAGGACGAAGGCTTTGACAATTCCATTGGAGGAAATTGTGTTGGTACATTTTTTAGGACTTCTAAGAGATGAGACAGTGGATTGGCAACGTTGGTCGGTAAAGTCGAGTCAGTATATTTTGAAGCGATTGATATAAGAATATGAAAGATATCTTGTAAAAGGTTAGAGATGTTTGGAGACGAATTGGGAGTATTATTATTCTTAAGGGCACAGCCGTTAGGTTGAGAAGAGGGGACGTTGGAAATAATTAAGTTGTGAGTCTGTCTGTCGTAACCTTTGCCTAAAGGAGCTCGGGGATGAGGAGTTCGGACTACTGTTTTATATGATCGAGTTGATGGAGTGATTGGGAAAGTGGGAGAGAAAAGAGGAGGATTTTGGGGAGTATTGGAGGAGTATGAAGGAGTGGAAAACATCTCCTTCGCCACCTCTGCATAGGATCTATTGGCAGGGGGAATACGGGAAGACGCTTCCAAGTACGAGATACTCTCTTGAGACATTATGATCTTGATCGACTGCTGGCGGGAGAACTCTGGACAAGACTTACTGGTTGTATAGTGGGAGCCTGAACAGTGTAAACATGTGGCTTTGTCCTCAGTGACATCACAAGATTCACCCGTATGGGGTTGCGAGCACTTGAAACATCTGGGTTGAGATCTGCACTGTGTTTTAATGTGACCATACCGGCAACAGTTAAGGCATTGAATTGTTGGAAATTTATAAATTTCAACAGGGAGAGAAGTATGATAAGAATAAATTTTCTCAGGGAGTAATTGTCCTCTGAAAGTCAAGACTACGGACTGGGTTGGCAACCATGAGACAGTTCCTTCACTTATTGATTTTCTGTTCAAACGTCTAGCTTTGATGACCTCCCCGCAGCCAGAAGGGAGCTCAAGAGATTCCACCAGCTCCTTCATAGACCAGTCTACTGGTACGCCTTTAACCAAGCCCATTTTAGTTATATTGTAAGTCGGTACAGCAGTTTTGAATTTGCACATCTCAAGTACTGGGTTAGTAATAAAATTATTAGCAGCTTGTGCAGATACAAATTCGACCGAAATTTTATTTCGGCCGATGTTTTTTACGCCATCATTCACTATATTTTTAATTTTGTGAGTATGCAAAAATTGGCCGAATTTGATGGCTCGGATAGTAGTTCCTGCAGCTGGGTCTGAGACTTCTCTAGAGACATGAACTATGAAGGGACCTTTGTCTTCATCTGAGTAGGATTTAGGAGTGTCGGCATATAATGGGTGGATATAAACGGTTTGTATCGACGGAATAGCCGTGGAAGGATGGTTGACAATGATTTTGGGGGGAGGATTGGCTGTGTTTGGGTCATCAGTCGCTTGACGTTTACGTGAACTTTGTGTATCATCCGGATCCGGAGGATCCGGAGGGTCCGGAGGGCGATCTACGTCCATCTTATATTATTTTATAAAAGAGAAGGAAAAAAAATACTAGTAATATAACCTAATAATAACAACAAAAAATAAATAACCTAATATGTTAAATAAAAACACTTACCCAACCTTGTCAATGTTAATATAAACTATTATAACCAAATACCAACTATTTTCACTATAAAATTTACAAAACAAACTTAAAAACACAGATAAAAACACCAAAAATCTCTCTGACACGTGTGTTAACCAAAGCTAACGCAAGCGAATCCGTCGGTAATAATGTGAATGCGTCTGACTTGACGTTTCTAATTTTCCAAGCTACCCGCAGTCGCCGGCGCGGTGGGGGAAGGTTCCGTTGAATTCTTAACACACGTAGAATATAGCGAAATATTAAAGGGCTATCCATAAATTACGTCACACGTTAAGGGAGGAAAGGGACGATGAAGTGTGACATTGTGTGACAAGAGGTGGGAAGGGGTACAAAATTTCGTGACATTACATTTCAAAATATAATACGAGTATATCTAATTGTAAGTCTTAAAAAATAAAAATTTCAATTAAATACATATTATCAAATAACTGGATATAATACGAAAACGAATAGATGGATTGGCCTTAATATTTATATTTTTGGTAACGATCAATATGAAAATTAAAACTATCTGGGCCACAAACAGAGTAGTGACCGAATTAAGAAAAATGTTGTTGAATAAAAAAATGAACATCCCATGATACACTTTACACTTCACCGAGTGTAAGTGTAAAGGCGGAACAAGAAAAATTAATTAAATATATGTATTTATACCTTGCCTACAAGATTACCAGCATATGAATGTAGACTGAACAATAATTAAATTTATTGTTCCCATTGTTGCGTCACTTGAAAACAAACTAAATGGCAGCGTTACTTAAAACGGCCCGTATTGTGAAAAGGTTCCTACCCTGAAGCCGTAACTACCAGCAGCCTAGGCCTTAACCTGCCAGTGGATGAGCACTATTTTTTCATATTTCGATAGTTTTTTTTTATGAAGATATTTAAAAATGTATTATGTAGAATAAGTAAAGAAATAAAAAAAAAAAACAAAAAAAAACATTACAAATACCAGATAGATACTATCCTAAATCCATCATTCTTCTTAAAAATATATCTATAACTATACAAATAAATGAAATTGGAGTGTCTGTTTGTAATATTAAAATAATCGCGTTTTACTTAATGCATATGGATATATACATGATACATATACTTGGTATATGTATCGTGTATACACAGCTAGTTGTAGTATATAATTATATGATTTCGAAAATAGCTGTACATTTTTTTAAATGATTTTATGGACACAAGGCAATTCCATTTCATCGTTCAATAAATTGGTGTGAAGTGTGCATTCATGTAATCTATACACACACACACACACATATATATAGCAAAGTGTTGTGCATGGGCCCACAAAGGTTTCTGAGTTGGTACGACCAAAGAAAAAGCGTATCAACGCGCGCAGGGCACAGTTAGTGTGTTATAATAAATTATAAATAAAAAAATTATACTAAAATATTTTTTAATGTTATATATTTTTAAGATTATACGAAATAATTTTTATGCAAAATATTTACATAGGTATATATGAATATAAAAGTCTTATAAGTATGATAAACGTAAAGACGTAATGTATACATAATCATATTCTTTTGAAGGACTAAATTAATAGATCTATTTAGACACTCCAACTCTCTTATTAAACGATTTATTTGTTTTAAATGCAAATTATTCTACAACGTATGATAACTATAAATAGCAGTTAAATACACGAAACTATCTTGTAGGTCATTCATTGGTTCCTTTTTCATTCATCAACTCCCACGCGTTTGTGGTAAAGGCTGATCATCTGCGACATTAAGATGAATGTAGGTGATCATTTATGTCGAAATAAAAACAAGTCTGGATATGAAATCAATCACTAAAGAGGAATCGTAAAATTATGTGTCACCAAACGTTTCTCGCCGTTTTTTCCTTAAGATATACGTATTTTTTTAAATATGAGTCTTTAAAGGGATATATAGACTTTATGACTTATTACGCACTTACTTTATATTATTACGCACTATTGAAAGCCATTTTAATCTGAAGAAGAAGAAGAAGACTTTATGACTTGGATAATGTAGCGTTCTAATGTTTAAAGTAATTATTACAATAGATAAGCAGTTTCAGAATGGCTCAATTGCAAAGAAACTACAAATCTATCTTAATTATAATATTAATATTATATTTATCTTAGGCCTCCAAACAGTTCACGCCAAACCGCAGGGCTAGCTTTGTCGCATCGAAGACACTGCTGCCCGTCTTCGGCCTGTGTATTTCAAAGCCAGCAGTTGGATGGCTATCCCGCCATCGGTCGGCTTTTTAAGTTCCAAGGTAGTAGTGGAACTGTGTTATCCATTAGCCGACTCTTACGACACCCACGGGAAGAGAGGGGTATATTCTTTAATGCCGTAGCCACACAGCATCCAATTACACACAATGCACAGTACAATCTACACAAGTTTTATTACTATAATGTGGAGAAATTACCAACTCGGTAAGTAATCTAACTACCATAACTCTTGTGACAAGTGCCATTTAGATGTTTACTTCAATATTCATTGTTCCTTGAATATAAAATAATTTCATAACTGTTTATGTATGTATATAATATAATAGCTTATTATTCTCTTTGTAACATCAACGAGAAGCTAAAGTAATCAAATCTTACTCAACTTATAAGATGGTTAAGAAGTTGATTCATGTTAACTTTTATGTTGCTGTCAGCAATATTATTTCAAGCCTCGCACATAAATACATCTCACAACAAAATTAGGAACAGGCCTAATTCAAGTCTAATAACCGTAACTCAGTAACGAAATTTCTTATACTCATGAACTAAGCCGTCTTATACGACTGACTCTAAATTAATTTATATATAGTGTTAGATAACATAACAGAATAGCGTACTCTATTACCAAGAATGTAGGTTTAATTTTCATTTGCTTTAGGATAGAATCGTTTATTCAGCACGAACTATATTGCATTTTACGATCTTTTAAACTTTATCTCAATTTACGATTATAGAAATGAACTGTGGTATCTTTTTAAATATTATTTCAATAAAATATTTCTTAAGATTACTTATAAACACATGCAGCACGGAAGACTGTTACTTTTTCCATTACAATTTTTATATTCAATATATAATAATATAATATTTTATACTTAATATTTTTGTTCCAAAAAAAGACTGCTTGGAACTGCGCAGAGGTAAGAACTATAATAATATAAAAGATTGTAAAAGATTGATATTGTTACATTACAAAATTTACAATACATTTCTTTGTATCTTTATTTTTAAATTATATCGAAAATATATTTGTACTAGAACAAGTACATAGTGATAAACCAAATAAGTCAAAATATCTACAAAATACTAAAGCTTTCATACGGAAAAGTTCAAAAGAAACTAATACATTAGTTTCTTCTGAATAACAAAATATTACGCAAAACTTTGTACAGATCATCATAAATCATACAAAAGTTAGACAAGAAAATTCAAACACAAATGCTTCGTATATTAAAGAATGTTAAAAGACGATGAGCTTATTTATGTTATTTCAATTATGGTATTTTAAGGAGTGTAATGTAGAAACAAGGTTGTGAATATGTAACAGACAATCATTACGTGGAAATTGTGATAAAAAATATTTTAAAAATAAAAAATAAATTCAATACTGTCCACATTTTCATAAAACTTAACAAAGAAGATTTTTAGTTTTTTATAAAAATTTCGTTAAAATTAAAAGTATACTTAAACGGTTATTCACCAGAAACGAAAAATACATACAAAATAAGTTTTAAAAATCCCAATATAACAAACATTTCAGTATTTTAGCAAAGTTCAAATAAGACTGTTAAAAAAGCAATTCTTGAACAGATTTTTATCTTCAGCGAATCTTATGTACCTAATGTAAAAGTGGGTATTAGGCTAAGGTTTTAATGAATATTTTTGTTTTTTTTTTGTAACCTTAAAACAGTAGTAAATGAACAAAAATATTATATGTCGTGTAAAAAAGAAACAAATTAGAATAAAAATTAACTGTATGACTATAAACCTTAATGGATAGATTTAAAAATATTTGTGACACATAATTTAATAAATTAACCCATAACTAAAAATACCAAAACAAAATAATTTTTCTATAACTCTAACGAAATCGATACTACAGAAAATATTGTTTTTAACGGAACAATTAAAGCAGTCGATCGAACTTCGATTTTCCATTGAAAAGCAATGAAAGCAGACTTGAAGGAGGAAATTGGAAATTTCGCGTGTAATAGGAATTCCTACTTGCCTTCCACGACACGTTTCTGTACGTAAAGTTTTTGATTCGGATTACACTGTCTCAAATACTCCACTACTTCAAAATATATTGCTTAAACTACTATTGTACTGTGTACTTGAAATGAAATATCTAAAATTGTTTTTTTATATGTGATATAGATTAGGAAAAATTTACTCTAATCCAGACATTGAGTTTGCACTATTAATTAATATGAGGCTAATACAAGAAAGAAAAGTTGGAATTATATTCTATAGTGTATAATGATGAGATATACAACATAATGTACAACATAATTTTATAACAATTATGTTTCAAAGCATTTTAAAAATTAGAAATGAAAAGAATGTTCCATAACAGTATAATAATGGATCAAATAAAATTAAAAATATGCTTTAGTTTAAATTAGTGTGACGTTTAATTTTAGCTTTACGCCAGTCTGTAAACAACTTGGCTGTGTGCTTGTTGTCTTTCCGTGGGTGTCATCAGAGGCGACTAAGGGATAACACAGTTCCACTACCACCTCGGAACTTAAAAAGCCGACGGATGGCGGAATAACCATCCAACTGCTGGCTTTGAAATACACAGGTCGAAGATGGGCAGCAACATCTTCGGTGTGACAAAGCCAGCCGGTCACCAACCCGTCTGCCCAGCGTAGTGACTATGGGCAATACACATAAGTTCACGCCATTTTTGGCGCGAACTTGTGGAGGCCTATGTCCAACAGAGGACTGCAAGAGGCTGAATTGATGTGATAATGATGATATTGTATGTACAAATGCGTTGTACTAAATAGCCGTAAGATCAAAAACGAGTTAACAGTTCTCAAGTGCTAAATTTCTTCAAAATTAATATTATTTTTAGCATTTGCAATGGATTAAAGTTCTGAATTAGCTCCAACTCTTCTCTTACTTTGGGTGAGGTGCCCTTGTTTGGCTCGCTGAAGATTGTGACTTTTTTATATGTAGGGATTTTATCTTTAGCCATGAAAATAAAAGTATTACAGGCAGTGCATTATTAGTCCTAATTTAATGGAATATTACGAATCATCTGCATAATATTTACTGACGAAGAAACGAGAAAATGAGTAAAATACGTAGAACCCTCAAAATGTTCTATTGTGCCAACAAGTGATCTCGTAGTGGCAGCCATCGTGATGCGAATATAATCCCGAGGGATTTTTACGATACGTGACACTACTGACAATATCCTCTATTATTATTCGTTCTATACGATGATTTTATCATTATTTACTTTTGGTCTGAAGATTCTACTATAATGAACTCTTCGGTTTCTTGATTAATATTTCCTTACAATCTTTTCGTTTTAAGAAAGGTTTTAAGGAATTACAAACTACCTAAAGTTTATCTAACGACAGGCCAACCTTCCGTTGGAATATCTACTCAAATAACTATCAAATATTTAGGTAAATAACTTTTAATATACGTATGTACGTAATATACGTAAAATACGTATAGCGTACACGAGAGTTCAAATTCTAAGATTAATTACAATTTGAAGTAATGATTTCAAGAATGAGGATAATTAGAGTAGATTTATGGATTCAGATTACAGCCTGGTTATGGGCAATTTTTGCCAAAATAAATATAAGAAGTTACGAATTGATATAAGATAAATAAGGAATATTTATACAGAACCCAATTAAGATGCCTGGAGTCAGTGTAACGAAAAGTAATGACCATACATTCGGAGTAAATATTTTCTATTCGAATAAATAAGGTATCCTTATAAGCTAAGGATTATTCATTTGACGTAGAGTACCATATTGTACAGTAAAGATGTATACTCGAAAATATTTTATCGAAAATCATTTCTACAAATATTCTATAGCGATCAAGAAGGTATATTTTGATAATAATGTATGCTTTTTTATTAAAAAGAAAAAAACTGAGAATACCAAACCCTTGGTGGTTTTCTAACTATAGTTAAACTAAAATAACAAGTTTTAAAACTGTAACTAATCTGTTTCCCTCTTTCTATTTCAAAGACACTTAAAATAAGAATTTTCGAGAACCGATTCTTGAAATTTTTACGACTTAATTTAATATTATATATGGCCTTATTCCTTATCCTATAGTAAGCGCGTTTGTATTTCATAAATTTGTATTTCATTTTGTAGCGCAGTTTTTTTTAAGAGTTCAAGTTCTACTTATGAGAAAACAATAAATGATTTTTGCTAACCAAAGCCTACTGAGGCCTAATTAATGCATTAAATTAGGAAGTTGAAGTGGCAGTGGCCTGGTCACCTGTGTCGTAAGGCCGATAGCTGCTGGAGCAGGCATGTCCTAGAGGACCTGGCCCCGCCGGACCCCGGGACGGTGACGGTGGACGCGGTCAGGCCGGTCCTTCGGAAGTGGGTGAGGCGGCGATTCGGGCCGCTGACCTTCCGTTTGGTGCAAATATTTTCCGAACATGGGTGCTTCGGTAAGTACCTGCACCAAATCGCGAGACGGGAGGCGATTCCAGCCTGCCACGAATGTGGGGCGCCAGAAGATACGGTGCTCCACAAGCTGGAGGGGTGTACCGCGTGGGACTCGCAGCGGCGCGCGCTTTCAGAGGTCCTTGAAGGGGATCTCTCACTGCCGAGCGTCGTAAAAGCCATGCTCGATAGTGAAAGATCGTGGCAGGCAGCAGTCTCCTTCTGCGAAGAGGTAATGATGCAGAAGCAGGCCGCGGAGCGGGCCAGGGAGAATGACGTCTCCGCTGACCCACTCCGGCGCAGACGTACGAGGGCAAGAAGGAGAAGGTTTGCTCACCACCTCACCCCCTCGTAATAGTGGGGTCGCCGATAGTCGAGGGACTTCGGCCGGCCGGACGACACGAATCCACATGTCTGAGGGGTGGCTTTGTTGTGAGCGAGGCCATCCCCACCATTGTGCCGGGGCCCGGAGGATTCTTGCAGACCTACCGCCGGGGCGAGGTGACGAATGCTAGTGTGACCCCATCTCGCTCCACTACGGTAGACGACTGCTCACACGTGGTGTTTTTTTTTGTCAGTAGGAGTCTGACATAAGGATATTCATGATGGATTTTCCCCACGTAAAAAAATAGCGTGTCCTAGAGAGGATACCGCATATTGGTAAACGCAGTGTGGGACGTCATCTGGCCTGCTGGACCGATGATCTACGTAAGGTTGCCAGTGAAGGCTAGGTGAGGATTGCGGAAAACCTGAATGTCTGACGCGAACTTGGGAAGGCCTATGTCCAGCCACTTCTCAGTCAGTCAGTCAGTTCGACCTATCGCAGTCCACTGACTGAGACCTACTTTTAGAACTATATCTATTATTATCAGCCGTTTTTCGAGATCGGAATCGAAAAACGTTAATTTTTTTTTTAAATAATTGGTATGTAGCGATTTTACGATTTTCTTATAGCCCATATAACTTGTCGTCAACTTACTACAAACACTACATTGTAAAAGCGAAGCTATAAGTCTTTATTATATTTGTCTTATCTATAAACCTTTGCTTTGAAAGATTTATAGCAAGAACAATACATAAGACAAAGACTTAGTTCAAAGTAGGTATTACTTGAGACACTACAGATATTGAACTAAATAATAACGTCAGGAAGTTTACCTACATTCGTTTACACTTATGCATTACAATGTCTATCTGTATGACTCCTTTTTAACCGACTTCGAAAAAAGGAGGAGGTTCTCAATTCGACTGTTTTTTTTTTGTATGTTACTTCAGAACTTTTGACTGGGTGGACCGATTTCAACAATTTTTTTAATCGAAAGGTGGTGTGTGCCAATTGGTCCCATTTAAATTTATTTGAGATCTAACAACTACTTTTCAAGTTATATCTAATAATGCGTTTTTACTTGACGCTTTCTTTATCGACCTACGTTGTATTATACCGCATAACTTTCTACTGGATGTACCGATTTTGATAATTATTTTTTTGTCGGAAATGTAGGAAAGGGATATCTAGTTTGGTACCGTGATAAGGAAACCAGGATCTGATGATAGGATCCCAGAGAAATCGAGGAAAACTCTCGAAAATCCGCAATAACTTTTACTGGGTGTACCGATTTTGATAATTTTTAATTTAATCGAAAGCTGATGTTTATCATGTGGTCACATATAAATTTCATCGAGATCTGATAACTACTTTTTGAGTAATCTTTGATAACGCGTAGTTACTCGACTATGTTTTCGTCGATCTACGTTTGTATTACTCGTCGATGTAATTAAAGTCGGTTTTTTTTTTTTCGTTTGCGAGCAAACACTATTATTTACTGAAACCTTCGTACCTTTAATTAGTTACTATTTTTAACCGACTTCCAAAAAAGGAGGAGGTTTTCAATTCGACTGTTTTTTTTTTTAATGTATGTTACATCAGAACTTTTGACCGGGTAGACCGATTTCGACAAATTTTGTTTTAATCGAAAGGTGGTGTGTGCCAATTGGTCCCATTTAAATTTATTTGAGATCTAACAACTACTTTTCGAGTTATATCTAATAATGCGTTTTTACTTGACGCTTTTTTCGTCGACCTACGTTGTATTATACCGCATAACTTTCTACTGGATATACCGATTTTGATAATTCTTTTTTTGTTGGAAAGGGGATATATCCCTAGTTTGGTACCGTAATAAGGAAACCAGGATCTGATGATGAGATCCTACAGAAATCGATGGAAACTCTTGAAAATCCGCAATAACTTTTTACTGGGTGTACCGATTTTGATAATTTTTAATTTAATCGAAAGCTGATGTTTATCATGTGGTCACATATAAATTTTATCGAGATCTGATAACTACTTTTTGAGTAATCTTTGATAATGCGTAGTTGCTTGACTATTTTTTCGTCGATCTACGTTGTATTACTTGTCGATGTAATTGAAGTCGGTTTTTTTTTCGTTTGCGAGCAAACACAATTATTTACATACACATACGCTGTCCATTCAATTACTTGGAGCCTAATTTTTTGTGCCACTATTAATTTTGCCTAAAAAAATCAGAAATATTCAAACATTGATTGAATTTAATAGCGTAGCACCTTTTTTATTACTACGTATATTTTTTTTCTATTTTTAACCGACTTTAAAAAAGGAGGATGTTCCTCAATTCGACCGTATATATATTTTTTTTTTGTGTGTTCGCAGATAACTTCGTCGTTTATGAACCAATTTTGCCTATTACTTGTCGATGTAATTGATGTCGGTTTTTTTTCGTTTGCTAGAAAACACAATTATTATTATCTGCAATTTTAACAATAAAAACTTTATTATTACTAACATTAACTTTTACACACATTACAGATTTTTTACACATTTTATGACGATTTTGTTTTGTTTATTACCAACAAAATCTCAAATGCTTTAGTAGAGAACGATTTCATTTTAGCTCTGTTATACCTATAAGACCTGTTACTCGTACCTACATGTTATTAAGAACTGAAGTTAAATAACGAATAAGACGTATAGTTTTCCCTGTTAGTAGATAAAATAGATGAGAGAAGTTTTAGCTTCAGAAAAGTTACTGATTCCGTTCTACGTTACACGTACCTACTGACGAAAAAAAGGTTTGAAATTATTTCAAACTTTTTTCGATCAAGTCAAGATGGCGAAAAGTTTATAACCATATTTTTCAGTAACTAAATGAAATGTTATGTTATAAGTTTAAGAATTCGGTTAACGAATAAACACAAATAACTTGGGTTCGGCAGCAGCGGTCAAAAAGCCGCGGTTTAGTCGTATTTAAATTGCAACTACGTTTTTCTTGTATTTCTAAATTGGGAAATTAATACTTGCTTATCTTCACTCAAAACCTTTAAAACTTTAGCAAACTATCTTCTTCATTTTAATTGGCTAGACTATATCATATATGCCAATGTATTTAAGTACGTCACGTTACGAATCAATTGACATTAACGGTACCTAAATAATGTTAAAGAAAACTATAGAGTATCAAGACTAAAGTGTGTCATATCATTGATTCAATATTATATAAGAAAAATTACAAGATATAAAAAACCAATTACCATAACACTAGCTAAACAGGAAAAGAAAAATCCGAAAAATATTCATGTATTTATTTCACTTGCATTATTACAATTATTATTAAATAGGTATAAGTATTAAACATCCATCAGTCACAGACTTATACATTTATTTTAGAGTGGAAAGTTCCACATTTGAAAGTTTTAAAAAGAATGTATAAAATTAAAAATATAAACTGTATTATGTAGTACACGACGAATATTTAAATTATTGTAGGCACATTTTTCATCATGTTCAAGAGGTAAAGTGTATTTAGAAAAATGTATTCTAAAAATACTCTGTACAGTTAGAAGTTATATTTACATTTTTATAAAGATTATGTACTTGTTGAATTTTAAATATTAAAAGTAAAATCATAATCAAAAAAATATAGTAATATATAACAGAGGGTAATTGTACTTTATACTATCGATCTAATTTATACCTCAACGTATTTGGCTGGATAGTGTTAAAATCTTTCATAGCTGTTAAAATAACTATTAAATAAAGATACAACAAAAATTTAATAAATAAAAGAAAAATCAATAACTAATAGTTACTATAAAAAAATCACAGAAAACCTCTTTGGATTTAATATTGTTAGTATTCCGTAAATTACCTTACTTCTTATAAAGTAGAGGTACTGAGATCTCTCCTCCACTCACTGACAGTATTTCAACAACTGAACCCTTTTGGTATGAGCAGTCAAAGCTTCGACCGCATCTGGTGTTATTACAGGACGTAGATGTTATAATCTCTCTCAGTATACCTCTAATTCTCCAAAATTTGTTACATCAAATACAAAAACGTACAACTCAAAATATGAGACAAAATTGTTTATGTTACAAATTTCTTGTTATTTATTTTATGTTAGTATTTATCCAAAATATCAAAATCATTATAGATCAATTGATTTCTTCTTACACAGGTATACAGCAGGGAAAACAATTGCGCAGATAGTGATATTTATATTAGAACTTACCGCTATAACTACTTGAGATTACATATTTAGTAATTTGGTAATAGGTGTGCGTATATATTTTTACTATTTACCTACTATTTTTATTAGATATAATTTTACTTTAGGTTTGACTATTATCTCATATTGTTAAGGTACATGGCAGATCTGAACTATCATAATATACGCACAATATGTTGCATAGTTCCAAATTAAAAGTACATTAGCATTTCTACTAGAAAATTTAAGTTATATTTCTTTATAAAGCGTATTTTAAACTCGTTTTCAAAAATCTAAGTCGTACAAATTATGAATTAAATAATGGTCTATACTAATTGTTGACACATTAAACATATTAACACCCAGACCGGATTTAGTTCCGACATTCCGATCTTTTCCTACATGAAGAAAGTTGCAGTGAAATATTACAGACCAAATCCAATTGACATTGTTTCAAGAATATAGGTACAACAGTATTAAAAAAATGATGTATTGAATGGCGCTACATCACTATGCTAGATTAAACCTCACATTGTAGACTGTAAAATTACACCAAAAATTAACATTATCCAAAGCATCCATCAGCATCCATCCTTATGTTCAAATAGCTGACACATTAAATGACTAAAATATTTAAATACTGATTACAATTGAAATAGAATAAGAATACGCTTAATAATAGTCTATTTTTTTAACAAATTAGTACCGAAAATTTTGATTGCGTTATTGGTCCACATAATCAACAAAGAGGCTGTTTCACACAAACGCTGTAGTTACATGCACACTCAGTTGATTCAGCGACTACGAGCTGCGCGTAGCACGAGTTTTAATAAGTGAACTATAGTGCGTTCAACGAGCCGAGATACCAAATGTAAACAAACCTAATGCGAGGTCATTCAACTATGCAGAGTTTTGTAACCTTTTTTTTACATACACAAAAATTTTAAATGTAAAATATATTTATATTTTGTAATTACTGAATTAAATATAATTAATTAAATATAATTATGTATTTAAGATTTGATACTTCTTAAATAATAATAATCGAAATATAAAAATCACCTGAGCGCTTCAGGATACGAAATGAAATAAAAATAAATAATACAAATTCCAAGGGCCGTACGCTGTCCGATTGTTTTCAAGGCCAGTTAAAATATCGTTCGACCTTGCAGAGAGACGTGCAGCAGATAGCAAACAAACAAGATAGAAAGAGATAGACTACATTTTGTTTGTTCCGTCGTCATTACGAAAAAATGATGGGCTTTGTTTACATTTGGTATCTCTTCTCGTTGAACAGACTATAGACGATATTGTTTGAGCGTGTCATGACGAACATGTTTACTGTAAGTTTAGCGTAGTAAGCGCCATTTGCAATTTACAGAAAAACAAAAATACAATTTGTTTAATCATTTAAAGATTCTGATTGTAATACATTACATAATGAAATTGCCCAGACAATATCAAGTTCAATAGGAATTCATGTCTCTACCCTGCTTAAAATTCTAAATAAAAAATAAAAAACGATAGTTATTCTAAACTATTGTGTTTAAAACAAGGATTCCAAAATGTTCATGCACTATTCATACAATTTTTATCTGTTTTATCTGAGCTATCTGGATCCAGATAGCCCATAAAATTTTCAGCAGGGTACGGTGTACAAGGTAAACATTTTCACTTAATCTATACAAATAAATAAAATTGGAGTGTGAAATATGCAATAGACATACTCGGTACTCGTTTGTTAAAAAACAGACTATAATAATACACCATTATACAACTATAACATGTAACAATAGAATATTATTAATCGTATAAAAATTTGTCGATATCAGAACACATTAATTTACGCTTGAACTAAAGCATTTTAGAATATCCAATTAACACCATATTTTTTTCTTAATTTTAATTTCTCTCATATTTCATCTTATACTAATAAAAATTACCATAAAATACATTTGCGTTTACCTTTTAATAGCAAATAAAAATAATTTTATATGGTACAAAGTTTAATTAATATCTAAAACTTGAAAGAAATTCAACAATAACAATTAACAAATTCTCCTGTTTACTTAAAATACTCCAAAAAAATATATATTAAAAATAAATAAGTTAACTAGAAGAAGAGAAATAACTGTATATATACGAATACGCAAATATAATTCATGGTTTCAAATAGTAAAATTAAATGATATACATTAGGAACTTTATTAAATACTAACATTTACACGAGTACGTGATTTTAATAAATAGGTAGTCTACTGTAATAGAAGCACAATACAACAGTTAAGATGATAGCTTTAAAGAAAATATTTATACACTTTTAGAAAAGATTACATGTAAAGTACTACAAATATTATTAATTGAAAGATATTACTTGCTATATTATAATAATAGCGACCCGCCCCGGCTTCGCACGGTTGTATATTATGCATGTAATATACAACCGTGCGAAGCCGGGGCGTATAAACATATAAACTTTCCTCTGGAATCACTCTATTTACTAAAGAATACCGCATCAAAATCCGTTGCGTAGTTTTAAAGATCTAAGCATACAGACAACGGGAAGCGACTTCGTTTTATACTATGTAATGATGCGTAAATGTGTATATTGGATCACTGAAGTAAATATATAAAAATAAAATTATAAAATTAAATAACTGTATCTAATTATGACTTGGGCAATAAAATTACAATTGTACAGCAATCGCCGGAAGCATGATCCAGGAGTGTGGTTGTTTTTCTTCAAAAGAGGAGATAATTCTCTCTTGAAGAATTACAGGCCCATCTCACTTTGAACCACGTCTTTAAGTTGTTTTCGAGGGTCGTTACGAATCGTCTCGCTATAAGACTCGACGAATTCCAACCACAGAACAGGTTGCGTTTCAAAATGTCTGGAGCACCGTACACATCTATATTGTACGGCAGACTGAACAGTATAATCAGCCGCTGTGTATAGCATTTGTGGACTACGAGAAAGACCATTCTTGAAATTATTAAGGATTATATTTACCTAGCATACTATTCAGCTAGGCCGAAACAACTTCGAGAAGGTGGCCGATAGGAGGATTCGGATGGGCTCGGCGGCATTTAGAAAGCTTTGTCGATTTTCCACTTCGAAGATTCCGCAATGCTTGAAGGCAAGTCTTCGAGGAATGTGTCTTGCTTATTTTACATACGGTGTCGAGACGCTGTCTGCGCCTGACGAAGGGACTAATTCACTAGTTTAAAGTTACTCAACGTGCTATGAAACGGGCTATGCTTTGAGCCTCTCTCAAAGATAGGATCAGAAACCACGACCAACGATCTATGTAAGATGGCTAGTGGAGAGTTGTCGAAGATTGCGGAAAACCGGGAAGTTTAACGCGAACTTGGGGAGGGACTGCTATACCCTAAAGCAAAGCAAAACAGCAAATCAGCTAAATAATTCTGTAAATACCGGTTAAGTGCTTGAAATTTCGTTAAGATTTCAAGTTACTGTTGGTATATTATCAAACAAATTAATAAAATATACAAAAC
Source organism: Melitaea cinxia (assembly GCF_905220565.1). Classification (NCBI taxonomy): domain Eukaryota; kingdom Metazoa; phylum Arthropoda; class Insecta; order Lepidoptera; family Nymphalidae; genus Melitaea; species Melitaea cinxia. Next base: position 7,198,361 of record NC_059412.1, read on the forward strand.
AGGTTTTTAATTCAGGTTGGTGAGTTCATCATGACATACAATCATAGTATACAAAGTTAGAAATTGCTTTCAAGTACATTTCTACCCTTGTTTATAGGTGAACATTCCTAGTTAGCTATATCTATTTTAAAATAGGTTATTTGGCGATATAAGTTCATGTATATATGTCTATATTATACAATATAAAGAATAACAGTTAATAGAAAATGGCTATTCTTAATAATGTTTTACACACTTATATTACTCATTCATTTTGATGAATAGCTCACTGTATTGCCATAATAGCACAAACGATTTCAATGTCATATAAAATGTAGAAGTATACTTGCATTAAATATAAATTATCTAATAATAACAAAATATTTGTGCATTTTGAAATGCATTAGTTAATTATACGCAACAACCTACAAAAAATAAATAATATCACATGTGGGTGCATAAATAATCTCCTGTGTGAAGAAAGAAATTTATGCCCTACAGTGGGATGTTACGCGCTAAAGTAATCAATCAAATATATAAAAAAGCATTGTACAGTTAAAGAAAGTAATATTTCATTATTATATACAATACTGTTACAATACTGGTTGGATTTTTACTATTCTAAATGGCTTGAAAATTAAAAAAAAATAATAAATATTGAATAATATTAATGATGAACAGTAAATATCTTATATTACAATGAGATCATTATGACTTTTTTTAAATTATAATTATGTAATACAATATCTAGATCCAATGACGAATGAGACTCCTATGACTCAAATATGGCATATAACTGGACAAGCATAAATTTTTAGATGGCAGCACTGGAGTTAATTTAACCTAATTTCAAATAAATCTAGTAAAGGCCTCTTTCACAGGTTGTTTTAACACTATTTGACAGATAACTGTATCCAATGGATGAAAGTGTCCAATGGATAAACGTTTATGATACATAATCCTATTTACTATTGATTTCAACTTTATAGGTACATCCATGTGCAGGATAAGCTTCATCCACAACTGATGAAACAAGACCTAAGTCTGTTATTAAAAATTAGTGCAAAACAGTTAAACAATAACATTAAGAGTAAGGCTACAATTAGACTATTTCATAATACTAAGGTAATAGGTAAAAAAATTTGACATTGAGATTCTTTTCAAAATTTTGCATAACGCTTTTCTACTTAGATTCTTATATAAATTCAAATTTCTCGTCTATTCTTAATAATACACATTCTAAGGCAATACAGACCATACATTTCGAATTTTAAATCTTATTATATCGTTGGTATACTTATTTACTTAAGGGCCATCTATAAAATATGTCACGCAAAATTGTACTATTTGAACCCCTTACTTTCTTTTTGTATTTTTTTTTTACATATGTACTTTTAAGTAATGAAGTGCAAGTGTAAGATTTTTTTGGCCACTCTCCTGGGTTATATTCAATCACGTAAAACACTCTTCCCCTGCCCCTTATTTACAAACGTATTTTATAGATGACCATAAGAATGCGAGGAGTATTTTTTATAAAAAACAGAGTTTAAGTTGATTAATGGGCAGTTTCAATGCGTATTGAAGTTAATTGATATTTTTCTATCACTATTAAAAAGTCATTATTGTATATATTTCCTCAAAATAGTCGTTGATGTTGAACAAGAACACAAAATTAGTTATTTTCAGCTACCTTTTAACATACTACAGTATGATTGCAACATCGGGAACTATAATTGTACAGTTTTCATTCGCCAATGGTGATCGGGTGCGGTTTGGATCTAATTTTTCAACATCAATATGAATCCCTTTTCTCTTAGCCATTTCCATGATGTATCTTTGGAGTTTTAAATCACTGGAAAAATTGTGAAAATATTTAAATTTTATGGTACAGGTGAATTATGAATATATTAAAGTATTTTCATTATTTCTATGTTTGATTTTTAATTATAAAAAGGGTTAATTTACTATTGTTACATACTTATATAAAAACCTGTTTTTAGCCAAAAAATACATTTGCTTTATAAAATAGAATCATATAAATATATATCTTATCTAGATAATACTGTTTTTTTTTTAAGTCCATGATTAGCAAACAAGTGTATGGTCTACTTAATAAATAATAAGCGCATATAAGATATATTGCAAGTGGTTACAAACCCTAAGTAACATTCCCCAGAAGCTCTGGCTGTCTTACACACCACGGAAAAAAACAGCAACATTTGTATTTATAATAACTTTTTATATGTAACACTATCTTTAAAATTAAATAGAATTTGTCATAAAACATTATGAATAAGTATTTTTTTAAATTAATATTAAAAGATGATTGATACAGATACTATTAGATGTAAAATAGTTTTTTTTTTTTTTTAATTCATATACTCATGTATATCTGTAGTAAAAAAGAAGGTTAATACTACTGATATGTAGATAAAACAGCTTACCTGAATTTCATACATATGCAGCAAAGACAGCTCAACAGAGCCATTGTCAATAACACACCGAATGTAGTAATAACTGTCTCAAGCAAACTCATATCCATACTGAAATTGCATTTACATAGAAGATAAAACTGAAAGAGCAGAATATAAGTAACTAGAAGTTTTCTTTTAATGAAATTACAAGTGTACACATATTTTTATTTTTAGTTTCTTACATAGATTGTACTTACCCGTAAAAACATGTGACAATTCCTCATAAGTCTATATCATTAGCATGAATATAAACATAGTATTCTAAAGATTACAATGTTTTGAAAATGTGAATTTATTGCTATTGTTTATCGATCTTTAACTGTCAGTTCGTTCATCGGACAGTGTATTAATGGAACAGTGCTCCCAACTCTTGAAAAAACTTTTCCCTAAAGCTTTTAACAAAAGTCCCTAAATTAATAACAAAACTCCCTAAACCTAAAATTGTAATTATTTAAAAATCGGTCAGATTGTTTTTGTATTAGTTTTTGTTTTTCCTATCAATGAATTGCGTAGTGAAATGAATAAATAAATAAATAAAATTTTCAAAGGGTTTTAAAATAGAAAACAAATTTATTTTAACTTTTTTACACTTTGCTTTTTCTATTTATACTTTGCTTTAGTATATTCGTTGAATATGTTATTTTAGAAATCGATAATTTACTCGAGGAATACTTTTTTTTAACCGACTTCCAAAAAGGAGGAGGTTCTCAATTCAACTGTATTTTTTTTTTTTTTTTATGTATGTTACATCAGAACTTTTGAGCGGGTAGACCGATTTCGACAAATTTTGTTTTAATCGAAAGGTGGTGTGTGCCAATTGGTCCCATTTAAATTTATTTGAGATCTAACAACTACTTTTCGAGTTATATCTAATAATGCGTTTTTACTTGACGCTTTTTTCGTCGACCTACGTTGTATTATACCGCATAACTTTCTACTGGATGTACCGATTTTGATAATTCTTTTTTTGTTGGAAAGGGGATATCCCTAGTTTGGTACCGTGATAAGGAAACCAGGATCTGGTGATGGGATCCCAGAGAAATCGAGGGAAACTCTCAAAAATCCGTAATAACTTTTTACTGGGTATACCGATTTTGATAATTTTTAATTTAATCGAAAGCTGATGTTTATCATGTGGTCACATATAAATTTTATCGAGATCTGATAACTACTTTTTGAGTAATCTTTTATAACGCGTAGTTGCTTGACTATTTTTTCGTCAATCTACGTTGTATTACTTGTCGATGTAATTGAAGTCAGTTTTTTTTTCGTTTGCGAGCAAACACAATTATTTAGTTTTTATATAAAAATATATTATTTTAAATATCATATCGAAAATGATCCGATCCACGGGGATCGAACCTACATCTCCGACTGACCGTGTCGGTGTTTTAGCCAATTAAGCTATATAACGATGTACCCAGTAGATCGAAATTTTTAATAATTATAATGATTTTTATATACGGTTCTAAGCGACCGTGGCCCCGTCTATAGTGAGTTCTTTATAAAACTCGTAACTATTCAAAGTTTCATATTACAATGAAAATCTGTTGACAGGCGACGACGCCATACTATTATTACTACTATACTTAGAACGGACTTTAAAAATTCACGGGAATCCATATTGAATTAAGTTTTACTCCAATCCATGCGAAATATTTAATCACAACCCCCACAGCTACATGCTTTTATCATGCTACCGTATTGCGAGTTTTTACGTTAGTGGAACGACAATTTCAGCTTTCTTGGTTGATGGTGTTGATGGTCTTAAGTAGAACGTAGCCAAAAGAGTGATCCATGTGGTCGAGTCAATGTAATTTTAAGGATTGTAAAAATAGGCTGATATTTAATTATCAAATCTTAATTTAGAAAAACACTAATTTTTAAAATACCATAATATGTTTATTGTTATACCAACATAAAAATTAAGATGTGTTTATAAACGAAAGATACCTATATTAAAATGTTAACTGTACTTAGTGTATACACTATGGATATCAGAGATTTTAGATGTTAGGTACTCACTCAGTCATATCCGTTTCTTTAAATACAAAAACGAAGGATATTTGACCAAGTCATACTTACTTTAATTTCATTAACTTTTCGATTTCATTTTTTTTTTTTATGAAACTATAATATTGACTATACAAGTGTACGATAGTTAAATATGCGAATGTTAAAATTAAAATATACAATTGAGTTACCGAAACATTCATTAATTTTTTAAATAAAATCATACAACATAAACACCTGCACCCTCTACAATAATATTACAACTCTCTGACGCAGGATCTCTTGGTTTTTTAGTAGAGCACCTTTTCAACCGGAAATCTCGTTTCATTTTAAGCGCCAATGCATCAACATCGTTTTTTAAACGAGTGTCCCTAAAATGAAAACAAAAACAATCGTTACATTCATACAATTCTGAAAAGATTTTTGAAGTAAAAACAAGCAAGAGAGGTGCGAGCATATATTTTCTTTCTCTCTTCCTCTCGTAGCCAATTCATTATCTTCATTTCACCATATACATATTACAGTCCACTGCTGGACATAGGCCTCCACACGTTCACACCATTTTTAGCGTAAACTCATGTGTTTTGCTCATAGTCACCACGCTGGGCAGGCGGGTTGGTGACCGCAGGGCTGACTTTGTCACACCGAAGATGCTGTCGCCCCCCTTCGGCCTGTGTATTTCAAAGCCAGCAGTCGGATGGTTACCCTGCCATCGGTCGGTTTTTTAAGTTCCAAGGTGGTAGTGGAATTGTGTTACCCCTTAGTTGCCTCTTAAGACACCCACGGGAAGTAAAAAAGCATAACCAGTTACGTTTCGTATATCTAAGACAGTGCAGGCCTACTGTGGAAGGCTTTTGCTAAAGAAGTTTTACTTCTGTCGTGTGTTCTAAAGCACACTCGTTTTTTTTAATTAAAAATGTAATTGTGTGATTTAAAAATCATTTATAAAGGGAATTAAAAAATGCTAGGAATTTGGAAGTTAAAAATATTTTTAATTATGATGTTCTAATTTACAAATATTGCGCCTTTTTTACGTTTGTCATAATCAATAAATGTTATACAGTACCCGGTAGTAAAAATGCACATTAATCCGTAGGACAATATATATATATATGTCGCAGAGTATGAATACGGAACGTCAAGTGTTTGACTTGGGTGTATTCAGATAATGTCAGTTGTCAATTATTAGCTGTTAGAGTAGTGGGGTGATCGACGCGCCACCTAGCACATCGTTCGATTGTCACCTACCCTCAGTTATTATATTACTCGAATTGTTCTGACGTGTATAAAACGAACGGTGTCACCTCGGCTAAGGCAGTCTTGGCTCTGGCTTGGCACGATACACTTGTTGTATCCTGCTAGTAGCTTAACCTAGACTCATTCAATAATTAATTTGTGCAATCGAATTAATTATTACCTATTACGATTAATTTGGCTAGGCGGGACGTATAACTCGAGCAGTGAAGGTGAGCGTTGATGCGCATTGCAAAGGGGGCCTCCTTAAACCTACACCTGGGTCGCAAGTCCTAGGCACTGCTCTGAGTTACTCCCTCTGCCACACGATGGACTCGGTACCCGCACGGTGAACCGTGAATCCATCGAATGCTAAGAAGTTAGTCTTCGCCCCCTTAACTAATAACTACCCGCCTTCCGTACTACGTTACCTTTCTGTTAACTGATTCCTGTGTTATAATAATTTGGTGATATCATTAGTTGTGTTTACTTGTGTCAACATTACCCACTTATGCCCACAGTAGACCGAGTGAGTACTCTGAGATCATGAGAAAGAGAAATATACCTTCAAGCCGAAAAGTATACCTTCTTCTTTTTAATCTCTGACATATATATAAAAGTAGTGTAAGTGTATACAATAAATGTATTATATTAGCTGCTATATGTACGTAAAAATGATATTTATTAGCTATTTTACATTAATTTAATCTATAATCACCTTTGGTCGGCAGTATTTATTGCAAGATATTAGTTAGTTTATATTTTAAAATCCGTACAAAAAATTTAGCAACTCTGTATGACTATATTTTTACATTTTGTCAATCAGAAAATATAAGAAAGCTCTGGAATCTGGGATCTTGAACTACAACGCGCTACGAAGTCTAAATAAGCCGATTGTCTCTTTTCAAATGTCGATATTTATAACTGGGTACTGTAATTAACGTTTTTTTTTTAATTTATGTGATTCTGAAAAATAACTTTAACGGGTCGCTAAATTTTACAATAATTTTATTACGGCTTATATTGGTATTGAGAGATGAAAAAGGTAAATTTTTTCATATAAAACTATATCAAAAACGTTTTATTAATTGCTATTTATTTTCGATCATTACAAACTATTGTGATTACAGCTATATGGATGCCTCATGTTATGTACAATACTACAATTAGGGCCTGTTCCACTAGTTGAGTATAACGCTACTTTAACGGATGACAGTATCCGACGGTAAAAAGTTTTTGGTTCATTGTTCTTTTTACCATCGAATTATACAATATTTAGGAGATATCCCTGTTCGCATATGTTAATTTTAAAGATCAAGTTCTTAAATGAGGAAAAATAGGTCCTACTGCCCCAATATTCTACCTCCCGCTATCAAAGTCTATTTTGTATCGTCGTCCGTCAAATAGCGTTATCCACAACTCGAGAAAGCTGTTTCACTTGCCTTGTGAACAGGTAAACTTGTTCACATGCCTTTATATCTATAATTTAATCATTTTAAGTAATTTCAATACGTACCTATATAAAAGAATTATTATTCAGTCTATGCAAATTATAAATTAATGTTACTTTTTAAATAATTTCCTTATAACTTATTCAATTATATACTTACATGTAGTTGATTCTGCAACAGTAAATACAAGCTGAAAATACACACAACGCAGCACAAGAAGCAAATAATATCGCAGCAAACAATATCCCTTGAAAAACTTTATGAACTTCTTTTTCAATTTTTTCTGTAAAAAAAATTTATCATAATGAAATACTGATATAAGCAGTTATATGTTTGACTTGAATTGCAATAAGATATACTTTACCTTCATTATTATATTTTTTCGTTAATGAACGTAAGAGTTCTTTCACGTTCACAACACATTCACCTAGAGTTTCATTGTAAAATAATACCCTAAAATTAAAAAAATATTTCTTTCAATAAATTTAATACTGTTTAAAAACTGTACTGTTATATAAATAGTACTTAAAGTGTAAGAGTATCCTTTTCTAATAAGGTGAGATATTAGAGCTTGTTAGGGTAGCTGACTTTTAATAAAGTTTGTATTTCTAATAGCAATTATCAAAACTAAAATATTATCTTAATGATATATAAGATATAAAATTATATATCAACAGTAAATAGTAAAATAGCAGTTGTTATTTTTACTTACGCAGCTGAACTATCACAACCACATTTATCTTCGCACTTCTGAGTATCTATACAATCCCCAACATCACCGCACCCTGAAGTCGTTGTCTATACAAGAAAAAAAATTACTTGAAATTTTTTTAAATTTAAAATATAACTTACAAATATTTATATATATATCAATTACATACACTTTCCACGCCGCTAGTGTCAGCAACTACGAGAATAAAAAAAATAATAAGAAAGAAAATCTATCAAAAATAACAAAAACTTAATATTTAAATATTATTGAAACTTAAAACTTACAAGCGTTCGATAACAAACAAAATGACATAAAAACATGAATAAACATTTTATTTAATAAAATTATATTTAAAAATAAAAATAAAAACGCTATTATCACTTTCACTTAAGTACACTGTAAAAATTATTGTATTGTATACATAATAGCTTAAGCTTTAATATTATGGTATTTAATGCTGTTCTAATTTAACTAAAACAAGCGTGCGTTACAGAAGAGAAATTTCATCTACTTGGGTGGTGACTAAAATAGACTGACCTCGAAAGAGTTTTTATGACGTTACCAAAGTAATTTAGTTTAAGCTTCAGATATTGTTTCAGTATATGTGGTGACCGGACTGCTGATTAACTATTACTTACTAGACTATAAATAAATTAGAACTTGTATTCAGGAACACAAAATTTAAAAAAAAAACTCAAAAATTGAAGTTATTAATTTTCGTCCGGCCGAACTGGACGGGTGCAATTTTTTTATTGTACTGTATTTCTTGCGAATATAAAAAAAAAACATCAAGAAATAAAAACAACAAATAACAAATTAATATCAAACAAAATTTATCAAGTTATAATTAATTAAATAAAAAGCATTATTAAAAATATTCACAAAAAGGTTTGCGTAACTGAAACATTTGAAATGAAAATTGAACTGAACTAAATCTGTTTGTAATAGCTCACTACTGGTCAAAAGCCTTATTTCTTCCTATGTAGGAAAGAGTCGAGTCAATCACGTTACTCTTCAACTGCGGGTAGTTGGATGATAATAAAATAACACTCTACGTATTCTTTATGTTATCATAATAATACACTTTATTGTACACCAAAAACAGAAATGATACATATCAAAGAAAGAAAAAATATTGATAATATATTCATTAGGTACAAAGGGCGGCCTTATCGCTAAAAAGCGATCTCTTCCAGGCAACCTTAGGGCAAAGGAAAGGTCTAGCGTCAGCATAGGTGTACAAGTATACATTATATGTTAAATAATGGTTAAAATATCAAACTTTCTTTAAAAACAATGTTAATGGCAAAGTACATTTTTAAACTTTAATTTTATTAATAAGTTAATTATTTTAAACATTATTACAGTTATATTAGCTCATAAAGCTACCACGTCTTATTGCTGCTCTTATCTATCCCCCGCGCAGTTTGACGCGGTGCGGTGTAGGGATTTCCGCGCGTCGAGTTGATCAATTGTTGCACGGAGCCGCAATATCTAAGAGATGTCGGTAAAAACATCTTTATTTAGTGGCGGCAGAGGTAACGTTATCATTATTGTTACCAAGTCCTCGTTTGGCACTATTCTAATTGGAAGCGATTATTATCTGAAATGAATTACTAGTCTGTGTATTATTTATCTAATTTATCTGTAATCGTTTAAGACACAGACATGACATACATGACACAGGTGACGTTGAGTTTGACATTAGTGTGACGTGAAAACATTCTAACTTTGAGTTAAGTTTTATTTTATCTATGGCACATTAAAGAGTCAACTGATCAACTCAAAAAACCAGTTTATTTACTGATCACATTCAGTAACAATTTTACGTCGCGCGCGGCAAAAGTGCGATCTCGATGTGGATCTCATAAGAATTCATTGTTGGCGTAGTGCGACTTTGTACATATTAAAAGTATGTTTAATATTATAAAGACGTGATACCGATTATTATTTATTTTTTATTAAAGACACTAGTTAATTATTTATTATATTTATACAAAGCGACGTACTTCGAAACCGAAGGTGTGTCTGTCGTAGGTTCGAATTTCGAATTGCGAGTGAACAACTGAACACTGCTTGTGCATTCACGTGAAAACGAAAATTGTTACGTGCATATATAAAGCCGCTATAAAGAGATGTTAGTTCAGTGTATATTATTTGTAAATCGATTGTTACTTGTTAAATGATTTGTTCCTCGACATCAGGACCTTATGAATTAAACGTGAGTAAAAGTAACATTTGAATAACTGTAATTTAGCAATAGTTATTGTACGTGTATGCTTGAACAAGCACTTTATAATTTCTTCAGTCTACCTACTTTTTTGTCGTTTATTACTTAGAAATTCTATTACTAGTCAAGTCATTCTAATGGGAATCCATAAAATTACATGAAAATTATAACTTTAACTAGACCTTAACTTGTGAGCCCATTTTTATTATTATTTAATTATTTTTAAATTTATTCTTAGAAAAAATAACAAGAGTTTCGTTTTTAATCTATTAATAAATAACTATTGTTCTAGATGTGCAGATCATTGGGTCGGTTGAGTGATAAGTCCTGATGATATATAGAAGGTTTTACAAGCTTGGCTAACATGTAGTCATGGCCAGCGGCAAGGCACTGTATTCTATAGCTGTCGTTGTACTCGGTTTTATCTGCTTTGTTGTTGGAGCAGTTGCAGTTGGATTACCGACTTGGGGTCATTTTTATAGCTGTAAGTACTAAAAACAACATTTAAATTTGTTTCATTGTAAAAACCATTGGTAGTTTAGAAAATTTAAGTACAATAATTTTTTGTGAATGAATTAATCTCATTAAAATTGTCAGTTTTATTTATTTGGTAGGGCTTTAGATTGAGAACCATTGAATTATCTAAGCTCAAAATTTGCCCGTTTATCGGCATAATTTCATTACAAAAAAAAAAAAAAATAACCCTAACCGATCTAACTTCCAAATTAGACCGTTTATCAACAATTTCATTACAAAAAAAAAAATAACCCTAACCCATCTAACTTCAAAATGACGGTTCTATTAGCATTAGATTTTTACTGTATTCACAAGATACAGAATTTTGCTTTACAACTGGAAGAGTAGAGTATTAATTTTAATTATATTAAAATTCTATACTTTAAAATAGTAAGACAAAGCTATCATCAATATAAACTGATTATAAACATATTATTTTTGTGAGGTTCATTGATCATTTGATACACAACATCTTTGAGAATCCAAGAATAATTCAAGTTCATCTCACCTACTCGCTAATTATGGATATCAATGTCTTGTTTGTCTTTCATTAGTATATTGATTGCATTATTAAACTGAAAAATTTAAAATTGAAAAATATGAAAACTATATTTAAAATTTGCTGTGAGATTATGGCATTAACAATATAGCCACCCCTTCTCTTCCTGTGGGTGTCGTAAGAGGCGACTAAGGGATAACACAGTTCCACTACCACCTTTGAACTTAAAAGCCGACCGTACCATGGAACTTAAAAACCAACTGCTGGCTTTGAAATACACAGGTCGAAAACGGGCAGCAGCATCTTCAGTGGGACAAGCCAGCCCTGTTGTCACCAATGCACCTGTCCAGCGTGGTGACTGTGGGCAGAACGCATGAGTTCACTCAATTTTTGGCGCGAGCTTGTGGAGGCCTATGTCCAGCAGTAGACTGTAATAGGCTGCAATGATTTAAAATAAAAAAGGCAACTTTTGAATGCTTACTTGTTCAATGTTAGGTACAATATCTTGATTTTTTTTGGGTATCGCAGGGAAACCCATTTACGGGTGATATCCAGGATGCCCGGGTAGGAATTCCTAGACCGTATGTCGGCTTCAGCATTTGGGGGTGCAATACCGACCAAAACCCCTGCGGGAGCCTTCAGCCGCTTTAATTGAAGGGTCCCGGATCTGCAGGCAACAGGATCCCTCCAGTGACAGGCTGGCCTCGGCGAAAAGGCCAGACTTCTCCTCCATGGGGAATGTCCGGCTCACCACTGAACAATCCCGACGACGTCATGTCTAGCAGGACCGGAGTCCTATCCCGGCCCGACACGGGCACAGGCGCGTTACTGGAAGCGCATTAAGTACTCGCAAGCCTCCTACGCACCCCCGTTTGTCGCCTGCGGACGGAGGCCTCGTCGGCGGCCCCCTCTTTCATCCGCTCGTCATTCTCCTTCTGGGACATTACTGTCTCGCAGGAGACAGGTGTGCTTTGCAGAGTCCACCGTCGCGCCACAATTGTCACATCCAGTCGTCGGCTCCCTTTGGGCCGTCCGACACAAGTATTCACCAAAGCAGCCGTGCCCGGTGAGAACTTGTGTCAGACGGAATGTGAGGGGCTTGCGCTTACGGCGCATCCACTGCTCAAGGACCGGGAGCAAGGCAGCCGTTACGCGTGTGCCATACGGCTGCTCCGCCAGGCCCTCCCCCCTAATCCGCATTAGCGCTTCTTGGCCCATCTAGCGTACCCGTAGGATTCCGTCCAACGTGGGGCTCTCACCGAGAGCCCTCCTACCCGAGACGTATGAGTAGGTCTCGGCAAGGACCTCCGCCACGAGCTCCCACGGGGGGTCGCCGGCTAGAGCAGTAGCTGCAACCCATGATACCGTACGGTACCCCCGGATCACCCTCACCGCGATCATCCTCTGCGCCGACCGCAGTGCCTTATTCCTCGCAGTGAGGCGATCCGCCTAACCGGGGCACCGTACGTCTCCATACTCCGGCAGACTTCGGAATAAAGCTGCCTGCAGATGGCACTGGGTCCTCCGAGGTTCGGGAGGAGTCTGCCCAGTGCACTCGCCACCTTCACAACCTTCGCTCCCACCATAGCGAAGTGTAGGCCGAAGGTCCACCCTCCGTCAAGGATGAGCCCTAGATATTTCATTTGGGGGCTCATCCTGACCCTCCCCTACAATATCTTGCTTAGAATAAGGTATATTGGTATTAGATATACTAAATGTTGTTACCTCAGAATTTTAAACTAGGTGTACCGATTTTGATTTTTTTTTAATCAAAAGGTGGTGTGTGGCATGTTGTCCCATTTATATTTAATTGAGATCTGTAAATTATTTTTGGAGCTATATCTTATAATGCCTATTTAATTTACTATTTTGAGTCTACCTCCGTTGTATTATACCACATTACTTTTCACTGGGTATACCGATTTTGACGATTCTTGTTTGAATCAAAAGCTGAGGCTTGTTTTGTACCTATTGAGACCTATTTAAATTTGATCGAGATATGATGAATAATGCTCGCAAACGAAATAAAAAACCGACTTAAATTACATCGACAAGTAATTCAACGTAGGTAGACGAAAAAATAGTCAAGTAAATACGCGTTATCAAAGATTACTTAAAAATTAGTCATCAGATCTCGATCAAATTCAAAGAGGACCACAAGACAAGCCTCAGCTGTCGATGTCTAGAACATCTAACCTTGCCATAAAATATATTAGTCCCGTGTGAAATTGTATTCTATTGTAACGGAATAAGAACTATTTTCTTTTCAATGCGTAGAACTAATATATATATTTGTAAACTAATATTTAAGAATATTTTTGTTCGTATTATACTACACGTTACTTTTTTATTTCGTTTCGTTAAATAATAATCAGTATGGACAACGCGATTGTTCTTTGTTCTCGTATGAGTCTCAATATTATCGTGAGTTTGCTTTTTTTTACGATTGCGATGTTGTGTTTTGAGAAACTGTAAAATACTATAATTTAGTTGTTAAGTGAGTTTAGTTATAGTATTTTAGTATAATTGTAAAAGTGTAATTTAATAAAGGACCGCTAGTATTAAATAATTTATAATATGTAACGTTTAACAGCGGGCATCAAAACGCGTCGTTATAATATTATTAGGTATATAGCCGTTGCGAAAACCTCTACGTAGGTATATGTAAACATTACACGATGTTTACATGTCTTATGTACTTGTTAGCGATGGGTTTATCAAAACTAACATATTTCGAAAAATAACATCAAAAGTACCTTGTATTTTTTTCTCAGTTGATAGACAAAAAAATTTGTACGCAAATAAACTAATTTCAAATCAAATACACTGATTGCACAGCAAATTTATTATTAACTAGCTGTATCCTGCGCGCGTTGCTACGCTTTTTTTGGTCGTACCAACTGAAGATCATGAAGTGATCAAATGCATAGTTTACGATTGTAAAAAGGACATACAGACAAACCTTCATTTATATATATCTTAATATATATAAATCTCGTGTCACAATGTTTGTCCTCAATGGACTCCTAAACCACTTAACCGATTATAATAAAATTCGCACACCATGTGCAGTTCGATCCAACTTGAAAGATAGGCTATATTTTATTTTGATATATTAATTATTATATTTAAGAAAAAAATAAAGAAGGCGGTACAAAGTTCGCCAGGTCAGCTAGTATATATATATATATATATATATTAACTATTCTTGCAGCATGTTAGAGCATTATTATCATATCAAAACCTATTAGCATATCAGAACTTGCTGGACATACTTAAAATTTCAAATGTCACGCTCAGAAAATGTATATGCTTTTGTATAGCATTATTTCTTATATATGTTATGGACCAAGTAATAAATCTTAATATATATAATTCTCGTGTCACAATGTTTGTCCTCAATGGACTCCTAAACTACTTAACCGATTTTAGTCAAATTTGCACACCGTGTGCAGTTTGATCCAACTTAAAAGATAGGCTATATTTTATTTTGATATATTATGTTATTATTATATTTCAGAAAAAAATAAGGTGATACGAAGTTCGCCAGGTCAGCTAGTAGCATTATATAGATAATGATTAAGGGACATCCATTTATTACGTAAGTTCAGAATGGGGAGGGGGGGGGGGGGGTCAAATGAAATCTCACCAAATCTCATTTAAGCCAAGGGGAGGAAAATCGAAAATCTCAGTTCAACTTCAAAAAATATAAAATACTAGCGGACCCGGCAGACGTTGTCCTGATCGGAAAACAGCTACCAAAATTGTTTGCTTACATACCGATAGCAGCGCTACCTACCATGTCCAATTGAGATAAAAAGTATCTATAGGTATTCAGAGATGGACCAAATTACAGATGTTTACAAAATTTGATAAAAATTGGTTCCGTAGTTTCGGAGTTTATCTGGAACATACATCGTGATACGAAGTTTTTATATATATACTAGCTGTGCCCGCGACTTCTTCCGCGTGGAATTTAACAAAAAAGTTATTGTTCAGTTCGCAGTTATAAAATAATAAATTTCTATAATAAAAGTAAGTAAATCTCTAAGTTACTCCTTATTACATCAGCTATCTGCCAATCAAAGTCCCGTCAAAATCGGTCCAGCCGTTTCAGACATTAGCCGGAACAAACAGATAGACAAAGAGACAGACAGACAAAAATTTTAAAAAAATCATCATACATCCATATGCATTTAGTAAAAAGCGGCTATTTAAATATTACAGATTTTATATAGATTAAGGGCAAAAAAAATATTTTGAGTTTTCATTTTGCCTGCTAAAATAAATCTCATGGCTGTTACAATCATTTAGTTTTTGCTTTGAATTTTATTTAATTAAATAATTTAACTATAGTATAAGTACTTGAGCAGCTTATGTCCCGTCAATCTCTATTATATTCACGTCAATCTCACGTAAGAGAAGGGGGGTGTCTCCAAGCAAATCTCACCTAAGTGAGAAGAAGAAGAAGAAGAAGAAGAAATATACTTTATTGTGCATATTACATAACATACATCTTTAAAAATAAAATTTGCAAAACAATACTATGCACAAAGGCGGTCTTATCGCTAGGTAAGCGATTTCTTCCAGACAACCTTGGGGTAGAGGAGATTTTAAAATAAAAAGAGTAGGGTTATCAAAAGGCAAAACAAAAATATAAAAAAAACAAAGTAGATCCTACATTCTAATAATAATACAATTATATATATATATATATATATATATATATATATATATATAGTATATATTATAAACATATAAAGAATTAAATACACAAATAAATACATACCCATTACATTATAAATATAATATATAAATAAATAGTATATATTATAAATATATAAACAGTTAAATACACAAATAAATACATACCCATTACATTATGCTTTATCGTAAAATATATACACAAATAAATACATACCTATTACATTAATTATGAAGTAGATAATAGTTAATCATAAATATAATATTGAATAATTATCGACAGCACATTTACGAATAACTACGAGTAAACTTACTAACACAGACCAGCTTTTCACTAACAATTTAGGTAAAAATCTTTTAGTAGCTTCTTAAATGATGTAAGAGTTTTAGCCTCCCTAATAGTTTTAGGCAAAGCATTCCACAGAACTATTGACTGCACTGTAAAAGAGCAATTGTAGAAAGCAGTATGATGGATAGGAATATACAGCGTAGTTGTATCATTCGAGCGCAGTGCCTTGTCAGATTCACGCACTACAAACTTTTCTCTTAGATACTCAGGGGCCCGGGGACTTTTAAGCACATAGTAAAGCAGCGCCAGCATTCTAGTATTCCGGCGAAAGCGGATTGGCAACCACTTGAGCTTTTTACGAAAATCGGATATGTGATCGTATTTTCGCAAAGAAAATACGAATCTAATAGCTAAATTTTGGAGCCTCTCAAGTTTTGTCAGTTGTTGTTCAGTAAGGTCAGGATAGCACGCATCGGCATAGTCGAGATAAGACAGGAAAAGAGATTCCGCGAGTGCAATTTTAGTAGAAGTCGGTAGCATGTATTGTAAGCGTCTTAACGAATTCCAAGTTGAAAACATTTTTCTACTCACTTCTTTAATCTGCGTTGTCCAGTTCATATTCTCGTCCATGTAAACGCCAAGATTTTTAACGCACTTACTATATGGTATGGAAGTGTTATTGATGAGCACCGGAGGTAAAGAAGCCCAGTCAATCCTCGAAATAAAAGCCCGACTACCCAATACTATAACTTGCGATTTCACTGGATTTAATTTAAGACCATAACAGCGACTCCATTCAGCTACAGCAGCAAGATCTTTATTAATTATAGTAATAGCCCCAGGCAAGTTTTCGAGGTCAGACTGAGCATAGATCTGCAAATCATCTGCATACAAATGGTAGAGAGAAGAAATGTTATTCGTGATGTTGTTAATGAAAATGGCAAATAGAAGAGGTGATAAGACGCCACCTTGAGGCACACCGGCAGGTAAATTAGACCAAGAGGAAAGATCTATTGCCATCTTTACTCTCTGCCGGCGCCTCTGTAGATAACTACGAAACCAGTCAATCACTGATGGAGATATGTTAAGTGAACACATGATACTAAGAAGTACGTCATGATCTACCGTATTAAAAGCATTACTGAAGTCTAATAAAGTCAGAACAGTAAGCTTTTTGCTATCCATGCCATATCTGATGTCCTCGGTGACTTTGACAAGAGCAGTAGTCGTGCTGTGTCCTATTCTAAACCCTGATTGAAGTGGATTAAGAAGATTATTTTTCGTCATATACAAAGTAAGTTGAAAGTGGACTATGCGTTCGAAGACTTTGGAAAGAAAAGGAAGGATAGAAATTGGTCGAAAGTCAGTAACAGTAGAAGGATTAGATTTTTTGGGTAAAGGAATAACGTAAGCATCCTTCCAAGTAATGGGAAAAATGCCAGAATCAATAGAACTGTTAAAAATATGCGTGAGAACAGGGAGAATTACATCAAGGATAGGTACCAGCATCTTACGACTAACGTTATCGCAACCAACGGCATCAGACGATATGGATAATATGTTCTTCTTAACATCACATTCAGTAATTTGACTAAAAAAGAACGGAGGATGATTAGGAGCTGGTAGCTGGGAAAGATGGCGTAGTGTGCAAGCCTTTGTATTGGCGTCAAAGTCTGAATCAGGTGAAGCAAAATGTCGGTTTAGTTCGTCTGAAGAAATATCTGAGTGATAATTACTTGTTTGCTTACCAACTCCAAGTGATTTAAGAAACTTCCACACTTTTGCTGGGTTGCCGTTCTCAACCGATTTATGAATATGACGTCTTTGCGCATCCCTACACATCATATTACAGCGATTGCGTATTTTTACGTATCTCTCACGATGCTCATCAGAATTGGACTTCCTATACTTTGCCCTAGCCCTGTGCTTTTTGGCTATCAACAACTTTAACTCGTTGGTCATCCAAGGTGCAGGAAGATGCTTAATTTTAACAGGTCTTACTGGGGCATGTTTGTCATATAAATTAGCTAGTAGGCTATTAAATATTTCTATTTTTTTGTCGATATCCGTTTCGCTATAAATTATGGACCAGTTCAGTTCACGTGCGTCTAATAGTAAACTATCTGAATTCATTCTACCAAAATTCCGCTGCATCAATACTCTTGCCTTTTGTTTAGGAGGACGTAAATTATAAGATAGGTATATCAAATCATGGTACGAGAAACCCTCCGCGGGACACTGTCCAAATTTGAAAACAAATTCTGGAGCAGAAACCATGATCAGATCTAAAAGTGAAGGCACACAACCGGGAAAATAGTGTGTGGGTTTAAGTGGCAACAGCTGCATATTGCACGAATCAAGGATGGTACTGAGTCTTTCAGATCTTCTATCTCGCTTTACCATACATGTGTTAAAATCGCCCATAATTATATTATGACAATATGAGGGAGTATAAGTCACTATAGTCTGTTCAAAAGAAGTAAAGTAGTCTACATTAAGTGATGGGCTATAGAATACACCTAATAACATTTTTGTGTGAGCCAACTCAACCTCTATCAAGATGTGCTCAGCAGCATCAATTGGTGGGGGCTGTGGTGACAAGCTTATTATAGAAAAAGGAAAGTTGGACTTCAAATAAATTGCCAGTTGTGAGGTGTCTAAACTGATCGAAAAATAGCTCACGTAATTAATGGTTGCCCCCTTAGGTCGGCGGAATACATAATAATTATAATTTGAACTTATCGCATTGCCTCGACATTGTGATAGGCATGTGAATTTCAGGTAATCAAGGCAATTTTTATTGTGTAATTAGATAATTATTTCGTTGGGTTTGGTTAGGCTTTTTTATTTTTTATTAACTGGATATATTTTTAAACAGCGCTATTTGAATGAATGATCAAGATCGGATCATTTTCATGATTACAAGTTAAATTAATTTTTTGTCGTTGTCTTGTTCACGTTAATAACCTGGGATGAGTGGCAAACGTATCTGCTCCCAATTCTTCAAGAAATATGTATGTAAAAAAAGGAAGCGTAGACGTTCCATTAAAGAAAAACCTGCTCTTATAATTCTACAATATCACAGAAAAGCAGAGGTGTCTCACTATTTGTATGCTTTTTTATAATTAATTGTTGATATATATAAATAAAATGCTGTTCCACTTATTATTAGATAAATGGTAGTTATGTGATAAAAAACTACAAACACACTTGTTTTGTAAGAAAATGATGTGATAAGTTTAGTGTGCACTAGTAATTATTAGATGTGCGTTCATGAAAAAGCTGTACATTTAAATAAATAGCGATCGTAACACGGACAGACGAACATAATAAATTGTTGTCATACAGTATTTTTGGTTAGAATTGGGATTTGCTTTTAGCACAAAATGTACATTTTTTGATTTGCAATTAAGGATGTATATAATAAGATCAAATCCGCAGTACATCTATTTATTTTTTAAGGTTAATTTTCGTGTCGAAATGTCAATGCCGAATATTTCTGTTTGCATTTTATATTTTTGATGAAAAAATTATGTCATTTTGTTTAATAATTTACGATTTTTAATAAAATTAATACGCAATTTGATATTATCCAATATGGTGGACGTACTGAGTTGAACAGCAGTTCACAGAACGCTACTGAAACGTCAAAAGTTAACGAATATCTCCATAACGACATCGAGAACAGTGTTTTTTTTTTCGTGTAAAAATGAAAAAAATATATGAAGTTTCTGAATATATTGTTTTTGGCCGTGCATTGAATACGATACATATACCTTTTTATCATTTTCGTTCGATTTCGTCAACTTCGGGTGCGAATAACATGGAGTTAAATGAGGCTTTTATCCTCAAATATTTCTTTCAAATCATCGGCTGAGTGCCTTTTTCTTCTTTCAATCGATGCAGCGTAATTAACGCTATTATATATTCCAAATTTGTGGAAAGTTAGACAAGTAGATATATTTTATTACCCATAACTTTGCTCTTAGATTCATTTTGCAAAAGAAATACCTATCTCAAAGTGGAATTTGATGGTGAAAAAGAACATTTAAAACCTTAAAACTTTATTAAAACACACACATTTGAAACTTTATTTGTTTGGATATCATCTGTCGAATACCGTTATCCACAACTGATGAAACAGGCCCTAAGCTGATTAGCGACATAGCTAAAATTTTAAATTCGTTCAATATACTAAAATAAGTCAATGATACGATTAAAACTTTTAAAGTGCGCACTGTAACGTAATACTCTTATTAAAACTTAGATTTATCAAAACAACAATCTGAATACCGTACAAATTGCATTTAGTATCGGAACAAAGGCCGTAAGCCATAACAGAGTAACCTGTTATCTGTACAAATTGTTTGTATATATATTATTAAAAAAGTAAGCGCACAAAAAACCGGACCCTACGAACGGAAGTTGAACTCAACTAAGTAGGGCAAAGACGAGTAGACTTAAAACTATGTACTGTTATGTTCCTTTCTAAAGCTTCGAATGGGGATTGTAAACTATTTTATAGTTACAACAATTTGGTCTTCTATTGTCAGATATATGGAAAACGTAAACTTTTTTTTTTTGTATTTTCACGCATAATAATTTTCCGTAAAAATATGTTTACAATTCCATATGCCCATTGAGGTTAGAGCACGGCAGGATAATAAATAAAAAAATAAAAATTTATCCTGCTCAAAGTCTTGAGCAGCCAGTCTAGAGAAGTACTCAACTTTACCAAGACCATGGCTAAATAATACTGCTAACAAGCAGTGAAAAAATCCTATCTCTATTTTCATTAATAGAACGCGCGGTCGTACAGAGTATGCTAATATTATAAAGATAAATAATTAATTCATATGTCTCATTGTTAAATACACGTTTTGCAAACTCTTGTATTAATAATCAATTGATCAGATGATACTTCAAGGTGAAACCACTCGAGTCAATTTAGTGTAAAACACTGTTTATATGATTGTTATTTGACATAATATCATACAGTATACCAATAACAGCTTATTTTTTATTGTACGAATACCATTGTATACTAAGGGCTATATCATAATAATACCGAGCCTCATCCTTCCTTGCAAAAAAAAGACTTATGTGTTGTACTGGTTTACTTAAGTCCATCAATCCATTCTATTAAATAGTATGGAGAACTTTTAATATCAACAAAACTTTTAATATTAAAAAACAAAACGGAAAGGGTCGACAACGTGTTAATGATGCTTCTGCCGGCCTAGCATGCATACAACGAGATATCTCTTGACGAGAGAGAGAGTTAATGTCTACATCGAGTATTTTCTCGATTACCCTAACATGCGCACTACGAGAGACAAAATTCTCTTCCGAAGACTTCACCTTGTCGAGTAGAGAAACATTATCAACCATAATCCCAACTGAATATCATTCTTATATCTTATGTCGTAAAGTTGAATTTACAAGGTTATTGACCAATTTCAAACGAGTGACACATGTTTTATTTAACAATGTTCTCGGCCTTTTGGCTAAGATAAAAAGTGTATATCTAATTTTAAAAATCTAATATGGAAAATAAAACGGCGTAAGTAAATGAATTTAATTATATATGTAAAACAATATGCTCGTGTTGTGCTTTATATCTTGTCGCACATTAGATAATTGTAATTCTATCACGCATTGTTTTTTTTTTTTTTTAATTTTTAAAATTTTTTGAATTTTTGAATTTTTTTTTTTGATTATTGTTTTTACTTTTATTCTATTTAATTTTATTTTTAGTTATTGATTTTTTTAATATAATTTTGTTTTGTTTTTTATTCTGAATGTTGTCTTGTCTTGTTGTACTAACCCAATATGGACTTATACTTTGGTCTGAAATAAAGTATTATTATTATTATTATTATTTAGAATAAGAAGCAACAGGGCGCAAATACGTTTTTTGTGTCATTATATGGCACACTTCACTCGACTTTTCGCATTTCCCGCTCTTCGTATACCGAAATTATATAATTATAATAGGGAAACGCCATGGTATACAAAAAATAGGCACCCGGTTTTATTTATTTTTTATTTATCGTCTTTCTCGTCGATAATATTGAAGACGAGAAGTTTCTCTTCCTAAAACGACAAAATTCGACAAAATTACGATGTCATGTTAGCTTCCGTAGAGATAAATATCACAGATCACTAAAATTTAATGATTATCTCTTCTTGACGTAACGAGAAGAGTATCGCGTGCACGCATGTTAGCTACTGTAGACATAGAGAGATAATACGAGAAAAGGGGTAGACAAAATTTTGTCGTGGCGCGCATGCTAGGCCGGCTGGTGTTGCAGTCGTTTATAAACTACGGTAATAGCTTATCATCAGGTGAGCCGTACGCTTGTTTGCCAACCTAGTTGTATAAAAAAAAAATGGTGAAATAATTAAACCTACGTTTAAAGAGACCGTAGTGCTAACTGCGAATAAAAATTCGCATACATAGGAATGATGTATTGTATTGTTTACCTGGTTTCACGGTCAATGAAACAATTACAACTACATTCTTACCGTTGGAACTTCGTAAGGTGATAAATTGTATAGCAAAGTTCATGTGACTTGGCTGTAAGATTACGGCAGTAAAGAATATAGCCACCCCCTCTTCCCGTGGGTATCGTAAGAGACCACTGAGGGATAACACGGTTCCACTACCATATTAGAACTTAAAAAGCCGACCGATGGCGGGATAACTAACCAACTTCTGGCTTTGAAATACACAGGCCGAAGATGGGCAGCAGCATCTTCGGTGCGCATAAGCCAACTCTGCGGTCACCAACCCGCATACCCAGCGTGGTGACGATGGGCAAAACACATGAGTTCGCGCCATTTTTAGTGTGAACTTGTGGAGGTCTATGTCCAGCAGTGGACTGCGATAGACTGAAGTGCGTGCTCATGTGACTATATTAAAGTATGCGATATGTAAGTAAGAACGTATTACTTAATAATATGTTTCCTAACTTAGGTTGAAGAGATTGTTTCATTTGTTTGTTAGATCGTAGCAATCTTAAAATCAGTTCTGGTTTCTTGTAAGGATGATTATCTACATAATTAAAAATAAATCATTAAAATGTATTTACGCGCAAATTTACATTGGATATTTTTTTTATTTTATCGGAGTTCCTTACGGCAGGCTTGACATTTGGCTGGGCGACCGAACTGAAAAAAAATGTCATTCATGTCCTACTAATATTATAAATGCGAATATTTTTAAAGATGTTTTATTTTCGTTACTCTTTCACACAACCAGTACTGAACTGATTGTAATGTAACTTCCTATGTAGATACCTGGCGATCCAGAAAAATCATAATCTGCTTTTTATCCCGACATTCACACGGTATCGTAAATTAATGGGATGAAACAGCGAGATGTAGATAGTTATCCTATAACATATTGTTGTACCTAAACTCGTGTTGCATTTTAAAATGTGGCCCGCCTGCCAAACGGTGCATTGACCTTCGAGATCTTTGTGACAAAACTCGTAGGTGATACAAGTATGCAAACTTAGAGTTGTTTTTTTGTTGACTTTCGTGGAATGTTTATCACATTAAGATTCAACGTCTAAATTGATATAAATTATATACTATACGTGTAAATACGTTTACTATAGTCGACAAATAAGTTTTTTTTTATATTTTATTTTAACGTGTTGCTGATTTGCTGCCGCGGCTTTGTCTGTGTGTTTTACTTTTTACTTAGAAGATAATGATCTCAAAATGAAATGATTACGAATAAATTGTTAAATATTGAATTGTCTATTTTAGCGAATGAGCTATTTAACGAAGGAAGTATGAAGTAATACTAAAATCGATGTCTCCACTAACTTTTTATTAAAGAATAATAAAATAAATAATTGTGTTTGCTCGCAAAAAAACAACCGACTTCAATTACATCGACAAGTAATACAACGTAAGTAGACGAAAAAAAATAACAAACGCACTAGTCGTCACTACGATTTTCGAGGATTTCCCTCAATTTCTCTGAGATTCCATAATCAGATCCTGGTTTCCTTATCATGGTACCACACTTGGGATATCTCCTTTTCAACAAAAAAAGAATTATCAAAATCGGTTCATAAACAATGAAGTTATATACACACACACACAAAAAAGACGTTTACGTAGCAAAATATATAATACAATTAATAAATTGTAAAACATAAATTATCAATTCGATATAATGAAACAACAGTTGTTTCATAAAATTCGCGAAAACATTAGAAAACAATAAATTATCAAGAAGAAACCAAAATACAAATTCTTGATAACTATCAAAAAATATTTTTGGAACGAAGTTCCTTACGGCAGGCTTGAAATTTGGCTGGGCGATGGAACTAAAAAAAAATGTGATACTAAAACCATAAAAGAAAAATATATAACGGAAGTGACGTAATATTAGTCACACGACTGTATATGACGTTTGTGAAACTAAAATATTACTAGTAAACTTTTTGAAATTATTTATGTAATTTTATACTGTCGACACATGTACATTGTTATTAAGATTGTAATATGAAAAAGCAAGAAATAAAAGGCTTTTTTATTTTTATTTTATTTATACTGTCGACAAAAATAAATAAAGACATATGTTTTTTATTTCACTTAATAGTTTCAATTATTATTATTATTTTCTTTGATTTATTTTATTTTACGGTATTTGTTATTTTCTAAAATACTAAATTTCCTAAATACTTTTATGTACTTAATTAAAAACCGATCAACGAAATAAAAAAAAAACAAAGTTTGTGTATACTTAATGTGGATACGCTACACAATCATTCAACTACTAGCAAATTCAAGTACCTACAAAACTTTTTATACGGAGCAGTTAGAAAAGTTTCTTCAAAATAGACTGTAACGTTAAACAGAATGTTATTTTAACGCTTAGTATAATGAATATTGTAACTACAAAATAAATTACAAACAGTTTTAAGAAGATTATTTCTATTAGTTCTTATACTGAATGGAATTTCTTTTTAAGCAAAAAAATACTCGTTTCATTAAACAATTTTACATCATTAACATGTTGGGTATGTATTTTTTACAATAAAATTTACATTAATGATTACATGTATTTACGTAATAATTTCATGATCGTTACTAAAAAAAAATATTTCAATAAATACAAAGTATTGAAAATTGCTATTACAAGATTATCATTTGTTACACGAACTTCGGGTCATGGGTGCGCTTTTAAGTCACAAAATATGGCTTTAGCAATATCAATATTTTATTTATTTATTTATTACAAGCTTTTACCCGCAACATCGCTCGCATTGAATTTTTTTAGTAAAAAGTACTCTATGTAACATCTAATACCTTCAAGAATATGTGTACAAAGTTTAATGATGATCGGTTAAGTAGTTTTCGCGTGAAAGCGTAACAAACAAACTTGCATTCACATTTATAATATTAGTAGAGATAACTATTTTAGCTCCCATAGGTCTTATACTTTAATATACCGATATTGCTACAACATCAGAAATGTGGACTTTTTTGTGTATTTATAAACTTGTCAGTAACAAACAATTAAATTATTACATTAGAACTATACCAACCAATGGTATTACTTTTCCTTGAACTGTACAATCCTAAATAAATAATAAATACAAAAATTCAGTCCAAATACCTACGACTAATATTTTAAATATTAGTTAATCGTAAACATTTAAATGTATACGATTTAAAGTCGTTTAAATACATAACTAACAATTAAATCTGATAGCAAGTAACAATTGCTTCTTCTTAAAAGATAATAATTACGCTTTGAAACGAGTCTATTACTTCACATCCACGCTCCTAACGGTACGCGAACGAAACATAATAATTTACTCCATAGTAACCGATTTGAGTGATCATAAACCATTATAATGATTAGAACGAGCGTTATAAAAAAAAAAAAATAAATAAAAAAACGTAGAAAACGTAAAGATAAAAGAGAAATAAAAATATTTAAGAATTCCTATCAAAGAATGATAACTTTTTTTGCGAGCGAGAAAATAATTGAAATCTCTACACTACAGGTTAATTAAACTTCAAATAGATTCTTCCGTGTCGAAATATTTTGATATTTTACGTTTTAATCAAGACAATATAAATATTGAATGATATTTTGATATATTTTTTAATGAACACTTTAGTCTTTATGTATTAAATTTGGGTCAAACGTAAATTACTTTTACTTTAGGCACAACTAAATATGCCTTGCGGTTTTACCTCTGTTCAAATATGATACTTAACAAACGGGTATGTTTATTGCCATCTGTTTATATCATTCACATTGGACTTCGTATCATTATATTTTGTTACAACTTATACTGGTCAGAATATAATACGCCAAATAATATTATACCATGTTACGTTGGCACAAAATTTTTCTTATTTATTTATTAATTTGTTGACAATAGACAGCGTTTACAGAATACAGTAAAGTTTTTAGGACAGCAGTACCATAAGCCGAATTTAAGATAAACTAAGTGACACCGCTCTAATACACGTTTAGATTTCTAAAGTCAGGTAATCCCCATATTCAAAATATTTATCCTCTGCATTCAAATAATCTGAATATTTAAAATACAAATTTTGCACTTGAAAGCTGAACTAAAAAACTGGTATCTCAAATTGTATCTTTGCCATTGGATATTAATTTACGAATTCTATCGACTGGGACATCTCTTTGTAATCTAAATTACAACAACGTCCTAATTATATGTACATAATAATAGACTTTTTTCTGAAGATAATTTCGAATAAGTGGACATTTTTCGTTTAAACTTGTGAGAAATGACCTCTACGAGAATTCTTGAGTAAATTCAAGGGCGAAAACTTGCGATTAAAAAAGTTTTTTTAATGACGTAACTGTAACGTGTTTCGGATAAAATATGAGTGTAACAATGGAATTACTGTTGTACTCGATTGCGAACGCGTATCGTTTCATCAGTGGTCAGCATGACGATGATGTTTCTTGAGTGACAGACAATGACCCCGGCCTTAGACGCCACGAAAAGAAAGCCTACGAATGAGTGTTTTAGTACAGCGTTATTGTAGTTCTCGCCTCAGGATTAGCTTTAGGCAATCATTGTCTGCGATATATACAGTTTACATGTATGCTAATTGTGCAACATGCTCAGTGACATTAACACGTTTTTTTTTTTCATTCGTGTCAGTTTATCTTTCTATCCACAAACGTTTTGTGAATTGTTCTAATGTATTTTTTTTTTTTTCGTTATTCCTATTACCGCTTATTTGAAGCTCGATTTACTTTCAAGTTTCTAATGCATGTGCTTATTGGAAAGGATGTTGTTTCAAGAGGTAATATAAGTTTTAGAATTACGTCTCAAATTTTTTTGTATAAAGTTGTCGTGGTCCAGGAATATCTCACCTGTATTAAAAATATATCAGAAATGTAATATACCAAATTCGTGGCGTTTTTGTATAAAAAAAAAAACTTATTAAAACTATCGGTTTCTTATTTCATAGTTGCGTTTTTTTATGTTATCGATTTAATATTTTATTTCTTTGGTTATGAATGATAATGTAAAAGTCGTTGATACTGGAATTTTTAATGTAGTCTGAACTGTTACGTTTTGGATCGCTTGTTACTTTAAAAAAACGAGTGTACTTCAGACCAGTAAGGTAAAATTTCTTTAACAACAGCCTGCACAATATAATATAGTCCGTTTGCCTCGCCCAATCTCACTTTTCGTCACACTGTCGTCACGCATTCACCAGCTTACTCCCCGACTCAAAGCGTATGTAAAGAAGTTTTACTTCAAAAATGCGATGTTTAACAATTATTTTATTTTTACAATTTGTAAGACATTGAAACATTAATAGAAGAAGAGAATGAAATTAGTGGAATTGAATATGTTTAAACGGTATCTATCTGTTCTCGCGTTGTGTCTTAGTCTAGATATTTCTTAATTTAATTAACAACAAAAAAAAAACATAAATTTTACGACATAATAGCTTAAAATAATCCATAAAGTAATATAATCCATATATTTATAATACACACAAAGACCTAAATCGAACTTTGTGCATGCAGTAAAATTTTTGCGTTGACGTTTTAATAAACAAGTCTAGGTACTAAGTTTCTAATCTAGGTCATAAGTAAATGAATGTTACACGGCAAATACTTATCGTTTATTTAACGACTTATTGTATAGTGCTGTAACAGATCGCTTACTTCGAATAGTAAATCGTAGTTAAGTCACGAATATTTTTAAATATTTGTGCAGCTTCGTAACTCGCTGTCTTCGCACTTGCGCAACCAGTTCTACTTTGTTTGGTTTGATATGTTGTTTGACTATATTATATTATGATTTTATGCATAACTTTATATGTACTCGTATCGTTTGATTCGCAGTATCTTATAAACTATCTCTGATCGCATGTTCATGCTTATTTGAGACAGTTCCGATACTATTTAATTAATGATATAACTAGACGTATTAACAAATCATTTGTTAAATACGTATTTTTTGCTATTCGAACCTGAATGAAAATTAGGGACAGGATTTAAATTGAGACTCAGTATACGAAACTCTGTTCCCCACATGTTCCGTAATTTTAGTGAACCTAACAAAAAAAAAACCCACCAAGGTCGACACTCATATTCATCTTCTTTCACAGTTATAAATATAGCGACCCAAATACATCCTTTATTTTTGGCATCTTCAATGACATTGGTTCATTATTAAATGTAAATCGAATAACAAAAAAAGTTCCTTTATAATTATAAACACTACTTTATTTTTGTCGGATAATATATTTGCAAGATTAAAGTCTTAATACAGTTTAATACTATTGATTGGTATTCCATACCGTTTCGTTCTTCTATGTACGAGTATTTAGTTGTCTCAAAACTTTTATTCTGTATTCATTTCATCTGTTCCAAGTTTAATACTCATAAAATATTACGCAGTAACGTTATAATTATAATCTTCTTCTAGCTTTTCTATTATATTGCTTTAAATGCGAAGCTATGGCTTACGAGAAATAATTACGAAAAATAAGTTAACTAATAAAATAACCAGACTTTATTTTTGATTTATATGCATTTCTAATTAACAAAAAAAAGATAGGGTTAATGTTAAACCAAATATCGAGTAGGATTTTTAAAAATCGTAAGAAATGAACAATCATCCAAGTGAGTACATGTCCTTCGGTCCGCTTGATTGAAGCCTACTGCGGTTACCCTAGTCTATAGACATCTGCAACACCAAGGGTATATCATATCATACCCTACACCACAGTCTACACAACGCGTCCCCAGAGGGTCTGGCTACCTTAGCCACCACAGAATACAATACTACTTTCGAGCGGTATTATTTGCTTGTGAAATTATCCAAGATTTTGAACAATATACTTCCTGCTGTACCCTACCTTACTTCGAATATTTTTTCTTTACCGAATAACCCAAAGGCTTATGTCCAGCAGTGCAATAGGCTGAGCTGACGAATAACCCAAAGCCCTTACGATTTCATGCGTCATTTGACCATCACTAGTCATTCATTTGAAAAATGACTAACATAATTCGAAAAGATCAGGACATATATTCAAATGTAGGTCATTTTTGATCCAAGCAAGGTCGGTTAATTGACACGTGACACGTGAGTCAACTTTAATGAGGTGCAAATGTGTCGCCTCTCAACGGATTCTTCCTAGATACGTGCGAGTAATTACTACCTAGTAACTGTTATAAAGATTTTCAACCTTTCGGCTATCATATTAAAGTCTATTTCACCAAGATTGCTGTAATATTGGTACCGTTCGAACGTATTAAAACTAGCTCGTTACAAGTACTATGTTGAATATGAAAGTGATGATTTTACATAGTACTTAATAGCTAGCAACGTCATACAAGCATCAATTTTAATATGAAATTGTAAATTCTCATGTTCTGGGAAACACAATCGTTAAATTATTAATTGCATATTTCACGTAACAGGACAAAAATACTGCTGCTTTTATTCTTGTTAACAGTTCTAAAACAAAACTAAAGGTACGAATCCAAAATTGCGTAAAAAACACGACCGCGACCCTATTCATTTGTTAGTTTGAAAAGATTTAAGAAGTTTGTCGTTTTGTTTACACATCACGTAACTACAACTCATAGATAATGTTTGAACTAACGTTTTGAGTCATAAAAGGAAAGTGAGTAATTATACTTAAAATGTTCGTGAATGGATTAGGTGATATAGTCACAAACAAACGTTTAAATTAGCTTTTTATGTAACCAATAAAAATAACAAAGGTGTTTTGTTGAACAATCGTTCTGGTGAAAATGCTGCGCGTAGACGCCTAAACACCGGTGGTTTGCGACTTCGATTCCCGCTCGGTATGGATATTTATATTTGTACAAATATTTGGTTCAGGTTTGGATGTCTTTCCTTGTGGGTCTCCCCCATCGTGCCTCGGAGAGCACGTTAAACTGGCGGTCCCGGTTGTTGTCTTAATAGTGGATCAGCATGATGGATTAAGCTCCAATCCTTCTCCTACAAAGAGACAGAAGTCTATGCCCAGCAGTGGATTGTTACAGGCTGAATCGTGATTTTGATACTTCTTTTTAGTAGAATCCATCAATTGACAAAATCTTTGATCAAAAACTTGAATCTTTGAATCAAAAAATACAGTATGCATTACTGAATTAAGTATAAGTTAATAATTCAGTTTTAACTGCTTTATTATGTACCCAAGAGCCTATCAAACTAGGAAAACATATAAATGCGGAAAGATAAAAACCTGAACGCGACGTAGGCTTGATACAAGAAGCGCTTACATTGACTGAACGCAAATGTTTAGCAATTTTCGAGTGATATCACAAAGTTGTAACACTTGAATCATCAAGACCGGTTTCCTGTTATCACTAAACAGTTCATGGACGTAGTTCGTGTTTCACAGATGCTGTAAATGTCTTATACTTAAGTACACAGGCTACGCGGTTCCAGTCACGATTATAATTTCTGTTAAGATTCTATACGTCGTAGAGTTAAGAGGAAAGGGTACCGGGTCTTTCTCCATACAAACGTAGTCGACTGTTTTCTCCCTGGATAATGACACTAGATCAAATATTTTTGTGACATAGAACTCTTTGCTGCCATGACCATGCCCCTATGTTTTGATTTTTTTCATAATCTTATTATCATAGGAATTAGGAGACTTCAAAAACTCGAAATATTGCATAATTTTTTGTACATTTTCAGACACTCATTAAAAAAAAATATATGCATATTTTCAAAAAAATGAAAACATAGGGGCATAGCCGAAGTCTTCTTTTATTTTCTAAAAAAAATTTTTTAAAAAAATTGCCATGTTTTGAGGAGAAAACAGTCGACTACGAAACACTGTTTTGGTCAAAAATTATATACCTAAAACGGTCTGAGCTGCAGTTGTCCCTTTCTTGCTTTTTGGGGGATAGGTCTGGGGGAGGGAAGGGTCAAAGCAATACGTATATACGCCAGCGAAGTGATGCCTCATAGTCGACAATTATATCGATACACTAGTGATGTAATTTTTAGTCGATATTTTCTAAAATTCGTATTAACAAAATTAAATAATTTCTCTTTTCATAAATACAATAAAACCATATTTGTATATGCGATTTTTATTGTAACACTGTGCAAACCTGGGCGAACGAAGGGTTTCGCTAACAAATAACAATGATAATTATGGTAAATAACTGTGTTGTTTGTTTTTGGTATCAAATTAAAGGGCTCAATACAAGGATTTCAAAAAAGTATATTATGATTATCATTACCGTAATACTAATAAAAAATACAATAAGAAAGTTTAAAAAATTAGGACTGTTCTTTCCCATGCCTATGCCAAGCAAGCTGCGAGCCGCGCTTCTTCCTCGCCTCCTAGGCGAAAAACAACTTCGGGGTTTACTCTTTCCAATATATTTTTTTTATCAATTTCGGAATACTCTGTAAAAAGCTATGCATGGTCAAACATAAATAAATATAGGTACGTGGCGACTTTAGAACCTCCTCTGTTTTTTTTATCGGTAAAAAATTGCTTAGTTGTTTTCTTGACATTACTGAGGAGCAGATTATTAAATCTATGTACCTATGCGATTCGTATTTGGACTTCGCAAATAGAATCATATTTCTGAATTGCGTAAAAAACTCAAGTGGCACCACTGGCGTAGCATTCCTTGGAACCCCGAGAACCTTGGGGCCCTGTATCAAAATTAGTGGGGGGGGCAGGCAAATGATGGGTAAAGATTTCTCACAAAAAATGCTTGCATTGAATTAAAATAAATATTTATTGATTATAAGTTATAACTTCCTCCTAGAATAGACAATAGTGAGTGTAGTCTGCTGTAGCTGTTCCTGTTCCATCGAAATCCTTAGGTAATTTTTTATCAGTTTTAGTTTTGAAAAACATCAAGTTAATACCTCCGGAAAATTGGATGCAACGCTATTGAATTTTATCAGTAATAATTCCATGAGTTCTTTAATGGAATGAATGTTTTGAATTTCGGATTTTAGGTTAATTTAAAGAGCTTGTAGTTCCAAGCTGGAGAGTTATTAGCCTTGACCTGCAGCAATAGATGCGGGGGATCGTTCGCTTCAGCCTGTGAGGCCAATACTATTAGTGAATTCCTATGAATCTTCCGCATCTATATGGGGGATTCACAGGCGCATAACCTGAAGAAGAGATTCAACGCTGCCTCCAGGTCTTACAGGTAGTAAATCGCTAGGGCAAAGTTCAAACACAACAGAATTGGCGAGAGACTATTGGGCTTTCCGAATGGAACCCGTGCCTTTTGTTTCTTACAAAAGCTGTCGAAGGTAACTTTTTTTAGTCTACACTTTCATCATTGCGCGAACCTGAAGGCTCTCTGGCATATTATGCGAAAAAGTAAGCGAAATTCTTTGCACTCTTTTTGCGTCGAATTCAACTCTTGACGATGAGGGAAAAGCACCACCGAGCATTCCACGGTGCGAACACGCGATGCGTAATGTGCACTATGAGCAGTGTCGTTTGTCGTGTTCTGCATTATTTCGATGTCAAGAAGTCTAGTGGTGCTAATTGTATCCACCAGTGGTTTGCAACCAATGTGCGAGCTTCGTGCGCAATGTTTCCGCGTACATTCAAAGTGTGGAATGACCTTGCTAAAATTTGGGGGTTTTAAAGCGTCTAGTGTCTACATCTTTTCTCTAAAGGCCATGGGCGACGGTAGCCGTTATAAATCAGATGGCTTCGTCCGCTTGTGTGCCCCATTCTTATATCATCATTACAGCCTATACAGTCCACTGCTGGACATAGGCCTCCACAAGTTTACGCCAAAATAAAACGTGAACTCATGTGTTTTGCCCATAGTCACCACGCTGGGCAGGTGGGTTGGTGACCGCAGTACTGGCTTTGTCGCACCGAAGACGCTGCTGCCCGTCTTCGGCCTGAGTATTTCAAAGCCAGCAGTTGGATGGTTATCCCGCCATCGGTCGGCTTCTTGAGTTCCAAGGTGGTTGTGGAACCTTGTTATCCCTTAGTCGCCATTCTTATATAAAAAAGATTAATTCATTGTTCATAATGATTAACTGAATCCCGAAATAAACGATACAGAATGTTATCAACAATTGGGCGCACGCTTGACTCGGATAAAAGGGGACTGCTTTTCAGACTTCAGTCATTTCTGAAGTTAAAACTCTATAGGTATGTATGACAGTTTTTTTATTCTTTTTTCCAGGAAGCACAAGATTAAGTGACATTGTGGATAACATTTTACTAAGTTTTGCTTACACACCTTAGGGGCCCTGTAAATAGGGGGCCCCGTATCATTGATACGGCTGATACGGCAGTAGTTACGCCCTGAGTGGCACTCAATTCCCTACTTCGGGAATACGTATATTCTCAACTTACTTTACTCTATTCTTTTTAACCCTGTTGTACCTGCTTATCTAAAACGACGATTTAAATTTCTTAGTGATTCCAATGAACGCAGTTTTCGTTCTGAGGAAAGCTTACTTCTTGAATTTCCCTCTCACTCCTCTTTCTTTTATACTAAATCTTTCACTGTTCAAGCTTGTCGACTTAGGAATTCTATAGACGTGTAAAATCGGTTTCTATTTTTCACCGACTTCCAAAAAAGGAGGAAGCACTCAATTTAACTGTATTTTTTATGTATGTTACTTCAGAACTTTTGACTGAGTGGACCGATTTCTACAAAATTTTTTTAATCGAAAGGTGGTGTGTCATTTGGTCTCACTTGAGTTTATTTGAGATCTAACAACAACTTTTCGAGTAATATAAATAATACGTTTTTACTCGACTATTTTCGTCGACCTACGTTGTATTATACCGCATAACTTTTTACTAGGTGTACCGATTTTGATGATTTTTAATTTAATCGAAAGCTGATGTTTATCGTGTAGTTATATTTAAATTTCATCGAGATCTGATAACAAATTTTTGAGTAATCTTTAATAACGCGTATTTACTTGACTATATTTTCGTCTACCTTTGTTGTATTACATGTCGATGTAATTGAAGTCGGCTTTTTTTCCTTTGCGTACAAGTCGAACTCGGTCCACCCAGTCAAAAGTTCTGAAGTAACATATATACAGAAAAAAAAAGAAAAATACAGTCGAATTAAGAACCTCCTCCTTTTTTGGAAGTCGGTTAAAAATCAATCTGATACGTATTATTATTTTCTGTTGGTGTACAATAAAGTGTATTGTTATGTTATGTCATGTTAATCGACCACTCTTTAAAAAAATTCAATCGATTACGTAATTTGCCTAACTAAAAAAACACAAATAAAATAATAATTGAAAAAATCGCCTTCATGATTTTTGTAAGTGTACAGTACATAATGTTTGAAATTGGTGTGATTTATTTAGCTATCTTTGTGTAATTATTGAATTTTTATCTTGTTCCAGCCTTTTCAATTGACTTTCTAATAGTTGTTCTTCACGCAGGCGGCTTTTCTTGTTTTTTTTTTTTTAATTGTAATATTATTTTTAACCATTGTTATATCGCCGCAATCATATGTTAATTAATACATATAACCTATAGGTATCTATGTATTAATAACTGCGACAAACATGAGACATTACAAATGATATAGGTACTGAGACAAACGTTTTATACTGTGTATGTACTACATTACATATACCTATATACTATACTTACACTTATACTATGTACTACATGTATACACTATAATTATGTATGTATTTCATTACCCATTCTTACACACACCTCAACCATGTAATTACATACCTAATTCATAAATAAAGTACCTAAGTATTTCGATAATTACCCACAAAAATATAGACATGTATCAAGTCACAAAGAGTATCCAAGTCAAAATAATAAAACATAATAATAAGTAGTTTACGAAATTCAATAATAGTAAGTCGAGTCACAGCAATACGATGCAGAACAAATTCAATAAAACAAGCCAAATTCAGAAAAATAGCACTATGCGCTATATGTACTCGTAGTCAATCACAAACGAAAGATGCGAATACTAAAATATCGTCAACAATTAATAGCTGAATAGCCGGCGTACGCACACTAACAACACGACAGTCACACATAGAAAAAACGGAGCGGAGATGGCGCGGGGCGCGGTAGCGGCATGCAGCGCGACAGAAACATTTTATTCTAATACCTATTTTTGAAAAGTCTCTTCGGTACCCTTTCCTCTTAACATTTGAAAATAATTGATGTAACAATAAATTTAGGTTTATCGCGATTAAGTAAACACTGGATTCGACTTGGGTATTTTGTAATAGTGGTAAAGATTATATAATAATGACGTCGTTTTTAAATATAATATGTATTTAATTTTGAAATCTTTGAAACATAAATTATTGTTAACTAATTCACGTTAAAATACGAG
Organism: Melitaea cinxia; assembly: GCF_905220565.1. Classification (NCBI taxonomy): domain Eukaryota; kingdom Metazoa; phylum Arthropoda; class Insecta; order Lepidoptera; family Nymphalidae; genus Melitaea; species Melitaea cinxia. Next base: position 7,234,334 of record NC_059412.1, read on the forward strand.
AAGGACACGTAAAATTCGAAAAATTGTTTTGTCTAAAAATACGATGCACGATTTGCTGACCTTAAACCGTTTTGCTGTATACTTAAAAGAGTTACTTATAACCATTAGTCTTTAGAAAAAAAATGGATTGAAAATTACTTGCAATAAACATATAAACCTAAAAGTTACCAGATCAAATAAACCTAAATTGACCAAACATTACTGTCGCATTAGTATTATTTAACTCTAACCGACCATCACGATTTCTACTTTATAAACATACAATTGGTTGTAAATAAAGGAATCGTTAAATAAACGAATCTTTACTTTTTATAAGATTAGTGAAGTTAAAAAATTTCTCTGAAATAAGTATTGTAATAATATTTATAAAAGAATTACAGTCTAATTTTAGTAGAACTTAACAAATTTTGTATTAGTTTCGAGCTATCTATTTAAAAAGATTTACTTGTATCTATAATTTTCTGTTAGATTATTATTTGTAATTTATAATATATAATTGTAATTGAATTACTTTTTCAATAACTTTAGGTAAGCACTGTTACTATTCAGGAAAATTTATTATATTACTAGTTATCCAAATCTAGCCATAACTAATTACAGTATACAGTTTTTTTACGTTGTGCTTACAGTCCACCAGTATTTAAAACTTCAGCTACAAATAAACAGTCAAAAGTTCATACAGCTTTTACTGTGCTCAAACCTAGCAAGCAATAAACAACCCTTCTCGTCGTTAATAGAGTCTAGCTATTACTAGTTATCCAAACCTAGCCATAACTAATTACAGTATACAGTTTTTTTACGTTGTGCTTACAGTCCACCAGTATTTAAAACTTCAGCTACAAATAAACAGTCAAAAGTCCACACAGCTTTTACTGTGCTCAAACCTAACAAGCAATAAACAACCCTTCTCGTCGTTGAGTAGTTAAGTTAGTAGATACTGAAAAAACGCGGCATATTTAAAACAAAACACATTCTGGCAACTTCAAAGACGCACCATCTTGTTTATTTGTTTTCTTTTAAAGTATTACCATACTCTGATTCCGATTCTTCCCAATCTCTTTTAAAATCGCCGAAATTTGTCAATGTTATAACAAGATTTATGTTGCCGAGTATGTTATTGGATTAATTACGGTTTTACATTGGTTTTAATATTATTTATATTTAAATCTTAGTGAGTTACGGCTAGATATTCCCCCGATTAAAGAGGTAATATACCAGATGGTGGGAACCCTACAGAACCTACAGTGTTGTCATTTAAAAAGTATGCAAAAAATCGAGTATCTAATTTCGTTAGCCTGACTATAGTAGCTGATCGTCGAACTTAGTACCGCTATATATATATATATTTTTAATTTTGCAATAAAAATTCGCTGTCAGCAATCGAAATAAAATATAGCCTTTGTTTTAAGTTGGACAAAGTTCCATATCTATGCAAAATGTCATTAAAATCAGACCAGTGGTCTTGGTGCTTAGTCCGGACAAACATCATGAAACACAGAGATTATATATATACCATAGATAAAGTAAAAAATTACATTAAATTAAATTTTTTTTTACTTGATCTATGATATATACATACTAGCTGACCTAGCGAACTTTGTACCGCCTGATTGTTTTTTTTCTTAAATATAATAATTACATATATCAAAATAAAATGTAGCTTATCTTTCGAGTTGGATCAAACTGTACACTTTGTGCAAATTTGATTGAAATCGTTTAAGTAGTTTAGGAGTCCATCACAAACAAACAATGTGACGCGTTTATATATAAGAAGATGCCGAGCGTGCATTACGAGTGAAGGAAGGCAGTTTGAGCATTTGCTGTAAAAGTTTCATCCTTGATTTTTAATTAGGGCATTTTGTTTAATTTAAGACGTTTTGTGATTTTAATAAATTTTAGCATCCAAATAATCGATGTTTAATTTTTTAATTTTTTTCTAAAAAAGAATGATAATCCTAATTTTAAAGCAAATACACTGAGTCAACATTACTATGGCTCGTGGTGATTTTGAACTACCAGAAAAGAGGATATCTGTCTCACTCATACTTCGTCAAATGGTTCCCTTCGTTTCACTCAAACTAGAATCTTAAGTAACAAAGAGGCTTGAGGAAAGCCTTGGTTACACAAAAATAATTTTAGACAGGGTAGGAAAATTAATTTACAACTGGGTTTCTTTAAAAAAAATTCCCATAATTTAACAAATAATCTTGCTGAGCTATATCATTTTCGAATTCTTATTAAATGCGCCAACTTTTGAAGTTACTTGCCAAGCTCATGTGGTACATTTTTTTTTCAGTACAGTCATTTAATACTGGGCAAAGTATTAATTTTGAATACTTGGTTGGAAAAAATATTACATTTCCTACTGAACTGGAGCAGTTGGTTGTAAATTTTAAGCAACAATTTTCAGAAGCATTATTCAGGATTACATAATAAAAAGAAAATTAAAAAAAAGTTAGAATTGGTAGCAACAGAAGTTAAAAGACCGTCACAGGATGTAGATTTTATCGATTTTTTATAAATACCTGTAATTTTTAAAATACATAGCCAAGATTTTTTCCCCGGTTCCGGCTTGACGTCGACTTACGGGACAGATAGATAAAATTAGCTGCACAGGTACTTGACATTTGACTCTTGCTATGATTATTAATTTTGTTTTTTTTTTTTTTAAGTATTTCCTGTCGTAAAAATTTTAAAAGATAAAATGGATTCGATATTCTTCTGATATTCTAATATAGACGGTAGTTAGTTCGGATAAAGACTCGTTGAATAACATAAAATACTATACTGAACAAATCCTTACTAAATATGTATGTAAATTAGTCTTGAGGTAACACGTAAAGTGTTGGTTTGGTTTGTTTATCTCCTTATAACTTCATACCTCATTAAAAGATGATCTATTTAATGAGTTTTAAGATTACACTAAAGGTTTAGTTATTTTTCGTTCGACTTAGTCATTCATTGAACATGTAAAACTATGATTCAATATACACGACTAAAATAAAAATCCTTTGTATTAAAGTATGTATGTACATAATGCTTAAAATTAGTTAATATTAGATAACTAAACAGCATCCAGTCCAAGTTTAAAATATAAGTACCTATAAATTATTTAGTTATTTACTTAGCCTCAAGTTTAATTCTTATTTTATTAACCGACTTCAAAAAAAGAGGAGCTTACTCAATTCAATCGTATATATATAAATGTATGTTCGGGAATAACTTCGTCATTTATGAACCGATTTTGATAATTCTTTTTCTGTTGGAAAGAATATCTGATGATGGAATCCCAGAGAAATCAAGGGAAACCCTGAAAAGAAAAATCGTAATGTCGACTAGTGCGTTTGTTAATTTTTTTCGTCTACTTACGTTGTATGTAATTGAAATCGATTTTCTCGTGTGCGAGTAAACAATTATTGTGCTGAAGTTACTTGGTTCATATTATTTAATTTGTAATTGTCATATTCAATTTTGTTGTAGAATCATTATATTAAAATTTTCAAAAGCAGAAAAAATCATGTTTTCTTAACAATAAGCGTGAGAAATTTCGTTGTTTTTTTATAATATATTATACGTATTTTCCTTAAATAAAAAGAGTTCAAAGAACGCAATCCTTCATCTGTAATTAGCAACGGAAGATAAAATAATGAAATGAAATAAATATGAGTACATGTAATTGCAAACTTAAAACTACTCCTCGTTACCAAATTAACCAATATCCAATTTACAATGTACTATGAATCACATTAGCGTGTAGATGAGAAATCGTGATGGATACTATTTCATTTAGCTTGACCTTCTGACCATCTTCATGAGAACACATGTACTTATCAACTTCGAAACACAGTGATGTACTACAAGCCTTTGCGGTTTTGTTTACAATGATGACAACCTACGTTTCAATTGAATACATACGTGTTAACAGGTGGCAAGTGATGGCCATCAAATTAAACCACTTCTATTATAATCACATACTTTTTCTAACCACTATACAAAAAGTCAAATAAAAGTAGTAGCTTAGGCATTTGTTTAGTTTTACGATATGGTATTATGTCTATCAGTTGATTTAGTAACAAGTTTAATTAAATATTACTCAATACAGCATAGTAACGAAGCTTCTGAACTTCGCACAAAATCGTAGAGCTTGAATTCAAAGTCGATTGGTTAATTTAATACAGAGATTTTTTTTTCAAACATTTTTGTAGTAATGTAAGTTATGTAGACTAATTAGAAGAATTTAGTATGTTTCAATGTTGACGTAGAAGACCGATGGCATATTGTCTGGCACTTGGCAACCGGCCGGTGATCATCGCTACGCGTTTTAACGTTTATATTATTAAAAATCTAACAGACAATTTATGATAGTACTAGCTGTGCCCGCGACTTCGTCCGCGTGGAATTTAACAAAAAAGTTATTTTTTAGTTAGCAGAGTTATCAAAAAAAAATCTAAAATAAAAATAGTCTAATTCACTCCTATTACATTAGCCGTCTGCGAGTGAAAATCCCGTCAAAATCGGTCCAGCCGTTTCAGAGATTAGCCGGAACAAACAAACAGACAGACAAAAATTGTAACAAATTTTATTTTTGTATATGTACCGTCTATACATCTATGTGCATTTAGTAAAAAGCTGTTATTGTAATATTACAAACAGATACCCAAATTTTATTTATTTATATAGATTGTACATAGATATATTGCGTAGTAAGAAAAGTATACGGGAAGTTCCTTCCGCCTTATCTTCCTGTAAGGATTACTTTCTTTCTTTAAATATATGTGTACCCTTTCCTTTAACTCGTAAAACTGTATGGTAAATGTTTATTTAAAACGATGAGAACTTTCTGTTTTTTATGCCAAAGTTCATTAGTTATGCCAAGGTTTTATTGAGAAACGCAGCCAAATAGCCGTATGGCATAAAACATTCACACATACCACGCCTTATTTCTTTAGTATATTACTTACTTTATAATTATAAATTAAATATTTATAAATTAAATATTTTGTACCAAAATAATAATACCAATTAAAAATACTGTTTCACGCGTAGAATTGTTAATATATAAATAGAGTAAGTGTCAGGATATTTAATATTTTTTTATGGCTTGCTACCTTGCTGGTATTAGTTGTAGCGTTATGTTTTACAGCCTGTTACCTGTTTCAATTTTAACATAATTGTTTTAATTTAATGTCCTTTAGTATGATTTTGAATTACGGTTACACATATAACGAATGATGTTTCTCTTTTATTGTGTTACAAAAGCAGAAGCTCAATATATAGTTACACAATCAGTACTATTTCATTATTGCACCTACGACGATTTGTGGAATTAATATTAAACTTGCTTCGAATAGCTTTAAGTTGTAAGAAGACTTTAGCTATTTTGATTGTGTTATTGTCATTTAACTCAATTTATGTGAGCCTAAATATTACGCTTTTTTATGTCTATAACATAAGATATACACTTCCTGTAACTTAACAAAATGTTATAATTTATATAGAAATAGATAAACACTAATATTTTACTAGTAGTTTCTACGGGATATTATAGGTTTACCAGTATTTTAGCTAGGTAATTTTCGGTGAAAGAACTTTAGCACTGAAATGAATTCGTGATTACAATCAATTGTTCTAATATACAAGATCACGACCTATTTTCTCCTAACAATTATGTCGTGATTTTTATTATAAGGGGCGTGGGCAGGATTTGCCAGCTATTTATAAAAGCTTCTAAAAACTTTTATTAGGCCGTTCCCCTATTTTCGTGACCGATTCATATTTAACTTCTTGTAACGAAACCTACGTCTACATTATACAGATCGATAGGACTATGCGTCCGTGCTTTATGCGTCCCAGTTTATTTCATTCTACCCTACTAATGATTCCGCCCTTTGTTAAACAAATGAATATAGGAATATTTGTCAATATGCAATTTTGTATATAAAATTATTATAAAGTAATGTGCTATCAAAGCATTTTTACATTTAAACTCTTTAAGTATAAAATGTTTCACTGGCATTAATTTATGTCCTGCTTTTTTCTATTATTTTTTCGTCTCAACACCTGTCGTAATAGGTATAAATTGAGGCGCTAAAATAAATTCTTCATCTTAATAATATTATGTAATTTGTATATTTATTTATTTACATATGGACTTCACATCTTAAAAACTTCAGTTTAATCTTATATTTTTTTCTTGTTGTTTACAGTAGAAAATCCCAACTTCGACCAAGGCTACTTTGGACCATGGCGGCTCTGCAAGAGGCTGCTGTACTACAGAGAGAAATGCGGCACGGACGTCTCGAAGTTCCGACCGTCGAGTAAGTCGTGATCCAAGTTTTCTCTTTAACTTTATTTATTGTTATAAATTGCACGATTCCCACTGCAATTTAATCGAATATAATCAAGTAAAAGGGTCCATTTCATAAATTTTCTCATATCAATTTGGATCTTCGTTTAATGTAACGTTATACGACTCTTATTTATAGTGCTAATTAAGGAAAATATTATTCTCGATGAAACTACAAAACAAGGTACTGATTTAAAATTTTTACTAGTGATGCAATTTTTACTTTTCGTTTAGGAGCTAAAGAAATTCTATTCCATGTATGAAATTGCGAAATTTTAGTATTGTCTGGAAGATACTATGTTTTGAAAACGTTTGGTTATTCTGGCACTGGGATAGTTACATTAGCGTACAAAGTAAAATCAATCAAGCGCTGCTTTTATCATAATAAAAATATGGTACCTACATGTATCCGTTTCAAATTATTATTTGTTTACTTTCATTGCGCTACGATTAATGGCTTTTAACCTGATTTTTATACAACGAAAGTTTTATTATTTACGACTTAAACATTTTTAAAATGTAATGAATTTGAAGCAAAGGTACTATAAATTATAATAGACGGGTTTCAATTTGAAAGTGTCGTTCCAGTAAATTTAATACGATACTTTGACCGTTGTTTTCATATTTTTTATCTTTTCAATTCTTCGGTCTTATTTATCAAATGCCAATTGGTAGGTATCAATTCAAGATATTCGAGCCATAAGATTATTATTACTAGTTACTTGTAAATTAAAAAGAATAATATGTGGATGGGAGTTTGTTACTCTTTTATGCAAAAACTACAAAGTCGACTGCGATGAAGCGTGTTAAATATAATCCAGAATAACACGGACTGATTTTTATCCCATGGGAATCATGAGATACAGTTAGATGACTTAATACTTAGCTAGAGTCTGGGATTGTATGTTTATTATTATGTACTAAAAAAGGTATTTGACAGGTGAAACAAATTTGGAAAAAATATGTCTTAAATTTTTATGCGTTGGATACCGTTCTATGTCAAAAAACTTTACTTATAAGTATTTAATCGTTAAGCGATTTAATGTCTAATAATAGCCTCTTATACAGAAAGTAAAAACTTATGTTTCAAAAGACAAATCAGGTTATATAAAGAGAAATTTTCCTATACATAAATCTATTCGTAGCATCAATTTAAAGTATAGATCAGGCGTGATGCGCGTATGACGTTGATAGTCAATTTATTATGCAATGTAAAACATCACTCGATCATAATTTACGACTTGAAGTAGTCTCCGCGAGGCGTCAATGTTGAATTAACTTCGCAATATAAACAGTTTTTATGTGCCCATAACGTAGTACGAGTATTAGTAGTTTTATAGTACATAATTTTTTATTTAACATTAAATAATTAAAAACAAAAAATTATAAAAGACTCAGTTTGTAGGGTTTAAATATAATAAATATGTTCATGTTTAATTATTTGAGCGTGTCATCAATACATATATTAAAAAGTTAACGGGTCGCTGTTTGTACATTTGAGATATAAAAAATATTATTGGGACCTTTATCAACGCAAAAAGCACCCAAAACAGGATTGACAGAATTTTTGTCTGTTTGTCTGTGCGTTTGCACGCTTATCTCAGAAGCGACTTATCCGATTTGGATGTAGTTTTTACTAATATATAGTGGCAAGTTTAGCTTAATATTTACTGTTTGTCAATCGGTTCATAAATAAAAAAGTTTTGGCAATTTAAAGAAACACGTTGAACATGTAAAGTCACTATTCCACGCGGACGAAGTCGCGAGCACAACTAGTTTGTAAACAAATTTTAAACATAAGTTGTTCTGAAAATCATAAATATACAAAATATTACGTAGGAAATAGTAAGATTTAATAAAATACTTTCTACTGCGTGTGTTTGAATATAATTTGTTAGGAGTATTTTTATCTAGGACAGTAGTAGGTATTAGGAAATCCACTATCATAACAGATACAGGAAATCTGTCTTAGAATCCTTGTAAAAACGATTTCGGTATAATTATTTTTTAGTCAAGATTAAGATATTGATAGAAATTAATACAAAATATCAAAACTTTTTTAACGATCAGTTGTATCATTTCACCGTAACATCAGAAGTCGGTCAAGGCTAATAAAAAGTTTTGAATGAATGCGTAACGTATGAACTTTTAAAATTTTATTCAAATACACACAACATATTTTTAACATTTGTTTTGTATCGTCACGTGAGACATACATAATTTTACTTTTACGTACATATGTTCATTGGTGAAAATATATGTCTTGAATTAGAATAAATATTTATATAAAAAAGTAAGTAGACCTTATGATACGATTACGTTTTCTTATAACGTACATTTAAATCACATTACTCTAATAATAAACAGTTTACAGTAGTGATTAAACAAATACCATGGTAATAGGCAACAATAAGAAGGATTTCTTTAATAAAGGAAGGAAACGTACCATCGACTGCATTATCACGACTCCTTTGTTCTTTCATATCGATTATTTCCACAAAACGTCCGGCATTCGAGCGCATCAAACGGCAAATTGAAATGCGGAATTCATTTAGCTACAGACGACATACTAAATACAAGTTAGACGACTACATTTAGCGAATTTTCAGTCTGTAATTTACTTTTGATAAATAAAGATTGATGATTGAGAAGTATGGACAAGTTTCGTTTAATCTTGATAATGACATTACCAAATCCCCGACTAGAAAAAAAGTCAGGCTCACCAGATCATGTATTTGGACCGGATCAGGATAGAATGAGGCATGCCAGATCTGGCAAGCTTATCCTTATCCTTGTCTGGACCAGGTATGGTCCAGACAAGGAAGGATAGTCTGATATAAAATATAATCAAGTATGGTAAGCCATACTGGATCAGGATCCGGTCCGGTCCAGATCAGGATAGCCTGATGTAAAATATAATCAAGTATGGTAAGGCATACTGGATCAGGACCCAGTCCGGTCAAGATCAGGATAGCCTGAAAGAAATTACGTGAACTGAGCTTGAATCGCGCTAGTAATGTTTTTAAGAGCCATTTCACAATTTTACGCTCTGCAATTTTAGGTAAATTTGGTCGCATCGCGCGAGTCGTACGAGCCGCGCGATCTTTGTGCTAGTACGTATAGTGTGACAACCAAAAGACCATCGTGATCATTTTCTGATGTATAATAAAAATTATAACTATGGTATAAAATGTTTTTTACATAATTAATTTGTTAAAAATTTCAAGTATGTTATATAACAACAGTCAATAAATTTAAAATAAAATTAAAAAAATCAATTTTATGAAACAATTTTTTTTAAATTGATTTAGTTTTTTCAGTTTACGAATGAATCTAATATTTACGATATGAATAAAAAAGCATTTAATGACATCGACACCGACAAACATATTAATTAACAAATAACAAGACAAACAGATTGAAATGCCTATTTGTATTGATAGTGTGAGAAAAGAAAATTAAATTATACATTTGTTTACAGAAATTATCATTATATTATTTTACAGTTATTTTCGTAATATGTTTATTTTATTTATATTTTATTATGAAAGTATCAAATGCGTTTTATCCGCTATAACAACAGGCGCTTGGCGCGTGTGAGCGAAAGAGACGGCTGCGCAGAATTTGGCGTGGACCTTACCTCTAAGAGCGCTAGCGCTCGACTGATTTACCGGGCTTGATGCGTGGCAATATATACTATCTTTTTATTATTTAATATAAAATGTATTAAAAATAATTACATCTTTTAAATATTTTTTTTGTATTCCTTAATGATGTAAGTTTACTTTGATGAAGATAGTTCGTTAAAATTTCTTAGTTTTCTAAGAGAAATATCGCTTTTAAAATTGTACTTATTTGGAAAATATTCGTAACTTTAAATTTTTTTTATCGTTTAATAGAGATACAAATGGAATAAAAATCTATGATAGTGGACAACAAAATTATATTCCACATATTATGATATTTTTTTAAAATGGTTTCAACGTAGAGGTTATTGAAAAGTAGGACTTCAAAGTATACATTGCGACCGTTTACCCAGGGAGGAGGCTGATGAAAAGGTTAATAATTTTATACACATAATATAAATCAAAATTCTGATCTGACTATGGATTAGAACAAAGGTTGCTCTATTATATTTCAATAATATAAATTACATTATTGCATCCAACACTGAGATTAACGACGTCAAAATATTACAATTTCGCGGATTGTTACCGATTTTTGTGAAATGGCTCTTAAGCGCAATTGGTATATATACAGTTATCAGGACAGTCTAGCAGGGAGTCCATTTCTATACAGTTGAGCAGTCGTAAGTAATAGAAAATAGTTAATTAGTAGTTAATTATTAGAAGTTAATAAATAAAATTTAATTAATAATAATAGTTTGTTAATAACATAAAAATAAATATAAATAATTAATATTGAAAGTATAAACATAAATAATACATTGGAAAAAATAAACGGAAATAAATATCATAATAATTATGTTAAGTAATATATTTATAATATCAATTCGCTTTTTTTTGTTAAACAATTTTATCAAGAATTTCGTGTTTTTTAAAAGGACCGGACCGAACCGGCTGATCAGGATGAGATGAGATTTCCTGATCGGGTCCAGATCAGGAAATCTCATCTCATCCTGATCAGGTCCAGACCAATCATCTGCGTTACATGCCTTATCTAGTCAGGACTAGGCTAGGACCAGGCATGCCTGATCAGGATCAGGCATGCCTGGTCCGGTCCTTCTAAGGAAGACGAAAAAATTTCTACTCGGGTCATTCACTGGGGAAATCATTACTACGGCTATAAAATGTTTAAGTAGCAGGATGAAAAAAAATGATTCATTAACAATAAAGAAAACAATTGAAAAAAACTTAATCAACTTAATAAATTTTTGATATAATAGATTTTAGGTGCGTAAGTTACAACATAAACAAGAAGCGTTTAGTTAAATGGTGATCACTATATTACATTTAGTTAAAATAGGTTCATCCTTTTAAGCATTATTTTTTAAAAGTTTAATAACCCCTGAATCTTTTACATAAATTTTTCGTTCATTAATTACTTAAACAAAATTAATAAATTTTGGTTAATTAATGACTGTCAAAATTAAAATATTTTTGTTAATAATGCCAGTAACTAAATTAATTATATCTTCTTTTGTATCAGTGAATAAATTTTTAATAATTTTCGCTTAACGTTCCCCACAAAATCACATTTTAAATTATTAATTCTACATCTTAGTGAGGCTTAAAACACAATACACGAGCACAAACGCCCAGGGCCATAGCAAACATTTGTATATATGCAAATAATTTGTCAGGCTTTGAATCGGTACCGCTAACGTATCTGCCAGTTGTTGATAAGCTTTTCACATTATAAGCTCACTAACCCCTAGAAGAGTTCATAGTATTAGAATTCTCGCATTCAAGAGGGCTAGAAATCAATCTCAGAGATTTATTTTTCCAACAACCAACTTGTTTACGTTGTACTTCTTACCGTTAAACATTTCTTGATAAAAATCAATCAAGGAATGAAGACTCTTTGTTACAATTCGGCCTGTAACATCCCACTGCTGGGTATAGGCCTCGTTCTCCATTTAGAAGAACGATTGGAGCATAGCGGATGAATAACCACTGTTACAAGCATGTATTTATATAATTTGAGTCAAATCAGAAACATAATTGTTATTAAGAGGAGTTTTAACAAAATCAATCTAACACTAGTATTTACAAATGTACATATATAAATATTTTAATTAAGTTTGACATAATTTGTCTTATCACTTTCATTTGCTAACACATATAGGTACTCGTAGATATACATTTGCTAACGAACCAGCCTTAAATTTTTGACATGCGTGACTGTCGTATTTATCAGTACTTTTATATATTTGATTGTGGGTGTATAATTATTTCACACGTAGTGAAAATATTTAAGAGGAAAGGGTACCGGGTCTTTCTCCATACAAACGTAGTCGACTGTTTTCTCCCTGGATAATGACACTAGATCAAATATTTTTGTGACATAGAACTCTTTGCTGCCATGACCATGCCCCTATGTTTTGATTTTTTTCATATTCTTATTATCATAGGAATTAGGAGACTTCAAAAACTCGAAATATTGCATAATTTTTTGTACATTTTCAGACACTCATTAAAAAAAATATATGCATATTTTCAACAAAATGAAAACATAGGGGCATAGCCAAAGTCTTCTTTTATTTTTTAAAAAAAAATTTTTTAAAAAATTGCCATGTTCTGAGGAGAAAACAGTCGACTACGAAACACTGTTTTGGTCAAAAATTATATACCTAAAACGGTCTGAGCTGCAGTTGTCCCTTTCTTGCTTTTTGGGGGATAGGTCTGGGGGAGGGAAGGGTCAAAGCAATACGTATATACGCCAGCGAAGTGATGCCTCATAGTCGACAATTATATCGATACACTAGTGATGTTATTTTTAGTCGATATTTTCTAAAATTCGTATTAACAAAATTAAATAATTTCTCTTTTCATAACTACAATAAAACCGTATTTGTATATGCGGTTTTTATTGTAACACTGTGCAAACCTGGGCTAACGAAGGGTTTCGCTAACAAATAACAATGATAATTATGGTAAATAACTGTGTTGTTTGTTTTTGGTATCAAAAGGGCTCAATACAAGGATTTCAAAAAAGTATATTATGATTATTATTACCGTTATACTAATAAAAAATACAATAAGAAAGTTTAAAAAATTAGGACTGCTCTTTCCCATGCCTATGCCAAGCAAGCTGCGAGCCGCGCTTCTTCCTCGCCTCCTAGGCGAAAAACAACTTCGGGGTTTATTCTTTCCAATATATTTTTTTATCAATTTTGGAATACTTTGTAAAAAGCTATGCATGGTCAAACATAAATAAATATAGGTACGTAGCGACTTTAGAACCTCCTCTGTTTTTTTTCATCGGTAAAAAATTGCTTAGTTGTTTTCTTGACATTACTGAGGAGCAGATTATTAAATTTGGTCGACTCTATGTACCTATGCGATTCGTATTTGGACTTCGCAAATAGAATCATATTTCTGAATTGCGTAAAAAACTCAAGTGGCCCCACTAGCGTAGCATTCCTTGGAACCCCGGGAACCTTGGGACCCTGTATCAAAATTAGTGGGGGGGCCGGCAAATGATGGGTAAAGATTTCTCACAAAAAATGCTTGCATTGAATTAAAATAAATGTTTATTGATTATAAGTTATAACTTCCTCCTAGAATAGACAATAGTGAGTGTAGTCTGCTGTAGCTGTTCCTGTTCCATCGAAATCCTTAGGTAATTTTTTATCAGTTTTAGTTTTGAAAAACATCAAGTTAATACCTCCGGAAAATTGGATGCAACGCTATTGAATTTTATCAGTAATAATTCCATGAGTTCTTTAATGGAATGAATGTTTTGAATTTCGGATTTTAGGTTAATTTAAAGAGCTTGTAGTTCCAAGCTGGAGAGTTATTAGCCTTGACCTGCAGCAATAGATGCGGGGGATCGTTCGCTTCAGCCTGTGAGGCCAATACTATTAGTGAATTCCTATGAATCTTCCGCATCTATATGGGGGATTCACAGGCGCATAACCTGAATAAGAGATTCAACGCTGCCTCCAGGTCTTACAGGTAGTAAATCGCTAGGGCAAAGTTCAAACACAGCAGAATTGGCGAGAGACTATTGGGCTTTCCAAATGGAACCCATGCCTTTTGTTTCTTACAAAAGCTGTCGAAGGTAACTTTCTTTAGTCTACACTTCCATCATTGCGCGAACCTGAAGGCTCTCTGGCATATTATGCGAAAAAGTAAGCGAAATTCTTTGCACTCTTTTTGCGTCGAATTCAACTCTTGACGATGAGGGAAAAGCACCACCGAACATTCCACGGTGCGAACACGCGATGCGTAATGTGCACTATGAGCAGTGTCGTTTGTCGTGTTCTGCATTATTTCGATGTCAAGAAGTCTAGTGGTGCTAATTTTATCCACCAGTGGTTTGCAACCAATGTGCGAGCTTCGTGCGCAATGTTTCCGCGTACATTCAAAGTGTGGAATGACCTTGCTAAAATTTGGGGGTTTTAAAGCGTCTAGTGTCTACATCTTTTCTCTAAAGGCCATAGGCGACGGTAGCCGTTATAAATCAGATGGCTTCGTCTGCTTGTGTGCCCCATTCTTATATAAAAAAGATTAATTCATTGTTCATAATGATTAACTGAATCCCGAAATAAACGATACAGAATGTTATCAACAATTGGGCTCACGCTTGACTCGGATAAAAGGGGACTGCTTTTCAGACTTCAGTCATTTCTGAAGTTAAAACTCTATAGGTATGTATGACAGTTTTTTTATTCTTTTTTCCAGGAAGCACAAGATTAAGTGACATTGTGGATAGCATTTTACTAATTTTTGCTTACACACCTTAGGGGCCCTGTAAATAGGGGGCCCCGTATCATTGATACGGCTGATACGGCGGTAGTTACGCCCTGAGTGGCACCCAATTCCCTACTTCGGGAATACATATATTCTCAACTTACTTTACTCTATTCTTTTTAATCCTGTTGTACCTGCTTATCTAAAACGACGATTTAAGTTTCTTAGTGATTCCAATGAACGCAGTTTTCGTTCTGAGGAAAGCTTACTTCTTGAATTTCCCTCTCACTCCTCTTTCATTTATACTAAATCTTTCACTGTTCAAGCTTGTCGACTTAGGAATTCTATAGACGTGTAAAATCGGTTTCTATTTTTAACCCACTTCCAAAAAAGGAGGAAGCTCTCAATTTAACTGTATTTTTTATGTATGTTACTTCAGAACTTTTGACTGAGTGGACCGATTTCTACAAATTTTTTTTTAATCGAAAGGTGGTGTGTGTCATTTGGTCTCACTTGAGTTTATTTGAGATCTAACAACAACTTTTCGAGTAATATAAATAATAAGTTTTTACTTGACTATTTTCGTCGACCTACGTTGTATTATACCGCATAACTTTTTACTAGGTGTACCGATTTTGATGATTTTTAATTTAATCGAAAGCTGATGTTTATCGTGTAGTCATATTTAAATTTCATCGAGATCTGATAACTACTTTTTGAGTAATCTTTAATAACGCGTATTTACTTGACTATATTTTATACCTTTGTTGTATTACATGTCGATGTAGTTGAAGTCGGCTTTTTTAACCGACTTCCAAAAAAGGAGGAGGTTCTCAATTCGACTGTATTTTTTTTTTTTTTTTATGTATGTTACATCAGAACTTTTGACCGGGTGGACCGATTTCGACAAATTTTGTTTTAATCGAAAGGTGGTGTGTGCCAATTGGTCCCATTTAAATTTATTTGAGATCTAACAACTACTTTTCGAGTTATATCTAATAATGCGTTTTTACTTGACGCTTTTTTCGTCGACCTACGTTGTATTATACCGCATAACTTTCTACTGGATGTACCGATTTTGATAATTCTTTTTTTGTTGGAAAGGGGATATCCCTAGTTTGGTACTGTGATAAGGAAACCAGGATCTGATGATGGGATCCCAGAGAAATCGAGGGAAACTCTTGAAAATCCGTAATAACTTTTTACTGGGTGTACCGATTTTGATAATTTTTAATTTAATCGAAAGCTGATGTTTATCATATGGTCACATATAAATTTTATCGAGATCTGATTACTACTTTTCGAGTAATCTTTGATAACGCGTAGTTGCTTGACTATTTTTTCGTCGATCTACGTTGTATTACTTGTCGATGTAATTGAAGTCGGTTTTTTTTTCGTTTGCGAGCAAACACAATTATTTCCTTTGCGTACAAGTCGAACTCGGTCCACCCAGTCAAAAGTTCTGAAGTAACATATATACAAAAAAAAAAGAAAAATACAGTCGAATTAAGAACCTCCTCCTTTTTTGGAAGTCGGTTAAAAATCAATCTGATACGTATTATTATTTTCTGTTGGTGTACAATAAAGTGTATTGTTATGTTATGTCATGTTAATCAACCACTCTTTAAAAAAATTCAATCGATTACGTAATTTTTAAAAACATAAATAAAATAATAATTGAAAAAATCGCCATCATGATTTTTGTAAGTGTACAGTACATAATGTTTGAAATTGGTGTAATTTATTTAGCTATCTTTGTGTAATTATTGAATTTTTATCTTGTTCCAGCTTTTTCAATTGACTTTCTAATAGTTGTTCTTCACGCAGGCGGCTTTTCTTGTTTTTTTTTTTTATTTATAATATTATTTTTAACCATTGTTATATCGCCGCAATTATATGTTAATTAATATATATAACCTATACCCATGTATTAATAACTGCGACAAACATGAGATATTACAAATTATATAGGTACTAAGGCAAACATTTTATACTGTGTATGTACTACATTACATATATATACTATACTTACACTTATACTATGTACTACATGTATACAGTATAATTATGTATGTATTTCATTACACATTCTTACACACACCTCAACCATGTAATTACATACCTAATTCATAAATAAAGTACCTAAGTATTTCGATAATTACCCGCAAAAATATAGACATGTATCAAGTCACAAAGAGTATCCAATTCAAAATAATAAAACATAAATAATAAGTAGTTTACGAAATTCAATAATAGTAAGCCGAGTCACAGCAATACAATGCAGAACAAATTCAATAAAACAAGCCAAATTCAGAAAAATAGCACTATGCGCTATATGTACTCGTAGTCAATCACAAACGAAAGATGCGAATACTAAAATATCGTCAACAATTAATAGCTGAATAGCCGGCGCACGCACACTAACAAAACGACAGTCATACATAGAAAAAACGGGGCGGAGATGGCGCGGGGCGCGGTAGCGGCATGCAGCGCGACAGAAACATTTTATTCAAATACCTATTTTTGAAAAGTCTCTTCGGTACCCTTTCCTCTTAATAGGAAGTTGTTTTTGATATAATTTTTTATACTTTTCTGATTATTATATTATATATTTATGTATGCGCATAACTTTCGAACTGGATGAAACTTTTCTTTTTGCATTCGTTATTGTCAGGACAAGTTTTGCATAAAAGAAAAAAAAACGATGTCAGTTACTAAAAAAAACAAGTTACAAAAAAGTTATTTCTAAAGAAGATTAATATATAATATGATATAGTTTCATGTATCTGTTCTGTATAAAGTTATAATTTTATTGTGTATGTATGTCAGCTTTAAAAATTATTGATAATAACTAAATAGCTCCACATACATAAGTACTAAATCTTCTTTAAGGAATTGAATTAAAAATTTACACAACAAGTGTAATTATAGTATTATTCGTACAATCTATATGTAAAAATAAATGTTTGTCTGTATGTCATTTATAGAATCGTAAACTATGCATTTGACCATGTCATGATCTTCAGCAAAGTGTTGTGGCTGAGCCCAAAAAGGTTTCTGAGTTGGTACGACAAATACGACAAAAATAAAAAATAAAAAAAGCGTAGCAACGCGCGCAGGGTACAGTTAGTTACAATATATTTATGTCACATTAGTCGAAGATTTTTTAGTAAAGAAAAAGAAAAACCTTAATAAAATACTGATACGCTTACAACAGGTTTGTGATTTAAATTATTCTACTTACTATTAATTTATTCAATCACAAAACGATTAGAGAAGTCATTGTTATAAACTACGTATAAAACATTTTGCGGCAGTTTTATAAAGTAGAATAAAAATATATATAAAAATTAAGATGGTAATCTACGTGAGAACTAAAACATAGCTACAGAATTTAGTAAAAGAAAAAGAGACTACTAAACTCTCATGACCTCTAGACGTGATTATGTTTGAAAATTTTAATTAAACTTTTAAACGCTTTTGGTACGGTTTAGTACTATAATACTTTCTGCAATCTTTCACACAGGAAATTGATGCCTTTTCTCGCATTTATGTTAGTAACGCGTTTCTAAATAAAGTTATTCACTGTATACTAGTTTAATATTCAGTCCATTCGGTCTCTCTTCCGATTTCTAAGGTTTATCTCAAGGCAAAAAGGAAATTGCAGTCTGGTCGCATCTTTCACTACATTCGAACTGGTTGGTTTGTTAATTAAATAAAAGTGATTGATTAAATTGCAGATCCTATCGCTTATTTTACAATACTGTTCTTTGTGTTCCCCGTATATTAAGTATAGTTTTGGTTTAGGAAAATCCTTCAATGTAAATTAAAAACATTATAATTTTAAAGGATGACTATCGTGTTAACTATATTTTTTATCTTGGATATATGACGTAGGTACTCGCGTAGTACTTATATAACGTGTAATGCGAATAGTAATTCTTACCTAAAAAGCTATAGGTACTGGAATATTTAAGCGTTATATCTAAAGTAACCAAGTAACCGCACTTTTGGAATTATCTAAAAATATTTTTCATCAAAACAAAATAGATCATTCCTTTTAGGTTTTTACTAAAACAATTGTCTCTCTGCTGAGCAAAGATTTTCTTATTTATAAAAAAAGGTTAAAACTTAATCTGCAAATCTGCTCTATTACGCGTTGGCGTATAATTTTCCTACTATACGCCAATACTTTGGATAACATTTAAATATGAACAGAAAAAAAGATTTGTTCGTATAAAAAAGAGTACGTATTCGCAGTAAGCGAACCCGTCAGTGATAGTAGAACTTTTGTTACCACTGTATCAAACGGTCGTCAATTTGAAAATTAGTGGTAAGTAAATTAGTTAATTTGCCTACTGAATAGACTTACCCTTAATAGAAAGGCTGGGCCCACATTAGGGTATGTCTCTTACGTAATTATATTATACGGTTAAACATACACTTTACGTACATAGTTACCTTACTGATAGACGTGTTAACTAATTACAGTTATTTTTAAGAGTGGAATGTGTTAGGTTGATTGTTTCGTTTTGTGTTTCAAAGTGGAATACTACGAACGTTAGGTGTTTTTGTTGACAAGTTTTTCGATTACCTTTATATAATACTGCTAAAACGATTTATAAGGTTAGACCATTTTTATAATTATATTATTAATTATTATTATTATTATTAACAATGGTGGAAAATCATGAATCAATCGTAGGTTTCAAATATCTCATAAAGCTGTAAGTATGTAGTATAAACTCTATCACCTATAGCGCTATCATTCATGCATCTTTGGCAAACTAATTTTCGTTTATACATATTTATACAAATCTAAAGGTTTGATTTCCGTTCCAGCGCCATCGACAAAAACGTTGCCGTTTCATCCGTAAAAAATTTACCCTCATGCGCCTAAAGCAGTTTAACTTCAAAAATATTCAAAAAATTGCAGTAAAAAGAATTTTATTTCTTTAAAAGTTGTAATTACTGTAAACTAATCTAAACATAATCTGCATCTGTATAGAAAATACCCTGTTTATACTTACACTTTAAATTAGCTTGCGTACTTTTGATAGGTTTCGAGCCTGTAACTATTTATTATTTGGACATTATTTGTACCATAACCTCATAACCTCTAAATATTCAGTTCTTAAGTTGTGAAATGTAAACATGTATAATATATTTAGTAATTACATTCCAAAAATAAAATAGTAGAAAAATGTTTACATGTATAACATATCAAGATGCTGAAGCAAATTAAACCAATACTTTTAATTCAAATCGGATTCATTTTATTTAGAATGGCAGAAATGTGTTAATGTTTTTAATAACCTTAATTTCTACAAAGTTAAACTGCAAAATATATTCATAGATAAGAAAAATTGTCAAAATCTGTGAAAGTGAAGCATAAACTTAATTACAAAAATATTGTTAGCGATAGAAAGTTATACAGGAAACTAAAAACGTTCTCCCAATGTATACAAGACGAATAACAGTTACAATAAATTTTACATAAAGCTTATAAAATATGTAAATTCCTAACGACACGACGCTTTCTATTTCTTCCGCAAAACGGAAAAATAAAAAAATATATACATTAAGCTTATTATCCTAAGTGGTGTCTATGAGAATATAGAGATAATATTACGTTCTCACATAAAGATTTAAAGTCTAAATAACAGGTGTAAGACAAATTGTCACTATATTTAATGATTTAAATGGTAGATTACGGAATTACCGTATTTCTTTATTGTAAGGAACACACAAGATTGTAGTTACTAAATGATACTGCAAACTTTTGTTTTTTTCTTGTAACTTTTGTTTGTAATTTTTTTTTAATGGTCTTACTATATAATTTTTTTTGAAAAAAAAATTTTTTTTTGTTAGATTAAATATAGAAGAAGCAACTCTTTCGTAAATATTGAGTGCCCTATCATTGAACAATACTCATATTACCTCTATGTAGTAAACGCTAACCGCATTTAGAGTTAGTGCTTCAGAGTGGGCGTTATACTTGAACAATGACATTGTTTTAACCATCTACTTGTGTAACGCTTTCATTGTTTTCAAAGCATCCTCAGTTTATGCATTCCCAAGCATTCGCGCTTGCACGGTGACATATTTAGTTTAGTGTCACTACCACTTGTTAGTATTATAATTGCAAAATTTTGGTGCATTCGATCTCGACAACAGTCGTCAGAACCTAAGAATAGCATTGATAGATTAAGATATCAAACCAAGAGATAATGTACACTGGAGATCCGTAATACACAGAGGCGATTTTGTATTACGAAATTTTCAAAATATAACAAGCTACTTGGGGTTAAACAGTTAGTTTACTTGTATTTATATCCCATTGCTATTGTGAATATCATCATCCCATTGCTATATCAATGAAACCTTTATATAAAAAAATAGTGTTGAGGTTCGTTAAGTTTCATGGCTTTACAAGACTATTTAGCAAGAGGAGAAGGGTAAAGGGGTTGTATGTTATTTCAGTATTGTTATATTTCGTATTAATTTATCAATATATGACTTTAACTGCCTCGAAAACAAAATCTAACGAATATTTAGTTCATAATAAGTATATAATAATTAATCAAAAACTATTAAAATACTTTTTAAGCTAGAAAATAGGTTAAAATATTTTTAGAAGTGGTATTTTATAATTCATGTGATGACTTAAAATTATTCAGGCTTCTTTTTTTATCACGATGTGAATTAAAGCTGTATTAAATCTTATATCATTGACTAGTATATCTATGAAATGTCTAAAATAACCATGTAACAAGAAAACACATCGGAGTTTATCTTTATTAAACGGCGTATCAAAAAATTGTCTACCAGTTTTTACTCGACTGCTGAAGAAGAATATATATTCATTTGTATAAATAATTTTAAATTTTAAGGGTGTTATAAAAACGTTCATAAGCTGTGGATATATTAGTTTATATACAAGTTACGAATAAATTTTAACACCAAGAGGAAGAATAAACCAGTAGAACTTGTTTCTTTTTATTTAGTAAACTACAACTTTTAGATTCATATTTGCAATTAGAAATAGCTCATAAAATAGTTGAACTAGATGGTAAAAGGAATAACATATTAAAATATTTTATCTGTTGGATACAGTGTTCCATCAAATAGCGTTATCGACAAAGGCTGAAGGAAACAACCCTTAAGTCCAATTCCACCAATTGCTAAAATAGCTTGTCTCGCTTAGCGTGTATCACTTTAACTAAAAAAAACAACTTTTGGTTTCACAGTTACGAACAAAAATATGAGACAGATAAATTAATGTTCAATGATGAATCGCAAAAAAGATGCCAAACACTGTTATCTGATTTGTACCGTTAAGTGTCGGACTACTATCTGCATTGGCCCATAGAATATTTTTACGCATTCTGTATTTTTCACTACTCAATTCTCAGTTATAAATGGCTTATAACGGACTTAGCGTGGAATGTTGCAAATCGATCATCACTTTCACCACTTGCACTTTATTGTGCTTATTGGTAGTTTCTAATAACTAAATTAAATCACTTCTGCATCAATGCATTCACGTTTATTTAATTTATTTATTTTTCATTCGGAATCAATACCGCTCACCTAATGATAAGTGATTCGTGGCCTACAGACGCCTGCAACAGCAGAATCATCGCAAGTACGTTGGCCCACCCTACCCTCAATCTTCCCCAGGAGATCTGGTCACAATAGTTACCAAAGGAACACAACACAGCTTGAAAGCAGTATTATTAAGCTGTGATCTTCTGTAACGTCGAGGCACTTCCCCAGTCAGGCCGTTTGCCTGAGATTTGAGCAGAATATTTCCTGCTGTGCCCTACCTCACTTAAAATTTTATAAATTCGTAGAAGTATTTTCACATTTACCGTGAATATTTTCCAATTTCATTACATCGATTTGATTTAATTTACGGGTCTTCTTAATTTTAAATATTAGAATTATAGTATTTTTTATCTTTTCAGCAACCAATTTTGTGTAAAAGAAACTATAATGCTTAATTATTTGCGCATTCGTAAAAGTTCTTTATACTTTTGTTCTTCTTTTGTTGTTACTTTTATTGTAAGCTTTACTTTATAAAATTATTTCATACTAAACTAGAGAATTAATACATAAACATCTAAAGACCATACTGAATTACGGGTAGACTATTTAGTCTCTAAAAACCAAAATACCAGACTAGAACTTTTTTTTTTTTTTTTTTTTTTTTTTTTATTACGATATGGGCTTACTCTTGACCTCAGTCTAGCTCTAGAGCACAGACGAGGTCGAAGATGGAGCGAGTTCGCCCAGAAGAAGCCTGTTCACTCGCGCTTTAAATATGTTCGGGTTATATGAACTCGGAAATACAGACGCCGGCAGGGAATTCCATTCCTTGGCTGTGCGCATTAAAAAAGATGATTCGAAGCGCTTTGTACGTATGAAAGGTATATTAATCAGGTAGGAATGAAAGCCTGCGGTACGTCTGAAAGTCCGATGGAAGAAAGGAGATGGGGGTATGAGCTCGTGCAGCTCCAGGGCACACTCTCCAAAGTACAACCTGTAAAAGACCGTTAGACTGGCAACCTTTCTTCGGTGAGCCAGAGTATGAAGAGATTTCACCAAACTGGCATTACCGATAAGCCGCTTGGCTCTGCGTTCCACTGAGTCCAGTGTGGCGAGTTGATATTTAGCTGAGCCATCCCACAAGTGACTACAATATTCCATGCACGATCGGATTTGAGCTTTGTATAGCGTAAGAAGCTGTTTAGGCGTGAAATATCGCTTAACCTTATTTAAGATGCCAAGCTTTCTGGCCGCAGTTTGCGCTTTGGACTCAATGTAATTGCCAAAGTTGAGGTTAGAATTCAACTCTATGCCAAGGAGGTCGAGGGTATCGGACACAGGGACAGGTGTACCACGGAAAGTAGGAGTCAAGTTGAAAGGACTCCGTTTGGTGGAGAATAAACAGGCCTGCGTTTTGGCGGCGTTGAACGTGACCAGGTTGCAATCACTCCATTGGGATACTTGCTCCAGTATTGAATTTGTTCGTTCCACCATGGCCTCTCTCTGAGAACGTATTACGTCCCTGCTGTCTTTTGCGCTGGACAAATATCTCTCAACAATCGTACTGTCATCTGCGTATCCAACAATGCCTGGTCGTAGCATGTCGTTAATATGGAGCAGGAAAAGAGTTGCAGAGAGAACAGAACCTTGAGGGACGCCGGCGTTTATATCCATCAGGTCAGAGGAGCAGCCGTCCACGACCACTCTGATCGACCGTTCACTCAAAAAGTCTGAAATCCAGCTACAAAAGTCAACAGGGATGCCGTAAGCAGGAAGTTTGCTAAGGAGACTTGCGTGCCAAACCCTGTCGAAGGCCTTCGAGATATCTAGTGATACAGCGAGTGCCTCACCATGTTTCTCAATGGCTTCGCCCCAGCAGTGTGTGACATACACCAGAAGATCTCCAGTAGACCGCCCCTGACGAAAGCCGTATTGGTGGTCACTGAGGAGTTCATTGTCCTCTAGGTAGTTCAGCAACTTGCTGTTAAGTACCTTTTCCATGACTTTGCAGAGCATGGAGGTGATGGCGATTGGTCGGTAGTTGCAGGGATTCACTCGGCTACCCTTTTTGGGCACTGGCTGCACATTAGCCAGCTTCCAAGATTTTGGCACCGTTCTAGTTTGAAGAGAGAGGCGGTACAGGCGCGTGAGAACAGGAGACAGCTCAGGTGCACAGGCCTTTAGGACGCGCGCAGGTATACCGTCAGGTCCACTAGTCTTATTCACGTCAAGGTTCAGCAAAACTCTACGGACCTCTTTATTGTGGATCGTGATCTCTTGCATAGAAGAGTCACATCGAGGCAAGGATGGTGGTTGTGTAGAGCTAGCGTCAAGACGCGAATTGCTCGCAAAGAGAGATGCAAACAAGTTTGCCTTTTCCACTGCCGAGTGAGCTAGCGAACCATCAGGCTTCTGCAGAGGAGGCAATGTATGGCGGCAGAAATTGGACTCTACTGCCTTCGACAGAGACCAGAATTGTTTACTACCAGGGGGGTAGGAGGCAAGTTTAGCGCCTATACGACGGATATGGTCGAATCGGGCCTTTTGTAATATCCGTTTGCAGGACTTGGTGGCTGAATTAAAAGCTTTCTTCCTCGTGCGAACCCCCCGCGCTCCAGCTTTGGCATCGCGGACCTGTACCCAAGCTTTGTAAGCAGACTCTTTAAGGGCTTCAGCATGGGCGCACTCAGCATTGTACCAAGGTCGGGATTTGTGGTCGAGCGATATGTCTCTTTACTTAACTTTATGATTGAGACGATTTAAATACAATTCCATAGCACGATTAAAAGTCACATTGTCTCGTGACATATATGGGGAGTGTTGAACGCGCCAGGCATTGTAACACCTACTGAACTAACAACAGGTGTTCCGTGGATTAGAGATTCGGTACCAATTGTTCGTCGTATATGGAATGGCATTGTCTTGCACTTTACTTCTTGCTTGTTTGAAAATTTCAATTTTCCTTCCGCTTTTTGCCATATTAAGTTTGAACTAATTATAAAAATAATTAAAATTATTACAGCAGCCAATTTATGTTTGATTATGTGTGATCATTATAATGTTATTTTAAAGTTTTTACGGTTATGATTGGCATATGTATGTTATATTGGCGTAATATTGTACATCATAAAAAAATTGCATTTTTTTTTCTTCAGTTATTGATCTTAATTTTTCGTTCCCTCTTTTATTTTGATTTCTAAACAGTACTTGCACAACCACAAATACTTAAAAGATTGTCAAATGTCTGTCGAGTAAAAATGAATGAACTTCTTTGACATTTCTCTACATTTTAAATTGGTGATGGATTATTTCGTCGATCTTAAATATTTCGTTTGTTTCGTTTTGAAGGTTGAATCTTTTAGGAATTATATATAACAGTTGATTGTAGAGACAAAAGAAAAATAATATAACGAATTTCATTTAACGGAGTTATGCTCTTTAAACCTTAAATTATTTTGTGGGAATCACAGCAAACTCAATTCTAGTTATTTAAATTATAAATCTAGAAAGTTTTGATGAAAATCTTTACATAGCTATAATATTTTTCTAGCAAAAAAAAATTATAATTATGTATATTTAGGTAATCAATTAAAGGTGTTGAATTAATAGAATAAAATTCTTACAATAATAATAATAACCCGTAATTACAATTTCTTATCTTAAATATAAATTGTTTTCATTTATAAATAATAAATTATCTAATACCATAATTATAAAACATCACGGCAGTGTGAGTCACTGGCTCAAGAAACGTGCAACAATTTTATCTGTTTTATGTCATGAATGCTTTTCAACTTAGTTATTCCGTAAAAACATTTATTATTTATGGCCGACTTACCTGTCTATGGTATGGATGGAATATGTTTATAACATCGCCTAAATAAAAAAAGTGTCAGCATAACAATAGCGATAATCTGGTATAAGAATAATTGTGTTTGCAGGCAAACGAAAAAAACCGACTTCAATTATATCGACAAGTAATACAACGTAGGTAGACGAAAAAATAGTCAAGTAAATACGCATTATCAAAGATTACTCCAAAAGTTGTAATCAGATCTCGATCAAATTGAAATGTGACCACATGATAAAAATCGGCTTTCGATTAAATTAAAAATCATCAAAATCGGTACACCCAGTAAAAATTTGTGCGAATTTTCGAGTTTCCCTCGATTTCTCTGAGATCCCATCATCAGATTCTGTTTCCTTATCATGGTACCACACCAGGGATATCTAATTTCCAACAAAAAAAGAATTATCAAAATCGGTTCATAAACGACGAAGTTATCCCCGAACATACATTAAATATATATATATAAATTATTTTATTCAAGTAGGCCTCAAATGCATTTTTAAATCTTCGTATTTGTTTTATTTATTTAATTAAAGTTAAAAGTTAAACTACGAACGATTCGAAACGTAGATTCTGTAGAAAAGAATCAGCAAGCGTTTCTTGCGCAGCGGAATTTCTACGAGTTCCGCATTTAATTTAAAAAAAACTACATTTATTATAGTATGAACTCTATTTAATATTTTGAGACACAAATGTGGCAGATGAACTGTGACGGCAAAGATCGGTTCTATGAGAATCTTTTGTTAATATGATAACGACTGATGTGCTAGCGATTGTGGATTCGATCCCACGTGACAAATATTTTGTAAGGCAATACGTGATGATGTCGTGAGATGTTTGTCGTGTTCCGCACGTTTCTGCTGCTTGCCTCCAGATTCTCCTCCCTCTGATAGCTATTAAATGATGTTTTTTTATTTATTCTCAACTTAAAGAATTTGTTGTTTTAAATAGATATTTTCGAGCTTCCGTCAGCGAAACTGCGGCAGTAAACTAGGCTTTCATTCAATACACGTAATAAGTGAATTACATTTAAAACATACAATATAAAAATGCTCATAAGTAATACTTAAATAATGAGAATAATACTTGAGTAATAATTGAATGTAGTAAATTATTCTTACGCAAGACGCCTGGTTTTTTTTTTATACAAAATTATAAACGTTTTTTAATTGATTAGTCATTGCATTAATCATTAACTAGTTTTTATTACAAGTAACAGTCCACTATTAAAAATTAAAACTATTTAATAACATCCTAATATCATTAGCATAACACTTGCTCTCGAACCGCATTCTGTTACGCATGTTAGGTGTACAAAAGCGGTTATAATTGAAGAAGATATAATAAAAAAACTGATAACATTGATATGTTTAATATTAATTATAATTTATATTATAATTATTATTTGTATTAAATACTGCAAAATAAAAGACAATCAACGTTTTCTTAATTTTTTATGTACATTGATTGATCTATTTATTTTTTAAAACAAGCTTTGATTTTAAGCTCACGAATATTGTATAGATTAATAAATCGTAAGTTTAAAGAACAGGCTTTGTTTTGAAGCATACAAAGTCGAGAAAATCCTTATGATTTTATTGTTCATGGGTTTTTTTTCATGTCTGGTTTCTGAACTTTTGTTTTTTGACATATTACGACTACAATTTAATTCTTAGTGGTGATGATATTATTGCCTTTAATTTCTTCAAAAACTTTAATGCACTGTCTTCCGGAATCATAACTTTCCAAACTGGCCTTGTTACCTGAAATAGACAGACTTAAACAAACAAATAAATCTTCAACTAAATTATATTAGTAATAATCTAATCATTAAAGTATGTTATGCTACAGTATAGACGCCACTACATATATGTTCATAAAAGTGACACAATTGCCTTCGTGGAAGTTCATTACATCATATTAATTACAATGTGTTGTTTTTTATAAATGTAACGTAAGAATGCGTTATATGTTAAGTATTTGTTTTAAAAACAAATGTTGTTGTTGAATGTTCAACATTTACAGGTGATCGAAAATGTCGATTTGTTATTTATTGGCGCTGATGCGATTCAAATTTCAAATTCAAATTTCGACCCTGTTATCACTAGAGATCCTATCAACAGGTCTGTAAAGCTGACTAACTTTCTAACTTGTCAAGTTAGTATATCGATATTGTCAATCCGTGTTGCCGATAAAAACGCACCTACCGCAGGGACTTCAAGCGTCCTTTATTTCTTAGGGTTGTCAAAAACAGCGTTGCAACCTTGTATTTTGATTATTATATACAAAGAATATTAATAAAGAGAGCGGATTTTTTTCTGTATTTGTTTGTATATGTTGTTCATTTTTAATTGGTCATCTCGTTTTAAATAAATTCAACTAAACAAACAGCACGCGCACAACTCTGAGGCAGTTTTGACCTTGTACTTTATGGTATATTTTCGCGAATATTTTGTGTAGCGTATTTATCTATACTAATATTATAAAGAGGTTAAACTTTAACTTTGTTTGTTTGTTGTGTGTGTAGGGTAATCTTCGCAAATACTGATCTGATCATGAAAATTCTTTCACTAACAAAAAGATACACTATTCAGAAGTGATATAAGCCATATTTTTATATTATTTGCACGATTAGTTGAAGAAATGCGAGCGAGGTGAAAACTTTACTATATATTTGCATCACCAAAAAAATAATTAACGCCCAACGAAGTGGGTAAGGGTCGGCTAGTCTCTAATAAAGTGATTACTGAAGACTATGGAATCTGTGCAAATACTGTCTAAACTAGGAAGTATTATATCTATCTCTTTGACGTAATGGCTACTAGACTGGTACTGGTTACTAGACCGACGTTTTGGCATCTCTAATAAAAATCTAATTTGTAGACAACTATTTTCAGTTTTGATACAGATGTTGTTGATAATATCAGCAGCCCTGCGTACGACCCTGTTGACATTCAAGAACAGTTGACACTCAGGAAGTTATAGATAGTTTGACGTCACTAATAAATAATAATTAACTCTGCTTTTCGACACATATTATTTATATAGTATAACTATATGTAGTTTATAGTTATAATATACGTTTCCTGGGAGTCAAAATCAATATTTGTAATATCCAAGAGTATGACGTTTTATTAAATAGGTAAAGTACGACTTCTCGTGCGATTCAAAGTGCAAAGATGTGAGAAACAATTACTTTAATGCAATTTTTCAATGCCGTTCCATTGTTATGCGATGAGTTGTTTTTTCGTGACGCCATTACAAACAAGCCAATGTTACCACGGTTAATTTAATATAAAAATTGTCAGTCAATGTACAGAGTTGTATAAGTTGTCTTTTTTCATGTTTGTAGCAGTTTTTTTCAGCTGTAATGCCATATGTTGTTACAGAATGAAATAAATTTTCTGTACAATTTTATACACATGAAACGGTGGAGGAAAATGCGTTTTACGCGTTGACGATAAACGACAGTAACAATTGATTTGATGATTACTAATTGACTAGCAGAGGCGCTGTTGGTAGTGACCCTGGTTTCCGCTCTAGTGGGTTTCATTACAACCTAGTGTTTGGGTGTAATATTTATATATGTGTAAAGTATGTATTTTTCTTCTCTTATATGAAAAAAGGGGCATATGATAAGTTTTGGGATGTTATCATCGCATTATATATACGTAGGTACATGTATAAAATGAACTTGTGTCAGTTGGCTGTTCCCTAAAACACAGGCATTAATTCACCTTTTTTTTGGTGGGTAAAATCCATCATGGATACCCTCCGGCGCGGGGGCGCCAGAGGGTTATTTCAGACTCTTACTGACTAAAAAACCACCAGGTGTGAGCAGTCATCCGCCTGGGTGGGGCGAGATGGGGTCGCGCTAGCATTCGCCACCTCGCCCCAGCGGTAGGCCCGGATGAAACCTCCGGGCCCCGGCACAATAGTGGGGCTGGCCTCGCTCACAACAAGGCCACCCACACCCACATGTGGGGTCGTGTCGTCCGGCCGGCCGAAGTCTTCCGATTATCGGCGACCCCACTAGGCATTAATTCACCTACCTTAGGAACAGATTGAATACTGATAATAATTTAAACTATTACTTTTAGTAACTGAGTACTGATGCGTCGTACTTAAGGCGAGAATCAGTTAAAGATAATTACAAATTTTCGCAAAAAAATGAGCGAAATCTATTAGAATAATAAAATTTAATATTAAAATGTAAATTATATACTACTTCTTATATATAAAATTCTCGTGTCACAATGTTAGTTACCATACTCCTCCGAAACGGCTCGACCGATTTTTATTAAATTTTGTGTGCATATCGGGTAGATCTGAAAATCTTAATTTACATATTTCAAAACAACGTTAATATTATAATCATTTGGTTAATGATGTATTCTTGCCTCGTTAATATTTCGACCTTTTCTTACTATTAATACCTATATACAGTACCTACAAAATAGCTAAATTATTAAGTTGTTAAATTTTTATACTAGGTACCTAATTAGGTTCATATTTTACATGTAAAATATTACGCTATTACATATTTAGGTCATATTACAAGGCTGAGTCACTTACTGTCACTCATACTTGTGTGTATTCATTTGAACGTGATTTGGTTACAAAATAGTTTAACTAATTACAACTTAGTACCTACATTACTATCTTGTTATGTGACTTATGTGTATTTAGTATGTTAAATTACGTTGTTTAGACATTTTTTTTACTAACGGAATTTTTTAATTAAAAAAAATATTACATACACATTGCTTTTAAACTTTCGTATCATATATAACCTACTATCATATATACTAGCAGACCCCGCAAACGTTGTTTTGCCGTATATGTTATTAACCCTCTTAATCTTCCTCCCTAAAAACGGCCCAGCCATTTTAGAAGAGTATGGTAACTAACACTGTGACACAAGAATTTTATATGTAAGATTTTTTGCTTTCATTTAATATTAAGAAAAGATTCCATTTTTAATAGCGCTTTTGCTCTTTTCTTGAAAATTAAATTGAAATAATTATGAAAAAGATATGTATTTTATAAGATGACTAATGTGCCAGAAAAAATGTAAATTATTATTATAGCACGTGTTTACTATAAATAAGAAGATATCAATATATTTAATCTGAATAAAACGGTTTACTATGAATACAAATGAAGAGTACTTTCAAGAACAGAGTTTGTAATTAATTTATTTTTAGTAGTACGTAAGTTATATTTAAATATATTAGAATTGATATATTCTTTCGCCAAAGTAGCAATGACAAAAATGCCTTTTAAAATTTAAATGTTAATAAGTTAGAGATTTCACGATTTGTAGCTTGTAACATTTATGTAAAATAAAATTATTATTATAATCATAACAGCCCACCGCTGGGCATAGTCCTCTTTCTCCATATACGAGAAGGATTTGAGTTTAATCCACTACGTTGTTACAATGCGGGTCGGCGGATAAGTTAGAGACTTAGCCAATGCTAATTATTTCTCCACATACTTTTTTCATTGACGCAAATTTCGACGCTTGCACTTATAATTTATATAAAAGTAGAAAAAACCACTTGTTTCCACGACAAAATCGAAAACTGTCTGCCAACCACATCTAATGTATCGAAATACAATTGTAATAATTTCGTATGCATGAGCTTCACTCGTCAGGATACGCGGTCGTATAAATAATTTGTGGAGTTGTGAGTAAGAAGGGAAGTTTCTACGAATGACTCAGATTTTTCAGGGTCTGTCATTCAATTTTCCTGTCTCAGTAGCGCAAATCTATTCATAATTATCTTATAGTATTAAACGAGCAATTCTTATAGGTATATATAATCTGAATCTCGGAAACGGCTCTCACGATTTTCATGAAATTTAGTATGCAGGGAATTTCGGGTGAGGTAAATAAATCTAGCTAGGATTTATTTTTAGGAAATGTCGTTTTATCCCAGTTTTCAAACAATGAAAAAATACGAAGGTAAATTTCACAACTATCAGTAAATTTGTAATAGCTCAGATGGGAAATCGACCGGTCGCGATCGAAAAGACCACGGTTCAAATCCTCAGATTTCCAGATCGATTATTATTTTTTTCTTTCTTTTTCTAATTGCACTCGTTATTTTTTATTAAATGATGTATGTTAAATTGAAAAATATTATTCATATTTTATAAATAATGATTTCCAAGAAACACGATTTACTAAAAATACCGAGCTAAGCTCGGTCACCCAGGTACTTTGTATTAAATCTATCAGTTAGTTGTCATTTTTTGCATTTAACGAATGACCCGTATATATGTAAAAATATTAATGCAGAAATTAGAACATATTACGATTTTCTTCCTCGCGCTTTTCGCGTACCGATGATAGAAGAATAAACAAGTCGAAGGATGTTACATTGCTTGAGAGTATCGTGTAACAAAAATCTAAGCATTTGCTCAAATTATTCTCACACTAATAAACAAATACGTGTATGTTTCTAAATATCAGACGCATACTGATCACAAGCAAGTGTTGGAAATTGTTACACTTCCACTCGCAGTTGTGATCTCTGTTCAAGATAAGTACGAGTATGTGTATAAACCATACGGATGATTGTGGTAATATAACTGTTTTTGTTTGTTTTGTTTCCGAACCACCGGTTGAAGTCGTAACAAGTATTTTTTTATTGTGAAACGATTAATTGTGTTGGGTTCTCTGAAAGAAACAGCTGAATAGGTAAAAGTCCGGCCATCTTTTAGCTTTGTTTCTAAAAAATATATAATAAAAATATAAGATGTAGTACCAAATCTTAATGGTGCAAAGAAGGCTATCTTTGAAGCATGAACAGTTTTTACCTATAATACGTAACTAAATAAAGAAACCTCCAACCGCTCGCCCTATTGGTACTTATTGATGTGTTAAATATTATTTTTACCTTTTGATAGTAACATTTAGTTATTGTTCTTTAAATCTTTTGTTACAGCGGCGGTGTATATAGCAGGAGTCGTCGCGTCTGTCGGCGTGTCTGTCTTGGGAATATTCTGCATTCTATCAGTACTGCAATTGGCCATGATATCGTCGAAAGAGAAAGTTGGATTCAAATACACCCATCTTGTGATGACGAAGCTGGCTATGTCGCTTCTAGCAAGTGAGGAACATTATTTTTTACTATTAGTTTGGAGTGAAATAACTGTCTTCGGTGTAATTTCTAGTAATATAATAATTTGATTCTTTCATCATATCCATCCTACCTCGCTTGTGAAAGGGAAGTACTTTTTAATTTTATCTTTTCGATTACTATTATTGGATTGTATCTGTTGGGCTGGCGGTTGCGGGTTCGATCCCCGCACATGACAAACATTTGTATTGGCCATACAGGTTTGTGCAGTCCTAGTGGGTCTCCCCACCGTGCCTCGGAGAGCACGTTAAGCCGTCGGTCCCGGTTGTTATCATGTACACCTGATAGCGATCGTTACTCATAGTAGGGAATATATCCGCCAACCCGCATTGGAGCAGCGTGGTGGATTAAGCTCTGATCCTTCTCCTACGTGGGGAAAGAGGCCTATGCCCAGTAGTGGGATATTACAGGCTGAGGCGTTTTCGATTACTGGTCGGGGTAAAAATTAAACTAAGTTTTATTGTTCGCGTTGGTGCAACGGTCACAGCACTGGCTGTTGCGCTGGCGGTTGCTTATTCGATCCCCGCACATGACAAACATTTTTATTTGCCATACAGATGTTTGATGTGGTCTAGGTGTTTATGCAGTCCTTGGAGGTCTCCCTATCGTGCCTCGAAGAGCACGTTAAGCCGTCGGTCCCGGTTGTTATCATGTACACCAAATGTTTTCTATTATTTTCACCGTTTTGTTGTAATTACCAAATGTTTTCCTTTACTTATTAAACCAATCACTTTCTCGTTTCTAATAAAAACTAGAATATGAAATTATCTTTGAGGCGGGCGGTTTCCATCATTTTGCTGAATCATTATTTATTAATACATAATATTAATCGGGTCTTGTGGCGTTCCCTGGAGGAGGTTTACGTCCAGCACTGGACTGTAATAGGCTAATGATGAATGCAAAAAATCAAACATCTGTTATAAATGCTAGATAGGTTTACAACTGAAATGACACTTGTATTCTGTTTAGTTAAATATAATTAACATTAAAAAAAATTGTACTTTTTCAGCATTACTGTCCATAGCCGCAGCCGGCTTATTCGCTGTGCAGGGCGATGACAGGGGATTTTATCTCGTTAGAGGCGAAGCTTTCTACGTACAGGTACAAAATAACATACTTAAACATTTTCCGTTACATAATCTACACTTCTGACAAGGCCTGGTTCATTCTTTCCCAAAGAATCTGATTTGTGGTTCAAAAGGGAAATGTTACTGGCATTCTATTGATTTATTGCTATAAGTTTTATATTTGTATATCTAGTTATTTGCAAAAAAAGTTAACTCTTAACTATTAAACTAAAATAGTCATAAAATATTTTTTAACTAAAATATTATATAATTATTTCTTAACAATGTTTTCTACACCGTATTAAAATTATATATACATATAATAAAATTGCTAATTAAAACATATCACTGATTTACAGATAGTATGCATAGTGATAAACTCAGCGTTGTTCATAATGTCGCTGTACGATACATTATTCTCAAGAAGAGTTGGGGGCGACCCGACAAATCCATTGGCAGAAAACGAACGTAGTACTACGATAAATAACCCAGGTTTTAAAGAAGGAAGAGGTAAATACGACGGTACAAAATAAACGCCACAGCGATTATTTTTTTATTTAAAAATAAATGATCTTATATAGTACTAATTGAGTGAAATACTGCGTCCCGAAGTTCTCTTACACAACATTAATATACAAATCACGACAAGATATCGCACCTTTAATAAAACAAAGATGTAACTCAAAATTTGTGGATTTGGAGATTTTACAATAAAACCCGTCTTCGTCGCGTAAAGAATAGTTAGACTTCGACTCCGGCGTTTTAACTATAAGATACAGAGAGATACGCGACTGTTGCTCTCTTTCCTATCAACTGGAAGTGACAAGTCAGTTCTTATAAAGTGGCGTGATTCAGAGATGCACCGGTAGTGAGCGGAGATTGAAGTGCTGCCGTTTTGAGTAACATCAAATAATTCGATATTAGATTAAAAGGGATTTAAAATAAAAAGATGATTTTTGTTATACTTCATTCTCTCAGAAAACGCATTTGATAATGATGTGTAACATTTGGATTTACTTCGGTTTTGTTTTAAAAATTGACAAATTTTACAAAGTTAACGCCTAACACTTCAGTTTTATATTGAAATATATGCCTTAGTTGTTGGAGTAATTGGTTAGGTATCACTTTATTGTAATAAATAAGGCTATTTATAAAAGTCACTTTTGTTTACTTCTTTTTATTATTTAGAATGACGAAAGATAAGTAAAAACTTTCAACATTAATTCCCATTTCGTGTAAAAGTTAAGAATAACTTGTAACTGTTGTGCTTATTTGTATAGGTTTTACTACCAACTACACACTACAACCTATACAGTCCACTGCTGGACATAGGCCTCCACAAGCTTTCGCCAAAAATAGCGTGAACTTATGTGTTTTGCCCATAGTCACCACGCTGGGCAGGCGGTTGGTGACCGCAGGGCTGGCTTTGTCGCTCCGATGACGCTGCTGCCCGTCTTCGGCCTGTGTATTTCAAAGCCAGCAATTGGATGGTTATCCCGCCACCGGTCGGCTTTTTAAGTAATATAATAATAGTGTAATAAGTTATAAATTTTTTTTCATCTGATTACTGTAATAAATGTGAAAGTTTATGAGGATGACGTATGGATGGATGATTGTTACTCTTTTATGGCAAAACGACTGAATAGATCATTGTCATTCAACAATGCTGCTATTTTGACGTTAAATAATTATGATTATTATTCATCCTTAAAATATACTACAGTGTTATGAATTATTGGTATTTTAGACTAAAGAAGTTATGCAGGTTGAAGAGGAAAATCAACAAAATACATATATCTCCAGAGCCCAAAAATGTAACTGCAGAGCTGACGAAAATGATGACACCGACTCAATATTTTACTGTCACTTATGAGTTGACGAGAAAAATGACACCTAAATAATACTAGCCATTTACAGTCCTCTAGTTCGTCTTCAAGATCATCTTCATCTAGTTCCGATTCATCTAGCTCATCATCGTCAAGCTCTTCTAGCTCATCTTCATCCAGTTTTTCAAGCTCCAATAGTTCAATGCCTACCCAAAACCCTGCCCCACAAAACGTTACAACGGATTGTGAAGAAAAGACGTCTTACACCAATTCAACACAAAATATGAGCAAATTCAGCTGAGAGAGCGACGAAATTACAATAGTGTGGCCAGTTACAATATTTCTCCAGTATAATACACAGATCTAAGTGACGTCGACCTGAGTGACGACGATGCACTGTAGATTTTAATACGTTCTTTAATAAACCTGTTAACAGAAGAAATTTTATGTTTGAAAATCAAAGTTCTTCTGACTCTGACTGCAATAATAAACCAAATATTTGTCAGTCAGTTCAGCCTATTGCAATGCACTGCTGGACATAGGCCTCCCCAAGTTCGCGCTAGACATCCCGGTTTTCCGCAATCCTCATCCAGCTTACACCGGCAATCTTAGGTAGATTGTCGGTCCAACGGGCCAGAGGACGTCACACACTGTGTTTGCCAAGACGCGATCTCTACTCCAGGACGCGTCTGATCCAACAGCCACCGGTCCTGTGCTACAGATGACCAGCCCACTGCCACTTCAACTTGCTAATTCTGTGGGCTATATCGGTTACTTTCGTTCTCTCGCGGTAGTCTCGTTTCTAATCCTATCTTTGAGGGAAACCCCAAGCATGGCCAGTTCCATTGCACGTTGAGGGACTTTATATTTGTGGACCAGTCCCTTCGTCAGTGTCCATGTCTCGGCTCGGTATGTTAACACAGGCAGGACGTATTGCTCGAAGACTTTTGTCTTCAAGCATTGCGGAATCTTCGAAGTAAAGACTCGACGAAGCCTGCCAAATGCCGCCCAGCCCCACCGAATCCTCCTATCGGCCTCCTTCTCAAAGTTGTTGCGGCCTAGTTGGATAGTATGGCCTAAGTAAATATAATCCTGAACAACTTAGAGAAGGGTACCATCGACCGATACCTGTCTCGGTATGACTTGGTTGTTAGACATAACTTTCGTTTTGTTCAAGTTCATACAGAGAACGACACGTCGGGAGGACTCGTTTAGACCGGCTAGCATTTGGCCTAACTCATCTAACGTGTCCGCAAAGATGACGATATCGTCGGCGAAACGAAGGTGAGAGATGTATTCACCGTTGACATTGATGCCTTGTTCAAGATCTTAAAGATATCCTCCAGCGCAGTGGTAAACAGTTTCGGTGATATTACATCTTGCTGTCTTACCCCACGCCGCAGGGAAATAGGTATTGTTCTCTGGTCCTGAACATGAACGGTCATCGTCGTTGCGTCGTACATACATCTCAGTACCACGATATATCGCCAGTCGATATGACATCTCTGCAGAGAGTTCAGGACAGCCCAGGTCTCGACACAGGCTTTCTCGCAGTCCACAAATTCCATACACAGCAGCTGATTATATGTCTCTGTCTTTTGAATAATCTGTTGAACAGTATGGATGTGGTCTACGGTGTTGTAGCCATTTCGAAACCCAACCTGCTCTGGTGGTTGGAATTCGTCGAGTCTTATGGCGAGACGATTCAAATGTGCAGAAAATATTGATTCCGACGGTATTTAACTTAGGGTTTCACCAACCAAAAACAGGTCAGTGTGATCTATGTGTATCATATGATAATTCAAACAATGAGCAAAAACAAGATGATAGACATTATAAGAAAGAAGAGACTGCTGATTTTTATACTATTTACTAGCTGACCCCGCAAACTTTGTTTTGCCATATATGTTATTAAACCCCTTAATCCCCCCCCCCCTTTTAACTTAGGGGTATGAAAAATAGATGTTGTTCGATTCTCAGACCTACCCGATATGCACACAAAATTTCGTGTGAATCGGTCTAGCCGTTTCGGAGGAGTTTAACTACAAACACCGCGACACGAGAATTTTATATATTAGATCATTTGTGGTTAGTAATTATTTGTGATTTTAGAAGATATTTACTAGAGACTAATTGTACCTAATTCTTATAATAGTGTATAGTTTTTGTTTTGTTTAAAAAACAATATTTGTAGCCATAAAGAGATTATATAAATATGAGATGATTAATAAAAATTTGTTTAATTTAAAAAAAAAGGTGATAAATTTCAGTTTTCGTTTTATAAAAAAATGATGCATTAATACATACAACGCCATAATTACAATTAAATAATCATAAAACGAAACATTGTGATTTATTTTTAAAACTTTTTGTTATGTTTTAATACCAAAGAGAATTTTTTTGAAATACTACCTAAAATATTAAGTAATTTTTGGCATAAAGAGATTTAAGTCGGAACTTTTTTTTCATCTCCATTTTACAGCTATTATAGACTGTAACACAGTTGTTTTTCTATTATTCTATTAATCTCTGTACTTTAAACTACTGATATCAATAGTAAAAGTCATTAAGAGCATTACAAATAATTGGTAATTTTTAATCAAACACAATGCGGAAAAAGTGCTAAACTTCAAACGCCAATTCCCACAATTTGCGATTTTTGAGTTACATCTTTGTTTTATTAAGGGTGCGATATATAATATATATATCGCACCTTTAATAAAACAAAGATGTAACTCAAAATTTGTGGATTTGGAGATTTTACAAGAAAACCCGTCTTCGTCGCGTAAAGAATAGGTAGACTTCGACTCCGGCGTTTTAACTATAAGATACAGAGAGATACGCGACTGTTGCTCTCTTTTCTATGAACTGGAACTGACAAGTCAGTTCTTATAAAGTGGCGTGATTCAGAGATGCACCGGCAGTGAACGGAGATTAAAGTGCTGCCGTTTTGAGTAACATCAAATAATTCGATATTAGATTAAAAGGGATTTAAAATAAAAAGATGATTTTTGTTATACTTCATTCTCTCAGAAAACGCATTTGATAATGATGTGTAACATTTGGATTTACTTCGGTTTTGTTTTAAAAATTGACAAATTTTACAAAGTTAACGCCTAACACTTCAGTTTTATATTGAAATATAAGCCTTAGTTGTTGGAGTAATTGGTTAAGTATCACTTTATTGTAATAAATAAGGCTATTTATAAAAGTCACTTTTGTTTACTTCTTTTTATTATTTAGAATGACGAAAGATAAGTAAAAACTTTCAACATTAATTCCCTTTTCGTGTAAAAGTTAAGAATAACTTGTAACTGTTGTGCTTATTTGTATAGGTTTTGAAAACGGAGTCGTCTTAGAGCTCACAATTTTTGTTAAGTTTCAGCGTATCGAGCGTAAAAGTTATAAGATAAACATAATAGTGTATCATTCATTACAACCTATACAGTCCACTGCTGGACATAGGCCTCCATAAGCTTTCGCCAAAAATAGCGTGAACTTATGTGTTTTGCCCATAGTCACCACGCTGGGCAGGCGGGTTGGTGACCGCAGGGCTGGCTTTGTCACTCCGAAGACGCTGCTGCCCGTCTTCGGCCTGTGTATTTCAAAGCCAGCAGTTGGATGGTTATCCCGCCACCGGTCGGCTTTTTAAGTAATATAATAATAGTGTAATAAGTTATAATTTTTTTTCATCTGATTACTGTAATTAATGTGAAAGTTTATGAGGATGACGTATGGATGGATGATTGTTACTCTTTTATGGCAAAACGACTGAATAGATCATTGTCATTCAACAATGCTGCTATTTTGACGTTAAATAATTATGATTATTATTCATCCTTAAAATATACTACAGTGTTATGAATTATTGTTATTTTAGACTAAAGAAGTTATGCAGGTTGAAGAGGAAAATCAACAAAATACATATATCTCCAGAGGCCAAAAATGTAACTGCAGAGCAAACTGCAATATTTTACTGTCACTTATGAGTTGACGAGAAAAATGACACCTAAATAATACTAGCCATTTACAGTCCTCTAGTTCGTCTTCAAGATCATCTTAATCTAGTTCCGATTCATCTAGCTCATCATCGTCAAGCTCTTCTAGCTCATCTTCATCCAGTTTTTCAAGCTCCAATAGTTCAATGCCTACCCAAAACCCTGCCCCACAAAACTTTACAACGGATTGTGAAGAAAAGACGTCTTACACCAATTCACCACAAAATACTGAGCAAAATATGAGCAAATTCAGCTGAGAGAGCGACGAAATTACAATAGTGTGGCCATTTACAATATTTCTCCAGTACAATACACAGATCTAAGTGACGTCGACCTGAGTGACGACGATGCACTGTAGATTTTAATACGTTGTTTAATAAGCCTGTCAACAGAAGAAATTTTATGTTTGAAAATCAAA
This sequence comes from Melitaea cinxia, assembly GCF_905220565.1. Classification (NCBI taxonomy): domain Eukaryota; kingdom Metazoa; phylum Arthropoda; class Insecta; order Lepidoptera; family Nymphalidae; genus Melitaea; species Melitaea cinxia. The sequence continues at coordinate 7,274,919 of NC_059412.1, forward strand.
GTTCTTCTGACTCTGACTGCAATAATAAACCAAATATTTGTCAGTCAGTTCAGCCTATTGCAATGCACTGCTGGACATAGGCCTCCCCAAGTTCGCGCTAGACATCCCGGTTTTCCGCAATCCTCATCCAGCTTACACCGGCAATCTTAGGTAGATCGTCGGTCCAACGGGCCAGAGGACGTCACACACTGTGTTTGCCAAGACGCGATCTCTTCTCCAGGACGCGTCTGCTCCAACAGCCACCGGTCCTGCGCCACAGATGACCAGCCCACTGCCACTTCAACTTGCTAATTCTGTGGGCTACATCGGTTACTTTCGTTCTCTCGCGGTAGTCTCGTTTCTAATCCTATCTTTGAGGGAAACCCCAAGCATGGCCAGTTCCATTGCACGTTGAGGGACTTTATGTTTGTGGACCAGTCCCTTCGTCAGTGTCCATGTCTCGGCTCGGTAATGTTAACACAGGCAGGACGTATTGCTCGAAGATTTTTGTCTTCAAGCATTGCGGAATCTTCGAAGTGAAGACTCGACGAAGCCTGCCAAATGCCGCCCAGCCCCACCGAATTCTCCTATCGGCCTCCTTCTCAAAGTTGTTGCGGCCTAGTTGGATAGTATGGCCTAAGTAAATATAATCCTGAACAACTTAGAGAAGGGTACCATCGACCGATACCTGTCTCGGTATGACTTGGTTGTTAGACATAACTTTCGTTTTGTCCAAGTTCATACAGAGAACGACACGTCGGGAGGACTCGTTTAGACCGGCTAGCATTTGGCCTAACTCATCTAACGTGTCCGCAAAGATGACGATATCGTCGGCGAAATGAAGGTGAGATGTATTCACCGTTGACATTGATGCCTTGTTCAAGGTCTTAAAGATATCCTCCAGCGCAGTGGTAAACAGTTTCGGTGATATTACATCTTGCTGTCTTACCCCACGCCGCAGAGAAATAGGTCTTGTTCTCTGGTCCTGGACATGAACGGTCATCGTCGTTGCGTCGTACATACATCTCAGTACCAGGATATATCGCCAGTCGATATGACATCTCTGCAGAAAGTCCAGGACAGCCCAGGTCTCGACACAGTTGAAGGCTTTCTCGCAGTTCACAAATTCCATACACAGCGGCTGATTATATGTCTCTGTCTTTTGAATAATCTGTCGAACAGTATGGATGTGGTCTACGGTGTTGTAGTCATTTCGAAACCCAACCTGCTCTAGTGGCTGGAATTCGTCGAGTCTTATGGCGAGACGATTCAAATGTGCAGAAAATATTGATTGCGACGGTATTTAACTTAGGGTTTCACCAACCAAAAAAAGGTCAGGGTGATATATGTGTATCATATGATAATTCAAACAATGAGCAAAAACAAGATGATAGACAATATAAGAAAGAAGAGACTGCTGATTTTCTATACTATTTACTAGCTGACCCCGCAAACGTTGTTTTGCCATATATGATAACTTAGGGGTATGAAAAATAGATGTTGTTCGATTCTCAGACCTACCCGATATGCACACAAAATTTCGTGTGAATCTGTCTATCCGTTTCGGAGGAGTTTAACTACAAACACCGCGACACGAGAATTTTATATATTAGATTATTTGTGGTTAGTAATTATTTGTGATTTTAGGAGATATTTACTAGAGACTCATCATCATCATTACAGCCTATACAGTCTACTGCTGGACATAGGCCTCCACAAGTTTACGCCAAAAATAGCGTGAACTCATGTGTTTTGCCCATAGTCACCACGCTGGGCAGGCGGGTTGGTGACCGCAGTACTGGCTTTGTCGCACCGAAGACGCTGCTGCCCGTCTTCGGCCTGTGTATTTCAAAGTCAGCAGTTGGGTGGTTATCCCGCCACCGGTCGGCTTTTTAAGTTCTAAGGTGGTAGTGGAACTGTGTTATCCCTTAGTCGCCTCTTACGACACCCACGGGAAGAGAGGGGGTGGCTATATTCTTTGGTACCGTAGCCACACAGTACCCGTAGCCACACAGTACTAGAGACTAATTGTACCTAATTCTTATAATAGTGTATAGTTTTTGTTTTGTTTAAAAAACAATATTTGTAGCCATAAAGAGATATATAAATATCGAAAGATTAATAAAAATTTGTTTAATTTAAAAAAAAGGTGATAAATTTCAGTTTTCGTTTTATAAAAAAATGATGCATTAGTACATACAGCATCATAATTACAATTAAATAATCATAAAACGAAACATTGTGATTTATTTTTAAAACTTTTTGTTATGTTTTAATACCAAAGAGAATTTTTTTGAAATACTACCTAAAATATTAAGTAATTTTTGGCATAAAGAGATTTAAGTCGGAACTTTTTTTTCATCTCCATTTTACAGCTATTATAGATTTTAACACAGTTGTTTTTCTATTATTCTATTAATCTCTGTACTTTAAACTACTGATATCAATAATAAAAGTCATTAAAAGCATTACAAATAATTGGTAATTTTTAATCAAACACAATGCGGAAAAAGTGCTAAACTTCAAACGCCAATTCCCACAAATTGCGATTTTTGAGTTACATCTTTGTTTTATTAAGGGTGCGATATCTCCCTAATTTGTCGTATTAATGATATTATGTTATTTAACCCATACAAATACTTTTCCAATCGTCAAAATCACTAACCTTATGATATCTAATCTCTGTGTAAAGCCTTCATTAGAAACAAAAAAAAAACTATTAAATTGACTGACAAGCAGGCTTAGTCGGGTATGTCCAATCAATCTCCACCTATATATATTTTGCAATTCGGTACAAAATTATCTGATAAAAATTAATATTTAGAACATAAAAGCTACCTGAAAGCAGCCTGTAATATCCCACTACTGGGCTTATTATTTATACAATCATTTAATATCATAAAATAACGAAAAACTAATAAATTTCAGGTATATCAATGACAGATGCCTCCGGGAAACCCTACAGCACAAACGGTCATGGCAGTGTTGCCTCTATGAACACAACGGCGACTACCCTAACCGGCTTATCTGATGCTAGTACTATCACGAGATCGCCTCTAAGATCCTCATTAAAGAAACCAAGGCCAAGAGAAGGGGAACCGGGGGGAATGGGTATACAGAACCCCGGCTACTCGGGTCACTCACCACCATTAAATAGGAACGGTAGTCAGAAAAAGGTACGCATACAAACACACAGTACTGAAGTGTAATATAGTTATTGTAGCTTTAAGTACCATCCTACACTATACCGCTTGCTGTATGTCATATATATGCAAGATTGACGTATTGGTCTATAACTATCTGCCCGATTCATATTTTAAAGAAAACAATTCAATTTGATTATGACCAGTTCAATTTCGAACATATTCACAATTTAGGAAAATAAAAACGTTTTTTGAATATAAAAAGGGACTACAAGTATCCGTGATTGTCATTTGAATTTGCTGTAACAAAAATAAGCTTAAAAATATGATGTGTGTATATATATATACATATACAGACATTTTTTCTTATAGTATGTAAGTTATATTAGCCCAATTCACTGATGACGAGTGTTAATTAGTAAATAACCCTATCTTTACATGTTACATGTTATATATAAAAAACTAAATGAAGTTAAATAATCTTTAAAAAGTTTAAATGACAAAATTAATAAAGCAAATGACTAACCAACAATAACGATTTTAATATAGACTTTATACAAAAAAAAAATTACATAGACACTACATATTGTTACTACTTCTAAAAGCCGGTCACATAAAGACATAATTATATAAATTGCATTATTAGATATTTCCCTATTACACAATTAAACAACACATTTTCTTTCAAGAATATCAACTGTTATTAATTTAAACATAAATTTATTTAATTTAACTATAAGAAAACTTTACACGCTGTTTGAAACATATTTAAAAGAATTTTAAATGTTAAATAACTGCTCAAGCTTACCATTTATCAAACTGAGGAATATCACAATTTTTTTAATAAAAAAATATAAAACAAATAATTTCTCTCTTCTAACAATCTCATATTCGTGTGATTATAACGGCTAGTATTGGTAAAAAAAGTAAATTTATGTACTCACAGCGATATTATGACTTATGTTAATTTTTTTATTCTTATGATTTCGTGTCATTTTTCCTATTTTTCGTCGTCTTAAAATTTCAATTCAAATGTAACAAAATAAAATTAAAAAGCACAAAATATTCACACAATAAAAACTGAACAAAACTACAACATAAAAATTTATATCAATTAAAATTAAACATTAAGAAAAAACAATTTTTGACACACGTAGTCACGTCTCGAGACTTGTTTTTCATTTATTAACAAAAGTATAAAATAGTCATTAGTATTTAAATGTAAGTTCGTGAAAGATCCAATTTCTTTTAAATTATATTCGATGTAAGTATTAATTTAAGTATTAATTCCATTAAATTAAGTTCTAAGTAGTAGAATTTATTGTAAGTATAAGATGACACAGTTTTACGTAAATTATGTAATATTTTACGGCAGCTTATCACATCGGTATCGGTATCGGTATCATCAACATAAGAATCAACATACCTACCTACTTCAAAAAGGTTTAGAAATATTTAAATCTTTTTGTTCATTTCTCACACAAAATTAAGTTACATGTATTAAAAAAACTCAAAGATGAACGACAAACCGTGTAATTAAATGAAAAGTAATAATAAATAAATATAGCACCACCTTTTTATGTATATGTTGTTTTAAACGTAGGTCTAAATATATTTTGTTGTACACATGTACATAAATACAAGCACAAAGTGTTTATTATAAGAATAAAAAAAATATTTCTACACGTTTTCACGTTGATTGTTTATTTTTATTCATAATAAAATTTCGTAATATCATTTTAAGGTACCGTTTTAAAACCATGGATTATGTAAATATAAATGTGCCTATTAATTAAAGTGTGTTTCGAGCGTGTTTTATTGGTTTACTGCTGTCTTGATTAATTTTTTTTACGATATTGATATTGACTTTTGAGGAAATAAAACAATAAATGTAGTTTTTTCATATAATTATGCAAATGTTTTCAAGTCACTATGCTTGATGGAAATTATGAAATAATTTGACGTTAATTATACACACAAATGCAATATAAATAGGTTTAAAGTTTAGTTTATAACTAGATTATTGTAAATACATGTTCATATTATAAGAGAAACCCACCAAGCTCTTTCCAAGACCATCACATTAATTTAGTTATTAATTGATTATTTAAAGGGAACAATTTTTTTTTTATTGTAAAATATTTATTATTAATTGAAATTTGTGCCTCTAATAATATGTGCCTTGACTTTTGCCTCTCCCATCAATGTATTATTTTGAGAAAGTATTACGTTATGTTACTCTAAAATATGTATTGTATGTATTCAATTCAATATAAGTGTAAAATGTTTGTCAAAAGGTCTATAGACAAAAAATTAGATAAAGTATGAAATACTTCTACATCCTAAGTTATTTATCCGTCCAAGTTCTGGTCTTTATTTCGTTTATGTCCTTTTTATAATGCCGTAGTCATGTAAGTGAAAAATTATCAAAAACCAGAATTTTATCATTGTTATTTTGTATTGTTAGAAACTTTAACTTTTTGCAAAGCAATGTTTTTCGGATTAAGCCTTTGTTGATTTGAATTATGAAAAAAAATTATATTATTTTATTTATATACCAATATATATACCATTATGTTTTTTTTCGAGAATTTCTTATTATAAATTTAGTTTACTTTAAATTGTATATTACTAATCTCCGTCCGATGTTTGATTACTTAAATAATTGTTTTATTGACATTTTAAATTAGATTCTTATAAATAAACAACCTAAATACAATGTGACTTTTGTTTTTATTTCTATTACGCAAATCTTAAAATGACAAATTAAATTTCAAATTAAAACACAACTAAACGCGAAACATCACTTATTACATATTTTAATTAAATTTATTTAATCAATTTTAATTAGAATTTAATTTTGAAAACAGGCTAAATAGTCAGATGTGATACAAAACGTTAACAAAACAGCCAAAAACATACGGATGAGGATGTTGATAAATGTCTTGTGTATTGTCCGTGTTTGTTACGGCGTAAGTGAGTTCAGTTTCAACTGTACAGTAAAAGTTTCTGAGAAGGTGTAAGACCAACTGTGAAATATCGTGTTGTCTCGTTCTAACGAAGCAATTATTGAATGATGCTTCATAAAAAGTAAATAATAGGTATTTGGTCTTTTCGAATTTTGGCAACATTTTTCTGTAATTTCCATGAATGTCATGAATATTACGTCCATGGCAAGGTCCATGGTAATGTCTGACTTATGGTTGAACGTGCCCGGTGCCGCCAATGTTAAGTACGTGTTCTGTGGTAGATCACGGTAGATATGCTCTGAGTCGGTGTTCGCTAGTGGTATTTTTATAAATTTTATCGAAAAGTACCTACACATAAAAACAAGAGTGCTTTTGGTGTTAGGGCTTTGCTTAAAGACTATTATTATGCCTTCGTGTTGTATAAAACAGCGCAGTGCACGATAATCAACCGACATTGACTTTACATAGGTTAGTAACAATTTTTTTCAATTTTGTTGGTTAATATACAGTGTTTGGTTACAAAATAATATTTTCGAAGACAGTGAAAGATTATGCTACTGGTTTGCATTGGGTTTGAGGCTATAAAGTTATAATTTTATACATGGAGCCTGCTGTGCAATTCTCTAAGCGTAAATATCGTTACAGCCTAGATGACAGCCGCTGTTACAGTGACGAGGGCTATAAAGGGTATTCTTATTCTGACTTATTTGTTTACAAACATTGAATATTGATGTGTTACTATAAGCTAAAACCGATAATAATATTTTCATTTACATAGCAAAAATACATACTTTTTTACAACATACCTTTATTTTACAGACTTCTACAAATAAAATTATAGAAAAAAAATGTCAAAAATAATCATAGAGATGAATTAAGAGAAGGTGGAGTGTTTGGGTACTGTATATCACTGCAACAAATTAAAAGATGAACATACTAACATGCTCCAGCACAAATCCAATAACTTCGATAAATCACTTATTGCAAACCGGATTAGCAGAAATCACAGAAGATGACAGCGATCTGTATGATACATTGAATATTTAGATTGTATTGGCCAAACAGTCTTCGGTGCGTGGTGACTATGGGCAACACATGGGTTCACAACACACACACACGCACTCACACACACACACACACTCATACACACACAAAAAGTGTTCTAGAATATATGTCAGGTTTTGTAACCCGTAAATTATCACAGCAGATAAAAAGTGAGATGTGTCTGGCGCTTTTGATTGGTGAAGAAAATTCTAGGAGTCTTATAAGCAAGAAAACTGGCCTTAAACATGCGTTATCTGGAGTCGTCGATATTGTAAATAAGACAGAAAAATGTATCAAGCAAAATCTGAATAACCAAAAAAAAACTTAAAATTATTACTTGTAAATTTTCAGATTTTTAACGGATTTTACGAAACTGGCAATATTTTATATGTGCCAGAGCCAGACAACGCAGATCACAATACAAGCCACAGATTGCTACATATATAATCCGTAATTAGAAATTATATTGATATGATACAAAACAACATAAAATATCATATAGGAACTTTTATACTAAATTAATTCTGTTTAGAAATAGATAAAGAGAAAGAATACAATAAATGTTTTTCTTTTTCTATATCCGTATCTGTTTTAAAATTATTTATTATTTTCTCCTTTTTAATTTTGATTTTTATTATAGCGTTTTGTTTTAATTTTTAACCGACTGCAAAAAAGGAGGAGGTTACTCAATTATATTATATGTATATATAATATATATATATAATATATATATATATATATATATTATGTATGTTCGGAGATAACTCCGTCGTTTATGAACCGATCTTGATAATTCTTTTTTTTTTTTGTTGGAAAGGAGATATCTTAAGTGTGAATTTTTGAGGGAAACCCTCGAAAATCCGCATAACTTTTTACTGGGTGTACCGATTTTGATGATTTTTCGATTTAATCGAAAACAGATGTTAATCATGTTGTCACATTTAAATTTCATCGAGATCTGATTACAATTTTTAGGGTAATCTTTGATAATGCGTATTTACTCGACAATTTTTTCGTCTACCTACGTTGTATTACTTGTCGATATAATTGAAGTCGGTTTTTCTTCGTTTGCCTGCAAACACAATTATTGAAATTGTTATTTATATTTCTAAAAACCGTAGAACTAGACGTGTATTGTTGCGATTAAAGATACAAAAAGTCAACTTTTGACTTAGTTAGCTACCCTAAAATATTTTTTAAATTATTTTAATCTCAACAAATCAAGAACCCGTTCTTTTTTTAATTAATCGATGATAATAGATCGGATAAAGAAAAACTTAAATTGTACATCACTAAAAAGGCGGCCATTTAATGTTCTAAAAATAATAATTATATAAACGCTTCACACTCAACGGCCCCCAGTAGGATTTTCTCCTGTGTTGGGGGTCCGGAAACACACAATGCACAAGCACAACGTCCAGACCACGACAAACATCTATATGGCCGATACAAATGTCTGTCGTGAACGGATATTGAACCCGCGACTGCCGTCGTCGTCGTCGTCGTCGTCGCAAAATGTTGTGTTAAAAAATGTAGTATTACACGATTTTTGTATAGGTAGGTTATTATAATTATCATTGTTTTGGCTAAGCCAGTACAAAAAAAGTCAAAAGTCGCCATAGATTCAATGTGTTTTAAAAAGGTAGCTCAAGGTCAACGATAAAAAATTTGTTTTTTTTTTAGTTGGTTGTTTCTCGAAAACGGTAATCTTATTTAAAAAAATATAGCTATATATACGTTTCGTAAATAACTTCGGTACTTGTTGATGTTGATAAACACGGGCTGTTTTCCGCAACTCGACGCCTTAATGCGCCTATTTTGCGTGAATTCTTCGGTACTTTTTCAAATAGTTAAGTATCTGTTTTGCTTGGTGTTAAAAAAAATATATTTTTTGAGTAGTGTTACTAAGAAAAATACGTATAATACTTTTCAAATTGTTGTAAAATTTCCTTTATCCAAATGGTATATATACTCTTAAGGTAATACGTCACTTATTAAATTTACTTTTGAGTTGTTTGAGGCCAACATGTAGACCGTCATCTTTAGGGACTTTTGCTTAGTACCTTAGCTTCTGGCTTCTATATTGTAATGAAATGAGAATTTTTAGCTTGTCTTTCCATAAAATTATCAGTTACTGAAAAAATAAAAATAAAACAATTAGTGTTTCGGCTGACCTTTTATTTTAGGTCAAGTTCCAATAAAATTATTGCAATAACTATTTTGCATGCTTCGATGTTAGAATACTAAAAACCGATTGATAAGAATACATAAAAATTGTCTAATTATTATAAAAATCGATTATTTTTCACATCCCTATAATAACTTCGGACTAACAGAACATCTGTGATGTTGTTTTGTGGTTATAAGTATAACCGTATATAGGTGTATATTCTATGGTTATAACTCTCATTCTCTAGCGAAGGTAGTCGTGGGTCGTAACCATGGATCTCTATGCTCCATGGTCGTAACGTCTTTTATGTGTTATCGGTTATACGTAGTTTCGCGGATACGCGTAACTAGTTTCAAAACTGCTTATTTTTCGTAACTAGTTATTTCTGTATCAGTACGGGATGGCTACGTTATATTACTTTTGTTTGTATTATGGTTATGAAGTAGTTATATGTTATAACTTGTAACACATACGAATGCCGTTACGTACGTTAATATTGATGGATAGTATAATAAAATTAACTTCCCTTCATATTTTATCCAGGCTTACGACTGGCTGCAAAACATGTTATTTAAATTACTTTTTTGATTTTTGTATAGACAATAATCGATGCAGGCGTATTTAGAAGTTCATTTGATTTTATGTACAGTTTTTAATTATTTTTCGAAATACATACACACATATAATTAAAAATACAACAAAAAACCCATACTTTTTAGTACATACTTCAACACGAGACAATAACATTAATCGTTAATAATTAATCACTCGTCAACTGTCTTAATACTAAATAGTAAATTCGAAAATATTTAAAAAGAAACGACCGAAATTAAAATTTCTTTAAAAAAAACTGTGCGTATTAAAATAAACTTAAGCTCATAGTCAAATGCGTACAAAATCCCATGAGCATATTCTAAAACAAAGATGCATCTATAGTACTTATAGCCATCTCTTTTTATCCTACGCGTAAGCGTATCTGCGTATTGTAATGATTAATATTAGTAACCTGTTACGTTATTAGGTAAAACGCTTATGCGCCGGTCCTTGTGTCAAGTTTTTGATATAACTGCGTACGTAGAAAAACTGCGTACGTAAAATAATCGTTACATTCGTATCGGCGAAACTACGTACATGGTTATTAGCTTCGTAACTAGTTACTGAAACCGATTACGTTAAATAACGCCCAACGCTAAGCGAAGGTAATCCATAGACACCATTTAGATGATTTATAGACAAAAATATTTGTCAATTTTTTTGAGTAATTTGTAAGAGATTATGTGTTTAACTATTTTTTTATTGAATTTCTAATATTTAGAAAGTTTGTGCATTTAAGCAATTCGTTGCGTTAATTGTTAAATGCGTTTTGTTCAAAATATCTGTCATCCCAAATACACGGGTGTCACATATTCAAAAAAATATACGCTTATTACATCAGGACCGAAAGCGTAAGTTCCCCGGACTTTGGAGCTTTCACCCCGGACATTTCAATACTTTTTTCACTAACTTATACCTTGATTAAAATATATTTTTCTCTGTACTTGATAGAAGAACACTTTAATTTTAAGCCTCTTGTTGCATGAAATAGTGTATAATCGTTCTTGTGGCGACAAGTGAGTAATTTTGGTTTATTCTTTAACTTTCTTAGGTATGAAATAAAAGATAAACAAACCCAATATTACTCAGTTAACAAAATTAAATGAAAACTTGTTTAACTTTTTATTTTTCTATGTAATTAACAATATTTACTTTAGTTTTAAAAGAACTTAAATCTTAAATCAAATTCAGAGTGTTATACCTAATAACTTATATAAAAGAACAGTTTTAACAGCCTTACATGTTCATTTCTTTATATTAAAAGAAACAAAACACAATTTGTTGTTTTTATTCATAGATCAATGTAACTAAATTAAATTAATATTTAAATCAAATAAAACACTTCTTAATTATATAGCAAATCTTAAAGTAATAACATTATAAGGCCTTCAAATTTTAAACTTAAATTATTATAATAATAATTTTAACTTTTTGGTAACACTTAATGTACTTAAATAAATAAACACTTAAACAAATACTGTAGGCCTCTATTTACCTAAATTGAATCAGTCTGTGTGGTTACGGTATTAAGAATATAGCCACCCTCTCTCTTCACGTGGGTCTCGTAAGAGTCGACTAAGAGATAACACAGTTTCACTACCGCCTTGGAACTTAAAAAGCTGATCGATGGTGGGATACCCATCCAACTGCAGGCGTTGAAATACACAGGCCGAAGACAAGTCTTCGGTGCGACAAAGCCAGTTCTGCGGTAGCCTGCCCAGCGTGGTGACTATGGGCAAAACACATGAGTTCACTCCATTTTTGGCGCAAACTTGAGGAGGCCTATGTCCAGCAGTGGACTGTAATAGGCTGAAATGATGATGATGATGAAATCAGTCTTGTTGGCAGAGTTGGCGGGATAACCATCTAACTGCTTTCTTTGAAATACACAGGAACCACATGGCATATGGCATTATGAAGGCCCAGATCTTGATTTCAAATTTTATTTGGATAACTGCTGTGGTCAAAACAAGAACAGATTTATTATATCATTATATTCATTTTGCCTACGTATATCGAGGGTATAGTGCTAAAACCCAATAAGTGTGAAATTGTTACTTATGAGATATTTGATGTTAAAGGTTCAAGAACAAAAATAAATATTTAAATTCAATTAAAAACATTAAAATTAATATTTGTTTTAAAAGCGTATACATTCTTTTAAAATAAAAACATATTTTTAAGTCTCTAAAGTGGTTAATTTTTTTTATAAAAAATATATAACTTATGTAGGGTACCGACTTATTGGGTTTTCGCCCAAACAAATAATACATATTTTGTATTTTAAACAATTTATTTTGAAGAAATTTAACAAAAAAAAAAACAGTATTTATTACTCCTCCTCCCTCTCAAAAGCCGGTTGTTGGCTGTGGGTCTTCATATCTCGTATCCACACATGGAGTTCTTCGGGTATAATAAGTTTTTTGCAGATTTTCATGAGATCCGTCTTTTTTGTGATACTTATAGGAATACGAGTAGAATATAAAAGCTCTATTTCAGGTAAATTAACTGAAGGTGGGTTCGAATATCGTTTTGCTCTGGTTTTTGGTGTATTGATATAATTCTTCGAAATATCAATACTTTGAAAATTGTTAGACATATCATAATTCTAATACAGGTTTAGGTCGCCTTTCATTCATGTATTTAATTCGTTTTATTTTTAGCCAGTTTAAAGTTTCATTCATAATATCCTTATTTTTGTTTTTTATTATAGCAGCGCTTAGGTTTTTCAAGTCTAACATCTCATTGAACTTAAATTCTCTGACTTTATAATTATTAATCTCTATTGTTTGCTTTACCTCTTCTTTTGTGATAATTTTCGACCTCTTCTTCCTAGCGGCTGTAAAAATGTTCTTCCATTCACTCACACTATTAATGGTTTTATTTTTAGACGCTGCTTCAATAGCTGCATGCATGGAGTCGACCTCAATATGAGTATGGCCACTTTCCAAAAATTTCTGTTCAATTATATTCAAGTTGATCAATTTTTTGAACAGCCCAGAGCAAAAGTGCTGAAATGTTTTGATTCCTATTTTGCCCACTGCAGGTATCAGAAAAAAATGCTCCTTTGATAAAAAATAATAAAGGCACGTACCTATCTTACAACTACCTTTTTTACCATTTACTTCGCTCCAACACAGACAGTATGCGTTGTTAGGTAATTTTGCTTCATAAATAGTAAATTTATACAGACAGCACTAACTTCCCCATTTAATATAATATGCTTTCCCCTCTACTTGGATTCTGTAATACTGCCTGCAAATCCATGGTAATAGACATAAACGACTCGTCTGTATTAGCGCAACTTTGTCGGCATCTTTTTCTGCTTGACATATTTTTTTGTAAATGCTCCTGGTATTCTTCTTCCAAATCTTCTTTTGACTCAGCTTTATCATATTTTACGCAAATAGTGCATAGATCTTTTTTAGGTTGAAAAAAGCTAAAATTATACGACTTATTAAATACGTTACGATACATAAACGATGAAACTGCTATCCTACCTGAATCTTTGCATAATTCTTGGTATAATCTGTACATGTTATTCATAGATTTTACATCAGGAGCCAAATATCTTTTGCTATCTTTACGACAGTAGTGAGACTCCATCACAGGAAAAGATTCTATATGTTGTTGGACAAATGCAATGTCTTCTGGGTTAGTTTTATTAGGCGGTTCTTTTTTTTTCACGTTGATCAGCACTATTATAAACTCCAAGTGAGTCTGATTTGTTTACAGCATCAGTAATAACATCTACACTAATACATAAGGTTGCTTTGAAAAAAATTCAGGCAGGCTTGAATATTTTCATGATTCTTTCTAGAAAAGTATTTTTTGCTGGTCATACGATATTTTTTATTGGAGGTTTTCTGCTATTTTCTGGTCTTACTGGCTAAATTTTTAGGCATGAAAGAGTAAAGTTTTTCTTAGAAATAAAGTCCAAACTGTAATAATGACGACACAAATCATTTCTTTCTTCAAAAGAAAACTTTTCAGTACATTTAAATGAGCATTTAGCACATTGTATGGACTTAGGGACTTTGGCGTACGCAGTATGCCTTCTATTTTATGATTAAGCACACGCATTACACCTTATGTAAATGAAGAGTTTGGGACCATTTTGGTTCCCGTTAATCCATAATTAGCAATTTTATTTTTTTCCTTCTGCGTACTCTTACCTCAACTTTTGGGTAAACGTACGCAGCCCTTTGGGGTACGAGTACCCGTTGCGGGTAAAAAAACGCATACAGATGCATCAAATAATTTGTAAACGTTCTTTGTCTGAAAGCTCTTTTTATTAAAATCAAACACAGACAAATCTATATCTGATTGATATTCATCAATAAAAAAACTTATTTTAATAATAAACATTTCAAAAAGTTATGTTAAAAGCAGTCTACTTATAACATGATAAAATATTTTTTTCAATTATCGAAACATAACATGATGTATGTATGTATGTGTATGTTGTACACGGGCTATTTTCCGCAACTCGACGTCTTGATGCGCCTTTTTTGCGTGATCGGCTGGTGGGCACTATTCGTGCCAGCCAAGCTCCTTGAGGAAGCCTAGCAGACCCTTCACGTTGCCGACGACTTCCTGGAGCAACCTCGGTGTCCCAAGGTGTAGTGCCCTGTAGTTCGCCACACCACCGCATTCCAGCAGGATATGTGAGGCCGTTTCCTCTGCCTCCAGGCACGCTCTGCACAGGGGGCTGTCTGTAACACCTAGATTGTGTAAGTGCTTGTTAAGCAAGGCATGTCCCGTAAGCGCCCCGACCAGTAGTCGGAGCTGGGCTCTTCCATAACCGCGAAGTTTGCGGGACAATCCTGGGTTGATCGTCGGAAGAGCTTCCTTGGTCTGCCTGCAGGTAGTTAGGTTTGTCCAATATTCTTGGTGCATTACCTTGGTGTTGTGTCGCAGCTGGCTGCGCAGCCATCCGAATGGCAGAGGCAGAATGGGTTCGGGTCCGTGGACCCTCATCTCCGATCCATTCCTCGCCAGTCGGTCGGCCGCGTCATTGCCTCGCGATCCACTGTGTCCCTTTATCCATTGAAGGGTAATGGTGTTTGTTTCACTTACCTTCGTCAGAGCTCGATGGCATTCGTATATTAGCCCTGATGTCATAATGTCGCTCTGTAGGGCTTGCAGGACCGATCTGCTATCGGAAAGTATACGGATTGGAAAACCCTGTACCTCTCTAGACTTGATCGCTGTTGCTGCCATTATGATTCCCATACATTCCGCCTGGAAGACGGTGTTGTGGATTCCTAATGGCGATGAGATGTGGATATTCAGGTCTTCTGAGTAGACCCCAGAACCTGTACCTGTTGATGTTTTCGACCCGTCTGTGAAGATTCTTAACTCTCTAGGGTTGAGGCCTTCACCTGGGTCTTCGTGTAATTGTATTCTGTATTTTTTGTCGAATACGTACTGTTTGGGTATCCTGTCGGTAACCGCTTCGACGAGCGGTTCCCTGTTTGCCAGTTCGCCAAGTATTCCTGTATGTGCTACCTTTACGTTCCTCCAAAGGTTTAGCTTCCTGAGTCTTACCGCAGCCGCTCCCGCCTCCTGTTGGATAAACAGGTGCAGCGGCGGCAGGTTCAGTAGGGCTTCCAGGGCGGCTGTCGGGTAGTCCTCATGCAGCCCGTAGTCGCCATGCAAGCTAGCCTTTGAAGTCGTTGTAATTTTGCTTCACCGGTGATTAGTCTGGTTCTCGGCCACCAAACCACAGCACCGTAGCTGATAATTGGCCTGATGACGGACTGGTACAGCCACAGAGTGACTTTTGGGGATAGACCCCATTTCTTACCTATCATTCTGCGGCACTGCCAGAAGGCTATTGTAGCCTTGTCAATTTTGCTGTTGAGATGCTTGCTCCAGTTCAGTTTGCTATCTAGAATAATTCCTAGATACTTTACCTCCGAGCTGAACTGTAGCTCCGTACCGAACAGTCTAGGGGGTTTGTAGCTCCCCAATTGCCGTTTGTTAGTAAACATTACCTGTTCCGTCTTTCCAGGATTGACGGTGAGTTCGTTATCTATGCACCATCTCTCCACAATTCGTAGCGCCTGCTGTGTAACATTGCACACGGTACTGCTGACTCTGCCGCTGATTAGAATAGCGATATCATCAGCGTACCCGATCGTGAAGTAGTTGTGCTGGTTCAGTCTGGTTATAAGGTCGTTTACCACTAGGTTCCACAGTAATGGGGAAAGCACCCCTCCTTGTGGACATCCTCTGGCTACCAGTGCATGTTGTGCCTCAATTGATGTAAGTTTGATGACTCTTTTTCTGAGCATGTTACCTATCCAGTCAATCATCATCGGGTGTACCCCGTGCTTAACTAGGGCCGACGAGATGCTGTTGAAGTTAGTCTTGTCAAAGGCCCCTTCTATGTCGATGAAGGTGCCAAGACACATAGCTTTGTTTTCAATGGCCTCTTCTATTTTACTGACCACTGCATGTAGAGCTGACTCTGTTCTGATTTACCTTGGCTGTACGCATGTTGGTTTGGATGTAGGCGTACTGTAGCTAGGGCGTTTTCTCTCAGATCCCGTTCGCACAGCCTTTCCAGAGTCTTCAGCAGAAAAGATGTAAGACTTATAGGTCTGTGGGATTTGGGTTCAGAGTAGTCACTTTTTCCCGGTTTGGGGATGAAGATTACCTTTACCTCCCTCCACTGCCTCGGCACGTAGCTGTGAGCTAAACAGGCCGCCAAAACAGTGGTAAGCCTCTGGATCAGTCGGTTACTTCCCCACTTTAGAAGTGCCGGGAAGACCCCGTCCAACCCTGGGGATTTCAAAGGAGTCAAAGCTGTTGATAGCCCATCTGACTTTTGATGGGCTTACTACCTTGAGTGCATATTCCCAATGCTCCTCTGTTGGGGCTACGTCCTCCTCGGGCCAGTCCACCGACTGCATGATGTGGCACCCTGGGAAATGTGTCTGAACCAGGATGCACTCTGCTTCTTCCGGCGTGCTCGTGAAGGTGTTGTCAGGCTTTCTTAGGGAGCCCTTCAGCTGGCTGGATTGGTTAGCTAGGACCTTCCTTACCCTATTGGCCTGTTCGCAGGTTTCCACGCTGCTGCAGAATTTGCGCCACGAGTCGGTGCTTCTGTACCTTAGTCGTTTCTTGTATCTGGACTTGGCTTTCTTATACCTGTCCCAGTCCAGATCGGCGCATGTATTCATTGCTCTGTTTAGAAGTCGCCTTACCTTTTTCCTGAGTCTTTCCAGTTCAGGCCCCCACCAGATTATTTTATTCTCCGGTGGCAATGATAAGGGACATGCAGTTTGGTAGGAGTCTATAATGTTGCTAGTCAACGTATCTACCTGCTGTTCTATATGTTCTGTTCCCACAAGCCGGTCTGGGCATGCCTGCTCACTGAGCAGCTGCTCCAGTCTCTCAGCGTAGTGCACGCGGTCAGTTTTGCGTGGGTTACGCCTAGGGGTTGCTGGAACTGTATTTACCTGCACATCGAAGCGTATCCATCTGTGATCTGAGCACGATGCCTCATCGGATACGTGCCAGTTGGAGATGGTCTCGGAGGCCGCTTCTGTGGCAAGAGTTAGGTCGATGATTGTCCTGCTACGTCTGTTCACGAAAGTGGGTTCAGAGCCCACATTCATGATCTGTAGGTTTGTCGTCATCAGATATTCAACTAAGAGCTTACCTCTTTCGTTTGTTGTTTTCATTCCCCATAGGGTGTGATGTGCGTTGGAGTCAGTGCCTATAATTAGTTGCAGCCTGGCCTCTTCGCAGTATGTTATCAGCCGTGCCATGTCGTGCGGCGGTGGCGCATCAGCCTCCGGCATGTAGGCCGACGCGATCACCATCTCCGGCAGGCTGTGGTCTTGCGTACTATGCAGCTGTATGGCGCACACATCTCTAGAACAGAATCTCGTTAATGTTTGCGCCTGTATATTGTTGGTGATGTAAATACAGGCCCTGCTGTTTTCCGAGCCTGTATGTGTAATTAGCTTACCTCCATAGTTCCGGAGTCCGCATACAGTGCCATTCCTGACCCACGGCTCCTGGATCAGTGCAATGGCTGTTGTGTTAACCTCCAACCATTTTCGCATTTGAGCCGTTGCTGTCATGCTATGGTGGAGGTTTGCTTGGAGGACTTTACAGGATGGGTGAGCTGGGTAAGCCATCGTCAGACAGCACCCCTGCCTCCTCCATCACTGTCTCCCCTATGGCCAGGTTGTCCAGGCTTGCCAGGCAAGCCCCCTCCTCCGACTCCAGAAGCAGCTCCTCCACGACCACTGCCTCTTCGGTCTGGGGTTTGGGGCTCGACCGCCTCACAGGGGGTGGCTCGGGGATAGCCGGGATTGCTCCCGACCCTTCACCCTTCGCCTGTTCTCCGTTGTTTTGATCCTCCATGAGGTCGTCATGCTCCGTTGGCAGGTGCTTGGTAAATTTACCTTTCGGACCCTGGAACTTCACGTACACCGACCCCAGCAAATAGCAGAGTCGGCGCTCACGTTCCACCAGGGTCTGCACCACGTCCTCAGGAGCGCTGAAGATCAGGAACGTGTTACCGTCCTGTCTGTCAACCTTATGGAGGATCCAGCTGTCTACCTTGGCCCACACATTCTGGAGCCGCAGCGCGCGTCCCACCTTCCAGATGTCCGGTTGTTCACCCGGAAGGAGGACGCCGCAGCGGACCAGCCTGACAAGGTCGCACTGCCGTTTGACCATTAATTTGGTGCCCGTGGGCAGGGCGAGCTCCGAAACTATACGTGTGAGGTACCCCACGGTTTCGCGGTTCTCACACCACAGTTTCAGAGCTCCGTCGGCGTATATCGGTTTACCCTGAAAAACAGGGTTCACCGGTTCATCATCGGTCGCTTCTACAAGATCCTTGAGAAGGCGCTCTTGTAGAAGGACCTGTACTTCATTTGCGGCCTGTGCAGTCAGGTGCTCTCCGGTCACAGTTGTCACCGCAACCAGTAAGTCCGACTGCACTGCCGCTGAGTAGGGGACATGGGTACCATCAGCCAGCCTCGGCTTTTTGGGACCACCCCTCGGTGACTGAGAGTCGTCGAGGCGAGCCCTTTTAGCCGGTACCTGGGATGCACATCCATTGCCCGCTTTACCCTTCGCCTGCGCCTTGCCGCGTTGGGCGCGACCGGTTGCCTGGTTACCCTGGCCACCTGCCGCCTCCTTCGCGAACTTGACGAACCCCTTGGTTTTGGGTTCTTCGGCTTGGGTTGTTATATCGCGCTTGGGGGCTCCCGCCTCGATGCACGCCTCCTCTGACGTTGGCGTAGCTTCCTGTTCATGCGCCGGGGCTTAGGTTCACTCCCTGGTTGGGAGGACCCTGTACCCCCTGCACGTCCCGCCGACTTGCCGGGTTTCCCCTTGGCTTGTCGGCGGTCGACCAGGGTCCACGCCTCGTCAAAGCGTTTTAGGGCAGCCACCTCTCCTGCCGACCGGGCTCCGGGTTGCCCCAGTGCCCTGTCGGCGTCGAGGATAGCGCCTGTTGAAGGCGCCGTCGACGTGGACGGCCTCGGTTCCTCCGGTTTCCCGGTTTCCCCTCGGCCACCCACGGACCTGCGCTTTGTGTGTGGTGGCGCCACCTTGGTGGCACCACCCCCGCGTGTGTGTGTGTTTGCTGAGGTCAAGGTCGACTTCGCTGCCTTGCCTCCGCTAGTGAAAGAGGGCTGTCCCAACTTCATGGTGCCGCACCCCTGTTGTGTTTGTTGGACCCGTAATGGGTGTTTGGTAGACGGCCCCGCATTCGCGGTACCCGCCACCAGTGTGGTACCATCCGGTTTCCCTTCAGGTCCCTGTGAGGGTTTGGATCTATTGTTGTCCATGTTTAATAAGAAAGAAATTTCATCCACTGCGCTCCCTACCCTCCATGGAGCCCGCAACGTTGGGGATGCCGTATCGACACCGGGGCTACGCAGTAGATATAGATGTGGTAGGTTGGATTCCAAACGCGACATCGGGAGCTACAGATGCCCGGCTGGTGACCGCGATCCCACGGCCCCCAGTGGTTCCGAACACCCTTGCCCCGTCAGCATGGCCGGTCTCCGCGTCCTCCCAGAGGACCCCACCCCATCTCGCCAGCGTAAAGCACCCGGCTCATCCGTGCAGTTACGCATGTCCATTTCCCCGCAGTGGCTAGCTACGGGCCTACCGTTTAGCCTGAAATCCGGACCAAAGAGGGCGTGTTGTCTCCCGCGGTAACGAACCCAGACTCCGTTCGACTCAGCCCCCCAGGACTCCTTCATCCCTGCGTACGGCGATCGACTGCGCAGGACACACGCAGGTAGGCAATTGTAGTTGATCTACCGGGTCACCTACTATACCCGGCAGATGGCCTGTCATACTTGGCTACAGCAGTCCGGGGTAGATGGTAGTTGCGGCGCCCGTTATGACTGCTGCATTTCCAGGGTGTGCGACCCACTCCAGAGGAGCTGACGCCCCAGGAATGGGTTCGCCCCCAAGCCCGTACGTCGGCGAGCTGAGGGCGACGTGGACGCGTATGACAGACTTGACAGGGGCAAGCCAGCTTATCGCCGCACCCTTAAGCCTACTCACTCCCTGCCCTACACCCCAAAAAACAAACATAACATGATACTCTTCTAACTATAACGTTTAACAGACGATACATACTATTTAAAACTTGAAATTATCTAAAACAATTAACAAAAGGCTTCTTACAAATAATATGGCAATCAGATCTTAAGTTTAGCAGTCAGTCTCAAAGTTACTTTTTTATTAATTTTCCAGACTTGTTGATAAAGCTTTGAATCTATAACACATTGACCGCCATGTAGGGCACCGGTGACCGGAGGCGGTCTTGTATCAAGGCGCCACGTAGGACACCGGTGACCTCACGGTAAACCTGTTTTCAGAGTTTATTTACGCGCCGTAGGACGCGTTTTCTATAGATTTCCTATTAGTAAGTGACCGGAATGGCGCTCAGGAGTAATACTTTCGCATGGTTTCTATGTAACGTAAAAATATTTTTAATTATTAAAGATAAACCTATAACAATAACGTCAAAAATTCCAGAAATTAACATTTTTTTAAAATTCAAACGTATTTATAAATGGTATGGGAAGAATAATAAAACGAGTAGTAAAATTAAACTTTTTTACCTTTTAGTATAAAATCGCCCACTAATCTGAAAAAAAAAAAACAAAAAAAGAAAGGAAACAATATATATGAAAATGAAGTTACAATTACAAATACCGATGGCACTTATTAAAACATTGAAGACAATAGTGGGTTAGTCCAGGACATTCAGGACAATAGGTTGCCACTTTTTTGCCTTGTTTTTAGCAAGTCTTGATCCAAACGTCGTGACACTGGTTTTGTGGCATTCTACACAGAAGCGCCTGGATTGCCTTACTTTGCCTTCCTTTGCTTTTAATGCATGTTTTAGTCTTTTTGGTGTCTTAGAAATAGATTCATTTTCGGTTTCATTTTTACCAGAGTCTACTAGATATTCCACTAATTGACGTCGGAATTCTACAATTCCTTGTTGAGTTATATTTTCGCAAAACATGATCCAGGCATTTACCACAGCCGTATTTAAAATTAATTCGATGCCTAATTTCTTATACCATTTTATGGTTTTTCTCAATGGTGATGAATACGCGCTCATCTGATCGCTCACGTCTACAGATTCTTTTGCTTTATTATATGCTATAACCATCTTCGGTTTTCGAATCACTTTTCCTTTTTTATGCACACTAGCAAATCCTTTAGAGTGTTTAGTGGAGAGCATGAATACACTTCGTTTATCCTTCCAGTGCAACACTGTTATACCGCGTTCGTTTTCCATTGCTACAGATTCGCCTGGTTTGAGTTTTGCATCAATAACTTGTTTGGGCAAGCCCTTTCTATTTTTTCTCAGTGTGCCTACTAAATGAGTATACCTATCTAGAAGTTCATTGGCTAAATCCAAACTCGTATACCAATTATCCGTAGCTAAGGTGTGCCCCAAATCAAGTATTTCTTTACACAGTGACATGACAACGTTTTTAGGCGTTGTATTCAGCTGTTCGTGGTTTTTAACAGCGTAAAGTTCTAATTTACAAGTATAACCTGGTGTTGTGCACAGTTTGAACAGCTTTATTCCATATTTGTGCCGTTTGCTCTTATTATATTGCCTAAAGATCAATCGCCCGCGGTAAGGCACTTGACTTTCGTCGACACAAACTACTTCTTTAGGCGAATAGTACCGTCGAAATGAGTTATTTAACGTATCTATCAGACTGCGTATTTTATAGATTCTATCGGTGGTATCTGCAGTTTCGTTGTCAACGAAATGCAGATTCTGCAATAACAGTTCGAATCTATTACGACTCATGATCGAAGGTGCAAAAGATTGTTTGAAAACTCTGTCTGTGCTTCAATATAAACTTATTTTTGGGAGTTTGATTAGTCCCATGTACATAATAAGTCCAAAAAGAGCCTTGACTTCATTTTTGTTTGTTGGCTTCTAACTATTCAAACGCGATGACGGCTTTGAGCTTTCGCGTCGCTCAGCATACAAGTTGGTTTGCACAGCTATTTCCTCAAAAATTTCGTCTGAGACTAATAATGAAAAATAGGCTCCTGGGTCTGCATTTCGTAGTTCAATATCATACGGTTTCTTGATACCTAGAACAAATCCGTACTTTGGTTATAAAAGGACATAAATAGGCAGTAGACTATTTAAAAAGAGTAAAAATATTCTTGACTGTTGAGCATTAACCATAGAAAACATACAGGTGAATTGAGAACCTCCTTCTTTTTTAAGTTGGTTAATGAATAAAACACAAACTTATAGCACATAAATGATATATTATTATATTAATATCATTATAAATACCTGTTGGCTCCGTAAATGCAATCACTGATGGTTGGAATCCTCTTGGCTCTCTCCATTTTTGTGGCCTACTTGACGACATAAGAGCCACATTTTGAGTGACAAAATTTTCCACCGAATCACATTCACTTTCCGAATCGCTTCTTATATAAAGACGCCTTCTATTTTTTGGGGGATAGATATTCTCATCCCCACTCTCCGTACACAAATCTTCCTCTAAATCGTATACATTATCACATAACGTATCTACTTTATCCAACAATGACTTTTTCAGTAAATCAATTTCATATAAATTATCCTGGGTAAAAAATAAGTCCTCAGAGTTTATATCTAACTCGGACATTGTTTACTAAGTACGTACTGTTAGGATGCCGACCCTGTTTGTCTTTTTAAAAAAAAACTATACTACACCGCTAACTGCTTTATTCAAAAAGATTGGACACAATGTTGGATAATTGACTTCCGAACTTTAATTGATGTCCGATCTACTCGGGGCTCTGAGTCTAACTGACTGTTTTAAAATAAAAAATAATATTAACGAAGAAACAATATAATTCAATTGCTGAGTAATGATAAAACTATAGGAAAAATACAGTGTATAATATTAATGCTTATGAAGCTTTTACTGCGTTGTAAAATGGGATATAACAGCCCCCCCCTTTTGACTGAGCTTTTTCTAAATTAAGATGAAGCGAAGTTTCGAAATAGAAAAATCATTAGAGTTCAGAAGTCATTACAAAATATAGAAATAGAAAATAAAAATTTTAGTAAAATATTGCAAAATAATTTTGTAACAGCATAAAACTTCGAACAGTTTTACAATTAAATCGTATAAAAGAAACAGAGTAAAATTTAACAAACAATTAGTGTACAATTGAATAGTAAAATTGTATAAAAATTAAACAAAATTGTACAAAAAGAAATAGTAAATGTTAGTTTTTTTTTTATGAAATAGTAAAATTAGAAATTAAACTAAAATGTAAAACATGTATTAAACAAAAATAATGAATTTTGCAAATAACATAGTATGCTTAGCGAAATAGTAAAATGTAGCAATTACATTTATTAACTTATTATAATATAACATTTATTAAATAAGTAAAACAAGTCGTTTTACAAAAGATTTAGGATTTAGTAAATCACATTAATAAAAATGATATAGTAGAAATAGTAAAATAGTATGACATAGAAATTAAAATTTTATAGTAATTAAAATTCATTTCTTAGTATTAACAAAATAAAACTTGACAAATAAAATAGAACATGAATTAGTTATTAAGATTTCGTGCAGAGGAATAGTGAACCTTGCCTACAGTTTTATAAGGTTCATAATTGTTACAATTTGGTAATGATTTTACCGATTTATTATCTTCTTCAGAAGTTGACATATCAGTCATCTCAATTGAATTTGTAATTTTAGAACTATGTTTCGATGACTTTTTTATTATGACACTGGTTAAATATTTGTATACAATATCTATCTTTACCTTGACGATTTCTTAAACACTTAAATAGCTTATAGGTTAAGAATAAAAATAGGAATACAATTAAAATATACGTGAATGCGGAATAGTATGAGCCATATTTAATAAAATGTGATTCATTTTGAAGATTATTTAATTCTAATTCTAAATTATTCAGCTGATGATTCGCGTATTTCAAAGAATCTAAATTAATTTTACTTAAAGAAATTGGCGTTAAATATGGTAAACTTTTATTAAATATGCTCTTTTTACAACAATCGTCTTTTGTTATATCAAAACTTATATCTATAGCTGATTTAACAGAAAATTGATACGTAATTGTTGGCACTAGTTGAATAGTTTTAGAATAACCAATACAATTTTCAGTTAATTTGACAATGCCTGTGCCAATAATAGAATGATCAGTGATATCATCATTACATTTTATTATTAATTTATTAATATCGGATTGTACATAAATCCATCTGTTATTTTTTAATTTATGCCATATATCGATTTGGCCGAATAATAACTTGGCGTTACATTCAGAAGGTAAAGAAAGAGTTACTTCTGTTAATAATTTCGATTCACAATTAGGATTAGTTATGCTAGACAATATAGTAATTTGTTCACAAATAGAATAGTTATTATTAACAGGTTGAATGCCGGAATTTAGCTTCATATAAAAAAAAAGTATCCGCGATGCCGGTTACTGTTTTTTTTAAAAATATGCACCTATACATATAAAAAAAGTAAAAACATTGTTACAAAGCATATAGTATATATATAAGTTATATATATATACAAGTACCCACGCGGAGTCGTCGGCATAGCGCAAACATTTTTCTAGATACGACGCCGTGAAACTCCACGCGGAGTCGACTCCCCGTGGAGTCACTCGGCACTAAACAATACTGTTTAAGATCAGTTTTGAAATAAAACACATGACACATTATTACAGAATGCTTTTATTTTGAAATAAAAGATTTTCATGAACATATACTATTCTTAGCAATTATATTAAAATTGAGAAAATCAATAATTAGTAACAAAACGTCAATTTAAGTGTCCAATTAGTATCATTTTTAGAAAAAATAAAATCAGAAAATTGAAATAAGTAATAAAATTACAAAACTTATCATAATTTAAAAAAAAATTAAAAAATAAAACTTCAAAATTTAATTCGTCGTAAATCGACCAGCATGATATGCATCGAAGCACTGCTGATCACATAGCCCAGGCTGCTCTAAGCACAAAACACAGTGGTAGCGTGTCTGCTTGCGAATTTTTCTTACAGCGGTACATTGCCGACAAACTTTTCGTTTTACTCTATTAATTTTTCGAACGTGTCCAGGTGCATCTTTTTTAGTTTCTTCAGTTTTATTTTCTATTTTAGTTAATTTGTGAACACGTTCCGAACGAGTGGGAACCAGTGAGCTTGTTGAAACTGAACACTCTTTTGGAGGTAATAACTCATTTATGAGGGACATCCTGAAGTCGTACATATTCAAGTGTTTCCCAGAAAATCTGTTGTATAAAATGTAGGCATTCAAAATTTGTATTTGAAATACATGTATGAGGAACTTTTTATACCACCGCAGCGTTTTCCTTTCACACGGGTAGTACGACAACATTTGATCTTGCCTGTCAATGCCAGACATAAACCGATTATAAAAAGCTAAAGCTTTTGGTTTCTCTTTTGAGATTCCCCTTTTATTGGTCACCGTAACCATTTCATCATCATGTTCTGTTGATATGTAGGGAATGTATCGTTTATCCCTGTAGCATCCAATGTGAATGCCATTATGAAATACAGATTTATTATCTCCCTTTTTCATTTTACTATTCACAATCTCAGGATTGAATTCACGTTTTTTTCTCAGAGTTCCAGTACAGTAAGTCTTGTGAGTAAGCAACTTCGCGGCTAAATTATAGCTATTGTAAAAATTGTCCATATAAACTGAATGGCCTTTCCCTAGGAAATCTTTCAATAGATGTAGCACCACCTTTTCTGTGTGGCCTTTTCCACTTGTTATATCGGCCGAGCCTCCATACAGATGCAGTCTTAGAACAAGGCCATCGGGTTCTGTAAGCATGTACAGCTTCATTCCATATTTGTGTTTTTTGTTTTTTATAAATTGTCTAAAAAATAAACGACCTCTGTAGAGAATCATGCTTTCGTCAAGTGATAATTCTTTCTGAGCGCATATTAGATAATTCATCTTGTCATTAAATCGTTCGATCAATTTCTCGACTTTGCTCAATCCCCCAGCTGATGAGCTGGAAAAATGCAAGCATCTGAACAGCAACAAAAACCTGTTCCGCGACATATACTGTCTGAAAATTGGAATGTTGAATAATCGATCCGTTTTCCAGTAGTCCGTCAAACGATTAAGACGAATAATGCCCATATGTAAAATTATGCCAAAAAATACTTTTATCTCAGCGACATTTGTGTCTTTCCAGTCCGTTATTCTTGATTTTAGCGTAACTCCTGGCTTCGTCAAAACATCAATAGCATGCTTATTAGTTTCTCGAACAATACATGTCAGAAATTCATCATCCAGAAATAAACTTAAAAAATCTATAGCTTTTGACTCATTAGAAACCAGCACTTTCAAACCAACGTTTTCCGTTTCCAGGAAATCAAAAGTCTTCATACCTTCATTTATTGTTGACCAAGGTACAGATGGTCTTTCTAGCGCTCTTTGCCCTTGAGACGGTCCAGGAACATTTATTTTTGATGCCAAATACTGCTCAACTTGGAGAGACGCTGACGATTGAGGCTGTTCGTCTGGGGCAGAGCACTCGGCTTGACTATCTTCAAAGTCTGTATTTTCAGAGTCTGAAGACGACGAATCAGTTGAATGTGGTTGATAGTTATCCAAAGACGAGTCACTAAAGTCAGAGTCAATTTGTTCAAGAATCTCTGTAATCTCAGAATCTGGAATTGCTGTATTTTCCTTTCCTAATTTACGAGTACGTGGTAAGGTAGTAGTCGCAGATTCTTCATTTTTCGATATTTCAGTTCCTAATGTATACTTAGTACGTACCAAGGTCGTTGCAGGCTCTTCATTTTCTGATGTTTCGGGTGATGAAACAAACACAAGACGGCGTTTACGTCGCTGTTTGCCAAATGATGAACGCGGAGTTTCAGCGTCCATGGCTCTCATAAAAAATAAGCAAATAAAAAACCAAAATTATTTTACGACGTACGCTAGGCTATAGGCTCACGCCAACCGTGAAACAACCGCCCACCTACGATGCCGGCGGCAAACTGAGGTTTAGAAACGTAACGGCTAGGCACCCCCGCGCGGAGTCGGCGGCACTGTAACGGATTTCATGCCAACTCCGCGCGGGGATTCCGGCATTCAACCTGTTAATAAATTTACAATCATTTAAATTATTAAGCATAGCATAATGTATTCTGTCGTCACTTAAAGCGGTATAAGAATCAGAAGGTTGGATAAGCGCAAAAGTTTGTACATGTGAGTCATCGTGAGGAGTCGGTAATGGGATATTTTTATAAACAGTGAACTTATCCGGTGTTATTAACGGAATTTGCAAACTGAAAACAATCTTATTGTTATAATAATATGAACTAAGTTTCGAAACATCAATCAATGAATGAATATTATGTATATTTAATTGAACTGGAAAGTCTAACGCCCGGTTTCTAAAACGTTTGTCAAAGTATAGGTCTACTAAACGGCTGTTAGATTTAACATAGCTGTCAAATCAATTTGAGTTGCTGAAACATCATTCACAGCAAAATTAACTAATCTTCGATTAGTTGGATTTGACAGTCAGTAACATGTGGTCATATTTGTGATGTATCAAAACCTACAGAAACTGTTAGTTGTGATGTTATTTAATAAATCTGATAATACTGATACATTCAATAAAGCATAATATCTAAGGAAGATACAACAAAAAAAGAAAATAGTTCCTAAAAACAATAACTGACTATAACTGCCCGTTGGTGTCCATGGGTTGCAGATTCGATTCCTGCCTGAGTCTGGGTGTAATATTTGTATTTATATATGTATTATTTCTATGTATATTTATCAAAAAAAATTAGTTATAACAGTCTGCTGTTAACAAGCACAAAGTTGCTTACCATCGGAACAGACGATCGTGTGTATGTTATAAGATATTTATTATTTAAAAAAGACTGTTACAAGAAGTAGACTTTTATAAGAAAAAACATATATTACATTTATAACACTTGGTTGTAAATATGTTTTACATACCTTTAAAGTTACATACCTTACATACCTTTAAAGTTACATACCTTTAGAGATAAGTTCGCCCTTGCCAACTTCCTTTATTATTATGACTATTGTAAAATTTACTTAGTGCAATAAAGAATATATATAAAGAAACAAAATGTAGTTTCACGTAGGAAATAATTGTTTTCCTTAAGTTAATTCGTCGATATAAACCGATTAGTTGACAGAGTATTTGACAGACGATTGATCAATGATTATAGCTTAATTCGTGTTTCAGAAACCCAAAATGGTGGTTTGAAAAATTTGACAGTTATGTCAACTGACAGGATGATTAAATTAATTAGTTTAACCATGTTTTAGCAACTTATTTCATAGTTAACAAGAGATTTGACAGATGATTTGTTAATTTCTGCTTTGATCAGCCTTTTCGGAAACCGGGCGTTAGTCAGACAAGTCAGACCATCCTGAAGTTCGAATTTTGTCAATTTAGTTCGAGATATAAATTAATAAATCAATAAATAATACTTACTTATACGCGTAATATTGGAACTCGTTTTTGCTAATTCTTCATATATACGTACGTCACAAAATGTCACACACTAACCCGCTTAGTTGGTAACCTGCTTGGTTAACAGAGGAGTTGGAAGAGGAGGCGGACGCGCTCCCGACCGCCCTGGACGGGCTGGCGGACGCGGCGCGCGCGGCGCTGCCCGGCTGCGCGGACGCGCTGCTGGCGGACCTGCTGGCCGAGCTGCTGGCGCGCGCGGAGGACGCGCTGCTGCGGAACCGCTACGACAGGGTGAAAACTACTCGTATTCGAACTTATTGGTTGCATTAATGTTGTTAATTGTGCACAGTTCGTTGAAATTAAAATGAGACATCTAAAAACTGTCAACCCGTCACTCATAATAAATCACGTGCTATATTCCAGCGCGGCGGTCTGTGCGTTGAGCGGCGCGCGCGGCGGCTGGCGGCCTGGGCGGGCGGGAACGCGCCCGCCGCGAGGGAGAGGGTGGGCGCGCTGGCCGCGTGTGGCGCGTTGCTGGCGCTGGAGAGGCTGGCGCACGTCGGCGAGGCGCTGCCGCCCGCCCTACTGCCCCCCGCCCGCGTGCGGGACGTACTCGCGCGCAGGTCAGTGCCCCGCCCGCACACCTCTCTCTGCACTATCTCACACTACACTGTCCTCTAACGCTGGAGAGGCTGGCGCACGTCGGCGAGGCGCTGCCGCCCGCCCTACTGCCCCCGCCCGCGTGCGGGACGTACTCGCGCGCAGGTCAGTGCCCCGCCCGCTCACCTCTCTCCGCACTATCTCACACTACACTGTCCTCTAACGCTGGAGAGGCTGGCGCACGTCGGCGAGGCGCTGCCGCCCGCCCTACTGCCCCCCGCCCGCGTGCGGGACGTACTCGCGCGCAGGTCAGTGCCCCGCCCGCACACCTCTCTCTGCACTATCTCACACTACACTGTCCTCTAACGCTGGAGAGGCTGGCGCACGTCAGTACTCATCAAAACCAAGCAGAAATTCGAAAAAACAACTGTCAATGTCATATTGTGAATGTTATCAAAACTTGATTACCTTTCCGAGTTATTACCTCTCGTTAGTTTCGTCAAAATCTATTGGCCTTACGCCCGGTTTCTGAAACGTTTATCAAAGTAATAAAATAATAGGTCTACTAAGCGGCTGTTAGTTTAACACGGCTGTCAAATCAATTTGAGTTGCTGAAACGTCATTCCCAGCAAAATTAGCTAGTCCTCGGTTTGTTTGATTTGACATTCGATTTGTAACATGTGGTCATGTAACATTTATAATTAAATATTATTTTATATATTTGTGATGTATCAAAACCTACAGAAACTGTTAGTTGTGATGTTATTTAATACATCTGATAATACTGATACATCCAATAAAGCTTCACACAAACATCTAAGGAAGAAAAAAAAAGGAAATACTTCCTAAAAACAATAACGCCCGGTTTCTGAAACGTTTGTCAAAGCATAGGTCTGCTAAACGACTGTTAGATTTAATTCGGCTGTCAAATAAATTTGAGTTGCTGAAACGTCATTCACAGCAAAATTAGCCAGTCCTCGATTAGTTTGATTTGATATTCGTTTTGTAACATGTGGTGATGTAACATTATAATTAAATATTATTTTATATTTGTGATGTATCAAAACCTACTGAAACTGTTAGTTGTGATGCTATTTAATAATTCTGATAATACTGATACATCCAATAAAGCATCATATAAACGAATATACAGAAAAAGAAAATAGTTCCTAAAAACCATAATATAATTTAAAAAAAAAACAATATTATGAAAAAAAGATGAAGAGTGCATCTTTAGAAGAAAAAATTAAATTATCAGAATATAGACTGATTTAAAAAAAAAAACATCCGTCATTAGATATAAAAAAAAAAAAATTAAACAGAAGGAGTATGTAAATATGATAAAGTAATTATAATTATAATAGCTTATTTAAATTCTAGTTATTAAGTAATTATAAGTATTTTTTTTTAAATCGTTCCTATAAATCTATATTTATGTATATACTAGCTGCCCGGACAGACTTCGTTCTGTCAATAGTAAATTTTTTTTTTGTATTAACACCTTTCGTGGGCCTTAAGGAACATACAAAAAAATAAATTAGCCGAGCCATTCTCGAGTTATGCGCTTAACAACATTCATTTTTATTTATATATATAGCTTCCGCCCGCAGCTTCGCCCGTGTGGATTTCGGACTTCAAAAATGGAGGAGGTTCTCAATTCGTAGGGATGTTTTTTAATATATGGTGCGTATGCAGGTGGTCCCATTGTCCAGTTAGGATCTGATGATGGGATCCTGGTGAAATCGCAGGAACTTCTTAAATATTATAGGCAAACCTATGACGATTTTGGTATTTTTATGTGTAACTTGTTTGTCTGTTTTTAAAAATACGATGATTAGGTATATCATATCATCGTCGAAACTCCCCAATAATGACTATGTTTCCCTATTACTTCGAGGCCAGTGTATCGACTTGGATAATTCTTATTATGTTTGAAAGAGTAAACATTGCAGCTGGTCCTATAGTAACCAGGTCAGGATGTGGTGATGGGAGCCTAGAGTAATTGAAATAACTCCTCGCATATTATAGACACATCCAGTGTTTTAGGTATAGATAAAGAAGTATATGTGATGACAAAGATATCTACACATTGTTGATGATGAAGCTGTAAGGTAGGCACCGGATATTTAAAAGTGAATACTTTTTACTTGAAACGTTGTGTATAAGGAATATTTCTATTGAAATATTTCCTTATACACAACGTCCATTACTTCTGACGGATTGTTAGTAAACACAAACAGATTATTTTTACATGTCACCCTTGAAAGGGCAACATATAACTGGCCGTGAGAAAAACATTGATCAGTTAAATCTATTCCTGCAACTTTTAAAGTTTGGCCTTGTGCCTTATTAATAGTAATACCAAAGGCTAATTTGATTGGAAATTGCAGTCTTTTGAATTGGAAGGGTAATTCGGAGGGAATCATCGGTATTCTGGGAATTAAAACAGTATCACCAGTACCACAGCCAGTTAAAATAGTGCATTCGATTAGAAAGTTTTTTAATTTAACTATTTTGAGTCTCGTGCCATTACACAATTTTGGGGGATTTAAATTTCTAAGTAATATCACTGGTGAACCCACTTTTAATATTAACTTGTGTGGAGGAATTCCGGGAGGAACTAAAGAATTCAAAAATTCAGTTGGATAATGTACTGCCTCTGCGGTATCCAAAACTGTATCAACTGAATAGTATATCTGTGATGGTGCTTCAAACTTGGAAATAATTAAATGATTAATTTTATCAACCTGTTCATTAGTAGGTGCCAATATAGCCCTTTCCTTAAACCAACATAAAGTCTTTGTAGTTATATTAGTAATATCGGGATATACGGTCTCAACCAATTCTTCCACATTTTGAACCAAAGCACATAGGTTACTAAGATTGATTTTAACATTTCCGGATTGAAATGCACCATTACCTATTTGAAGTAAGTTATTTGAAAATTGTTTATTGTCTTCACTGGAGGACAAAATTCTCATATTTGTATTAAGTTCACATTTTGTAATATGTGGCCAAAGATAAGATCTTTTGAGTGATGCATTGACTTCGTCAGCTCTAGTCCCCCTTGCTATGACTGGCAAAATTTGACGAAAGTCTCCAGAAAACAAAACGGTGCAGCCACCCATTGGGCAATTTCTGTTGCGTAAATCGCGCATTGTCCTGTCTAATGCCTCAACTGATGCTTTATGGGACATGGAAGCTTCGTCCCAAATAATCAAGCTACAATCCTGCATTAATTTACCTGTTTTACTCTGTTTTGAGATGTTACAAACGCTAGAGACGTCGTCACTGCAAATTTTTAAAGGTAGTTTGAAAGTGGAATGTGCAGTTCGCCCGCCTTTCAAAAGTGTGGCTGCAATACCGGACGACGCCACGGCAAGAGCAATTTTTCTGTCAGACCTTACTTTTGCTAATAATAAATTAATTATAAATGTTTTACCCGTGCCCCCGGGTGCATCTAGAAAGAACATTTTCCCTTCATTACTATTAACTGATGACAATATTTGGTCGTAAACAATTTTTTGTTCTGGATTTAAGCGATGTTCATCTTGAATTGTCTGTAAGAGTTGGGTGCAATCATAGTCAGTCTCTCGTAAATCCTCGATGTTGTTCATTGCATAAAGATTTGAATTTAACGGCAAGTTAAAACCAAAATCTTTTATACTTTTACCTGATAGAGATTCGACCTCTTTATTTAATTCATTTAAAGCTTCATCAAAAATATTTTGGTCGTACTCTAAATCATCTGATGACAGTTCTTGTCGTCTGCGTTGCAGTATATCTTCGGACATACTTTCCTGATAGTTTTGCCAAAGAAGATGCGGGTCCGTGATTTGGCAGAACGATATCATAATGGCAAAAAGGCACCTAAGTGATTTTGTTGAACAGCATATGGCTGCTTCAGAGAGCGTACTCTCCCAGTGACTGTCATCTTCGAGGAGGCCCATAGCTTTGCAAGCCCCTTGGAATGTGTCGTAAGTTACACCTTCAAAAGTGCGGAGACTTCTAAACGAAGTAGGGCCTTTTATAACGTGGAGTAACAACCGCAAATGAAAACATTCTGCATTATTAGGGTGTACCACGTACACCCTTCCAAGAGCATCTGTTTTTCTCACGCCAGGGTACCCGAGAACTACCGCCCCCTGCTTTCGTCGTTGGAATTTTTTCGTATTTTGATTCCAGGTATAATAGGCAGGCACCTTGTCGTAGGTCAGAGTTTTTGCGAAGTCGTCCTCTGCACATAGTTTGAAAAACGCTGTTAAAGTAGTATCTCTTGGATTATTCACAATGTCATTTACATTATTTTCAGTGAAATACACCCGCTGTCCGTTTTCTAAATGAACAGCGAGGTGTGTGACAGTTGGTGCTCTTTC
This sequence comes from Melitaea cinxia, assembly GCF_905220565.1. Lineage (NCBI taxonomy): Eukaryota > Metazoa > Arthropoda > Insecta > Lepidoptera > Nymphalidae > Melitaea > Melitaea cinxia. Next base: position 7,308,832 of record NC_059412.1, read on the forward strand.
ATGAATATTGAAGGACATAATCCGCCATAGTGCTTCAGAACTACAAATGTAGCGGCCAGATTGAAATTGTTCTACTTCATTTGTAGAATGTAAACTAAACGTAGCCTGGTCACTTCCTTTATTGATGTATTTAGTGACATATTTTATTGATTTCACGGAACTGCAAAGTTCTACATTAACATGCGCCTCGAAAATTTTTAATAATAGTTTATTGTAAGGCACTACCCATCTGTTATCAATTTCGTAATTACGAATAGCAGCCTTGCGTCCTCCTTCCTCTGGTGATAATCTTCTATACTTTGGATAGCCATCATCACCAGCTGAAGTTTGACTCTGATATGGTTTTGGGAATTTTTTTGAATATTTTCCCTCATGCATGCATGGCGAGTTAGGGTTTAAAGCTCCACAGGGTCCGTGAATCATGTTCCTTACCACGATGTCATACAATGTTGGGTCTTCGTCTTGGTCTGGTAATTCTGCCGTTATAACTGTGTCAATTTGGTCGGGCCTGATTTTATTTGTCAGCCACAAAAGCAAATGTATATGTGGCAGCCCACGTTTTTGCCACTCCACCGTATACATGTGACAGCGTGTCGGACCAAATACGTTTACCTTATTTATTAAGTGTAATAGTTTTTGTACTTTTAAATGAAACACACGATTTAAAATGTCATATCGGTCTTGAGGTGTTGCGGTGGAATGCAGATTATCTTTTATTTCTTTCCAATTAGGATTACAGGTCATAGTAATGAAGAGGTCAGGTTTCCCGTAATTCCTGACATAGGTCATGGCATCTTGAGTTTTTTCGTGTAAGTATCTTGGTCCGCCAGTAAAAGATGACGGTAATATTACCAGCTGCCCAATATTGTTTGTCGTGTGTTCATTAGAATGTAAAGCATCCTGTAAGTGTATATAATTTTCTGCGCGTAATTGTGTTTGGTTATTTCGTATAAAAGCTAAACGTTCTGATTCTAGTTTAGCATACTGATCTACAACATATTGATTCAGTAACATTCCGTACCTTAGTAAAACATTATAATGATTATGGCGTTCCATTAAACGATAGCAATAATAATTCATACATGAAACTTTCTTCTGTACTCTGTCTCCTGTAGAAGGATTAACTTGGGGAATATCAATTGTGTATCCGTCTTCACCTCGACAAAACATCAATGGATATTGAAGACTGTCATATGAACGATGTAGTTCGGAAATTTTGTGGAGATTTTCGTCGCGGCTTCGAAGAACGATATCCCTTTTGTCAAATTGTTGTCCAGCAATGACAACTGCTACTTCACTGGTAGAAGGAGCATTATACCGTCCACGGTGTTCACCGTCAGGTACCCTGCTGGCATGAATTACTACATTGTAATCTGGGACATCGAGAGAGATACTTTCCATTGCAGTTTTAAAAGATTGTACGTATCTATTATGCAAATGCAACATGTTTTGCAATGACCTGACTATAGAGTTATCAAGTGGTGTTCTTGAATTACTATTACTAATATTACATCGAGTCGTTGCTTGAACTTCAGGATCGGAAATAAAATATATCTGCAAAAACTTATGGTCGTCAGGAACTTGTGGAAGAAGACTACCTGCAAGGTGGTAAACCTGGCCCTGGACTTTAAATGTTGGCATGAAGCCGTGTACGGGTCAACGCACATTGAGCAATATGATTGTTTTGCTAATTAGTAACCTCTTTAATTTAGCTGATTTATTACGAAATTGTTATTTTTCTTATGCAGATTTCTAATGAAATTGATATTTGTTTGCTACGATTGACGTCAAATGACGTCTGTACTTCTGCCTATATATACTCAAAATAATCTGAATAAATTTAGTGTTAGATCGACTTTCATTGGGTTTGGTTTCCCTCGTAACCTTCCCTCACATGTCGTCTCTCACACAACCATAGACTGTACCATACAGTTTTTTGGTCCTTCGAGAATACAGCCTTGCTGCTGACAAGCTGCGCAGTCATTCTGAACCTGCAAGCTAGAAGACAACAGTCTTACTTCGAGGATACATACAGTTTTTTGGTCCTTCGAGAATACAGCCTTGCTGCTGACAAGCTGCGCAGTCATTCTGAACCTACAAGCTAGAAGACAACAGTCTTACTTCGAGGATCATACAGTTTTTTGGTCCTTCGAGAATACAGCCTTGCTGTTGACAAGCTGTGGATTTCCATCGACGTTTGGAAGATAATACAGCAACTTCAAGCAAAATACAAGCTTTCTATAAGACAACAGTCTTTCTTCGAGGATCATACAGTTTTTTGGTCCTTCGAGAATACAGCCTTACTGCTGACAAGCTGCGCAGTCATTCTGAACCTGCAAGCTACAAGACAACAGTCTTACTTCGAGGATACATACAGTCGTTGATCCTTCGAGAAAAAATAAATATTCCTTCGAGAAATCGCTCAAGAAAACAGTCAATCAAGACTATAAACTCTACGGATTTCCATCGACATTTGGAGAATCCACATACAGTGGCCACAACGCTCACGTGGAATTTGTGTGACTGCGAATCGGTTGACTGGCTTCCCAGAAGCGGGTTCCACCAGTTAAATTGAGAAGGCGCAATCAAGGTCGCACTATCCACTGAGAGATTGGCCTGGACCCCTGAAGACGGTCCTATCAATTTTACATCAACGTCAGCATTAAAAAATAAATATGGAAAATATCCTGCAACGACAACAAGAAATTGTCGAAGCAATAAAAAAGATAGAGAGGAACTTCAACAAAGATTCCGTATCCCGGAAGACCCGTAAATACTTGGACGAGCGACTCGATGTCCTTGACAAATTATGGGCCGAGTTCCAAGGTAACGACCAACGGTTGTCGCTCTACCATAACGATACTGATCCTTATTTTAAAGAAAATCAATACGTACAGGCAAGAGAGTACTTTGATTCTGTACGCATCAAGGTAGCGTCATTTTCGCCAGCAAGGGAGACTTCTGTGTCACCGACACCAGGAGCTGGCAAACCACTGGAATCACCTGCGATTCCGACAACACCAAAGCTGCAGCCAAGACTCACATTGCCAACAAGTTCAAATGCCACTAAGATCTCAACGACGGATCGAGGTCACGCAACAGAATTGATGTCACTGCAAAGAACAAACTTCCGAGCTTTTCATCGACAAATAAATCGCTTGAAAGTAGATGAAATCCAAGACAAATGGGAGCTGGAAGACGAGTTACGCAACATACAAACGCGCTGGAACGCAATAGACGCGTTGCACTTGCAAATAGATAATATCCTACAAGGATCGGATACCCAGTACGATAGTGAGTTTTACGCCTACGAAGATTCATACAAGTCAATCAAAAAGGCGTTGAATCTTAAACTCACATCGACCATTCATCACGAAAAATCGACACCACAGATCGACTTGCCTACGTTTACAGGCAAATATACGCAATGGCCTACGTTTTATGACTTATACGTAGAAAGTATTCATAATAACAATTTGATTACAAAAACTCAGAAGATGCAACACCTAAAGAGCAAATTACGAGGAGATGCTGAACGAATCATCCAACATCTAACTATCTCAGCGGACAACTACGACACAGCGTGGGAATTGTTGACACACAGATATAACAATCCACAATTGTTATTTACTAAACAAATCGAAATCTTTATTAATCAGCCAGCCGCTCAAAAACAATCAGCGTACGAGATTAGACGTATTTACGACACGTCAATGGAATGTATCTACGCTATTAAAAACCTGGGTATCGATACAAGTACCTGGGACCCATTACTAGTTCATATTATTACAAAAAAGCTGGATACAGTCACCTATAACGACTACAAGGAAGCCAGGAAAATGCCACGAGAATTACCTTCACTCTCGGAGCTAATGGACTTCTTAGAGAGCAAATTCATCGCTTTAGAACCAAGTGGCATAAGAGATAGAGAAATGTTGTCATCATTCAAAAAATATAATCAACAAAAATCAGTTAATAACAAGACTTACAAGCCTCAATTTCAAAAGGAACATCGGTATGGAAAATTAATAAATAAAGAATATCAAAGCGTTGCGACATACATGTCAAATTGCCCGATTTGTAACAAGAAACATCCCTTATACAAATGCGAGAAGTTTATCAAATTAACACCGGGCGAACGTTATCGAATTATCGAAGATTTTAACTTTTGTCATAATTGTTTGTACGCACATAACAAAAATTTATGTACGTCAATGAAAAAATGCAAAGTATGTAAAAAGAGTCATAACACAATGTTACATGACGCCTATGCTATAAACATTAATAAGCAGTCTACAAACTCGCTGACTGACATGTCCAGTGGGTCATCAATCCAGCTGAATACTCAAACTCCGCAAAAATATCAAGTTTCCTCCTGTGTGCTGAATAAGAGGGGTGTTAATAAGAAACATGAAAAAGGTAATAAGAAATATGAAAAGGACAAAACCAAATTTTCTGTAAACGAGGAACTTCTACGATCCTTATTAAAAAATCAAACAAGTGTCATAGAAGCGCAATATAACATTCTTCAGAGGAATGAAGAAATATTAAACAAGCAATTCGGAATACTACAGAAATGTCTAACGAATCTTTCTTTTGCTAGTAATCGAACTGAGAAGATAGCTAACAATGAATTACACATTTTGTCATCCTCAGTCTCAGCTATGATTATATCAAACCTACGACACTTGCAAGAAAGCGTTATAAACACTTTAACAAGCCTCGCAAACGGTCATTTAGATGCACATTTGTTGCCGCCTGAACAATTGGAAGAACAATTAAATATCATATACCGACATATACCGAATGACCTGACTTTGCCTGCCGATAAAAACGATTTTAAAGAACTTTATAAGCTAATGAAGGTTAACGGCGACATTGGTTCTTCTTATTTGATAATCGAAATCAAGATCCCCTTGGTAATTAAGGAAAATTTTGAACTGGATAGAGTAATAACCCTTCCTCAGCAGCATTATAACGTAGAATTTATCGCACCATACATTGCATTCAATCTACAAAAGGACTTACTACTCATCTTGACAGAATCAGATGTAGAAAATTGTGTCCACATACAGACAAACAAATTATTATGCGCTCTCGATAAGCCGATATACGAATTACAAATAACCAGCGGAATGTGTAACTTGAGTATACACAATACAACAATATGTAAAACAAAGGAGGCACCATGTCGCGTGCGCTGGGTCAAGTTACATAACAATAACATGTGGCTTTATTCCTGCTGTGGGAAATGCACAGTGCGCATATTTTGCATTGACACTGGAGTTGTATTGACAACACTGACCGGGAATGGCCTTTTACAAATCGGTCAAGGTTGTACAATAAAAGGTGACACCTTCTCTATATTCACTCAAAATAGTTATATGAGCCAAGTTAAGGTCCAAGAAAACATACCGATCCCAGCCGATTATTCAATATTAAATTCCATAATAAATACTTCGGATTTCCAACTATTCACACCCGAGGATCATGAAGACTTGTGGCGCCGGATGAAGTCTCAGATCATTAACCTCAAGGAGCAGGAAAACGCATCACTCAGTATACACGATATACATCAGTACTCTGTCTTGTATATAATCTTAGGGTCTATCATTGTTGCGGGATGTCTCTACGGTACCATGCGATATCGCAGAAACAAAATTATACAGCGCAGTGCTGTGAAAGACGTCTCCACGACCGCAGTTCCAGTTGCAGCAGATAAGAACGAAGACCAGGAGGCCCCTGCTCCCCCGAGCGCGCGACCGCGATTCGTTCGACTGGACATACCAATTAAAGAGTAGTGCAGTGATGATTATTATATAAGTTATTTAAATCTAGGTACTTAAATTTTAATTGTATTGTTATTATTGTTATTGTAGATTTTAATATCAAAATTATCTTTCTTCTTTGAGTCGGCAGGATGTACGGGTCAACGCACATTGAGCAATATGATTGTTTTGCTAATTAGTAACCTCTTTAATTTAGCTGATTTATTACGAAATTGTTATTTTTCTTATGCAGATTTCTAATGAAATTGATATTTGTTTGCTACGATTGACGTCAAATGACGTCTGTACTTCTGCCTATATATACTCAAAATAATCTGAATAAATTTAGTGTTAGATCGACTTTCATTGGGTTTGGTTTCCCTCGTAACCTTCCCTCACATGTCATCTCTCACTCAACCATAGACTGTACCATACAAGCCGTTTTCAACTACTCGTTGACTTTTGAATGAAGTCATCTGGAACGCATTATTATACCGCCGAATATGACGCATAAATTCTGTATGCTTTGGATGATTTTCATCAAGTAGAGAATTTAAAGGTTCAGGTGGAGCACCTATTTCATCTAATTTTACCTTACCATTTGAACAACATAAACCTTTTGACTCATCTTTCCATCTCAGTGCCGAACAGTATTGACAAACAATGGAAGGAGAACCTATACAAACGATACGATAATTTTGATAATCAATTGTTGTACTGTAATTCATTGCCGAGTACTCTTTATTGGACCATCTATTATTATTTTGTGTTCCATTAGTTGGCATATTATTCCTAAAATTTATGTGCCGAATACGATCGTTTTGTAGTCGGAGTTGTCTTCTCTCAGATGTTTCAGTTTCCATTAAAGCATTGTGTCTATCACGATCTAAAGATAAACGTAGGTTACGTTCAGCAGAGGATTCGCGTAGCCTCTGAGAAACATGTCTTTCGCGATCCAACGACAAACGTAAATCACGTTCCGCCGAGGATTCGCGCAGTCTTTGCGAAACATACCTTTCACGGTCCAACGACAAACGTACGTTACGTTCAGCAGAGGATTCGCGCAGTCTTTGTGAAACATGTCTTTCACGGTCCAACGACAAACGTACGTTACGTTCAGCAGAGGATTCACGCAGTCTTTGTGAAACATGTCTTTCACGATCTAACGACAAACGTACATCACGTTCCGCCGAGGATTCGCGCAGTCTTTGCGAAACATACCTTTCACGATCCAACGACAAACGTACGTTACGTTCAGCAGAGGATTCGCGCAGTCTTTGTAAAACATGTCTTTCACGGTCCAACGACAAACGTACGTTACGTTCAGCAGAGGATTCACGCAGTTTTTGTGAAACATGTCTTTCACGATCCAACGACAAACGTAAATCACGTTCTGCCGAGGATTCACGCAGTCTTTGCGAAACATACCTTTCACGGTCCAACGACAAACGTACGTTACGTTCAGCAGAGGATTCGCGCAGTCTTTGTGAAACATGTCTTTCACGATCCAACGACAAACGTGCGTTACGTTCCGCAGAAGACTCTCGCAGTCTTTGCGAAATATGTCTTTCACGGTCCAATGATAAACGCAGTTCTCTCTCTTCATTATTTTCACTATTCCGATTCAAACGAAGTCTTTTAGCAGCAGACGTACTGCGTCCTATATTTGGCCTTCTTCTCGGCATGATTATCTACCTAAGTTTAATAAGAAATTGAATAAAGAGGTACTTAATAGAAACAGTTTAATGAATCTAAATAATATTTATTTACAACAACTTCCCTACAACACCCAAGTAACAAAAAAGTAATATACATGAACTTAAATACTCACGAAAATTATTTACAAAAATCTATTTATAACAACTAAGTACGGAAAAGTAAAGTACTTGGTTATTTAAAAAGTAACGAAAGAACCAAACGAAAAGAAGAAAGTAAACTGAAAGGTTTCTTACACCACCTACTAAGTATGAAAATAATTAATTAAGGAATATACATGAACTTAAATAGACTCACGAAAATTATTTACAAAAATCTATTTATAGCAACCAAGTACGGAAAAGTAAGGTACTTGGTTATTTAAAAAGTAACGAAATAACCAAACGAAAAGAAGAAAGTAAACTGAAAGGTTTCTTACACCACCTACTAAGTATGAAAATAATTAATTAAAACTAACAATAGCATAATAATAGGAACCAATAGCAAGATTTAATGCCGAACAGCAATACCCGTAGTAAGCCGATGACAGTCGATATACGCAATGCGTTCAGTTGCTACCAAAGTCTGTTTACTATGGCGGATCGCGCGCTACATCGCCCGGTTTATATAGCTTGAGCAGGCGGTCGAGCGATGCGGGGCAGAGGGGATGGACTCGCCGTAGGCATCTCAATGCTCGCCAAGCATTAAAAATGTTTCGCTACTAATTACTTCTAACAACGATATCTCAAAAACTATTCATCTGATTGATTTAGTGTAAATAGCAATTTTAATCTGCATTAAATGACTAAGCTAACTAACATATTCATTTGGATAAGGATTAATACCGAACTAAAGAAAATAGCTTTGAAAATAACGTAATGTTTTTAATTAAAAATGTTAACATAAAAGTGGTTATTGTAAGTCAACCGTAAGAGATAGAGATATGCTATCGCGGACTTTTTTGTAGCATTTTTATAGATTTTGAGTTCTCTAGTACATTACTTAACTGTATCTTTGCTAGTTTACGCGGCGTTCGCGTGGAAAGTTCCCATTTGGCGAGATTTTTTGCGACCTCTTCAACATTTGTCGCCGTATTTCAGCTAATTTACATAAAAGCATAATAAATTATATACCTAAACCTTCCTCAAGAATTACTCTTTCTATTGTTGAAAACCGTATAAAAATCCGTTCAGTAGTTTTCGAGTTTATCGCGTTCAGACAGACAGGAGGACAGACAGGAACACAGAAAGACGCGGCCGGGGGACTTATTTTTATAATAAGTATAGATTTGATTGAAATTTAAATTTTTATGACCTTTTTTCTAAATTACCTAAGTATTATTTATATACTGTTACTAATAAAATTTAAAAAATAACAGTTAAAAAGTGTCAATAATAGAAATGACCGCACAGAAGTGTTTTCATTTTTTATTGAACTTTGACAATTTTCTTCTTGGTGATAATAATAGACATCTGCGTAACCTACAACAAAAAAAAAAAACAAAAAAATTTAGTTTAACAAGATCAAAATATAGACTTTTATAAGAAAAAGCATATATCACATTTATAACACTTGGTTATAAATATGTTTTACATACCTTTAAAGAAACAAAATTTATATTCACGTAGAAAATAATTGTTTTCTTTAAGTTAATTCGCCGATATACACCGATTAGTTGATCGAGTATTTGACAGACGTTTGATCAATGATTATAGCTTAATTCGCGTTTCAGAAACCAAAAATGGCGGTTAACATACGATCCCAGATTCAAATTTGACAGCTATGTCAACTGACAGTATGAATAAATTAAGTAGTTTAACCGTGCTTTTAGCAACTCATTTGATACTTAACATGAGATTTGATAGATGTTTTGTTAATTTTTGCGTTGATCAGCCTTTCGGAAATCGGGTGTAAGTGACTAGCCCGTTGACTAGCCAGTTTGTAGTGGCCCTGCTTTCTGTACCGCGCATTGCGGGTTCGATTCCCGTCTAAGTCTGGGTGTAATATTTGTATTTATATATTTATATATCTATTATTTCTATGTATATTCATCAAAGAAAATAGTTATAATAGTTGACTGTTACCTGTAACACAAGCATTAAGTTGCTTACCATAGGAACAGACGACCATGTGTATATAAGACATTTATATTTATTTATTATTTATTTTAAAAAAAAAACAATACTATGAAAATTAAATGAAGAGTGCATCTTTAGAAGAAAGGATTAAATTATCAGAATATAGACTGATTTTGCAAAAAATAGACATCTGTGTAACCTACAACAAAGAACAAAAATTTTTAGTTTAACGTGACCAAAATGCAGACTTTATTAAGAAAAAACATATATTACATTTATAACACTTGATTATAAATATGTTTTATATACCGTTAAAGAAAAATGTAGTTTTACGTAGAAAATAATTGTTTTCCTTAAGTTAATTAAATTTGACAGACGTTTGATCAATGATTAGCTTAATTCGCGTTCCAGAAACCCAAAATGGCGATTATCATACGATACCAAAGTCAAATTTAACAGCTATGTCAACTGACAGTATGACAAATTAATTAGTTTAACCTTGTTTTTAGCAACTCATTTCATGCTTAACAAGAGATTTGACAGATGATTTGTTAATTTCTGCGTTGATCAGCCTTTCGGAAACCGGGCGTAAGTGTTTGTTTATTTGATTAATATGCTTAGTTAATTCATTATAAAGACTTAAGGGGCTTATTACACTAGGGTGCAAAATATTTAACTTTGAGAATAAAATAGCGTTTACAGTTGTATCTAGCAAGTTAGAAATAGAAAGTAAGGAACTTTCAATTATATTTAGCAAATTATTTATTCTAGAAATATGAAGAAGCAAATTATTAGTTTTTGTAACTTGCGAAAATATTTCATTCATGTTATTAATTTGGTTATTTAATCTTAACTCATTCTGGTTTAATTTATAAATCGTGGCGTTAAAATTATTTATTGTTGATTTAATTATGTGAATATTATCTCGAAACAAATTGAATAATTCTGATTCACTTTTCCGACAAGATTCTATCGCGGCGTCATATTTTCTCGCGTCATCTGCGTCTAGAGTACCAAAGAAAAATTTAAGGATTTCCCCTCCAAATTCTAGAGATCTTTTAACTTTATTTGACGATTGATTATTAATTATTATATGCTCTAAAGATTGTAGTTTAATGTAATTGTATTTTATTAAAATTTCAACGGGATTTGAAAAATCTTTACATTGAGAAAATTCGTCAGTATTTATTTTTGAACAAAGGTTTAAGGTATCGTATAATAAATTTTCAATTTTATTGAGATACGGATTTAAAGATATAAGGTCTATATATGTTATGACTTTCCAATAATCGTTATAAAAATTAATATTCGTAATAGGTTCAAAATAAATTCCAGGACTATGAGATATAGGAATAATACTCGATTCAGCGTGGCTTCGGCTTCCATAGCATAAAGCTCTGAAAAATATTAAAAATGAATAAATTTAAGGTGTAGAAATAGCAGGCTTAATCTCGTTTGTGTGATATTTAACATGTTTACGACCTATTTGTATGGTTACATTATGTTTATTGTGTACTTTTATGATTTTATATGGACCTTTCCATATCGGTGATAGAGCCTTACGGAGTCGGTGATGGTATTTTACATATACTGAGTCACCAGTTTTATACGAAATTTCGCGTGAACTAGCATCGTAGTATTGTTTAGATTTTTCTTTGCTGTTAATTATGTTTTGAATAGCCTTTTCCCTACTAAGACGCATTCGATATTGCAAAGAACGAATATATTCATTATAAGTATTATTATTGCTTTCATATAGAGAATTAGGAATGTTAGGTTTATGACCATATAATAATTCATAAGGGGTGAAATTAGTAGTGCAATGAGGGGTAGTATTAATAGCTAGTATTGCGGTAAATAAATAGCAATGCCAATCGTTCTGGTTTTCGTTTACGAATGATTTTAAATATTCTTTTAATGTAGCATATGTGCGTTCTAGAGCTCCATTTGTTTGTGGATGATAAGGTGTAGTAAATAGGGCTTTAACTTTTAGGATTTGAGTTAATTCTTTGAATAATTCAGACGTAAAACAAGTACCTAAATCCGTTAGAATTGTTTTAGGGAAACCGAAAAGGGACATAAAATGTACAAGATTTCTGGCTATTTCTTCACTGGTAGCCGTGACCATGGGATAGGCACTAGAAAATTTCGTTAAATCATCTTGTAGTGTAAGGATAAATTTAAATTTTTGATAACCTGCTTCAGGTAAGGGACCAACGATATCGAGAGCTAAACGTTCAAATGGTCTAGTGGAAGTAGAAGTTATCTCCATTGGAGCCTTATTGGACATTCTCAATGGTTTATTAATTTGACATAATTGACATTTCTTTACATAATCTACGATATCAGAGCGCATACCTTTCCAGTAATAGGCAGCTTTAATTCGATTATACATACGATTTGACCCTGGGTGACCCGCAATAGGTGAGTCGTGATTTTCTTTTAAAATTTTAGGGATTTCCACGGGAGTAGGATAAATTAGTTGGTTCTTATATATATGAATTTTAATATTAGTGTTATGGAAAATATAAGCAATCATGTTATATATTTTAATATAAGCTAGTTTAGAAAATGGATCTGAAAAGTCGGATAAAGCGAGATCTGTAATATCAGGATTCTCAATTACAATTTTATTTCTAAGTTTTATTAGTAAATTGTAAATATCTTTAAATTTAGTTTCTTCATAATGATGAACTTTAGTAAACAGAAAATAGTAAGATTTATTCATATCATTTACGCATTGAATTGTAAAAGGTTCGCGTTCAGAACTTAATAAGTCCTCGGGCTTTTCTAACTGCGCTAATATTTCTTCGCAGTGAGGTATCGATGAGTCGAAATCTAAGGAGACAGGACAGACAATGGTTTTTTGTTTAGATAAATGTAATCCTTCTGTGCATTCCAAAATTGTAGTATTCGAAGTAGAAAGTTTATTAGTAAATTGATCCTTAAAATATTTTTCATAACTAGAATTATTTAAAGTGTTAATATTTATAACATTGACGGGACAGCGAGATAACGCATCGGCGTTAGAGTTAAGGCGACCTTGTTTATAAACGATTTCGTAATCATACTCTTCGAGTTTTAGGCGCCAACGAATGAGTCTACTACCGGGATCTTTAACGTTAAATAACCATACTAATGGTCTATGATCGGTGACAATTTTAAATTTGTTACCATAAAGATAGGGACGGAACGTCTTGACTGCGAATAAAATTGCTAAAAGTTCTTTTTCAGTGGTCGAATAATTACCTTCAGGACGATTTAAAGTACGTGACGCGTAAGCTATCGGCTTATCTTTACCTACAGGACCTTGGGATAAAACTGCACCTACGGCGTAATTACTTGCGTCCGTGGTTACTATAAACGGTTGAGAAAAATCTGGGTATTGAAGCAGCGGGGCATTAATTAATTTTCCTTTCAAAACATCGAAAGCAATCTGTTGTTCCTGAGACCAGTGAAATGTGGCGTCTTTTTTTAATAAAGAAGTAAGTGGTTTAGTTAATTTGGAGAAATTTTCGATAAATCGGCGATAATAGCCTACTAGACCTAAGAAAGACTTAATTTCTTTAGGATTTTTAGGAACTGGGAATTGTGAAACGGCCTTTACTTTATCAGGATTTGGGGAAACACCTTTGTCGGTGATAATATGGCCAAGGTAAGTGACTTCGTGTCTTAGGAACTCGCATTTGTCTGGCTGAAGCTTTAAGTTAAATTGGCGAAATTTGTCGAATACAAGTTTTAATTTAATCATGTGATCTTGTAAATTTTGACTGTATATTATACAATCATCTAAATAAATATAACAATGTAAGCCTTGTAACCCTGATAATACGGTGTTCATTAGCCTTTGAAACGTGGCTGGGGCATTTTTTAACCCAAAAGGCATTCTAGTAAACTCGTAGTGTCCAGACATGCTCGAATTTGTGCTTATTGTGAATCCTGTTTTTGGAGCATCTTTGGGACATGTCTTTAACTGATGAAAGCCACTTGTAAGATCCAGAGTACTAAAATACTTGCAATGACCTAGTTGGTCAAGAATGTCGGTGATAAGAGGTAGTGGATAAGTTTCGGAAACGGTGACGTCATTAAGGCGACGGTAATCAATTACTATTCTCCACTTTTGTTTGCCAGAAGCATCCATCTTTTTCGGAACTACCCATACCGGGGCGCTCCATGGCGAAATAGAAGGTTGGATAATATCTTGGTCCAACATCTTTCGAATTTGGGAATCGACTTCCTCTTTATGGCACTCGGGAAACCGATAAGATTTGACATGAATAGGAGGAGGTGCATCACCTGTATTAATAGTGTGTTCAATAGCATTCGTGAAGGTTAAGGGTTCACCGTCTATATGAAAAATATCTGTATATAAAGAACAACACTCTAAGAGAGCTTTTCGCTCTTCATCATTTAGATGTGAACAGCGTATAAGGCTTAAAACTTTATTTGCACGATCAAATTTATTAGTCGAAATAGAATTAATATTAAAACAAGATTCCGAATCGAAACAATCACGTTCAATTGGCGTTAACTTTACATTATAATTCTTTACTTCAATATCATTTTCAGTTGTATTTAAAATAGAAAGATTTATTTTCTTATTTGGTTTTACCTTTACTATACAATTAGCGACATAAACACCTTCACTTAAGGTGTGATTTAATACGAGAGCTTCATTGTTATGATATAAGTCGGGCGAGTAATTTGATACAGTGCACTCGATAACGGCTTCGGCACGAGCCGGAATGATATAAGTTGGCTGTGTATAGATAATCGGAATAGAATAATTCATTATAGTCATAAATTTAGAATAATAATTAATATTTGACTTAAAATAATTGCAAAAATCGCTACCGATAATTCCATCATAATGATTTAAATTAATATTATCTCCTGTTACGTGAAATTTATATTTAAATGTTTCGTTAGAGATATTAAATTCCATTTGAAAAGTACCTAAGGTTTCCACAGGATTTTCAGAACTGTTAATTCCTTTTAATTTGACAATTTCATTTGATAAATTTGGTATTTGTAAAAGACAGGAACCTTTTATAATACTGATAGATGATCCTGTATCGACAAGGAAACACAATTTATTCGAGGCAAGTTTCGAATTTAAGTAAATATGAGGTAAAGACACCTTTTTGCTATAATTGTTAATTTCATAAATAAGTTTGGATTTGCAATTAGTATTTAAGTCACATGTATGTAACATAGTTTTAATATTAGAGTTAGTATTTTGGGCATTATTTTGGCAATTAATTTTACCACTAGAAATAGTAGAATTAAGTTCATTTGATCGAGACATACATTTAGAGTTATTTAAGTTAGATTTGAATGATATATTCTTAGAGTTAGTAACATTTTGACATTTATAATGATTAGTTTTGCCCTTAAAAATAGTAGGACTCGGCTCTTCTGGCTGAGATATAGATTTAGTAAAGTTGGGATTCAACATTTTTAGTTGAAATTTAGATTTAGTAGAATAAGTAGGACTCAACATTTTTGGTTGAGATTTAGATTTAGTAGAGTTAGTATGACTCAACACTTTTAGTTGAGATTTGGATTTAGTAGAGTTAGTAGGATTCAACTTTTTTTGTTGAAATTTAGATTTAGTAGAGTTAGTATGACTCAACACTTTTGGTTGAGATTTGGATTTAGTAGAGTTAGTAGGATTCAACATTTTTTGTTGAAATTTACATTTAGTAGATTTAGTATGACTCAACACTTTTGGTTGAGATTTGGATTTAGTAGAGTTACTCGTATTAGGATTCAACATTTTGTGTTGAAATTTAGATTTAGTAAAATTAGTAGAAAAGTTAGAATATGGCGTGTCCTTATGACCTTGAATGGATTTTGGCAGACACGGAACCAAAATCCTTTTTAATTTAAATCTTCGTGACGATTAATCGATTGAGAATCATTTATATAATTATGTGATTCATTTTCACATGTATGTGCACCGGCAATATTAGAATTAGCATTTGACGTGTCATGTTGCACGTTGCTTGTATTCACACGGCGTTTCATATTAAATTGACGCTTGCGACATTCCATGATCGTATGACCGACGTGTTTACAATAATTACACGTTTTATTATAAAATATATTAGAGTTTCTATTTAAATTATTTTTTGGATTTATGTGAAATAGTTTTCGCGAATATTTAGGCTCTTTATTTTTATAGCAATCTGAGGAACTATGTCCTACCTTATTACATATCGAGCACTGTTTCTGAGGTCTTGAATTAATTTTGTATAAATTAAATAATTTTTCCTCGTCAGTTGCATATTGTATCGCATCACTGAGAGTTAGAGGGTTTTTACACCTGACGATATTAGAAATTGAAGGGTTAAGCCCTAATAAAAATGAATTTAAAGCAAGGTCTTCCATAGCAGCTATACGGCCTGGGAGCTCGCTCTCGTCCTTACAGCTATAATGGATATCTGAATGTATTCGCGTTAAAATTTGCTCTATCCTTAATGAATATTTTGTTACGTCTTCATTTGGCAATTGTTTAGAATGTTGTAAATCGGATAGTAAATGAGTCGCATGTTTCTTTTCTCCGAATGTAGACCTTAGAAATGTTTTTAAGTCCGTCCAATTTGAAAAATGTTTTAAACTGCATGCAATCTGAGCTTTACCTTCTAACTGCGATAATATGAATTTACATAAAATTTGTTGTTGGTCTGAATTAGCCAGTGACATCGCATTCTCACAATTAGTGAGAAATGCAGGGAGTGATTCTCTATCCCCACTATATGATTTGATAAATTTTGTTAAAAAGGATAATGTTATTTTTTCAGACATTTCGGTTCTTTTTAATGATTCCGCTTTAAGAGACATTAGCTTGAAATACTATTATGGTATGCTGAGCTTATAATAGGACAAAAAAATACAATAAGTACAATATGACAATGGTAGAATTAAAATGCTTAAATATAAAATTAAGTAGATTCAGAGTTTATAATTACGATTTAGAACACTGATTTAGAACACTAATTTAGAAAACTTTACTAATTTCAGCACTTTTAGCTCTTAAAATTTTTGATTTACTTAATACTTTATAAATATCACAAAACACTTACAAGAAAACGGCAATACACACTCGCATGTCGTCGCGTGGGAACCGGTGTCGCGTTGCGGTGACGTCTCTTGTAACTGGAGCGGATGGAACTTTTTCGCTTGGTGTGGTGAGCTAGACCTGGAGACCCGGAGACTTGGAGCGGGCTCAGACGATATGCTGAGGCTGACCGTCGTCCTGGATGCAGTAGCTGGAGCGGGCTCACGCTTAAGAGCGGAGGCTGATCGTCGTCCTTTGAGCGGCTGGAGCGGGCTCACGCTTAAGAGCGGAGGCTTATCGTCGTCCTTTGTAGTTGACGCAGGCTTAACCTTTGGTTAAGTCTTACTGTCGGTCAAAAATTAAGGGTGGCTCTGTTCGGATACCAGCGTCTGTTATTTGACTCTATGTCGTCAGACTTCTCTGGTATCCCACTTCTGACACCAATTTGTTAGGATGCCGACCCTGTTTGTCTTTTTAAAAAAAAACTATACTACACCGCTAACTGCTTTATTCAAAAAGATTGGACACAATGTTGGATAATTGACTTCCGAACTTTAATTGATGTCCGATCTACTCGGGGCTCTGAGTCTAACTGACTGTTTTAAAATAAAAAATAATATTAACGAAGAAACAATATAATTCAATTGCTGAGTAATGATAAAACTATAGGAAAAATACAGTGTATAATATTAATGCTTATGAAGCTTTTACTGCGTTGTAAAATGGGATATAACAGTACGACAAAAGAAAGTGGTAATCGCAAAATGACATAACGTAACATCCGTTCCGTGATAGCGCGTGTAAGCGACTGAGGTGCGCGGGTGCCCGGAGAGATGACCGCACGGCGCCTTGGTAACAGAAATCAACATAATTACTTCTGTGCGCCATGTAGGGTACCGGTGACCTCGTGAAGTTTTTTTTAATTTTCTACGGAACCCTGCCTCCGATTGACCCCAAAATTTAATATATGTATATTTAGACCTATAACATCAATTGGCATAATTATTTTTTTGTGAATTTTGTCATTATTACTCTGGCAGTTAATGTGATAACCTATATAACATAACATAACAATACACTTTATTGTACACCAAAACAGAAATAATACATATTATGAACTTAAACAGAGTATCATCAGGCACAAAGGGCGGCCTTATCGCTAAAAAGCAATCTCTTCCAGGCAACCTAGGGGCAGAGGAGATGGTATTGTGTCAGTGTAAGTGTACAAATTGAGACATAAACGTTTATACATACATAAACATATACATAAATACATATATATAAACATATACAAAATACAAATATACATAACTATATATCTAGCATATAAAAGGTAACATCATAATCTAACAAAAAAAATAAACAAAAAAGTCTCAACAGCTTTTAAAATAACATTTTCTTACATTTCTAATTGGTGAAAATCAGTCTCAAAAACTTTGTGTAATACCTAATATCTAATCAAAACAGGAACTTTAAAAAAAAATCTTACAACAAAATACCATAAAGACGTAATTACTCATGCCTGGTTCGTTTGCTGTGCATTTTTCATGGAACCATCTTCTACACATAATACATATAATCCAGTCTTCGTACAGAGGCTCTTCATATTTTTCATCACAAACTGGACAAAAATACTCTTCAACTTCTTTCAGAGATCTTCTTTTAGATTGTGATCGAGATGTTGAAGGTTTCGGTTGCGATTCCGTGGCTTTAGTTTTACCCGTAAGGCGTGTTTTGCGCTTTTGAGTACCTGATGGTCCAGGGGAACCTAAATCATCAAAATTGACTTGCTTAAACATGGCGTGTCTTTTGTTCCATCAATTTCTTTTTTTCTTCCAATTGCTTTTTATATGGACTGGATGTTATAATTTCTGATTTTAAGCAAGGTCTTGTTCTATTCTTCTTTTCTTTCATGCGCGGTAATGGACTTAATTGAGCCACAGTAACAATTGGATCATCTTTTTGTGCCGTTGTTGTTGCCAAATCAGGGTCATCTCTTTGTAAATCAGCAATATTCTGAACGTTGAAATCGTTATCATCTTTTTGTGATAAATCTCCTTGTTCTTTATTGCTGGAAGCATTATTACTAGCCTCGTGGCAAGCAGACATATTAAACCGAGCAGTCACTTCATTTTGGTTCTTACTTTCATCATTTATAATTGTTATATCTGAATCAATACAAGTTTCTATACAATCTGCATCAGATGTTTGTAGCATTGAAGGACTTTCTGGCAAAACTATGTTGTCAACAGATGTTGGTTGATCATCTCGTTTGTCCGAGATACAGCTTGACAAGGGTTGAATATTATCATTATTATCAATCATATTATTATTTTGCAGAACAGGACTTTCTGGCCTTTCAGTTATTTCTACAACCTGGTTAGTAACTGAAGCCGGAGCGAAATCTGTATCATCAAACAAATCATCTGCGAACGGATATATTCCTGTTGCTTTAAAGCCAGACTCAGCGTTGGCTATAGTCGCTGCATTTTTAAAAGCATTATTGAATAGACCGGCCACTTGAAATTGGGTTATACCTCTTCCAGGGTGATGGTTCGTCCATTTTTCGCATTCGATTGCATATTTGGTTTTTAACCTCTCACGTCCCGCTAACGCAAAATGTCAAAGTTCACTGCATCCCGAGGTCCGCGCGCCGTCGACAACCGATATGCACGATATCGCGTCCACGGGCGTTCACAGTAGCAAACTGTGCCATATACAGGTTGATATTTTTTTGCATACATAACTACGAGTAGGTAGGTTAAGAGTAAAATCATAAATGAACTGCATGGATTTTGATATTTTGTATGTAGGTAGATCATGACACTATTTATCCAAGAAAATATTCCTGTGATATAATTCCCTAGTTTTTGCCCCGGCCTCGCTTGCTAAGTCTTACCTGTATAGGGACAACGAAAACAACTTTTTTAAACTTAGTAGTTTTATTCAAATTAAAAAATAATCTTACATAATACACAAACAAACTACATAATAAACTTACATCTAAAGGTTATTGAGTGTATGGTAGTCTATCCAGCACTGCCCAATGCATAACGGAGCACGGCATTTCTGACACATAACCGTCACTTGGGTGCGGACCTGACGCGCTGTGCATCGCACGCAACGTCGTCGTATGTGCTGTGTAGGTTTCCCACGGATCGTTTCTGTGTGTACCGGATAATGGTCCGAAGCATTATCCAGCCGGACTAAAGCCGATGGCATTTGCCGTATTGGGTGTGCTGGCTCGGCCCTGGGGAACCGCTTGCACAATCCATCTGCTAAAGCATAGCGGAACTGCCTGTGCGTTAAAGTGGATGTGGTTGGATGTTTCTGGTACATTATAAAAGTGTTCAGAATACTGATGTTAAGCAGTCTTGTGAACACTTTTATGTACCACTTCAGTCCCCTTTTCCTTTCTAACAAGTACATGGATAGCTTCTGATCCTTAAGATCGACACCGCCCATGTACTTGTTGTATTCAGAAATGGAGACTGGCTTGTTTATATCCTCTCCTGCACGCCTGCCGGCTACAAGTTGATCATCATGGTAAGTTGAAATTGTGGCTACTAGTTTAACGTCTTTCCAGACTGTGAGACTTATGTCACCGCAATGACAACTCACCACATGACCACGCACCACATCCTCTCTAACATTTTTGATGAGAGCGGGGACATGGCGACGCCGCCTGTTCAACGTTCCAATGAGGTCTGTGCCGCGTTGATTCAAATACCTGGTAAGGGGTAACTGGTTATACCAGTTATCCATTACCAGGCAGTGACCAGCATCCAGGAACCCCTCCATAAGTTTCAGCACTACCTTTTCAGTAGGGGCTGCAAACCCATCGATGGGTCCCTCGTGCATAGAGGAATTCTTCCCGGCATATATGATGCACCTAAGCATATATCCAGTCGTTGCTTCGCAAATTTCGAAACTTTTAATTCCGAACCGAGCCGCCTTAGTGCGTATGCACTGTACCCAGCTAAGGCGGCCCTTCCACAAAATCAACGACTCGTCTATGCTTAGGTGCTTATTTGGCGTATATAAGGTGCAAAACTTTTCATTACAGTGTTCAAGAATTGGGGTTATTTTTGCCACCTTTCTATCGTAACTCCGCGTGTTGTTTGACATGTGATCGTTATTCACAAAATGGAGGAAACGAGTAATCATTTGGAACCTGTTCCTGGACATAAGGAGTTGAAAGTCAGGCATACCCAAGATGTTGGTTGCCCAGTACTCAGGTATATGCCCTCGAGGATTGAGTGACATATACATGAGTACTGCGAAATATCTGTACATCTCTGGCACATTCGTCTCAACCCAAGTGTCCAGGTTCGCGCTGATATTACCGCTTTCAGAAAGCTTCGCGATGGTCTGCCAGGCATACTTATTCGTCTCCTTGACAATGTGATCCATAATGGTCGAATCCCATACAAGCATAAAGAGCTCGAAAGGCACTTGTGTGCCGGCACTATCAGACAGCCCGGGCGTTCTCTGATATTCCATTTCTTGCCCATGAAACGTCGAATAATCTTGGCTCCAATCGAAACTAACGGGCATATCACCCCCACCAACTTCTCTGCTGGGCTCAGCTTCCTCGGCCTCCACCACTGCTTGTGCAGATTCGAGTTCGCGGAGTTCTCTCACTACCGCTCTCATCCCTGCATAATCTTCAAATTCATTCTCGTCGTCGTCGTTGGTACCAATTTCTACTTCGCTGCCAGAATCTTGCAGGTAGTCAAACGATATCGAAATCCGACGACGACGTTGAGGGCGGCGGGTAAGCCTGCGAGGGCGGAGGTTTCTATTGGATGGGGTAGACGGCACTACCGGCGTAGACGGCATTGCTGGCGTAGACGGCATTGCTGGCGTATTGGCAACGGTCGGTGTCACCGCAGGATTCCAAGTCTAAGGAAATAATGAAATAATTGGAATATAGTTAGGAAAACTGACCATAAAACTTAACTCTAATAGATGTAAATATTGACACTTACTACCACTCTGTCTTCAACCCGTTCACCTAAGAATGGGCTCCCGATAATATTTATGTGACCGCCAGGTGTTTGACACACATTATATATGGGAAAAAGCTGGCGAGGCGCGTCGTCGGTAGGCTCTGGGGCGGACATCGCGATGGGAGCGTTCACAGGAGCCGTGCGTTCTTCGTCGTCTCTTAGTTCCATCTTAGAAAAAACAATAAACCACAAAAAAAAATATTACCACACTAGCTGTGTCCCGCGGTTTCACCCCCGTAAGTCCCGATCCCGTTTGAATATCGGGATAAAAGGTACCCTTTATGTTATTCCTGGTCTCCAGCTATCTACATACCGAGTTTCATCGCAATCGGTTCAGCGGTTATTGTGTGGAGGAGTAACAAACATACACATACACACACACGCACACACAAACTTTCGGTTTTATAATATTAGTAAAGATAATACTTCCATACGTGTGTTTCCTGTCACTTTGTATAGAATAAAGTTAACACAATATAAGTGTTTAGAATAATTTACCTACTGATAGTAATAAAAATAGAAATTACTGTAAAGTTCATTTTTCTCTTCCCTTCGTATAACGAAGACTCGAACAAAAATGCATAGTCGAGAACATCCTGTATGCAATTAGTGTAAACAACAAAATGGCGGCCATTGTTTTTTCGAGCACACAGATTCAAACTTCAAAATGGATTATATAGCTCATTTACACTTTATTTATACATATTTTGACTTTAAATAATAACTACAATAACTTATTTCATTAGTAAATAAAGTTACTTACCGATTCATCCATATTTCACACAAAACACACGAAAAAACTGCACTACGACGTCACTTGTTTCGATGATAAAAAACGACTAATTTCAACTGTTCAGAATTTTGAACTTGCACCAATAGGGGATGAGTGTGATACATCAATGGGAAGCTTGTATTCTTACCTGTTCATACATGTAAAATACAAGCGAAAATATACCTTCTGCTGACAGAAATTAAGCAGAAACTCGCATGAAGTCATAGGACTCGATATCGCGACTTTGGGACGCAGAGAACACTTTTCAGCCGACCGGATATCGCGTCATCGGGACGTGAGAGGTTAAAGGACTGTGAACGGCTACATCTAACGGCTGGAGTTTGTGGCTTTGTTGTTTGTTTTTGGCATGAGGCGGAATAGTCCTCTAGCAACAGAGACTCGAAATTCAAGATGGCTTAGTTTTGTCGCATTCGTATTTTGGCAATATAACAAGTATGCATTTGTTATACTTGCATCTAAAAGGAAAAAGAATATGCGGACCCACCATCTCCTACTCCTTCTACCAACTGAATAGGTACCTTTTATGCGATCAAAGCGATCAACGCCTCCCATCCTTTTAGTATACTCCTTTATTGCTAAAGGGCAACTGATTTCTTGTTTTGTGCCATCTTTCTGAGTCCGTAAGACAGTGGTTTTGCCAACTTTTGGATGGAATGCATTACTCAATAGTAAAACCTCCTTGGTGTCTTGCCAAACTAAGAAAGATACATTTCCCTTCACTCTCCATTTATATTGCCCTTTTGCAAGCTTCTGTTTAGTTTTGACAAGTACAGGCAGATGTGTTCTGTGTCTTCGTACGGTTCCGGTAGCATAAATGCAATTTTCATATAGATATTGCATTAGAGTGTATTCACAGAAGAAATTGTCAAATGTAACAATAATATGATATTCCTCCAGTGCTTTATTTATCAGCTTTTCAGTCAACTTCTTCACAACTTTGGATCCTAGTCCTTCCTCTGTTCCGGTTTCTGATTTTCCAGTGTATATGTAGAATTCATACAGGTACCCAGTTTTACTGTCACAGCGACACCATACCTTGTAGCCTCTTTTTATTGGTTTCAGCGGCATATACTGTTTCATGGAAGATCGGCCTTTGAAGAGAATCATCGATTCATCAATACTTTGGGATGAAGAGTCTTTGGCATTTTTCTGAGATGCCTGATTGATAAGATCCAATAATGGGCGTATTTTGTAAAGTTTGTCATAATCCTCGCTTGTCTTGTCTGGTATATGTGCATTATCATTCAGGTGCAGATTTCGCAATATCTTCTTGAAACGCTTTATGGTCATAGTTTCTGCTATTTCGTCTACCCTGAAACCAGGGTCGGAAGACCAATAAGGTCAATAAAAGGCAGAATATTGTATCCCATTATTATAAAAATCCCTATAAAAGCCTTCAGTTCTTTTTTATCTAATTCTGTCCATATTTCATCTTTCCTTTGCTCTGCATATAAGTTTGTTTGATATATTATCAAATCGTAAACTTCATCAGTGAAGAATTTTTCGAATACAGTTACAGGCCTAGTACGGCTGCTAAACATAATTGCAGGTTCCATCGGAATTTCATCGTAAGTGCTAGGTCTTGGCCTATCAGTTGTCCACATCGTTTTTTTCCATGTTTCCTCTTCACCGTCTGAATCTTCTCTTTCCGAATCTGAGTTAGTATTGGTTACTGGTGATTGTGGCTGCCTTCGTGAGGTCTGTTGGGTGCCAGAAGGACTGGATAAATTTTGAATTATTTTTGCCCGTCTAGGACGGTTACTGCTGATTGGTTGAGGTGATTGAATAAGTTGGTTTACAACAGACCTATTAATTGTATCACTAATAGGGCTATCAGGTGAATCGGGTGTGGGTGCTAGAATTCCATCATGAGGCTCATCAAGGCCATCTAAAATCCTCTGAAGTCTCGCTGTACTATACTGCACATCTTCCTCATTGGATTCTAAATTATCATCTGACACTTCGGGGTCATCAGGTAATCCAAAAATCTCCTCTAATGCGCAAGCTATCTCTAAGTCATTCAATGCCTTTTCAGTCATTTTCAAATCTGTAACAAGAAATAAATACTAAAGCTATGACCAGCTCCACGGGCAAAGGGAATACTTTTACCACCACAAAAAATCCCTAATAACAAAATTTGCGAAATCCAAAATTGAAAATATGCACGAATATCAATGAAATATACAATAAGCTTTAGAAATAATAACAACTTACCGTTCATGAATCGCAGATATCAGAGATTTATAAAGATTTATGAAGTCTTACCGAAACACACCCGATTTCAATCTTCCAAATGTCACAGCAAAAAACTAAAATGGTGACTTGTCATTATTATAGATAAAACATTTAGACCGGATATCCATAAAAATGTTACCAAAAGAAAAAAAAACTTTCCTTAAAATTCGTTCAACAAATAGTTTAGAAAAAGATGGTGGGAAATATATTCCCGCTGCCTTAAAAAGGCTTAACACGTCATTATTATTTTTTTATAAATTGTTTGTATGAAATTACGATTAAATATGAATAAGACGAGACTAGACTAACAAGTTAAATAATTTTTTTTGGCATTTCAATTATTAATAACAAAAATATTAAAGATTTTATCAAAAAAATGGGGATTTTCTAAAAAAGAAGCGAAAAGAGCCTCGTTAAACTTGAGGCAAAATGTTATTTAATTAGGCGCAACAAGTAGCCAACACCATCACCTATCCACTATTTTCCTATGGCTACTTACCCTCCAAACACTCTGTATTTGCTCAACCAAATCCGAAGAGTGTTCATCACATTTTAAAAAATAATTTTCAACTTTGGCATACAATACAGTCTTTACACAGGTTACTTGTAAAACACCAGCATCCTTGCAGGACAAGATAGCTAACATCATATGTAACAACTTTTGTTCTACGACTTTTCATAATTTGTTAGATTTTACTTTCATACAAAAAAAAGATTAGGTAAACGGTTACCACTTGCGCGTGTGAATCTGAATGTGGGGGGAAGGAAGGGCCGGAGCGGCGCTAGCGCCCTTGAGCTTGAGCTATTTAGCTAGCCGCGGCAGTCAGCACGGCGACTTGGATGCGCCCGCGTCATACGATTTTGTGTGCCACTCGTATTTATTTTACTCGTATATCGATCGATGTTATTGTATCTATACTAAAGTAATTTTATAACCATGGCGTATCGGTATTCTAATGTCGAGAACACGGGAATGGTGAGGATTCTGGCTAGGTGTGATGACAATGTGTCGGAAGCCTGTCGGCAATATGCAGCTAGGTATCCAAACTTACCTACACCGAGTCGTGAAACTATGTTACCGGTCGATGGATTGGACGCGGGGGACCTCGTGCATGGTCTCCAAGGTTACCAAGGTCAATGAACTTTTATTTATGGGGACACATTAAAACAATGATGTACATTGGTCGCGAAATTACAAGCCGTGACATGCTCATTGATAAAATAATTTGTGCGTTCAATCAAATTAAAACTACTTCGGAAGTGTTAGCACGTGTTAGTGAACAGCTGATTTTTAGGTATGGTCTGTGTGTTGGTTGTGATGATGACTATTTTGAACGCTATGTGCTCGATAGACACCGACATGCAAGGGACTTTAACACACACACACAATAATAACACACAAAATAATAATTAGCTACGTCAATAATTTTCACATATTTTGGATGTTCAGAATTCAGATAGCTAACCTACATACACATTTACTTAAGTCACTGCGACATACATACTATGATACTGTCTACAAACCCACCAAGCAATTTATATTATCAACTAGTTATTTTATTAACTAGAATTATCGGGCAGAGTAAGTGTTATTTATTACTATTATTAGCAGTGCAAGCGCGCGCGAGCGTTGCTTCGTCCTTTCGATAATGAATGAAACATGAGTTACAAATGTCACGACAGTACAATAAAAGCTTAAAAAATCATTTTTAATTAATATATTGAGTTATGTCAAAAGTCGTAGAACAAATGTTGTTTACTTATGATGTTAGCTATCTTGTCCTGCAAGGATGCTGGTATTTTACAAGTAACCTGTATAATTACATATGTTTTTCATTGATACATTTTTTTTTTTATATTATGGACTATGTCCTGAATTAAAGAAAATGTTTTTACAAGTTCCTCCGAAGGATGTGTTAGGTAGGCCTTGTTATTATTATCGCGAATTATTGTGTACTCGGTGTTTGCGTCATATAAAATATTTTTACAAGTCGCACAGTTTTTAAATATTTTATTTTTATCACGCGTAAAATGTAACCTGTTACGTACTGCAATGTGGCAATTATTCTGGGGTCTCTCTTTTTTATTTCAAAACTCACAATCAAATCATTATCGTCATCATCATCATCATCATTACAGCCTATACAGTCCACTGCTGGACAAAGGCCTCCAAAAGTTTACGTCAAAAATAACGTGAACTCATGTGTTTTGCCCATAGTCACCACGCTGGGCAGGCGGGTTGGTGACCGCAGTACTGGCTTTGTCGCACCAAAGACGCTGCTGCCCGTCTTCGGCCTGTGTATTTCAAAGCCAGCAGTTGGATGGTTATCCCGCCATCGGTCGGCTTCTTAAGTTCCAAGATGGTTGTGGAACCTTGTTATTCCTTAGTCGCCTCTTACGACACCCACGGGAAGAGAGGGGGTGGCTAAATTCTTTAGTGCCGTAGCCACACAGCACATCATCATTCATTCAATCATTATCGTAAATGTGGCTAAAATCAACTTCAATGGGTTCATCACTTTTTGTGCTTTTGCTAAAAAATAATTTACTTATAAATTTCAATATGTGGCATGAATCTTCTTCACAATTGGATCCCGGTGAATAACTGATGCTTAAATTATTTATGAGCAATGACGCAAACGCAGCTTCAAAGCCTGCACATGTGAGAAAATTATTCCTGTACACATGACTCCGTACGCTACCAAAAAATTTTTCTAACAGATCCTGCTTAGTGTCTACACCATATAGATTTTAAATTATATTCGTAAAATAGTTTATTCCGTAGACACTCCATATTTTCTAGGGTTAGCAACCAATTGCTTATAGATGGCACTACACAAACTTTTCCTTCTTTGGATATAAATTTCATAGTTTTTCAAATCTGTTTAGCTTTTCTCCAGATTTAGTCGTGCAATGAGGATGGTGTTAAAGGTTGTAGTAGCTGTTTGCCACTTTTTTTACAAGAATATATAAAATTTCCGTTAATAGAGTCAAACAGTTAAGATAAGATAATTATATAGCTGTCCTGGCATTCTTTTGGTAACAGCCCCTTGTCTGAAACACAAAAATAAATACCTAAGACCTTTTTTAATTGACATGCATCGCAATTATATTACCAGATCAATAAGAATCAAAGAAAAAAGAAGATGTTTTTATTATCTGTTTCATGAATTAGAAGCTTTTAACTTCCTGGATTAAATTTTGGAAACTCACCTTCTAAGTAGCCCATATTTACTCCAACTGTTTGGCTAAAAATTTGTGATGCAAACATCACCTTAATTTTCGGAATTTCGTTAGGATTGCAATGGTATTTAGTTATTTTTTTTAACCGGTTTATTCCTTTGTATGTAGGAACATTTTTATAAAAATTAACAATGTGCTCCCATTTAGCAAATTTATGTTCTCCCTCCATTGTGCATATTAAGGTTTCGTTAGTAAATTATTGCGTATTCCATTTAAAAAATATGGGGCCATCAAAGAGTGGGATAATCTCATTGCCATCTACCTCAAATGTTCTGTTTTTCATTTCTTTGACATTTCTTAACCCTACATAACTAAACTATATTTTGGGGTTACATAATAACTAATCTTTCGTCGAACGGACTACGCAAATAAAAACACATATTACAACGACATTAATATTTATCCAAAATATTTAAATGGCACAAAAGGAAAGTTAAAAAGCAAGTAATAAAAAATAATAATTAACGTTTACATTATTCGGCACAGTTGCTACACATGTCCACATTATGGGGTCCGCAAATTGCATTTTTGCACTTAATGCATCGGTGTTTTGACATTCTTCGAGCCTTTAAAGGACATAGGTAACAAATTTTGCGCACATTCGATGTAGAAGGAGTTGGTGCTTCTGCGTCAGATACAATACCTAATATATCTTGTATCATGTTTTTGATATTACGCCTCAAAGTTACTATTTGCAGTCGCTGTTTTAGCCAGGGCTCTACGAGTTGGTCTCCAATTTTCATGGCAAAATCACGTCGGTTTAGTTTGGATGTTCGATTTCTTACATTGTTATAAAGGTAAATGACGTAGGAATTTATAATTGAAAGATTTAGCATATTATAAAAAATACATAGTGGCCATCTTTTAGTTTTTCTGTCTGTACAAATATTCGAACACATTTGGTCAACGGTGTCGACAGCTCCCTTTGTACTGTTTTAAAAATGAATAATTTCTGGTTTCCCTGTAGTTTCATTGATGATAGGTTGGTCGTGGACTGTTGACAATAGGAAAACATCTTTGTTCGATTTAGGCTTGAAAGATACTAGAGTCATTTTATCGTCGAAACAGAACATCGTAGTGCCGATGCGGCGCGTCTTTGAATTTTTTAATTGCTCGGGTATTTCACGCTTGTTACTTCTCAGAGTCCCTACTAAAGTTAAATTGTATGGTAATTTCAACAGCTCCTCAGCCAAAGACACAGAGGTAAACCAATTATCAATTGTGATATTGCGATTAGAGCCATACAAAGTAGATGTATTTTTTTCCACAAAAAAAGTAGCCAACGGTTGTCCCTGAGGATCAGTTCCCTTTCTCAAGTACGGAATTGCATTTATTACATATTTACTGTTGACATCTGCAGCCATGACGAGTTTGATTCCATATTTATCCGGTTCGTTTGGGATATACATGCTAAAAGGACAACGTCCTCGAAAACCAACCAGCTGTTCATCTACAATGATGTATGATCCTGGTGTGTACCACTTTTGAAAATTGGAAATTAATTTATCCCACAATTCGCGAATGGGCGCAAAGTTATCGGTCAATTTTCTAGCTTCCCGAGTTTGCTTTTCGTCAAAACGAAGGCATTTTATAATGAAGTTGAATCTCTCTGCAGTCATACAAGCCTTGAAAACTGTTCCTGATCTTCTAGTATCGAAAAGCAACCGAGTTGGTAAATGGTTACTTTTCGTAGCCGCTGATATTAATAATAAACCGAGCAAAGCTTTTAGTTCCACCAAATCAATCGGAGAGACAGTATGCATTTCACACTTGTATTTATTTTTGCTAATAAGTATTTCTGCATTTGTAAATGTAATAACTTACTGTAACATCTCATCTGTAATAAAAAGAGACAAGTACTGTATAGGTTCACTAGCTCCCCTTGCTTCCTCTCTTGGTCCTGGTATGAAATGCACCATATTATGTCTCAGTGTACGAGTTGTCGCTGGTCTCGGTGTAGACGACCATTATTTATGTTTATCTTTCCCAAACAGAAATCGGGAGGCTGACTGAAGGATACGAGGATCACGAGAATCCGAGTTTCGAGGTTCAAGTGATTCTTCGCCCGAAGAATTATTACTGTCTATAATTTGAGTTCTTTGTCTTTTTCTTGAAAGTCTGACTTCGTCTTCAGACTCAGAAGACTCACCGCAAGAATGAGAATTGCCATTGGTGTCATTATGTATTTCCTCTTCGACATTATCCTCAGTTTCCGATACTGAGCCATCAGACAAGTCACATTCTGCTTCACTATCCTCTTCGAGCCATTGGCGTATCTGCTCGTCTTGGCTCCTCAAGTCCATCTAAAAATAAAACACTGTCATAAAATTTCATATCTACATACATTATATTCATACCAACATAAAGTAAAAAACACACAATGTATAAAAGAAAAATGCTTAGCACTTTATTCCAAAATAATTCAGTAAAATATTTGACTACATAAACATTACTACTTTATTTTACATCGACAAACAGTGATTGCAGTCTAAATAAATAGTAAAATATATATAAACAATAAAATAGATGTTCATCTTACCTTTAAAAAAAACTTGTTTTATGACTAAACTTTCGTCGAGTGGACGATTGAATAAACAAATCTCACTCCCTAATTAGCGTGGGACCGCAATAGCGTCACGCGATGCACTGTTTACATCAATCAGGAAGGTAGAAAAAGAGACGGCAGCGGGGGCTGCGTGGAAGTACATATACTTGATTTTTGGGAATAGGTGCGTAGTCGTATGGACGAATGTTTAGTTATCCAGGGTTAAATAAACTACTCTTGTCTCTTATATTAAACAATTTACCGCACTTACATTTGATATCCCCTGATCACAGACTGTCGCCAAAACTGTAAATCCTACTGAACTCAACATTCTTGTTAAAGTTTTAATTAGTAAGCACAGATCGCTATAATAGGCTGTTTATACTTTTTTTAAATACCTCTTATCATTACCACTAACGCATGATCAGCAATTTTATTTTGAGTTGAGATACCGTTGTCGACTAAGCCGATGATTCTGTCGCTTTTTTTATTATAATCAAAATGTGGAGTTAGGCCCATTTCATCAAAAAGAAGACAGCACAACCTGTCGTCTGGCTTCATTCTTTTTGCTCGTTTTTTTTAGTTGATGAAAAATGTTCAGGCCTGGCCTTATTGCCTCCAACGGCATAAGTCCATGTACAGAAGCGTAGTAGTATCCATTTAAACTAGTAAGCGAGGAGTCAATAAAAATGTTTACTGCATAACATTATCTTGTGTCGTGAGTGCAAGTCTCGTAGTGATTTCTCAGTTGACCACTCTCCAGTAGTGTAACAGTATTCAGCCCATTACGCGCATTAAAATAATAATTTTCGAGAATTAAATTTCAAAGCGATGAACCAAAAAAGTAACTATAATTAAAATACAGGATGTTGTAATAATAATAACAGATTTAAATTAATTTATTCCCGTGCAACATAACTGACACTTCGTAAGACTTAATTAAAAATTTCAATTTAGATACTAAAATTAAAATTATGAACACTCATACCTATCTTAATCTTTAACAATAAGAACAAATTTAAAAACTGAAGATCTAGAAATAACATGGTTTCTGCTATTCCTGACACGTGGCTCCACTCATATGCCGGCTCCGTAGAAGATCGTCGCCTGCTGTCACAAGTCGTCGAATGAATAGTTTCTAGAAAGTACTGTCCATAATGCTTATATGGCTTCAATTGTTTTTATAAAGTTCTTTACAGATGAAACCGTTGTGTCTACACGTCGAATTTTATTGCCATTCGTAGTTTTTTTTTTTTACAAAATTTAACAATTTTTAATACATTTTTAGCTTGTGACCAGAGCTGATAGTGAGGTGAATTCATTGTGATAGAACCTTTGTATATTTTGCCATTTGGGATATGAAAGGTACTGGAGTTCATTGAGTTAAATAAATTATCTAATAAAATAACTATGGTGACATTTTATAGAGGTCACCCTGCCCTGTCAAATGCTCTGTAGCCACAGCAACATTATGGCTAAATATTTGTAATGCTATTTTCACTCGCATTTTGCTCATTTTTTCTGGTTTAACATGCTCCTTTTCAAATTTGTAATTAAATTATTTCTTATTCCCTTTATTAGGTGGGGGCCGTCATACAAGGGTATCAAGCTTTGTTTGTTTATTTGTATGACATCATGGCGCCACTCTGTACCTAGTATCTAAGTCACTGCATTCAACCTTCATTGCATTCCCTAATTGACAATAATTATATTGCCAATAATTATTTCTAAAAATGTTAAGTCACCATAAATTTCATCAATGGAATTATAATTACATTTTATGGATAATTTGTACTTAAATTAAAAGTTTACTTTTACCCTTAGCTGGAGTCGCGATTTTTGCTAACATATCTGGAGTCGGGGGTATAAAATGACCCCGTAAGGTTATACCTTATTACACTTATTTCATTTATTAATAAACAACTTAATAATTAAATCGTAATTAACTTTTTTACATTTTTTATTCTTATTAATGTTTTACTATAAACTAAAAGGATCTCTAGTTTTTTTATATAATTTTTTAAGTATTAACTTTAGGAACCCTAAAGGCGTGTCCAAACATAGCGCTGCGAGTGCGCGGCAGCAACACGCGGCAATCGCGAGACACAGCTCTGATGCGCGACTAGTGTAGACATCCCAGAAATGTGTGCGCGGCAATACTGCGCGGCATGTCCTAGACACGCTGTGCTCTCAGTTTGCATTCGATCCAAAATGAAAGCGGCCGCGTGTGTTGTAGCTCTACTTATTATTCGAAAATTACGCAGAAGGAAGAGACTGAAAAAAACAAGGCAATGCTGGATACGACCACTTTTCCAACAGAGGGTAAAGAATTTGAAAGTGATTAATTATGAAATCCACTATCGAACAACACAGTTTTTAAGATTGACCTTGGAAGAATTTGAACATATACATACACTGGTGGAACCATTTATTAAAAAAACTGATACACACTGGCGTGTAGCAATAACGACGAAAGAGAGACTCGCAATAACTTTGCGATATTTGGCCACAGGAGACTCATATACTAGTCTACAATATATATTTCACGTGTCAAAGCAAACAATCTCAAAAATAGTCCCAGAGGTGTGCGATGCCCTAGTGAAAGCTCTGAAGGATGCGATAAAGGTAAAAAAGAACAACTTTATTACTTACATTATTTTTATTAAGTTTTTAATCAATCATAAATATGTGCATGTTTAATGTGCAGACAATAAAAATGAAACAATCACTATTTAATTATAAACTATTCTCAGTATTCAAATCGTTAATCAATTGTGTAAGTCCGGATCCCATACTAGAGTCACTAGAGGATGCCGTATTGGAGATATCGGTATAATGTGTAGTAAAATAACCTGGTCTTCTTTCATCGTTTTCTTGAATTGTAGACTGATTGAGTTGGTTTATACATGCCATATCAGCGTCAAATATTATAGTATTTATGGAATGTTTTACTCTTGCTAAGGTTATGGGATCGTATTTTCTCAACTCTGCCGCTACGTGCATGCCAAAAGCAACGTATAAATCGTTGCTGTTATCGCTTTGTTTTCGCATTTCTTCCAATGCATCTTCTAACATTTTATTCTCGGCATCATACTCCGGATCTTCGTGTGTTCTCTTTGTTGGCTTCCTTTTAGTTGGAATCGTAGATGCAGTATTCATGTTAGTCGTATTTAGTTCTGAAGTGCCTTGTTCTGTAGCGCTTTGTTCTGTAGCGCCTTGTTCTGTAGCGCCTTGTTCTGTAGCTCCTTGTTCTGTATTATGTGACTGCGACGATGAGCCACAATCCTGTAATCAAAACAACGATTTTTAGTTGTGTTTGTAGAATATAGGTATAGTCTTTGGGATTTAAGAAGTGTCTCCGTTTCAGCTAGGACTAAAATGCTTTCGTATGATGTCCGACTGTTTTCATTTATATCTGTCGTAGAATGTCGTAGTTAGATTTCCACGCGATTCTTTGAGGTTACCCACCCCCACCCGTGTTAAGATAAATTTCGCATTTTTTTAATGTGAACTTTATATTTTTCAGTTACCAGTATCGGAACAAGATTGGAAGATAGTCTCTAAAGAATTCGAGGAAAAATGGAATTTCCCACATGTCATCGGTGCTTTGGACGGAAAACATATAACTATTCAGGCTCCTTTTAGAAGCGGCACCGAGTATTACAATTATAAAAAATATTTTAGTATTGTACTTTTAGCATTAGTAGACTCAAATTACAATTTTATGTACGTTAACGTTGGAAGTCAAGGTCGAATATCAGATGGAGGCGTTTTTAAACATTGTGAATTGTACCGAAAGTTAGAAAATAATCAACTTAATGTACCAGCACCAGAAATTTTAAATATACCCTACACAACAAAAGTACCCTATGTCATATTAGGAGATCAAGCTTTTGCTTTAACTAAATATATGTTGACACCTTTTGCAGGAATTCATTCAAAAGGGTCTAAAGAACGGATTTTTAACTACAGACTATCGAGAGCACGTAGAGTAGTTGAAAATGCTTTTGGTATTTTGGCGTCTAAATTTAGAGTACTGAGAAATGCAATTATGTTAAACCCAACATCAGCTAAAAAGGTAGTTCTAGCTGCTGTTCACTTGCATAATTTTCTTCGAAACAGCTCTTCAATAACAACCTCTAATAACTCAATGAATGAATCAGTTACTTTAACACCGAACGAATGTATAGATGGCACTCCAACCGATATTCGTAATTTTTTGGCAGAACATTTTATGGCAAACGGGTCGATTATTTGGCAAGATAGATATTAAATAATTACGTTATGAGAAACTAGATGACGCCCGCGACTTCGTCCGCGTGAATTTATTTTTTAAAATCCCTCGGGAACTCTTTGATTTTCCGGGATAAAAAGTAGCCTATGTCACTCTCCAGGTCCTCAGCTATACCTATGCAAAAAATCACGTCGATCCGTAACTCTGTTGCGGCGTGATTGAAGGACAAACCAACAAACACACTTTCGCATTTATAATATTAGTATGGTTATACATGAATGTATGTATGAAATTAGCGTACTTACCACTGTGTCAATAGGATTACCCCTATCATGCAAAAAGTGGAAAGATTCGTAGGCAAACCATTTAGACTTGTAGGCCTTGTTTCTATCTGTAACAATAAAAGTGTCAATTCTGTTATATCCATCTGCTTGTGAGAAATACTTTCCTAAACATGTGTGTATAAACTCACGACCATCAGTCTAGTTTACCAGCTGATCAGACCGTTAAACATATTTTACAACGGTCACATATTTTAACCAAAATATTTCGATGATGATTATACGTATTTCGAAAATTATTCAATCTACGTAATTGCATTAATTCATTGATTTATTAAAAACATTCATTCAATGATTTTGCGCTCTAAGAAATGTCAAACTCAATCGGTTTGCCATATTTATTTATATTTTGGGTCGTGCATGAAAAAACGTACTATACTTAGTTGAGCATTACAAACGTGCGAACTGCGTACGAACCATATTACTATCATTATGTGAGCGAGCGCAATGCATGCGCCTGACCGCTCTCACCTAGGCTCCGACAGGCACGCACACTTACACAATTATACATGTACACGACGTAACCACAAATAAAGCTCACTCGGTTACGTAAATTCCAAGAACTACATATACCACAGTATACATTTAACTTAGATACCTATATGTAAGTAGAATAGAATCTTTTGTTACAAGTACTTCATTTTGTTATTGTTTGCTGTAGGAGTACTTATTGTCATTTCATCAATATCATTAAATAAAAGATTAAACTTACCCGAACCAGTAATGTTACTCGTTTTTTCTCTGTTTCTCTCCCTTCTGTATGAGCTTAAAAGACTTTTCATTTTGGTTTTTAGAACTGCTTTCGGTTGCTCGAAATTTTTTGCGATTTCATCCCACATGTCTTCTCTTAAATTATTGTTATGATATTCTTTGCGCCTGGTGTCCCATAATGCATTAAATGAACCATATATTTCAATAAGTCGAATTGCCGTTTCGTTATCCATCGTTTACGTCCACACACCTTCACTGACGAACGAACACTACGCGCGCGGCAACCTCGTTCGCGCGCGGCAGCAACACGCGGCATTCATGCGCGGCGGCCGTCCAAACACAGCGCGGAAATCGCGCGCGGCATGCCGCTCACGATTGCCGCGCTATGTTTGGACACGCCTTAAGCTTAATACTTACTAAAATAAATAAATAAAAACATATATTTCTTTGATCACACTGCTTTGTTATATATTAAAATAATAAAAGTTAGGAAATTCTTCTGATATAAACGAAAAAAAAAGACAATCTAAACCAAAACACGTACGAAAATTCTAAAACCTTTAGTTCAATAAATCTAACATTTGGTACATGTAATATTTTTGAATGTGTGGCCCTTACAAATAAAAAGTAAGCACTTGCTACAGTTTTTGGTACATTTTACATCCCTTTTACGATCGCATAAATAACACCTTCTTCTCTTTCGGCTATTTGTTTGGGTGTCATTGGGAGCAATCTCTTCTAGGTCTTCCTCTTGATGTTTCTTCAAAAAAATTTCCATTCTCTTTCTAAGGTCTAACGAAAAATTTGAAGTTTCCGTCATCATTCTGTTTTTGTAGTTGTTTGAGCTGGTAACGTGAGCTGAGATGGACTGGTTCGAAGGCGTTGCATGTAAATCCTCATTGGGTCCTATTAATACATAATCAAAAATCGTGCCGAAGGCTATAGGTTTCCCCCGGCCTAACGAGACCTTAGTCCCGTCCAGAACTTGGCCGAGAACATCAGATCATTCTGTCAGATGATCATCATCATGACATGGACATAGGCCTCCACAAGTTTACGCCAAAAATAACGTGAACTCATGTGTTTTGCCCATAGTCACCACGCTGGGCAGGCGGGTTGGTGACCGCAGTACTGGCTTTGTCGCACCGAAGACGCTGCTGCCCGTCTTCGGACTGTGTATTTCAAAGCCAGCAGTTGGATGGTTATCCCGCCATCGGTCGGCTTCTTAAGTTCCAAGGTGGTTGTGGAACTTTGTTATCCCTTAGTCGCCTCTTACGACACCCACGGGAAGAGAGGGGGTGGCTAAATTCTTTAGTGCCGTAGCCACACAGCACGATCAGATGATGACAACTAACAAAATATGGAAATAAATAAAAGTGAAATATTTATTCAGAAATGTTAATAACAAATAATAATATTATGGATTAATGAATTTTAACAGTTGGGCTGATATTATATAACTGAATATTTAAGAAATCTATACGTATTTAAGATATTTTAATATTTAATTTTTTGAGATGTGGGTAATTGTATTATTAAAACCGGGTGTTGTCGAGCTAGTTTTCTTGGGTTCAGGGGACTATTTATCGATAATCGGTTTCAGAGAAGACTGTATATCCATAGGGTATCTCGGGGGCTCGAAGACCAAAAAATGATAGGGGCTGGGCCCTTCACATCGAACGATGGGCGGAATGGGTAGGTAAGAAGGGTAAGGTGGACTGTATAATGGACTGAGGAAAGGTGTTGGAACTTACTTGGTGGTGCAGGTTGATGAGGCTTTTTTTTTTTTTTTTTTTTTTTTTTTTTTTTTTTTTTTTTTTTTTTTTTTTTTTTTTTTTTTTTTTTTTTTTTTTTTTTTTTTTTTTGGGCGGTAGGTGTAAAATAGTCAACACGTTTTATAAAAAGCTCTTCAAGTTTTTATTAAATTTAATTATATTGTTGCATTTTTAACACACATAATGCACTAAAACTTAACATACCTACCAGCAGTTATTTCATTATTAATTTTTTTTTGTACAAAACTAAGTAAACTGTGTGTACCTTTGTGTTATTTGATTCTTCTTCAATACGAATTACAAAATGGAGTCAATCCAGCACTCAACTGAAGAATTAACTCAACATTTTAACTTGAAGATGACAGAATTCCAACAAAGTCTACAGGCTTCAAATCTTACTTCAAGTCCAGCTTCAAATATAGCAGCACAATTCTCCACATTTCGCACATTTGTACTTTCTGCTCTTGATTCTCTTCAAAAACAAGTTGCAATTCTAACCAAGCAACAAGAATTTTTTGAGATACGAAGCAGGAGGAAAATTCTGTTAGTGCGTGGTATTCCAGAGAAGACGAAAGAAAACACAACTTGTATTGCCATTAAAACGTTGAGTGAACACCTTAGTATGCCAGATCTTTCTTCCAATGATGTGAGTCGCTGTCATCGCTTTGGAAAGTTAATTAAAGACAAGTCACGGGCCATACTTCTTAAATTTAAAGACATTTCTATAAGAAACCAAGTATGGTTCAACAAAGTTAAACTTAAAAATTCCGGTGTTACAATTTCTGAATTCCTGACTAAGGAGCGTCATGAGGCATTTCTGTGTGCAAGACAGCAGTTTGGAATATCAAAATGCTGGACCAAGGATGGTACCGTTATCGTCTCTGGGACTGATGGTACTCAACATCGAATTACTTCAAAGGCTGAACTGCACAATATTCCCGGGTTTGTTACTCAAGACCAAGCTGGTGCCTCTTCCCCCGTGAACTCTACACCTGATCAAAACCTCAAGCAAAGTAAAGCAGCTCAAGCTTGCAGGCCCAAAAGAGTTACGAAAAAATAAACAAGTAATTATGTCTGTCAATTACTCCTTCTGTATGTTAATTCACATCTTAAGACCTTAATATTTGCAGTTCGTTTTGGTATAAATTATGTAGTATTAATTAGGTTGATGTCTTTAATTAAGTTGATGTCTTTTGTTGTAATTGGGTATTTTTATTTTTTTCTTTTTTCATTTATATAATTACTCAGCTGTAAAATTTCTTTTAGCACACGTTCACTTACAATATTTTTATTTTTTATTAACTTAGAGCAAATCTACCCATCAATAAACATTAATTTTATTTGACACCCATCACATGTATGACAAATGACATTAACATTAAGGTTACTCAATCACTATTTGTTTTGCCTTGGATTCTTGCTTTTCCGCCTTAGTTAATATATTATTATAGTAGTGTATAGTATACCCAGATAAACTGTCTTATGGGTTATTAGGTTTAGAATTCTTCATGTCTCTTTGTTAATAGTTATTATTTCTTTTAATGTTCCTTTTTAAGTTTCACTTTGTTATTTTATAATATTGTTGGTAGTTGAATTTTTCCATGTTATTTTTGTACTATTTAGAATTAGTTGAATTTAGTACTTTTACTGCCGGTAGGTAACATAATGTTTTGTTTTTGATATTTTGGTATATTAACTTATAAAAGTATTTTTATTATTATTATTTTAATTTATTATATTTATATATATATATAAATTTATATACATTTATATTTTATTATTATATTATACTCTTTATAATGAATGATATTGATGAATGTATTAGTAATCTTAATGATGGCGTATCATCCCTTAGTGCATCCACTACAACAGAAGATAGCTTCCATAGTATGTCTTTGTCACTTGATTCACTTTT
This sequence comes from Melitaea cinxia, assembly GCF_905220565.1. Taxonomy (NCBI): domain Eukaryota; kingdom Metazoa; phylum Arthropoda; class Insecta; order Lepidoptera; family Nymphalidae; genus Melitaea; species Melitaea cinxia. Next base: position 7,348,240 of record NC_059412.1, read on the forward strand.
AGATTCTACCTTTTCTACTTCTTCCAAAAATTTTAACCTGGTTCACATAAACGCGCAAAGTATACCTTCTCACTATCACGATCTTTTAGCAAGCTTTAATGTCAAGAATATACATGCTATACTAATTTCCGAAACATTTCTGAAACCAAATTTGCCTTCTACCTCGTATGCTTTGCCAGGCTTTCACTTAATTCGAAACGATAGAACTGGAAAGGGTGGCGGAGGGGTTGCGATCTATTTGCGCAGCCACATTTCATTTTCCATTCTTGACAAATCTCCGTCACAGTACTCTGAATCTGCTGAACATATTTTTATTGAAATTCTTTTTGGTAATCTCAAAGTCTTACTTGGTGTTTATTATAGTCCTTCTATGCATATTAGCTACTTTGATACATTTGAGAGCTTGTTGGAAAGGTATACTTTATGTGTAGATCACACAATTATTATGGGTGACTTTAACACTTGTATATTAAGAAATGATCACCGTGCACATCGATTAAAAAATATTATTAACAGTGCGAACCTTTGTCTTCTCCCTACCAACGCAACACATTTTTTTCCGAACTGTGTGCCGTCGCAATTGGACTTGATGATTGTTTCGGCTCCGGAACGAGTGCACTTACATGGTCAATTTCCTGCTGAGGGTTTTTCGTATCATGACTTAGTATACTTATCTTATAAAATTCGTGCACCCAAACCAAAACCAACTGTTGTGATGCGAAGAAGTTTTAAGAACTTTAATACTGAGACTTTTCAGCGTGACTTGAGTGGTATTGACTGGACTCGTGTTTTAAGCGCTCCAGCCGTAAGTGATAAACTTAATATTTTTAATTCTCTTCTAACTCAATTATTTGATATTCATGCTCCTTTACGTCCAGTCAAACTTAAACATCTCCCTGCACCGTGGTTAACTGAAGATATTAAGGCACTTATGGTTAAACGCAACACATCCAAGTCGAAATTTAAGCTTAACCCTACTGAAGATAATCTCACTAGATACAAAAAGCTACGAAACCGATGCAATAGAATCTGTAGAGATGCACAACGCAATTTTATAAATAATTCCATTAACAACAAAAGTACTTCTGATGTTTGGAAGTTTCTGAACACATTAGGGATTGGGAGGCAACGTGATAATATTTGTAAATCAACTGATCTTGACACACTCAACAACTATTTCACCACTGTTGATGTTTTGACTCCTAGTGTTAGAGACAATACTATTGCTGAAATTTCTCTTCGGTCAAAAATAAATAATACTCCATTCCGTTTTCATTCTGTCGATATAGAGGATGTCTACAAGCATGTCCAGGCTATTAAATCGGATGCCATTGGTTGTGATGGAGTGAGCCGACGAATGATCACTTTATCTATAAACACAGTTCTTCCTATCATTTGCAATATTTTCAATCATTCTCTTTCATCTAATACTTTTCCTGAGTTATGGCGTCTTGCTCATGTCATTCCTATTCCTAAGCTTTCCAACCCCTCCTCACACACTCATTATAGCCCGATTTCCGTGCTACCATTCTTGTCCAAGGTTCTTGAAAGAATCGTTCATAAGCAACTAACGCACTACTTACATGAGAATAATATCCTCAGTCCTTTCCAGTCTGGTTTCCGCCCTGGGCACAGCACTGTTTCGGCTCTTGCTAAAATATGTGACGACATGAGGCTTGGGATTGATAAGCAGCAGGTCACAGTTATTGTTCTATTAGACTTTTCGAACGCATTTAACACTGTTGACCATGACATTCTCCTCGCAATTTTCGAAAACTTAAATTTCTCACCAGATGCTGTTAATTGGTTCCGTTCCTATCTTTATGATCGCGCACAAAGAATTCGAACCATTGACAAGCTCTCTTCATGCAGCCGTCTCAGAGCTGGAGTACCTCAGGGTGGTGTTCTTTCCCCTCTTCTGTTCTCCATATTTATTAATTCTTTAACTTATATTCTTTCTCTTCCTTTTCATTTATATGCTGATGACTTGCAGATCTATCTGACAACTCCTGTTGACGATATGGCTTCAGCAATTGGTCGTGTTAACCAGGAACTTGCAGTTATATGTTCTTGGTGTAAATCGTATGGACTGTCGATAAATCCTAATAAGTCGCAAATTTCCATAATAGGTAATTCTATACAGATATCCAAAATAGATGTTTCCTATCTTCCTCCTGTCTGTTTTGGTGGCTCGAAATTAGAATTTCATGATGGTATCAAAAATCTAGGCCTTATTCTAGACAGCACACTTTCTTGGAGACCTCAAGTTGCTGAGATCAGTCGCAAAATATATGCTGCAATCGGCACATTGAGAAAGTGGAAAAATTTCTTGCCTATCAAAACTAAAATATCACTTGCCCACACACTTCTTTTCCCTATTCTTGATTACGCTGATGTCTGCTACTCTGACCTGTCTGAAACTCTCCTTAATAAACTTGAACGCCTTCAAAACATGATCATCAGATTCATATTTGGTTTAAGAAAGTACGATCATATCTCAGATTATCGAGCACAGCTTAACTGGCTTAAAATAAGAGAACGCCGCAACTTACATCTTCTATCTTTTCTCTACTCTATCCTTTTCCATCCCACTACTCCCCCATACCTAAAAAAATGTTTTACTTTTCTTGGCTCGGACGTGCCCAGTACGTTGGGCCTTCGTTCTCAGGGTGACAACAGACTTAAGCATCCTATATCGCATAGTCAATGTTACAGCAAATCTTTTTGTGTTAAGGCCGTAAAACTGTGGAATGCCCTCCCGTGAGACATTCGCCAAGCAGAGTCCATTGATATTTTTAAACGACGTGTTAAAAAACATTTTCTATCTACATATCGTTAATAACATTTATTTATATGATATTTATATATTATTATTTGTAAATAATTATTGTTAATGTATATTTTATGTATCTAATTATTTTTTTTAATGCATATTTTTATGTAAATATATGTATGCCTCAATGTAATTATGTGTGTGTATGTTATGTTATATGTATGTATGTATGTATGTGTGTATATATGAGTTTCATACATTATATACTAAAATATTTACTTATTTATATGTTTTTTTCTTTTCTTTTTTTAATAATTATGTAAGTTTATCATATCGTAGTTTTTACCTATTTATAATTGATCTTTACTCCTTAATTTGTGCACACCTTAACCGCTGCTACTGTATCGTGTCCTGTACCCAAAGGTTATCTGGAAGAGATCGCTATTTGGCGATAAGATCGCCTTTGTACATCTTCTATTGTGTCTTTCTTTATATGGGTCTGTATTTTGGTGTACATTAAGAATAAATAAATAAAATAAATAAATGAGGCGGAGCAAGTCCTTGGACTCGATGGCGCGGGTAGGAAGTCGCACTCCTGAGTTGATGCTTCTTCCGATGTATTTAACTACACTTGTCGTAAATGCATATTCGCTATATTACGAGAGACCGGCCGATAATATTAATGAGCGGGGTGAAACGCGGGCGCGCGCCTTGTACTACAAGAATTAACTTGTCTCGTCGGCGTTTTTATTTGAACTGTAATCACTGCGCTCGCGTCGAATGAATAAGCGAACGAGTGTACGATTCATACGTCGCGCTTAGTGGCGCGAACATGCTACTTTCCATAAAATAAAACCGTTCACCGATGAAATATTCATTAGAGCCGAAACTATAACGCATGACCATCGTTGAGTTCTTCTAGCTTCTGATTAATTAGCACATGTCTAGTCTACAAAGGCATCTACGCCTCCTTTAGTACTATTATAAAACGTTATGATCTCTGGTTTACCACTAATTTGTTCGATAGTCTTGTCATGGTGCATTGTTGACATCATGACTACGCTTTTTTTTCAGACATATGAAGACTAGTGTTTTGTCGATGGTAAAACCAAGTAAAGAACGACCCTTCAGAACGCGTTCTATAGGGCAAAAAGTCTGGCGGAACCTCCCGTTTATTATTGCGCACTGTTCCAACATACATCTTTCAATCCATCTTTTTTCAGCTTGTCAACTAGTTCGATTGACGAAAACCAGTTATCACCAGTAATGTTTCTATTACTTCTCATTACAGGTTCAGCTAATTGCAAAGTTTGCGTAGGTATAGAAAGTTCGCCCTTTCTCCTCGTACCAGATTTTCTGGTGTAAATAAAGGCATTATACAAATAATGAGTTTTGGCGTCACATAAACACAATACCTTTAGGCCATGTCTAGCTGGCTTAGATTTCATATGTACTCGAAATAAGCATCTGCCTCTAAATGGACATAACATTTCATCTACAGTGAAATATCCGAACAACTACATATAACATTTTTGACAGTTTTCAATGAACTTTTTGAATATTTCAAAAAACAAAAGCAGCTCTGTTATTCTCTTTCTTTCCCCTCGTATCGATTTCATCAAACCGTAAAGCCGATAAAAGAAACAAAAATGCTCTCATTTCCATCAAATTTACATAGTATGTATGCGCTTTGTCGTCATTGTACTTCTCGCGAAATTCAGTGATTTTTTTTGTTAGAAGGAAGAACTATAATTTCTATCAGTTCATCGAGAAATAACAATTGCCAGGATTCAATCTTCGACATATTTGTTTTCTCACATGCCTCTCCTATGAGACCCGGAAGATGTACCATTATGTTATGTTGTCTTACACGTGATGAAGCGAGGGGATTTTCAGACCATTTGAATCGATTTTTACCTGCATAAAAACCAGAAGTCCGTGTTGTATCTTGTTACTCCTCGTTACTTGAACTCGATGGTTCCAACGTCCTCATCTCTCACCAGTTAGTCTGCTTTAGGACAAGACGGCTCTTCTGCTTCCTCGCAATTTTTGTTTCGCTGATTCTTTCCCCCTCGCTAATTTCTTCATCATCACAGGCAGTTAACGTGGCATTACGAACGGGTTCCCAGTCTGAACTATCGCTTCCATCCTCTAAAAGCCGTGCAATACGGTTGTTGTCCATAACGTTAATATTTCACTGAAAAAAAAACAAAAAAGACATTACAAAATGAATTTACAAAAATACAACCATTTCCGGAGTCGAGGGTCAATTTCGACCCCACATACATACGTACCTCCGCATCTAAGAAAGTTCAAGCGACGCACGTCCGTTACTCGCCACACCACGCGACGTAATGAGGTTGCCTAAATGCACGGGTTCACACGACGTCGGATTGTAAAGTTATTAAGTGAAATAGGTGTCGCTGAGGTAACTTATGACCCCCGAGACTACAGTTAAGGGTTAAGTAAAATATCTAAAAAGAAAGGTAGATATTACCCCATGATTTCGTTTGAACTTACCAGAAGGTTCACATCCTAATTCACAAGGTCTCGACATCTTGATATAATGCTAGCACAAAACAACACAATAGAATATTATAGAGCATCATTTTCGCAAAACAAACACGTTCATTTATCAACGTCTTTTGGCACTTCAAATTCAATACCGGCCACTTTGTTACTTCAGGCTGCGAATTGAAATTTCGAATCGGGGCGAAGTCCTAGCAGTTATACGGAGGAATACGAAGCATAACTCAATGCAAAAACTCTAGTGATCACAACCAAAAAGCCACAAAATTGAACAAGAACAAATAATCGTGCATTCGACTCAATAAACACTGCGCTGCTGCTGTGTAAGCTAACATACTATGGTATCGATCTCCACGCTGTAAGATGGTTTCACAGTTATCTGCAGAACAGGCAGCAGTATGTAGAATTGGTGAGAGCTGATGGGTCACGGTATCGGTCGGGAGTTCAGTCTGTAGGTCGTGGGGTCCCTCAGGGCTCTATACTGGGGCCGATCCTCTATGCGTTGTACAGTGCCGACATAGTAGAATGCATCACCTTTTGCAAATACCATCTCTATGCTGACGACCTGCAGCTGTGCTATTCGTTTTTGCCAGTTGATTATGACTCTGCTATTGATAAGGTAAATATCGACCTAAAGACAATCTCAAGGTGGTGCAAAACAAACTGTCTTGTCCTGAACCCCAAGAAATCCAAGCTCCTCGTAACTGGTTCTAGAAAAAAGATTGCTCTGTATGATAACATACCCATAAACATAATGATAGGTGGGGAAAGGGTGGAGCGTGTGGTCAACGTTAAGAGCCTGGGCCTGGTGCTCGATGGCGACCTCCGCTTTGAGAAACATATTATGGAGTGCGTCCGTAACTGCTTTTATAGATTGAAGCTTTTATATAACATTAGACCCTATATCAGCGAGAGACTAAGATTAACCTTGTGCGAGTCACTCATACTATCTAAGTTAAACTATTGTGATACCGTCTATGGTCCATGCTTGCTTGTTAGAACTTCAAAACTCATACAGCAATTGCAAAATGCTTGTGCACGGTATTGCTTTGGTTTGTCCTCGCGAGCTCATGTCACACCTGTATTAAATAATAGGAACATACTGAACATGGAGTCTCGCCGGAGGATGCACTTGTCTACAATGATGTTCGACTTACTGAGCACTGGCACACCGCAATATCTATTTGGCAAATTGGCGTGGACTAAGGTGCATGGAGGGTACCCCAGGCGTGCTTGTACTAGTGTTTTCGAGACGCCGGCGCACAGAACTGCTGCCTTTCGTGGATCGTTCAGGGTTGCGGCCTCCCGGTGCTGGAACGATTTACCGCCCCCAATGCGCGAACTAAAATCCAGAGTCACATTTAAACGTCTTATAAAGATACAGTTATTAACTTGGCAAAAAACCTAACTTACCTACGGGTCTACGCGACTTGCCGGGGCGGACTTTGTCTCGGTTTCCGGGGGGTTTGCACTCCTTGACTGGTCCCTACTACGCTCTATAACCTATGCCACGTCATGATATATAATTCTATTGTCCACGTCACGACCACGTTGCAAAAATACAACAAATTTTTTGTACAAAATATGTCGTCGTAACTCTTATTTGATGACAGTGACGTGACTTTTTCTCGCGTTAGCGGGTTGTCGCTCTGGACGTGTGCGTTTTTGGTGACAGCCTTGACAGAAGCTTGCACTCCGTATACGTTTTCTTATTTATGTATTTATTTATTTATTTATTTTATTGATTTAATGTTATTATTTATTTTATATATTACATATATATCTCTTTAATTATTTACTATAAGTATATTATTGACTTTGACTGTTAAATATGAGTGAGCATCTTTTGTGTGAGTCTAGTCAGGCTGTATGACTGTTATATTATTATATATTTCTTTTCTTTTTTTTCTGGAATATTTTTATTGTTACTTCTGTTATTTTTTTCTCATTATTAAGTTTTTTTTTTCTTTTTTTTTACGTGTCTATCTTTCGTTGATTTTTATTTTATATTCTCTTTTTTATTAAGCACATTATGTTCTTGTGGCGTTTGGCGTCTGAAGTCGCCGATGCAGGCTCTGACGGAAGAGCAGCGCCTTAGCAGTAACAATTTGCTGCTAAGCAATGCTGAGGCAGAGACCTGGTTGGCCTTCTAACTTAATTGTATTATTAAAATTTTAAATGATAATGGCCAATAAAGAACTTTTCTTTCTTTCTTTCTTTCTAATCACGATTACACGCTATGAGTTCTCGGAATTTTATAAAAAAATAATTCGTACACTCTTTGATATAATTTTTAACGGCTAACATTTGATTTTGATTTAAATTATTATCTGTTTTTATCTGTTCACATTTTATCGGAATCATAAAACAGATGGCACCACTTTATATGAAAATGAAGGTTACTATGTAACTGGCCACCCCCTGGTCTAATGTCTTTAAGACATTTAAACCTATAAATCTATCGTAGTATATTTCGGATCAAAATCAAATATTAGAAATTTATGTATGTATGCTCTTATTTTGTATTCTGTAATTATTTCTTTTGATAGGTCTGATATTTTATTAGTAGCAGTCAATGCTGACATGACACGCTCATGATGGACAACGCTCCCCTTCTTCTGACATTAATATCATCATAATCATTATAACAGCCTATACAGTCCACTGCTGGACATAGGCCTCCACAAGTTTACGTCAAAAATAACGTGAACTGATGTGTTTTGCCCATAGTCACCACGCTGGGCAGGCGGGTTGGTGACCGCAGTACTGGCTTTGTCGCACCGAAGACGCTGCTGCCCGTCTTCGGCCTGTGTATTTCAAAGCCAGCAGTTGGATGGTTATCCCGCCATCGGTCGGCTTCTTAAGTTCCAAGATGGTTGTGGAACCTTGTTATCCCTTAGTCGCCTCTTACGACACCCACATAAATATTAATAAATAAGATCAAATCTAAAATTTACATTAACAATGATAATTTCAAATATACTACCACCATAATTAGCACTTTTTTCAAATAATTGCGATACAGTTTGTTGTTTTATTTTCGCTAATTTTGAAAAGACAGAAATGGTTTCTAAACTTACGATATCCTCCTCTTGGTTAAACTAAAATATAAATATTTATTGTGTATAGAATATAATTGTGAATTTATTGTAAAGTTTGTTTAATATATGTGCTCCAAAAAATATTGCAAACAAAAAATGTTACCTGATTAACTACATCCTCTTTCTTTTCACAAAAGCTATTGCTATCAGAACGGCTAGTATTTGATTTTGATGGTGGTAGGAACTAGGAATGATACTGATAGTTTTCTTCTGCATTATTAGTGATAGCTTTCTTAATATTTGTCCTATTTTATGGAAAGTTGGGAATATGCATATGCATGCTGGTGTTTACTTTTTAAGTGGGTCGCTAAGTTAGTTGTATTTCCACTGCTTTTGTAACTTTTTTCTTTTAGTATTAATTTCATAGATTTGTTCAATTTGAGAATATCTAGATATCTTTTTACAAGAAAGACCGCAAGTTTGGAGCTGAGTACCCTGCCTATGGGTCTGTTTAAAAGAGAGACCTTGAGTTTGGGGCTGGCTATCTTGTCCATTGGTCTGTTTGGGAGAAAAACCTTGAGTTTTGGGCTGGTTACCCTGTTCATTGGTCTGTTTGGGGGAAAGACCTTGAGTTTGGGGCTGGTTACCCTCTCCATTGGTCTTGGGCTTAACGTGAGTATCCATTTTGATAGGAATAGACTGACCCGTGTGATACTTATACGGGGCAGCAATTAGTTTAAATTTTTAGTTGTGTTATTTATATCATATTCACCTTCAACTTCATCATTGCTTCATAATCTACGCGGGAACCTGGTTAATAATTAATCGGCGTGGAAGTTGATTGATATGGTGTAAATTTTTTAGGTCCATTTGAATAATTTTTATTGTTGTATTCGCGGAGCCTACAATTTTCAAGGTATGCCCGATTTTCTTACAGTATCTACAAAACGGTGCTTCCTTAGAAGAGGAAAGGGCATATTGATTATCATCATTATAATTATATTTTGAGCGGGGTTTATTGTTAAAATCGTTTCTTTTGAGGCATTCGATTTTTGTTTGAAATTATTACGAAAAGACAACTGTTGGATTTTTTCTTCTGATATGGCACAATTTATAGCATCATTGAGAGCCTTCAGATCCCTGCACCTTACAAGGTTAGAAATTCGGGGATGTGAACAGTGTGAAAGTATAAAGGTCCTCCATAGCTGCTAACCTACCCACCAGCTCCATTTCTTGGAATTAGAAATTGTGACCTCTGTTAATAGTTTCTGTAAGCAAGTTTCTACTATAAGGGTAAACTGGGTAACAGGTTCTAGGTTACCTTGCTTACAGTCTTATAGTTCTGAGAGTTATCTGTGTTTGTGCTATTGTTTTCAAGATCTGGTATTAATTATGATATCTCTTTGTCTGCAAATCTGTTTTCACATCGCACGTTTAAAACTTCTAACAATTCAACAGAAGCAGTCGTTTCTTTAGGGACATTTTTGCTTTGGGACTTGAATTCTTCAGTCAACGATAGACAAAAAATTAAGGTTCGCTCCCTGCAACCCGCGCACACATCTTGAACCAATTTTTTCCTGTTTTGACAAAACGCTGCAACATAAGTTTGCAGCGTTATGACAAAACAGGCAAATGGTGCACGCGCTTTTCCTTCGCTCGCATGTCGAGACTTGTCGCGATAGAATGCTGCAATTCGGCTTTAAGTGTTTTGCAAAATTACGAGATTTAAACTTTGGATTACAGTATAGTTGTTATGTAATATATTTTTCACTAACGGAGCTTCCCCCGGAGAATGTAGGTTGAACAGGTATTAGGTTTGGTCTGTCTTTATGTCTAACAGAGGAATATTTTAATAAATAAAATCATTGATGAATATGAACATGTAACAAATATGAAATCAAATTATTATATATTTTTGTTAGTATTTTCCTATTTTTTTCTATAAAAAGATAAATTAACCGAGTTACTTACGGTCACTTTTAGGAGTGTTAAAAACAAATTTTTTATGAGTATAATTCTTCAAATTACCAACAGCCTCTAAATCACTACTACGACCATATTCTCATCTTTACCAGGTTCTAATAAAGGCTGAAAGTCCAAAATTTCCAAATTTTGTATTTCAGATACAACAAGTGGCACTAGTTCCAGTAGGCCTCCCATATCACCGCCGAACTCCACTGTGAACCTGCTACATAATGCACCTAACATGGATGCTACTCGGTCCAGTGCTTCATCTGGAGGGATGTACAGTCCCTGGCCAAATTATTAGACGCACTGCAAGATATCATGTAAAATATTAATTACCGAGTGATATTGTACCGTTTTATTACACCGGCACACAAAAAAAATGAAGTGGAATGTGCATTTGACCGGACCTACTTACGGGTACGTATTTTGGTCCGCTGAATCCGAATTTGAGGTCAGTTTGACCTGTACACCCTCAGAATTTCGAGAAAACTTAAAAAAACCGTAAAAATGATGAAAATCGACAGTTTTAATGATGTAAAAAAATTTTTAGAACTAAACTAAGAGTGATTTTTGTGTATTTCGATCCGCTGAATATGTGTCGAAACTTTATTGAGACCATGGGCCGCTTTAAATGCAAAAAAATCGCAGAAAACCCTCGAAAATTCCAAAAAAAGGATTTTTTTTTGCTTTTTCACTTTTGTTTTTGACTTTTGAAGGCTTAATTGCTTGTGCCTGTAACCAGGGCACCTCCACGTGGTGACGGTGGGCAACAGAACCATCTGGCAGAGTCCCTGGGTAAACGGCGTGTGTGCCGTCATGGCAGGTACAAGTGATAAGTACTTTACGATGCAGGGAGTCGGAACCCCAGTATCGGCGTCTGGTCAGAGTGAGAAAGCAGGCTCGCAGGCGTCGTCATCAAGCGACTGCAGCTCTTTAGAAGTGGGCAACTTGGCTACTGGAGAGTATACTATTACAAGAAGTAATTCTCATCTGTGTAATAAAAATCCTGATTCATTTTGTTACATTTGTGGCGAATTCAATTTGGAAAGGAATCGAAGATCGTTATCTGATAAGATCAAACAAATTTATGAAGAATGTTTTGGTCTCCAAATTACTAATTTGGATTCAGCGTGGGTTCCACATAAGATTTGTAGTCGATGTAACATGATGTTAACCCGGTGGGAAAAAACAAGAAACAGGAAAACTTGAAATTCACAATACCAGTGATATGGTCTTCACCAACTGGTTTACAGAATTGTTATTTCTGTATGACAGATACTACCGGGTTTAACTGGAACACAAAAAACAAAATTGTATACGCCAATGTTTCATCAGCTATCAAGCCTCAAAAAATAGAAGTTGCCAAGGAAATTAATACGGTTGAAAAAATGGATGTAGAAGAAGACGAGACGCTTTCATCATTTTTACGGTTTTTTTAAGTTTTCTCGAAATTCTGAGGGTGTACAGGTCAAACTGACCTCAAATTCGGATTCAGCGGACCAAAATACGTACCCGTAAGTAGGTCCGGTCAAATGCACATTCCACTTCATTTTTTTTGTGTGCCGGTGTTATTTTAAACTGATTTGTTTTTTATTTTTATATTATCCAATCAGTTACCGATTTAATTGACATAAATAAAATAGTATTAATTTAGAAAAGCATAAGTTTATTTAGTTTAAAAAAAAAGTGAAATTAATTTTAGTAAAAGTCTATATTTAGTTGAGCCGCCTTTAGGCGCTATCAAAGCTTTAATTCTGCGCGGCATGCTATCAATGTAAAACTGTACTGTCCCTGCATTTGAGGATGATGATTCCACACATAAATAATCTTTTCTAGAAGCTCGGTTTTGTTGGTAATCACATCTTTAGCCACTTCTTTTTTCATCGGCTCCCACACATTTTTAATGGGGTTCATATCGGGGCTATTACCCGGCCAATCCAACAAAGGGATTTTTTTTTCTGCCAAAAAATCTTTAACAGACCGAGCAGTGTGGCAGGGAGCTCCATCTTACATGAAAGTGAATAGTTCCCCATTTGGAAACCATTCTCTGAGCTGCGGAATTAACAGATTTTGTAAGACTTATTTGTACTGATCTTGCCTCATTATTCCTTTGACGACGTACAGACGTCCAGTGCCTTTGCCGCTGATGAGTGACCAAATCATCACTTTGGTGGTATGTTTAACTGTCGGGACGACACAATCAGGATAAAACTTTTCTCTTTGACGACGACGCACATACTGAGCTTTATTCTGCAAAATTTCGAATGTGCTTTCGTCACTGAAGCAGACTAGTCAAAAATAGGAAAAAAATAAACTTCCATGTTTGTTTGCATTATTTAACTAAAAATGATATCATCATTCATCATTACAGCCTAAACAGTCCACTGCTGGACATAGGCCTCCACAAGTTTACGCCAAAAATAACATGAACTCATGTGTTTTGCCCATAGTCACCACGCTGGGCAGGCGGGTTGGTGGCCGTAGTACTGGCTTTGTCGCACCGAAGACGCTGCTGCCCGTCTTCAGCCTGATGATATGATATGAAAAATGATAACAATGTATCAATTTTTGGTTAAATTGCTGTATCTTACTGATCTTCAGAAGTTCACATCTTTGTCTTGATATTGTTTGGCACACTTCAGGAGCTTTGATTACGTTGCAGCTGTTAACTTGGGCTTCCTGGCGGGGCGACAGGCCTTGAAATCTAATTCTTTCAATTTTCTTCGAACTGTGCGCTCAGAAGAATTTACGCTAGCATACTGGAGTTGTGATTTTATTACCTTTATCTATATATATCTGTTTTCTAGACAAATTTTCTTCAAACATCTCGTTACGTGAGTATTGTATTATATTTAATTTAATGCAATTTTATTATATAACTATGTATATTAAAATAAAGCTCGCAATATAATATTTTAGATAAATCAAAATCTCAAAAATGTCCGTTTCCTCCTTTGCCTTTGTCGTTTTTATCGATAACTATCTACAAACAAACCGGTAACAACACTATCGCTCGGCGACAGTGACTTCTCGGAAATAGAATTTTGACGAAATAGGTCCCACCTAGTCAAAAGTTCTGAAGTAACATACATTAACCTTTTAACCGCGCGACTTTTTATCAGTTGTCGTGCTCCCACCGCCGGGCACATTGAATCGTAGATAAATACCTACAATAAATAGTGTTGTTGATAGGTAAATTTTTCGATGTCGATATTTCGTTATAATTATGATAGTTGTATTTATGAGCTTGGTTAACTAACAACTGCGTACATACTTAACTATTACTGTATACTCTATGAAAATATCCGACATTTTTGTAAGCAAATAAAACAGCGAGCGATTTATTAGTTGGTATTTAATTAAATTAACAAAATTATATCACAATAATCTCTTATTAATCGACTAGTAGACAAAGTTTTTTTTTAATTTTAAATTAGCCTTAAATCAAATTTATATCACAATAATCTCTTATTAATCGACTAGTAGTCAAAGTTTTTTATTTTAAATCAGTCTTAAAATTATATCACAATAATCTTTTATTAATCAACTAGTAGTCTAGACTACTAGTTTTTTTTTTTTTTTTAATTAGTCTTAAATCAAATTTATATCACAATAATCTCTTATTAATCGACTAGTTATTTTTTCCTTTTCTTATAAATCCTAACCTAGAATAAATCTTTGAATCACAATTGTTTTTTTCATCACAATTGGCTACTTGACAGTTTTCGGAAAATTAATTTAAAATTTTCCTAGGTTTATTTTATACCTCTTACAACTAATCATCTTTCCAAAAAAGCCTTATTTTATAGAGAAAATCAAAACTTTCATTCATTGATTTTAAATTCGCGCCAAAACTGTCAGTCACGTGACACTTGGGGGCTGTGACGTCATATTTCAAAAAACAAAACAATCTAATACGACGCTCTAATCGAGTACATTGCATTGCTCTAAATAAGCTCTAACGTGTATATTATTTTGAGTACAAATTTCAGATTTTATAAATAATACCTACTGAAATGACAAGTTATAAGACGTGTGGCGTCCCTATGTGCAAGAGTACGACAATTAAATGTCCTAATAAATTATTTATACACGTCCCAAAATGTCCTAAACGTCGAAAGCAGTGGATACAGTTAACACGCCGAGACCCGCAGTTTACATCTGATAAATCTGCGATTTTCTTTTGTGAAGACCATTTCGATGTAAGTATTAAGAAGAAATGAACTTAACCTGTTATCTTCAGAAAATAAACCTAACCTTTTTGTACCTAAATCAGTGACATGAATAAAAAGTAATTAAATATATTTTTGTGTCTTTTTACAGCTACCTAATGATATGGAAAATTACATTGAATACAGTGTTATGGGTTCTGTTGGTAAAATAAGAATGAAGCCAGATTGTTTGCCGTCAAAATTTCAGTGTCAACCAGACAGAATAAAACGTACTGCACCTCCACAGCCTCGATCAGCTGTAATCAAAAGACGACGTATGGACGTGATGCAAGAAATATTTACTAAGGAAACTGAAATACCATCAATATCAGGCATGACGAGCAATTGCGGTTAGTTCAGTGATTTAAAAATAGATTTGTTTTTCAAGTTTCATCTGTATTAATTACCTAGTTCTTAAGTTGTAGAGCACTTTGGCCATGTATACCTTTACATGTTAGAAATAATATATTTTGATTTTTTTAGATTTTCTTTCTGCTGCCACAAAGGATGACTGCAGTAATTTTCAAGATCAGGCAACACAAGTATGTCCTGAAACAACTGATAAATTAATCCAAGCATGTTTGTCTGCAAAGATTAGAAGCAAGTTTGTACAAACTTCTAATCAAGCTAAGGATAAGAATACTTCCCCTTTAAAGCCTGATATCATGAGCACTGCAACATCACCTTTTAAAATAAAGTCTCAAGTTAAATCTGCAAGCAATACAAACGTCAGGAGAAAATTACTGCTGAGTGAAAAGTTAGAAGTGTCATCATCAAACAGTTCATCGCCATCAAAATATTTACAATCGAATACTGACACTTCACCGTCGGTTCAGTCCTCACTTATAATGACAGCAACTAGCAGTGACCAAGAAACTCAAAGTGAATTATTGGAATTAAAAAGGAAAGTTGAAATAGAAAATCTATGCCGTGTGTCTATTGAAAATACTATAAGATTAATTAAGAATAATCCACGATATTATATAGGAATTTCGAAGGATTGTTATTTTTTAATTGACATTATATTAAAACATACAAAGCTTCCTGAAGAACACATATTATAATGTTTGAAAAAAATTAGATTAAATACACCATTTTCTGAGCTTGGAGATCAATTTAGTATGTCTCTATCTTATGCAAGTAAAATTTTCATGAAATCTGTAGTTCTTATTGCAAGTGTATTACATTCATTTATAATTAAACCAAATAAAAGGTCAGTAAAACGAAATTTACCAATGGCGTTTAGACATAAATACCATAATGTTTACTGCATTATTGACTGTTTTGAAATTGAAATACAGAAACCATCAAAATCTGTAGAGCAGGCTTTAACATGGTCAGAATATAAGAAAGCAAACACTGCCAAATACTTGATCAGTAGTACCCCTGATGGTATTATCAATTATATTTCACCTGGATACAGTGGCAGAATAACTGATGTTTTATTAGTACAGAACTGCAGCTTTTTAGATTGTTTAGAACCAGGTATGTCTATACTTGCAGATAGAGGATTTAAACATATAGAAGAACATTTACTGCAAAAAGGAATTCATTTAGAAAGACCTCCAAGTGTTTCATCTAATTGTAAATTATCAAAACAGGAGGTAATTAAAACAAAACAAATAGCGAGTTTAAGGATTCATATTGAGAGAATTATAAGACGTTTGCGAGAATTCTCTATGTTAAAACCTCATTCTTTAATTAATATGAAATTATTGAAATATTTGGACGAATGTGTTGTTATTGCATCTGCATTGATTAACCTACAGGATAGTATAATTAAAAATAAATGATTTTCAAAAATTAAATCTTTTTATTTGGTACTATTATATAATAGTGGATAAACATTTTTTTTCCAGAAAAATTCCAATTTACAGAGTAAATCTATTACATATTCAGAATTGTAATCTAGAGGCACAACATTGATCTCATTATTCGTTTCAAAATTCCATGATGCCACACAGAATAAACACTTTTTTAATCCAGTTAAGTACATCTGCAGTTGCACTTGTGCGAAGTACTTAGCAGTGACTTGGTTGTTCGAAACATATGTTTTTGAAGTTTTTTCATTTATTGGACATTTTATTTCTAATACAGTATCACCATTCAAAATTCCATCAGGCGATGCTGCTATCATAGGGTATTCTTGACATATGAACAGGCCACACTGAGAAATCTTACCAAGTTGTTCCGTTAATATATTTTTTACGAGATCTTCTAACTTTCTGCCCCTTTTCATAGCTACAGTATCAGGCACTTTTGCACCCATTAATATTGCAATTAATGAGCCATCTGATGTTTTACAGCGAGTCACATCAAATGCTTTTGATGCTGTAATTCTCGCATAGCGAAGCTCATACCATGCTGGACTTTTATGCTGCAGGTATGTTAGCCTTTCTGCTTCACTAACATTCTTTTCTGTAAACACTAAACGTATTTTGTTTATAAATTGATTACAGTCATTTTCTGAATTAAATTTGTGACTCAAATTGTGCAATGAGAGCAACTGAACTATGTCATCTTCATAATCAAGCTGATGTTTTAAAATTTGACAATTCTGCAATTTCCTTTTTTTACTTTCTGTTAAAAATTCACAGAATACACTTCCATCCTGTTGGATAAATAAAGAACTGTTATTGCTAGCCATTTCTTTGATTTTCATATATTTTAGAGTGCTGCCCACTTTAGACAGTTTCGATTTCTTCCAATAACATGCAACAGCTGTGCACGATGGCTCCTCACTTCTTCTATGAGTCCACATTAAAAAAGCCACTGCATGTTTGCAGCCACCTTTAGAGGCAGGGCAGTCAGCACACTGGACACTTTGTACTATTCCTTCTTTTTCATCGATGACCATGGACACTGAGTATGGTTGTTGACGAACTTTGTGTTCAGGACAAATTTTGCACTTTATTACACACAAGTTTGCCTTCCGCTTTAGTTGGACATACCCTATAGCGTCATCACCATAAGACTCTCGCGACGATCTGAAATTATAAACATAACCTACATGTAATATAAATTATTTCACAAAATATTAACTGAATATTATATATAACTATCGTCTTTTACCAATAAATTATATACTATTACTATTACTTTCTATAAATCAATACTTACACAGAAGTTTTTGCATTCCGAAACTCGGCAGAGCAAAAGTCAGGATTGCATGAAAAATAATTTGCGACCATAAATGAATCCAGTTTAGGCAAATTTGTACTATCAGCTTTTATATAGCCTGACTCCATTTCGTGGATTCTTCTTACGAGTAAAAATCAAAATATTTTTATGTATTTTCTCAGAAAATCGGGAACGATCAAACGATGTCAAACAAGTTTGTGAAATGTGACGTCACACGAGTGTTAATCATGGCTGCCCGCGTTTCGAACCGTGGCCGTCTTGCGTTTCGATTCACTTAGTTTATTTTCCAAAAATAAAATATTAACAATGCATTTTAATGCAAAAAAAATATTGTGTAATTACTTTTTACCCATAAGCTAGCTTATAACATATATTTTATATTTTATTGTTACAACTGTCAAATAGCCAATTAAACAGTTCTAGTAATAGTAGGTACATGATTCATAAAATTATTCGTTGTCTGTATTTATCAGACGTATTATAGTTGTCACAAAATTTATATACGTTTCTATAAATTTATTCCTGCGAGTCACATTAGTACCGAAGAGTTTTTCGGCTAATATTGTTGCCGTTTTTGAAATTAGATCAGTGCTGGCATCGTATTGTGTGCCTACAGATGATGTTTTTATTAGAGTTTGTGTTCCTCTTGATACAAATAAATCAGGCGTACTATCTGTACTGCGTAAGTCACCGTCATGTGGTACATAGTAACAATATTGAGATTGTGCTATCGGAGAAGGCAAACATACATCTATATTTTCAAGATTCATTTCGTTTTGACTATCATTAGTTGGATTCAAAATTGATTGACTACATTCCTGAGACTCGTCTTATTTTCCTTAAAAGCAATAAAGTAAATCATAAGTACCGAAATAAAAAATCAAAATGGCGTATCAATTGGCACAATTTACTTACTTTTCGATGTCATTTCGTTTTCTATCAAATTCAAATTTAATGTTGAACAAAAATGTGACGTTCAAAGTGTATTTATAACTAGGTTACAATTCACATAACACTTGCACTGAACAGTATAAAAAGACGTGGGCTCGGTGTGTTTGACACGGACAAAGTAAAGAAGCCAGGCAAGTTGCCTCAGTGAGGCAACCAATGAAAGAAAATTAGTGACAGGATGATGTACCTACTTAAGTGTCGATATTTAGTCTATAGTTTCTATCTATGGTACTCAGCAGCACATGTGTCAATGCAAAGATAAACATTACACGTTACACACATAAACCGCGTGTGTGATCTTTTATTCTTAGTCGCGCACACTTTACAACGCTGACTTTTGCCACTGGGAATTCTTACAGGAAAATGTACCAAAGCATCGTTATGTAGACTGCGAAGAGGATTGGACTGAGTACGAGAAGTGAATGCTCGTCTAGTATTTGCAATTAATCTTTTATTTTTTTTCTAAAAGTTGCCTTATCACATGTAATTGAAAATCTGCAAAACATTTTTTGTTATTATTATTTTTTAAGATTCTGAACAAATAAAAAGCATTAAGCATAAACTAATCGATGATGTGAAAGCCTAATTTTTTATGCCACTTCCTCGTTTTCCTTATACAGCCTAAGGTACTCATCATCATGTCGGCGGTGTCCACCGAACCCATATTTTTACTATAATCTATTACACATTGCGGTTTTAATTTAGGCACACCAGTAAATTTATCCAAACTATCTGACGGAACAATTTTGTCATCATGTATGGTAGACAGCATGATAACAGCTTTTTTGTCTTGTCATTTTAACGCTAAAAGAGGAGGAGATGAATATGCTTCTATTTCTCCACGCTTAAGTTTTTGAATTTTGGCATACCTTTCCTATTATTTTTAACGGTACCGCATGCATAAATGCCTCTTCGTTTTAAATACAGAAAAAGTCGCGGACTCGAATACCAATTACACTGCACAACAGCATGTCTGATGATTGGGTTATGTTACATGATATTAGTCCAATTGTTAATGACGTTTTCAAATCTGTAACTGAAATTTCTGTATCAGCTCTAGTTAAAAAAATATTACACATAGGTCTTTTTATAATAAAACACTATATATTTAAAGATAATCCTATTTTATTTAGTTTTTAAGTTGAAAAATACTTTCTTTTATTTGATTTCCTTTTTGAAGCTGAAGGTAGAGAGCTGTTCTGAATGCTCCAACAATAGTCAGCCATCATGTGTGCGTTCCAATAGCCTTGATAGCGTTCCACCATCGTACGAAGGTCCTGGTGGAATCGCTCGCCCTGTTCTTCACTTAGATCCCCAAGATTGGCGGGAAAATAGTCCAGGTGGTTGTGGAGAAAGTGTAACTTGATGCTCATGTTACATCCAAGCCTTTGAAAGTGACTCATTAGTTGTTCGACGTGTTGAGAACTGTCAGAACTTTTCTTATTTCCCAAAAAATTTTGAACAAGCCAAACAAACTCATTCCATGCCTTTTTCTCAATCTCTGTCATAATGTCCGTAAAATTTGAGTCTTTTATTAACGATCTTATCTGTGGACCGTCAAAAACGCCCGCTTTTATCTTTTCTGCACTCAGTTTTGGAAACTTTTTTGATAAAAAACGGAAACAATTTCCATTTTTGTCAAGACCTTTTACGAATTGTTTTATAAGCCCTAGTTTTATATGTAACGGAGGCAAAATTATACGATCCCTAGAAACTAAAGGTGGGTTTATCACGTTCTGTTGTCCTGGAACTAGCGCTTCCCGAGTAGGCCAATCTTTTTTAATCCAATGTTGATATTTAGCTCTACTATCCCACAAGCAAAGAAAACAGGGATACTTTGTGTAACCACCTTGTTGGCCTAAAAGAAAGTTTACCATTTTTAAATCAACACATATGAGCCAGTTGTGTTCCACATATTTTATTTTGTCCAAAACCAGAGCAATAGTTGTGTATTCTTCTTTTACTTTTGTAGAATGTGCAATAGGCAACGACCCTAATTTATTCCCATTGTGTAAGAGAACACATTTTAGACTCCGTTTCGATGAGTCTATGAATAGACGCCACTCACTAGAAACGTAATTTTGTAATCCCATTGCAGCCATTAAACCAGGTACATCTTTACAAAATACGAAGTCATCTTCTTCAGCAAAATATTTGAGGAGATTTTGTTCTCTTGTGCGGTAAAAAGAAATTTTAGTTTCTTTTGTTACTAAGTTTCTTTCTTTTAGCCTAGAAGCCAAAATTTCTGAAGCAGACTTTGACAGTCCCAGATCTCTGATAAGGTCGTTTAAATCACCTTGGTTAAGTGGTTTTGGCGTTTCCAGGTCACATTCAAAGTCACTATCACTACTGTCAGTTTTCGCCTCAAAATGCACAGGCTCCTCCTGTGGTACATCAGCTTGAGGTTCAGGTGATATCTTAGGGCTCAAAACACGTCGTGTGTGCCGACCGTATGCAAGGATATTCCCATTTGGCTCGATTTTTTCGGTTAATGCCAGTTATGTTCACCAAACAAAAATAACAGTCGTCGTGGTGGTTCACGGGTTCATTCCAGATCATAGCGGTTTCGTACCGAAATTTATTCCTTTTCTTATTTGTTCACAAACGTAGAAACTCAACACACGTTTTGCATACCTTTTGCGGAATCCAAGGCTTATTTTTCATTTCCAGCGGGTGACCAAAGTAGTTTTTGTAAGCCTCATTTACGAACGCTGTCACGTTTAAACGATATTCTTTAAACATATACTCTCCGCAAATGAAACAAAAATGATTCGGATCATTCACACAAACTCGACTTGACGATGCCATATCAAATTATATTAAGAAAACTTAATTAATTAATTATTATCAGCAAATTAACAGTGTAACACAGTGAATTTTTAGTGGAAGCTAGAACTCGTAAACAAGAACTGTCACAACACAAATGAGGGTATATTTAGAATCAGTGAAGTCAAATTAGTAAACATGTGATAAAATTCATTCATCAGACAAAAGTTGCAATTTTGTTGTGCAGTGTTATCGACGTGTAGCTCACGATTACTATGATAATAGCCTTGTAACAGTTCAGTGACTACTGTAGTGCTATTCTGTAAGAACATTTTCGTGTCTCGACAGCGGATTCCGCGGTGAGATATCAAATTCGTATTCATTAAAACTCGACAGTCCCGTAGCGCCACACTTGTGAGTGCGGCGACGAGTCGAACCCTGTTGCGTGAGAACGTTGACATTTAATAGTATGAATTCGGTATTCTGTAAGGCGATTAACCGCTTCACACGTCACAATTCGAGACTTGATTCGACACTTGACTTCATCCACATATTCTAAAATAAAGTCATAAGAAAAGAATATCGATAAAATAAACACAGCTCTAAATTGCCGCTCTTCGATTCGACACTCACTTCACATCGCTTGTGCGTACGGAATGTTTACAGAATTCCAAACCAAGGTGAAGTGGGTTCGCTTTCGAAGTGAGCGCTGTCACTCAGGTGAAGCTCGATATCGAAATTGTTATTTACAGAATAGCCCTGCTGATCCTGTAATACCTAAATTCGGTACCTCCACTATTTGTGTTTGTGACCCACAGTAAACAATAAAATCACTTATAAACCCAGATTCGACATCACACAAAACAAAAAGTTTGATTCCAAATCTGTTTCGCTTTTTTGGCAAATATTGCTTGATTACCAGACGACCTTTGAAAGGCACAATGCTTTCATCAATGCATAGTTTGCCTCCGGGGACCAATGTATGTTGAAATTTTGATCGTGCGTGGTCAATCATCATTTGTATTTTATACAATCTTGACAAATTACTAACATCCACGGGTACTTCAGAAAATGAAAGCATAGCCAGTATTGAGCAATACCTATCTCTAGTCATAATATTGTGAAATATGGGACTATTTAAAAGGGGGTCTACAGACCAATGTTCCTCAACAGTGATCCTTTTGTTTCTGGTAAAGAGCATCGTAAGTGCTAAAAAGATATAAATATCATGAACACTCACATCTTGCCACTTTGTTAAACGAGCGTATACCCTCAGATCCGTGTGCCTGACACAGTGTTGATGGTATTTGTTAGTAAAATTATATATTTTTTGTACTAAATCATTGCTACAAAAGTGTTCAAAAAAATTCACTTCCGAGGAGTCGCTGCTCAAAGGTACTGAAGGTGATACCCCTGAAATAAATTCGTCAAATTTTTCGATATCAGGTGCAGTTATATCTGATGTCCAATTAATGTTTTCATATTCCTCATGATCTGAAATGACAAATTAAAATAACATTAGGTCAAAATTACATTTCGAATCCCGCTGGAACGGTCGGAATTTTTGATATGATATTAAATATTATAATTATTTATGAATCACATAACGAATCGAACCCACAACCTCAAATGACCCTCATCAAATGACAGCTGGATAAATGATAATGGCAATGATGATTTATTATTTTTTCCATTATTAAAATACATAACTACTAGGAATAAGAGATGAACTCAGTTCAAGAATATACACAAGTAGTCGATAAGTGGTCAGACTTGGAATTTAAAGAGAATTTAAGATTGCCAAAATGTCTAACACTGCGGTTAATAGGTATTAATATTATTTAATAACTTTTTAATTTTTTCACAATATACGCTTTTATAAGTATTTTTATAAATATTTAATTTATTAAATTATATTATTTTAGACAATAGCAATGTTTTTTTTTATATTTTTAATTCATTATTCACACTTAGGTTAGAGTAATCTAGTATCTAATTAAGATATATTTATATAAAATACATACATAACACACACTATCCAATACAGGAGTGAGGTGTTGTTTCAGCTTCTTTTTAAAGGAATAATGGAAGGACTAACATTAAATGCACATCAAAGAACTTATAAACCATCAATTTATATTCATCAATTAAATAAGTTAGTATTATAAACCTGCCTACGCGAGTCTGACAGACTGATTTATCTAACCGTGCCGGTAATATAATAACAGAATAACATCACAATAAAAAAAACTGTCGATTCATCAAGAAGATACCTAAACCCAACAAAAGTCTTATTTATATTAACCATTACCTATTGAATAATGAGCAATTAACATAAGAGGTAATTGAAATAGGTACTTGCCTCATCATCACTTTCGCTTTCTTCGACAGATTCGAATAATTCCTCTTCGTCGTCACCTTCTAATATTCTTATTAACTCCTCAGTAGTCGTCATTATTAAAATGGGACTATTTTATCGACAGTGCACAAATACCAACTAACAACATTAATGGAAATTTCCACACGTTTGATCCGCTTGTGACGTAGGCAGTGGACGTACTAAAGTGACAGCCGCGTTACACTAACTAGAGAAATGGTCCGACACGGCAAGTCGGAGACGCGGGTTCGAACCCCGCTGGAGCGGTCAATTTTTGATATGATATTCAAAAATGTTTAGAATTCCTAATGTGGGTAACACAAAAATAAAAATCTTAGATATTAAAAATAGCACGGTGTCGTCTCCTGTCAAAGATTTTCATTGTAATATGAAACTTTGAATAGTTACGGGTTTCTGTAAAGAGCTCACTATAGACGGCGCCACGGTTCGCTTAAACCGAAAATTAAAAATTATCATATCGAAAATTTCGCTCGAGCGGGTGCATCGTTCCATAGCTTAATTGGCTAGAGCGCCGACACGGCAAGTCGGAGACGCGGGTTCGAACCCCGCTGGAGCGGTCAATTTTTGATATGATATTCAAAAATGTTTAGAATTCCTAATGTGGGTAACACAAAAATAAAAATCTTAGATATTAAAAATAGCACGGTGTCGTCTCCTGTCAAAGATTTTCATTGTAATATGAAACTTTGAATAGTTACGGGTTTCTGTAAAGAGCTCACTATAGACGGCGCCACGGTTCGCTTAAACCGAAAATTAAAAATTATCATAGAGAAATGGTGTTGCAAACATAGGCGTCTAGGGATGGGAACTAACGTCAAATGTTGTCGATAGTATCGTAGCTCGAGGGATATTTTTCTTATGAATAATAAGGAAAATAATTAATAACACTAGGTACCTAATATGTTAAATAAACTTTATTTCGTATGACATTGTTTATTTTATGCTGAATGATGCATTATACCTGATTATTTAAGTGTTTGTTATTTTGTTTTTAAAATGAGCATTGCATTGTATCCCATCCCTATGCGATATATTTATGCGACGCTCGCGACAGACACCGAAGAAAAGTCCAATCTTTCGATTACTTATTGTTGGTTTATATGAATAAAATATACAAAAAATTAGCTCCTTATTAAAATAGTTGTGATTATGACTTCCTTCAGAAGAATATAAATTCACTGTAATTTAATAATATCTGTTCAGTTTATAACTACGTCTTGAAGTGTTAACATTGCAATATTGTAACTTCCTAGTGCCTCAAAATTAAATCAAATATTTAAAAGTGAAGTGTTTTAATTAATAAACCCAACAGGTTATGGGCCCAGAGGCTTTAAAATCATACGATCTTGTCGAGGTGTTTTTTTTTTCTATCTACCTACATTTTAATCATCAAGAATGGAGAATTTAAAATCAAAGAGAAATATAGCACTATTTAATGGTGAAAAGTATAGCGTTTGGAAGTTTAGAATACGCGCGTTACTAAATGAAATGGACTTTTTAAATGTGGTTGATGAAGAACCGCCCAATACACCTTGCCAGGACTGGGAGAAAAATAACCGGATTGCAAAAGGTATTATTGTTGAATATCTTTCTGACTCGTTTCTTGGTTTCGCTAAAGAGGAGAGCTCAGCTCGACAAATTTTTATAAGTTTGAACGCAATCTATGAACGTAAAAGTCTAGCGACGCAGTTAGCATTGCGCAAGAAATTATTAAGCTTGAAATTACAAGGCGATACAGAATTAATAAAACATTTTACAATTTTTGATGATCTAGTCACGGAACTGTTAGCAACAGGAGCTTATTTAGACGAAACTGACAAGGTTTCTCACTTATTACTTACACTTCCTAATACCTACGACGGTATTATTACTGCTATAGAAACTCTGTCAGAGGACAATTTAACCTTGTCGTTTGTTAAAACGAGGTTATTGGACCATGAAATAAAGATAAAGAATGAAAGTAGTGACACAAGTAATAAAGTACTATATATAGAAAACAAAAGAAGAAAATTTGAAAACGAAAAACCGTTAAATAGTTACCAACAAAATTATAAATTTAAACCAAAAAGGAAGTTGTCAAAAACTACAAAGTGTCATCATTGTGGAAGAAAGGGTCATGTTAAAAAGGATTGCTATTATTATAAAAGACAACAGAAAAATACACGGACAGTTCAAGCAATTGATACAACACGAGGGTCGACGTCGCAAGCTAATAATTTTTCAGGTTTTGCATTTATGATGGGACGACAATTTTTGGGACAAAGTACACAAGAAAATAAATTAATATTTTTACTAGACTCTGGAGCATCGGATCACATTATTAACAGGGAAGATCTCTTTATAAATTCTATAAATTTACAGGTTCCGATTAAATTGTCTGTTGCTAAGCACAATGAATTTATTTCAGCTACCAAACGAGGAAATATTAATGTCATAAGTGATATGGATGTACAAGGAGTTCTGGAGGATGTGCTGTTCTGTCGTGAGGTGCCGTACAATTTATTATCCGTTTCAAAGATGCAGCGAGCTGGAATGACGGTCTTCTTTGGTAAAGATGGCGTGCAAATACTTAAAGATGGTAAAATCATAATGCGAGGTAAGAATGT
Source organism: Melitaea cinxia (assembly GCF_905220565.1). Taxonomy (NCBI): domain Eukaryota; kingdom Metazoa; phylum Arthropoda; class Insecta; order Lepidoptera; family Nymphalidae; genus Melitaea; species Melitaea cinxia. The sequence goes on from NC_059412.1 coordinate 7,374,624, forward strand.
AAATAATTTAATAGTTATAGAATTCTTATTACCTAAAATCTGTCAATTAATTTCAAAATTAAGTAATGACAAACACAGTTATGATTTATGGCATCAGCGCTTGGGCCATATTAGTAAAAATAAGTTTTTAAAATTAAAAGGTCATAGAATGGTCGATGACTTGATACAAATAGAATCTGTAATTCCTAATGATACTTTATGTGAGGCTTGTATTAGTGGTAAACAGTCAAGATTACCATTTAATAAAAGTAAAAATAATAGTTATGTTAATCGGCCATTGTTCATTGTTCATACGGATGTTTGCGGGCCTATCACTCCTTCTACCCTCAACAACAAAAATTATTTTGTATTATTTGTAGATCAATTTACTCATTACTGCGTAACGTACCTAATAACATATAAATCGGATGTGTTTTCGGTTTTTAAAGATTTTGTTACAAAAAGTGAAGCAAAATTTAATTATAAATTAGTAAATCTTTATAGTGATAACGGTAGAGAATATTTATCTACCGACATGAAAAATTATTGTATTGAGAAAGGAATTACTTACCACTTAACTGTACCACGAACACCACAGCAGAATGGTGTTTCAGAACGAATGGTTCGAACTATAACTGAAAAGGCTCGTAGTATATTAAATGGTGCGAAATTAGAAAAAGTTTTTTGGGGTGACGCGGTATTAACTGCTGTATATTTAATTAATATTACTCCAACAAAGGCTTTAAAAGAATTTCGCACACCATATGAGTTATGGCATAATAGGAAACCTACAATAAAATATTTAAAAGTATTTGGTTCCACCGCTTATGTCCATAACAAAACCAGTACATCGAAATTTGATGACAAATCTTGGAAAGGAATACTGGTAGGCTATGAACCAAATGGTTACAGAGTGTGGAATGTAGAATGCGAAAAATATGTTACTGTAAGGGATGTTATTGTTGATGAGACAACTTTTATGGAAACCAGGCCAGCTATAGGGCTTGAAAGGAATAGTAAAGAATATTCCTGTAATGAAACTGATGCATTGAAATCAGTGTTATTAAAGTCTCAGGAGCCTAGTAGCTCTAAATCAGATGCAAATAAATCTGATGAAATATATAACAGTCCCATAAAAATTCGCAAAGTTAATACTAAAAATGTAACTTCACAATTAAGTAACAATCAAAGTGAAAACTCAGTTGACACGCAGGAACTTAGAAGGAGTGATAGATTAAAAAATAAGCGCCCTATCCGTTATGATAAAATTGAAAATGATTATCTAATGTATGTAGGATGTAAAATACCTAATTCATATAGTGAAATAGAATCTCGTGATGATAAAATCTTATGGGAAAATGCTATCAAGGATGAGTTAAATTCACTTTTAATCAATAATACTTGGACTTTAGTTCCTAAACCGATAGGTAAAAATATTGTAGATTGCAAATGGATTTTTAATGTTAAAAATGATGAATTTGGAAAACCTTTAAGATATAAAGCTAGATTAGTGGCTAGAGGTTTTAGTCAAAAATATCTTTGCGATTATGATGAAACTTTTGCACCAGTTGCCAGAATAGCTAGTTTTCGTTTTATCGTTGCCTTCGCCAATCAATTTAGTTTATTAATTCACCATTTAGACGTAAAAACTGCATTTTTAAATGGTGAACTAAGTGAGGAAATATACATGAAAGTACCTGAAGGTATACAAAGTAAAGATAATTATGTATGTAAATTAAATAAAGCTTTATATGGTCTTAAGCAAGCGGCTAGATGCTGGTTTCAAGTTTTTGAACAATTTATTAAAGAAAAAGGTTTCCAAAATTCATTAGTAGACAGGTGTATATACATTTTAGACAATAAGAATATAAATAAAAACGTTTATTTAGTATTGTATGTTGATGATTTAGTGATAGCTTGTGGTGATATTATTATAATGAATGATGTAAAGAATTATTTAATGAAAAAATTTCAAATGACAGATTCACAAGATATCAAATTATTCCTTGGTATTAAAGTCACTAGAGAAAATGATAAAATAACTTTGGATCAGAGTTCTTACATAAAATCAATATTAAATAAATATGGTATGCAGGATTGTAACCCTATAGGTACTCCATTAGAAACTAAACTTAATTATGAAGCATTAAATTCAGATGTCGTATGTAATGCGCCGTGTAGAAATTTAGTAGGGAATTTAATGTATCTTATGGTATGTACTCGTCCTGATTTAAGTGCAAGTGTAAATATATTAAGTAGATATACCAATAAAAATAATGAGGAATTGTGGAAATGTCTAAAACGGGTATTAAGATACTTAAATGGCACAATTAATTTAAAACTGACATACCGAAAATGTAGCAACTATGATAATATACTAAGTGGTTGTGTAGATTCTGACTGGGGTGGCAATGATAATAGTGATAGAAAAAGCACTACAGGATACTTGTTTATGTTATTTGATCAATGTACGATTACCTGGAATACAAAGAGGCAAACATCAGTAGCTGCTTCTTCTACTGAAGCTGAATATATGGCTTTATATGAAGCTGTTAAAGAGGCATTGTGGCTCAAGTCACTGGCGAACAGCATTAATTTTTGTATTGAAAAACCTATACCGATTTATGAGGATAATAATGGGTGTATTTGTATTGCCAGTAATCCAAGTAATCATAAAAGATCAAAACATATTGATATAAAGTATCATTTTTCAAGAGAGCAAGTAGAAAGAAATATAATTAAAATAAATTATATTCCCACAGGTCAGCAGCTTGCAGATATCCTAACGAAGCCACTTCCAGCTGTGTCTTTTCAATATTTAAGACCTAAAATTGGTTTAGAATAATCCATTGATTTATATTGTTTAATTTATAATTACTGTTATAAATGATTTATGGTCTGGTCAGGTTTTCCCTGGTTTTCCTGATCCTTGGCAACAAATGTTGGACCATTGTAAATATATTTTACTCCCAGGGTAGCACTAGGAAGATAAGATTGATATAATATACAAAAATTGCATTGTAATAAATAAGGATTAATTTTTGAGGGGGCGTGTTGGTTTATATGAATAAAATATACAAAAATTAGCTCCTTATTAAAATAGTTGTGATTATGACTTCCTTCAGAAGAATATAAATTCACTGTAATTTCATAATATCTGTTCAGTTTATAACTACGTCTTGAAGTGTTAACATTGCAATATTGTAACTTCCTAGTGCCTCAAAATTAAATCAAATATTTAAAAGTGAAGTGTTTTAATTAATAAGCCCAACACTTATATTTGTTGCTTTTTTAATAAATATTGAGTTACGAGACATAATTTTAAGTAATTGTTATGGATAATATCTCTATTTAATAATGGTTTTAGTTATACCACGCAGTTAATAGGATGAAAATAGAACGAAAAAATCATATTTCTCTGTTGTAGAAATACGACACTCGCGGTAGGGGCACGGAAATATGTTTCGCATAAATGCGACACCCGCGGTTAAAAGGTTAAAAAAATACAGTCGAATTGAAAACCTCCTCGTTTGCCTGCTTCACGTACTTTAACAAAATGGTAGTCATATTGATGGACTGCCCGGTTTTACCAAGGAAACTTTGGCTGCTTTAAAATATAAAGTCAATGCCAACCTAGATAATAAAATTTACTATACTTTGGTTTTCGATGAAATGAAATTAAAGACAACTAATTTGACTGACTTCTAAATTTATGCAGCGTTTCGATGCGTATCGCAGCATGCTTAATTCGCTTCTATTATGTAAAAAATATCTCCCGTTAACACGGGAATTAAAAGTTAGGGGTGAGCTATCCACTAAAGCACTAATACTTTAATGCACTCATTTGTATGAATTTCATTTCGGCTTCCTCGCCGTATCGATGTCTGAATATGCTTGCTTCAGGTCACGACGGGTAGATTCGAGTCCTCGAACGGGGCTTGATAACCACTAGGACCGCTTCTATGTGACAGCTCTAGGATCCTACCGACTGCGCTAATTATGTCTTCTTTCTGGTTTCTTGTAAAAAACAAATGGGAATTAACACTTTCGTTTTTTCTCGGAATAAAATACTCTTTGAATTTAGTTATCACTTTTTCATAGTTGCGGGCCTCATCTTAAGCAAAGTCAAAAGTAGCATGTATGTCTTGAGCTTCCTCACCCAAGCAGTGCCATAACAATTCCGTCTGGTCCTCACTGGATTTACTTTTAGCACCTAACGCTAATCTATATATTTCCAATCTCTGCAGAATTTTTTTATACTCTTCCATGGACAGGTTTTTTAAGGCCCGTAGGGGTTTTTAATCCCTTTATTCCACTTGTTTTTGTAATTTCACTTTGTGCAGACTCCGCCATTTTTTACTCAATAGGGCCCGGAACACCGAAAGCATACAATTACTAGTTTGTTTCACGAACCTTTTCTTTTAAATTATGCAGCGCTATTTTATGATGTTTATTATTAAAACACCCACAGAAGTCTTCAACAGGTTTATTATAATATTGGAAATTACATTACAAGGATAACAAGTCGATGGGTGCTTTCTGTCATCGTCAACCAAAGTCTGGGGATATTACTGTCATAACGAAACTATAAACTACAAATAATACTCAATGATCGACTAGCTCATATATAACACAGGCAAAAAAAGAAGAATTTCTACTCTAACAATAGATAAGTATAAGCCATACATTAAAAACGGATACACAAGACAATATCCAGATAATAGCTTAAATGGGGACTTTGTGGTTTACGTAGAACATTTAGATAAAGAAATCAAACTTGGTTATATTGAATCCCTGGAACCTCTCCAAATATTTCAAAAATATCAAGGGGGTTCGTGAGAGAGCAAGAATGAATTCAAATAAAATTCGTTTCTTTTAAACAGGCAGCTTTAGCCAACAACTTCCTTAAATCTCGATGCTTATTAGAACATAATATAAGAGCATATATACCTGCATCCTCTGTGGAAAGGGTTCGTTATTAGCTATATTCCTAAAGAAACAGGAAACAAAGAATTGTTTAAAAAAAATGCTATGACAGAGACGTTGTTAGAATGCGTAGATTTATGAAACGCGAAAAATACAATTTAATCCCATTGTTAACCATAACAACATTTTCAGGTACTTCTCTACCTGAATATATTGTTACGTGTTAGGGTTCGAAGGATTTGGAGAGAAAGACCTGCTGACTCTTTTGGAGACTATTCACTAGCACTAGGTCCAACACAAAACACTAGGTTCAAACACTAAGCACTAACGATGTCTTAAGTCGTAGCCAATGTCGTAGGCTTCGCTGGTACCACTCTTGATCACTAGTTTTCACTTTGAAGTCGCCTCGAAGATCGCTCAAACTGAACTCGCTCGCTTCCCTGCGTCTATTTATATCGGCCGAGACGAGGCCCAGATTATTCTGGAAAGGTCGCGCATGTTCCCGGTTTTCGAGACTATACTTCTATATAGTTCCACAGTAGTTCCTCTAACGCCATCTAGTATTGAGTAGAGAGTTTCATGCGGTTTCTGTCTTTGTGTGGTTTCAATGGTTGCCGCTAGTTGGCGCTAGTTTCTTTGTGTGTTCGTAACAATATTTTATTGGACGGATGGAAATATAAAGTACACACTTATATAGCTCCGGTATTACAATGTTTTAAATGCTTAAATTCAATCACTCAGCTAAAATATGTCGTAGTGAACAGGTTTGTTCTAAATGCTCTGAAAATCATTCATATAAAGATTGTATTTCTGAAACGTTAAAGTGTATTAATTGCTCTGGAAATCATCTAGCTATTTCAAAAGATTGTCCAGTAAAATTAGCTAAAATATTAAAAAATAGGCAATCTTATGCAATGGCTACTATAAATAGAGATATTGTTAACTTTCCAGCTCTTCCTAAGAGTAGCATACAGAAATACACAGGAAAAGTTGACGTTGACTGCCACCCGAAACAGTGACGGAAAAAGTTGCCCGGCCATTTCGGAATACAATGTGCCGTTGACAAAGAAAATAGTAATAAATCTTTAGGGCTAGGACCAAATACAAATTTTGAAGCAGGTTGGAAAAAGATTTAAATAATAAACCAATTAGTTGTTCAACAATAAGGTAGTTTAATTTCAATTTTTACACTTACCCTCATGTAACAAAATATAAAAATAAGCCTACCTAGCTAACCCCAAAAACCATCACTTCAGAAATTACAGTCTAAACAAATACTAAGGTTGCTCAGTCGTAGAGAGAAGGTTCTTTAACATTTTTACTACATTTAAAAAAAACATGATGAGTATAATGAGCTTAACGAGTATACCACCAGAAATCAAATAACCTTGCAAACATAAGTATGGATAAAACTAAATAGTGATAAAATCTGTACCTCTTCTTCACTTATTCATTACCAATGACCTCAACTGTCAATTTGCTCTGGGCATCATCCGGGTGTTAAGGTTTCAACAGGAAGTTTCGATGAGCAGGATCTCCAGCCCTGGTGATCCACGGTAGACTCAGCTTTCAAAATATTGAAAATATACCTTCTGGTGTTTTATTTAAATTCCAAATTCAAACACCCGGGCATCGATGATTGAAGTTTAACGAAAATGACAGAATGAAATCGAAATATAATTTTAAGTTTGAGTTCTGTTTGTAACTCATTTAAGTTCCATCTTAATTTCAAGTTATAAATTTTTCATATTTAAATTTTCCTACATCATGGTAACCCAAGTGTATTTTCTTTTAAAGTAATAAATTTGTAGCCTACTTAAATATAAATTATTAGCAATAAATTAAATAATATCATATAAATTTACAACATATTATTTATCTTTTATGTATATTAATTATTTATTATATATCTTTAAATATCTATCATATTTCTATATTTAATATAAAATTATTATAAAATTAATTATTTACATACAAACACACCATACTCGTCATATTTTTATTATACACATATTTGGAATAAAAAATATATCGCTTGAACACGACGCGGCGCACGAGCGGCCGGCTCGATGCCCCTCAGTCCGGATCCGCACTCCCGCGTGAAGCCCGTGTCGCTTATAACCTATTGCTCTTATTATTAAATATTTTATAGTGCTTATAGCTTACGAACTGTACATCCTATCAATAACTTTTCTCCTTCTTTGACTATAGTGTTTTCTTGTGCATATTATAATAACTGCTTATTATTATTTGTGTGTGTTATTAAGAAACTTTAGTTTAATAAAGACAGACGATAGTGTGGAAATTGTGCTTCATTATTACCATCCCACTGCAAACACTATAACTGGTGACCCCGTAGAACACAAAGATGAGTAGTGATAGCGATTCTGCAGGTACCGTCACATCTAGAAAAAGTGAACATGTCACTATGCGTCGAACAAAAAAGAGTCATCTTAAGAGCGGCCGACACGACATATCGTATGACACAAATAAAATTAATTTTAAAGTTCCTCAATTTGCATCTGAGGATCCTGAACTTTGGTTTGCACTTCTAGAAAACCAATTTGAGAGCTACAATGTCACTGATGATTTAATTAAATTTGCCACTGTAATCAACAACTTAGATATTGCACATGCGAAGTCAGTAAAAGATATCATAATGAATCCGCCAGTCACAAATCGTTACGACAAGATCAAGAATGAAATTCTTCGACGTCTTTCGGCTTCCCGCGAACTCAAGGTCAAACAATTGTTAAACCAAGAAAAGCTAGGCGACAGGAAACCATCGCAGTTTCTCCGCCATCTTCAAGATTTGGCTGGCACCTCTGCCACTGACGACCTTATTAAGCAGATCTGGACTAACCAGTTGCCCATCAACCTCCAAACTGTGCTAGTATCCCAGCCAAGTCACTCTCTGGAACAACTCGCGGACTTAGCGGATCGTATTCACGAGCTTACTACACCATTTAATGTCGCATCTACGTCATCAAGTTCTGCGCAACCTTGCCAGCATAGCGAGATCGCAGAACTAAAGCAGATGGTGGAACGCTTAGCCTTGAGATTGGAGAAGCATACTCAAGGCAGACCTAATCATAACAGGAAAGCCGATAACTACCGTTCCAGACCACAGCAGCGAAACCGATCATCTTCGCGACAAAGATCACGGTCGAACTCCAGCTACCGGCGGTACCCTATATGCTGGTACCATTCGAAGTACGGCTCAAAAGCGCATCGATGCATACAGCCATGCGATTTTAATAAGCCGGAAAACTCCAAAGGCGGTCGCTAATGACGACAAACGGCTGCCCTTCTTCTACTGGTCGTCTTTTCGTCACCGACCGCATCTCAAATACCAAGTTCCTGGTGGACACTGGCAGTGATCTCTGCGTCTACCCTCATTCTTCTCTTCGGGAACGTCGAGCCAAGACCGGATTCCAACTCAGCGCAGCTAATGGAAGTACCATCGACACATTTGGTTTTATAGAACTTAATTTAAACTTAGGCTTAAGGCGTAGTTTTGCTTGGCGATTTATTGTAGCAAATGTCACCAAACCTATAATAGGCGTTGATTTCCTTAGCCATTATAATTTAATTGTAGATTGTCGAAATAAGCGCTTAGTTGATAATACTACAACGCTTTCAACAATTGCTTCTGTTGCTAATGCTGATGTTTTTTCCGTTAAGGTTTCTACAGGCGACACGCGCTTTCATGATGTGTTGAGTAAATTCCCGGAAATTACACGCCCTTCAGGCATACCGGTAATTCCGAAACACAACACGGTACATTACATTAGGACTACACCAGGACCTCCTATCTCATGTACCCCCCGTAGACTTGCACCTGATAAACTTAAAATTGCTAGGCAAGAATTTGAGCTTATGCTCAGAAATGGCACAGCGCGTCCTTCTGAGAGTCCCTGGGCTTCACCCCTACACCTCGCGCCTAAGAAGGATAACGGCTGGCGTCCTTGCGGTGATTATCGCATGCTTAATGCTCGGACTATCCCTGACCGTTACCCTATTAAGCATATACATGATTTTGCTCACTCTATTTCTGGTTGTACAGTCTTCTCAACAATCGACTTAATGAAGGCCTACAACCAGATTCCTGTTTTTAAGGAGGACATACACAAAACAGCCATCACTACACCCTTTGGTCTGTATGAATTTCCTTATATGACCTTCGGCTTAAGGAACGCAGGTCAGACGTTCCAGAGGTTTGTTGACGAAATGACAAGGGGTCTTGAATTTTGTTACGCCTATTTGGACGACTTTTTGGTATTTTCCAGGAACGAGGCTGAGCACAAAGCCCACCTGCACCAGCTCTTCAGCCGTATGAAGGAATATGGCGTCCTTGTCAACACCTCAAAATGTATTTTCGGAGCATCTGAGGTAACATTTTTAGGTTACCAAATCTCAGCGTCCGGCACCAGGCCCCTGAAGTCCAAGGTCCAGGCCATCAATGACTTCCCTGTCCCTAAAACAGTCAAGGAGCTAAGGAGATTTTTAGGTATGTTAAATTTTTATAGGCGGTTCTTACCTAATTCCGCTGCAATCCAAGCCCCTTTAAACGCCTTGCTTACTGGTTGCGTTAAGGCATCTCATCCTGTGGACTTGTCTGGCGACACACTGCTAGCTTTTAACAGGTGTAAGGAGAGTCTTGCTAATGCTGCATTACTTGCACACCCGGATTGTCAAGCCAAACTAGCTCTGGTGACAGACGCATCTGACCTGGCAATGGGTGCAGTTTTACAGCAGTTAAAGGATGACAACTGGCAGCCTCTTGCCTTCTTTTCTCGAAAGTTGAGCCCGTCTCAGCAAAAGTATTCTCCCTACGATCGTGAGCTCTTAGCCATATACGAAAGCATTAAATACTTTCGGCACATGCTAGAGGCAAGGCATTTCGTAGTGTTCACTGACCATAAGCCACTCTGTCATGCTTTCAGCGAACGAAAATCGAATTGTTCGCCTCGTCAGTATCGTCACCTCGATTACATCTCGCAGTTCACAACCGACATTAGACACATTTCTGGTAAAAACAATGTTGTCGCTGATCCACTGTCTCGCGTCGAGGAACTGCAGATGCCAGTCGACTTGGACTTACTGGCTGAATCTCAGGCTTCTGATCGAGAGCTGACTCAACTTCTAGGAGGTGAATCTTCGCTCCGCTTAAAAAGGTTGAGAATCCCTGGCTCTAAAGCGGAACTGTACTGTGACATCAGCACCACCTCACCTCGGCCCTTCGTTACTAAGCCTTTTAGGAAACAAATCTTCGACGGTCTCCATAGTCTTAGCCACCCAGGTGCCAACGCTACCGCTAAACTGGTCACTGCGCGATTTGTTTGGCCTGGAGTTCGCAAGGACTGTCGAGAATGGTCTCGAAAATGTTTGGCTTGTCAACGCGCTAAGATCCATCGTCACGTGTCTTCTCCAATGGGCACTTTCGATCTTCCTCGCGCTAGATTTGCGTTTATTCACGTGGACATTATCGGCCCTCTCCCTATCTCGCAGGGATATCGTTACTGTCTGACGGCTGTGGATCGTTTCACACGCTGGCCTGAAGCTATGCCTATGGCAGATATTACTGCTGAAACAGTTGGGAAGGCATTAATATCTTGGATATCCAGATTTGGATGTCCAACAGATATTGTCACTGATCGCGGTCGACAGTTTGAATCTTCACTTTTCCAATATCTTGGAAAAATGATTGGATTCAAACACCGCAGAACAACCGCATATCACCCAGCTTGTAACGGCCTAGTGGAACGATTCCATCGACAGTTAAAGGCGGCCCTAATGTGCCACGCTGATTGTAATTGGGTAGATACGTTACCCTTAGTGCTAATGGGCATTAGGAGCTCATTTAAAGATGACTTGCAAACGTCATCTGCCGAGTTGGTTTATGGTGAGCCGTTGCGTTTGCCTGGAGAATTTTTCCAAGCTACGGTTTCTCACTCCACCGATATATCGGATTTTACCACTCGGTTGCGCCAATTTGCAACGAGATTGCAACCTTCACCAGCATCTCATCACAGAAAAGGCAAAATTTTTATTTTTAAAGACCTTACCTCGTCTAGTCACGTATTTTTAAGAGACGATGCATTACGTGGTTCATTGCAGCCTCCATACTCCGGTCCTTACGAAGTACTAGAACGTGGTGATAAAATTTTTAAAATTTTGGTAAAGGGTAAAAGCGTCACTGTATCTATAGACCGCCTGAAGCCGGCCTACATATTAGTTATTGTGGCGACATCTATCGCGCGAAATACGAACGACTTCAAAACTACGTAATTAGAGACGTAATTACTGACGGAGGGGAGTGATGTGGCGACATCTATCGCGCGAAATACGAACGACTTCAAAACTACGTAATTAGAGACGTAATTACTGACGTATGCTACATCGCGCTATCAGAGTTTTCAAAGTGAATAACTATATATACAAGATCCCGTCAACAACCGTCGGGGCGTTAGCCCGCCAGACACAACACCCGTCTGGTCGGAGGATCCTCCCTTTTCGATGGCGGACGTGATTGTTTACACTACGTTTCACACGCTTCGCCAAACTGGTGACCCCGAGCATGAACATCAGCGCAGCCTTCGCAAGTTACGTCATCGTGACGTCATCATCACTACCTCAAGCTTTCAAGCAGCGAGTTATACAGCCAGCCAGCATCCACGGCTACTACGGGTATCCTGACCACCAGCATGCAGCGGACGCGCATTCCTGGTCATCACCCACAGCCTTCTCAGCGACTTTGGCACAGCACACTGCACTTCGGCCGGTCAGCAAGCAGAGACGCACTTCTCTCCTGGTCGACGCAGCAGCCAGCCACTACGCAGCACTGCACCACTCCGACTCACTGGAGCATATGCAGCATCACCGCAGACAGTTCCGACTCACCGTGAACTATGCGGCATCTGGTTCCGACTCACTGGAACATTCCACTGGCCCGGCAAGCATCACAAGATGAATGGACGACTTAACCTGCTATCGACCTCCGGTCTCGGAGGGGAGTGATGTGGCGACATCTATCGCGCGAAATACGAACGACTTCAAAACTACGTAATTAGAGACGTAATTACTGACGTATGCTACATCGCGCTATCAGAGTTTTCAAAGTGAATAACTATATATACAAGATCCCGTCAACAACCGTCGGGGCCAGTGCCCGCCAGACACAACTTCCGTCTGGCCGGAGGATCCTCCCTTTTCGATGCCCGACGTGATTCTTCACACCAAGTTCCTCTCACATTCCCCAAAAATTTATTCATTAGTTACATAAAAAAATAAAACACAAAAAAAGTAATAAAAACCCTGAAACAAAGAAAACACGTTGTCAAAATTGCGGAATCGAACCGATGCAAATTTAAAAAGAAATGGTTTGAAATCTTACCAGAATAGATTGCATAATTATGTGAAATTTCTCGTTCCCACCATCCCTGAAATCAGATAAAAATCTATTTCATAATGAACAAAACAAAGGAAGCTGTAACAAATGTAAATTACGAGTTAATATGACACCTATAAGCTATCACAAACCAAAGGCAAAAGGTCCCACCAAAATATCGAAATTAACTCACCATTATTGTTGAGATAAAAAAAAAATATTATTCCTCTACTTCAGAGACATAATTTTATAGTGCAGGCGAACCTGGCCAACAAAACACGAAAACGTGAAATCTTTCCCTCGCCATTCCCAATCATGGTCGAAGCGAAAATCCTTTAACCTGGCAGTGTTGCCACTCAAAATTAAAAATTTATCCAATACAGCAAACCGAAAAAAATTATATAAATATTTTTTTATTATTATTTATAAAAACAATTTAGACAAAAACCCTAAGCAATTAAATAAATATTTAAATATAAGAAAGAAAGAAAGAAAGAAAGAAAAGTTCTTTATTGGCCATTATCATTTAAAATATTAATATTACAATTAAGTTAGAAGGCCAACCAGGTCTCTGCCTCAGCATTGCTTAGCAGCAAATTGTTACTGCTAAGGCGCTGCTCTTCCGTCAGAGCCTGCATCGGCGACTTCAGACGCCAAACGCCACAAGAACATAATGTGCTTAACAAAAAATAATAATAAAAATCAACGAAAGATAGACACGTAAAAAAAAAAAAACTTAATAATGAGAAAAAAATAACAGAAGTAACAATAAAAATATTCCAGAAAAAAAGAAAAGAAATAAAATAAAAATAAAAATCAACGAAAGATAGACACGTAAAAAAAAAAAAAACTTAATAATGAGAAAAAAAAATAACAGAAGTAACAATAAAAATATTCCAGAAAAAAAGAAAAGAAATATATAATAATATAACAGTCATACAGCCTGACTAGACTCACACAAAAGATGCTCACTCATATTTAACAGTCAAAGTCAATAATATACTTATAGTAAATAATTAAAGAGATATATATGTAATATATAAAATAAATAATAACATTAAATCAATAAAATAAATAAATAAATAAATACATAAATAAGAAAACGTATACGGAGTGCAAGCTTCTGTCAAGGCTGTCACCAAAAACGCACACGTCCAGAGTGACAACCCGCTAACGCGAGAAAATGTCACGTCACTGTCATCAAATAAGAGTTACGACGACATATTTTGTACAAAAAATTGTTGTATTTTTGCAACGTGGTCGTGACGTGGACAATAGAATTATATGTCATGACGTGGCAGTGGTTATAGAGCGTAGTAGGGACCAGTCAAGGAGTGCAAACCCCCCGGAAACCGAGACAAAGTCCGCCCCGGCAAGTCGCGTAGACCCGTAGGTAAGTTAGGTTTTTTGCCAAGTTAATAACTGTATCTTTATAAGACGTTTAAATGTGACTCTGGATTTTAGATCGCGCATTGGGGGCGGTAAATCGTTCTAGCACCGGGAGGCCGCAAACCTGAACGATCCACGAAAGGCAGCAGTTCTGTGCGCCGGCGTCTCGAAAACACTAGTACAAGCACGCCTGGGGTACCCTCCATGCACCTTCATCATTACAGCCTATACAGTCCACTGCTGGACATAGGCCTCCACAAGTTTACGCCAAAATAAAACGTGAACTCATGTGTTTTGCCCATAGTCACCACGCTGGGCAGGCGGGTTGGTGACCGCAGAACTGGCTTTGTCGCACCGAAGACGCTGCTGCCCGTCTTCGGCCTGAGTATTTCAAAGCCAGCAGTTGGATGGTTATCCCGCCATCGGTCGGCTTCTTGAGTTCCACCAAAGTCCAAGTTAGCCACCCCCTCTCTTCCCGTGGGTGTCGTAAGAGGCGACTAAGGGATAACAAGGTTCCACAACCACCTTGGAACTCAAGATGCACCTTAGTCCACGCCAATTTGCCAAATAGATATTGCGGTGTGCCAGTGCTCAGTAAGTCGAACATCATTGTAGACAAGTGCATCCTCCGGCGAGACTCCATGTTCAGTATGTTCCTATTATTTAATACAGGTGTGACATGAGCTCGCGAGGACAAACCAAAGCAATACCGTGCACAAGCATTTTGCAATTGCTGTATGAGTTTTGAAGTTCTAACAAGCAAGCATGGACCATAGACGGTATCACAATAGTTTAACTTAGACAGTATGAGTGACTCGCACAAGGTTAGTCTTAGTCTCTCGCTGATATAGGGTCTAATGTTATATAGAAGCTTCAATCTATAAAAGCAGTTACGGGCGCACTCCATAATATGTTTCTCAAAGCGGAGGTCGCCATCGAGCACCAGGCCCAGGCTCTTAACGTTGACCACACGCTCCACCCTTTCCCCACCTATCATTATGTTTATGGGTATGTTATCATACAGAGCAATCTTTTTTCTAGAACCAGTTACGAGGAGCTTGGATTTCTTGGGGTTCAGGACAAGACAGTTTGTTTTGCACCACCTTGAGATTGTCTTTAGGTCGATATTTACCTTATCAATAGCAGAGTCATAATCAACTGGCAAAAACGAATAGCACAGCTGCAGGTCGTCAGCATAGAGATGGTATTTGCAAAAGGTGATGCATTCTACTATGTCGGCACTGTACAACGCATAGAGGATCGGCCCCAGTATAGAGCCCTGAGGGACCCCACGACCTACAGACTGAACTCCCGACCGATACCGCGACCCGTCAGCTCTAACCAATTCTACATACTGCTGCCTGTTCTGCAGATAACTGTGAAACCATCTTACAGCGTGGAGATCAATACCATAGTATGTTAGCTTAGACAGCAGCAGCGCAGTGTTTATTGAGTCGAATGCACGTGAAAAATCAAGCAATATGAGAAGGCTGACCATCCCCTGATCCTGGGCGGTAAGCAAATTATCGACGATGTCCGACAAGGCAGTTGCCGTGCTGTGTCCCTTACGAAAACCGGATTGTAACGATGGAAGTAGACTATTGCTCTCAATATAGTTGGTTAATTGGTCACAGACAATAAGCTCTAATACTTTTGACAAGCAAGGTACTAGACTGATGGGCCGCAAATCCTGCACAGAAGTAGGGTCATTAACTTTCGGTATGGGTTTGACCATAGCAAACTTGACCACTGCAAAATCATGGCCAGGAAATCGGACACATCACCAATATTTTTTATAAAAGGCGAGAAGGATCTCTTGAAAATTACTTAAAATTTAGCTCAAGATTATTTAAATATAATAATATAATTAGTTTGAGAATCATATTAATAACCAGTGTCTTTTGTTCGTCTTACCTCTTGCCGAGCTTAATAACTAACGAGGACGGGGCAGTCATTCAGTTATCACACGTAAGTTTACACCGGTGTGCACAGCTAACGCCGATATGCGCTTGCGTTTGCGATGTCATAGCGCTCATTATCGCTTGCGCACGTGCATTGCTGAGAATAGATTCGCTTACACTTAGTTATTACACTACTACCGTCTATTGTACGCTTGCCGAGAATGTAACAAAATTACAATTTAAATCATATGATTTTATATACTTAAAAGTCAAATCATTTTTGCGTTTTTCTTCATTTCTTTGCGCCTGTCTAATGGCGTGTATCGTGGGCTATGTAATTCTTATTTTAGATAAGCATAATCTCACAAACAATTATGTTTGGTACCTACATATTATATGTGCGGGGATTTCGGCTTCGAATAGTGTCTTTTTATTACGCTGTAAATACCTCAACTCGATTTGTTTAAGCTATGTATTACTATCTATCAATAATGGCTTCATTTGATCTTAATATATACTATCAAAATACACGAGGTCTACGCACAAAAACCCATCTTTTCAAGCGAAATCTATTGCTTAAATCTTATGATATTATCTCATTGACTGAAACTTGGTTGCATGATGGTATATATAACAGTGAATTATTTGATGACCGTTATATGGTTTGGCGTAGAGATAGAAATTATATTGCTAACCAAGAGAGATACGGAGGGGGTTTACTGCTGGCTGTACGTCGCGAAATCAGTGCGGTGGACCGCCCGGAGTGGTCCTCGTCGGCTGAAGACATGTGGGTAACCGTTACTCTTAAGAATGGTAACAAAACCTGTAAAATGCACGTATGCACAGTATACCTCTGTAGCGAAAATCATGGTAATTCTTATAACTCACAACTGTTTAATTTCACAGATAATCTTGAACAAATAATTAATTCACATCCAAGTGATTTATTTTTAATTACGGGTGACTTTAACCTTAGCAACGTTAGCTGGTTCCTTGAGTGTAGCACATACCCGCAATACTCCGGAGTAACAGGTGAGTCACAAACTTACTTTTTTGACACATTATCGGAATGTAATCTTAATCAATATAATCTTCACCGTAACATAAATAACAGGATTCTAGATTTAGTATTATGTAACAAAGGCTTGCGAGTTTCTTCCTGTGACGACCCACTAGTGCAAGAAGACCCTCACCATAAGTCCCTTGACATAATAATTGAAAGTGTTCATTACGAGCAACTCCCAACCAAGCCGAGACTGAAGTACTTTTTTGAGGCAGGCGACTATGTAAACATTAGGCAACACTTAAATGATCTGAACTGGGATAAACTCTTGCAAAAAAATTCGGTTGAAGAAGCTGTATTTAATTTTTATAATTGCTTAAATGAAGTGATTAATAAATATGTTCCCCACAAAGTTATAAAAGCTACTAACTTTCCACCATGGTACAATGCCTCTCTGAAAAAGGTACTCAAGGAAAAGTTTAAATTTCTTCAAAAGTACCGTATTTATGGTAACACTGAAGACTATGACTCCTTCTCCTTACTCCGTCACAGGGCTAAATCGTTGGAATCAAATTGTTATGCTACTTATATTAAGAAATGCGAGGACTCGATAACCAAAAACCCAAAGTTATTTTGGTCTTTCATAAAATCAAATAAACAAAGTTCTTGTAATATTCCTACCTCCGTGTCTTACGAAGGAGATACTGCTGATACAGGGGATGATATTTGTACATTATTTTCAAACTACTTTCAGTCCACATTTCTGTCACCTACCACCTCCAGCATTCGGTCTAATACTCATGCTCCGCCTCCTAACCATAGTAATGTAATCACAGACATAGAAATAACCCCCGAAACGATTAGTAAGCTACTAAAATCCTTGGATTTGACTAAAGGGGCCGGTCCCGATCATATGCCACCGTTATTTATTACGAGATGTTCGGACAGCCTAACTAAGCCCCTAGTAATACTATTTACACGCTCATTAAAAGAAGGTATCATTCCCAAAATCTGGAAATCCGCCTTTATATCCCCAATCTTCAAAAGTGGAAATAAGAGTGATGTGAAAAACTATAGGCCGATTTCCAAATTATGTATATTCGCAAAAATACTCGAAAGGATAGTTCATACTCAAGTCTATAGCTTTTTGTCATCTTCGTTTATCCCCGAGCAACATGGTTTCGTTAAGAGACGCTCAACAGCTTCCAATCTGCTGCTCTTTACAGACTATATTACATTGAGTATGGATTCAGGTGCACAGGTTGACTGTGTATTCACTGATTACAGTAAATGCTTTGATCGTATTGATCATCAAATACTCTTGAAAAAACTTTTAGATGCTGGTATTCACGGAAACTTATACAGGTGGTTTAAAGCTTACATTGAAATGAGGTCTCAAGCTGTTGTTCTCAATGGCTATATGTCTTCATGGAACTGGGTACCATCTGGAGTCCCACAAGGCTCGCTGCTGGGTCCATTGCTGTTCAATATTTTCATAAATGATATAGCTTCTTGCTTCAAGCATTCAAAATTCCTACTTTATGCTGACGACATGAAGATCTTTCAAAGTGTACGTATTGAAAAGGATTGTCATCTTCTACAGCAGGACCTCTTAAGATTCGAAAATTATTGTTTCATAAATAAATTAGATATAAACGTCGCAAAATGCTTTTCGATCACATTTTCACGTAAAATTAATAACATCAAATTTAAATATCTACTAAGACAGCAGGAGCTTAAAGTAGTAAATGAAATACGAGACTTGGGCGTTACTCATGACTCTAAGCTGACGTATGAGTACCATATAAACAATATTGTAAAAAAAGCGAATAAGTCAATGGGGTTCATTCTACGCCAAAGCACTCAATTTAATAGTATTAAGCTTGTCAAGATCCTTTATTGCTCATATGTGCGTAGCATACTCGAATACTGTTCACAGATTTGGAACCCACAATATGTTGTATACATCAATAGGTTAGAAACAATCCAGCGTAAATTCATGAGATATCTTCAGTTCAAGTCTAACAAGTTTGACGAATGTTACGAACATAGATGCAAAAGACATCATATCGACACCTCCGGCGCATAAGGTCGTATACAGAATATGGCAAGTTTACAGTATGGCCATTTAAAGTTTACTTTTGTCACTACTCGAAAACGAGAAGGAAATTTAAATTTTCTAAAACTCCTTAATTAAAAGTAATAATAAGATTCTGATTTCAGGAATTTATAAAACTCATATACGTAATTACGATAATGTAAAATATGGGTTTTCAATAAAAAGGGCGTTAAGACCTTATGCGTCGGAGGTGTCGATATATTACCGTTGCATGAAAGGCGTAAAATAGCAGACATTACATCGTTGACCAGGATAGCGCAAAGTGAATTAGATTCTCCCGATCTTCTTAGCAAAATTTACCTAAAACTACCTAAAAGATCATTAAGACATCCCCTCAACTATTTACATGTCCCTAGTTGCTCGGCAAACTATAGGCAAAACTCCTTTCTTTTGAGGTCCGCAGATCAAATCAATAAGCTGAATGACTTCCCCGACTTTGACCTATTCAACACTTCTGTAAAAACAATTAGAACGAAACTGGCAGGGCACTGGTTCGATATGGTATCATAAACCTCTTTTCCTTATTTAAAGTTCATTTAGAGAAAAAAAAAAAAAAAAAAAAAAATTAAAGTGTATGTAGTTATTTTCATGTTGGATTTTTTGAATTTTTTTTTTTTTTTTCAAATTTTTAATTGTAAATTTTTAAATTTTAAAAGCATTCAAAATAATAGATTTGTACTTGCGAAAGCAACTAAATGGTGCTTAGATATTTCCTTTTTTTTTAAAGCAATTGTTAAAATGTATCACTGTATGCTTTCCTAAAAAAACAAAATAAATAAATAAATAAATAAATAGCAGTTTTCCAACCACTTGGGAATTCTCCTTCTGTTATTGAGCGATTAACGATCGCAACTATGGTGCGCAATGTTTGTGGCAGTGTCAGCTGGAGCATGTCTAATGATATACCATCATGACCCTGAGCATTGGAATTGATCCTCATTATAGCCTTCAGAACCACCTCCTCACTTACCGGACTAAGAGAGAAAGTGGATGAGGAGTGACGATGATGCACAAAATAAGTGAGATCAGAAAAGTTAGTTTGATTATCACCCGGTACTGTGAGAAAATGGTTATTGATTGCATCAGGATCAGCAAGGTGTGAAGGTAAGTCAGCAGTTTTGTTTTTATTAGGTAAAACTGTATGCTTGAGGTTTTTCCACAGCTTTTTGGAGTTACCTATGTTGTTATTGATAAATTTATTAAAGTAACTCTTTTTCTCCTCTTCTATTGCCTTGGTTACTA
The DNA here is from genome assembly GCF_905220565.1 of Melitaea cinxia. Lineage (NCBI taxonomy): Eukaryota > Metazoa > Arthropoda > Insecta > Lepidoptera > Nymphalidae > Melitaea > Melitaea cinxia. The sequence goes on from NC_059412.1 coordinate 7,394,573, forward strand.
TGCTCTTCATTAGTTTATAGGATTCCTTAGTGTTCTCTGTCTTTTTTATTTTATACTTTTTATGATATTTGTTCCTAATGCGCATCATTGACCTAATAGTTTCGGTAATCCATGGATGGGGGGGATATTTTAATTTCAAGTTTATAATGGGGACATGCATGTCAAATATCTTGATTAAACAGTTGGTAAAAGACTCTACCATCTCGCTGACACTACCACACTGCTCAAGCGATTCCCAATCAGTTGAGCTTAGGTCACAACAAAACTGATCAAGAATGATATCTTTTAGTGGTCTTAATGTTCTGTAAGTTGGCTGATACTTTGGCTTTTTAATTTTGAATTCTGCTATTAGAAGGGCATGCGCACCCAGCTCTGGAATATGTTCTACATCAACCAAGCCCACAGGCATGTCAGAGCATATCAAATCTATCAGACTACTGCTACGGGAGGTAAAATGAGTTGGCTGAGTGATTATCTGTTGTAGTGAGAAACAATTCAAAAAATCACGAAATAATCTGAACCTACTGGTATTTGTCTCGAGAAGGTTAATGTTGAAGTCACCCATTAGAATTATTCCGTCATTTCGATGCAGAGCCGCTACGGAATCTGATAAGGCATCTAAAAAGATGCCAGGATCCTGCCAGGGAGGTCTGTACGCTGTACCTATAGTGATGGTTTGGTTTTGTATACGGGTCGTGATCCACATTTGTTCCACCTTGTCAGACGTAGGATATTTACAACAACGGGCATAGATTCCTTTGCGTATGTAGAACCCGACACCCCCACCTCGTCCTCCCTTAATATTGATTGATCTAGGGATGTGTCTCAGAGTGTAGCCCACCAACCTTGGAGCCCTACTCTCTTCACCAGACCTGAGCCAGGTCTCGTTAATAGCCACTATATCCGGTCTAAAATCTGTTATGGCAGCTATAAATTCATCCTGATTGGTCGATAGCGACCCCGCATTCAAAAATCCAACAGCTAGGTTTTTTTTGTTAGTCATTGTTTATAATAATTAGAGACATTAAACAATAAAAGATAGTTTACTGCAATGAACATAGATATATAGGTAACAATGAGAATTATAAACCAGTTGTTATTAGATACCATAGGTGTGGACTTGAATATTGTATGTAGCATGTATGTATAGTTAAAGTAGTGAATGTATGAGTTAAATACTGTTTGTGTGCAAGCAAATGTTAGGTAGTGAGTATAATAGTGGGAACTGCTATGAGTATACAGGGTGTCCCAGGAAAGACTGTCAAGCGGAAGTCCAGAGCTAGAACATCTCTTGGGGATTCCAAATCACCCCTATGTATATGATCCGATTTTTTATAGTTTAGGAGATATGATTTTTTTTCTAATTTTTCAATGTTTTTCGACCTTAGCGCTATTTTTGATCATAACTTCGTAAATAATTGAGATAAATGCCTGATTTTTTTTTAATAATTTAGTTAAACCTTGGGTCCTAACTAATACATACACAAATAAACCCTAAAAGTAAAATCATGCGCTTAAACATAATAGAAGTACTTAAAAAAAGAAAAGTGCAAAAAAAACATAACTTCGAAGATTAAAAAAAAAATAATAGCAACAAAATAATTTATTTAAAAGAATCTTAAAAACTTCCTTAGTTTATCTAGTTTCTACCATAAAAAATTCAGTAAGTTAACTTTATGGCATCATCCCCAAATTTTGGTTTAAATACGACAAGTCTGATATTTGAAAACTTAAGTTTAAAAAATTGTAATAAATTTGGTCGTGTTTACTGGGAGTATGGCTTTGAAAACAGATAAAAAACACTTCCTATCTGAATCTTTTGTATTCTAAGCAATAGTTAAACGGTATGATAGCCGCGCCAGTTGTTCGAAAAGTGACAAATATTCAAAAATGTTTAGAATTCCTAATGTGTGGGTAACACAAAAATAAAATCGTACATATTAAAAATAGCATGGTGTCGTCTCCTGTCAAAGATTTTCATTGTATATGAAAGTCTTTGACAGGAAACTTTTTTAATAGTTACGGGTCTCTGTAAAGAACTCACTATAGACGGCGCCACGGTTCGCTTAAACCGAAAATAAAAATCATCATATCAAAAATTTCGCTCTAGCGGGTACATCGTTCTATAGCTTAATTGGCTAGAGCGCCGACACGGTCAGTCGGAGACGCGGGTTCGAACCCCGCTGGAGCGGTCAATTTTTGATATGATATTCAAAAATGTTTAGAATTTCTAATGTGTGGGTAACACAAAAATAAAATCGTACATATTATGAGGATTATCGACAGCCCAGGAATGGTAATTGTGATGTTGAAAATCCCAGTTCGCTTAAAATGTGATTCTTCAGTCAATAAAATTGTTTTAAAAAAGTTTTCATTGACTGCTTGACGCCGCAACATTTCTTGGCAAAATCTAACCCGTCTGGGGTAATCTTCCGATTTCAATTGTTGGACTCTTTGAATGTGATATGGGTGATAGCCCTCACTCTGAAGTATGCGGTGTGTTACAGATTTTGTTATGGAGTGCGGAGTTCAATGGTTCTGACGCTTACACTGGGCTCTCTTTCTATTTTTTCAATAACTTCTTCTACCAATTCTGACTCTCTTATTAGTGGCAGATGCCCTGTGATTGTTCCTGGTACTCTGCTTTCTCGATAGGCATCGCGAACTTGCAAGATATTCCGATGATTAGGCCATCTTTCAGATGCACGATCACCTCTTCGTTCTACTTGTTCCTGAAACAACCTCGCAGCTTCCGCAGCATTCCCTCTTGCGTACCCGTAAAAGTAGTGCACTTGTTCATAGTTCTCACTTGTAAAATGGGCATTACAACGTCTTGTCATGATGAAGTAAACACCAGTTTTCACTTGCAACCAATAGATAAGTTTGCACTCAAAGTCCTTAGGGAAAGCCAATTCGACGAGAGTCCCAATAATACGAGTCCAAATCGAAATGCAATCAAAGTCCGGTGTGAAAGCCAATTATTATAGATTTAATGTGTAACTACCATTACCACTAACCAGAGAAGAGGAATCGCTATCGTACTGTAAGCACAAGGGTAAGCAGACGACTAGCAGAGCAGTGTGACGTATTCAGTTCCTATTATCACCACTAGTCACGGATTGCCCCTATCTCACTCTAACATTAGTTCATTGACTCTATTTGTCACTTTCCAAACAAGTGGCGCGGCTATCATACCGTTTAACTATTGTTTTTTATCTGTTTTCAAAGCCATACTCCCAGTAAACACGACCAAATTTATTACAATTTTTTAAACTTAAGTTTTCAAATATCAGACTTGTCGTATTTAAACCAAAATTTGGGGATGATGCCATAAAGTTAACTTACTGAATTTTTTATGGTAGAAACTAGATAAACTAAGGAAGTTTTTAAGATTCTTTTAAATAAATTATTTTGTTGCTATTATTTTTTTTTTAATCTTCGAAGTTATGTTTTTTTTGCACTTTTCTTTTTTTAAGTACTTCTATTATGTTTAAGCGCATGATTTTACTTTTAGGGTTTATTTGTGTATGTATTAGTTAGGACCCAAGGTTTAGCTAAATTATTTAAAAAAAATCAGGCATTTATCTCAATTATTTACGAAGTTATGATCAAAAATAGCGCTAAGGTCGAAAAACATTGAAAAATTAGAAAAAAAATCATATCTCCTAAACTATAAAAAATCGGATCATATACATAGGGGTGATTTGGAATCCCCAAGAGATGTTCTAGCTCTGGACTTCCGCTTGACAGTCTTTCCTGGGACACCCTGTATAGTGTAATAGAGACATTATATGAGTGAGCATCAGCTGAATCTGTTTGAAAAATTCTGTAAATGAACTTAAATACAATGTTTATAAGTAGATACTGTGTTTCATTTCCTATTCTAACTAATCTTTCAATTTTAGGTCGAACAGTTGACGCCAAACACCCGTGACAAGTCATCTTCCGAGCGAAACTGATGAACGGGGCCTCCATCCATCCGACGTGCGAAGATTCGCCCTCGCTTCGTCCAGCAGTAGCGCCACTCGAGCCGGCCGCACTCCTCGCGCACTCTGTGAAAGAGCACGCGGTTGCGGCGCGTCAGGCGCTCGTTGACGAAGACGCGCGCGCCCCCGTCCGCCGCCAGGCCGCGCCGCACGCGCGCCGCCTGCAGCAGCTCGTCCCGCAGGCCGCGGCGCGCCAGGCGCACCACGAGGCGGCGCGGGCGGCCCGGCGCCTGGCCCGGCGCCGGCGCAGCGCCCACGCGCTCCGCGAACACCACGTCGCGCGCCTCCAGCGCCACGCCCAGCCGCGCCGCCAGCACGGTCACCTCGTGCGTCGCGCTCACGCCCTTGTCCTCGGGCAGGTGCCCGATGTCGAGGTCGGACAGCAGCGCCTCCTGGTCCCGCTCGTTGAGCTCGAGTTTGAGCTCTTCGACCTTGCGCTCGAGTGCGACGACTTCCTCCGCGCAGCCGGCGTCCTGGCGCTTCTCGAGAGCGTCCAGCCTCTCTTCGACGCTACTCATGCGCTCGTTGAGATTCGAGAGAGACATCCGCAGCTGTACCAGCTCCTCCCGAAACTCCCTCATAGCGGCGATGCTTTCTGCGACCTCGCGTCGAAGGTCGACGACGACGGCCGCAGTCTCCACGACGACGTCCTTGGACGTCGCCCCGGGAGAGCTAGAGGGGCTCCCGCTCGCCTCCTCGATCCCCTTCACTGGCGTCTGGCTATTGTCGCCTTTCCGAAAGTTCCGCTTGCAAGCGGGGCAGGACCAGTCTCTGCAAGCCTGACCCCTGTCCGAAATACCGACACACGCCCTGTGGAATTTGTTCGGGCACAGGGAGCAGGTGACGGCACCTGTCGGCGAGAGAAATTTACCGCATCCCCCACAATTAACCATATTTGCACTGGTACTAATTAGTTCCACTATTTATAGCAATAAATGCGCAGACACTCAATTCACAGAGTACCCTCTATATAATATTATGCGAGTGGATATATATTATTATATCGCGAGTTTTCTTTGGGAAAGAACTCACCCAGAGTGTCACCCACAATGCCACAGTGTCACAGACACACAACACTCACAACCACGCGTTTCAAAGAGGGTAAAAGTACGTATTTTTATTTTAAATTGCGAGAAATCACAGATGTGAACTGTACCGTTTGACGTCTCAAATGTCAATCCAATATAAATATGAAACGATGTAAAAACAAAACCGTGCAAATACATAGCAACTCTCCAAGCACGCCATCTAGTGAGCCCGCAAGCTTCGCTAGATAAACCTCAATACCAGGATCTATAGGAACACTGCCGTTAGAACCAGATGTCGCTATGCACCACATTTTTACTATGTTACAATACCTCCCCTCCTATGAAAAGGTTCACCGGGTGAACCACGCTGCCCTCAGCGTTTCAAACCTGAACCAAAGAAATTCCAACTAAACTACCCGGAACACTTAAAAAAAATGCAAATACAACCGTATACTATATATACAGCAAAAGAAAAAAAACAATAATATTGCGGTGTATCAAAATGTGCTTAAGTAAGAGCACCTTGACATCACCTTCCAGCTCATTGTTAAATGCAATGAAGCTATCTCTACGGTGACTCACTCCATGCTACCAACCGCCTGAATACAATTGCCAAAAGACAATGTTTCAACTCGAATCATGTGCAGTAGTGCGCCCTTTCTAGCGACTAATCACAAGAAAATGTAAAAGTTTCTACTATTTATTAGAATTGGTTCTAAATATGAAATAGTAATTTTCCTGGAACTGATCATAACAAAGACCTAAAATCAGAATCTTGAAATAAAATTCAATAACCCAGGAACTAAACAAAACGGAAAATACACGGAAAAATCCAAAAAAAAAAATGTATCAATCAACCAAAATCTTAATACAGTAAATATCAGCATCACAAGTTATTTACTCTCTTTTGCTAGTCTTCCACGAACACTCAAATCTCAAGCATCCTAACCTTACTTACATCAACTTCATCAATCCCTATTCAAACCATGGTAATGTAACTGCTAACTCAGTACATCACTACACACTCAAAAAAATACTAATTGAATATCTTTGAAACTTAAATATCCAAACAGTAAAGACCACAAAATTGAAACGCTAAATATTTACTTCTATAAAGACGGTTTTATCGTGCTTTAAACAATTTATTACAAGTTCGGAAATAGATACAAGATAGTAACAACGCAACAGAAACAGAAACACGTTAACATTCGTTTACAATATAAGAAACAATCACATGCGCTCTAAACGACGGCGCGGGACCCACTGTATCTATGCGCCGTGCACCGCCGCGCGGTGCCGCGCCGTACGCGCCGCTACCCTTACCCCTCTCTAGCCGCCGCGCTCGGTCAGCTGCGTAGCAGCTGCGCGCGATCGCCGCGCTACTACCAGGTCCGCGCGTTACATCCTCCCCCTCTAACCCAGACGTTACGCCCTCGAAGTCGGGTTAGCCTTTCGCGGCCTTCCCCTCCTACGCTTTTCTCGAATCGGAGCTTGGATGCGACCAACGAACGGGGTTAACAAGGAGGCGTGATATTTACCCAAGGAAACACCATCGCTAATGCGCTCCAACACGTAAGTTGTAGCACTTACGACCTCTCGGACACGGTACGGTCCATCACGACGGGGTATAAATTTAGGCGTCTGCCCTCTACAAGCGTCGTTGGAGCCTTGGGTTTTCAAAAGTACGTAATCGCCAACCTTATAATCTGGCGCAGGCCGACGGTTCTCATCGGCGTACTTTTTCTGAGTTGCCTGGGCCTTCTCATGGACGTCTCTCGCGTCCATCAACACGACGGGCAACTTCTTAAGGAATGGCGTTATTGACGCGACTACATTCTCGTTCTCGACGATTGTCCGCATATCGGACACCACGTCGGCAGGCGCGCGCATCTCGCGCCCGAAATTCAAGTACGCGGGCGTATGACCCGTACTCACCGTAAGTGTGGAATTCATAGCGAAACGAATCGCTGTCAGATGTGCATCCCAGGTATTATGATCTTTACCTACCAGGATAGCCAACTGCGGCTTAAGGTCCCGGTTCTTGCGCTCGACAGGGTTGGACTGCGGGTGGTAATACGACGTTAGCGTTTGCTTTATGCCTAGGACGTGACAGGTTTGTTGCATTACCTCGCTGACAAACTGCACTCCATTATCGCTAACGAGCCTTCTAGGCACCCCGTAACGCAGGAACACTTCATTAACCAGGATCCTAGCACACTCTTCGCTGGTGGCGGCCCCTAGAGCAAACAACTCTACCCACCTGGTGCATGTATCCTCTACTACGAGGATCCACTTGTTGCCGGCTTCAGTTTCTGGCAACGGACCGAATAAATCGATCGCGACAACTTCAAATCTACGCGACGCGGCAGGCACCTGCAGTAGACCGGCAGGTTTCCGCGTGTCCACCTTGTATCGCTGACAAGCCGCGCAATTTTTAATATATTGGGCCACGTAGGACCTCATTCCGGGCCAATAATACTTACCGACGATGTGCTGCAGCGTCCTCTCTACGCCAAAATGACCAGCCGTAGGGGCGTCGTGGTACTCGGCTAGCACGGTCTCGCGCTCATGCTTCGGCACCACCAAGCAAGCATCGTCGTTATCTTCATTTTCTGGGCCATAACGGTATAGCACACCGTCAGCCAGCACATATCCCTTATCTGCCCACGCTCTCCCCCTAAAGGGATCGTCGGACTCCATAGCCTCGACGATCTTACGTAGCTCATCGTCCTTAATTTGGTTCTCTCGAACATCCTTGGGGCTGCGAGAGGGCAGATCAACAGCTGCTGTGAAACATAAGTCACAATCGACGCCCTCAGTACACGCGGGGCGCGATAACGTATCTGCAATTACATTAGACTTACCTGGAGTATACTCTATTTTGAGGTTGTACTCTTGGAGACTCAGAGCCCACCTGGCCAGTCGACCACTTGGCAACTTCAAGCTCATGAGCCACCTAAGCGGTTGGTGATCGGATCTAACTATTACTTCTGCCCCATCAACATACCCACGGAACTTGGATACAGCCCACACGACGGCTAGAGCTTCGCGTTCAGTCGTGCTGTAATTCCGTTCCGCCGCTGTGAGGAGGCGACTCGCGTATTCTACGGGACGTTCGTCGACGCCCTCCCCCTGGAGTAGAGCTGCTCCGAGAGCATAGCCACTGCTGTCAGTCCTGAGAACGAACGGCTTCGACTCATCAGCCTGACGCAGTATCGGCGCTGACACAAGAAGAGACTTAATAGTCTCAAAGGCGCTTTGCTGCTCGGGGCCCCACTTCCACACACTCGTCTTCTTCAACAAAGACGTAAGCGGCTTACTAACTTCGGCATAATTCGGAATGAAGCGCCTGAACCAGCTCGATGTCTGCAGGAAACACTTCAGATGCTTCACATTTTGAGGGGCTGGCATATCAGCTATAGCAGCCGTCTTATCTGGGTCTACATGTATACCACCTGGTACGATGACGTGACCGAGAAACTTCACGGAGTCCCTTGCAAAATGGCTCTTCTCGCGATTCACTCGTAGGTTGAACATGGCGAGGCGATCAAACACGGCCTCCAGGTCTGCGAGATGCTTCTCGAAGGTCTCGGATAACACTAGCAAATCATCTAAATATGCAACCAAAGTTATACCTGGCAAGTTGGATTTGAACCGATCGATCAGCCGCTGGAAAGTTGCACCTGAGTTGCGGAGACCCATGGGCATGCGCTTGAATCTGAAGGTGCCCAGTGGAGTCGTAAACGCAGTGATATCTCTATGATCGGGATCGACACTCACCTGAAAGTAGCCAGATTTTAAATCTAGCGAGGTCATGAACTTGGAGGTTTTCGCAGCGTGGAGGATGTCTTCTATTCTGGGGAGCGGGTAGCGATCAGCTTCTGTAACCGCGTTAAGCTTGCGGTAGTCAATACAGAGCCTGAAGCCACCACTCTTCTTCTTCACCAGAACGACATTGGAGGCCCACGGGGACTCACACTCCTCTATGACGTCGGCGCTGATCAGGTCTCGCAGCTCTTTCTCCAAAGCTTCCTTCTTGGAAGGCGACAGCCTATATGGTGGTGAAGCGATAGGTTCTTGGTTTTCACTCACCTTAATCCTATGCGTGGCGAAGTCGGTAGGAGGCCCTTCGGTAGCAAACCGGTCCGCCCTACGACATAAAAATGCATTGAGGGCGTCCCTGTGCTCTGGCGGCAGCTTCGTCCCCTCATCATCACGCAAGGTCGCATTGGAGATGTCCGCTCGCAGCAGATCTGCGCTATTCAAAACAAAAGATCGAACAAACGGGAACACAACATCGGGATTGTTCGAAAAATACCATGAATCTTGGGCTAAGTCTAGCACTAAGCCAGCTTCGCTAATGAAACTTCGTCCTAAAAGAGTTCGGGTGTTTTCACCGGGGAACACCACAAACTCGGTTGCTACTTTTTTACCTTCTAGGGTCACGGGCACCGTAGCGGTCAACACTGCCTTCAGCCGTCGGGAGCCGTCCGCAAGCCCAATGGTGCGTTCTGACTCCTGGAATTGTACCCCGCTCGAACGTAAGATGTCGTGTAACGTGGGACTAGCAATATTACACGTAGCCCCAGTATCGACTATCGCTACGCCTTCCTTATTTGCGACGACAACCGGCACCATCGGATGTGACCCCTTAGTCACACTCGTCGCGCACAGCGCGCGGTCTACGTCGGCGTCGGCTGCGGTGCCGACGACGATATTAAAATCTGAAGACTTCGTGGGTACATTTTTGTTGAGGCATGTCTCGCATCTAGATCTCACTACGCCCGGTTGGCCGCATCCATAGCAACGTATCGGATTATTATTATTTTTACTTACACTAATATTCGAACTTACAGTATTCGGTTTACCTTTTTTATTCTGTAAATTACGACAATTATCAACAATATGTCCATAAAATTTACAATATGAACAACGAACGCGCTTATCGCGTTTAGAATTCTCGTTCGAGTTAGGAGTGAGTTTCGCTCCGGTAGTAACGCTCGGACCGGTGGTAAGGGTAACGTTGCGATCGATCGTACGATTCGACTTCGGTTCGAAATATGGCGCGCTCGCGCCGGAAACGGAGTAGGTACCATCCGACAATACATGGACCTCCGCTACCGTGTCTTCGACACTCCTAACCTTATCTATAAATAAATCTACAGTCTCACCAACATCGTCTCTATGTAAACGCTTTCTTACACGTCGATGCAATAGTCCGTATAATATATCTATCTGCATACACACAGGCACTACGTAAGGCAACTTTGCTAATAACGACCGCACTTTACACATAAACACTTCAGCTCGCTCGGAGTCTTTTTGTTCTTCGGCGAAGATTTCACGTAAAATCTTGTAAGCCGGCCGCGGTGTCCCGTACATGGAACGCAGGCGCGCCACGGCGTCTGTCCAGGAGGTGGCACCGGTGCGAGCTCCGCGCCACCACACGGCGGCATCACCCACCAGCAGCATCGGGAGGCCGCGCAGCGCGTGCTCGTCGCTCACGTTGTTGCACTCTTTGTAGATAGTTACGGCGTCTAAAAATGCTTCCAGTACTTCTGCGTCACGTGAACTTCCATCAAACCTCGCCGTACACTTGCCGAAGTTGCCGCATCCGGCGGCGGCTGCACCAGCAGCACCGGCGCCGACAGGCGGGAGGTTGTTTGATGGGGAAGCTGCAGAGTTCCAGGGGCTGTTGCAGGGCAATGACCTCAGGGTTTCAGCCAGAGTCCTGTTGGTTTCCGCTTGCATTCTGGCGAAGGACTGCATGACATTCGCCAAGAGCCTCTCGGTGTCCACACTCGTAGATGCGCCGGCAGCGCCAGGGGCAGCGGGGGCGGGGGCGCCACGGGCGCGCGGCTCCGCCGTGGTGTCGTCGTAGACATCAGGGTCGCTTGCGTCGTCGCTAAACGGGTCGCCAGCTTGCCGTTGCTCATCGGCAGCGCGAGTAGACCTCGTTTTCGGCATGGCGGTAAGTGAGTAGGTACTTACTTCTCGTTTAGCTTGTTGTTCGTTATAGATCTGTATCTAGCCGTTGTGTTCGTCACGTGTTTTCGCGGCAAAACACAAGTAGTTCGCGTCATGTAAAAAGAACGCGTTTGAGTTCGAGGCCACTATAGTTGGGCGCCACTATAAAGACGGTTTTATCGTGCTTTAAACAATTTATTACAAGTTCGGAAATAGATACAAGATAGTAACAACGCAACAGAAACAGAAACACGTTAACATTCGTTTACAATATAAGAAACAATCACATGCGCTCTAAACGACGGCGCGGGACCCACTGTATCTATGCGCCGTGCACCGCCGCGCGGTGCCGCGCCGTACGCGCCGCTACCCTTACCCCTCTCTAGCCGCCGCGCTCGGTCAGCTGCGTAGCAGCTGCGCGCGATCGCCGCGCTACTACCAGGTCCGCGCGTTACACTTCTTAAAATCCGTAATATGCTAAGTACCTATAGGATGGTTGTCAGCAACTCTAACCAACTCATACACTAGAGGTGACAAAACTTTTACTACCCTGCACTTTTCATATTTAGGAGCCAACTTGGCTGTAAAAAATTTCTCAGCATCGCTTTATGTATAAGTCTTTTTCCACACAATATCGCCTACCGCATAACGTGCTGGTCTGCGCCGCAAATTATAATGCGTTGCATTCTCTGCATGAGCCTGGAACAAATTCTCTCTGACTTGACGAAATATGTCCTGTAAAATCCCAAAATTTCCAGCATAGTCCTCCCTTGGCATTCCTACCTCGTAATCCTTATCCGTGTCCTTATAAAATGAACCATTTAGTACCGGTTCTCTTCCATGGACAAGAAAAAACGGGGAGAAACCAGTGGACTCGTTTACCGCGCTGTTAATGGCAAATTGGACTTTATACAAGTTTTTATCCCAGGACCTGTGGTTGTCTTTCACAAAAGCAGCTACTGCAGTTATAACAGTCTTGTTATACCTCTCTACAAGATTTGCTTGTGGTGTATACAATGGTGTGTAATACAAATTCGGAATATTGTAACGTTTTATGAGATTACGGAATTCGGAACCCGTGAATTGCGATCCATTGTCCACAATTACGGTTTCCGGAACACTATGGTTCAGAAAAACAAAATTCTCAAGCGCCTTTACAACAGCGGCACCTGTGGCACGCCTTAACGGAAACAACATTGTATACTTTGAGAAGCAACAAGTTACTACAAAAAGAAACGTAAAACCTGATCTAGATCTGGGCAAAGGTCCTACCAGATCAGCAGAAATAACCTGAAACGGTCTACTACAGACTTTTGGTTTCCCTAATATCCAGATCTAATATCCAGATGTCGCTATGCACCACATTTTTACTATGTTACATGACGTTGATAAAAATAAAGAAGTAGCTCATGTACCACCAAAAACAGATAACTTTAATATCTCAGATGTTTTAAATAATACAAAACTCATGAATTCGATAGCAAAAGCATTAGTGGTATTAGGAAATTCTGAATCAATTAAGACCACATCTCATATTAAGGAAATTTTTATTAAAAAACTTATCTGAATAATGGATATTTTAAAATTAGTACAACATAATATACAAAGTATTAATAATAAAAAACCCTTGTTACAAATACTTATTTGAAAATGAGATAGATATATGTTTATTAAATGAAACATGGTTAAAAAATTCCCAATCATACTTTAACATGCCTGGGTATGATTTTATTTTTTAAATGCTGAAAATGAACATGGTGGTGTAGCCTTCATGGTAGTTGTCCCACCAACGACGAGAAAACGACTAACTATCGGCTATTTTCTCGCAAAAGAAACGTACAATAGATATACTTTCCGTGTGAACAAAAGAGATGCATATACAAACAGTTGATCGCTGACTGTTCACACTGCCGGCGAGCACTCGCTTCACTAGTTTGTCGCTGAGTGACAAGAGCTATGAAAGATAACACTCGCTCGGCGATACTCGCCAAGCGATTAGAACTCACGCCAGCATCCATATCTTTTAAAAAATTTAACAAATCCTCGTCATTATGAATTATTTTATCCGTCTCGACTAACTATCGGCTATTTTCTCGCTCAAGAAACGTACAATAGATATACTTTCCGTGTGAACAAAAGAGATGCATATACAAACAGTTGATCGCTGACTGTTCACACTGCCGGCGAGCACTCGCTTCACTAGTTTGTCGCTGAGTGACAAGAGCTATGAAAGATAACACTCGCTCGGCGATACTCGCCAAGCGATTAGAACTCACGCCAGCATCCATATCTTTTAAAAAATTTAACAAATCCTCGTCATTATGAATTATTTTATCCGTCTTCCTTTTTTTGGAGCTGTTATCGTATTGGCTGAATCTCTACTAACATCTGTATTAGCTGTTTCATCGAAACATGTCGAAATATCAGGATGTGGTGTAACATTTGTATCTCGTTCCAACTTTATGATTGTTATGGCGTCTTTCAATCCTGCGCTTTGGGCTTGCAAAGCTGCGTCTGCAGGTTGAAGCGTAGATAAGATTTTTTTTGGCAAAACCATAGCCATTCGGAATTCCAGATCAAGCATGACTTTTTTAAGACCGATACTCTTGGCGACGTCATCACCCTTGAATCTGCCATTTTTAATTTCTTTTAAAGTCTGCAAAATCAATGAATAATTATCGTATACAACTTTTGTAACTGCTAAATGTCCAGACCAGCGTTGTTCGAGGAGTCTGTCAATTCTTTTTCCACCATATAAGACAGCCATTTTTCCATGAAAAGATTCGTGTAACATGATGCATTGGTCAAAAAATAAACGAATGAAAGTCATTTCTGAGATAGTTCTGGTGACTATTAAGTGCAAACGATGGTTATAGCAGTGGACATAAGGATTTTTTCTACCCGATTTATTTTCTATTCTAGTCGCAACTCCTGAAACTTTCCCACTCATTACATTTGCGCCGTCATAGCATTGGCTAAGCATACAAAAGGGGTCAATGTTATTTTCCATAAGGGTATTTAACGTTAATTACGTGAAAGTGGCTGCATCAAGGTAGTCTTAACCATCAGCAACGACTCATTGACGATACCATTCCTTGACGTAACGTACTGCTAATGCAATATTTTCGCGGTTATTTTTATCTCTCGTCCCATCTTCCATTAGAGTGAACCATTTCACGTCAGCTTCATTAATATCTTTGACAATGGAATCTCTTACTGCTTACACCATTGCTTGAATTATTTGATTTTGAATTTCAGGTGAACGATATGTTGCGTTTTGTGGTATATGAGTGAGAACCTCGTTCAAATTTGGATCGTTCAAACATGTGTATTCAAATAAATTCTGAAATAATCCTTGTTCTTTTTCTTCTTCCAAAACATAATTTCCACGTAAAGCTAATTCGTTGACAATTAGAAATTGTATTACTTCAATCATAGACTTCACGTAATACCTTTTTTTTTACTTTTTAATTTATTAACGTTTCAAAACTGTTATATGTAGATATTCTTTGTAATTTCTGAATATGAGAAATTGATTTTTCATGTTTTGCAAAACCAGTTTTAGAATCAGTGGCATTTTTCCATTTTCTAAATCCTGTATAAGTGTACGAAGTTTGTTTGCTTCTATGAGGTTAAAATTACTGGTATGGATAACAAAAAGCAGCATCTTTCTCGACAGAATACTGCAATCTTTTATAACGCTTGAACCAATCGAAATCAAAGGTCCTCTTATGTTGTTTTGGATATGTGTCTAAAGCAACTTGTTTTATTGGTTCTTAGATTTGTGCAATATCAGAAGGAATACCATAGCTAACATTACCATTATATTATTTTGACCGACCTGTGGCCATGGAACTAGGAGTAGCGATAGTATTTTGTGCTTCCACCTGTTTTGAGCAGTGAGGTTCTTCGTGGTCAAATTGCTCTTCAATTCTTTGTTTTTTTTTCCAAAGAAAGCCCGTATATCCATCGCGACATCAATGAATCTTCAATTTATAGCAATAAAAATAACAATTGTATCGATTTTTGACTAAAACACTCTTTACCGTACACTTCACTTAACCAAACTACAAACAATTATAATCAATCTCTAGTTTATGTTTATTTTAGTTTAAAAGGGGATTCTCCGTACCATAGATTGCAATATGGGCTATACAATATTATACTCTCTGTATCACAGATATTATAATTAAATAGACCCATCGCTTCGTGTGATGGCACTACAAATGACATTTATACGCAGAAAAAAGAATTATTATAATATGAAATCCATGTTCCATGTCACAAACTGTGGAACATGTTTGGAAAAGTTTAGATATCTATCGATACAATTTTTTTATCTCAAACTGTGAATAAACAATTTAATTATAATAATATATCTTAGTTTTTGGTATTTTTAAAGATAGAGCATTGTGATTTCAAGGTAGGGCATTGACCCACAACCCCCCCCCCCCCTCCCAGCTACGGCCCTGAGGCCAAATGACAACATATCTGCCACTGATGTTACTTCAGTTAGTGCGACTGGTATGTTGGTGAGGCTCTATTAGGTAATCATTCATTTAAATGTAAATAAATATATGTATAATAAAGCTAACTGGGAATAATACACTCAACCGGCACGGAATCTTGGCCAAACTCATAACATGCGATAGCAAATTTTTAAGTGTGTCTAACTTTTTTCTCATTGTATATGTGGGTAGAAATAACGTTTACGTTATTCCTAAGAGGATAATAAACTGCGTTTAAGTGCATTTTGGTTTGGATTCTGAAGTTTAGTTGAATCGTGTAATTTATCCGACGAACTCTACGTTTTGAATTGTGTTGTGGAATTTGCAAGTGTTAAGTTGTCGAAGTTCTTTGGTTTTATTGTGATAAATAAACATCTAAAGGCGCCTAAGAATCCATAAAAATTCCTTAGTCACCAAGTCAGATAGCACAAGCAGTGGCATTACTCGAACAAGGGATAACCCATCGTGAAGTGGCTACTATCCTTAATGTACCGCGTTCTTCGATGCAATATGCACTAAAACGCTAGCAAGAGCCTCTGCACACGCAGATCAGGTAGTGGTGGTTTACGTTGCACGTCAGCTCATGACGACTGCTTTATTGTGTTAGAGATTTTAAGAAATCGCTTCCTTACTGCTGTCGAGATCCAGCAGCGGCTTCAAATCTCCAGGAACGTAAATGTTAGTGAGCGTACGGTGAGAAGATGTATAGAGGAAGTTAATTTAAGGGCAAGAAAACTACCCCGTGGCCCACAGCTTCTCCCACAGCATAGAGCACCTCGACTTCAATTTGCCCGCGAACATGCTAACGGTCTCATGAACAAAGGGCAAGGGTTTTGTTAACGGATGAGTGCAGGGTCGCTTTAAATGCATCTGATGGTTGACAACGTGTGTGGAGAAGGAAAGGTGAACGATATCTGGCGATTAGTACCACTCCAACAGTGAGTTTTGGTGGAGGCTCTATTATGGTATTGGGTGGCGTTAGTTCTGATGCATGTACAGAATTGGTCATCGTCAATAACGCTCTAACTGCAACACGATACGTCGAGGATATCCTTCAAGAACATGTTTTACCCTTTGGAGGGTTTATTGGATATGACCAATTCATTTGAATGCATGATAATGCACATCCTCACGTCGCTCATATCGTAAATGAGTACCTTCAAGAGGTTGGTATTCAAAAATCGCAGTGGCCAGCTCGCAGCCCCGACTTAAATCCAATGGAGCATATTTGAGATAAGCTAAAAAGGACAATTAAAACAGCATCGAACCCACCACAAACTCTTAACCAGCTTCAAGATGCTGCATTGATTGCCTGGCGCGACTTGTTGCAAGTGGACATCAAAACTGTCATCCAAAGCATGCCAGACCGAATGCAGGCAGTCATAAGAGCTAGAGAAGAAAACACGCGATATTAAAAAACTCACAAAAAATCAAACAGTTCAAACAGTTTTTAATTACTAGTGCTCAAAACTGCAGTGTTTAATTTTGTGTAAATGTGATTTTGCGCTTAAACTTCATTATAAACTAAAAAAACATTATTTATGTTTAATTACGTATTAAAGACGTTAATTGGATGAACAATGATCAAAATTGGCTTAAATTTGCAGTGTAAACTGAAAAAAATTAAAGTTATCACAAATTTTATACTTGGCCAAGTTTCCGTGCCGGTGAGTGTATTATTTCTCTCAGAAATTTATAGTTATTTTTTTTTAATTGGTACAATTTTATTTTAGTGTTACCCAACATATTAGGAAATTCTAAACATTTTTTAATATCATATAAAAAATCGACCGTTCCAGCGGGGATCGAACCTAATCCTCCTGTATCTCCGACCGACTATCAGAAATTTCAATCAAATGTTTAGAATTTCCTAATGTGTGGGTAACACAAAAAAAATCCTACAAACTAAAAATAGCATGGTGTCGTCTCCTGTCAAAGATTTTCATTGTAATATGAACATTTGAATAGTTACGGATTTCTGTAAAGAACTCACTATAGACGGCGCCACGGTCGCTTAGACCGAATATAAAATCATCATATCAAAAATTTCGAACTAGCGAATACATCGTTCCATAGCTTAATTGGCTAGAGCACCGACATAGTCAGTCGGAGATGCAGGTTCGATCGTCGCTGGAACGGTTGATTTTTGATATGATATTAAAAAAATTTTAGAATTTCCTAATGTGTGAGAAACACAAAAATAAAATCGTACAAATTAAAAAACAAATAGCATGGTGTTGTCTCCTGTCAAAGTCTTTCACTGTAGTATGAAACTTTGAAAAGTCAATGAATTAAATGAATTGAAAAATTTGTGCATCGTCAAATAAATCTATATTCTTGCATTCGCTTGATGCATCACCTTTCGATGACAATTATGTTCCGCGGCCACTGCAAAGCTATGACCTAATATTTGAGCTGCTAGCTTCACCTTCAGTTTTCTCATTTTCTGGAAATATATACAGGGTGGCCGATCACTTGACGTCATAAAAAAAAATTTAGGTCCGGTATGTTGTGGGGTATTCGAATCACCCCCATGTATGTTACGCGATTTTTTATAGTTTAGGAGTTATGAATTTTTTTCGATTTTATGAGAAATTTCGACTTGACCATCTTAAAAAATTTCTAAAAAAAAAAGCAAAAAATTTTTTAGGGTTTTATTTTTTGCAACTGAATTCACATAAGTTATACTTTTATGCATAAAATAATCAGCTTCGTCGCTTTGATGAAAGTTATGAAAATGTTGGTCTAAAGTCAAAAATCTACGTTCCGTGAATTAGGACTTAAATTTTCAACTTTAAATTAAAAATCTAAACAGGTGACCTTATGATTTCTTAGTTAGTCTTAAAAATGCGCCAGACTCTCAGCTTTCATAATAATAATAAAAAAAGCCGTACTTAATATGGAAAATTTGGCTAAAATCGGTCTTCAAAGACAGCAAGGTGGAGAATTCTTAAAATTAGCCTATTGATTAAAAAATTTTTTTATCATTCCTAAGGCTAATTAATAATTAGAAAATGCTGGAAACCTATTTTGTTGGTTGGATAAGAAAAGTTTTAGGCTTTTAAGTAAGAACGAGATCATAATGTTAAAATCATTTAATATTTTTAAAATTTATAATAAATGTTCAACGTGGCCACCTTCAGCAGCAATGAAATAACGAATGGTGACACAAGTAGCAGTAAACACAATGTGAGCACAACTGAGATCAGTATTTTTTTTTCGAATTGTGGAGTGCTGTTGGCCCTAGCGGCCTTTACAGCGTCACCGGTGAGAGGGGCCGGGCACTTAGGCAAGCCGGCCGCGAAGGAAGAATGGGAGCCCTCTGGGAGGGCTCGGGGGGGAAAGACGCCCGCCCTAAGGGTGTCTCCTAGCGAGATCGCACCTCGGCTTAGAGCGTCGTCGGAGTGGAGGAGGCACTATGCGGAGCGCTGAGACGGCTTACGGACGGTCCGCTACGCGCCTAGGCGCGTGCGAGCCGTCAGAACGCGGGGACCTCGCCCTCGCCGGCGGGGGCGGTGTGTGTGTGTCCTGTGTGTGGTGGTGTATATGGCGTTAAGCGCCGTGATCCTATCGTCAGGGTCGGTTAAGACGTGCATGGGACGCCTTTGTACGGTCTGTAAGTTTCCTCTACCTACGTATCTGCAAGCCTCTGCTACAAGAGGATTTGGGTGACTGCGCGCTCTCTCAAAATACGCTGTAGCGAGTATTTTGAGGTGCTTCGCGATTGAATCGATCTTAAAGTCGCGATGTAAGTCGACATTACGCACGTACCACGGCGAGTACGTGGCAGTGCGCAGAAACTTGTTCTGAATAATTTGGAGCCTATGGATGAGGGTTGGCGCCACATGAGCGAAGACGGGGCACGCGTAGGTCATAATAGGTCGTATGCAGGCCTTGTATAATGTCGTCTTATTTCTAAGAGACATTTTACTCCTCCCGCATAGCAGCGTGTGCAATCGACCTAGTACGAACGCTGCCCTGTTTCGGACCCGGTTGATGTGGGCTTTGAACGAAAGTTTACTGTCGAGAATGACACCTAGGTACTTTGTTTCCTTTAGCCAAGGAATCGGAGTGCCGAACAGGGTAATGGTCCCGGGTCGACCTTTCGTCCAGAAGACGCGTCTGGTGTGCTTAACAAAGTGCACTGCTGCACTCTTTTCGGGGTTTACTTCGATTCTCCATTTCCTAAACCACACGCCGAGGGCGGTGGCCGCGGATTGGAGTCGAGAAGTTATAGCCTCGACGGAGGTGCCGGTCGTGAAGATGGCCGTGTCATCGGCGAATAGGGCCAGCTTGGTGGCTTTATTTTTGGGAATCGGGATGTCATTCGTGTACAACGAATACAGAAGCGGTGAAAGCACCGAGCCCTGAGGGACTCCGGCGCGAATAGGACGGGGCGAAGACAGAGTGCCGTCAACCCGATATCTGAAAGTGCGATTTGACAAGAAGTCTCGTATGATGCGCACGAGATTATCTGGCAGTTCTAGTTGATAGAGCTTGTATATCAAGCCGTTATGCCAGACTTTGTCGAATGCCTTAGCGACATCGAAGAATAGAGCCCCCGTAGTGTGAGTACGGGATGTGGCGAAACCTTTGAGGATGTGCTCCGTTAAGCGGTGCACCTGGTGGACTGAGGAGTGATGGGCTCGAAACCCGAATTGCTCGTCAATGAGCGGAGTACGCATTTGTTGCGTGGCGGCCTTGAGGCGGGTGTGGATGATTTTCTCGTACACCTTACCGAGGGTGTTGAGAAGACTAATAGGTCGATAGCTCGAAGGGAGGTTCCTGGGTTTTCCAGGTTTCGGGATTCCTATCACGGTCGCCTCTTTCCACTGATCGGGGAACGAGCAACCGGCCAGAAGGGCGTTATAAATCATGACGAGCAGCATGATAAGCTGCTGAGGAAGGCGTTTGAGCGTCTTGTTGGTGATTCGGTCGGGACCCGGGGCTTTTTTCGCGTGGAGTTCCTTAATGATCGATTCAACTTCTTCCACCGTCGTCGGTGGAAGCGTTTCGTTGGATGGCGGTGAAGCCGCCCTACGTTCGACGAACCCATCCACCGTCGAGAGGTGTATGGGATCGCACGGCTCAGTGCTTGGGGAGCATTGGCTCTCCAGACTACTCGCAAGGCACTCGGCATTGTCCAGGTCGTCGAGGGCTGGTGGGAGATTCGGCCTAATGAGGGGAGGTGTAGAGGCTACGGTGACGCCACGGAGTCTCTTCGCCCACGACCAGTAAGCGGTGTGCGACGGGGTGAGTTCTCCTAGACGTCTACTGTAGTAGTCATCCCTGAGGTCGGCGAAGCGAGCTTTCACCTCCCTCTGTAGGGAACGGAGTTTCCTCCGATTGTCGTCAGTCGGGTAAGAGTCATGGGCTCTGGTTTGTGCGTTTTTACGCCTAATGAGGTCTCTTAACTCCTCTGGGAGCTGCCAACGCTCGCCCGGGCGGATTGGCATCTCCCGAGAGCAGTCATCGATCTTATTTTTAATAAAAGATGTTAATTTTGACGCGGCCGCTTTAGCTACGTCTACCGAATCGATTGTGTAACTGAGATCAGTAACTAATGAACTAGCTTTTATCGGTTGCGATCGGCCTCTTTGCCACCGAGAGTGAGGGAGATAGCAATATAGTTTCTTATTCTTTCAGCCCATTGTTATTGCAGATGAAATTTGCCGTTTTTTACGACGGTATAGAATGTGTATTGTTTCTGGAACTGGCCACGTTGAACATTTATTATAAATTTTAAAAATATTAAATGATTTTAACATTATGATCTCGTTCTTACTTAAAAGCCTAAAACTTTTCTTATCCAACCAACAAAATAGGTTTCCAGCATTTTCTAATCATTAATTAGCCTTAGGAATGATAAAAAAATTTTTTTAATCAATAGGCTAATTTTAAGAATTCTCCACCTTGCTGTCTTTGAAGACCGATTTTAGCCAAATTTTCCAAATTAAGTACGGCTTTTTTTTTATTATTATGAAAGCTGAGAGTCTGGCGCATTTTTAAGACTAACTAAGAAATCATAAGGTCACCTGTTTAGATTTTTAATTTAAAGTTGAAAATTTAAGTCCTAATTCACGGAACGTAGATTTTTGACTTTAGACCAACATTTTCATAACTTTCATCAAAGCGACGAAGCTGATTATTTTATGCATAAAAGTATAACTTATGTGAATTCAGTTGCAAAAAATAAAACCCTAAAAAATTTTTTGCTTTTTTTTTAGAAATTTTTTAAGATGGTCAAGTCGAAATTTCTCATAAAATCGAAAAAAATTCATAACTCCTAAACTATAAAAAATCGCGTAACATACATGGGGGTGATTCGGATACCCAACAACATACCGGACCTAAATTTTTTTTTATGACGTCAAGTGATCGGCCACCCTGTATGTTCATCGGTGATTTTCTGGAGATACCTTAGTTCGCCATACAATTTGTCTGCCTCATACACCAAACGAAAAAAATTCCACTTTACTAATTTGACATTTTTATCTCTCTCATCAAAGTACTCTATCTCTTTATTCAGCAGATTATTTCTTACTCCCTTGATCAAGTGGGGAACATCATAAAGGGGGATGATTTCTTTACGATTTATTATAAACATTTGTTTTTTTTTTCACTCTTTTCTTTTTCTCAATAAATCTGCTTTTATCTCTTGTTATTGTACTAACATTCAACATACTTTGATCACAAACAGTGGAAATTATTTTGAGCCCTGTATTTTGAATGTTTGTTATAACGTCCTTAACTCTTTATTTGGCAAAAAAAAAATAAACATTTTGAATTGAAACAAATACTGAAATAGGAATGTGTAGAGCCTAAATATACCCAGAAAAATAGTAAAAAAAAATCTAGGGTTTTCAGTTTTCCTGAAAAATCATGTATGCTACTACATACATTGACAAGTGGGTAAAGAAATATGTATGGCTCGTCTTGGCGGGGGCACTACCGTGCCCCCAGATTCATTTGAATGTATGTTGGGACATACCTTACCAAAACCAGTAAGAATAAAAATCATAAATATGTATTGTAACTTTAATTAAAAACAAACATAAATCAAACCTCTTTATAAAAATGAGTTGATGGACATACATTATGAAAGCAAAGTAGAGGGTATAATAGCTCTGTAACACTGTGATTGGCAGTAAATGCTGGAAGTAAACCCAGAAACTCTACTCATTTTTGAAAATGATAAATTAGTTGACAATTCCTGGGTTTACTTCCGGTAACGAAACATAACTGGACTTGGCATTTGCTGCAAATGACAGTCGTGAGCTTAGAGCACAACCTGCACCGACCCTGAAATGTAATGGTCATGAAATGACCCACATTGTCAAATCGCGAGGACTCAACGGGAATTGGCTGTATTGCTTTTCGTGGTCGTTTTTTGATGTCGAGTGGGTCAATCACAGCACGTCTATTCTTTTTGAGTCCTTCATAGATTTCGTACCTAAAAGCTTTCAAGGGCATAACCTTTTTTTCATTTTAGTACAATCATTAGATAGCCATGCATTGTTGATGCATAATATATCAAGCAGCTGGGCAAATATGCCGATATACCAACGTCGTGTCTTGAAAGGAGTTCGGTATAGCGAGATGAGCATATCTGCCAAATCTACACCACCCATATGTTTATTATACTCTTTGACCACTTGTGGACAATTGACTTCATCTTTTTGTTTGGCCTCTTGGCAGTAGCGTTTGATTTTTTCTACCGATTCTGTACCTACATAAGTACTGACCAACGTTACGACTTTATTGTCATTCCAACGCACAACTGCCAGGCGATTTTTGTCACAAACTGCTTGCTCATAAGCTCCTCGAGGCTTTTTCTTAATTTCTTTTTCCGTGCGTAAAACTGCATCTGCTCCTCTCAGTCTATTTTTTCTGACGGTGCCCAATCTAAAAATGCCGTAGTTTTCTCTCAGTATGTAGAAGAGTTCTGGACATGAAAAAAAATTGTCGCAGAATACAAAAGCTGGCATTTTTTTAATACTTTTGCACAAAGCAATGACTACTTGAGCTCCAAAGCCTAGCAACAATTATTCTTCTGTGAAATAATGGAACCTGAAAGTGTCCTCTCCTCCATACAGGATAAAATCGTAGATCATACCTGACACTCCGGCTCTGATATAGTTTTTGAAACCCCATTAATTGGGTTTGTCTTTCATGTATTGGCGTCTCTTGCCGGCCGCAGTCCCTTTGTAAGGGATCATCATTTCGTCGATGCTGAACTTGGTCTCGACTTCTTGAGCTAAACAATTTGCTTTTATTTTTTTAACTATGGGCCTAATTTTGTGATATCTCTCACTATTATCAGTGCTATTGTCGACGAAATGAAGGTATCTTCGAATTTTTTCGTACCTTTTCATGGGCATTAGATCTGCAACTGAACCGAATCTATATTGCAGACTCCAATAGTCTGTATATAAAGGCATGGACCCGACCCCCATTGATGATGTGAATAGCCAGAAAATCTCGAAGTTCGCCTTCAACTAATTTAATCGATCGTCCGGTTTTTTTCCACTGAACACGCATTTGTTTGTTCTACAATGTCAGTCTTTTCTATTTATAGCACAGGACGAACTTTTTGATTCTGCATGAGCGTTTAGCAACAGGAACTGTCGGTCTTTTCGATCGGGTTTTTCTAGTTAGACGATTTGGCAATGTACGGGATGTAGTGGGAGTGCTAGGTATGGACACTAAAGGTTGTTCAGGCGAAGCTTGTGATACAGGATTTAGAGTAGTAGGAGTGGCAGGAGTTGCAGGCGTGGCAGGGGTTGCAGGCAGTATTGGAATGACGCTTATTATCGGAATAGTACTGCAATCGGACTCAAGCGATGGATTCGGGTATACTTCTTGGAATACAGGCGTAAGCCGAACATTCTCATTGGTTGAGGTTTTATCATCAGAATCTAATATATTCAGACTTTCTAAGGAACTTACAATAGATCGGGCTAGGGAAGATGAGTCTGAATGCAAAACTTGAGCGCCCAATAATTCATCATCAACGTCAGATGCATTACCATCATCAAAGAGTGCATTTTCAGTAGGGATCAAAGCCAAAATTCTACCACCACAAGTTAGTAGCGCGTGCTGTAAAGAAAAAAGCTTGCATACATCAAAACTCAAGCCCAAGCAAACAAAAACCAATAAAATCGCAAAAAAAAAATATCACAAAAAAAGCTTGCATACACCAAAGCCCAAGCAAACAAAAACCCATAAATCACAAAAAAAAAATCACAAAAAGAAATCAAATAAATTGGTAATGTATGCTCTGACAAACAGCTTCGTTATGCAGTGATTCATTACTAAGTTGGCAATGTATGTCAAGGCATACAAAGTTTATTATCAAATAAAACAACAAATATCCACAAATATTGCCAAAATTATAACAGTGAACACTTTACTATAATGTCGCGATCGAATTATTAGTGTTTTATTAGTTTACGAGGAAAAAGTAATTAAAAAAAAAAAACAAATACCTTAGTGAGCACAGCCGGCTTCTTTCGGGCAGACATTTTGAAAAAAGTGACAACACCAGTGTTGCTAACACTCAAAAACATTTTTTTTTTTTTCATAAAGTGTGAGTAGAGTATGAGAATAAATATTAATAATTTTATTAATTTTATGTTATTTTATTTTCAAATTTAGAAAAATTACAGCTAAATTACAAATATAAAAAAAAACAATGATTAAGTTACGGCCAATTACAAGTTTTCACAAATAGTAATGATTGATATAATAATAATTATATTGAAATTATAATATTTCTTTAACACTTTATTTTTTTTAAAGTTTGTATAGCACAGCATATAATACCAAATTAAGGGTTAACGATCTCCTTTAACTGAATAGTTTTAATGGTATGCGTAAAATAGTAAGCAACAGGCTGTTTAAAATTTGCTTTAACACCTTTTACCATAAATACTAATGTATGGTCAGCAATTTTATTTTTATTCTGGTCTCCATAACACTCATAGCCAATTAAGTCATCTATTTGAGCATTGTATTGAATTTTTGGGAGAATTGCCATTTCATCAAATATGAGCGTGCATAATCTCTCTTCAGTACTTAAATTTGCTACTGTATTTTTAATTTCATTAAAAAGCATACTATTAATTCCACATTTTATACTTATGCGTGACAGCAATATTCCTAGGACTTCTTTTATACAGAAACAATGCCAATATTTTTTCGCTGAGAGAATATCGCCTGCCTTTACTTTTCTTTTTCGTTTGGGAATATTGTATTTTTGTGAAAAGTTTTGCAGGCTCTGTCATATTTAAAACAAACTTTTCAAAATCACAAATATCAGCAAGTTTTTCTGAATTTTTTAGTCGAACTTGTAAGTTTTTCCTTTGCCCCGGAGTCTGAAAATTTCATTTTGCAAGTATCTAATTTTTCTGTTGGATTCAGGAAGCTGGCGACGTTTTCCTGAAAAAATACAATTATTATTAATTTAATCCACATTTTTATTTTTTAGTTAAATATTTATATACAAGAATATTTCGACGGAAGAAAACAGAATTGTCGTAACTTGAAAAACCCAACTTTACACCAGAGCCAAAAAACTATTTCAAAAATTTATAACTCATATATTTATAGAGATAGAAATTTGAACATTGGTATGTATTTATATTAATCTTAAACCTATCTGATTTTAAGCTTTTAACTAAATTGCTGTAAAGTTTGTGTATCATTGATTTTTCATAAGTTACGGCAATTCATGTTTCAATTTCAGTGAGCAGAAATGTTGTATCTGTGAGATGAAATGTAACTTAGACAGACATGTTTTTTTTAAGCTACGGATTTGATGTATTTTAAATATAAAACCTTGGATACATGTTTCATTTAGCTGTTCGTCGTTTATTTTATTAAATTGCATCCAATATTTGTTTTAAGTTCAAATATGGCGACAGATGTTTTATAACTAAAATGCTGTATCTTGAACTAAATATTTTTATTAAATTTCGGAAAATATTATTATAATCAACTGACTATAAAAAATGAAAAGAAAGAAGAGGGAAGAAATATATGATGTCTACAGTATGTTGCTGCACTAAAATAGTGTTGTAAAATTATCGGCAGAGGTATCCTATCGATAGTTTTACAGTTTTCTAAAGTCAAACTATCGATAGTGAATCCGATAGTCCTATAACGCAACTGTATTAAAGCTACATGATGAAGTACAATATTAATTATCCTTTTAGAAGCCTCTTAACAAAGAAAATCAAGTAAAACTATTAAAATCTTAACTTAAGCAAATTATTTCTTAATAACAACCCTCTTCCTCTTCATCTGTTTCAGGCAAAGTATCGTTAACTTTCTTGTCGTGTTTTAATTTCAAATATTCGTGAGCAAAACGTTTGGGGATAATCTGTTAGTCCACCAGCTTTTTAAGATCTTTATACTTTTGAATTGAAACAGAAAGCTTATTTGAATACAAATACAGTTTTTGTTGCGCATTGTCTAAACTACCTAGAGAAACTGAAGTTGTTTCGGCATCTGGGAGCATAGAATATTTTATAAACATAATGTCCGGGTTTGTCTTCTTAAATGTTGCAATACATAATTTAGATATTTTGTATTTTTTGATTCTTAAATGTTTTGCTCTGAATTTCTTCAAACCCAATAAACTGCCATTTCTATAACAGTTGCCCATTGGGAAGGAGTCCATACGGTTGTGTTCTTGACAGCATGCTCTATTACAGAATGCATACTGTCGACCGGCATGTAGGTATGTCCTGGAAT
Organism: Melitaea cinxia; assembly: GCF_905220565.1. Classification (NCBI taxonomy): domain Eukaryota; kingdom Metazoa; phylum Arthropoda; class Insecta; order Lepidoptera; family Nymphalidae; genus Melitaea; species Melitaea cinxia. The sequence continues at coordinate 7,421,819 of NC_059412.1, forward strand.
AAGGTAATTTATTTGTATTACCTCTACATTACTACTTATGAACATAAAATATCTTATTTTGTCCATAAGTCACAAAGGTCACAGTGCAAAAGCACAGTCTTCACATTTCCTCGTCTGTCTACTTCTTGAATGTAATTTAATAAACAGGTGGAAATCTTATTAGCCCCACGATGGGCATCGACTTCAGACCATACATTACAGAATCCTATCCGAGTACTACTTTCATAAATTGTAAGATTGTACACAGTAGGGATGATCGATATTCGAAAAACATCGATGTTGACATCGATGTCATAATCGAAAAAAAAAGCCCGACATCGATATTCGATATTTATCGAAAACTGAACATCGATGTTGGATATCATCGATGATTTATGCAATAATAACTGACAAAAAAATAAAACACAGTGTAAAAGTTCGGAATTTATTAAGAAAGAGATCAAATGATTACATATTCCAATATTTTTTATCAATTGACTGCAGGAAGAGTAATTTTGATAAAGAAGAACCTTTTAATCTATTTCTTTGTTGATAAAGAGTAGAGCCAGCTTTTGAAAACAGTCTTTCAGATGGCGTTGATGTCGCGATAGTACTCAAATATTACAGCGCTATTATTTTTAATTTCGGGTAAGTGGAACCGATGACATTATTCCAAACTTGGATAGGATCTTGTTTAAGATCAGATACTGTATTTTTCAAAAAGTAGCTTAACTCGGAAGGCATTTCGTGATCATGAGGGGACGGCGTAGAGTTTTTGACATTTACAAGTTTATAATGTTCGCTCCACAAATTAAATTCTTCTGTTGGATCTGGCGAACCACTCATAACTTCTTCAATTACTTCTGCTTCCGTTGTAGTAGTTAGTAATTCTTTGACTAATTTGATTGCTTTCGAACATGCTACGCGGTCTTGAAAGTGAATATTTTTGAACCTTGGGTCTAGCAATGTAGATAAAGCAAGTATTTGAACATGTTCCGAGGGTAACAAGCGTTTACTGATTTCAGTCATTATGTTCTGCTTAAGATCCTGACCCATAGAACTGTTTGTTTTAATGTTGCTCATTTTTAAGTTTAGCATTCGTGTTATGGGAATAACTTTGCTGCTGGTAACGTAGTCTTCTCCACAGATTTCTTTAGTAGCAACTTCTATAGGGCGTAAAACTTCAAAAATTTCAGTCAACTCTTCAATACCTTTTGCAGTTATCATTGGAGGAGCACTTGTATGGCAATTAACAATTTGATTAATTATTGGTCGCAGTTCTAAAAATCTTTCCACCATATAAAAAGTGGAATTCCAGCGAGTGCTGACTTCTTGTATTAATTTTAGATCAGAATGCTTTCGTAATTCATCACTCGCCACTACACTATGCTTAAACCAAGTGACAATCCTTTTGACAGATCCAATTAATTCTGGCAATTCCTTTGTTTTTGCGATTGATTTTTGAGCTACCAAATTAATTAAGTGAGCAAAGCAAATAATATGGCATTTTTTTCCAAATGAGATATCTACAGCTTTAACAACATTTGCTCCTCCATCAGTTACCACAGCGGATACTTTTTCTGGATCTATACACCATTCATGACATGTCTGCAACAGCATTCTTCCAATGTATTCAGCAGTATGTGATTCGGCTAACTCATAAACTCCTAGAGAGACTGATGCCATTGCCATACGTTCTTCGTCATAAAAGTGTATAGTGACACCAAGAAAACTCCTAGTCTGCATGGTATCCGTCCATATGTCGGTTGTCAGGGTAATATTACTACGTAGGCCTTTGATTTTATTTTTAAAAAGATTCTGTGTAACTTCATATCGGTTCTCTAGCATTTTCTTGAAAGTATGCCTGGATGGGACTTTACACAGAGGTGCAGCTGCTTTCATTAAGTTTAGAAATCCTTCATTTTCAACCATTTGGAACGGCTGTGAATCTTTGCAAATCATAAACAAGATAGCATTTGTAAGGCGAATTCCTTTAGCTCCATTTTCAGAAAATTCAGATATGCTCCTGAAACTCTGATTTAATGTCGGCTGAAATATTTTTGTGCGAATAGACGATGCACTTATGTCACTTGCATTAAAACTACAATCAGAATCAACTGAACTATTTTCATGTAAAGCAGAGACAGGTGCGATTATCTCAGCAGAAGTAGAAGCAGTTGGCATTACAGGTTTTACGAATGTCTCCTTAAATGATCTCTTGACGCCTGTTTTATGAACTGTGTTCTCCTCGTTGCTATTTTTTCCTAATAATGAACTATGCATTTTTTCAATGTGCAACTTAAGATTTGTGGTGTTGCCACAAGTTTTTATGATTTTATGGCAAGACCGACATCTGGCTTCATTATTTTCAAGTCTTTCAAAAAATTCCCAAAAGCGACTTTTTGGCGGCATTTTTAATTCTGTTCCTGTATTCCTGAAAACAAACAATGAAATTTAAATAAAATTCAGACACGAACTCGAAATAACCAGAACATGCAAAAATATTCATAGAAAATACACAAAATAAAATGTTCTGTCACCTTAATATACTATTTTCAATGCAAGCAAAACAGTAAGAATCCACACCACAGCCGTAAAAAAAGAGATAAATTGTCTATGGCCCGAGACATTCAAATTTTGCGCGAAAGAAAACGATAATTGTTTTGCTCTATGCTCTCTTTATCTCATATACAGCATTCATAACCTTAAAAAATAACAATTTCGTTTAGCATGCACAGAAAGCAAACAGATGAATTCAATATTTAGAAGTCAATCAATAAATACTTACATATTGTTGTATTTCACGTAATATTATATGCACAATAATAGAATACTATCAAATGAGTAAATTAAAACAGCCGACGCACGCACAACAAATTTTTTTATCAATAAACGAATGGGAGGGGTCAGGGGAGTGAGAGAGAGCGAGCGAGGAGACGACGAAGAACGTACGACGAATAAAAGGAACGACCGGTGCGCCCTGAATGAATGAATACGCGTTCAAAGTTCAAAATAAACTTGATTTGTGTTGTGGATGCGTTCATAAAAGACATATTTTGTTTCGTAACTTCGTAAGTTGCATTGGTCGTGTCGTGCGTGAGGCCGTGAGTTAACATCGATGACAGATGCCGTTAACATCGATGTTACGATATTTTTCGTATAGCAATATCGATGTTAAAACAGCGATGTTTTTGCTTTCAACATCGATGATCATCGAACATCGATGTTCATCGAGTATCCCTAGTACACAGCTATTTATCTAGAGTAGTACAATGCCATGCTGTCACCATATGGTATATTTAGAACTTTTTGCATGTCGAAACTTGCGCATATTATAGTGGGATCAATATCATTAAGGTTTTCATGACATTTAAACCTTTTATACGAGTCTTCTTTTTCTTGTATGTGGCTATTATATTTAGTCATCTCGTCATTATTTTTGACATCAAATGTCTGGGTCATACAAAACACACATTTATCTTTTTTAGGGACATGAATTCCAATATTGTAATTATCTTTTAACGAATGTGAGAAAACTTTAAAGGACATTTGTTTCAAGTTGTCTTCAATACAGTTTGTTTCACAAAACCGATATAAATTAGACATATTTTTGAAATCATCTGGCAAATATAGTTTGTTAGAATCCTTCCTGCAGTAATGTGATGGCACTAAAGGTAAAAATGATAGAAAAAAAAACTGCATGGTCTATAGGATCTTTTGATGTTTTGTTTGTACCACTATTTTTTCCTCTTTCATCTAGTTTTGCAAACCCTTCACCTGCGTTGTCTAAAGTATACCCTAAAAATCTTTGAGTAATATCCAGCGTGTTCAATAGAAATTTTCGACATACTTGTCTCTTTTCTTCCCCTTCATTTATACAAGACGAGGATGACAATACAACGATAGCTTTGACATCGTATATGTAATGATATTCCAAGCCCACATACAAAAAATCAATAAAATACATCCAGTAGTTTAGTCAAAAAATATGATTTTTCATTTTTTAAAATTACTACGTGTTGTATAACATTAATAAACGGTCACCCGCAGGTTAACGACCCTTTGAGCGCGATCGGTACAATGATTTTTCATTTTTTAAAATTACTACGTGTTGTATAACATTAATAAACGGTCACCCGCAGGTTAACGACCCTTTGAGCGCGATCGGTACAAACAATATTACGCGTACGCGTAATTTAAAAACGTGCAAAATTGTTATCTATTTTGGTAGGTCAGTGATATGTTAAGACATATTAAAAACATTTGTTAAATAGTTTTAATATTCAGTATGATTCTAATAATTTTCTTTTTATAATTTTTGTTTTTGAAAAATATATGTTTCTTTTAATGCTCAAATTTTAAATTCTGAAAATGTAAATTCTGAATCTAACACAGTTTTTTCAAGTCGGTAATATCACGAGGAGCACACATGGCATCATCAAATTTACAATCTTTAATAAATTTAAGTATTTCGTTGCCAACATTGACTATATTTATTTCAAGATCGAAATATTCGCGAAACTTTTGCTCGAGCAATTCAACAAATGCGATAAAGACAACAAACAACAATAACAACAATTATTAATAATAAAATACCACGTTATTACATTAAAATATTAAATCTTTCAACAGCTGAAAAAAACAATCAACGTGGCACGTGTGTTGCAATGGCCCTGAGAACGTGTAAAGGACAACTGGCTGTGCCAGGGCTGCCAGAAAATTTTGTCACACTCATACAAAATTTTCTGTGGTCATATTTTTTAACAAAAGAATTTGTTGGCTTAAAATTCGTATCATTTTCGTTTCTTCTTATTAATTGCTAGGCTAATAATGTGCCCTTAAGTGTATCATTGGATAAACTGTTTCTAAGTTTTGTTCTGATTAAATTAACTTCGCTGAATTCTCGTTCACATTACAGATTGCACTGTAACAAATTTAAAGCAAATTGAGCCAGTGTTTTTATAATTTTTCAAATTGTTTTTTATTTTAAAATGTATTTTTTTTTCAAGTCGCAATTATTTCCACAAGATAAATTATAAGTTTGTTAAATTGTTAATGTAGATATAGCTGGGTCTATTTTATTAATTATATTCTTTATTGCACTTAAAAAAAATTACAGTTATTTGTATACAAATTTAGTTAGCAACGGTGGACTTATCTCTAGGATAGATCTCTTCCAGCCAACCTGTGGTAGTGGAACTAATGTTACATAGCAGGCTAAGAAAGTGCAGTAATGTAGACATCATACAGATTCTTGAAAATAAAAACCTAATTAAATAATATTCATAACATCATGCAATATACATATACATACTATATATAATATACTATCATACACACCACTACTTATATAAGAATATACACATAAATATTACATATATATTTATACAAAATACATACATATTATACAATACACACTAAAAGTAATATCAATGAGAAGATATTTACAGATTATTTTGAGCGAGGAGATGTTGTTTCAGCTTTTTTTTAAAGGTATAGATAGCAGGACTAAGTTGGATGTATTTATGGAATGAAGGAATGGATGGAAGTTTGTTCCAGAGCGATGCACCATATACCGAAAAAGAGAGCAAACGGAATTTGGTGTTGCTCTTCGGTACGTCGAGCATCGTAGTGATGCAAGACCGCCTAGAACGTGAGGGAGAAGGGAGAATTCGGAAACGAGGACGTAGGTATGCAGGAGAATTAGGATCATGGAGTACTCTGTAGAGGAATGACAGGATGTGCATATCACGGCGAAGGCGGATTGGAAGCCATTTAAGTTGAGCTCGAAAGTTTGATATGTGGTCATACTTACGTAAACCAAAAATAAAGCGAATAGCGAGATTTTGAAGACGCCCTAGTTTGTTTAGTTGCTCCGAAGTCGCATCCAAGTAGCATACATCAGCGTAGTCAAGTATGGGAAGAAGAAGCGATTGCGCAAGCATAATTTTGGTTGAAAAAGGAAGAAGGAATTGAAGACGTTTGAGAGAGTGGAAAGTGTGATGCATACGTTTGCTGACCTCATTGATATGAGCCACCCAGGTCATGTTATTATAGGTATTAATCCATTATTAGACCCAAATTTTTCACTTTATTAGAGTAAGGGATTGCAACACTAGATAGCTGAACCTGTGGTATTGAATTCCAGTTAATTTTGCATCTCAATTTGCTGCTGCCAAAAATTATACACTGAGATTTGAGAAGATTGAGGATAAGGCCGAAAGTATCTGCCCACGACTAAACTTCAACCAGGTCCGAATTTAAGGCACCAATAGCTTCATACAACTCAGTCAGCTCAAAGTGTCGATATAACTGTAAATCAACTGCATACAGATGGAAGGGAGATGAAATTACTTTGGATATATTATTAATGAAGATAGAGAAAAGTAAAGGGAAAAGTACGCCGCCTTGAGGTACGCCAGCAGTGAGATCTACCCAATTTGATGATGTATCGTTGGTTTTCACGCACTGCTGACGTCCGAAAAGGTAAGAATGGAACCAGTCTAAAACAGTAGGAGAAATGTTGACCGCTCGGAGAGTTCCAATTAGTATGTCTAGGTCAACAGAGTTGAAAGCACTGCTAAAGTCAAGAAGGATCATTGCAGTGAGCTTGGTGCACTGCGAATAGCCTCCGCGACATTCAGCAGTGCTCCAACTGTACTGTGTGAGGAGCGAAAGCCAGACTGATAGGGACATAGGAGATTATTGCTAGTTAAATAAGAGTACAGTTGTTGGTGTACTAATGATTCTATGACTTTTGATAGTATAGGAAGGATCGATATAGGGCGATATTGGGTAAAACTGTTAGGATTAGAGGTTTATGGCAGTGGGATGGCAAATGCTTTCTTCCACAATAACGGGAAGACACTGTAAGTGAGAAGTTTATTATGTGAGTGATCACAGGAGCAATGTCCTCTAGTATAGGAAGAAGCATGTCAAGACTAAGGTGGTCACTTCCAATGGCTTTCGTTGAAATAGCGCGGACACACTTCTTTATATCATCTACAGAGACTGATTTGAAGACGAACGGAGGTAGGTCAGGAGTAGCAAGATTTGATAAGTATGAAAGAGTAGCTGATTTAATGTTAGTATCTAAAGTTACGGGTGGAGTGGTAAAATGAGAATTTAAAGCATTGAGATCCACAGAACTTTGACAAGTTTCTGTGGCCTTGCCCACCCCCAATGACCGAAGGAATCTCCAAACTTGCGCTTGACTGAGATCCTGAATTTTGGAGTGAATATAGCGACGTTTGGCATCCCTACACATTCTGTTGCAGATGTTACGTAATTTTTTATATTCTTCAAGGTTTTTGGCCGATGGTTCACTTTTATTCCTAGATTTGGCCTTATCTCGTTTGACCATGACTTTTTTGATCTCAGATGATAGCCATGGAGCGGGACCATGTTTCATGCGCACCGGCCTAACGGGAGCGTGCTTGTCGTACAATCTAATCAGTTCAGCAGTTAAGGAGTTTACCATGCTATCGATGTCATTTAATGTCAATATTGTTGTCCAGTCGATGTTTTTAACATCTTCTCTCAAACGTTCCAGGTTCATATGCTTAAAATTGCGCTGGAGTAAGACTATGCCTCTAACCTTTAGAGGACGCACATTGTAAGCAAGGTAAATAAGGTCATGATACGAGAAGGGTGCAGTCATCTGACCGTGCGAAACAGAAAGGGTAGGTTGAGAGACAGAGATTAAGTCGATGAGAGAAGACCGACTATTAGGAAAGTAGTGCGTAGGTAATTGCAAAGGGAGAATGTGCATGTTTACTGAAGATGTTAAATTATTTAAAGCTTGTGTTCTGGAGTCATTTTTTAACAAACACGTATTTAGATCACCCATACAAATTATATCGCTTTACTTAGGAACCAAGCCTATCAGGATATCCTCTAACTCCGAGAAATAATTGATTTTGTCGCTGGGGCAGTACAACACCCCAAGAAGTACCTTCTTATGGCGTATGACTAGTTCTAGAAAAAGGTATTCGAGGGTACCGGATGTAAGTGAGTTGGAATGGGAAACAACTCTGGCCTGAATGTTGCTGCGAAGGCAAATAATGTAAGCGGACATCACAATATTTGTCAATTACTGCTCTTAAAAGATGTGTCCTATGGTTGAACGTAAAGGGTTGCTCTAGTGAATGGATTTCCAAGCTAGATAAAATATCTGTATAAACAAAAGACTTTATAACTTTTAATTTTAATCGAATAATTTGTGTTTCGCATACCAAATGTGGAGTTTTATTTTCCCTTATAAATAATTTAATAGCAGTTTCGGATTTGTGACGAATTTTAAATAATTCATAAGATGGGTAACACAAACCACCCATATCCTTGAGCGTGATTAATTTGTGAAAATCCAGTTTTTTATTTGTCACTAGTTCTGAAATACATACCTCACACTTGATTGTTTTTATTAAAGCCCTCGCTACCCATCCAGCTATGTATCCTATTATTTGCGCGTCAGCATCATTAAAACGGCGGTAATTATTTAAAAGGTTGTTCAGTATTTCTACATTTGCTTCGGCTGTCATATCACTTGCAAGAGTTTTACTATTTTTTATATTTTTTACACGCGCCTATGATCCTCCACGTGTAAGTTTATGTTGTTTAAATGTTTCACCCCCATATAATTCTGCCAGTAAAGAATTTTGTTCGTTACTATCAACGTCATCTTCTAATTCAACAAAATTTCTATTAACCGTACGATTTATGTTATCAACGGCCGATGACCAAGTAAGAATTTTAAAATTGTCCAAAGGTATACAGGTCCCCGACAGAGACGAACGAAGTTCTAAATGTCCTAATATTTTTTTATAGATTCCCTGAAACTGTCGTGTATTGGGGTTATTGTTGTATGCACCTTGTCTACGAATAACTCCAAACAATAACTCTAAGTGATCTTGACTTAGTCGATACATGGATATGTATTTTAAAGCATTTGTTTCAACTAAAGTCGAATATAAATGTTTTAAGCTGTCTATACAAATAACAAATCCTATAAAACCTGTTTTACGGGCAGATATTACAAGTTTTTTTTTTTTTTTTTGTATAATTTTCATGGTTACTGATCTTCTAAAAATACGTCTCCTCTTAATATAAATTTTTAGAGAACAGATGTAATCTTTCATTTTACTTAAAAATCGGAAAATTCGATTTTATTTTCAGGACAGATAGGTTTTTAAAACCTAAATGATTACATTTTCGCGAATTCATGACATCAAACAAATTATTGAAGTTTTCAATAAATTGTACGGTGGCTTTGGTATTTAAAAATCGTCTAGAAGACAGAAGTCCTTCACATACTTTTACTAGCCACACTTTTGCTAAGAAGTTGAGTGGCGAGCTTAACTTTCATGACTTGATTACGAAAGTCAATATGCCTGGGTGTTAACTTATTAGCAAATGTGAGTGTCTTACTACTTTGTAGTTTTAATAAGTTTATTAGAAACTGCCACTTTATTTTGCGCCCTTCGTTGTCTAAAATTAATCTTTTAGACTCGAACGTATTTCTGACAAGTTTCATCATGGGACATGGATCTAGAAACACTGCTACATCCATGTCACATGATGGATGTTTAAAGATAGTTTTTAAATCATCAACATCATTTAACTTGCATCCTTATAAATTTGCTGCATTAATATTTGATCGGCATCCATCGAAAATCAGCGCAACTACGCTAACGCCTACTTCCCAAATTTTGTTAAGCAAATATTGACTAAATTAGATTTTATCTCCGCTGTAAGGCCATCAACGAAGAAATAGCCGACGGGTAATTTCCAATTTTCGTTAAGACTAACTAACATCATAACAAATGCCTGTGTAGCAACTTTATCCACATCTGAAGTTCCATTTCCATAATTTACAAGACCTAGCGTTTTTTTTACCATTCCAAATGGTTTGTTGCCGAATAGCCATTTCGTCCACGCGAATAGCCATTTCGTCACACGCGAACATAAAATCCTTAACTTTGAAGCGGAACATTTTTTTTAAATATCAAATGCTTCGGCAGTAAACCCAGGTACCCAGTAACAGAGTTCGAGGATGGGGCAACGAGTCTTCAAAAACCTTACGCACATATTTATACCCCGTCGGAGAATAAAAGTTTAATGTAAGATCAAACTTTCGCAAAGCTGAACTATATGATATTCTTAGCTGCTTTGTTTTCTTTTTGCGTTTCATTATTCTTGAAAACAAATCTGCTGCTTCCGCTTTAATACATAAATCATGAAACTGGTCTTCGCCTACACTAATAACCTTCTTTAGTTTTACGATACTCTCTTATAAACTTTTACATTTTTCATTTAGTCTTTTATTTTTCCTTTTTAAATTATTATTATCCTTCAGGAGATTTCTCTTAGACATCATTATTCTTCGCATTTTCAGTTTTAAAAATGTTTTTCTTGGCGTATCAAAAATTGACTCTAAGTCACTTATATTTTCATTTTCCAATGAGTTCGGCGAACTTGGCCTCGAAGATGCATAATATGAGTAGTTGGCAGATTTCATAGCAGCCTGAAACAAAAAAAAAAAACATAAAATTGGTGTTCATTTGTTTTAGCTTATGCTAATGATGCCCTTTCAAATGATATCTCACATGATACGAAGAGCTATTTTTAAAACAAAATACCTGATGGTACCTCTCGCTCACATGATACCGGCTTAAAGTGACAGCTATGCTGTCGCGTTTCGTGCGGTTAGTTTGTTTCGGTGGCCCATTAATAGGAAAATGGAGGGCAACGCATCTGCATAACCTCTGGCTGTGCAGATGTCTATAGGCGTCGGTAGTCAATAGTCGTCAATAGGCATCAAAGGCCTCCTATACAATAAAATGAAAAAAAAAATGATGAACTATTATTTTACCTTAATTAAAGGAATTGCTGTTTTTTCAATTTCTATTTTTTTTTTTTTTTTTTGTATTACATATATCATTTGCCAAAAAATGATCCGAGCACACCGTAGAGTAGCTAGTCGGCATCCAATCATTTTCACTCCTTTGAGTCCTAATTATCGCTAACCATTTTTCCCTAATCAGTCCGTTTTTACGAAATCTAAAATGAAACAAAAACGATGATGATAACATAATCATAATAATAAAAAATACCATATATTAAAAGTACTGCTGCCATTATAATATGCCCCCCCCCCCCCCCGACCCGTATGGTATAAACAACTGATTTGGCGTGCCGTATTCAAAAGTCAACTTCGAAACTTCGAAGTCAATGTTTTAGTAATATAAAAATAACACAACTTACCTATGGAATGAGATGGTTTTCTTATCCCTCACAGTAGCAGTGTAGTTTTTACACCACCTATAGACACAGGAAGGAATTTTTTCCACAAATAGGTAAATGCTGATAATTGCAAGTGATAGTCAGCGATAGCGACATGTAGGCTCGACACTGGATGGCGCGTGACTAGTTTCACAGCGGGCGAATACCTTCAAACTGCCTTGCCACTATTGAACGCGGGGTAACGTATCTACCTCTTTTGGTTTAATCTAAGGATACTGCCTACAAACCCACCAAGCAATTTATATTAATTTTATTAACTAGAATTATCGGGCAGAGAAAGTGTTATTTATTACTATTATTAGCAGTGTTAAGCGCGCGAGCGTCGCGTCGTCCTTTCGATAATTAATGAAACATAGACTTACAAATGTCAGGACAGTACAATAAAAGCTAAAAAAATCATTTTTAATTAATGTATTGAGTTACGTCAAAAGTCGTAGAACAAATGTTGTTGCACATGATGTTAGCTATCTTGTCCTGCGAGGATGCTGGTGTTTTACAAGTAACCCTGTATAGAGTAGATATCTGCATATAAAACCAAACTATTGTATATTGTTATGATATTTGAAATGTAGAAGTTTGAAATGTAGTAAATATCATTATGTACGTACCAGTATGGAACAAATTGTTGTATCTCTATAATGACCAAAAATGTTGTAGTGCAAAATTGTCGTATCTCTTACAACGTAAAATTTAGGACAACAGAAATGTCGTATCTTATTCCAAGCAGTCACTGTTACTCATAAACAAAGTAGTATCTATTTTATCTAAAAACAATGTATATTTTACCCTAGTTACAACATTTTTTTATGTGCAGTGCTAAAACTAGGCAAAAATCCAAGGTCGTATCTATGAAAAAATTTAATCGTAGGAAAACGAGACCCAGACCATTCGAAGCAGTATTTTTTTATACAAGAATATGGTAAGGCCGGCTCCACATGTTGGTCCTGACGCTCGTACCAACGTTGGACTGCAAATTCGGTGAGGCGTACACACTTTGGCTAATAAACTAGTTCTGTCCCGTCAGGGCCAATGTGAACATGTCCGATACAGAAATCGAAACTGTTCTGAGCGCTTTTATAGTACTGAGTGCACATTAATATTTGTTTCTGAGCCATTTCAAAGAAGATGGTGAATGACGACACATCATAAAACACGGAATCAGTGAGTAAAGATCTAGTTATACCTGCACTCTATTTTAAATATTTTAATAACATCAACAACAAACTACAATTATATCAGCAGTTGTTTACAGGCGAATTATAAAAGCGACAGCCGAAAGTTTTAAAAAAAAGCAAAGTTTAATTTAAAATTAAATTTATTATTACTAAATTATAATTAATTACACGTGACAATTGCTCGATGTGAGAAACAAGAGTGACTTAAAATTAAAGAAGCATCGTTCACTCGGAGCATAGGGTTGTTTTGTATTCTTCATGTTGGGTCGTTTTCACACGGTGCCCAGTTACGATGCTCAGGTGCGATGCCTAGGTGAGAAAGTTTCGCAACAAACTCTGGCTAACGATTCGAGACGTGGCAATGTTTCGGAGCAAACTCTGGTCAGCAAATCCTGGCGTAGAGCGTTTCGTAACAGGCGCTGTAATATTAAAGTATATATTCTATATTTACATTTTCTTTCTTTTTTAGGTATGATGGAACCCGATTATTGAGTAATTTGATTCAAGAGCCATCAGGACATTTTGATAACTTTTGTCGTATGTCTTCGATATATTTCGAATACCTTCTACAGTTGATTGGACCAAGAATAAAAAAGCAAGATACAGTATTCAGAGACTCAATACCAACCAAAGTACGCCTTGCTCTGACACTTAGATTTTTAACGACTGGAGATTTATTCAAAAGTCTTCATTATCTATTTAAGAATTCTCCTCAAGTCATACCATTGATCGTGCCGGAAGTATGTAGAGCACTATGTGAGGCATTGCGTTTTGTTGTAAAAGTAAGAAATTTTTGTATATTTTGTAAAATAAAACCATAAGTATAATAATCAAAAACACGTTTATTGAGAAAAATAATTAGACAAAGTAATCGAGTCTTTGCATTAGCATTCAATTCTTATTTTGTATCTGAGAAAGAGTAAATACCTGAGAGATAATGTCATTTGATATAATTGTCACCTTTGGAGTAGATGTGGAGGAGGCGGATGAACCTGTCACATATTCTGCTTGGCTATGATTTGGTGATAAACCTGTATAATCACTATAATCATCAGCATTAACGTGATATGACGGGCTTGGCATCACTTGAGGTGAAGGGGATGGTGTAGGTGCATAACGCACGGAATCTCGGGTAGACATATCGTACGTCAACAGTTGTGGTGAAGGGTAGGGTGTAGGTGTAAAACGCACGGAATCCGGAGTAGACCTTACGTACGAGTAAGTGCTGCTACGAGCAGGGTTATTAATATTTATTTTAAGTAAGACTCATTTCGCTTCTGATAAATAAGTTCGTCTATATCGTGTATTATAAGCTCCCTTTGCTGCTCATTAAATTTTTTAATTTTTTTAGCCAGTAGTTGACAGTATAAGTCTACCTCGTCCACTTCAGTTCGTGGTCGGTCGGAGAGATTGTTTAGAACATTTACAGCTGTCTTAATCTGAGCTCGTACTTCCGTGACTTCTGATTCTCGCCGTTTTTTGGCTGACGTGGAACTTCTATTTTGAATGCTGTCTTCGTTAGAAAAGCTTCTATCTTGATTGCTGTCTTCATTAAAACTCCATAGTCTAAAAATTGAAACACAACAAGTAAATTTCAACCCTTATTTAAATTATTAACTATTACCTACACTGATATATTTTTTTCTGTTTTAGATGCCTCAAAATGAACACGAATGGCTTGAGATTGCTCGAGAATTCGAAATAAAATGGCAATTTCTACATTGCTTGCATTAAAATACAGTCACCCATTAATAGTGGATCAGAGTTCTATAATTATAAACACAATTTCAGTATAATATTACTAGCGGTAGCTGATAGTGACTACAACTTTTTATTTGCTGACGTAGGAACACATGAAGGCATGAGTGACGGTGGAGTTTTTTAATGATAGCATGCTTGCAAAATATATGGTCCTGATTCCCTTTTTCCGCAAGACGCTCCTTTACCTGATCGACATCTTCTTGTGCTCTATGTTTTTGTGGCAGATGGAGCTTTTGCATTATCTAAAAGGATCATGAAACCTTTTCCTGGTACACTGCCAGTTGGCTCACAAAATAGAAAATTCAACAGTCTACTATCAAGGGCTCGTGTTGTGATTTGTTAATTAAACAACGCTTTCAGTGAGAATAAACGAGCGAACCACATACCTTACCTATACCTTCATAGATAATACATTAACTACAACAGTGACAATACAACATACAGGTGGCGTTACTATCTTTATTTTGATACATTATAACACCACCACTTATCAAAATAATGCAGGTACACAAAAAACTTACATACCTCTATCAAAAAAAAAAAAAAAAAAAACTTAATTACACAGCTCTTATATCCTGTATCCCAAGTAACTGCATAAAATAATAATGCTTAATGTTACTCAAGCCCTTTGTAAATAAATCTGCTGGCATTTCAGCTGTTTCCAAATATTCTAACTTAATAATTTTATTAACAACACATTTCTTACAAAAATGATATCTTATATCTATACGTTTGGTTCTTTTATTATAACTATTATTTGAAGACAGCTTAAGTGCACCCTGGTTATCATTATATAATTCAATAATATATGACTCGTTTACAGTTTCTTTTAACAAATTATTCAAATAAATAGCTTCCTTACAAGCATCAGCCATACCCATATATTCTGCCTCTGTTCTTGAGAGTGCAACTGTTTTCTGCTTTTTTGTCTGCCATGAAACTACACTTTCAGCCAACATGAAACATAGACCTGTATAAGACTTTCTGTCAATAATATTATTCCCCCAATCTGAATCAACAAACCCTTTTATTTTAGAATTATCAAATTTAGTATATTTTAACCCAAAATATTTAGTTTTCTTAAGATATTTCAAAATTCTTTTAGCATATGCCCAGGTTTCATTATTGTAACAATTATTGAACTGACTAAGAAAACTAACTGAATAAGCAATGTCCGGTCTAGTTAAAACCGCTAAATACATAAGCCCACCAACTAATTGCTGATAAGGTATTCGACTATCACAATTTTTATTTTCTAAGTTAATATTCAATTTAGGCTCTAAAGATGTATATCTAACTTACAATCTGTCATATTAAATCTTTTCAGTAACTGATTTATATAATTTTCTTGACTTAAAGTAATTGTACCCTTTACTCTATCAATGTTAACAGACATACCTAAACAATTTTTAATCTGTCCTAGATCCTTTAATTTAAACTTTGATGACAATTCTTCTTTCAAATCATCATATTCAATCTTATCATTAGTAAATACAAAAAAATCATCCACATACAGTGTTACAAAAGTTCTCATTTTACCTTTAATCTTTGTATACAAACATGGTTCCAATTTAGAACGCTTATATCCATTACCAACAAGACATTCATCAACCTTTTTATACCAGGCCCTTGAAGACTGTTTGAGACCATAAATGGCTCTATTTAATTTAAGTACTTTATTATTAAGATTTTGAGAACTTGTAAACATTAGAGTATTTCCATATAAAGTGTTTCCTCGAGATCTCCGTTCAAAAAAGCTGTAGTTACATCAAGGTGTGTAATATCTAAACTTAGTTTTACCGACAATGCAAACAATAATCTTAATGTTGAATGTCTAACTACAGGTGAAAAAATCTCAAAATAGTCCATATTTTGCTTCTGCATAAAACCTTTAGCTACTAAGCGCGCACGATAACGAACACTATTATTACTGTCTAATTTTTTACGTAACACCCATTTACACTTCGCTATAATTTCTCCATTTTTTGGCAAATCTACAAGCTCCCATGCATTATTTTATTTATTTATTTATTAAACTTTATTGCACACACAAAAAAGAAGATACATTTTAGAACGATTTGATACAAAAACAAATAATGTATGCAAAGGCGGCCTTATCGCTTAAAGCGATCTCTTCCAGGCAACCTTTAATAAAAGTAGTATAAGAAAAATATGTCGGTAGTAGTGCGCAATCAACAACGCAAGTTTAGCACATATTATTAAATTAATTACAATACATTTAAACGGTATATATCTACATAAACATATAAACACATATGTAAACACATACACACTATATTTATACAAAGATACAAATAAAAACAATATACCAATAGAAACATATACATATTTAAAACTATGTAAGAGTTAAGTAGTATTTGTGCAAACGATTCTTAAAAATATTTATAGACTCTGCTTGACGGATGTTATTGGGTAGGGAATTCCAAAGTTTGATCACTTTAGTAGTGAAGGAATTACCATAAGCATTAGAGCGACAAAGAGGTACCACAAGCAAGTTATTACTACGGGAACGCAAGTGACATTCAGTGTCATGTCCTAAAAAACTAAACCTTTCCTTAAGATAAGGGGGTGTGTGAGGGTGATAAAGGATATTGAACAATAAAGAAAGAGCATGCACATTTCGTCGCTGTCTAGTTGGTAGCCAACCCAACTGTTGACGATATTGAGATATATGGTCAAATTTGCGCAACCCGAATATAAAGCGAATTCATATGTTTTGTAATCGTTCCAATTTGTTTAACAGTTGTTCAAATAAATCAATATAAACAATGTCAGCGTAATCTAATAAGGGTAGCAGTAAGGAATTAGTCAAGGCAACTTTGGTTTTAAAGGGGAGAAAGTTCTTCCAACGTTTTAGCGAACCTATTGTTGCAAAGACCCTTCGACTCACCTCGGCAACTTGAGGCGCCCAGGTAAGAGTGTTGTCAATTAATAACCCCAGATCTTTAACAACAGGAAGAGGTGAAAGAGCGACGGAATCGAATAGGATGGTAGGTAAGTCGAGTGAATTAATTTTGGATAGCTGATATGAGTTGCCAATAATATTCACTTGAGATTTATTTGGGTTAATCAGTAAACCGTATGAATGACACCACGCAACGATTTTATTTAATTCAGTATTTAGAGTAGTGACTTTGGTTATAATTTCAGGTGGAAAAAGAATTGTGGCAACCTTTTTTAAATGTTTTAGTTGGTTTTTAATCATAATATTAGACTTGAGTGTTAAAGGACACAGTTCCTTAATTTATTTTTTAACTGTGTTCATCAGAGAAATCTTTCCACTTCCGCGTTACAGTGCGGAAGGGACAAC
This sequence comes from Melitaea cinxia, assembly GCF_905220565.1. Classification (NCBI taxonomy): domain Eukaryota; kingdom Metazoa; phylum Arthropoda; class Insecta; order Lepidoptera; family Nymphalidae; genus Melitaea; species Melitaea cinxia. The sequence continues at coordinate 7,439,366 of NC_059412.1, forward strand.
ACAGCAATTGCCAAGATGGCTATTTCTTGGAATGTATTAACTCCTGCTGCATTCCTGTATTTTAAAACTTGAGCCCAGAACTTAATACTGTCTCCTGAAGTGTCTCATTCTATGGAAATAGTTGATTCTATGGAATGAATAGTTTTCCACTGTTGAACATTTTATATATATATATTTCACTTCAGCCTGTAATATCCCACTACTGCGCATAGGCCTCTTTCCCCATGTAGGAGAAGGATCAGAGCTTAATCCGCCACGCTGCTCCAATGCGGGTTGGCGGATATATTCCCTACTATGAGTAACGATCGCTATCAGGTTGTAGCATATATTTTTATTAGCGCGTGGTTTCGTTCCTGCTGATGTATAATAGCACAGTTATGCCCTTGCGTTGCTATTTACTTTTTCTAGGCGACTGATTTAATTTTTTGGAATACCCTCGTATCGTATTACGTTGCGGTGCACCTGAGGGGGTAGTTGTGTCGCGACGCACTGGGTTTGGTATATAAGGCTCAGGGCGTGTGTTTGCGGCCTCTTTTTGCTCTTTTCTTTTTTTGGGTTGGATTCTCTCGCCGTCTTAAGATCTGAGTGCAATTTATTGTGGGTGAGTCATTGTAGTTCTTAGGTATAGGCTTTGCTTTAGTGTGGTTGATTTTGTGAGTTTTAAAAAAAAAATTAATTAAGATTCTGTAGGATTTTTTTTACTCTCTCTCTTGTGTCTCGTGTTAGGAGTTGTGGGTGTCTCTCTAACCCAGCAAGCAATTTTTTTAACACGTAGCACTGGCGCCCAGCGTAAATTCTCTAATATTTAAAATTATTTGTTTGTCGGTGAATTATTTTAATTATTTTATTTTGTAGGGTATCGCATTGGCACTCAATTTTTTTTTTCTTATTCCTGGTAAGTGGTTTTCTCTGGGTATATAAAGGGTCTTGTCCTTGTGTCTTTGTGTGTTTTGTGTTTTGTGAAATGTGTTAAATTATTACTTTTCATTTTTATTAATTAAATTTGATTACTGTTTCGTTTAGGTTGTGTATTTATATTAGTATGTTTAAAATTTAAAGTTAATATTTAAAAGTTTTTATTTGAATTTAAAAGATTTGTCCGAGCGTAGTCACGGTTTTTGCATTGTTAATCGTTCCTTGCTAAAAATTTTCAGTTACCTACTTTTTGTATTAATTATTTCTTGCTCAATAATTTTTGCCGTAACTAAATTTTTTTTGACTACTATCTATTAACGAATATTTTTGCTTACTTTGTACTTCTTTGTTACATTTTAACATTAATTTAAATCGAACTTTTTTGTACTTTTTGTTTCGTTTTAATTTTATTATTGTGCTACGATGACTCACTTAATAAAATTCGTATCCCTGCCTAAGGCTGAGTTAGAATATGAGGTGGTTGTTCGGAATGAGGAGCCAGCTGCCACGGTTTTAGCTTTACGTAAACAAATATTACAATTATCGGAATTGTTACCGTCAGAGGAGATTTTGGTCAGTCCGTTGGATATTATAACCGATTTGGGCGGTATTAGTGACACCTTGATAAAAGTGAAATCAATTATTAATTCTAATCCGAATTTTAATAGTTTATTGAGGGCAGAGAATTTGTTGGCTCATTTGTATCATAGGATTGGCAGATTGGATGAGGATGAGGTTAAGAAGAATAGGGACACTTACGATTTGTGTGTTGATCAATTTAATAATTATTGTGGGGTAGTTAATAAATTAAAATCGTCTAATACATCTCCATTTCTTACAGTTTCTTCGTTATCATCTAGTAATCCCTTGAATGTAACGGTTCATTGTGATCATAACAGTTTAGGAGATTTAAGTAAAATTAAATTCGACGGTAAATCTTGCGTACGCACTTTTATACGCCGGGTTACGGAACATTGTACTATTCATCGCATTGCGGATGACAAAGTTTTATCTTTTGCGTTACAGCTGTTTGTTGGCGATGCTTTAAAATGGTATAGGAGTGTGTGTGCTGGGGTTTCAGATTGGAAAGTAGTTTTAGAATATTTGCGTAGGGACTTCGATAAACCAGATTTTGATTACAAATTATTAAGGGAAATTCAAAATAGAACACAGGGGGTGAATGAGTCTATTGTAATTTATTTGGCTGTTATGGATGAAATGTTTAACAGATTAACTACTCCTCCTGAGGAAAAATTTAAATTAGAAATTTTATTACACAACGTTAGACCTTGTTACGCTGGGATGTTAGCGTCATCGGATATAACGTCAATTGATCAGCTTAGGAATGTGTGTCGTAATTATGAAAATGTTCAAAGTAGACTTTTAGATTTTCACGAACCACAGAATGTCTCGGATGATTTAGTTGCACCTGATTTAGCTTATAATACTGACGTTAAAAACGTTTTTAAAAGTTCATTTAAAAAATTTAATTATTCGAATAATTTTAATAATCAGGGGTATTTTAATAAAAATAATCGTTTTAATTCTAATCGTTTTGTTCCTTCAGCGCATAAATTCTCTCGTCAATTTTTGTCTCCTACTAACCCGTCTTACAATAATTCTCATACATCATTGCCGTCTCAGTGTAAACATTCTGTGTCTAGTAATAATAGCAATAGTAAAATTCAGCCGAGCATTAATTCCATCGGTGATCGCGCGTCGAATCGTACTGTTTATTGTCAACGTTGTAAATCGTTTTCTCACTCTTATGCCGATTGTTTTAAGGATCGGAATGTTGTGTTTTGTTTTGGTTGCGGAGAGCCTAATATGAAGCGTCCCGATTGTGTTAAATGTAAATCGAAATATAATAATGGGGTTAAAGATTTAAAAAAAAGAGTAAGTTGGAACCGAGTTAAAACTAGTGATAATATTAATTTTTCTAAATCTGATTGGGATTCTTGGCTTAAAACAATTTCAATTTATTTTTTATCGTATAAATTAAACTCGGTTCTGTGTAATGATAATGGTATTGAAAATAGGCCTTATGCCGTTATACATATAGATGACATTAAGTTGTCGGGTCTCTTAGACACTGGTGCGTCTATATCAATTTTGGGGGGTAATTTTTATAAGGATTTCTTACAACGAGGTTATACTCTTTTTAAAGATAATATTATTTCTGCGGTTGTGGCTAACGGGAACAAGTTGTTTTCTCTTGGTTACTTGTGTTTACCGGTTGCGTTCGAAGATCAACTTCATTTTATAAAATTTTTTGTTTTTCCGGAAATTAATTCAGATATCATTTTAGGCATTGACTTTTGGAAAATATTCAAAATTTGTCCGAAATATATTAATTCAGTTAGTTTTAAGCAAGAATCTATTTTGTGTAATAATTCGGATGACGTCATTACGGGTTATGAACATTTAAATAGCGATCAGCGTTCAATTGTTGATAGCATTATTAATCAGTTTCGTTCTGTTTCTTTTGAGCGGAAAGGTTTAGGGTTGACTACCGTGGTTACTCATAGAATTGATACGGGGGATGCTGTTCCCATTAAGCAACGATATTATCGGATGTCTCCTGAGAAACAACGAATTCTTTCGGAGGAGGTTGATAAGATGCTTGAGTTGGATGTCATCGAACCCTGTCAGAGTGAGTGGAGTTCTCCGGTACTTTTGGTTCCTAAGGGAAAGGATACGGGTAGCTATCGGTTATGTTTGGATAGTCGGAAACTGAATGCGGTAACCAAAAAGGATGCATATAGTTTGCCTTATATATCAGAAATTTTAGATAATCTTAGGGATGCTCATTATTTGTCAACAATCGATTTTTGTAGTGCCTTCTTTCAAACTCAGAATCAGGAATCGGATAGGGATAAAACGGCTTTTTATATTCCGTCACGTGGTACATTCAGGTTTAAACGTATGGCGTTTGGTTTAACTAACGCACCTGCCACTCAACAGAGACTAGTAGATAAGTTGTTTGGAAACCGTTTCGGGGTTAAAGTTTGTTGTTATGTTGATGATTTAATAATTGCAACCGCGGATTTCAATGAACATGTTTCTATTTTATTACAAATATTGGAAATTTTAAAAGAATGTAATCTTACTATTAATTTTGATAAATGTCGTTTTTTTAGGAGTCAGTTGAAATATTTGGGGTATGTAATCGATAAACACGGGTTGCGTACGGACCCGGATAAGGTTTCTGCAATAGTTAATTTTCCCACTCCAACCAATGTTAAGGGTTTAAAACGTTTTTTAGGGACAGCGTCGTGGTATCGTCGTTTCATTAAGGATTTCAGTGCTTTGGCGGCACCGTTAAATAAATTAACTTCTACTCGTAAGGGTGCACCTCCATTTAAATGGACGGAGGAGGCGGATTGTTCTTTTAGAAAGCTTAAGGAGTGTTTGGTCTCTGCTCCTGTTCTCAGGTGTCCTAATTATAACGAACCTTTTGAAGTTCACACGGATGCGAGTAGTTATGGGATTGGTGCGATGCTCTCTCAGACCTTTGAAGGGAAAGAACATCCTGTCGCATATATGAGTAGGTCACTTACCAAGCCGGAACAAAATTATGGTATTACGGAACGGGAAACATTGGCGGTTTTGACAGCGGTCGAACATTGGCGTTGTTATCTCGATAATGGTAAAAAATTTACAGTTTACACGGATCATAGTGCCCTTAAGTGGTTTTTATCATTGTCAAACCCGTCGGGTCGTTTGGCTCGGTGGAGTACTAGGTTATCAGAGTTTAACTTTGAGATTAAACATCGTAAAGGTTGTGATAATGTTATTCCTGACGCGTTGAGTCGTTCGGTTCCCGTGAGTAGTATATTTTCAATTTCAAATTATAAAGGTCATAATGATAAATGGTTTCTTAATATTTTTAATGGCTGCGCTAATAAGCCAGCATCGTTTCAAAATTATTGTATTAAAAATGATAAATTATTTAGATTGTCTAAAAATAAAAATTATTTAACATCGGAGTTTGATTGGAAGGAGGTGATTCCTATGGAACATCGTTCGGGAATAATATCAATTAATCATGATGTACCTACTGCGGGTCATTTGGGTATGTTTAAAACTCTTAAAAGATTAAATTTAAAGTACTTTTGGCCGAAAATGTATAAAGATGTTTTAAATTATGTCAATAATTGTTCTAAGTGTCTAGAATATAAAGCTCAAAATCATTTGACATTAGGTGTCATGGGTCGTCCTAAGAATTGTGTCCGTCCTTGGCAGGTTATTTCAATTGACATTATGGGTCCATTGCCTATTAGTAGAAAACAAAATAATTATATATTGGTTGTAACTTGTTGTTTTTCAAAATTTTGTTTAATTTTCCCTATGAAGCGCGCAACTTCCAAAGTAATAATTAAGTTAATTGAGGATAATGTTTTCTTAGTTCATGGTATTCCACAGTCGGTAATATTGGATAATGGTACGCAATTCATTAGTAATGAGTGTATCAAATTTCTTAAAAGTTATAATGTTCCTAATGTTCATTTTACTCCACGTTATACTCCACAGGTTAATCCGGTTGAGAGATATAATCGTACTATTTTAACTTGTATTGCATCCTTTGTCGATGAGGATCATAGATCGTGGGATAGGTACTTACCTCAAATTCAATTTGCAATTAACAGCGCGGTGAATGAAACTACGGGTTTCACTCCGTCCTTTTTAGTTTTCGGTAGGGAGTTAGTGTCGTGTGGTTCGCATTATTTGGACTCTGATAGTATAGAAAATATGATTTTTACTCCTCGTGACTGTTATGCGGAGAACTTAGGTCAGTTGGCGAGTATTTTCGATAAAGTTCAATTTCGGTTGTATGCCGCTCATTTAAAAAATACTTCAAGTTATAATTTGCGTCGTAGGACTGCGGAATTTAATGTTGGTGATCTTGTTTATAAGAAAACTTACTTCTTGAGTGATAAAGATAAATACTTTTCTAAGAAATTAGCGCCTAAATTTATCAAATGTCGAATTGTTGGTAAAAGATCTCCTCTTGTATACGTATTACAGGATATGAATGGTAAAGATCTTGGGGTTTGGCATATTAAAGATTTGAAGTTAACAGGAAGTTCTGGTAGTAAGGGTAATTGATATTGTGTTTTCTTTTTGTTTTAAATCTATATTACGTATTCCATTTTTGAGACGGGTGATGATCTCATTTTTTTTTTTTTGTGCTTATTCAAGTACATGACTTATGATAGTTGTGTGTTGGGTACGTCTCTAATGTACTTTTGGTGTTTATTTTTGTTGAGTTATTCCACTGAGCAATAACTTAATTTGTGTGTGTTGGGTGCATCTCTAACGTATCTACCCACTCATATTATTTTGTTTAAAGCCTACGCCATAAGTTGTTGTTGTTGTGTTACAACTTAATTCTGGAACGGGTGGCGATTCCACATATTATTTTATTCTATTGAATATATATTCGATTCTAATTGTGTTATGCACATTCTAAAGCCTACATCGGGAATACGGTATTAAATATGGATTAAAAAGAAAAAAAAAATTGTTAAATTAAAAATTTTAAGTAGCTGCTGAGTGGTGCTCATTTATAGACCGTCACTCTGAGTGTCAGGGCGTTAATTGTCTAGGTCGGTTAACGCACGTTGATAGTTGAATTTCAGGATGTTGTATGTTAGTGACGTATGATTGGGTCGTAAGACAGTGTTGCAGTGAATTCAAAATTATATGTGGTGTTTTTGTAATTCGATTATCTCTTATGATTAATCTATCAAAAAAATTTTTTTTCTCTTAGTATGGAGTTAAATTTTATAATCCCTTCCTGAGCTTACCAGATTCTCTCCTTACATTAGTTTTTTTTTTAGAATTTTGCCAGAGATGCAAAATTCTTCTCTGTCGGGGGGGGTATTGTAGCATATATTTTTATTAGCGCGTGGTTTCGTTCCTGCTGATGTATAATAGCACAGTTATGCACTTGCGTTGCTATTTACTTTTTCTAGGCGACTGATTTAATTTTTTGGAATACCCTCGTATCGTATTACGTTGCGGTGCACCTGAGGGGGTAGTTGTGTCGCGACGCACTGGGTTTGGTATATAAGGCTCAGGGCGTGTGTTTGCGGCCTCTTTTTGCTCTTTTCTTTTTTTGGGTTGGATTCTCTCGCCGTCTTAAGATCTGAGTGCAATTTATTGTGGGTGAGTCATTGTAGTTCTTAGGTATAGGCTTTGCTTTAGTGTGGTTGATTTTGTGAGTTTAAAAAAAAAATTAATTAAGATTCTGTAGGATTTTTTTTACTCTCTCTCTTGTGTCTCGTGTTAGGAGTTGTGGGTGTCTCTCTAACCCAGCAAGCAATTTTTTTAACACGTAGCAAGGTGTACTTGATAACAACCGAGACCGACGGCTTAACGTGCTCTCCGAGGGACGGTGAGGAGACCCACAAGGACTGCACATGCACCCAGACCACGGCAAACACCTGTATGGCCAATACAAATGTTTGTCATGTGCGGGGATCGAACCCGCAACCACCAGGGCAACGGGTACAATCCATGGCTATAACCGTTGCACCAACGCGGCGTCTATATATTTGATTTTTTATAATATTTGAATTTTTTTGGTTATCAAATCCGAATTCTCTTGCCAATCCAACCAGTGCATGATGGTCTTTAATCTGTTTTAAGATGTTTTCTAGACTTAAGAGTATTATTTTCTTTAATGGTCTCGTAATTAGAAGGTATTCTGTTTGGAATTTCATTTACCAACTTGACATTGAAGTCGATACACCGTATCCTGATATTAGCTGTTGATTGTGGAGATGTTACATTTAGTAGCATGAGATAACTGTCCACATAAAGTATCACTGGTAGTTTGATGTTATTGCGAAGGAGATAGGGGTGAAATACATTGGTATGGAACTCGTAGAAATCAGTGTCGGACTTTCCGATCCCCATCCATCAGTATCAAATTTTTTTTCAGGCAATCTTTGATAAAGATGGACAATGGCAGCAGACGTTTATCTGCAGCTGAAAGGTTAAAAAAACTGTTAGACTGTTTTACTTAAGATTTTAAAACATTAGACATGTTTTGCGCTTTTTTTTCTACTAAGTTAAAGTTTCATTTTATCACTTTTAACGTAAATTTGAATATATTTTTTTCGAGTCGATTCTTTTTGGCAGCATAATTTTGAATTTCAGTAAACCAACCTCTTTCTTTTTTCGAAACACTAGGATTTGCTTTTGTCACTCATTCTGATGTTCTAATTGTCAACTTCAGAAGTCTCGTCAAAAATGCCTTCCCACACCTTCATATAACCATCACTTATTTATTTTGTTATGAATTAAAGTGCGGGTTATTCTCCGGGAATTTTGCACGGTGTATAAAATATATTCTTTATTTTGGAGAAATTCTTTTCTTATCGAAATTAATATCTAATCCTCTAAACTACTTCCTTTAGATACAAAGGTAATAAAGGTGATGCCCCTAAGCTGGTTATTTATTTATAATGTTGTTTGGTTTGGATTACGGATCCTATACTACGGTACAAAATTTTACGCTAAGCTTTCTTCAAAGGCCCAAAAAATGCCACGTCTAGCGGCTGGGTGATGTGTGTTGATCTTGGAGGGATAAAAACAAATTTGATGTTATTTTGCTCGCATAACTCTATTACTTTAACGCTCAAATGACTAGATAAGTTGTCGCAAATGATCACTTTAGTGCCTGATATATTTTGCGCCCATGGGAGAATTATGGTTTCAAAGTAATTCTCAAACGTAGCTCTGTCAAACCACCCTGATTTGGTGCAGTTATATCTGGTATCTGGTAGTCCTCCACTAACCCATTCTAAGTACATATTTGTTGTTTTGTAAACAACATATATGGGGAGACATTTACCGCTTGCGGTGGCTGTAAACATAAGAAATATTTCCTTTGGTGAAATTGACTATTCTTTCGGGATACTTTACTCCTCTCCGAAAAATGCACTTTGAAGAACCTGGATCGTCCGACAGGTTGGTTTCATGAAAGTTGACTATATTTTCTGCTGGTATGTCCTTTAATGTTGTACTTAAATTGTCAAACTATTTGGCTATTTCTTGAAGTCCTTTTCAGCTCTAGCCTTTGAAATATTTTGAGTGGTTCTCACAGTTAATTTATCAGCATTTCTTGCTAAAAAGCCCTGGACCTATGCATCACCAAGAATCTGATTCTTAAACATATGATCTCGAGAATTTTTCTTTAGATCGTCATGGACTACAAGCTTTAGATCCACTTTAGTAAGCGGGGAGCCAAAATCGCTAGACGCTTGTAAAACTTGTACGAGTTTGGTTTTCTTCTGCAGCTGATAAAACAGTGGGATGACCCACTGACTTCAAATGTTTGTTTTTTATTTTATTTAATATTGTGCGTCTTGGGATACCAAATTGCCGTTGGGCATCTCGTGAAGAAATTTGACCCGATTCTACTGATTCACATGTAATTTTTAACATGTCTTCAGTGTAGTTTTTATATACCCTGGATCCAATTATTCGTCTTGACTTCCTCTGTCGAATTCGAGATTTATTTTTATTTCTCTGAAACAAACCATGCAATTCTCAACAAAAAATATTAGAAGTAATAAAATAAATAAATAAATACTAAGAATGTGGGGGCATGTTACATACGTCAATGTGACCCCAAACTAAGCAGAATCTATGGCTTACGGGTACCAGATAGCTGATATACGTATACAGGTAGATAGAAACAACACCCAGACACAAGACAAACACAAATGCTCATTACATGAATGTATGCGCTGGGCGGGATTCGAACCCGCGATCCTGTGTATCAGTTTTAGAATAACAAAAAAGTTCAAATTAAAAAGTTGTGTGGAGCAGGTAGTCACTCAGTACTCAATAACTAATGTCGTGTTTAAATTTTATTAAATTAATACCTAATATGTCAAAAATTAAATCACTTCAGCAGTGACTATAAAATAAAAAAATTATTTTTTGAAAAAAACCCACAAATTTTCAAAAATCGTTAACCTACCTGCTTCATTACGTCGTATAAAAAAACTTTAAGGATTCGTAATGTGACAACCCTAAGCCTTTTTTGATGGCGGGCAATGTTGTCAATCGTAGGTCGGAACTTTACTAGATAACTTTGCCCATCGTCATAACGGTAACATAAGGTTTGAAAAGACCTTGAGCAATGAGACTAATATTCATAAACTCTTCAAATAATTTTCTATGACATGTTATAAAGTAAACTCACCTGTGTTTTCGCCATCTCGCAGAATCTACTTACAAAGTTGCACTAAAATTTGCCCGCAAAAACACACACCTCACTCGACGAGTTCTAACAAGTTACTAAGCAAAGTTAGCAACAATCACGATAGTCAGTATTGCCATAAATATAACCTATTTTCCACCACAATCAATCAATGTTGCCATAACATTAAAATATTTTTGGAAATTTAAGATATGCTTATAAATTGTTCTTCGGGCAAAGTTTCCCTTGGGGGCAAAGTTGGCGTGTTTCACGGTAATTAGATTGTTATATCTATAGCGTAAAAACATTTAAGCAATTCTAAGACGGGGAATTCACTAGACGGACATGCCCGCGGGCAGTCTGTCCGGACAAGTCGGTTGCTGCAATACACTGCACAGACTTATCAGTTTGTGTTCGACAGCGCATGTGGAAAGTTCTATTTTGCGTCCATATTACGATGGCAACAAAACGAAGAAAAATCGCATTAGTTGCTGGTGCTGCATTAATATTATTTGAGGAAAAGAAAAAGAAAAGAATTTGGTGCAAAGATTGGTACAAAAAAAGAAATATGTATAGCCATATCAATTTACTTAAGGAATTAGAAATTAATGAATCAGGAGATTTGTACAATTACTTGCGTATGGATAAAGAATCATTTCAATATTTATTACAACTGATAGAACCTAGAATTACTAAACAAAATACTAAAATGAGACAATCGGTGACTGCAGAAGAACGATTACTTGCTACGCTGAGATATTTAGCTACGGGTAGAACATATGCAGACATGAAATTTAGTTGTGCAATATCACCTCAACTTTTAGGGAAAATTATACCGGAGACATGTAGAGAATTGTTTAAGGCATTAAAAAGAGAATTTATTAAGGTAAGTGTTTTTATTAATTTTATAAACATAATGCCTTCACTATCTCGGCTATCTCTCGCACTTTTACCTTCCGATCTTCCAATACGATTTTGAGGACTTGGTTAATATTTTATTGAGTCAGTGCTTCATTTGGACGACCTGAGCGTTCTCCATCATTGGTGTCCATGCGACCGCGTTTGAAGTCGGCATACCACCGACAAATGGTTGCTTTAGAGGGAGCTGATCCTGCATAACATTTTATAAGCCATTGCTGTGCTTTAACGGTATTTTTTCCCATTAAAAAACAATGTTTTATCAACACGCGAAACTCGTTTTTTTCCATTGTATCGAAATTACAACCGTAGCGTCACTTAAATGTTTCAAAATCAATAATTTTATTGTTCCATTTTTAAAAATTTGACACATTATTTTATAAACCCGTTAAAATAAAAAAGCTACTAATGCCTATGTCGCGTGATAACGAACACCAATCAAAGGGGTCTTTTCTTTACAATCTGTGAATGAATAATAATCGAGTGTAACTAATTGTTATCTTAATTCATATATAATTTATTTTTCAGTTTCTGGCAAAAATGGATTCGCCTCAACCTGGCCCATCAAACTGGGATCCCTTATCTGCTGAGTTGTCTGGCTTAATGTCTCCTCAGAATATCGATTTGACGGACACACCAATGGTTGATATTAGTGATGCAGATCTATATGGCATTTTGTCAGGTTTGATCGCAAAATAATCACTTTCTATAGCATCTAAGCATTCCTGCTCTCTTAATATAGTTTTCAATCTGTATTTCCACGTATCGAAATTTTCTCCTTCAAACTGTTTCATTTTACCAAACTCGTATTGTCCTGACGCCATTTTGTTCTTTTCACGTTGCGTTCAACGATATTTTTCTTTTCATAGATTGCCGGAAACTGCAGAAAACCACGCTCTGCTACCACTGTTAGTTATTTTGGCAGGATCGAGGAATAATAATAAAGCTTTTCACCTTTTAAACACTTTTTCTTTTATTTCTTATATTCTTCAGTTACAATACAACTTACAAATCTTACTTTTGTTTTTATTTTTATTATAACAAACTACCATAGACTAAAAACCATCCTAAATTCATAGAGTACATATTGTTACGAACACTCGAAGAAACTAGCGCCATCTAGCGGCAACCATTGAAACCACACAAAGACAGAGACCGCATGAAACTCTCTACTCAATACTAGATGGCGTTAGAGGAACTACTGTGGAACTTTGTAGAAGTATAGTCTCGAAAACCGGGCACATGCGCGAACTTTCCAGAATGGTCTGGGCCTCGTGTCGGCCGATATAAATAGCCGCAGGGAGGCGAGCGAGTGCAGTTCAGTTTGAGCGATCTTCGAGGCGACTTCAAGAGTGAAAACTAGTGATCAAGAGTGGTACCAGCGAGACCTACGACATTGGCTACGACATAGGACATTGTTAGTGCTTAGTGTTTGAACCTAGTGCTTTGTGTTGGACCTAGTGCTTGTGAATAAAGTCTTGAAAAGAGTCAGCAGGTCTTTCTCTCCAAATCCTTCGAACCCTAACACGTAACAACTGGTGTCGGAAGTGAGATTTGGAGATGCCATTGACTCCGAGAGAAGATTCCAAGGACTTCAAGGGCGTCAGGACAAGGGCACAACGAGCTGCGGAGCCCACACCTACTAGGGACCAAGCTCCGCCCACCACGGACCAAGCCCCGCCCACTGACCCCGCCTATCATGCCCCGCCCACTGACCACGCCCCCCCCACTCAGGCTCAGCCCCCGCCCACTCGGGCTCAGGCCCCGCCCACACGGACGCAGGCCCCGCCTACTCAGGCTCAGGCCCCGCCCACTTTGTCTCAAGCCCCGCCCACTGGATCCGCCCACCTTACCACGTCCATCAGCGACCCCGTAGCTTCTACAGACTCTCAAGTGGCTCTTCAGTTAGGAAGTTTAATTAAATTAATGGAGCAACAAAAGGCTGAAATTCGTAGTGCTTTGCAAGAATCACAAGAGCAAACAAGTTTCAAATTGCAAGAATCAAAAGAGCTCCAAGAAAAAACGCTTTGGGCTGTAAAAGATGTTAGTGACGCGGTGACTAAACTTCGAAAAGATGTCGACGTAGTGGAAGAACGAGTTACCGGGTTAGGATTGGATCTTGAAAATGTGAAAACCGGCCTCGCTGAACTACAGAAGAGAGTAGTGCGCCTTGAAACCATGAGAATCGCGATGTCTAGTGGAACTACCGGAGTGGGGCAAGGAGCAAAAGTGAAAGTGCCTCCATACGACGGCACTACTTCGTGGAACGCTTATCGTCGACAATTCCAGACTGTTGCTACTGCCAACGGATGGACGGAAGAACAATGCCTAACCGCTCTCACTGTTGCGCTCAGGGGGCAAGCTTTGTCGGTTCTGGAAGCACTGCCACATACGGAAAATGGGTTCCAAGACTTGATGGAGGCACTTGAATCCCGGTACGGGGATAGACATCTGGAGCACGTGTTCCGTGCCCAACTGCGTGACAGAGTTCAACGCCCAGGAGAAGGACTACAACAATGGGCGTTGGAAATCGAAAAACTCGTTAGGAAGTCACACCCAGGAGCAGACACCAAGATGGTAGACACGAATATTGTTCAAGCATTTGTCGACGGAATCAAAGACCTGGAGGTCAGAGCTGCAGTGAGGCTTCGTCACCATACATCGTTAAAGGAAGCATTGGCGCATGCTTTGGAGGTCGAGGCTGTTCGCCATGACATACGGCATAAGATCCGCGAGGTTTCTGAGCAAGTCAAGGTAGTTAAGGCTCCTACGAAGAAAAGTTCTGGAGTCATGTGCTACAAGTGTGGCGAGAGGGGCCATCTTCAGCTCAACTGTCCGCAGAAGAAGACCCAGATAGCACGGATGAAAAGGATAGAGGAACAAATAGAGGAGCTGAAGAAGCAAAGGGCTTCGCCTCCTGCCCGGGATCAGGAGTATGACTTCAAGACGAAACACCGCAGCGGGAAGTTGTATGGGAATGCCGACGCACTCTCACGAAGGCCGTGTTCGGAAGACTGCAAACATTGTGTTAAGCAAGAATCTAATGAAGTAACATTAAAGCTAACAAGAACAAGTCCTTTGGGTATCTGGGAGAGTGATGCTATGAGGGAAGCTCAAGAAAGAGATGACGACCTTCGGCACATCATCACATGGAAGAAACAGGGTAACGTAAAACCAATCTGGAGTGAGGTTGCACCCACTGGCGCTGTCACTAAGGCGTACTGGGCTCAATGGGACAGTCTGATACTTCAAAACGGAATACTCTACCGGAAATGGGAGAAGACTAACGGCAGAGAGTTCCACCTTCAGATAATCGTCCCAAGAACGAGAGTACCAGATGTTCTCCGTGAAATACATGATGGCGTATCAGGAGGTCATCTAGGTGTCAAGAGGACCTTAACAAAAGTGCGAGAACGATTCTACTGGTTGCATTGTCGAGATGATGTACAGGATTGGTGCCGCAAATGTACTACTTGCGCTGCTGTAAAAGGACCACAGACCAGGAGCCGTGGGAATCTGCGATTGTATAACGTCGGTGCACCGTGGGAACGAATTGCAGTTGACGTAGCGGGGCCATTTCCTGTAACGGAATCGGGAAACAAGTACTTTATGGTCGTCATGGACTACTTCACCAAATGGCCCGAAGTGTTCGCCATACCAAACCAAGAAGCTACAACAGTCGCTTCTAAGTTAGTCGAAGAAGTGATATGTCGCTTTGGCGTGCCTCTAGAAATCCATTCCGATCAGGGCAGGAACTTCGAATCGCAAGTATTCCAGGAAGTATGCAGAATTTTGGGCATGCATAAGACGAGGACCACCGCGTACCATCCACAGTCTGATGGAATGGTTGAGAGATTTAACCAGACCCTTGAGAGGCATTTGGCGAAATTGGTAGACGACAAACAAAAAGATTGGGACAAGTATATACCGCTCTTCCTTCTGTCGTACCGAACCGCCGAGCATGAGAGCATAAAAGCTACCCCGGCGTATGTCAATTACGGTAGAGAATTACGAATACCAGTAGACCTATTGACTGGAGGGTCACCGGAGGAATCAAATACCGTACAAGACTATGTCAGCGATTTAAAGGAAAAAATGCGCTATATACACGCCTTGGTTCGGGAAAATGGTTTACAGTCAAGTGAGAACATGAAAACCCGATACGACCGGAAATCGAACACGAGCGGCTTCAAGGAAGGGTCACTGGTGTGGCTGCATAACCCAACCCGCCGGAAAGGGAAATCTCCAAAGTTACAGACCAAGTGGGACGGTCCATACAAAGTGGTTACCCGACTGAATGATGTGACTTACAGGATTCAAAAGCAACCAAGAGGGGCATTCAAAGTGGTACACCTAGACCGTTTGGCGCGTTACCATGGCAGTAACAACGATGCTCGGGACGAGCATCTCTAAGAGGGGAGTAGTGTTACGAACACTCGAAGAAACTAGCGCCATCTAGCGGCAACCATTGAAACCACACAAAGACAGAGACCGCATGAAACTCTCTACTCAATACTAGATGGCGTTAGAGGAACTACTGTGGAACTTTGTAGAAGTATAGTCTCGAAAACCGGGCACATGCGCGAACTTTCCAGAATGGTCTGGGCCTCGTGTCGGCCGATATAAATAGCCGCAGGGAGGCGAGCGAGTGCAGTTCAGTTTGAGCGATCTTCGAGGCGACTTCAAGAGTGAAAACTAGTGATCAAGAGTGGTACCAGCGAGACCTACGACATTGGCTACGACATAGGACATTGTTAGTGCTTAGTGTTTGAACCTAGTGCTTTGTGTTGGACCTAGTGCTTGTGAATAAAGTCTTGAAAAGAGTCAGCAGGTCTTTCTCTCCAAATCCTTCGAACCCTAACACGTAACAATATAAAAACCTTTTGGATGTGGAACATTGTCCTTTCCTCAACAACTTTAAAACACTTGAAACGAACTATTAAACCGCTCCCGTTCGGTGTTGGGTTGCGACTATGGGAAAAACAAGGGGAAACCGATGAAAAAGCGTAAAGTACACTTCATGGCGGATGACGCCCGAGAGGATCCATCAGTCCCTGGCACTAGAAGCCTCAGAGGCGACACGAAAAATTTGATCGCCGCCAGGCACTAAAGTTTAATAAATCTACCATCGCACTGAATCGGTTAAGTTAAAATTGCAATACTTTTTTCCATTATCAGTACGAATTTTTTTTATCTTGAGATTTTGATTTAAAATCTTTAAAAAATTCTAGAATATTCATTTTATCTTTCAGAAAATATAAATGTGTCATTCTAGTGAAGTCATCGATGAAAGTAATGAAGTACTTCATACCTCCATGAGACTTACTCTCCATACCACACAGATCAGAATTTATGATTTCTATAGGTTTTAATGCTCTATATCCAACATTTTTAAACGGTAATCGGGTTTGCTTACCTTCCAGGCAATGGGTGTTAACATTAACTTTATCCTGGGTCAGAGTCACACCCTCACAGCACTCTGGCAGCCTCCTAATATCTAAGTAATTTAGATGGCCCATCCTTAGATGCCACAAATAAGCATTGCCATCAGCACTTAAAGTTAAATGTGCCATTTCTTTATTTATGTTCATAACATATAAATTGTTGTTCAATGATGCAGTATATTAAATCTCCATTGATACTTTGAATTTCGCACCCTTGGTTGTTGAATAACACATTATATCCATTTTTTACAATTGTGCTTACAGACAAGAGATTTGCTGCCAACCCCGGAACAAATAGAACTTTTTTAATTTGTATTTTACCTCGTTGACTTATTTGTATATCCACACATCCGACTCATTTTACATCTAATGGTTCTCTGTTAGCAACTGTAATAGACTTCACGGGTGGTTCACAGACATTGTACATCCAGTCGTCTCTGCCTGTCATATGTTACTAACGGTGATATTTTACCTACCGGAGCGACTTTTTCGCCCGTTTATTAGCACATTATTAAATTACATTTTTCCATTTGCAAATGTGAAAAAAACATTTTATAACATTCAGTACTTATACAAGATATTGCACTGCCTGTATCTATTTCCATACTCAAGTTCGTGTTATCTACTTGTAGCGTTTGACCATAAACACATTAAAATTTACCTCCTCAGAATCCTGATCTCCGTCCGAATTAATCACCTGTACTTCACTGTTAAACGTGCTTTGCGTTTTATTGTGGCGTAATCGTGGACACATCTTCTTTAAATGTCCCCCCGTAAAACACACTTTGCATACGTAATTTTGGTACCTGCACGTTTTTGTATTGTGCCGAGAACCACACACATTACACTGAGTAGCTGTTGCCCACGACGGTCTTCGCGGAGCACCGCCAGCCCGCACATAGGAGGACGTGCGGCCGCCGCCGCCGCCGCCGCCGCCGCCGCCGCCGCCGCGTGACGTTGCCCGGTACTCGCCTCTGACTGCTACTGCATTACACGGAGCCTCCTTCACTGTCTTGCCACTGCTACTACTTGCTGCTCTGTCCTTTTCCACGTAAGCTACATTTGTCTCCGCCGCTTCCATCGAAATTGCCAACTTATACAATTTTTCTAGCTTCGTGTTATCCTCCTCGGTAAACAGTCGCTGCATAATTGTCTCACTGCTCAGACCACAGACGAATTGGTCCCTTATACTCGTACTCATACAGCACGAGGTGAACATACAAGTCTTAGACAATTTCTTGAGTTCCGCCATGTAGGGGAAAGGAAGGTAAAACGGACCCTGTGGGTAAAACGGACCCTGTGGGTAAAACGGACCCTGTGGGTAAAACGGACCCTGTGGGTAAAACGGACCACTCTTATAACTTTAAAACGCTTAACGCCATCTATTGCTGACTTTTTTTTTCTAGACCCCCCACACTAGGGTGTGAGACTGTTTTAACAATGTCTATTTCTACTTCCAGTTCTCGCATTTATTCCTCTCGCACTTGCATTCCGCATACCTAATCTTTTTTTCATCCATCCTCATTCACTCTTGGCTTAAGGGCGTCCCCTATCTGAATGACCTCGCGCGTTTCAACTCGCTTGACCGCCCCCCTTCACCGCTCTTCACCTGACAACTTTTACGTATTTAAGCGCGTGAGGTAAAACACGACATCTAGCGGATTTGTTGCGTATTATTACAACACGCAGTCATCAATCGATTTTATAGGCTGAGAGTTGATAACGCAAACAGATTAAAATACCTAAATATATTTTATTTATAATTCACTTTGAAATATATGTGAATACTAACTTTGCAAATTATTTAAATACGCTACAGAGTTAATTTGCAATTAGGGATGGACTCAAAAGAAATACCGGGATATGTATTTGTTGGTAAGTAATTAGTAGAGATGTGCTGATTATAGCTTTGGCCGACTAGCCGAATAGTCGACCACTAAAGAGACCACTAGTCAGCGGGCCGAATAAATTAAAAAAAAATCCTACTCTTTTTAACCGACTTCGAAAAAGGAGGAGGTTACTCAATTCGACCGTATATATATTTTTTATGTATGTTCGGGGATAACTTCGTCGTTTATGAACCGATTTTGATAATTCTTTTTTTGTTGGAAAGGAGATATCTTTGGTGTGGTACCATGATAAGTAATCTAGGATCCCAGAGAAATCGAGGGAAACTCGAAAATCCGCATAACTTTTTACTGTACCGATTTTGACAATTTTTAATTTAATCGAAAGCCGATGTTTATCATGTGGTCACATTTAAATTTCATCGAGATCTGATTACAACTTTTGGAGTAATCTTTGATAATGCGTATTTACTTGACTAATTTTTTGTCTACCTGCGTTTTATTACTTGTCGATATAATTGAAGTCGGTTTCTTTTCGTTTGCCTGCAAACACAATTATTATATTGAGTACACATGATTAAACATACACCCATTGATTTAAAATTGTGATTTTTATTTTTAAATATGAATCGATTACATTTTTGCTTTTATTTATTTGAGTATATTTCTTAAATAATGTCGTCGGATCAATCCGTTCTGGAAGTATGCAGTCAATATAGAATTTCGTCAACTTTTGTTTCATTTCCTTCTGCCAAAAATTATCGTCTTTATTAATAATTTCGATTCTAAGCGATTCATTTTCACTGCCCCATACCGCATATATACATTTTTTGCATTGTGTTACATGTAATTGACCTTGAATTTGGTAATACCAATTTTTGTTAATGTGGTATTGACCATTCTTATTTATTTTCCAGACGGTTATTTTTTTCTTCCTAATAGCTTCGTCTATGCCGATTCTATGCGCTGTAATGGGACATTTCAACTCAATGAGATGACGATATTTGCCAATAACCTTGTGATTGTGGTCGTACGTATTTTCAGTTAGACTAGGCAAATTTATAGCTGACAACACTTCTTCAAGTTGTGACCGGCCGCATCCTATTGCGATGGTACCAACTACTGCACTTGCATTCAAATTTAAATAATTGTCTTCACAGGTATCATTTTCGATTGTAAGAGTTACGTTATACACTTTACACTGAAAAGTAAATAATGATATCAGACCATTTTGTTTTTCTCCTATTAGTATTATATCATTCGATGAATACCCTAGAGGGCCATGTTTACAAAATGTGAGTAATTTTTTGGTGAATTGAGATATGGCCACAATCTTCCTTCCGACGTGTTTATTGGATATAATTTCTTCCGGTTCCGTAGTAACAGTATACTGAAATTAAAAAAATAACTGAATCGAGAGCAAAAAGTTGAACACATGTTTTATTTGTTTACCAGAAAGAAAATGTGAAAGGTAAAATAATACAGTGATAACTAAAATGGAATTACCTCTTTTTCTTCACTTTCTAATCCCTGACTATAGGTTGAATTAAACCCATTAGTTGACTCTGCAAACTTATTCTTATGTGCCATAGGCGTAATTAAATCTAGACCCTATGGCACTTTTTTGAAGGTAGTCCTAGAAAAAAATATACATTTACTAAGATAATAACATTTTTTACATTTTGTACACATTGAATTAAGATAACACAAAGACACATATCTACATACACATCCACGCAAACACATACGAGGCCCTTATTGCTACATATTTTTTTTGTACTATATATGTATGTTTGACACACCAAAACATACATTCATAAATAATATACATATACAAATACTTTATTCTTCGATTATAAGTAGGTCTGTCATTTAGGTAGTATGAATAAAGACAAAAAGAATACACAATATAACATACATACATACATACCTAATTACATACACACATACATATTAACACACAAAACTTATACTACTAGACTGCATAAAAACTGAAAAGAAAGATAAACAAGTCCAGTACTGTCTAGATTCCTATACAGAGTACTGGACTTGATTTTAAATCACTCACAGCGATTTAAGCAGTCGGGTTCACATACCGATTTACTTTTTTTATAACCGCACCAAGTCCGCAACGCCCAGTCAGGAAGTGTCTAATAATGAGGTGTGACTCTTAGCCTATTTTACTTACTGTGTGACATCGCAAGTTAGAAGTTGACAATTTTCTGAAGTTAAATCTTGGTTTTTATATTTCCATCGAATTGTTGTTTTTTTTCTTTGAGCTCTGTAAATAAAATAATAAGATGATTATTTATATTGTAAATTTTCCTATGCCAATAAATTGTTTAACGTAACTGATATTATATTAGTTTTATTAATACGTTCTATAGTATTGTAATACCTCCGCTTCATGAATGAAACCGGGCAGCTGTCGTAGTCAATGCGCGTTTTAGTTTCAGCGCAACCTCCTTGGCCAGATGGTCGGCACGCTCGTTCCCCTCTAGTCCTGCGTGAGCTTTGATCCAGAACAAACTGACACGTTTGTCCCGGAGCAGAGCCCTTCGCAGATGTTCCTGCGCCTCAACGGCCAGGGGATGGAGGGCTTTCGGGTTTTCCAGCGTGAGTAGTGCCGCCAAAGAGTCGGAATAAATCCCAACTGATCCGGCCAAGTGGTCTGCGGCCATCCGCGCCGCCCGGCATATCGCCAGGAGTTCCGCCTAATAGACCGTGCAGTAGGACGGCAAAGCAAGCTTGAGGGTTTTGGTTTCGGCGGCGCCAGCCCATACGGACATAGCCGCCCCCACTTTGCCCTCAATCTTGCTGCCGTCCGTAAGATTAAAATTGTTATCACAGTTCGCGTCAAAATTATCTTGGTTGACCAGGCACTTGAACTCCAGGTCGATATGACAGGTGGGATGCAGAGACCGCAAAGCTGAGGTCATCCGCTCCACCTCCCGATCTCCTATCACCCGCTGGGGCACCCCCCTCCGCGCTTCGTATAAGGTCGCTGCTTCGCGGACACGAAGGTCGAGGGGGGAGTATCCCAGCAAGCAACAATGCAGAGTTCAGGGAGGTGGTTCGGTACGTCCTGCACAGCTTTTGCGCGAAGCCCCGCTGGACCACGTTCAGCTGCTTGCGAATACCTAGCTTGTCAACGGCCGGCGCCCAGACGGCAGCCGCATATAGTATCACAGGCTCAACCACCGCTCTGTAAATGGTGCGGATTACCTCAGGATGGAGACCCCAGCTGGCCTTAGCTGCTCGGGCCAGCTGGTGGTAAAAGGCGAGTGCGCGCTTGCAGACATTCGCAACGATAACGTTCGTCAGGACAATGTCGACCTCGCCCAAAGACGCGGGGTGTCATACTTCAGTTTGCGCGTCACAACCATAGCACTGGTCTTGTGAGGCGCAAACCGAAGTTTATTATCTGTACACCACGCCCTCACACGTTCGAGGGCGGCATTGGCCCGACGTTCAATCTCGAGGGCCGTCTTACCCTCAAACACCAACACCACATCGTCGGCGACGCCTGCACGTAGTCGCCTTTGGCCTCCAACTCCTGAAGCAGTGGATCCAAGAGCAGGTTCCACAAAATCGGCCCGCCGATAGACCCCTGCACGCAGCCCTTACCGATGTCTCTTATGTGCTCCTCCCCCAAGTACCTCACTCTGGCACGTCTGTCGCTCAGGTAACTGCCCAATAGCGCCCTCTATATCCAGTGAAACCAGCCCAACAATCCTCCTCCTCTCCAGATTGTGTCTGATATGTTTCACCAGGGTATAGAGGGCGTCCTCGGTACTTCGCTGGGGCATGAAGCGGAACTGGCGAGTACCGAGCTTGGGCACAAGATAGTACTGAAACCTGGCGACAAGCATTTTCTCCAAGATCTTCCCAAGCACCGGAAGGAGCCCGATCGGACGATAAGATTTTGGTGTGTTGTAATTGACTTTTCCCGGCTTGCGGAGAAAAATAACCGTTGCCTTCTTCCAGGGCCTAGGAAAATATCGGAGCTCGAGGCACTTGTTGAAGACGCACAAGAAGAGGTCCGGGTCCGATTGGATCGCGTGCAGACATATATCGGCAGTAAAACCGTCCGCACCTGGGGCCTTCTTCGGGTCAAAGGAACGACTAGCCAACTTCAACTCGGTATGAGTGAAGGCAAGTTGGCCCCTCCAGCCGGCCTAGCATGCATACAACGAGATATCTCTTGACGAGAGAGAAAGATAATGTCTACATCGAGTATTTTCTCGATTACCCTAACATGCGCACTACGAGAGACAAAATTCTCTTCCGAAGACTTCGCCTTGTCGAGTAGAGAAACATTATCAACCATAATCACAATTGAATATCATTCTTATTTCTTATGTCGTAAAGTTGAATTTACAAGGTTATTGACCAATTTCAAACGAGTGACACATGTTTTATTTAAAAATGTTCTCGGCCTTTTGGCTAAGATAAAAAGTGTACCTATATCTAATTTAAAAAACTCTAATATGGAAAATAAAACGGCGTAAGTAAATGAATTTAATTATATATGTAAAACAATATGCTCGTGTTGTGCTTTATATCTTGTCGCACATTAGATAATTGTAATTCTATCACGCATTGTTTGTTTGTTTTTTTTTTTTTTTTTAATTTTTAAAATTTTTTGAATTTTTGAATTTTTTTTTTTTGATTATTGATTTTACTTTTATTCTATTTAATTTTATTTTTAGTTATTGATTTTTTTAATATAATTTTGTTTTGTTTTTTATTCTGAATGTTGTCTTGTCTTGTTGTACTAACCCAATATGGACTTATACTTTGGTCTAAAATAAAGTATTATTATTATTATTATTATTTAGAATAAGAAGCAACAGGGTGCAAATACGTTTTTTGTGTCATTATATGGCACACTTCACTCGACTTTTCGCATTTCCCGCTCTTCGTATACCGAAATTATATAATTATAATAGGGAAACGCCATGGTATACAAAAAATAGGCACCCGGTTTTATTTATTTTTTATTTATCGTCTTTCTCGTCGATAATATTGAAGACGAGAAGTTTCTCTTCCTAAAACGACAAAATTCGACAAAATTACGATGTCATGTTAGCTTCCGTAGAGATAAATATCACAGATCACTAAAATTTAATGATTATCTCTTCTTGACGTAACGAGAAGAGTATCGCGTGCACGCATGTTAGCTACTGTAGACATAGAGAGATAATACGAGAAAAGGGGTCGACAAAATTTTGTCGTGGCGTGCATGCTAGGCCTGCAGGAACCCGCGCATTTCTTCGCCGCGGCGATCTGTCACGGGACTTCCCCACCAGACGCATTTGGCATTGGAGTCGCCCCCAATAACAATACTCCGACTTCCCGTCTCGCGCTGCACCCGGCGCAGATGTGCCAGGTATGAGTCCATCGGCAGGTTAGGCTCAAAGTAAAATGAGACCAGGATGATCTCCCAGTTGCGAACTCGGATCCCAACCACGGAGATGTTATTTGTGGTGAGTTTCGGGTACTGTGTGATGTGAAGGTCCGCGTCGAATACTATGATCGCGGCCTTAACAGTCCCACTTCCATCGTCCGCGCACTGGAAGACTCTGATCCCATTTTGACTCTTCACGCGCCTTATGCTGCCGACGTATGGCTCCTGTACCAAAGCAATCCGCGTACGCAGGCTAGAGGCTTCGATCAGGAAGTCGGAGTATGCCAACTTACTGCGCTGGAGGTTCGCCTGGAGGATATTTAGAGCCACTGTGTCCACCGGCCTGCCCTTAGCAATAGGCTACGGAGGAGCGGGCGATGTCATCCCACCTCCTCCTGACGGGACAGTCGTCGCTAAAGGCGTTGTGATCGAATTTTGCGAGCTTCGCCCGACGAGTTCCGGCAGGAAGGTGGCGACACCGCCGGGTCCTCCGTGCATTGAGCTTAGGCTATTGCTGACTTGTAACACCTTAGTAGTCGCGTCTTACTCATTTTCGGTCAGTGTCCTTGGGGTGCTCATGCGGCGGCACGCGGTGTATCAAGGTTAGTAAATTTTTGTGTATTTTGATGTAAAAACAGCAAATTTTGATCGGCCTTCACTTTTATTGCGTTACTGATACAGATTTGTGTATTTTTTGTTGTACGTACTTACTATTTCACTTTATTTCAAAGATAAAATAAGCGAAATTGGCAGACAACTTAACCTCAAAATTATTCATTATTTACGTACCTACCAAAAAGGCAAAATGGAACGGGAAAAATGGACTACGTAGTCCGTTTTGCCTTCTGATGTATTTTTTGTGATTTTAGTTTCGAAATTTGTTAATTTTAAAATTTGTTTTTATTACAGATGGTTAACAAGAGAAAGTCGGATCGCCAATCTTGGCGTGAGGAGGATATGAAAAATGCCATATAAAAGGTGGCAACTCGCAAACTGGGAGTTAACAAGGCCGCCAACACTTATAAGGTTCCAAAGAATACTTTATTGAGAAGACTGACAAAATATGAAACTACAAAAGACTTAAATAAAGCTACAGAAAAGAAGATGGGCCGGTATTTACAGGTTTTTAACGTAACACAAGAGAAAGAGTTAGCATCATATATCAAAGACATGGAAAGCTGCTTTTTTGGTTTAACCGCAAAGGATCTCAGGAGACTTGCTTATTAATTGGCCGAAAAGAATAAATTACAACACAATTTCTGGCGGGAAACAAAATTGGCTGGTAGAATATGGCTGGAAAATTTCCTAAAACGTAATTCAGATTTAAGTTTTCGAAAACCCGAACCAACTTCACTAGCTCGAGCATCCGGCTTTAACCAAGTTATGGTTAACCAATTTTTTGATTTACTGACTGATTTAGTCACTAAGTATAAATTCACACCCGACCGAATCTTCAACGTCGATGAAACAGGCATGACAACTGTACCAAAGAGTATGCCTCGGATTATTGGTACTAAAGCAAAGAAACAAGTGGGGCTGAGCGAGGTCAACTGGTTACTGTTGTTTGCTGCTTTGGTGCGGATGGATCTTACATGCCTCCTTTGTTTATTTTTCCCCGTAAAAGGATGAAACCGGAGTTGATGCTTAATGCCCCTCGAGGATCTTGGGCGTTTTGTCATGAAAGCGGCTGGATTCAAACAGAAATTTTTAAAGAGTTTATAAAATTTTCACGAGCGTCCGTTGATAATCCAGTCTTACTCTTCTTACTTGATCGGCATGCCAGTCACACTAAAAATATAGACATTATAAATTTAGGTAGAGATAACGGTGTGCACGTCCTGTCATTTCCGCCACACTGCACCCATCGACTACAACCCTTGGACGTAGGGTTTATGAAACCTTTTTCAACCTATTATACAGAAGCTGCAAATAGTTGGCTAAGATTGAATTCAGGAAAAATAATAACCCAAATTCAAGTTGCAGAGGTAGTCGACAAGGCTTTCCAAAAAGCTGCAACTTTGTCAACAGCTTATAACGCCATTCGAGCCACTGGCATCTGGCCATTAAATCGTGATGTGTTCACAGAAGCAGACTTTTTGGCAGCAGCTACGACTGCATTTATATGACTGAAGCAATGTCGACGCACAACGACCCTGATCTTTTCATGTCTAGAACAGATGAAACGTTAACTATTGAACTTGAACCAGTATCGGACGATCATGACTCTACTCAAAAAAATGTGTCAGAAATAAGTGACGAGGCAAAAAAAGTTGAACCTGAAACATCCATAAATAGTGATAAACTAGAATCGTCAACATCGAATGACCAAAATATTTCTCAGATGGAAGGTTTAGCTAGCAAAAATGAACCACAGCCATCTACGTTTTTTTTATTGGTCCAGAGGATATCATGCTTATTCCTAAAACTTCCAAACGGACTAGATCTACTATTAAACGCGGAAAGACAGTTGAACTAACATCGTCACCTTATCGAGAAGAATTAGAAGCAAATAAAAAGACCCAGGAGCTAAAACAAAGAGCAAAGAAAGCAAGACAGAATCTATTCTCTGAAAAGAAGGGGAAAAAACCAGCAAAGGTACAAAAAGGAAAAGGTGAAGGAAAAGGGA
This sequence comes from Melitaea cinxia, assembly GCF_905220565.1. Lineage (NCBI taxonomy): Eukaryota > Metazoa > Arthropoda > Insecta > Lepidoptera > Nymphalidae > Melitaea > Melitaea cinxia. The sequence continues at coordinate 7,465,746 of NC_059412.1, forward strand.
AATATAAAAGGAAGAAAAATAAATCATCTAGTGAAGATGAAGAAGAAGCCCAATGTTTTTATTGTTCTCATCTATTTTCTGAGTCCACTGAAGGCTGGGTTCAGTGTCCATCATGTTCTTTATGGGCACACTGCAGTTGTGCCGGTGTTGAAGATGATGATGAAGATGTTAGGTTCATTTGTGAAAGGTGTGTTTCTTAATAAGTATACGAACTATTTGTTTTATTTCATATGTATCAATAGGTCCATTTTACCTTCAGGTGTGGTTCATTTTACCTTAACATGTGGCCAAAACGGACCAAAACGAGGATTTTGAAAATCATCCAATACCTTTTAAATCTGTGATCTAATTCATGTGTTCCATAATCATAGGTAAAATTAATAAATGCTCAATTATTATGCTACGTTAAAAAAGTGAGAATAAAGCTGTTATTTTTTTTTCTATGTCGGTTTTTCCTTAAGTGGTCCGTCTTACCTTCTCTTCCCCTACTCTGCTATAGATTCTCCTTGTTTTTGTACTCTTTGCTTAAACTTGTACCTTTCTGCTAATATACTCGGTTTGGGTTGTAAATGACTTTGCATAATTGTGACTAACTCCGTAAAAGTTTTATTAGCGGGCTTTTCGGGTGTACAAAGATTTACTAATAATTCATACGTTTCGCTTCCAATGACGGTAATTAAAGTAGCCACTTTTAGTTCGGATTTCACATTATTTACAATGAAATATTGTTCTAGCCTCTCGACATTCTTTTAATATCTCGATACAACACACGTTAGGTCGCACAGTCGTACTCGTCGCCACTGATAAATATTTAAGTATTCAATAATATTAAAAGAATAGGAACCAAAGGAAAGACTTGCTGCTAGTTAACATTTAATGCGGAACTGAGTTACCTTCATTGAGCATAATATTATTTTAATACAATCATGTAAACAATCATCGAAATAATGTAGGGAGTAAATAGTTTGAAATTGTAGTACTGTGTGGCTACGGTACTAAAGTATACAGCCACCCCCTCTCTTCTCGTGGGTATCGTAAGAGGCGACTAAGAGATAACACAGTTCCGCTACTACCTTAGAACTTAAAAAGCCGACCGGTGGCGGGATAACCATCCAACTGCTGGCTTTAAAATACACAGGCCGAGGACGGGCAGCAGCGTCTTCAGTGCGACATAGCCAGTACTGCGGTCACCAACCTGCCTGCCCAGCGTGGTGACTATGGGCAAAACACATGAGTTCACGTTATTTTTGGCATAAACTTGTAGAGGCCTATGTCCAGCAGTGGACTGTATAGGCTGTAATGATGAAAATAGTTTGAAATCATGGCATTTTCATAGTGCCCGCACTAGTCGGTACTTACATATATATCAATAATATACGATAATACAATATAGCGTAACATAATATAATAACAATACACATTATTGTGCACCAAAACAGACATATTACATAGCAAAAAAAGAAAAAGTATTAACAATATATTAATTAGGTACAAAGGGCGGGCTTATCGCTAAAAAGCGATCATTTCCAGGCAACTTTAGGGCAAAGGAAATGGTCTAACGTCAGCATATGAATTATACCGGGTGATTTTGAAAGCGTTTTGGAAATGAAAATTTTGAATTATTTATCAATAACAGAATCTATATATAACGTTAATTTAATAATATATGTATTTTTTTTTCATCAAAGTCGATATTCATATCGTTTACAGATAAAAAGTGAGAACCAGTAGTAGCGCTACACGGTAGGTACATTCTAAAAATAGAAATACTATACGTTTTAATAGCGAGTCACAAAATTGTATTAGCCAATAAAAACAAAGCTACTGAGTTGCGCCGGAGTCGACCAATGACGGTATTGCTCACCTATAATCGTCGGCGTCCCGCGTCCCTGGCTTTCAGTCGGTCAGTAATACCATAACGGTTCATGCGTACACAAGGTCAAGGACGTTTAAATTATTATTCGCCGGAGTTTGAAGATGTTCTTGAGTACTTCGAGCGCGATCCATGGCGGAGGACAAGGATGGCAGCAAGAGAATTCGATGTTAGCCAAAACTTCGTATGGAAGATATTACGTACACAAGGATTACACCCGTATCATTTTCGTAAGGCTCACGTAATAAACAACGCACCGGCAAGAATCGTCTTTTGCAAGTCGTTGTTAAATAATACAAACGACAACATACTCTGGACGGACGAGTCACTGTTTACTCGAGTGGGACTATATATATATTGGCCACAGCATCTGTTGCAGATGATTGTTGCAGCGCTAGTGTGTTGGTAGGATCCCACATCGTCGTTGATGGCTATAGAGCGCAGTTTTTTCTGCTTGATATTCTCGAGCCAGTCTTCGTCGTGCTTGGCAACTCCGATTTTGATGTTATGGCGCCATTTGGATCTCATTTCGGCGCGATTTTCCCAGCATTCGGTCGGGATCCCAAAGCTGATCATATCCCGCCTGCAGGAGTCTTTAAACCGTAGCACTGGGTGCCCTGCGGGTCTCTTTGCGTCCGCTATCTATGACCCAGCATTACTTGACGTGGAAGTCTCTCGGGGGCCATTCTATGTACGTGGCCAAGCCAACGCAATCTACGCTGTTTCAGCATTGCGGTGATGCTACAGCAGCCTGTCTTTGAGAGAACTACCTCGTTGCTCATTTTGTCTCTCCAAGTGACTCCAAGTATAGTCCTCAGACAGCGCATATGCAAGGCATTAAGTTTGCGTTCTTGTCTTGTGTAAGTAGTCCATGTTTCCGAAGCGTACAACAGTATACTAAGAACGCAGGTCTGGTATACAAGGACTTTAGTATGAGTGGTAAGCCTGTTATTTCTCCAAACGCGCTCAAATAACTTACCAAAAGCGGTCAATGCTCTGCCAATCCGGGTATCTATCTCCCTGTCGCTTGAGAGTGAGGAGGTGGTGGTGGAGCCAAGATAGCAGAAGTGTTCCACTACATCAAGGATGGTGCCGTCAAGTGTGATTTCAGGAGGCTGACTTACGCGCTGCACCATGATGACGGTTTTCCTGGTATTTACGCTCATAGAAAACAGATGACAGGCGTTACCAAATCTCGTCACCAAATCTCGTCACCAATTCTTGTAATTCGCCTTCAGAGTTTGCAACTAGTGCAGCATCATCCGCATACAGGAGTTCTCTGGCAATTAGATCCAGACGCTTATTTTTGGACTTCAGTAGATTAATGTTGTACAGTCTTCCGGGTGGGACTATACAATGTGCACAATGAGCATTACTGGGGCTCTAATTAACCCCCACTTGATACGAGAAAACCATCACCAGGTTTGTTTCAGTGTGAACGTGTAGGCCGGTATTATTAACGACCAATTAATAGGGCCTATTTTTATTGAAGGTCATCTAACCGGCAACTCGTACTTGAGATGTTAAGGAGAGTAATATCTGAGTTAGTAGACGATGTGCCGTTAGCTTACTCGAGAGGTATGTACTACCAAGACGACGGCTGTCCCGCTCATTACGCGAGTGTAGTGCGTGCGTACCTGGACAATGAGTTTAGTGATAGGTGGACAGGTCGAGGAGGGCCTGTGTCTTGGCCACCTGGAAGTCCGGACTTAACGCCCTTGGATTTTTTCTTGTGGTCGGAAATAAAAAGTTATACACGTCAATATGAAAGCTGTGATGATTTACGCATTGCGATAGTGGCGCTTTTGATAAAGTGAAAAGTGATAAAGACACATTAAGAAAATTAAAAGACAATTGTATTAAACGTGTACGTTTGTGTATTGAACGCAGCGGACTCCATTTTGAGAGAGTACGAGAGGCATGAAAGCGAGAACTGGTATGAAAGAGTAGCTAGCAAATACAGTCTCCGACCACACATGTCGGAGGTCTGTATAAAAAAAAAAAAAACTGGCACATGGGAGGTGTAGATCTTGCAAACATGCTCATATCATTGTATAAAATACCTTTCAAAAGTAGAAGGTGGTACTTAGGTATTTTTGCACAAATAGTTGATATTTGCCTGAATAATGCTTGGCTTGTTTATCGAGACCGGCGTGGGCCTGGAAGTAATATTTCCTTAAAGGTATTTAGACATCAGGTATATGAAAACCTACTTTTGGCCAATCGAGGTGCCAAAAGAATCAAAAGAGAACACTCAAAAATAAACAAACCTTACACAGCAAGACCTGCAAGCTCTGTAAAATATGATGTTGTAGGTTATTTTCCGTCAATTATGGATGAAGGACGTTACAGATATTGCCAGAAAAAAAAAACAGTTGTTTTTTGTATAAAATACAATATCACACTTTGTTTTGTAACTGGCAAAAATGCCAGAAACTGTTTCCTTAATTTTCATACTAAATAAATGTGCAAATCTAAACTAAATTATTTTCTTATTATATCTATCCACAAAATACTTCAACTTTTTATTTACCGCATATTTAGTACTGGCCGCTACACCGGACATGTATTTTTAAAACTACTATATAACATAATTGTCAAGCCGCAATTATACTTAGCCCGCGCCGCGTGTCGCAACGCGTGGGTAAGCTATCGGTTACATACATTTAGTACTGGAGTGATTACATTAGTCCCGTCCCGCGTGTCGCAGAGCCTGCTGACGCCACGCAGACCGAGCGATTTCGATCGGCGTGGGGTCGGTGGTGGGGGTTCTGACGCGTCAGCCCAGTCGGGTCTAGTGTAATAACGCGTGGGCACGCGCAGACAGCCGAGTGGCGACGTAGAACAGTGGACGTGTGTTTAAAAATGTCAGACGAATTAATTGAAGTCGTTAGAAACTATGAAATAATTTACAATCAAAAACACAAAGATTATAAAGACCAACTAAAAAGAAATTCGGTGTGGGAGGAAATATCTTTAAAAATAAAACTACCTTCTGAAGGCCTAGCCAAGTTACAGACGTTTCGTATCGAACGTCTTTCTACAATCGTTGACGGCTCGGCGTAAGTCATTTTAAATTGGTAGCCAAGTTGACACGACTGAGTCAAACGCTCATTATACAACGTCTTTAGAAAAAACTAATACTTTAGTCTATGATGAGCGTTTTTACGAGCGTCAAACTAACGTCAAAGTCACAACGTCGTAATACATAAAATTATAAATTGTTATTAGAACTATTGAAAGCCATTAATCCTGAAGAAGAAATTGTTATTAACTTATTAAGTGTTTTATGCGTAACCGAAATAAGGTAAAGTTCTTATATTTGGTTTATTATTATTATATCACAGTGTTAATTTTAAACATTACTGTGTCTAGAAAAACTCGAAATGTTATGATAACATGATTCTGAATAGGAATGAAAAAAATCTTGGAAGAATATTAGGTGTTAAATCTTTGCAATTTTAATTTTAAGAATTGGTTAGGACTTGTTCTTATCGTTTCGTTAGCTGTCATGTTCATTAATTTTATTCATTTTCTCTTTTCTCTTAAATTGTAATTTACATTTTCAGAAATATTGTGCTGCCATGTATATAATATTATATGTGGACAACGGCGCTGATAAACTTTTATTATGCAATTGTTTGTTGTCCTAAATAAAATAAAATAAAATCTTAAAAATTAAGTGGTTTATATGATGGAATATAGATCTTGAGCAAGCCCAGTACAGTTCGCAGCTTTACTGGAATTCATGGAAAGGGAACAAAATTCCACGAAGAGAAAAGGAAAGGTTGTGATTAGAATTGCGAAGGATAGCAATGGAAGAAAGCCAAAATGTAATTTTAAGTCGTTTAGTTGATACTAGACAATTTGATGCAAATTTTACCATTTTTTACAAGTTGAGACCATCATCGCTACCTCCGACAAACACTATTCCTTAAAATGTCTAATGTAGTGATAGTGGTCTCAGCTGAGGGCTATATACAATTTCAAATTCCCTGCAATATCAGAGGAACAATTAATTTTTGTTTGTATATAACAAAACCTATTTTAATTTATACTTAAAATGTAATAATGAAACTAATATTTATGTACAATAACTGTAGCTAATGGATTTTTATGTAAAGTAACAAATAATACCTAAAATGTAGGTTTTGAGTGAATTGTAAATAAAAAGTATTAATGACTGAAAAATCCTTTCTTTTCAACTGTGCATGCCACGAATATCATCAGTGTTTTAATAAAACAATAATAAACTTATTTGTAATAATAATAATGTTTTATTAATTATTTTATATTTAAGTAGGTACATTACATTGAACATAAAACTAACTACTCATATGTAGGTAAATGATAAATTAAATATGAAGGACCTAGATAAAGTTACGTACGACGTACGAAGTTAAGTACGACGCGTTGGCGCAATGGTAAATGCACTGGCTGTTGCGCTAGCGGTCGCGGGTTCGATTCCCGCTCCCGACAGACATTTATATCGACCATATAGATGTTAGTCGTGGTCTGGGTGTTGTGTTTGTGTATTGTGTGTGTTTCCGGACCCCCAACACGGGAGAAAGTCCTACTGGGGGATCCGTTGAGTGTAAAGCGTTTATTAATTTTTATAAAAAAAGAATAAAAGTTTGTAACTAGACAATGTAAATAAAATCTTACTAATTAAAATTACTATAATCTATTCAATAATAACTCAGCATGGCTCTTCCAAAATCATCATGGCTAAATGCTGCATATAGTTCAAAATTATCGTAAATAAATAATTCTCGGTCCTAACACAACTCTTTCATATTATCATAAAGGACGCCATTTTTTAACGTTTACTACTGGGTTTCGGCAATCTTTTAACTATCGTTCAAAAATTTCGATATCGTTTCGCTGACGCTTGTCAAAACTGTAACATGGCTACCATTTGTATGGGATGTAGTGATCGTCGTTGTAGAAACGATTCCGTTCGACGTTGTAACATTTTGAACGAGTAAACTTGTCTACGAATTTTCTATTATTTGTTATGATCACGTGACTTTACGTTGAGATGGTGTCATTCCTATACATTTGGTTAGTTTTCTAATAGCGTTATCGATTGTAGATTGTCAACTTGGCTAAGCCCGCAGGTATGTAACTGTATTGTTTTTATTTTTTTTAAGTAGGTACCGACGATATTATTATGATAATTGTTGCTACTTCAGAATTTTTTTCGAAAATAAAGTACATAGGTGTTTAGAGTCTCTTGGGATTATGATGATGATTATGATATGATGAATGAGACACACTCTAGTCTATTCTGCCTTGTCTGATCATATCCATTTGCCACGGTACTTGTCCTTCTGGAGAAACAAAGTACTCTTTAAATTTTTCTCTAACAGCAATAGCGTCTTGACGGTAATTTCTTCCGACAATTTCAATATTAGCGAGACCGTCTTGAGAACTTTGACTTTCATTAGAATTTAGATAATTTTCTTCAATTTCTTGCGATTTTTCGGTACGCAAATAGTTATGAAGGGCACATGCAGCTTGTACGATTATGTCTGCCATATCCGGTTGTACTTGCATAGGTCCTTGAAAAATGCGAAACCTTGCTCTTAAAATTCCGAAAGCATTTTCTACAGTTCTTCGAGCACGTGATAAACGGTAATTAAATACTTTATTAGAATCATTGTTTACAAGCTTTGCTTTACTGTAGGGCTTTAAAAGGTACGTTTTTAAAGGAAATGCTGCATCAGCCACAATAGTATACGGCATAGGTTCAGAATTTTGATATATTGGAGTATTCTGTGGAACATTCAGTTGGTTCCGTTCGAACATTTTCCCCATCACGGAATTTTCGTATACACCACCATCACTGTTACGGCCATACGCCCCTACATCTATCATAACAAATTTATATTGAGCATCAACTAAAGCAAGCAATACGATTGAATGATCTTTTTTATAGTTGTAATAGGTTGATCCAGCATTTATTGGGCATATTATGTTTACATGCTTGCCATCCAATGCGCCAAGACAATTAGGAAAATGCCAATATGTTTGGAAATCTTTTGCAATCTCTTTCCATCTCTCTTCTGAAGGTTGTGGCATTACAATGGGTGCTAGATTTTTCCAAATAGCTTCGCATACTTCCTTGACTATATTTCTCACTGTGGTAAAACCCATACGATAACTGAATGCCACTGAACGAAAGGAGTTACCAGTGGCCAAAAACCTGTGAACAAAAAAAATATATAATTAAACAACAGATATAGTAAAAAGAAAAAATATAAAGTCAAGTACCTAATATTAAAGTTGACATAATAATACATGTTAACAAATTGTCTACCAATATTTTAAGGGATGATAGTGTTGAGAAATATGAACAACTTTTCAAAGGATCATAGATCGCTAAAATGATTTTGTACTAAGGCACTATGAACAACTAAATTTTAATTCCATATTTCGAACTATGTTCCATGGGAAATAGTTGTTTAATATAATAACACTATCAGCTCTTAAAGTAACGATTTTTGTTTCAGTTGGAGAATGCAAAGATAATTGGGCTAAATTACGCAACGCATACTGTAGTGCACTAAAACGACGAAAAACTAAATCTGGGCAAGCGGCAACGCAAGGGACTCCATGGAAATACGAAGATCAAATGGGTTTTTTACGTCCATACATGGAAATGAGAAACACTAAGACTAATTTGATACCGCCATCATCTCCGTCGACATCTGCAGAGACCATCACATCGGAATTACCTGCAGAAAGTCCTGAAGTTCCTGAAAGTCCGTCTGATTTCAGAAGTGATTCACAACAAAGCAACTTAAGTTCATATTCTCAAAGGAGCCCATCTTTGAAGAGAAAACCTGATTTAGCCGACATTTACGATATGATGAAGACACAGCATAGTCTGAGGCAACAAAAACAACAGTCAAAACTGGACTTGGATGAAACAGACATGTTTTTCTTAAGTATGAGCAAAGCAGTCAAAGCACTACCGAAATTAGACCAAACAAAAATTAAATTAGATTTACATATGGCTATTTCTCAGGCTGAAATTCGTAACATTGAAATGGAACGTGTAGTAAAGACACCGCTTAGAATAGTTTCTCAAACGGTAGTTCCGCCAAGTAACCAGCCTCTCCCAGAGCCATCCAGAGTCTACTACTATCATAATTCACCTACAGAAATAAAGGAGTTTTCACCTGAATCTCAGTCCATACTCGATCCTGAGGCTCAAAATTCAAATTCTACCGGAGAAGAAAACTTGTCCACTTATTACAGCGGTGTAACTTTTGATTGAGCACCGTACTTGAATGATTAATATAATAGTTTCGTACTTGTTAAAATTAAAATTGTTGATTTTTAATACAAAATAAAAATTACCTCAAACAAACTGCTAGCCTTTCTTTTGTTCCAATGGGTCGGCGAAGTCTGGTATGAATCTTTTTAATATCTTGTTCAATTAAAGAATGTATGTAATTGAATTGTTGTTTTGTCATCCTGAAGTACTGTTGAAATTTAATTTCATCGCTTTTTAGTTCTTGCACCAACAAATGATATTCACTTCGGCTTCCTCTTGAAGTATTTATTGGATGTACCCAATATCTCCTTTTCTTTCTTTCCTTTTTGAGTAAGCTTAACATGAGCAGGTATGCTACATTTTCTTCAAAATCCGTATCCGAGTCTGAAGAAAACATTGTAGACGTTTACTCCAAAGGCCTCCACTGTACTGACTGAGACGAATTTTCGTCAGGGCGCGTGGCGACACGACACGTAAATGTAATAACCCGCCGTTGCGTCAGGCAGCGTGGCGACACGCGGCGCGGGCTAAGTATAATTGCGGCGTCAGTGTTCGCCACAGCGGACCCTAATTATCTCAAAAATGGAAAATGTTTTTTTTTTTTTTTGTTTATTTTACAGAGATTCTAATGTCTATACCGACATGGGAAAATAACAGCAATTAAAACATCTTGTCAAATTAAGGGTTAAGATTGAAGCGTAAAAGTCGACGAGCACAGCAGTCAGCAGTCAGTCAGTCAGATAAGTTTAAAATTTATAATTTTTACGTAAGAAAATGTCAAATACAAGCCACAATGCCTTCCATTTTGTTGGAAGGGATAATTACGCGACTTGGTAATTTGCATTTGAAGCTTATTTTAAGCTACAAGAATTGTGGAGTTTTATTGACGGAACGAATGTGGATGAACGTAAGGAAACAAAGGCACATTCAAAACTGATATTAATGCTGGATCCGATTAACATGTACATGTACAGAGCGCGACTACATGTAAAGAAGTCTGACAGTGTTTGCAACAAGCTTTTGGTGACAGCGGGTCGCACAGGAAAGTAGCCTTGTTGAGTGACCTTATTACTACTACATTGGTAAATTCTCGAGACGTAGATGACTATGTGACTAAAATTATGTTGACAGCGCACAAGCTTAGGAATATTAACTTTAGCATTGATGATGAATGGCTTGGAATATTAATTTTAGATGGTTTACCCGATACTTATAAGCCAATGATAATGGTTTTTTTTTTATATATAGAAATATATATCCACAGGCTTATAATGCCCGTGCTTTTGTTATTCCAATTATTTGTTTGTTAATATCGATAACTTGGTACTTACACATGCAACTTTACATTTAGAGGACTAATTGACTTACTAAACTAAGCTAAGTATCTCTAAATCATACGCGAGTCCACCGACCAAAAATTTTAAGTTACGCTAACTAAAATTACTTATATATTTATTATTATATATATTTTTTCTTTTTTTTTTCATCTAACAGTTATCCAGGGGTAGAAGCTATATACATTTCTTTAAATTTTGTTTACATACTTTTACTATAATTATCTAAGTTTATATTTACACTTATATGCTAGTTATCATATATGTACACTTATTTCCTAGTTACCTTATATATACACTTATGGCCTACTGGCCTACTTACAATATACACTTAACCCAGGTTACTGTTAGTAAGTTTTTTTTCATTTTTTTTAAATATATATTCTTATATATTTATCACTATATATATATATATATATATATATATATATATATATATATATTTAATATTATACAATTAATCCTAATTAATTTAGTACTTAGTATTTATGTTTATATACACACTATTTATTCATTCAATCAATATCTTCACACGCCAACATTTTTCAACATATCGAGCACACTCTCAGTGACGGCGGCATCTCTATGATGAATCGCCATCTTAGACTGTGCTCGAGTATTTTCTTATCCGTGGTCTCCGCTGCCCTCGCCACAAAGCGACCAATTGCGTCGTCACGGTCGTCGGTGTAATAGACACAGGTGTTGGTGTGTCTAGTCACCGCGACTACAGCGTGCGAAACGTTGCAGTCGTGAATCTTGAGTCTCCTTGTCTTCGTCTGGAGGATAATGACGTCCTCATAGGTCTGGCCCTGCGCCTCGTGGATGGTTAAGACGCGCGATCCCTCCCCGGATCCATATCTGTTTAAGATTTTGTATCTATGCTCTACACCGGATATTGTAATTGGCTTTAGTATGACTGTAGTCGTGTTGACATATAATCTATATTCACTTCACTTCCGTTCTTCATCATCTTGAATCGTTCCATCTGCTTATTACAAATTGTTAAATTAATTGTATTTTACTTTTATAATCCGACAGTGTAATTCAGTGATAGTTTATTGAAATAAAACTCACATTTCATTACAAATATCTTTGTTATTATTTCGTGCTGCTACTCTTTTGACGATCTCCACAACGCAACCTAACTTTGCTAACAGGTTATGGGCCCAGGCCCCCGGAATAGAGAGTTTTGCGCACGAACAAAATGTCCGAATCAAATGTGAGTACAATTCATCACACCGAAAAGCTGGCGGGGTGCTCCAATTATTCTAGGTGGAAGTTTGCAATGGAAATGCAATTGACTTTGGAAAATTTGTGGAGTTGTGTAAGCACCGAAGCGGTCACTGATGCTGTAGCTGATAAGAAGGCGTTAGCTCGCATTGTTCTATAGCTTCAACCCGCACTTTATCAATACGTCAGGCAGTGTAAAACAGCTCATGAGGCTTGGACTAAACTAGCTGCTAGTTTCGAAGACAAAGAACTATATCGTCGCGTTGTCTTACTTCGTCAGTTGCACAGAATCGACTATAATCAATACTCATCGATGTCTGAATACATTGAGGCTATAATGCGCTTAGTACAGCAGCTCTTTGATATAGGAAAGACAATCGAAGATGCTGAAGTGGCAGAGATGCTGAGTTGTCAGGATTGCCCGAACAGTTTGACATAGTCGTATCAAGTCTTGCGGCGGGGTCGATTGCTAGCACATTAACAAGTGAATTAGTGAGGATCAGACTACTACTTGAGGACCATAGGCGTAGCACCGACAAATCTTCATCAGCATATGTAGTGAAAAATCATACAACACACACCAACAAGAAGATGGTAACCTGCACATATTGTAAACGTCAAGGACATGTAGCCAAACGATGCTTCAAGAGACGGCGTGAGGAGAGTAATAGGGAGAAGGAACACACTCTTTTTGCTGCTGCCTTCGCTGATTCGAGCTCAAGCGAATTCATTATTGATAGCGGAGCTACTGCTCACATGTGCAGGGACTTGAATCTCATGTGTGATATCAACCATTAAGCAGACACCAAGACCAAGATCGAGGAGAATAGCAGAGTTGCTGCATTCAGACATTGCAGGACCCACCAAGAACTGCGGTTTAAACGGTGAGAAATATTTTATGACTGTAATTGATGACTACTCCCATTTCTGTGTGGTATATCCGTTGGTGCATAAATCAGAAGCGACAGAGAAACTTATTAACTACATAATTAAATTGGAAAATGAAACTGGAAATAAAGTGCAAAGAATAAAATGTGATAATGGTGCAGAGTATACAGCAAATAGACTGAAGAATTATTGTAACAATAAAGGGATAAATATAGAATATACTCTTCCTTATACGCCGCAACAAAATGGAGTTGCAGAGCGCATGAACAGGACTTTGTGTGATAAAACTAGAACTTTGTTTGCAGAGACTAATTTACCTAAGTCCTTATGGTGTGAAGCCATTCAGTGTGCTGCATACCAGTTAAACAGATCTCCATCCTGGGCTATCAATTTTAATACACCGTGCTTCATGAAAAATGGACATAATGATTTATCAAAACTGCGAGTCTTCGGATCAAAAGCTTGGACAACTGTAATACCGAAACAGGACAAGTTAAGCAAAAGGGCAAGACCTACAAGAATGGTTGGTTACAATACTGTGGGTTATAGATTATGGAATCCAGCAGATAATACAATAATAGTATCAAGAGATGTCATATTCGATGAAAGCGATTTTCAATATAATGAAGGTATAGAAAGTGAAAAAGAACAGCTTATTCAAGAAGAAATAGACTATAAGGTACAGAGCGTGTTGCTCTTTCAACAGTAGAATCAGAGTACATTGCTGCTGCTGCCACAGCTCAAGAGTTGGTGAATCTTAAAGGTCTCAGTCAACACTTAAAGTACAAGAATGATGCCATTTTATTTGTGGATAATATAGGGGCAATTTCTATGTCTAAAAGCTATGAAAATTCGAAAAGAACTAAACATATAGATTTAGAGCCCATTTTCTTAAAGACATTGTTGAAAAGGGCATCGTTGCTATTGAATATGTCAATACTAATGATAACTTAGCTGACCTAATGACTAAAAGTTTATGTAAAGACAAGTTTTTGAAATTTAGAGACCAATTTATGTGTTAGAAAGTATTATGATAGGAGGAGTACTACTGTAAACGGTTATTCTATGACTATTGATATTAAGAAGCTATGTTAAAGTTAAAATGTTTTGTAAAACTAAAGTTAATTATGAGAAATGTTTAAGTTCAAGTTGTGTATGTATGTTAGTTAAATGAATATTTTTAAGTTGAAATTGTTTTGTAAGAAGTATGTTTAGTGATGTGCTTGATACCTAATTTAAATTTGAGAAATGTTAAATTCGAGGAGGAGTGTTGAGATGTTAGGCACCTCACCATCTGTCATCTGTCAGTTGTAAATGTGACAGTTGCTCTGTGAGATTATGCTCTCTTTGATTTTTCTTCTTCCTGCAAAAATGATACACGACTTTTGTTTCTTGTTATAAAGTTTTTAAAAGAGAAAGGTAGCTAAAGCTTTTCCTTAAAAGACACCCTAAGATTGCGAAAAGAAATGCTGAGCAGCAGATGCAAAGCCAGAGCAGCTGTTACTGAAGAGGGAATACGAAAATGGTTTACGGAACTAGAGGATTTTTGGTAGAAGAACACGCGCTGGACATAAAAAGGGACCCAAGTCGGATTTTTAACACCGATGAAACAGGAGTACGTCTTTGTCCTAATACTGGTAAAATTTTAGGTCCCAAAAATTATAAAAATACGTATCCAATCAGTAACGGGAAAGAGAAAGAATGTATCACGGCTCTCAGTACTTTCTCTGCAGATGGAAACTGTGTTCCGCCCTTTATAGTTTACCTGTATATTCTTGTTTGGTTTTTTTATTTCAAGGACGCTAGTGTAAAGTCTTCGTAGGTGTACGGTATACATTGGCTACAATCAATATTTTAAGCGTAAAAGGATGCCTCCTAGAATTGGAAAAGATTTTCCAGATTCTTAGTATTTGGGTAGATAAGACAGTGGGTGGATGGTATCAGAGGCCTTTTTCACCTACATCAAACTTTTTTTTGGATTGAACAGAACAATATCAAACTGCCAGTCATTTTATTCATAGATGGCCACAAATCACACATAAATCGCGAAATGTTCGATTTTTGCAGGCAAAAAGGAATCCTTTTATTTGGTTTACATTCCAATGCAACCCATATTATTCAGCCTTGCGACGTAAGGATTTTTGGACCTGTAAAGAAAAGCTGGAGAAAAATGGTCAGAAAACACAACCAATCAACTACTGCACCAGTAACTAAAATGAATTTTGCTCCCATATTTAAAAAAGCTTATGATAATGCGGTAAAGGCAACAACGATTGTAAATGCTTTTAGAGCGTGTGGTTTGTACCCTATAAATGCTGATGCAGTGGATTACAGCAAGTGCATTAATACTCGCAGACAAGAAATGACAGTGCACCCAACATCTGAAAACGATAATAATGAAGAAAAGAAAGATGACATGAGGAGTACCATGAAGGTTATAGAGGCAGAAGTAGATCAGGTCATCCGTAATGAATTTATAGCAAGTTACAATACAAATAAACAGCACGTTCATCCTTACTTTAGTTTGTGGTACAAATGTAAGGCAAAAATAGACAGCAAAAATAGACAGCAAAAATAGACAGCAAAAATGTTAAAAGAGAATATCCGACAGTACACGAGCATTCTCTAGACCTGTCTAACTCTAAGTCTCCTGTTGATGGATCATTACTGTCTTTGAACCAGGAGACCGACAGAGTAATGGAGTTGGAATGTGATTCAAATTCTGTACCTGAAAATGAATCAACCATACAAGTAACTGACGTAGTAGTAGACAAATTCATAATATCGCTGATGATAGCACTATCCAAATAAATGACAAAAACGCGAGAAACGAATCAGCTAGCCTGATATGTAATGATTCTGACCTATTCGGAAACAGTATCCATCAACGTGATTTCGAGAATACTGACGATGTCATAGAATACATGGTTGAGCGTGATATTACCCATTCACCTGTCATTCTAGCATTACCATGGTACGATAGTTTAAACTTGAATTTGACTGATAACGTGATCACGGAAAACTCTAATGGGAGCTTTTTACAAACGAAAAATTATTCTGTCACTGGTGCTTCTCATTTGGATATGCACGTACCACAAACTTGCGCTGAACCTATTGAAAATATGCCTGATTCTGATTCTCGCATAGATACTCCGTTGTACTCAGAAGACCAAAATGTCAGTATGCTCAACATCGAATCGATAATTACAGATGACATCAGTACTGTTGACCACAATATCGATAACTGTTCTTCTGATGCTGCAATGCAAGACCTTTCTTCAACACTCGCTGAAGTTTCACAAACTGGGCATAATCGAGCTTCTCATCCGATTCGGAACTTTCTTAAATATCCTGAAATAAGTTCGTCTAAAAAAAGAGTCGTGAAAAAAAAAGAACCTGTCCCATTTGGTTATACTGGGCAACGATACAAAGAGTACTTAAGGAAACAAGACGAAGAGAAACAACGGAAGGAAGAAGAAACTCAAAATAGAAGGAAAAAGAAACTTGAAGAAGCAGAACTGCGTGAAAGAAAAAATGAGGAAAAATCAAAGAATAGAAAAGAAGCGGAACAACGTAAAAGAAAAATGGAAGAAAACACAAGGTCTGTATTAAATAACGAAAAAATGAATATTCAACAGAACGAAAATCAAGTAATAAAGACAAAGATATCAAAACATGGAAGTAGAAGTCCATAAGGAAAAAGACATGATTACATGTGAAAATGTTTGTGGAAAGTATGTGATAGTACAATTTAAAACCGAAAAACGAATGCGTCATTTCGTTGGCAAAATACTGATGCTAAATGATGGAGACCTAAAATACAAAGTTGATTTCCTAAGGAAGAAATCTGTAAAAGATAATGTTGTCAGTTTTGTCAAGCCACAGATTCCAGACATATCAACTGTTGACCATAACGATGTCCAGCGTGTTTTAGGTGAACCCATTATTTCAAGACGCGGACTGATCTCTTTTGCCGATGTTAGTTTTAAGGATATTGAATAAGTAGGCTAGACGCTTGTGATAGGTATATAGAACAGTAAGTAATTGAGGGGAATAAGATTTTGAATTAAGTTTAAAATAAGGTTTTTATGTGCCATAATTGTTTTATACGTGATATTAATAAGTAATTCTATCTCTTGTTTACCTATTATGTTTAAACTGATTTATGATGCTATGACTGACATAGATGTAAGATTTATTTTTGATAAAACTGTTGATTTTTGCATGTTGATAATATCATAGATAAAGACATTATATTGGTATAGTAGAAAAAGTGAAAAAATATTTAAGAGGCTGTTATACGTTGCTATGACTGATAGTATTTTTTTTTTTTTTCATTTTTAAATGTTTATCGCAGGTTTATTAGGTTTTAAGAGTACTATAATTCAAGAACTGATTTAGAAACTTTTAAGTGACTTATATGACTGAAAATTACGAACAAAAATTCTTAAATCTAATATAATAATGTCTGTTCATTTACTGGCTGCATTTGTGTTCACTCATTAAAAAATTGTTCATTCATTGGTAATTTGGGTATTTTTTTACAAAAGTTAAATTTATCCCAAAGTAAAAGTTCAATCACCAAATGCAGAAATTAGTTTGTTCTCTATTAATCACAGATGCTACAAAAGCTATAATAAAGCGAAGTGAGTCTCTTTCAAACTTGAAAAAATCCTTAACTGTTCATTCACCGGACGGACTACCCTACGTGCCTGACGAATGGTATACTTTGGTTCGTTGGGCAAAACAAAACGGTCCTCCATATGAAGTGATAGAAGTTGATTTTGTACTTAATTTCAAAGCTATGCTAAATACTAAATACTGGCTTAAAGACAACAATGAAGAAAAGATTTGTTGGAATAAAATAAGAGAGTTAAAAGTTCGTGCAGAGCAACCAGACGTTGTACAGTTTAAATACGATTTATTTGAAGAAGTGTATCGACAACTTAATTGTGCCTTTAACAAAATAGTTACAAGAAAAAGTAAGACAATAGATCAGGAAATAATGACAATAGAAAATTTGTATAAAGAACCTATGCCTATATCGGATGCTAAATATAATTATTTAATAAAACTTAGTGATAGTATGATCATTCCGCAGAAATATCATAATTATTATAAAAATCTAAAGCACAGTAACAATACAAATTTGAATTTTGAAGAAGACCGATTGTTCTATATTTTTTATTATTATTTTATATTTCTTATAAAACTGTGATTAAATAATAATGTAAGCAATGAAAGACTAATTATATAAGAATAAAACCTATACCCTACCTATTATTTTTAAACGAGAAGTATAGACAGATATTATTATTTTAAGTGTTAAAATAATTTGATGATAAGTGAATTGATAATAGTTACCTGAAGTCTGATAAGAATTATAAAAAAAAATTAGTTTGATTACTAAGAAGTTATAACATGTAAACTTTAATAAAAATAAACAATTTATGGTGGACATTTAACTTTTTACTAATACTAATGAAACTACTAGTCTTATGCCCATTATGTTCCTATATTGAGAAGATGTCTTTTTTTTCGTTGCTTACTAACAATCATAACACTGAGCAACGTATAGGAGGATATGTCAGTCTGATTGCCATTTTTTAGACGTGAGAATGAATCTCTTCGACTTGAACGCAACTATGTAAAAAATGCTAACAATACAAATCATTTTCAATATTGCATATTTTGTTTACGTCAAAAAATGATGTTTTGATTTTTCCTACGTAAAAAATCCAAAAAATACTCTGTCCAAAGAAAAACCAAACGTTGGCCAATGGCCTTATTTTATGGGTTATTGAATGCAGTGGGTATTAACTCCTGGGTCCTCTACAAGTGTTCAAGAGCAAATAATAAACCAAACATAAAGTTCAGACGCACTTTTTTGAAAAAATTAGGCTTAGGTCTCATTGGTGAACATTTGGAGAAACGTTATCAAAAACCGATTTTGAGGAGGGATATAAAAGATTCCATTGCAGCTATCCTCAAAAAACCACCGGATTTTCCCAGGTCTGTTCCTGTACAGCAGACACAAGGACGTTGTGGTTTTTGTCCAAGATCTAAAGACAGAAAAAGTAAAACGATGTGCCATAAGTGTAAAATACCTATTTGTTTGGAACATCGGATTAAAGTCTGTGAAAAATGCTCAATTTAATACAAAGATTTTGTTATAAGACTGATTTGTTAATTATAAGTTCCTATTATTTGATAATAAAAAATATTTTCGTACATTGGTTTTTATTTACAAAAATTCCACGCATTTATGTACTGGGTACTCCAGCACCCCAATATAGGAATAACTAGGGCCCAGGATAGTGTAGGGTTCTAGGGTTAAATTACGCGTACGCGTAATATTATGTTTGTACCGATCGCGCTCAAAGGGTCGTTAACCTGCGGATGACCGTTTATTAATGTTATACAACACGTAGTAATTTTAAAAAATGAAAAATCATATTTTTTGACTAAACTACTGGATGTATTTTATTGATTTTTTGTATGTGGGCTTGGAATATCATTACATATACGATGTCAAAGTTATCGTTGTATTGTCATCCCCACCCTGTATAACGAATGGACACAATGACAGAGAATATTGTTTTAATTTTTTACTTAAAACATGATAATTATCTATACAAATAAACAAAATTGGAGTGTCTGTTTGTAATATTAAAATAACCGCTTTTTACTAAATACATATGGATCTATACACGGTACATATACCAAAATAACATTTTTCACAATTTTTGTCTGTCTGCCTGTCTGTTTGTTCCGACTAATCTCTGAAACGGCTGGACCAATTTTGACGGGACTTTCACTAGCAGATAGTTGGTGTAATAAGGTGTAACTTAGGCAACTTTTATTTTAGATTTTTTTTTTTTATAACTACGAACTGAACAATAAGTTTTTTGTTAAATTCAACGCGGGGGAAGTCGCGGGCACAGCAGCTAGTAATAATATGTAATTTATATATACAATAATATTTATATTCTTCATTGTTATCATAATACTTAAGTCTTCATTGTAATAATATGTAATAAAATTAATATACTTGCCAAATATGTATTAATTTTTTCCCGTTCAAATATTTTAACCCCGCAAACATTTCTTTGCCATATAACTTAGGGGTATGAAAAATAGATGTTGGCCGATTCTCAGACCTACCCGATATGCCCACAAAATTTTATTAAAATCGGTCGAGCCGTTTCGGAGGAATTCAATGTTTAACACCATGACACGAGAATTTTATATATTAGAAAGATATACTAATATTATAAAGCTGAAAAGTTTGTTTGAACGCGCTAATCTCAGAAACTACTGGTCCGATTTGCAAAATTCTTTTTGTGTTAGATATATCATACTTTTTTATTTTGAGAGCTTCAACTGCGTGCGCTGTGAAAACAGTTAAAGTTTCGCAAAAATCATGTATGACAGATTGATCCTCTTGAAAAGTTCTAAAAAAAGTTCGCGACTGCATATATCTATTTTTTAAGGTTGGCTCACTATAACCTTTTTTATGCTAACCAAGTTTGTTCTAAAATAATGCATTATTTGCGAAGTTGATTTATAAACATGATATTAATCCTTATCTAAATAAATACGTTATTCATCACAAGAATTTAATTTAAAACATAATAGCCTTTTACATAATTCGATTTAAATGAATATCTCAGGAGATATCGCAGTTTTAAAATAACATCGCAGCAAAATAATAATCAAGTATTGCGCGCGCCTCTGTTCCACGCGGACGAAGTCGCGCGCAGAAGCTTTACCTAATAAAAAATTTACACACAGGTGTTTGTAATTTCTTAAAGAATATACTTAGGTTTTTACTAGCTCCAGTATACGAACAAATTTCTTTGTTTCTTCTGTTGGTCATTAAATAGTAAATTCAAACTTGACGTTCTAGCTTTACATGAAAACTTGTGTGCACCGTCAAACCCTTTGATTTGACAAATCGCAAAACCACGATATTATCTATTTCGAAATGTCGAGCTGTATTTAGAACCAAATCCTATATTCATTGTAAATGTCTTGAAATGCACGTTTTGCATGCCACACTGCGACACATTCTCTATCCGTTCTTTTCATTTTTGTAGTTACTATTATTATTATTATCATCATTTCAAGTACCGTACTGTAGTCTCCAATTTTTATATGTCTGTCTGTCTTTCTAATGGCTTATCTTCGGAGCGGCTGAACCGATTTTTATGGAATAAGTCATTAGAAGACAAAAAAGATTGGGGGCAAAACATAGGCTCCTTTTTATCCCGAAATTTCCCCTAAATCGGGGTTTTATACGGGAAAAACCATGTTTACCGTGTCCGAGTACCTAACGCCCAGATATACAATATATATATATATATATATAAAGTGATGATAAAAATGTTGCATTAAAGGAGACGATTGAAACAAAACTACGTGAGTATTGAAAATAAATGAGTTACGTACTTATAATTCTTCTGCAACATTATGTAGGTATTATAGCCCATCTAATTTCATTTTTATCATGTAATTGAAGGAGAGAAAAAGAACAGACTTTGCTATCGGAACCGGTCGCCAAACATTTTAGATAGTAAGACACAACGTTTAGATGATTTACCAACAAAGCTACATAGACCAAGTTCTCAATCTATTCTTTCTGTCCCCACGGGTATAAAAAGAAGGAAAGAATTAAAAGATGACGCAGTTAAGAAGTCTAATTGTTCAGAATGTGCTTTATATGGAGAGGGAAAAGACAAAAGAAATGAGCTCTTCGAAAAATTAGTGGCGGGGGAATTTAAGTATATTAAGCCATGTGTGCGCACCAAATGCTATGAACAAATCTTAAAGTATTTACAGGAAGCTAAGGGATATCATGTAAATCAACTTACAAATGAAGAATATGGTAACTAACATGCTTACGCTAATTACACCACTACAACATAAAATAAGATATTCAAAAGTTAAAATGATAGAAAATGTGATTATTGAAATTTCGTTTTTTTCTGGTACCATTTTATTTTACCCTCCCTGATCTAACTAATGTTGCCTACAATGAATTGAAAAGAAATGAATGAAAATCACTTTTAAAACATATTTTTTAACATCACTAGATTAATTTCATCAAATCAAATAGACACCCAATTTTCTGGGTGTTTATGGGTGCTTCGTTTATCGGGTTTTTATCAAAGCACCGGGTTTAAAGCCGGTGGATTGCCTATCATGTAACGTATATTTTTATTCTTCGTTCATTCTCTTAATAATTATTTCGTTTCGTCGAATTATATTATTACTATTCTTCATTGCTAGGCGTTTTGCTATTAGCGTATTTCGTGTGACGTAGGGCTGTGCAAGCAACCATTGGTGGGGTTCGCGGTGTAGATTAGGCTCAGCACTATATAAGTGCTGGTGCTGTGCGGCTCCTTTTTTTCCTTTGTCTTTCGCTTCGGTCAGGTTCAGGGTGCGATTTTGTTGGGGTCCTTGGCGTAGCGGACACGTGCGGTGCCGTTGTTGCGGTGATAACACGTGGCAGGATTTTGTGGGTTGGCTGCTAGGACCCCAACATCTACGATAAAGAACTGCTTAAACTCTTCGAATCGGCATCGAGATTCTTCCCTCTAGCCGAGCAAAATTTCTCATCTCCAGCTGACATCGTGATGGAGATGGCGTCGTAGACCTTGAACATCTGAACTCGAGAGACTGGCGGGTGATCATCCAGGGAGTTTCTGCGGAGCCACGTGTTACGGAGACCCGCTATGATAAGTGACCATAGTTAACCTCCACCCACATGTCAGAAATAATTCGAACCCGTAGTGTAGTTTAAATTAATATTAGTTTAATCAAAAATGTATTTCGGTCCATAGTGTAGATTTAAAATAATTTCGGGTTGTGTTAAACTTGTACTCCCTAAAAGATAGATAAAGTTGTTTGTTCATTCAAATTTGTATTAAGCTTAAAATTGTGTTTCCTTATATTAAATTACTTTCTACATTAGTCTAATTTAATTTTGTTCTCCAATCCAATCTGATTGCTAACTTTTTTTTAAATATATATTTATCTCTCTGTGATTTAGTTCGTCGCATTAAGAAAGAATTAATATTCTCTTATTCTATGCTCCTTTAATTTAATTTCATTTACATATATTTATTACATTTTTTTAACGCGCAACAATCATAAGTGCTGTCATTTGTCACAATAGTCAACCAATAGTCTATGCATCAGCATCATTAACTCCTTGTTAACAATCATATTCCCAAATTGAAAAAGAACTCTTAGCTCTACATTGTTTGGGTATAATAAATAAGTTTTCAGTTATCGTCAAACACTGGTCGAAACCGACCATAAGCCAATTGTGTCATTAATGAAAAAACCTCTTTATGATAAACCACCTAGATTACAAATAATCATGTTAAGACTCCAGCCTTATGATCTTAAAGTCTCATACAATCTTTAAAAGTAAATCAAGAAGCGGACTTGCTTATAAACATGCTAATTAGTACATTGTCAGTCAGTCCAGAAAAAATAAAATAAATCAAAGAAAACTCTATCAAGGATGAAGTCCTAAGTCAAATAATTATATACTGTCAAAATGTTGGCCTGAACAAAAAAGATGTGTTTCACCATCAGTCAAACTATACTTTGATTTAAAACTTTAAATATATGTCATAGATAACATTGTATTCAAGGATATAACCATAATAATTCCATTAAATATGCGTAACTATTTACTTATATATTTCATGAAGGTCACCAAAATATAAATAGCTGTAAAAGACTAGCTAAATGTACAATTTAGTGGCATAATATTAAAAAAGATATAGAAAAATTGGTCAGTCAGTGTCGTACATGTCTTACATACCGCAATAACAATAGTAAAGAACCACTAATTTCTCATGATTATAAATATTCAGCATGGAATAAATTAGGTATTGATTTGTTTGAAATAAATAATAAAAAATACTTAGTTGCAAGTTGCACTTAAGACTACTTTTGAAAATATCCAGAAATTGCAATTTTAAACTCATCAAATTCTAGTAGTGTTATGGTTATATATATGTGATGCACAATGTATAACCACTATTATAAAGTTTTTTTTTATATAATGAATGATGAAGAGAGAAATAAAGGTGTAGGCCGAATGAAGATTATTATTTTTAAATTTTAAGAGAATATTTTAATATAAGAATATAAATTAGTAAGTAACAGTAAGCGATAAATTTAAACAACAGAATAGCACAATACAGCGAATAAGCAAACTTAAGCGAAAGGAGACTACAAATAATATTTTATGCGCGCGCCTAGATTCGAAGAGAGCTGCCGATCGTGTGTGTCGCGGACAGGCGGCGACGGCGGCGGTGAAGCGGTGCGCGCGCAGGGGGAACCCGCTATTGTATTCGACGGGTGGCGTGATTTCGCTGCGTGGTCTAAACTCCACTAGCGTAGCGGGCGGCGGAAGCGGGTTGCGCCACACATTCCCCCTGGCCAGACCGTAACTACGGTCGATAGAATTCTGTTATCTTCACTCTTCGACCGCTCCGTGTAGTTCTTTCTTCGCTAACCCTGGGTTCTGGAACCTTAGACTCTCTCACCACGTACGCTGGCTTCAGCCTGTCTATTGAGATCTTCTCTTTCTTACCTCCCATGTCCAGCGTGAAATATTTCGGTCGTCTGTCGAGTACCTTGAAGGGTCCGTCATAAGGTGGTTCGAGTGATCGGCGGACGTGATCTCGACGAAGCAGAACATGGGAGGTTGTGTGCAGGTCCCGAGGTATATAAAATGGTGTTGTAGGGCTGGTGTGCCACGACGTCGGCTTTGGCGCGAGCCGAGCCATGCAGGATCGTAGTCGTGTTGCATATTCCGTGACGTCTGCAGCAGTGTAGTCTTCTATCGGAGACAGGAACTGACCTGGTAAGCTGAGAGTCTGTCCATATACCAATTCGGCAGGTGTAGCTTGGAGATCTTCTTTCCAGGAGTTGCGCATGCCCAAGAGAACCAGTGGGAGAACTTCAGTCCACTGAGACGACGCGTGACACATGATCGCCGCCTTGAGTTGGCGATGAAGTCGCTCGACGATACCGTTTGCAGCCGGGTGATAAGCAGTTGTGCGAAAGTGACGCACACCAACCAACTTAGTGAGAGCCTTGAAGAGATGGCTCTCAAACTGGCGACCACGATCTGTAGTCACCCGTGCAGGACAGCCGAAACGGGCTATCCAGCCAGATACGAGAGTAGCTGCACAGGTCTCCGCCGTGATGTCCACCATGGGGTATGCCTCAGGCCATCGAGTGAAACGGTCGATGACAGTAAGGCAGTACCTGTAACCAGAAGACAGAGTTAAGGTCCCCCCTAACCTAACCCTACTATGTCGAGGTGGATGTGGGAAAACCTCGACGAAGGAGTGAGGAAAGAGGGAAGTGGGGATATGGTATGGCGGGTGATTTTACTCTTTTGGCATGACAAGCATTGCCGTGCCCACTCTCTACAATTTTTGCGTATCCCTGGCCATACGTATCTTTGTGAGACCAGTCGCACAGTAGCTGTGCTTCCAGGATGATGCAGGCCGTGTAGTGTGTCGAAGATTTGTTTCCTGAACTGTGGAGTAACATAAGGACGAGGCGGTTGCACAGAAGTATCGCAGTACAGAGGTAAGTTACCATTTATAGTTTTAATTCTTTTTAGTTGCAGGGAGGAGCCATGAAGGAGTAGATTTTGCAGTTCTGGATCTTTGTTCTGAGCTCGTGCAAGATCATCGTAATCCACAGCTGTAGTGATCTCTTCAACGCGAGAGAGTGCGTCAGCAACTACGTTCTTTTTACCAGGTAAGTATTTCACGTCTGTCGTAAACTGCGCAATGTAGTCAAGGTGTCTGAACTGCCTAGGGGTGCATTTGTCTTTGCTCTTTGAGAAGGCAAATGTAAGAGGTTTATGGTCGGTGAAGATTGTGAAAGTTCTGGCCTCGACCATGTGACGGAAGTACTTGATGGCCTCGTATACAGCCAGCAGCTCTCGGTCGTAGGGGCTGTACTTCTTCTGCGAGGTGCTGAGCTTGTGAGAGTAGTAAGCAAGTGGTTGCCAATCTTCACCTTTCCGTTGTTGAAGCACGGCGCCTATGGCAGTATCAGACGCATCTGTAACTATTGCTAACTGTGCAGCTGGATCCGGATGAGCGAGAAGAGCTGCCTGAGATAATGATTCCTTACAGTCTTCGAAGGCTCGAAGTAATTGCGGAGTCATGTCTATCGGATGAGATCCTTTAATTTTAGAACCACTGAAGACGTCATTGAGCGGTGCTTGAAGTTGAGCTGCGTTGGGAACGAATCGACGGTAAAAATTTATCATGCCCAAGAAACGTCTCAGTTCCTTGACCGTTTTCGGAACAGGGTATTGCCTGATAGATTCGACTTTGGAGTCGAGTGGTTTCGTACCTGCGGCTGACACGCGGTATCCCAGGAATGTGACTTCCGGTTGACCAAGTACGCATTTCGCA
This sequence comes from Melitaea cinxia, assembly GCF_905220565.1. NCBI lineage: Eukaryota > Metazoa > Arthropoda > Insecta > Lepidoptera > Nymphalidae > Melitaea > Melitaea cinxia. The sequence goes on from NC_059412.1 coordinate 7,491,825, forward strand.
GTGTTTACTACGATACCGTACTCCTTTAAGCGCTGGAAAAGTTGCCGCAGATGATCCTTGTGCTCTTGAACGGATGACGAAAATACCAAGATGTCATCTATATATCCGTAGCAAAATTCGAGCCCCAGCAATACCTCGTCGATAAACCTCTGAAAGGTCTGTGCTGCATTCCTTAAGCCGAAAGTCATGAAAGGAAATTCGTACAATCCAAATGGAGTCGTAATCGCCGTTTTCATAATATCATCTGGATTGACGGCAATCTGATTATACGCTTTGACTAAGTCGATGGTAGAAAATACAGAACAGCCCGAAAGTTGATAAGAAAAATCATGGATATGACGGATGGGGTATCGATCAGGTATAGTTCTATAGTTAAGTGCTCTGTAGTCTCCACATGGTCTCCAACCGTTGTCTTTCTTCTTTACCATGTGAAGAGGGGAAGACCAAGCGCTCTCTGATCGTCTGGTTATACCGCTAGTGAGCATATCTGAAAATTCTTGTTTTGCAGCTTGCAAGCGAAGTGGATCAAGCCGTCGAGGTTTACTGGAGACTGGAGGTCCCGGAGTCGTCCTGATGTAATGCAGCGTGCTGTGTTTATATGGTAAGTTCAAACCTGGAGGGCGAGTTATCTCCGGAAATTCACGCAGTATCTCGTGAAACTCGGTTTCTCCTGTGACTGACTTTACCGACGCAATGTCCTCAGTTGATGTGCAAGTTATAGCATTGACAGAAAGAGTAGTAACATTGTCGATTAAGCGCTGATTGGTGGCGTGATTTCGCTGCGTGGTCTAAACTCCACTAGCGTAGCGGGCGGCGGAAGCGGGTTGCGCCACAGTGTCATTACTCATTTAAAGTATATTTTTGCACGCCATGGAATCCCATATATTGCCATAAGCGACAATAGTCCTCAATTTAATTCAAATTAACTAAGTGATTTCATGAGAGAATGGCAAATTCAACATATAACTTCTAGCCCATAATTGTAAAGAATGTTTTAAGGAAATGTTATCATTACTCATTTAAAGTCTATTTTTGCACGCCATGGAATCCCATATATTGCCATAAACGACAATGGTCCTCAATTTAATTCAAATGAACTAAGTGATTTCATGAGAGAATGGCAAATTCAACATATAACTTCTAGCCCATAATTGTAAAGAATGTTTTAAGGAAATGTAATTCTGATAAAGAAGATTTCTATCTTGCCATTTTACTGAATAGAAATACTCCTAAAAGCTGTGGTTATTTTCACGTAGACTTAGAACGAGGTTACCTATCTAACCTCTTTTACCTATCTATCTATCTCTATCTATTCTAACTTATAACCTAAATGTATTGATTATAGAAAAATTAAACAACTTATTGATACACAAAAACAAAAAACATCATCTACTATATAAAATAACTCGGGTTTTCCTTCCTGACGCTATAACTCCAGAACGCACGAACCGATTTCCACGGTTTTGCATTCGTTGGAAAGGTCTCGGGCTCCGTGAGGTTTATAGCGAAGAAAATTCAGGAAAAATTCGATTTCCACAGTTTTGCATTCGTTGGAAAGGTCTCGGGCTCCGTGAGGTTTATAGCAAAGAAAATTCAGGAATTCCGTTGCGTGATTTGCAAAAATAACAACTCCGATTATATCACAATTCTTCGCATAAATCGCTATTCAAAAACCAGCCAACTTCACATGTTTTGGAACGTTACGACTTTGACAACTAACTCCGTGAAGTCGGCCATTTTGTATGGCGTCTGAGTCGTGCATGGTTACCGCTCCACGTTTTATGTAAGATAATTTGTTTTATCGCGATAAAAGGAAAGGCAGTGTTAAAAAACACTTCAACATAGACACAAGGTATGAATATTTGTAATTTTTTAACTAAACATTGGTGATTTATTCAATAATTTTAAGATTTAATTATTGCTTGGAGTTGGCCGGTTTATTTGCTTACCTTTTGTATTAGTGTTGGGAGTTATTCATTTTATATTTTGTTTGAAATTATGAAAATACGTTGGTTTTTGTACTTTTTAACGTTATTTGAGAATCTGAAAAAAAGTGCAACAAGAGGAAATTACATTATTTGACAGATTATAATTTATATTATTTCTATTGACAGATTATAATTTATATCATTTATATTTAGAAAATATTATTATACTTAACCTAATGCAGGGTACCTATTGCACTTCTTTGTTACATAAACTTTAATTAATTAAACTTTCGTTAATTTTTTAATTTGCATATTTTTGTACTCATGGTGCTTATTGTGATGGCTTTTTTTGGTTTTTTATACAGATGTCAAAGTCACGCGCTAAAAAAATGTTGCAATTATTAAACATTCAAAAAGAACAGGAGCTAGATGAAACCGATAACCCAGACTCTGTCTTGTTTGCCAATAACCAATTCCCAAAACCCCTATGACTCTGAATCTGCTTCATCTTCCTTGTTCGATAATAGTAGCAGAGACTGTATTGAAAACGAACAACCAGGTATGGAAGACACATATAACTCTGTGTCGTTTAACAATAATTTGTTCGATAACAACAAATATTTCAATACAGAAACATATGAAATAGTTGATAACGTTATTATTGAAGATATATTCCCGCTCGGAACTGAACAAAACCTATTATACCTCACAAAAACTATACCTCAAATCCCAACTGCCTCTGATTTAATGACTAAACTAGCCGATTACAGTGACTCTGATTCTGGGCCTGATGAACCGGTAATAAAAAGAAAAAAACGGTGTCAAGTAAAGAAAGAAAAATCTGGGTTAGTGAAATAAATAAAAAGAATAGGGAGAAGGGTAAAGAATACTGCGGTAAAAAAAAAAGTTAATGGAGAGTGGAAAAAAAATATAAAGAAACCAAAAAAGCTGATGAAGCCCCGCTGTAGTTGTAAGGAAAAGACAAAAAGTGTCACAGTATCTCTGAAGATGACAGTAAAACATTATTTGATAAGTTTTGGAATATGACTTGGAATGAAAAACGAGTTTATATAGATAATAGACATAGACAAAGAGATAGAAAAGATCCTGAAAAATCTAAGAGAGTTAATACTTTTATTTACCATCTAAAAAAAGGTGAAGATATGATTAGAGTCTGTAAAACGTTGTTTCTAAATACTTTTTCCATCGATAAATCATGTATTTGGGGGTGGAAGGTTGAAGTTGCAGGAAAGAATACTAATGAACAATTAACAGAAACTAATACCAGAAAGCCATTTGACCAAGAAATTAAAACTTTGCTGGACTTCTTAGATGAGTTACCTAAAATGCCTTGACATTGTTGTAGAAAAAGAACAACACAGACATATATACAACCAGATATTGCATCCAAGCAGCAGCTTTACAGAATGTATATAGATTATTGTACATCAAAAAACAAAAAAGCCCTATCTATTGCCACTTTTACAAACAATTTAACCATACAAAAAATATCTTTATTCAAACCGAAGAAAGATTTGTGTGAAATTTGTAATGGATACCAGTTGGGCCATATAAATAAAGATGCCTACAAAGAACACATAAATAAAAGGAATGAAGCGAGAATGGAGAAAGATTCTGATAAAGAAAAAAAGGAATTGGTCTTTACTGCAGATCTTCAAGCAGTACTTTTAGCGCCGCGGTCTAATGTATCATCAAACTACTACAAGACTAAGCTCTGTGTACACAACTGGTGTATTTATGATATGAAAACTAATGATGGGTATTGCTTTCTATGGAATGAGGCTAAAGGTGGACTGAATTCTGATGAGTTTGCAACAATTTTAACAAAGTTTTTTTATGGACAAAGTAATCCCAAAAATGGAAGATAACAACAGATACATAACCTTGTACACAGATGGGTGTACGTATCAAAATCGTAACGTTGTTTTAAGCAACGCGTTACTCAATGTAGCCATGCTGCACAACGTAATTATTTTAAGTAGGCCACACGCAAATGGAGGTGGACAGCATGCACGTACTTATTGAAAAAAAATCTTAAAAATAAAGTGATTAATGTTCCTGCTGAGTACATTACTATTTGCAAGAATGCAAAAAAGGCCAAACCTTATACAGTTGAATACCTGAACTATTCTTACTTCAAGAATTTTAAAAACATAAATTTTTATAATTCCAAAGTCCAGGAAAAATGAAGGGAGACCCTAAGGAGTACATAAATTAATAACATTTAATTGTACTGTTCCTATATTGGATCTATATGTAATTGTTTTTTCTTTTTCAGGTAACCGATATAAGAGCTCTTAAATATGAACCATCTGGAGAGATTTTTTACAAACTTAAATTTTCCGACGATTATTAATTGCTCAATCAACGAAGGAATGCCCGAGTCAACAAAATTCCATTTGAAAATATAACAAACTTATACAACTTAGCACTCTTGCAAATAGCGCAAAATAAACTCATAAAGGTTTTATTCCATTATGACTTTTTAACCTCAACTGACAAAATTTATAGAGAAACTAAGATAATGGTCATTTCGCAAACTTATATATACAACACTTGCATATCGATTCGAAAGATTCTTAATAAAGATATACATACTCACCTAACTTTCACAAAAAAATCTGTAATTAGTAAAATTAGGCTTAGGAACGCAGATCACATTGTACTACATAGACCGCGAACAAATTACGGTAAAAAAAATATAATGTTTGAAGGCGCTCAGCACTATAATAAACTACCTCTAGATATAAGAAATTCTAAGACGATAATAACTTTTAAAAAGCTTTTAAAATTTTATATTCTAAATAAACAAATAAAATAAAAATAATATATAATTAAAATAAAGAAATAGATATTAAAGAAACAAATATTAATAAACACTACATACTAAATAAATTACGCAATAATAATATACACAAAATTAATATATCTTTAAAGTACACACATGCCACATCCAGTTTCGCATAGTCTGAGGAATCTTTAAGCATAATATTCATTTGTAAACAAACTTTATGTAACTACCTCCAATATTTTTTACATTTTTTTGATTGTACGTAGCTGCCTACTTTTTATGTTTTTATGTTTAAACTTTGTTCTTATGAAAGTGAATTATTCTTATAAGAAATAAAGTTCTTAAACCTTACAATGAACGCCGAAAAATAACTAAAAAAAGTATTTAGATTTACAACAGTTAAAGAACTCAATGCCACGAGACTACCAATACGTACTATGACAACCTTCCTCATGAAGACTAAAATTTAATATTATTAAAAAAGTGTTTATATTTTATTTTACTCAATTAAACTTATTTTTAGATGATAACCAATAACATCAGCTATTTAATTTTTCCTGTAAAGTTAATCTTTGTGCAGAGCAGCCAACTCCTAGATTACATATTTTTACAGGAGAGGTAAAACGGATAACTACAAAAAACGCTGTAGTATTGTAATGATAAGGTATAAAGGATTGTATATAATTATAAATAATAGCCTAGGACATCATGTACCAACGGTATTTTTTATTTTTTCATTAGTAGTCTAAAAAAATATTACAACGTTTTAAGTGTCTCCTGAAAAATTTACTCAAATGGAGTTGGCTGGTTTGCCAATTAAGGTATCGACATAACCAATCACTCACACCAACACAATGAATTGCGACACATAACAACTACATACGAGTACACATTACACCATCACACGAACAGAAGTTACACCGTATTCTTCAAAAAATGATTGTTGCAATTACAGGTACAAGGACAAATATATCATTTGCATGGTTCAATGGTGCCAACACCAGATGAACCGCATCAATTTCTGCGAATGTATTTCATTTCGTCGATGGTGGATCAGCTGAGTGTGCGGTGCAATATACAGGGAACACAACAGTTAAAGAGACGAATTATTGAACAGTTGCAAGCATTTTTTCACGCTAATAATGCTGTGGTTAATATGTTCAAAACGGCATTGGAACGAATGCCATCGGATAAGCACAAATTTGTCATAAGAGCGGATTGTACCCCAACAGGTGAACATGTGCGAAGATTCAATGCACCCACCGTTAATGATGTTGCTGCAGTTATTGTTGGCAATCCAACTAAATCGTGAGACATTGTCGTTCAGCGAAGAAGCAATATCATGCATCGTGTAAACGAGACACATCGTTTGTACGATGCGTTACAATATCCAATCATTTATTGGCAAGGGCAAGACGGATACAACATCACGTTGAAGATGGTCGATCCAATTACAGGTACAATATTCACACACTAATTATTGCTATTATTGGTTTCCATTAACAATTCATTTAATTTTGCATTTTCAGGCGTATCAACGAATAAATATCTAAGCGCAATGAATTTGATTCGAACACATGAGGAGAATGTCATTCTGAAGTGCCATCGGCTATTCCAGCAATTCGCTGTTGACATGTATGTCAAAGTCGAGACCGAACGTTTAGCGTTCATCCGATTCAATCAGGCAAAGCTACGATCTGAGTACTATATACACTTGCGTGATGCTATTCATTCAGATGGTGATGTTCAGAATATTGGACGTCTGACGATTCTCCCATCATCTTATATCGGAAGCCCACGCCACATGCACGAATACGCTCAAGACGCTATGACGTACGTGCGAAATTATGGAACTCCGGATTTATTTATTACGTTCACATGCAATCCGAAGTGGACGGAAATTGAACGTGAGTCGGAACCGGGCCAAAAACCGCAAGATCCCCATGACATAATCGCCAGAGTATTTCAGCAAAAACTCAAGGCTATGATGGATGTGCTTACTAAGTATCGAGTTTTTGGTGACACACGTTGTTATATGTACTCGGTGAAATGGCAGAAGCGTGGACTACCGCATGCTCATATCCTAATTTGGTTGCTAAACAAATTACATTCAAATGAAGTGGATGACATCATATCAGCTGAAATTCCTGATTCAGTCACTGATCCCCATCTACACGACATTGTGACGACACAGATGGTGCATGGACCGTGCGGTGCATTAAATCCATTATCGCCTTGCATGGCTGATGGAAAGTGCACAAAACGATATCCGCGACCGTTAGTTGCTGAAACAGTCACAGGGAACGATGGATATCCAGTTTATCGTCGGCGTTCAAAAGAAGATAATGGTCGAACTATCAAAGCTAAAGTTCAAAATCAAGAGATTGAAATCGGAAATGAATTCATTGTACCATATTGCCCGCTGCTATCACGAATTTTCGAAACACATGCAAACGTTGAGAGTTGTCATTCGCCCAAATCAATCAAATATTTGTGCACGTACGTCACAAAAGCCAGCGACATGGCTGTGTTTGGTATTGTGTCGGAAAATGCGATTGACGAAATCAGCAACTTCCAAATGGGCAGATACGTCAGTACTAATGAAACACTGTGGCGATTATTAACATTTCAAATTCATGAAAGATATCCCACAGTTGTACATTTAGCAGTGCATTTGGAAAATGGCCAGAGAGTTTACTTCACTGAGGCTAATGCAGCACAACGAGCTGAGAGACCACCATCGACAATATTGACTAGCTTCTTTGCAATGTGTGAAGCAGATCCATTCGCAGCGACGCTGATGTACGTTGAAATGCCCAAGTATTACACTTGGAATCAATCGACAAAGAAATTCCAACGTCGCAAACAAAGAACCCCAGTTTCAGATTGGCACTTCCACTGATGCACTAGGTCGCATGTATACTGTTCATCCTAGAAATGATGAATGTTTTTATTTGCGACTGCTGTTGGTAAATGTACGTGGACCAAAATCGTATCGACCAAAATCAAAGTCATACAAAAAATATCCAAAAAAATTAGCTAAAAATTATTTAACTGCCCTACCGAATCTACCGTCCTATTTCTGCAGACAATCTACGTCAACGTTGCACTTAGAACCAATTATACAATCAAAATCACAATTGTATCGTCTTTATATCGATTACTTGGTTTCGGAAAATAAATCTGTGGCATCTACAAAAGTATTTGAAAGCGTTTTGTATGAGGAGAATATTTTATTGTTTCAACCAAAAAAAGATGCTTGCGAACAGTGCTGTGCTTACAAAATTGGTCATTTCAGATGAACAGAATGCTAAACATATCGAACGAAAAGACTTAGCTTGAGCTGTTAAACCGTCTGACAAAGAATTAGCACAAAAAGGAATCATACATGCATTAACAGAAGATCTTCAGCTAGTCAAACCATCTCCTTTCCTCAATGCCAGTGCCCTTTACTTTAAAACGAAACTCGCCATACATAACTTTTCTGTGTACAATCTTGGCAATAATGGAATCACGTGTTACTGGTTTGACGATACAGCATGCGATTTACGGCCGATTCCAATATTCAAACTTCGATCTAGAGATCGTGGCAATCCAAGATAGAATTCTTTTTCTCGATCGATCCTCGATCTGCGTTTCAATACAACGATCTTCAAACGCCAATCGAGTTTCGACGAGCATTTGGAGATCAATCCGTACCCTCCCGTGCGTTACATTCTAAGCAGTATTTATGTGACTGCGTATTACTCATATTTCTAGATTTGAGAGCATTTGATAACTTTTTTTATTTCATTTATATTGATATTCCCATTTAATATACTTTAAACAACAGATTATATTATAATTTTCTAAATATAATGTTATGTTTTATGAAATAACATAACTTAAAACTTTTAAACCACCAAAATTGTGCTTTAAAAAGTAGGCAAACTTAAGTTACAAACTACAATATTGCCTAGCTAAATATCTTTTAAAATAAATAAGTATCAAAGCAAAAGTTTTCATACTCGTTATGATTATAATTTCTTTGCTACTGTATTTTTCACAAAGTCTTTAATTACTATACAATATTATTTTAGATATCGTTAGGCATAGTTGTGCAGGTTTCTCCGAATTTACATACAAAAGTGAATATGATGTAGGGTTGTCAATGATAGATAAATAAAAGAAAATAACATATCATAACGAAATGTATTTTCTGTATGAGATAAAATCAACAATGAAAAACATTTTCATTTTACATAATAGGGTGCTTACCTAAATTGTAACCAGTCTTTTCTTCGCAAATATCCTTAAGTCCTTAAGAAAAAATATCTATCTATCTTTTTTCTGTTTAAGGTTTCAACGAAGCCCCTAACGAAGGATGAACAAATACTTTGCTGTATTTTATAGAAAGCAGCAAAATAATATGCAATAAAGCTACCAATGCTATCACCAAAAAAATGAAAACGGAGGAATGGAAACGCATCGCCGACCAATTTGATGCAGTTTTTACATCATGCCACCGTACACTTCAACAACTGTGTTTAAAGTGGGAAAATTTAAAAAAAAATCTCGCCAACGCCGTACATTAATTAGGATGAACAACATTAAGGCCTCCTGTATTATAGATTATGTATTTCGATACTTGCTTTACTGTTTTGTATGGGTCGTACATGGTTATGGTTAAGTTTTAAAAGTTATCTTATTTTGGCTAGGCTTAAGATTAAGAACCGCATTTTGAAGTTGGATGGGTTAGGATTATTTTTTGTTTTTGTTTTTTTTTTATCAAATTATGTCGATAAACAGTCTAATTTGGTAGTTAGATAGGTTAGGGTTATTTTTTTTGTAACGAAATTATGCTGATAAACAGTCAAATTTTAAGCTTACAAGGAAAGTCTTTCCGCTGACCCCCTTCGATTTCAATTAAATTGAAATATGTTATTCTACATCAAAATCTAAGAGACACGTATTTTTTTTTATCGGCGGAAAAACGTTTCTAAAGGGTGAAAATATCCCCTAAAGTTGAGACCTCCGAGGGTAGTTTTCAGGTTTCGCCTATTTTCACTCGAGATAAGCGAATGCACCCAAATGGATAATCAACTTAATGATAAACGATGGAAAATGCAACTGGTTTCATATCGGGGGGTTGCACAGGAAAAAAGTTATAGGGGTTGAAATTCACAAAATCGTTATAACAAAAAAACTATAGCACCTATCTCGATGGTTTCAATTGCATTTTGAAGAGGGCAAAAAAGTAGTAGATACGGGTTTTTGCGTTTTTACCGCAAATGAAGTTAAGGGGGTGAACTACCCCTATATATGTTTACAGTAAATCTCAATAAAACGGCAGTATTTCTTTGTTTTCTTATTTCTTCTCCTTGTGATACGTGTTTTCTTTCAATTTTCAACGTCTACATCTCAAACGATGGATAGATTTTTCTGGAAATAGCATTTCCATAACTGGTGAAAGCGATAGAACCAAAAGTGTGCGCCCAATCTTAATAAGTTGTTTTTTATTTGAAGGCAATTTAAGACACTAGTTATACTTAAAAGATTTAATTTCCAATGTATTTAAGCAATGAATTTTACCTAATTGAGCAAGGAAATTTTGAAACAATAAAATTTCCCTCTGAAAATTCTACCACTCTATCAATTTTTTATTTTTTGTCACTTTTTACGGTATCCATACCAATCACATCCGTAGTTTCAAAGAATTTTCTTATTTATTTATTTTTCCCGAAAATTACATATGGGTTAATTTTTACGGATCACCATTTTTTTTATAAGTCAATATTGAATAAGCCAGAAGATGAATTCCAAAAATATCTACACTTTTTGATCTCACGAAAATTTAGTAAATATTGACGCAGTTTCATAGTTATCATAACTCAAATTAAAAAAATTCAAAAACAAACTTGATAAAATTCATTTTGAATCTCTAAGAAACGACAGTAACAAGTTAATGAAGGAATGTTATGATAGATATATTGCATCAATTGAAGATAATTTGACGAAAAATCCTAAAAGTTTCTGGACTCATCTAAAAAATATGAAGCAGTCAACAAATACATATCCCGCAAAGATGAAGCTTGGTGATAAAATTGCCACTGATGGCTCTAGCTTATGCAATCTCTTTGCGGATTTCTTCGCATCAGTCTATGACTCGAGTGAATATTCACAAAATTACTCACATGTCTTGAATGTTATCTCAGGTAGCATTTGCAATATTAAAATTACCATTGAGGATATAATCAGAAAGCTGAAAGGACTTGATGTAAGAAAAGGATCAGGTCCGGACAATTTGCCTCCTTTATTCATTAAGGAATGCGCTGTTCCATTATCATTACCACTTCACTTAATATATAACAAATCTTTATGCACAGGTGTTTATCCTGAGATATGGAAGTTAGCAAGAATAGTCCCTGTTTATAAGAATGGCGATCGTGAATCTATAACCAACTACAGGCCTATATCAATACTCTCGACACTATCGAAAGTCTTCGAATCTTTGCTACATCCAATCTTGTCACGCCACGTTCACCATGCTCTCTCAGAATCTCAACACGGATTTATTGACTGTAGATCTACCATAACAAATCTAGCTAATTTCATGAACTTCGTTACAACATCTATAGATGCGTGTAGACAAGTCGATGCAGTTTACACAGATTTCTCAAAAGCATTTGACAGGGTAAACCACAAACTGCTGGTGGCAAAACTCTCAACTTTTGGCATAGGAGGGCCTCTTTTGTCTTGGATTTCTTCATATTTAGCCAACAGACGCTCATACGTAGTTATCAAAGGTCACAATTCTCTATTTTATCTCGCTGTGTCTGGTGTTCCTCAAGGATCAATTTTAGGACCATTACTATTTAATATTTTCATTAACGACATTACTAATTGCATCAAGAATTCCAAATGTTTAATTTATGCTGACGATTTAAAGCTTGCTAAAGAAATTACAAATAAGCATGACGTTAAGTCTTTACAAGAAGATATCAATAGAGTTTTCGAATGGTGTAAGTTAAATGGAATGGAGCTTAACCCTTCCAAATGTTCATATATTACTTTCACACGTAAACGATTTTTTGTTGAGGGAAAATATTTTATTGGTACGCACCAATTACAGAAATTGGAGTATGTTCGCGATTTAGGTATTACTATTGATGGTAAGTTACGTTATAATGTACATATTGATAACATATGCAGGTCGGCACGCAAGATGTTGGGGTTTATTTTTAGAAATTCTAAACAATTTAAAAAACTGAAAACCAAAAAAATTTTATTCACTACATTAGTAAGGAGTAAGCTAGAATATGGAACGCTCATTTGGAACCCTAACTACCAGACCCATAAAGATAGATTGGAAAGTATACAGAGACGGTTTACGCAATTTTATTCTATTGGACAGGACAAAAGAATGCCCTACGACTCACGGCTAAATAAGTTTCGGTTAAACTCACTCTCTAACCGGCGCAAGCTACTTGATATGGTATTCTTACACAAACTAGTGAATGGAACTGTGGATAATTCAGAACTCCTAAGCAAAATTTCAATTAACGTTCCCTCTCGCATACCACGATATCCCCTTTCACTATTTGCTTATAAAACCCAGAGAACAAACCTCGGTTATTATTCCCTCATCCCTAGACTGAGTAGGCTCTACAGAGAATTTACAGTTAAAAACAAGTCATTAGACATCTTTGCAGATAACTTAGCTGTATTTAAAAAGAAACTATTAAAGTCATTTGATTCCTCAAATCAAAAGTTATGTAGCACTAATATTAACTTATCTTAATTTATAATAGTAATAGTTATGTATTTAGTTCTTTATTTTGTATGTATTTTTTTTTTAATTTAAATCCTATATGTTTAAAATCTTTTGATGCTGATCAACTCACTCAATTGTCAAAAGCGCATGCTGTAACTACCTTTAAGAGGAATTATATGTATATACTTAATACCTTTGCATATATCTAATTGTAAATTTTTTAAACATGCAATTCTGTTGGTGGTTCTAATTAAATAAATAAATAAATAAATAAACTCCCCTCTTTCTTAACGGTGTTATCTGGGAATCACTTCTGTTCAGTTTGTGACTCGCTCTCAAAATTAGATTTCAAATACGACGTAGAAGCAGTAACAAAACAGCGATCGCGGCATATTTTCACCACAGTCGGCTATTTTTTTTTACAGGAAAGCAGGCACTTGTAATTCGAGACTATTTAAAACGAAATTGTAAATATTAATCAAAATGAAGATAAATCCTTTGAACGTTATTAGAATGCTTCTCGCAACTTTTGAAGTTATGCATTTACCGGATTCACCAGTAAATAACGATGAAATACAATTGAAAGAAAACTTTGAAAATATTTTGTTGACTGCAATGAACGAATACAGTGTTTTTTTTTACTGCAGTACTTACAACGGCTAGAATAGCCTGCGATTATATATTCGCTTCTATCTATCGCTACAGTGATTATTTTGTTAGACTGTTTACCTATCATCAATAAAAGATAAAAGCATGTTGCACGTTTTCGTTTTTTTTCGTTGACTACACAGTTTTTCTATGTGACATCCCGAAACTTTGTCTATCTACCGAAACAAATATGTGTAAGCGCTTATCGTACGCCTATATAATCTCATTGCCAAATATAAATCAATCGGAATTATCGATAAGCCATATATGTATACTTTTTCATCGAAAAATCGATCTATAAATAAGTTGGCTTCTAGATAAAACCGTTCATTTCATGATATATATGTGGCACGGTTGTTGTAAATTTGAAGAAAACACGTATCACGAGGAGAAGAAATAAGAAAATAAAGAAATACTGCCGTTTTATTGAGATTTACTGTAGACATATACAGGGGTAGTTCACCCCCTTAACTTCATTTGCGGTAAAAACGCAAAAACCCGTATCTACTACTTTTTTGCCCTCTTCAAAATGCAATTGAAACCATCGAGATAGGTGCTATAGTTTTTTTGTTATAACGATTTTGTGAATTTCAACCCCTATAACTTTTTTCCTGTGCAACCCCCCGATATGAAACCAGTTGCATTTTCCATCGTTTATCATTAAGTTGATTATCCATTTGGGTGCATTCGCTTATCTCGAGTGAAAATAGGCGAAACCTGAAAACTACCCTCGGAGGTCTCAACTTTAGGGGATATTTTCACCCCTTAGAAACGTTTTTCCGCCGATAAAAAAAAATACGTGTCTCTTAGATTTTGATGTAGAATAACATATTTCAATTTAATTGAAATCGAAGGAGGTCAGCGGAAAGACTTTCCTTGTTAGATAATTCGACGGTTCTTAATCTAACCTTTTACACCCGAAGGTATACGATAGTGCGTAGTGCGGGTACTTTAAAAAAAATCTCAAGACCGCGCGGATTTATTTTTGTGAACACAATCGACAACAATCTATCGTGAGAGATGTGTATTCACTCGTAGTGTAGCCTGATTCGTGAAATAGTAATCGAAGGAACAATATAGCCGAGTTTTTTTGATCCAACCGGCGGCACGCGTAAGTATCGTGTTTATTGTGTTTATTGTTATATTTTGCGAATCCTTTTTGTTTTATTTTACTATTGAAACATTAATCAAATGAAATACAAACTATTATTATTATTTCGTTTTATAAGCTAGAAATAAATTGCAGCTAAACTTCAAGTAGCACGATCGTGACTCTTCGATTATGACTCATAAAATGCATTTCAACGTAGTTTTTTGTTTATTGATTAAAAACTGGTATTGTGGGTAAGCAGTTGTCTTGTCTTTTTTATTTTAGTGCTTCCTATATGTGATGAATGTATTTTGGAACTCTTTGGCGATGGAAACGAGTCAGAAGTTGAAGAGTTTCACGAAGAAGAAGATCTTGAAGAAGAGCCGCGTGTTCTCACTGATCTTGTTGGCAAGGACGACAATTCTGAAGGTTCATGCGCTAAAATGGAACCCGAACCTCCAAGTAAGGTAATGAGATCAAATAGAACACCCTCTCCTAGTACTACTTCGCTGCATATTGGAAGCAGAGGGCATTCTAGTGGCAATGTCTCGCAAATAATGCAATCACGCAGAGAACGTTCTCGTACTACGGTGACTCGACAAAATCTGCAGCCACATGGTCGTGGGGGACACCTGGAAGAATATTCCTTTTACTGATAAGCCACAGAAATATACTGCAAATTTACCAAAAAAAAAAAACATTTATTTATTAAACACCATCCGAATATCTTGATGATTATTTTGATGAACGTTTTTAGGAGGAGGTTGCTCGTTGTACTCATTTATATTGCAAGCGTAAGACTGGCCAAGAAATGAAAACTACAAAAGCAGAAATAGCCAACATGTTTGGTGTACATATTCTCATGGGATGCCTATCATACCCATGAATGCCGATGTACTTTACGCGATGCTCTCTATGTAGTTGATCACAATCAGCCAACTGAAACTGAGATGAACAATCAACTTTGGAAGGTGCAACCGATAATCGAACGGGTTCAGGATACCTGCAACAAATTGGAAAAAGCTCCATCTTGTTATTGCATAGATGAACAGATGATACATTTCAGTGGCCAATGTTCCTTGCGTCAGGTCGTCAAAAATAAACCACTAATAGAATGTTTAAAATATTTTATTCTTGCTGACTCTCTACCTAATTTTCCGGTATAAGACCGCCGCGAAGACGAAAACAAACTACCTCCTATCAATAGACAATACAAACCGATACGCCCATCACACGGCAAAAGATATGATGGGTATGATCACATCGCTGTGTTTGATGACATGAAAACACTAAGGTCTTGTAAGATGGAGGGATGCCATAGCCGATCAAAGATTAAATATTCCAAATATTTACCTGTGTCTTTCTCGAAACTAAAACTGTTTTCAATTTTATCACCTCAAACCATAATATCCAGTTACGTCTTTTCAAAATATGTTACATTTTACTATTCCTACCATATTAAATAATTTGTGATCTCGTTTTTGTTCCTAATAGTTAATATAATTGTAATTTTGTAATGTTAAAATTTTTAGAGGCTGATTTTGTTTATTTTACAAACTTGATATTTGTTATATAATTATTTTTAAGAACGCATTTTTTTTTTGTTTAAATATAAAGATAGATTAATGAAGAGGTCATTGAAACAAATAAATAATGATAATTAACTAATTCGTTGTTTATTTTTATGAAAATCAAATAAAAAAGATAATACTCACGATCGTGAGACTTGTAGGTTGCATCTAAGTGTCTTGGGGGTGCCTTTTCAGGAAAACTGAAAATTCAGGGATTTTTTATGCATTTTTCCTATCAAAGATTCAAAAGGAATGCTTGAATCAGTCTGCTTTATCTGTCATGCAAGACTGCCCTACACGGTATAATCAGTTTATCTGTTAACTAATATTATACATATTTCCATTTGGTTTGTAGAGAATAAATATTCACCTTATGGAAAGCTACATTATTTTAGCAGTAATTAATTATTTAATTCGTTTTATTTTCAGATGGAATAGCACATTCTATATGATGTAAAGGTTTTCGAAGCTCAAGGATTCGATTGTCTTGTACCTGAATGCAAATGCAATTGTTATAATCTCCCCTGAAGACTGGGTGAATGTTTTAAAATTTGTACAGTTAATGAGACCTTTTGAAAAAATTACTAGAAACTTAAGTAGTTCTCAAGTGAATATTTCATCAGTCATTCCCTTGATTGATGTTCTTATCACCACCTTACAACAAGAAGAGATGAAACCTGATACTTCAGAACAATTCCGAAATTTGACGAGAAAATTTTCCTAAAGACGATAAATACACAATTGCGACGTATTTAGGTCCGCAGTATAAGTCTTATTTTTTTCCAGCATCACTACGGGGCAGGTTGAAGCTAAAATATTAAAAATGACGATCAGCAGAGTCAACTAACTCCACTAATGATGATAGTGTATCTTGTGTAGTGTACCCCAAAAGGTGCCGAACTCAAATTGAGAATGAAGTCCAGCCGACGTCATCATCAATGATGAATTCATCATTTCAAATGTTAGAATCCATATTAAGTACGAATGAAGACCAAGAAATCTCGACTACAACTAACGAAAGCGACAATCTCATTTCGGAGATACAGTCAAATCTTCAGGAGTACAAAAAAGAAAAGCGATTACCTTTAAGTGAAGATCCTCTTGTGAGGTGGAAATTAAATTCACACAAATACCGTAATCTTTTGCCATTAGTGCGCCAATATTTGTCGGTACCCCTCAGCAGTGTCGCCAGTGAGCAATTATTTAATGGAGCTGGTCTTATATTCGAAGAACATCGAAACAGATTGTTAGGTGCAAAAGCGGCCAAATTACTTTTCATAAAATATAACTTACCACTACCAAAGGGGACTGTCCATTTTCGGCCCAGCGTGAACAGAATTTATACAAAAAAACAAATATACCAAAAATTTTCATATATTATATCATGATTATTCGTGATTTTCAGTTGTATCAATAAAAACTGATAAAAAGTTTATATAATAAGTATTTTAATTCATTAATTATATACGTCTAGTTTATTTCCGGTTGGTGATTTGATTATACCACGTTGCCAGTCTTAAACAAACAATTATTATTAACGAACAATCGATTTTGAAATATTTTTAAATCAATTATTTGTTAAAATCGATTAAAAGTATTGTTAAATCGAATTATGTAATTAGAAAAAAAGTCTATAAAAGTGTATTTAGTAAAAAAAAATTAACTTTGATGAAAAATAAACTATTTTAGAAACATTGTTATTGACTACATAAAAAGCAAGAAATTAATTATATTAAATTCGATTATCGATTTAATCGATTTATTTTGTTTATTGAAAATATTATTTGTTATGGCAACCCTAAACTACAGACTTTTGCGTCATACATTCATTTGACTTCCATATTCTTTCATAGTGATATAGCAACCTACTGAAAGGTTTTCCGTCAACCGAGAATTCATCACTACTGCGACGTAAAATACACAGTAGGCATATTTATAAGTAGGAAAATATATTTTGTATTTATTTTATATGTAAACAATAAAGGTCAGGCAGAGAAGCCATAAAAAAACATTATTGCAACTGCATGGTAGGTCGACGTACAGTAGGTTGTTGTGCCCATGTCATGACAATTATTTGGTTTTTGGGCTGGAAATGGTTTCAAGATTTTATAAATCTACCTGCCTAGTTTTTAGATAACATTCTGTTAACGTACGAATCCAATAAGTAGAACAAAAATAACAAAAACAATGATTTTTTATTTCAGAAACCTTCTTGTAATTATCCACAAAAAAAACAAAAAAGAAACACCTGGACACAAAACTATATCATTTTTCTAATTCCTACTTGTTAGTACTACTAACATAATATATAATTATTATTCTCAGTGACTGTCCACTCGGGGCCGAAACCCCCATACAAAGTGGACAGTCCCCTTTGAATATTAAAATAATTTTAAGTTGCAATATTGTTTTCTATTGTAGATTTCTAATATATCTATATCTTATCTAGGCTTGGTGTGTATTTAATACTTAATATGGAAATATATTTGTAAATTTATTGATTTTTTTATTTACATTTTCGTTTCTGCATCCGTTTCCGTTTCCGTTTCTGCTAAAATTTACTTTTGACATCTGTTTCCGTTTTTGGTTCCGTTAGTTCTTACCTGCCAAAAGGTTGCCAACCACTGATTTAAATAGTGATATATATTTTTCTTCCAATCTTCAACTTTCATACCGTAGTAAATTCTTTGTTTTGTAATTAGAAACGTTAGTTATTAGATTTAATAAAAGGTGTTTGTTGTAATTGTTTTATTTTTATTTTTTTAATTGTAATTTAAATTCTGTCGCGACAATTCACAACCACGGTAGGTGGCGGGCGCTCCTCTTGGGGCGTAGTGGAAGGGCCTCCAGACGGGCATATGGATAGCGGAGGTTCTAAATTCTAGGCACCTGCTCTGCATTGACAATACGAGCCTGGAGTGTCCACGTCACGCAGAATACTCTTCCGTTTTCTCCGAGGACTACACGGCTGCTACCTTTACCCATTCGGACACGGAGTCCCACGCCCTTGTTCCACGGCTGTTTCAGGGGAGTAGTCCTACAATTTCTAAGTGGCAGAATCATAATTAGGCTCTATTATTCGCCATGGGAACCTATCATTAAAAAAACTTATCGTCCATCATTGTAAACTATTATTGTACCAAATTGTAATAAAATTAATAAATTTAACACCGGTTTATTATTTACCCAATAACGGCAGGTCTTACAACCTCTGAATATAACTTAAGGGCAACTACAGACACCACTTTAATAAGAAGCGAAATAAAATCGTGACTCATTTCCAGGAAACAAAATTATGTTTATATTCTAATTGAAAATAACGGTTATATGGTTAATGGAGTATAGTCGAAAACTGTTGTGATTGTTTAGTTGCTCGGCGTACTATAAGGTTGTTGTGCACACGTCATGACAGTCGTATGGTACCTAGGATGGGCCAGGCATGGGACAAATACAATATTTGCACCAACAGACTTTCTCGATGACATAGTCGTATGAGACCTAGATGATGGAGAATAAAAAAAATATCTAAATTTGTCAGTGTGCCATGGGCTGAAAAAGATTGAGAATCACTGCTCTAGATCATTGACGACCTTTTTTTTCTTGCTGTTAGCTTCAATGCTAAAAACGCCTTATTATATTATTATTACTCATTGTTGTATAACGACAGAAGATGATAATACACACGAACTCTTCGCGGCAAGAAGAAAACCGAAACTTTTGAACAACGGTTTGATCGTATGTGCTTTTATTTGATGAAAACATGAAGTTTGACAAACAAACTTGACTGTGTACAGGGCCCTATAAACTTTCAGTCAGACCAATCCAACGTTAAGAGTGATTGGGCATGGTGGGAGAGTACAGACGGTCACATGCTAGTTACGCAAGCGATGTAGAGACAGCAGCTGTTTGTAGTCAAGATGGCGTCAGTTTTGTGATATTGGTGTATTCGTTGCTGTTTTAATGTTTTTAACAAAATTGTGTTACAATGGCTAGAGATAAATTAAAATGTGTTTTTTGTAAAGAAAAAAATTGAAAAACAATACCTTTTGAAGAAGATAAATTAAAAAAGAGTAAAGTTTAACAAATGCGTGTAAATGGTAAACTTGAATATGGATAGTGTACAGTTACCAGAGCAAGTTAATGGCACTGATGGATATCAGAGACATTGTTACAGCACTTTTACAGCTTTAATGGCAAAATACCATAATTAAATTGAAATTTATTTCTCAGCAGCACGTAACAGATAGTGCCTATTTATTAGTGGCACTAAACGCCAGGTCACAAGGACAACATTTTATAAGCCATTTTTCCAAAGGAATAACTACTGCATCCTAGTTCCTTGTCGCTAAATGTCAGGGATTGCAATGCAGCTAACGAGGATATCACCTCCAAGCTGTTCTACGATCCGCTACCTATGGACCCCGGTAGTAGCTAACAGCTTCGCCCCACCAATCAATCAATATTTTAGTTATTTAATTAGGTAGGTATAGAGAGTGTCGGTGAACTAATATCTAGAGTCTGCATTTCAAGTGGGAGTATCGCATTCAGTACCACGTCCCGCCATGTATGTATTATGGCTGATGTACAATAATTCACAAACGGATAATTTAAATGTCAAAAAGTCGTAAATTCGTAATACATTTAATCAGAATTATAATTTGGAATTTAGGTCACCTAGGCCGATGTATGCTCGATTTTCATGCAGTTTAGTGAAAAAAAAAGGATAATTGTGTTCGCAATAAATTATTAATAAATCAGAGCATACACAATTTCATGTCAAAGAAGAGCAATCTGATTTACATACGTTATCATTTGACTGCCAAAAAAATTTGGGTTTACCGAAGACTCCCGATCAGTCAGATTATTATTTCTCTCGCCAAGCCAATTTATTCATCTTCATTATATATGGGATCATCGAAAAGAAAATTAGAATTTGGAACCAGCAAATGTTTTTTGCTAATTGCTGGATAGAGAATTCATTCCCTAAAGCTTCAAACCAAATCGCAACAGCTCTTTACCAGCTAGCTGAGGCTCCTCGCCATGTAAGGTCTTTAAAAGTTATTCGTTGCGTGTTAGTTGTGCGTTATGGATAAAGAACAGTGTCTTACATTAATACAACTATATGGTGAATATAGACGACTTTGGGATGCGCAATGTCCTGATTACACAAATAGAGGACTAAGGGAAGATGCATGGAGAAAAATAAGCCAGGAAATGAACCTTCCAATAGCTGACTTAAAGAAAAAAATGGACTCTTTACTAGGGTCTTACAGGAGGGAAAAGTCGAGAGAGAGAAAAAGCCGAATCACAGGATCAGGTATTTATTATTTAATGTTTATGATTAGGGTTAACAACATTCATTTTATTATATCCAAAGTTACACCGGTTTTTATATATTTATACTGCAGGTCTTCTAATATTATTATTTTTATTTTATACTGCAGGTCGTGGTGAAATATATGATTCGAATTGGTATGCCTATGAAGCCTTCAGTTTTCTGGGACATATAAATCACCCAGGAAATACACAAGATACCTTAGGTGAAGAAGTGAGTACCTATTATTTACTGATAATTATTCTGCCAAGAAATTGCTCCGTTTGTTATGAAATGTCTCCCTAAATGTAAACGTATTTCTTTTATATTTGTTGAACCTCGCCGTGGTATGGCTTGAATAGATAGCATTGATGACATTTCTGTATCCTGTCGCCATCGGCCGGGTATTACTGTCCCTTCAACTTCGGCATCGAATGATCCTGTGGGAGTGAACCTTTGTGAGGAAGCTTGATCTCTACGCAAGTAGTTATATAAGCATATGGTAGTCAATACGACTTTCGTAGCTTTTTCTGGTTCTAATAGTAGCGGCTTCCTCAGTACTCTAAAAACGGAGCTTAAAATGCCAAAGGCATTCTCCACAACTCTTCTTGCTTTGGACAGCCTGTAATTGAAAATCCTTTCCATTGAACCTCTTTCTGGGGTACCTTCATAAGGTTTCAATGTGTAATCATTGAGAGCAAAAGCTTTATCGCCTAGAATAAAATAGGGCACTGCAATTTTATACGGTATTTGTAATATTTCTGGCGGAGGAATGTTCAATTCCTTCTTTTCGACCTTTTCATATAAATTGGTGTTTTTAAACACACCGCCATCTGATATACGTCCCTTGCTGCCAACGTCTACGTACAGAAATTTATAGTTAGCGTCAACTAAAGCAAACAGCACTATACTTGGAAACATTTTGTAACAGTCATAATCATTGCCACTATTTATCGACGACTGTAATATAACATGCTTCCCATCCATTGCTCCTATGACATGTGGGAAATTCCATTTGCTCTCAAACTCTTTCGCTATGGTAAGCCATTCTTCTTCGGATGATGGTATCTGTGAATAAAATTAAGTAATAATTTCTATCTTTACAGAATGCAAGTCTGGATAATACTCGAAATGATTACAGTCATAACGAAGAAAGAAATGAAACTTCAAACTCGACGATAACGGAAGGACCTAAACAAAAGTCAACTAGACCTATAAAGAGATCCAAAATGAATGAAAGTGATGATCTAACTGATAACGCCATATCTGAAGCAATAACACTTTTACAACAGTGTGCAAGCGATAATATATCGGAAAAAATGATCCCTATAATGTGTATGGCCAATATATAGGAAATGAGTTGAGAAAGTATGATAAAATTACATTAGCATACGTAAAAAATGCAATAAATAAAATTATCTTTGATGCAGAGACATGGGAGCATACAGTGGTTATGGTTATTATACTCAATCATATGGTGAACACGACAATTTAAGATATATGTCTCATCCCTCTTCCTCATCGACGCCATCTACATATTCGATGCCTGCTGCCTCACCAATGCCTTCTACCTCACTGATGCCTCCTACCTCACCGATGCCTCCTGCCTCATCGATGCCTCCTACTTCACTGATGCCTCTTGCCTCGCCCATGCCTCCTACCTCACCGATGCCTGCTGCCTCACCGATGCCTCCTATCTCACTAATTTCGATGCCTCCCCTCCTCCTTCTCCAGCTCCTCATCATTAAATATTTGTTTGTTTAATTTTCTTATATTATTTGTCCAATTTTCTAATTTGATTAATAAAAAAATAATAATAATATGTAATTTTATTTTACCTTAACATAATCCTTTAACACCTCAATTATAGCATCACAGACTTCAGGAACTATAACCGATATCCTTTGTTTTGATATACGAAATAGATACTGTAGACTGGTATAAGAATCTCCTGTGGCCAAAAATCTCAACGTCACTAATAATCTTTCCCTAGCGGATATTGCTTCTCAAAAATTTGTGTCCTTCTTGCTAATTTTGGCGTTATGAGAGAATACACATTGTCAAATTCGATTTTACTCATTCGAGTGAAATTTTTTTCTTCGTCATCGAAGCACAACTCTTCAAACAATCTTCCCAGCCTGTAATCTATTTTTGTATAAGAGTTTAGTCCAAAAACGTTTAGTTTTCTGTTTTCTTTTTTTTGCAAGCCTTAGAATTATTAAAAAGGCAGTGGTAGCGACAGCTTTCCGAATGTGCGGCCTCATGGTGGTCTCGGGCAAACTATACGCACGCGCGGTCTCTATTCGACTTCAAGTTAAACTGAGCGTCAATGCTCACGGCCGAGCCACCGTGGCTCGGCCTTGCCGCGCGAGGCAGCCTCGGATTAGAAAACTTACAGACCGAGGCCGCCTCGCGCGGCATACGTACTGCGGCAAATGTCCGAGGCTGCCTCGCGAAGCCGCTCGCTTGGGGAAATTGTGTACAAACTTTATACAAAATCAACCACGTACAAAATTCTTCAAAACGCATTTTTCAGATATTTTAAAACATTTCAAGCACTCTAAACTTTTGTGCTTACTTGCAGCGCCACCGAGATTATTTTCTGCTATAAATATAATGAAAACTTAATTACGCATCAAAATATCAACCGTAAATACACATTAAATCTTCAAATTAATAGCAAACGGTTTAATTCGAAATATAGAAAGAAATTTAACAACAATATGTATGGTTTTAAGAAATAAAGTAAGTCTGAAAATATTAAGATGACGCAATTGAGAATGAAAGTGGAAAATAATGTTACTTTAACAATGTATGTGAGTCCTGATAACTAATGAAAGTAGGTAATTATTTTAATTACACGAGGTAAGTATGAAATCTACCTTTTTTACTTTACCAACTGTTTTCTCCTGTTTTTTATTGGTGAGCTGCTGTTTTTTAGTTTCTTGGGGTTGGCAACACAGGGTGCGACAATATCGTGATATTATCAATAGAGACTTAAATATTAGTTTTCACAAACCCTAAAGAGATAGTTGTGAAGAATGTCACATATTTAAAAACAATAAACAGCATACAGAGCAAGAAATAGCAAAACAAGTAAAATATTTCGCTATAAAGTTAAAAGCAAAAGACAGAATTAGCACAACAGAAACCCCACCGGACTTACCCTATGGAAACATTGGCACAATTTAGCATAACTCGTTTTCGAATACAGTAATACAGTAACATTATTCGACGATTGGCGCAGCGGTCATAGCACTGGCTGTTACGCTGGCGGTCGCGGGTTCGATTCCCGCTCACGACAGACATTTGTATCGGCCATATAGATGTTTGTCGTGGTCCGGGCATTGTGTTTAGGTATTGCGTGTGTCCGGACCCCCCAACACAGGAGAAAATCCTACTGGGGATTCGTTGAGTGTGAAGCGTATATTAATTAATTATAAGATGACCGAGCTTAGCTCGGTAGTTTTAGTAAATCGTGTTTTTTAGAAATCATATTTAAATACGCATTACATATTTATAAAATATGAATAATATTTTTTTAAAAAAATATTAAAAAAAAACAAATAAATATAAAAAATAAAAAATTATAATGATAAAACATGAATAATGTTTTTCGATTTTACTGACATAATGATAAAAATTAAGAACTGGCTATTTATATAAAAAATAATGAGTGCAATTAGAAAAAAAAGAAAAAATTATAGTCGATCTGGAAAATTTGAGAATTTGAACCATGTTCTTTCCAGTCGCAGATTGCGACCGTCGATTTCCCACCTGCAGGCTTAGCCAAGTTGACAATCTACAATCGATAACGCTATTAGAAAACTAACCAAATGTATAGGAATGATATCATCTCAACGTTAAGTCACGTGATCACAACAAACGAATAGAAAATTCGTAGACAAGTTTACTCGTTCGCAATGTTACAACGAAATGTAATCGTTTCTACAACGACGATCACTACATCCCATACAAATGGTAGCCATGTTACAGTTTTGACAAGCGCTAGCGAAACGATGTCGAACTTTTTCAACAATAGCTAAAAGGTTGCCGAGACCCAGTAGTAAACGTTATAAAATGACGTCTACTATGATAATTTGAAAGATAGTTGATAGTTGTGTTTGGACCGAGAATTGTTTACTTAAGATAATTTTAAACTATATTTAGCATTAAGCATTTAAAATGCATAAATTAAATATGTTGTGATGCGCTCATAGTGAAGAAGTGTGGCTTAGGTGCCAAAAAAGAGTCTTAAATCGTCAGTGCATGGAGACAATACGCGAAATGCCGGAAACGTTATTTGTGCAGCAATTTCGGCTAGACAAGACTAGAAGAGAAAACGACTTTCCAAGCCCTTTGTCAAGAACTCCAACAAAACACTTCTTTAAAAGGAACCAAGGAGATTCCCCTAAGTTAAGGTTAGTGCTTATTATGCTAACTGTCAAAAAGTATTAACAATTTTTTTTATTACATATCCATCATTTCAAGTCCTAAATATTTGTGTTTTTGTAGGTGTTATGCGCTCTTAGTTTCCTAGCCACAGGATCCTACCAGCGAATTGTTGGCGTCACTCACCATCTTGTCCAACGCACAGCTAGTTGGTGCATCAGACAAGTTGTTGATGCTTTGAACCACCCAGCTGTCATGGCAAAATAGATTATGTTTCCGAAAACACGACAAGACAGAGCGTTAAGAAAACAAGAGTGCGTACTTAACAAACGATTTAACAAAATTTTTAGTCCATGTAATGTAATTTAAATTAACGATTAATGTTTCAGGTTCCAAAGAAGATTTGGCCTGCCTGGTGTAATTGGGTACATTGATTGTACCCACGTAGCTTTAGTAAAGCCCAATGATGATGAAGAGCATCTTTTTTATAATAGAAAAGGGTATCATTCATTAAACGTTCAAATGGTAGATATTATATTTATATATTCTGGTTGGTATGTTATAGCTAGATAAAACATTTCTTGATAAAAGTTTTATTTTTCAGATTTTTAACAGTAACCTTTTGATTTTAAATGTGAATGCAAAGTTTGGTGAAGCTACACACGATTCACATATATGGTCTTCCAGTATAGTTGAATCATATATGCGTGAACTTCATCAAAATAATGAACAAGTATGGCTATTAGGTAGGTATCTAAAATAGTAAAAACATCCAATAGTAGTTAGTTTTCCTCTGTTTTGTCTACAGAAACTAATTTTTCAGGTGACTCTGGATATCCACAACGCCCTTGGCTTATGACACCTATCCCCAATGCAGTTCAAGGTTCTTGAAGAACGATACACGCAGAAGCATGTGCAAGCCCGTAATAATAATAATAATAATAATAATAATAATAATAAATACTCTTTATTGTACACCACAAAGAAACATTACAAAAAAGTGATACATGAAAAGAAAGATGTACAAAGGCGGTCTTATCGCTAAGAGCGATTTCTTCCAGACAACCTTTGGGCATAGGACATTGCGAAGAAAAAGAGAAGCGGGAGGGAAGTGCACAAACAGTTGATAAAGAATTGGCGTATATTTAACAAGCAGTATGATATTAACAGAAGTAAATATACATATACACATATATATACATACACATACATAACTGCATTGAGCGCTGTTTTGGATTACTCAAAGCACGGTGGAGATGTTTGCTTAGAGATAGGGTTCTTCACTATCATCCTCATGTAGCTAGCAACATTACAATGGCATGTTGTGTGTTACACAACATAGCTTTAAAGGTTGGCTTACCTCCATTACAATCACTTTCTGTTGCACATGACGATGGGGATGATATAACCATGCAAGATCCCACACCCACTGCGACTTTGGGCAGCCAGAGTGAATTAATCCAAGGAAGAGCCATGCTGAGATGTTTATTAAATAGGTTATAGTAAGATTATTTTAAGTTAATAAGATTTTATTTACATTGTCTAGTTATAAGCTTTTATGTAAGTACATATTTAATTTATCTTTTACCATAGATGAAGTAAAAAAAAGTAGATAATGCGCGGCCTTTGTTGTTACTGAAGCCACAAAACTCGGCTCCTTCAAGTAAACACACGCGCTCACGCACACATATGCATCAAACTACGTTCATTTTCGTCAGTATCTCACGGGGCCTCGTACAGTAACTTTGCCTGCAAAATGCCGTTCTTTTGTAATTAAATGGTGCAAAAACAATACCAAAGTGAACAAAAAGTCTGAAGAAATATCGTTTCACACGTAAGTACATACAAAACTTTATATTTTTTGTTATTCCAAAATAATATTGAGGTTATTCGGAACTTATAATCTCCATGTCCCGAAATGACGTACCGAGGGAGTGTTACCAGTAATTCTTATTTCCATTAGCCCAAAAGGCGGGTAAGTAAATTGTAGGCAATCATAGAAAAATAATTAAGTAGAAAGTGGACATCATTATTGTGTTTTTTTTTTTTTATCGTGTGATTTTATGTTTTACCTAAATTGAAGTCAAGCTAAATATGAATTTTTAACTCGTTTGTGTCTGTTTAAATTTGTGAATTAACTACTTATATTTTACTACTAAATATCATGATTTTAGGTTTCCAACGAATATTTTAATAGATGAATAGGTTTTTTTATTTTTATATATCACTAGGTCGGCAAACAAGCGTACGGCTGACCTGATGGTAAGCGATTACCGTAGCTTATAGACGCCTGCAACACCAGAAGCATCACAAGCGCGTTGCCCATCGAATCCCCAATCCCCCAGGAGCTCACCTTACTCACCAACAGGAACACAATACTGCTTGAAAACAGTATTATTTAGCTGTGATCTTCTGTAAGGTCGAGGTACTACCCTAGTCGGGCTGCTCCATATTTTGAGCAGGAAATTCCTGCTGTGCCCTACCTCAGGTAGCTGCTGTACGACTGAGCCGAAATGAACTACAACGACATCCATCCTCATCTAGTATGGTTTGTTCAAACCATTATAAAGCTGACATGTATGGTACAAAACGTGGACTTCACAGAGTTCCATCACGTAGATACTACTACTTACTACTACGTATTTTAATGTTATACTTTTTGTTTTAGGACCTACCGGATGAGTCTAAAATCAGTCGTTAACCAAGATTCAATCTTTGATACACCTAGAAAACATTAACTAAGAGAAAAGTTTAAAAAAAACATGAACTTTATTAAAAAAAATGTAAAAAAATTAAATTATTACAGCAAATAGTTAGACGTCTTTAAAACAGGAACTTGCCCTTCAAAGGAATCATCAATTACTTAAAAACACAATTTTCATTGACACGGATTTATATAATTCATTAAATCAAAACATGGCTGCAATAGATTTATTTAACAATTTGAAGCGAAAAAAAGAGTAAATATATTTAAAACTATAAACAGATTTTTATTTTCGCATACCCATTTTACCACCTATATCAAATTAATTGTGTTTAATCCCACTTAATAAAACTTTCAGGGACTTTTTTTAAAAAGTGTCAACACTTCACTCACTCACACATATTTAAAAAAGTGGCTTCACTTTTTTGTTCTAAGTGCGTTATCTATTGTTTTACTTGATCTATGTCTTTTACCTACTATATGATTAATAAGTTATTGATAGTATTTTGTAAATTTCCAGTTAATTTTATGTTTAATGTAATGTACCTACTTAAATAGAAAATAATTAATAAAATATCATTATTATTACAAATAAGTTTATTATTATTTTTATTAAAACATATACACATTAAACGAATATCAATTCGTAGCATGCACAGTTGAAAATAATTGTGTTTGCAGGCAAACGAAGAAAAACCGACTTCAATTATATCGACAAGTAATACAACGTAGGTAGACGAAAAAATAGTCAAGTAAATACGCATTATCAAAGATTACTTCAAAAGTTGTAAATCTCGAGGAAATTTGAATGTGACCACATGATAAACATCGGCTTTCGATTAAATTAAAAATCATCAAAATAGGTATACCCAGTAAAAAGTTATGCGAATTTTTGAGTTTCCCGCGATTTCTCTGGTATCCCATCATCAGTAGGCCTAGCCAAGTTACAAACGTTTTGTATCGAACGTCTTTCTACAATCGTTCACGTCTCGGCGTAAGTGATTTTAAGATCCTGGTTTCTTTATCATGGTACCAAAGTAAGAATATCTCCTTTCCAACAAAAAAAGAATTATCAAAATCGGTTCATAAACAACGGAGTTATCTCTGAACATACATATATATATATATACAAAAAAGATCAATTATTTTACTATTAAGGTATATTAAATAAAATTTCATAGGGCCAGGTAACCCGAAAAATGTATATTTCATGAAATCTTGTAATTTAAGGATTATACTGACCCTTGGAGTTATTTTACTGCCTTTAATGATTATAATTCTGAAAATACCATACATCTTACGGCCGCCAATCATACTTTCATCATTACATCATTACAGCCTATACAGTCCACTGCTGGACATAGGCCTCCACAAGTTTACGCCAAAAATAACGTGAACTCATGTGTTTTGCCCATAGTCACCACGCTGGGCAGGCGGGTTGGTGACCGCAGTACTGGCTTTGTCGCACCGAAGACGCTGCTGCCCGTCTTCGGCCTGTGTATTTCAAAGCCAGCAGTTGGATGGTTATCCCGCCATCGGTCGGTTTCTTAAGTTCCGAGGTGGTTGTGGAACCTTGTTATCCCTTAGTCGCCTCTTACGACACCCACGGGAAGAGAGGGAGTGGCTAAATTCTTTAGTGCCGTAGCCACACAGCACTTACTTTAATCAAAATAAAACCTAATACTGACTTGCAAATTGCAAAAATTTCGCGGGCTACCGTGGAGGTTCCATCTTAACTTAGACGAAATAAAAAAATTTGGGAAAAAGTTGTAAAATTTAGAGGTGGTTGATTGGATTTAAAATTTAGAGATGGTTGATTGGAATTTAGAGGTGGATTAATTGAGGTAGGGCACAGCAGGAAATTTCCTGCTCAAAATGTGGAGCAGCCCGACTAGGGTAATACCTCGACCTTACAGACGATCACAGCTAAATAACACTATTTTCAAGCAGTGTTGTGCTCCTATTGGTGAGTATGGTGACCAGAGCTCCTGGGGGAACTGGGGATGGGGTCGGCAATGCGTTTGCGATGCTATTGGTGTTGCATATAAGCTAGGGTAATCGGTTACCATCAGGTGAGCCGTATGCTTGTTTACCAAAAAAGATGAGAAAAACAAACAATTGGAATAGCAAATATACAAACAAAAATTAATTTTTCCTCTGATATTGCAGGCAATTTAAAACTGTTCATAGCCCTCAGCTGAGTTCACTATCACTACATTAGACATTTTAAGGAATAATGTCTGTCGAAGGTAGTGATGATGGTCTCAACTGTGGTAAAATTTGTATCAAATTGTCTAGAGTATCAGTTAAACGACTTAAAATTACATTTCGGCTTTCTTCGACTGCTATCCTTCGCGATTCTAGTCCCAACCTTTCCGTTTCTCTTTCGTGGAATTTTGTTTCCCGGTCTGCCTCTAATTGTAGCTGGCGATGCTCAACTGCCACGAACTCGCTTGTAGCTCGTTCAAAAGGCGTTTGTGTTCGCCGTGTGCGCGCTCGAAACTGCCTGCGGCGCTGCGGCGTGGATGTGGTGGGCGACGGGCTTACCTAATACCGCTGCCGCTTCAGAGGCCCCCGCGATGTGAACGCGGTAGGCGACGTCGCTGACGGCATCGGCGCGGATGCAGTATCGGGCGGACTCGTAGGCACAGGTGGTGGAGGATGGCGTGGAAGTTCTCCAGAGGGTGGCAGTGAAGCACGGGTGGTAGATGCTGGTGTTGCCGAGAATAAATAATTACCATCATATATTAAAATGTGCTCAAATGAATTACTTAGCCAAAACATTGTTTCTTCAAAAAATAAAAGGTACCTTGTGGAAAATCAGAAGGAATAAAATCCAACACAATTCCATCTGTGGCAGAAATTTGGGACGGACAGACAGTAGGCGCAGAATCTCTTGAGTTTCTCTCTGATGGTGGGGCCTTAAAAATATGAAGAACTTAAATTAAAATAAATGATAGTTTAATAAAACTAAAAAAAAACACGCTTTTCTAGCTAATCGAACTAACTAAACAGTAGAAAATACGCTTTTTACTCTGAATTGAATTATTCTCTTAACAACTTAAATTTTATTATAATTGTATTTCGAAGTAATTAATTATGATTGATTGTTCGATTTTCCACTACTGTAATATAAACTCTTTGTAATTAAAAATTATTTTATACTTTTTGTTGGATAAGCTATAAAAGCGTGGTTTCTTAGTTTTTTTTAAACTATAATTTATTCTTTATTTTTAGTTCGATTTTTCAATTAATTATTTGCGGGCATGTGATAGTATTGAAATGCCTTACGAACTATTTCGTAATCTAGTCATTTCGTCAAAAGCTCCACTGTTGTATGGGGTTTTTCCTGTTAACTAAGAGCAATCAAGTTCTTCAAACTGAATACCGTCTAAATTTGTAAGGATATTGGGAAACTGTTATTGAATTATTGCATTGTCATCGGTCCTCGATACGTGTGCAAAGTTTGAAATTAATCAAACTTCTGGAAATTGGTGAAAATTATGCTCAAAGATTCCATTATATACATACATACAACCCAAGTTAGTAAAAGCGTGGTAAAAATGACACTTTTTTATAAAAGAAAAAAATATAGTAATGAGCAAAGACCACAAGCAAAGGAAAAAACTAACATCAAAGCCTCTCTCCTCAATTTCAGCTTGACCAACAACAGCAGTCAAACCCATTATGCCTAACACTCACTCTTCTGCAGCAGTGAGGGTTTGTTTGCTACTTGGACCAACACCAGTACCAGAAGCTGCACAATGTAATCCCAAGGCCTTTTTTTTGTTTTCGTTTTCCAATCTGCCCACACCTGAACATATTTAATCTGTTAATTTTTGTCATGGATGTTTTCATCTATAATTTTCTAGTTTATGAAGTAAGATGATTGTTGTATGTACTCCATCTTGTAGAATACTAAATGTTAATAATAGGAAACCAAATAATATTTTACAGAAGTTTGTGTCACAATCTAACTTTTTTCCATTTGTCCACTGGCTTTGCTACTCCTCCACCAAGCGAGTTAAGCAGCTCTCCTAGTTCCTGCCACAGTCGAGGATATAAGACGTCGTCACTCATCGCTGGCGCGTCGTACGTTACTGCGCAATGATGTCGTCTCGCAAACGAAATGCAATTTTAGAAGAATTTATAGGAATATATAAATCGGAGCTCTGTATATGGCGATTGAAGGATAAAGAGTATCATGACCAAAATAAAAGAGCGGCAGCATACGAAAAACTTATAATTAAATTAAGAGAACTAGAGCCAAATGCGACAAAGGAGGATGTTGTAAAAAAAATTAATGCGCTACGAAGTAGCGTACGTAGAGAAAAAAGAAAGGTTGAAGAATCCACTAAGTCGGGAGCGTCAGCTGACGAAATTTATAAACCGTCGTTGTGGTACTATGACATGTTTGAATTTCTCGGAGATCAGGACATTCCTCGTACTTCACAGTCCAATATAGATGAAGCTGATCAAATTGAGGTAAGAAATACAAGTTTTTTTATACAAATGTGGCGGCGGTCGTATACGTGTACATGTGTGTGTGCGTTCGTGTGGTAATTAACAATATGTGGTTATTTTTATTATTATTTTTTTTTTATTATATTTTATTAGGTTAATTTTTTGTGTTATTTTTATTATTTCATTTCGTGTTCACTTCGCTCAGTGTGAAAAAACACGACGCGAATAGCCTAGCTGTAATCTAAATGGCTCAACAGATTTTGATGTTATTTTCTCACGTTTTCGAACTTGTACGAAAATTATTAATTTGGTTTTATTCTGTTTTATTTGACGGTTCATCCAGGAGACAGATATAAATACTTATTTGCTGTAAAGGTAATAAAACATTTATTAGCAATGCCATTATTTTTATTAGATATACCTAATCAAACTGAATACATACAATAAACTTAAGCCGCAACGAAGTTATCTTGCCACGATACGCTGCCTTCATTTACGAAGTAATTAGTAAATTTCTCTAGCACCTGTTTTGCATAGTTTAAAATGTTTCCTTGCCTTCGCTGTAAGTTAACCATAGTCGAACGGGTAGTATTATAGCCTTCCGTGATAACGGTACCATTTGTAGCATTTTCTTCATAAAAACATTCCCGGGGCGCACAAGAACTTCCTACGTGTTTCATTAAATAATTATGCAGTAAAAGCCCCGCAAGTTGATATTGCGATTGGCGGCCATCTTGGTGACGTAGTCGACGCCGACGTGCACCGTCAGTACCGTTCGCAAGGTCAGCCCGCGCTTACGTGGTTACGCTCCCTATTGCTTTTTGTTTGTGTTATCCAAGTTTTATTGTTGAGTTTTATTGTTGAGTTTTGTTGTTTAGTTTTGTTACCTGTTACCCTTTAAAATGAGTAAGAAATTAATTAACAGTCGTGCTCGTGAAATGATAATTAAAGTGGACAATTATTTTGTAAAAGAGAAAGAGGACTCTAAGTTGGTTATCCAAAATATAAACCGTGCCTTAAAAAATGCTTCGGACACTACTGAGGACATTTTAATGTCGAAGCATCTAGTAATAGACATTTTGAATATTTTGCAAAATTCTACCAAAGTCACGGAACGGGTGGCTTGTGCCACAGGCGTTGCAAAAAATACTGTGACGAAATTACAACGAGAGCATGAGTCAGCAACAGCAAGTGGCAGCAAAATGAGAACTCCTACCAATTTAATGAAACAACTTTTTTCGGATTTTATCGCGGTTTATTATTAACTTTTGATTCCCGACGTTTCGGATACTTTACAGCAACCATGGTCACGGGAGGACTGAGGTGTCAGACGTCCCAACGTTACAAAGTTATTCGAAACTACCCGACATACATCAATATCTTATTTAGTCCTATCTACGCAGAATGTGCTAATTGAGTCTTTAATCTGTGGTGAATTATGCTTGGTTTTTGATTTAATTATATTAATAATGGGGTCCCAAGCAGGTGGTAATTGCCAGCCATATTCTCTATTGAAATTTGGATGTTTTTTAATTTCAATAGCCTCACGGATCATCCTTGGTTGGAATCGGTGTTCTTTTGCGAGGATCTGTGGTTTATCGAATCTAATATAATGGCTAGCTGTGTCTAGACTGTGTTCACAGATTGCGGACTTAGTATAAAGACGATGTTTTAAGTTAGCTATATGTTCCTTAACGCGAGTTTGGATCGATCGATCGAAATAATAATGGAGTGACGTTTGAGACGTCAAACGGTACAGTTCATATCTGTGTATTCTCGCAATTTAAATAAAAATACGTACTTTTACCCTCTTTGAAACGCGTGGTTGTGAGTGTTGTGTGCCTGTGACGCTGTGGCATTGTGGGTGACACTCTGGGTGAGTTCTTTCCCAAAGAAAACTCGCGATATAATAATATATATCCACTCGTATAATATTATAGTAGAGGGTACTCTGTGAATTGAGCGTCTGCGCATTTATTGCTATACAGATCATAGTTTATAGCCTTGTCGCATCTATCGTGGAATAGTGGAACTAATTAGTACCAGTGCAAATATGGTTAATTGTGGGGGATGCGGTAAATTTCTCTCGCCGACAGGTGCCGTCACCTGCTCCCTGTGCCCGAACAAATTCCATAGGGCGTGTGTCGGTATTTCGGACAGGGGTCAGGTTTGCAGAGACTGGTCCTGCCCCGCTTGTAAGCGGAACTTTCGGAAAGGCGACAATAGCCAGACGCCGGTGAAGGGGATCGAGGAGGCGAGCGGGAGCCCCTCTAGCTCTCCCGGGGCGACGTCCAAGGACGTCGTCGTGGAGACTGCGGCCGTCGTCGTCGACCTTCGACGCGAGGTCGCAGAAAGCATCGCCGCTATGAGGGAGTTTCGGGAGGAGCTGGTACAGCTGCGGATGTCTCTCTCGAATCTCAACGAGCGCATGAGTAGCGTTGAAGAGAGGCTGAACGCTCTCGAGAAGCGCCAGGACGCCGGCAGCGCGGAGGAAGTCGTCGCACTTGAGCGCAAGGTCGAAGAGCTCAAACTCGAGCTCAACGAGCGGGACCAGGAGGCGCTGCTGTCCGACCTCGACATCGGGCACCTGCCCGAGGACAAGGGCGTGAGCGCGACGCATGAGGTGGCCGTGCTGGCGGCGCGGCTGGGCGTGGCGCTGGAGGCGCGCGACGTGGTGTTCGCGGAGCGCGTGGGCGCTGCGCCGGCGCCGGGCCGCCCGCGCCGCCTTGTGGTGCGCCTGGCGCGCCGCGGCCTGTGGGACGAGCTGCTGCAGGCGGCGCGCGTGCGGCGCGGCCTGTCGGCGGACGGGGGCGCGCGCGTCTTCGTCAGCGAGCGCCTGACGCGCCGCAACCGCGTGCTCTTTCACAGAGTGCGCGAGGAGTGCGGCCGGCTCAAGTGGCGCTACTGCTGGACGAAGCGAGGGCGAATCTTTGCACGTCGGATGGATGGAGACCCCGTTCATCAGTTTCGCTCGGAAGATGACTTGTCACGGGTGTTTGGCGACAACTGTTCGACCTAAAATTGAAAGATTAGTTAGAATAGGAAATGAAACACAGTATCTACTTATACACATTGTATTTAAGTTCATTTACAGAATTTTTCAAACAGATTCAGCTGATGCTCACACATATAATGTCTCTATTACACTATATACTCATAGCAGTTCCCACTATTATACTCACTACTTAACATTTGCTTGCACACAAACAGTATTTAACTCATACATTCACTACTTTAACTATACATGCATGCTACACACAATATTCAAGTCCACACCTACGGTATCTAATAACAACTGGTTTATAATTCTCATTGTTACCTATATATCTATGTTCATTGCAGTAAACTATCTTTTATTTTTTATGTCTCTAATTATTATAAACAATGACTAACAAAAAAAACCTAGCTGTTGGATTTTTGAATGCGGGGTCGCTATCGACCAATCAGGATGAATTTATAGCTGCCATAACAGATTTTAGACCGGATATAGTGGCTATTAACGAGACCTGGCTCAGGTCTGGTGAAGAGAGTAGGGCTCCAAGTTTGGTGGGCTACACTCTGAGACACATCCCTAGATCAATCAATATTAAGGGAGGACGAGGTGGAGGTGTGGGGTTCTACATACGCAAAGGAATCTATGCCCGTTGTTGTAAATATCCCACGTCTGACAAGGTGGAACAAATGTGGATCACGACCCGTATACAAAACCAAACCATCACTATAGGTACAGCGTACAGACCTCCCTGGCAGGATCCTGGCATCTTTTTAGATGCCTTATCAGATTCCGTAGCGGCTCTGCATCGAAATGACGGAATAATTCTAATGGGTGACTTCAACATTAACCTTCTCGAGACAAATACCAGTAGGTTCAGATTATTTCGTGATTTTTTGAATTGTTTCTCACTACAACAGATAATCACTCAGCCAACTCATTTTACCTCCCGTAGCAGTAGTCTGATAGATTTGATATGCTCTGACATGCCTGTGGGCTTGGTTGATGTAGAACATATTCCAGAGCTGGGTGCGCATGCCCTTCTAAAAGCAGAATTCAAAATTAAAAGCCAAAGTATCAGCCAACTTACAGAACATTAAGACCACTAAAAACGAAAAAGCTCAACTGATTGGGAATCTCTTGAGCAGTGTGGTAGTGTCAGCGAGATGGTAGAGTCTTTTACCAACTGTTTAATCAAGATAATTGACATGCATGTCCCCATTATAAACTTGAAATTAAAATATCCCCCCCATCCATGGATTACCGAAACTATTAGGTCAATGATGCGCATTAGGAACAAATATCATAAAAAGTATAAAATAAAAAAGACAGAGAACACTAAGGAATCCTATAAACTAATGAAGAGCATAGTAACCAAGGCAATAGAAGAGGAGAAAAAGAGTTACTTTAATAAATTTATCAATAACAACATAGGTAACTCCAAAAAGCTGTGGAAAAACCTCAAGCATACAGTTTTACCTAATAAAAACAAAACTGCTGACTTACCTTCACCCTTGCTGATCCTGATGCAATCAATAACCATTTTCTCACAGTACCGGGTGATAATCAAACTAACTTTTCTGATCTTACTTATTTTGTGCATCATCGTCACTCCTCATCCACTTTCTCTCTTAGTCCGGTAAGTGAGGAGGTGGTTCTGAAGGCTATAATGAGGATCAACTCCAATGCTCAGGGTCATGATGGTATATCATTAGACAAGCTCCAGCTGACACTGCCACAAACATTGCGCACCATAGTTGCGATCGTTAATCGCTCAATAACAGAAGGAGAATTCCCAAGTGGTTGGAAAACTGCTATGGTCAAACCCATACCGAAAGTTAATGACCCTACTTCTGTGCAGGATTTGCGGCCCATCAGTCTGGTACCTTGCTTGTCAAAGGTATTAGAGCGTATTGTCTGTGACCAATTAACCAATTATATTGAGAGCAATAGTCTACTTCCATCGTTACAATCCGGTTTTCGTAAGAGACACAGCACGGCAACTGCCTTGTCGGACATTGTCGATAATTTGCTTACCGCCCAGGATCAGGGGATGGTCAGCCTTCTCATATTGCTTGATTTTTCACGTGCATTCGACTCAATAAACACTGCGCTGCTGCTGTCTAAGCTAACATACTATGGTATCGATCTCCACGCTGTAAGATGGTTTCACAGTTATCTGCAGAACAGGCAGCAGTATGTAGAATTGGTTAGGGCTGATGGGTCACGGTATCGGTCGGGAGTTCAGTCTGTAGGTCGTGGGGTCCTTCAGGGCTCTATACTGGGGCCGATCCTCTATGCGTTGTACAGTGCCGACATAGTAGAATGTATCACCTTTTGCAAATACCATCTCTATGCTGACGACCTGCAGCTGTGCTATTCGTTTTTGCCAGTTGATTATGACTCTGCTATTGATAAGGTAAATATCGACCTAAAGACAATCTCAAGGTGATGCAAAACAAACTGTCTTGTCCTGAACCCCGAGAAATCCAAGCTCCTCGTAACTGGTTCTAGAAAAAAGATTGCTCTGTATGATAACATACCCATAAACATAATGATAGGTGGGGAAAGGGTGGAGCGTGTGGTCAACGTTAAGAGCCTGGGCCTGGTGCTCGATGGCGACCTCCGCTTTGAGAAACATATTATGGAGTGCGCCCGTAACTGCTTTTATAGATTGAAGCTTCTATATAACATTAGACCCTATATCAGCGAGAGACTAAGTTTAACCTTGTGCGAGTCACTCATACTATCTAAGTTAAACTATTGTGATACCGTCTATGGTCCATGCTTGCTTGTTAGAACTTCAAAACTCATACAGCGAGTGCAAAATGCTTGTGCACGGTATTGCTTTGGTTTGTCCTCGCGAGCTCATGTCACACCTGTATTAAATAATAGGAACATACTGAACATGGAGTCTCGCCGGAGGATGCACTTGTCTACAATGATGTTCGACTTACTGAGCACTGGCACACCGCAATATCTATTTGGCAAATTGGCGTGGACTAAGGTGCATGGAGGGTACCCCAGGCGTGCTTGTACTAGTGTTTTCGAGACGCCGGCGCACAGAACTGCTGCCTTTCGTGGATCGTTCAGGTTTGCGGCCTCCCGGTGCTGGAACGATTTACCGCCACCAATGCGCGAACTAAAATCCAGAGTCACATTTAAACGTCTTATAAAGGTACAGTTATTAACTTGGCAAAAAACCTAACTTACCTACGGGTCTACGCGACTTGCCGGGGCGGACTTTGTCTCGGTTTCCGGGGGGTTTGCACTCCTTGACTGGTCCCTACTACGCTCTATAACCACTGCCACGTCATGATATATAATTCTATTGTCCACGTCACGACCACGTTGCAAAAATACAACAAATTTTTTGTACAAAATATGTCGTCGTAACTCTTATTTGATGACAGTGACGTGACTTTTTCTCGCGTTAGCGGGTTGTCGCTCTGGACGTGTGCGTTTTTGGTGACAGCCTTGACAGAAGCTTGCACTCCGTATACGTTTTCTTATTTATTTATTTATTTTATTGATTTAATGTTATTATTTATTTTATGTATTACATATATATCTCTTTAATTATTTACTATAAGTATATTATTGACTTTGACTGTTAAATATGAGTGAGCATCTTTTGTGTGAGTCTAGTCAGGCTGTATGACTGTTATATTATTATATATTTCTTTTCTTTTTTTCTGGAATATTTTTATTGTTACTTCTGTTATTTTTTTCTCATTATTAAGTTTTTTTTTTCTTTTTTTTACGTGTCTATCTTTCGTTGATTTTTATTTTATATTCTCTTTTTATTAAGCACATTATGTTCTTGTGGCGTTTGGCGTCTGAAGTCGCCGATGCAGGCTCTGACGGAAGAGCAGCGCCTTAGCAGTAACAATTTGCTGCTAAGCAATGCTGAGGTAGAGACCTGGTTGGCCTTATAACTTAATTGTATTATTAAAATTTTAAATGATTATGGCCAATAAAGAACTTTTCTTTCTTTCTTTCTTTCTTTTCTTAAATAAGATATTGATGTATGTCGGGTAGTTTCGAATAACTTTGTAACGTTGGGACGTCTGACACCTCAGTCCTCCCGTGACCATGGTTGCTGTAAAGTATCCGAAACGTCGGGAATCAAAAGTTAATAATAAACCGCGATAAAATCCGAAAAAAGTTGTTTCATTAAATGAGTAAAATTCGCGTAAACATTAGAAAACAATTCCTACCAAAGCAAAAAGGCAAAGGAAGGAATATTTCGACGGATTTTCACTAACAGCGTTAAGAAATATCATTCATTCAATGTATACGGTGAGAAAAGAAATTCCTACAATGCGCAAAATCTTGGCGGCTGCAAAAGTAGACCTTAATTATACTGGTAGTGAAACTACATTAAGAAAAATAATTAAAAGTTATTTAGGCTACCAATTTAAACGCTGTTACCAAAAAAGACTGGCTCTAATTGAAAGACCCCAAATACAAGCGTGGAGGGCTAAATATTTACGCCGTATAAAACAAAATGACTCGCTTGGCGCTAACAAAAGACCCGTTATTTATCTCGACGAAACGTGGATACACGCGCACTGCACTGTAAAAAAATGTTGGCAAACAGCAACCGATGTAGGAGTGAGACGGAACGACAGCCCCGGCCGCCGATGGATAATTGTTCACGCGGGAAGCGAAACTGGCTTTGTTGACAATGCCCTTTTAAGGGACAACACCACTGTGACAGCTTCAAAAAATCGATTTTTTGAAAACCATCTAGAAAAATCTAGAATACATTTAGGAATCGAATGCCGTTGGTTGCAGGTCGAAAAAA
Organism: Melitaea cinxia; assembly: GCF_905220565.1. Classification (NCBI taxonomy): domain Eukaryota; kingdom Metazoa; phylum Arthropoda; class Insecta; order Lepidoptera; family Nymphalidae; genus Melitaea; species Melitaea cinxia. Next base: position 7,532,303 of record NC_059412.1, read on the forward strand.
TAATTATTTTCGGAGATATTGAATGTTTTGTGGAGCGGTGCAGCGCTCCGTGACGCTCGGGGTCCCGCGCCGCCTCAGCCAGGTGCGGGTCTCAACCGGTCGGCTAGTATTCTTTTGTCTCCCTTCACAAAAACCGACTATGGTCATAAATTTCGTTTCGAAATAAGATATAGGTGGCAATAGTTGAGAAATTGTCAAGGCAGGTATAGGGATAGCGTCACAGCGACAGTTTACGAATAGAAACCACGCTATTCGCATCTAAACGCTCCGAATCGTTTCGTTTACAAATATCGAACGCTCAAAATTATTCTTTTAACATCGAAATGAATAACGAGAAAGTGTACGCGGGGAAAAAGGGTACGAAACGGAGCTATCCGACGAGGTCTCGATCGAAAATTTCGAATCGAAAACCTCCGAACCGTTATAGCTCTGAAAATCGTTCTGCAGAGAATGTGAGCAGGTCGGCGAAAAAGTTAAAATCGTCGGACGATTTAGAGATCGGTGTTACTAACGATTTTGGTTATCGTATAGTACACCTCTTTAATGCATTGAACATTATATCGACGTTAGTGAAGTGCAAAGTGTGTGATCACGATATAAAGTTCACTGAAAAAAGTTTGCGCGGACTCGGATTCAAAATCGAGGTCGATTGCGGCCATTGTGAAAAAGTGCAAATTAATTCGTGTCCTATGATTGACAATGCATACGAAATAAATCGTCGGATCGTGTTCAGTATGCGTCTTCTTGGCGTCGGTTTGGATGGCCTGATGAAGTTTTGTGCATTTATGGACCTACCGCGCCCCATATTTCAATCCTTCTACGATCGAATCGTAAATTCGATTTCGATTGCCACTCAAGCTGTGAGCGCAGTGAGCAAAAAAAAGGCTGCACTTGAAGAGAAGAGAATTTCGTTGGAAAATGGGATGGAGGACGGAATTATCGTTTCAGGCGATGGATCGTGGCGAAAGCGCGGTTTTAGTTCGCTATTCGGCATAACATCGCTTATCGGCTGGTACACTAAAAAAGTGATCGACGTTGTTGTGAAATCGAAATATTGCAAAGCTTGCCAGCATTGGGAAGCAAAAGAAGGCACCGCGGAGTACTGGGAATGGAAAAGTACCCACGACGATGAGTGCCAGGCGAACCATAGCGGCTCCTCCGGAAAAATGGAAGTCGACTCAGCTGTCGAAATGTTTCAACGGTCTGAAGAGCTCTATGGCATAAAATATAAATATTATATTGGTGACGGCGATTCCAAAACGTTTTTGGGCATATCGAATAGCGATCCATACAATGGTTTCGAGATAAAAAAAAGAGTGCATCGATCATGTCCAAAAACGCATGGGGACTCGCCTCCGCGAAATCGTGAAAAAACAAAAAGGATTGTCTGGCAGAGGAAAGCTCACTGGAAAATTGATCGACGAGTTGAGCACATATTACGGCTTGGCTATTCGGAGAAACAGCGATGATGTTGAAAAAATGAGGAAGGATATTTGGGCAACTATCAAGCATAAAATATCCACAGATAGTAAGCCACAACATGACGATTACCCAAAGGGAGCCGAGTCGTGATGTTCGTGGCAGCGAGCGGTTGCAAGCGGAAATATTTCTGAATATCGCCATAAGCCGCCTCTTCCTAAGGAAGTATTGGAGGCAATTACGCCAGTATATGAAAATTTGAGCAGAGACGATTTGCTGCAGCGTTGTTTGGGCGGCTTTACCCAAAACAACAACGAGAGCTTCAACAAATCGGTTTGGGCAATAGCCCCCAAGTGTCAGTCCGGGGGAAAAAAAATCATCGATATTGCCACTGATATCTCGGTATTATTATTCAACGATGGCCTGAGAAGCCTCATGAAAGTTTTGGAGACGTTGGGGGTAACCATCGGCCCAAATTGTTTCAATTTCTGCGTTGAAACCGACGCAGCACGGATCGAGCAGGCGGAGCGCTCGCTCACGGATGCTGCAAAAGAGGCAAGGAGAGCCTCTACAAATTCGAGAAAAGTTGCTAGAGACCGTGATTTGCTTCTTGAAGGCCAGCTATATGGTGCCGGAATCGCTGACTAGGTAAGAATTTTTTTTTCAATTTATCGCATAAAAACGAACTTCAAACTTTGAACGCGTTTTTCTCAAAACCACTTTTTTGAGTGCGGCACGCAGTAGAACTCGAGCAATTCTTATCCGATCGACTTCAAATTTGGACTGCATCAATAAAACTAGATTATCTAAAGAAGTACATAGGATTTTTTCGATATCTCAATAGATAAATAAATTATAGGCTTTTTTCGACGAGAAATATTGCTCGAAAATCGACTTTAAATTTCAATAGCGTCCCAATTTTTTAAAAATCAATATTTTTTCAAATCCCTATGTCCTTCTCTTCAAAATATCATATTATTAACGAAAACACTCGGTATTTTTTTTCAGATCGACTTTGAAGACAGTTCTGCTGCGTGCCGCGAATCACTGCAGAAGCAACGGCACCTGACGCGGGAGCTTCCCCAGCGCCACCATGGGGCGTGAAAATTTAAAAAAAATTTGTTATGTATCTTTAATAAACAACGAACAAAACAAAAAAAATTTTTTGAAATATCTCTTTTTTTTCCCACAAAAAAATTCTTGAAAAACGGCAACAAAAACAGGGGGTCACAGTGGTGTTGTCCCTTAATCTTTAAGGCAGACACCAAAACGGGGGATTATCACGACCAAATGAATGCGGACAATTTTACAAAGTGGCTTACAGAAAAATTACTTCCCAATATACCCCGCAACTCCATAATTGTGATGAACAACGCCCCTTATCACAGTAAGGAAGAAAATAAGCCACCAAACATGAATAATAGAAAACAGGTGATGGTTGAGTGGCTACAAGCTCACAACGTCGAATTTCCCAGCGAGAGTACAAAACCAGAACTATATTTATTAATTAAACAGCACAAACCACCGAAAAATTATAAAATTGACAAGTTATTAGCTGACAATGGCCATGAGGTCGTAAGATTGCCGCCGTACAACTGCGACCTCAACCCTATTGAGTACATCTGGAACCTAGTCAAAATGAGGGTGTCAGAAAAGAATGTGGAGCAGTTAGAGAGTCGAATCGAATCTCTGACGTTGGAGGCGTTGGCATCAATAACTCCAGATGACTGGCGAAAGGAAGTAAACCACGTGAAAAGACTCGAAGAGGAATATTGGCAGAAAGGTAGAATAACTGATGAGTTATTTATCATAAATACGGCAGACGACAGTGAATCTGAAACAATTGATATAGAAAGTAGTTCTGATTCGGAAGACAATATGAGTGGGATTGAAGAAATAGGCTAAGATTTTAAATAAACATACATTTTTTACATGCCAACCTGGTTTTATTTATAATTTACTAGCGGCCCGCCCGGCTGCGCCCGGGGTTATATTATATAAGCATACTGGACGGACAGACAGACGCAGGAAGTGACTTTGTTTTATACTCATCATCATCATCATCATCATCATTACAGCCTATACAGTCCACTGCTGGACATAGGCCTCCACAAGTTTACGTCAAAAATAACGTGAACTCATGTGTTTTGCCCATAGTCACCACGCTGGGCAGGCGGGTTGGTGACCGCAGTACTGGCTTTGTCGCACCAAAGACGCTGCTGCCCGTCTTCGGCCTGTGGTATTTCAAAGCCAGCAGTTGGATGGCTATCCCGCCATCGGTCGGCTTCTTAAGTTCCAAGATGGTTGTGGAACCTTGTTTTATACTACGTAATGATAATTATTTACCACATAACCCAGACATTAATTAAGAAATATTTTCATATTTACACATCAACAATATAATTTTTATGTACTTATGAGTGTAATCATTGTTTTTTTATAACAAAACTAATCATTTATGGTGCTTTTTTCTATCTGTACTTTTGTGTGACGGATGACGTCACGCAGCTGTTATTGTGACAAGGTTCCATCGCAATATTAACTTGCGGGGCTTTTACGCATGTTGCCATCACTATTTTTTCTATATTCTTTGGCTCTAGATTTATTACAGTATGGTATATTCGAAACCTAGATGCTAAAATACCAAAAGCATTCTCAACAATATGTCTAGCGCGAGACAATCTATAATTAAATATCTTTCTTTCGCGTGAATGCAAGTCAGCTTGTCGAAACGGTTTTATCATATCAACTCTTAAAGAGAATGCGCCATCAGCAACAAATACATATGGGAGACTTGTTGAGCTGTTTTTGACAACTTCAGCGTCTGGAAGTTCCATTTTGTTATCTTGGAGCATTTCAAAAAACTTGGTATTCTGTAAAACACCTCCATCAGAAATTCTGCCATTTGTCCCAAAATCAACCAGCAGAAATTCGTAATTAGTTTCTACTATTGCCATAAGCACCATACTGTGTCGTTTTTTGTAATTATAGTAATACGATCCGCTGTCAGCAGGTGGAACTATGTCAATGTGCTTACCATCGATCGCACCTAAGCAATGAGGAAAATTCCACCTTTCTTCAAATTGTTGCGCTATATTTCTCCATTTTTCAGATGACTTAGGAAACTATAACAAAAATTATTGTTTTAAGAAATTGCTGATACCAGGGATGCCAATGAAACTTCGGATACAGTAACTCCAGAAAATATAAATATAGCACAAAACTCATCATCCCAAGAACAGCAGCAAGAGTCAGCGGCGAAACGACCAAGATCATCAAGACCCGGTAAAAAAAAACAACGAGCCAGAAAAACTAACGAACGAAGTATTAACTTCTATTAGGGATCACTTTAAACGACCTGCAGCTTCACTACCACCCCAAGAAGACCGGTATGATTTTCTAAGTAAATCAATAGCATTGAAATTAAGGGCGATGGAAAAACGCCAGCGGGTTATAGCTAAAAAACTTATAAATAATACTTTGTTTGAAGGAGAAATGGGAAATCTTACCACAGAAAGCTATCAGAAAAGAAATATTCCACACTATCATAGATGTCTATACATAAATTCTCCTAGTCCGACATCCATCTCAAGTACTAGCCCACATCACACACAAAGTCCAAGTCCATCATTGATGCAACAATTTCAATATACTCAATTTAATGCGAACTCTCCTCAATGTTAATTAAGTGGTCAATTCGTGGTTAATTGTTTTCTCTTCGGTATTATAATTGTTTATCATTATCGTAATCTTTTAGTCAATAATATAAGTGGTACGAAACATTGTGTGCTCGCCTTCTTTTTTAACCCTTACTACTTCTGGTTCCTAAATATATATATATATATATATATATATATATATATATATATATATGTATGTATATATAGCTACTCTGACTGACTGATTGATCACCCCTCCTGATATATCAACAATGTTGCCGCATTTGGGGTAATTTTCGAGCTTTTTCCCAAAATGTACTCCCATAAAATTTTATATGAAAAGTTTTTTTTTTTCACCGATGGTTTTGTATACATAGAAGAGAAAAATTAAATCGGACAAAATTTTGGTAATTGCTGATGATTGAGGATTTCGAAGACGAATGAAGAGCACGCTTTGGGTATTGGAGATAGGTGGGGGGTGCTCGACCAAATGTCATTCAAAACCTCGTCTAATTGCCAGTGAGCTGAAAAAAAATTCAAAATGGCGAAAAAAGATGGCCGCCATACAAACTTTAATGGTGTCTATCTCGGAAAGTATACAAGTTGGAAGAGTAATTTCTTAAGAAGAGATAATCAGGACACGAAGGTCTACCGATGAATAAAATAAAAATTCAAAACGGCGGATTTAAAATGGCGGCCATACAAACTTTGTCAATCTCGGATAGTATTAACGATGGAAGAGTGGTTTTTTAGCGAAACATGATCAGGTTTTGAAGGTCTACATGATGAACAGAAAAAATAAATAATTTTGTATAAAAAAACTTGCAAATATTCAAAATGGAAACTATGCAAGACTTTTATGCGGTTCTTTGGAGAACTCCCAGAGAATAATATGGGAAGAGGTGATCATAGAGGGTTTGGCCCGCGAGCCACATGTGGCCCGCGCCTCCACTCCCCTACCCTACTAGTCTAATATATTCTTGTAAGTTTTACCTAAATAAATACTTATCTACTTATCAAATTATATTTTCTTTTACCTTTACCTTTAGATAATCCTATTGTAAAACTTTAAAATTGCATCACAAGTTTCAGGAATAATTTTGCTTAGAGCCTGCGGCGATATCAAGGCCGAATATTTTAAGCATTCATATGACCGTCCTGTGGCAAGGAATCTCAAAGTCACAGATAACCTCTCGTGTGGTGATATAGCGGTTCTCATAATGGTGTCCTGCTTTTGTATCAATGGAGTCACCTTTGATAACAACGTAAGATAAGTTTTTTCGTTCATTCGTAAATAATTATGGTAATCTTTCGGATAATAGTCAATTATTTCAGTAAGTTAACATGGCTGTATTTTCTCCTCTTCAGTAACCACTTTTTACACCACTCTGTACGGCTTCGTTGTTTATCTCTCTTTTTCTTCAAAATTACAATTAACAATCCTATTAACGCTATTGCGTCGATGTCAACCACCGCTACCGGTGCCATGATGGAAACTGAGAGCTTGTGCAGGTATGTTGTTACGTGTGTGTGCCCTATGAAACTCGGTCGAGCCTGTCGGTTTTGCTTGAACAGGCAAAACTGACAAGCATAACCTAGCATGTGTGGCCACTTTTACGTCGAGACGTTAACGATTGTAGGAAGACGTTCGATACGAAACGTTTGTAACTTGGCTAGGCCTACTGAGCTATTACAACTTTATTGACAAATGCGAAATTTACCTCCGTATTCTAACGATATTGTAGCCATTTTTTCAGTGTCTAAAAACTAGGATAAAACGACATTTTCTAAAAATGAATCCTAGCTAGATTTATTTATCTCCACCGGAATCCCCTGCATACTAAATTTCATGAAAATCGTTGGAGTTGGATACGAGAACTCGTGTCGCGGTGTTTGTAATATTATGAAATTTTGTGTGCATATGAGGTAGGTCTGAGAATCGGCCAACATCTATTTTCATTCCCCTAAGCTATAAGGGGCGGGGGAGGGGGATCGAAAAGGTTAATAAAATATATGGCAAAACAAAGTTTGCCATGTATTTTATGATCCCAGAATTCTTGTATATATATATGTAAGCTTTGTGTTGACGTTGACACAGACATTGACATTTGAGTATGTAACTATCAGTTAAGCTACAAGAGGGAGCCACTAGTGGGGAGAATGTAAAAGCGTTTTTTTTTTCTTTTGTCCAAATCGAATAGTTACAATTGATTAGATTAACAAAACTCGTGCGTATATGTATAAAATTGACAAATCAACGCGTATGACATCAAGAAACATGAGTACCTAAATAAACGGCACAGAGACCACTGGCCGCTTGTCGCGTACACGGCGAAAAGCGTTTTTTTTTTTTCTTTTGTCCAAATAGAATAGTTACAATTGATTAGATTAACAAAACTCGTGCGCATACGTATAAAATTGACAAATCAACGCGTATGACATCAAGAAACATGAGTACCTAAATAAACGGCACAGAGACCACTGGCCGCTTGTCGCGTACGCGGCGAGACTGGGAAAAACCAAAAACAGGTTATAACATCTTTTGTTAACGCTAGCCTACGCACCAGGGCTGCCAGATGTACGATTTTAATCGATACAATTTTTTTTTTTCATTTTTACTCATGTACGATCGCTAGACTAAGATACGTGCGTGACGTACGCAGTGTACGATTTTTATATTCCTATTACCTGGAAGCATTTCATAATTAAAGAAACGTCATTCACCGGTAAGCATAAATTTCGTTAAATTCCCTTACTTGAATGAACCTACATCTTTTACTTGAATGGAGACTCTGAAAAATCATATAAAGGCTGTACTTGTTTGCTTTCTAATAAAACTTATAATTTATCTTGTGGTAATAATTGCGACTTGAAAAAAAAATACATTTTAAAATAAAAAACAATTTGAAAATTATAAAAACACTGGCTCAATTTGCTTTAAATTTGTTACAGTGCAATCTGTAATGTGAACGAGAATTCAGCGAAATTAATTTAATCAGAACAAAACTTAGAAACAGTTTATCCAATGATACACTTAAGGGCATTATTAACCTAGCAATTAATAAGAAGAAACGAAAATGATACGAATTTTAAGCCAACAAATTCTTTTGTTAAAAAATATGACCACAGAAAATTTTGTGAGTGGGACAAAATTTTCTGGCAGCCCTGGCACAGTTGGCCAGTTGTCCTTTACACGTTCTCAGGGTCATTGCAACACACGTGCCACGTTGATTATTTTTTTCAGCTGTTGCAAGATTTAATATTTTAATGTTAATAATAACGTGGTATTTTATTATTAATAATTGTTGTTATTGTTGTTTGTTGTCTTTATCGCATTTGTTGAATTGCTCGAGCAAAAGTTTCGCGAATATTTCGATGTTGAAATAAATATAGTCAATGTTGGCAACTAAATAATTAAATTTATTAAAAATTGTAAATTTGATATGCCATGTGTGCTCCCCTCGATATTATTACCCTATTATACCTACTTGAAAAAACTATGTTAGATTCAGAATTTACATTTTCAGAATTTAAAATTTAAGCATTAAAAGAAACAATAAATTTTTAAAAAACAAAAATTATAAAAAGAAAATTGTTAGAATCATACTTAATATTAAAACTATTTAACAAATGTTTTTAATATGTCTTAACATATCACTAACCTACCAAAATAGATAACAATTTTGCACGTTTTTAAATTACGCGTACACGTAATATTACGAAGTGACGAATCGATTGTTTGTACCGATCGCGTACAAAGAGTCATTAACATTGAGGTATAATAATTATACTAGAGAAGACACCTCGAAGCAAGTAGTTATGCTACGTATTGAGGTCCAGTGGACCACAATGTATTATGCTAGCTCTACACTCTCGTCTAGGTTAGGCGAGGGAACGCGAGCACGAGAGTGTAGTCGGAGCCCTCGCGTCACATCGCCGCGCCTTGCCTCGCCTCGTCTGGTCTCCGTCTGGAGTCGGTTTTTTGGGCGCGAGTCAAAGGACGCGAGGTCCGGCGGTAGGCGAGGCGAGGCGCGGCGTCCACATTCTCGCGATCATTCAGTCAGTATGCCACTACTTTGTTGTGAGAGGTTGTCAAATTTTATCGCGGAATAATGACTTACGAGTGGACCCAGGACGATTTAGTTAAGTTTATGGAGTTGAATCAAGCGGAAGTAAATATATGGGATCCGAAAAACCCTAACCACAAAGACAAAATCAAAATTAATAATGCATGGAAAAGAATATCGTGAATATCTTGTACACACTAAAAAAATACTTTTGAGTCAAATTATGTTTTTACGTGGTTTTTTTTTCATAACTATTTTTTCAAGGTTTCTTCGGCCTGTTCATGAAAAAAGGGAGTTGTGGATAAAATTTGTCCAAACCAATCGTAACGAGGAAACATGTTTACAAACATGCATTTGTTCATTGCACTTTAAAGAACAAGATAAATACAACACAAAATCAGGACGAGTTTATTTAAAAAAATGTGCAGTACCGTACGACTACAAAAAGGTATATTTTCTTGTTAATTTAATGCGTTAATTTGAGAAGATGAGACGTGGTCCCTGGCTATGGGCTTTTTAAACAAACTCCAAGTCGCACAGCGTGCAATGGAGAGGGCTATGCAGCCCAGCAGTGCACATCCAATGACTGATATGATGATGATGCGTTAATTTTGTTGAACACTTTTTATGATATCATTAATATTGTTTTCTATTTTATTTTTAGCATCCGGTACCCCGACCTTCCACACCCCTACAAGTTGAACTATCAGATCCAATATACCAGTCAGCGATTCCGAATCTATTTTCGATACTCTTCGTAAAATTGTTCTAAAAAAGAAACTATTAAAAGAAACAACTGCTAGAAAGAATCTTACAAAGAAATTTAAGGCATTGCAAAGTAAAACAGGTGTTTAAAGAAAAAATGTGAATCTTATATAAATATGGTTAACACATTAAAAGGAAAATTTAATTTTGTTTTTCAAACTCCAAACGATTTAATGACCAAAGCTGAGGTTGCAGAGTTTTATATATACTTGTTGCACTTATATGTATCGAATCATTAAAAACACTATAAAAACTTAATTGAAGAAGAAAAATGCTCCAGTATATATCTACCTATCGTCTAGGTCAAGATCATTTGGAATTATTTTTCGGAATCATTAGAAAACACGGTGGTTATAATAACAATCCCAATGTTCTTCAATTTAGAGCTGCATATAAAAAATCACTTAATCATTTGGAACTGCGATCATCATTTACTGGAAATTGTCTGCCTTTGGATAATTTCAGATTCTTAATGCCTCATCTGAAAAAATCACTAACAGTACAACCACTTGAAACATACATGGTGAATCCTCATACGAAGTTTTAGAGACAACACGATTGCTTGAATCTGATATTGAAGCTGAAAATAATTGCAGTGTTTTTGCAAACATGCTGGATAACGACACGATAACAGATGAACCTAAACTCATTGTAGGCTACATTTCAGGATACATATCAAGAAAACTTACAAAAACATTAAAATGTGAAGAATGCGTCGTCAGCCTGACCACAGCGAAGAAACTCTCACACCATAAACTAATAGATATTAAGGACATGGGTGGCTTGTGTTATTCCACTGAAGATGTGTATTAGATATGCCTATCTACAGAAGTGGTGATACGTCGCTATATACGACAGAGTGGAGGAAATGGTTTGGCTGCGGTTTTATTACTACAAATATCTTAAAATGTTTTGTTGATACGGACTTATTTAATTGTCTTAATGATCACTCATTTAATCAGCCTGCCACATTGAATCACAGGATTCACCTTATACGTGCAATTATAAAAAGGTACACGACTATCCGACTACACCACGACACAAAAATAGCTAACAGTTCATTAACTGAGCGGCAAAAGCTCACTAAGTTGATATTGTTTAAAGGAACATAAAATAAAAATATTTTTACCTAGGTTACCGCTAGATGGCGCTAGTTTCTTCGTGTGTTCGTATCATTATGTTTAAGTTTAAAAAAATTAAGATCTCATTTCTCTTGTCACGACAGTCACAGAATGGAATATCCCAGTAACGGAATGCAAACCTAGTGTGACATAGTCTTTAGGTTTCCATTCCATTGGGGAAGTGACGACCCCACCGCCCGCTGGTAGGTCACACTACCAGTGCAGTCAGTCTATGGTTGATCCGCCATGCCTTTACACAAGACCACTTCGGTGTAGGAGGCGAGCACTGTCCGTAGACAAACGCACCCGGTTTCTACAGCGATGTGGCAAGGCACAGGGGAAGTGCCTCAAAGGGCGCACGCCAGGATTCGTATAGTGGCGTATGGCCAATCTCCTGCAACCTCTGCTTTCTGCCGGTCGTATCGGCCATCCGGTCCACCGGCACTGGGAGGCCGAGGTCGAGAGAGTGGATCCGCACCTGCGCAACTGCCTATCCACTTAAATATATTCACGCGCAGATGACTCTTGCATGTTACCTGGTCTTCGAGCGCAAGCCCTGCGGCGATGGAGAGCCGATGGTGGGGGGAGGATCGGTGTGTCCAAACCTTAATTGGCATCTGCACCTAGGCGGTTGTCTGGTGATGGTCGTTCTGGGTCCCGATCGAGGCGGGGGACAAGTTCGGCAGCTCAGACGATGACAAAGCAGCCCTATTCAGGGAGCGCTCTGCTTTCCCCAATCCGGGGAGGGGCCTAGAAAAGGTGGCCCAAAAATAGCCCGTCTCATCCTCAAAGCAGATGGCAAACCGCAGTCATCTGTTCACCACCTTAATGCGGTCGAAAAATGAAACTTAAACAAAAAATAAAAGATCTTATAATAGGAACGTGGAACGTTCGTACTTTATTAGACAATGACATAAACTTATGTCCGGAGAGAAAGACGGCTCTAATCGCGAGAGAATTGGCCAGATATAACATAGATATAGCCGCAATAAGCGAAACCCATCTTAGTGACTCGGGAGAGCTCTGCGAACAACTGGGAGGCTACACCTATTACTGGAGCGGGAAGCCAAGTACTGAGAGAGCAGCTAGTGGAGTCGGGTTTGCCGTAAAGAATCAGCTGTCAAAAACACTCAAAGAACTACCGAAAGGCATAAATGACAGAATAATAACACTTAGACTTCAGTTGTCATCAAAGAAGTACCTACATCTCATAAGTATATATGCCCCCACGCTGCCCTCTCCAGAAGAAGAAAAAATCAAATTCTACAGCGAGCTGAATCAAGTCCTGACTAAGATACCATCCACAGATAAGATAATTTTGTTCGGAGACTTTAACGCACGAGTTGGTAACGATTTTAGTGCTTGGAGTGGAGTTCTTGGTCGTCACGGTGTTGGTAAATGCAACGCCAATGGCCTCGATCTTCTCGCTCTCTGTGCCGAATTTGATCTTACAATTACTAACACCTGTTACCGATTGCCAGAAAAGCTCAAGACCACGTGGATGCATCCGAGATCTAAGCACTGGCATCTCTTAGACTATGTAATAGTACGCAAGAGAGACCTCACTGAAGTACTTATCACTCGAGTAATGAGGGGTGCTCAGGGCTGGACCGATCATCGGCTAGTCCGATCAAAACTACGGTTCCACTTAAAAGCACCACGTCGAGCATCTCACAAGATCCCGGCAAAAATACACTGTGAAAAGCTTGTTCGCGACCCGCATTTAAGTCAAGAGCTAGATGATGCATTCTGCACCAGTATGCCAGAGACAAAAGAGGGCATGTCTATTGATGAGGAGTGGCGTTTATACGCTGAGAATCTTCACACCTGTGCCTCACGAGTTATTGGGAAACCGGAAAAGAAAAATCAAGATTGGTTTGATGATTCCGAAGTGGAAATCAAGAAGCTCGTTGAGGACCACAGACGTACACTTCTTTCGTCAGACGTCTCTGAGCGGAGAACTGCTAATCATAGCCTAAAAGTAAAAGTGCGTGCTCTCAAAGATAAATAAATGGTGGGTAGACAAAGCCAATGAAATCCAGCGTTATGCTGATACCAATCAGACTGGCAGATTTTTTGAGAGTCTCAAAGCTATTTTTGGCCCAAATTCTAAGAAAGTAGCTCCAATTTTCAACAAGGACAAGACTCAACGGCTTACTGAACAGAAAGATATTCTTGCCCGATGGGCAGAGCATTTTAATGACGTCCTTAACCCTAGTGCACAGACAGCTGACTTGTTGTTTATAGATTCCCTCGAAAGTTTACCGGTACTTGAAGACCTGGCAGAACCACCATCCTTTGATGACTTTATGAAGGCACTGGATAGGCTGAGAAATCACAAGGCACCTGGGGTAGATGGTTTGCCGTCTGAATTATACAAATACAGCGGCCCTCACGTCAAAAACAGGTTATTCCAACTTATCCTGAAAATATGGGAGAGTGAAGTAATTCCGCAAGACTGGAGAAATGCCTCCATCTGTAAATTGTACAAAGGCAAAGGCGACATCGCCGATTGTAGCTCGTACAGAGGTATCTCTCTTCTCTCAGTAGCTGGGAAAATCTTATCCCATATTATAAACACCCGTCTATCCCAACACGCAGAAACCATACTTTCCGAGACCCAGTGTGGTTTCCGGTCAGGCCGAGGTACGGTGGATGCTATCTTTGTCGTAAGGCAAATCCAAGAAAAGAGCCTGGAACAATACCGTCCTCTTTATATGTGCTTTGTAGATCTGGAGAAAGCCTTTGACAGAGTCCCGCGTGAAGCCCTGTGGATAATGCTTAAGAAAATTGGCTGTCCTGGAAAGTTGTTAAACTTGATACGTCAGTTTCATGACAATATGACGGTTAAAGTTCGACATGAAAATGACTTTTCAGACCAAATACCAGTAACCAGTGGCGTGAAACAAGGCTGTGTCTTGGCTCCCACTCTGTTTTCCCTATACTTTGCCTTTGTTATGCGGGATGTGGTCAGAACTTGCAATAGTCAAATTGAAATTAGCTCCAGAACAGACAAGAGCATATTCGATCTATCCCGTTTCAGAGCTAAGAGACATGTTTCCAGGCTCTCTGTTCTGGACGTTTTATATGCCGACGATGTTTGCCTTATGGCCGACTCAATAGAGTCTCTTCAAGCCTATGTGGACTCCTTACACACGTCATGCCGCAGGTTTGGTCTGGTTATAAGCACCAGCAAAACTCAGGTTTTAAAGCAACCTGCTCGTGGTTGTCTTGCTGACCAATCCGCTATCAATTTGGATGGCTCTGCATTGGAGGAAGTCCCATACTTCAAATACTTGGGCAGCAGACTAAAGCACGACAACACACTAGAATCAGAAATACCAGCCCGAATAGCAGGTGCTTCAGCGGCCTTTGGCAAACTTAAATCCCGTGTCTGGAATTCACACGACCTCAAATTGCAAACTAAAATATTAGTGTACAAAGCGATTGTCCTGCCTACATTATTGTACGCTTCAGAGACCTGGTGCTGCTATAAAGCAGATATCAAGAAGTTAGACACATTTCACCTCAAATGTCTAAGATCCATATTGCGCATTAAGTGGCAGGACCGAATTTCAAACACGGAGGTATTACGTCGTACAGGTATGTCTGGAATTGAAGCTCTCGTAATGAAGAGCCAACTGAGATGGAGCGGTCACGTCCTACGCATGCCCGATAGCAGACTACCGAAGGCAGTCTTCTTTTCTGAGCTTTCAAACGGAAAACGAAAACAAGGCGGGCAATACCTTCGCTATAAAGACGTGCTCAAACGCAATCTTGTGGCTTGTCATATACCAACTAAGAGTTGGGAGAGTCTGGCACGTCAAAGACCGGAATGGCGTCGAACCATTCACAAAAGTGTCGACCGTTTTGAATCTGCGCGTCTGGAAGACCTTGATGCGAAACGCCAAGTACGGAAGACTAGGCCAAAACCCTCCTACTTTTACACATACGATTTGGCTGGCCAACTATACTGTGCATCTTGCAACCGAGTCTTCAAATCTAAATTCGGTTTCGCTAGCCATATTAGAGCCCACCAGCGTAATTTATAGGAGTCGCCGTCACCGGATACGGTGTGGACGACATCATCATCATCAGGTTTCCATTCCGTTACTGCGATATTCCATTCTGCGACTGTCCCATTAGATTTAATTTTCATTTAATAAAGCTAAGATTTATACTTGTTTAAAATTAAAGTTAAGTTCCTACAACGTACCTTAATTATTAAAAAAATTTAAAATAAGGTTTCTATTTCTCCAAAGAGTAACGTAATGGAAATAAATAACATTGATTAGTTAGTGTTTTTTGTAGTCGATTATGGTTTTCGTTTATTATAATAAAGATTTTAAGTAATGAAAAAAGATAAAATACTTGAAAAATTATGAGTTTATTTTATTTTATTCTTAAGGCTAAAAACTTCTGGTCACGGAATGGAATAGATTTTGTTGCCTGGTTGAATTAAAACAGTTATATTTCGGTAAATAAAGCATAACCACAACTAATTTTATGGTTTTTATATTAGTAATTAAATATAGAATCAATATTTAAAAAAAAAAAAAAAACACTTCCTGTGAAAATGACCCATATCGACAGAGCGTATACTCTGCTAAAACTCTTCCGATACAACCTATTATTTGGTGCCCTATTGCGACGTTGCCAAACTGACTGTATTTGAAGGTTTTGAAATATTCAATCAAGTCAAAACAGATCATTTAAAAACAGTTTGGCGAAGTTGCTACGCACGTGTCGCTGCTTATTTGACGCTCGGTTGCAAATTACTGCTTAAGTAGTAAAATAAAATAAAAGTACACTTACAATGAAAAAATGAGTCTTCAACGACTTCGTAGTGCAAGGATTTTAAAATTAACTGAATGCAAAGGACCTACGTTCGTCTTCAGGTAAGTTTTGATTTTATTTACTATTATTATATGATTTTAGTTGGCCTCATAGACACATTGGTATGTCTATTACTTGTCTGTTGAAATTTGTATGTGTACCGGCGTGTACCTGGATGCATGCTCTTGAATGCGCAAATGTGAAATTTGCACCGTGTAGGCCGTGTTACATAACATATACCTACGAATCTAAGTGTTGCGAATTGTTCAGTGGTGGTTTTATACGACAAAATACAGTGTTTTGTGATTATCCAATTAATTTATCAACAGTGACAATACTGAAAAATGGTTGTCGTTGCAGATATAGATATGTTTCTAAATAAAAGCTATATACAATATATTTTTGAATCCAAATGTAAGTGGCCGTGGTCTAGGGTACATTTTATATTGCGAGTGAATTGTTCTAATTGTGGGGTTGTAATAAGTCCTTTTGGAAAGCTAAATCACATCGTAATGGATATGAATAATAGGTTTAATATTATTTGGTGCTTGCAGAGTAGTTCTCTTTTCTACCATATCTGTAACTTTTTATTATACGATCATTATCCACTGGATGAGTGTATCATGTGCGTTGTTTAGGTATAGTAGTAACTTATTACAAAAGTATTTTTTTATTACTACCTATAGGTTTGTACATATGTAGATTCCATAATTACATATATAATATGTCATGGATCAGATACATATAAATGTAAGTTGGTTAGTAAATAAATACATACCGTTAGGATTAAACAGTTTTGAAAACTTATACCTACGTATTTATATTTCTTTGACTTTTTTAGGACATCAACAAAACAATAATGACAAAGAATCTGATAGAAAAAAAACGGTCATCGTGCCTGGTAAGTATTGGCTATGTTTATTTGACACTAGCTTCTACCCGCGACTTCGTCTGCATGGTCCCTAACTTCCCCCGAAATAAAACTATCCTATTTGTTAATCTAGATTATAAACTATGCGTATACCAAATTTTGTCTAGTTCTATTCAGTCGTTTTTGCGTGATTAAGTATCAAAAATCAAAATATCTAAACATTCACACATTTAAACATACAAACTTTCACATTTATAATATTAGTAGCATTGAATGAATTATCTCTAAACGTAGTAAATCGAAAGGCATTGGTACATTATACGTGAATTTCCTTCACTACGTTTTCATTTCATTTTTGTATTCCCAATTGACTGATTTTGATTTGATTTGAAGATTTTAAATTGAAGTGTCAATGAAATTTAAGAAAAATAGCGGCCCGCCCGCCCCGGCTTCGCACGGTTTTATCAAATTTTACATAGAACCCTAACTTTATGTACATATAAATTATACATAAAAACCTTCCTCTTGAATCACTCTATCTATTTAGAAAAACCGCATCTAAATCTGTTGCGTAGTTTTAAAGATCTAAGCATATATAGGGACATGACCCGAACAGGGAAGTGACATGTTTTATACTATGTAGTGATGATATAATCATATACGGACGTCGAGTATGAAGCGCAATGAATAGTAGGTTTAGTTTACAGCCATCCGACATCCGTATGTAATGTAAAGGCTACGCAATACGTAAGAAATATACGGACGTTAGTTTGACGCATACTGTTCATAGCCACTTTATATGTTAACATTAAAAACTGTCTGATAGCTAAAGCAATATTGAATTAATCTGAGACCTAGAGACAAGGGCGTGAGTGGTAATTGTGTTTGTAATGTTTTTTATTTATTTATTACAGAGATCCAGAAGAAAATCTATACAGTACTATAGACATTAAGATCAAAATGAATCGTATCTAGATATAACTGATCCAATAGATAAAACTTACATGCCATTGTCAGATCAAAGTGAAAACGATACAAGTCAGCCGTTCATACTAAATAACAGTGATGTCAACAAATCAGTATATCGGAATAGCACTCCTACCTGCACAAATACCTGCAATGAGATAAATATAATTAATACTCCGAGCGACACTGACTACAGTTTGGTTCAATGCACTCCAACACCTGCAATTAACCATACTGACGTCTCTTCAAGTAATCCTGGTGATAATGAGGCACATTCCAGTGGCTTGAAATGTGCCTCACAAGTTTGGAGTCCGAGGTATTCTGTTTATATCGACAGGATCGAAAACATTTAGAACATACATACAGACATATAAGTCCGACCAATACGATCAGATTTGTCGGAAGCACCATCTATTACCGTTAGCATATCGTCGCAAAATAGCCGACACAACATTCTTGATTAAAACCGTTTCTAATGGTGTTAATTGCCCCGACCTTCTGTCTCTGTTACAGTTCACTGGTAATCTTAGAAATTTTAAACCTATACCTATGTGCCTTTGGCAAAAAGCAATTATAGGCAGAATTCATTTTTACTAAGAGCTGGTAAACTTTTCAATGACTTGTGTATGACTATTGATTTCGATCTGTTCAATGTAAGTCATATCTCTGCTAGACGCAAGCTTTCAAACATTTATTTTGAACTAAAATAAAACCATGCTAGTATTATTATAAGTATATTACATAAATATTTACTATGTCTACCACCAATATCATTATGTGTATAAGTTATTTCTATTGCGAGCTCAACTTATCCCTTAATTACTATTTCATGTCTATCTGTGTGAATTTGTAATTGGTTTTTGTAATTTTTTAATATGTATAAACTCTAATTGTGTATTATTATAACTGTAAATTCACCTTAAATAAATAAATAATGTGGTTCAAACTGCTCCAACAACAGAAACTACAACTTACGCTGGCGACATTGAGGTTCAATATACTCCAACACTTGCAATTAATGATACTGCGCTTTATTCAAGTCATACTGACGATAGTGTGGTTCAAACTGCTTCCACACCTGCAATTAACAATACTAGCTGTCTTTCATGTAATTACGGTGACAGCGTGGTTCAATTTGTTGCAAAACATGGAATTAACCATACTTACATTCCTCGAAACAGTGCTGATAACCGATTTGATTTAATTTAACCTGATCACTTAAATGTACTTTCCATCCAATCATCTGAAATGAATGGTAGTTATGAAAAGTTTAATAATATTGATGATACATTTTGGCTCGAAGGGAATTTTTCTGAATCTGTAAAAGAACATATTATTTTACGTGCCAGTACACCTATAAAAAATCAATTGCACCCTCAACTCGAGCACGCCATGAGTGATATTGAAGAGCCTGACGATGATAAAGATGAATCTTATCATCCTTCGAGTGAAAATTCTATTAGTACTACATCCGAAGATATACATAATGATGAAGCAATGCGAGACTGTAGTTTATCGGATATCCACTATATCCGTTGTAACAAAAAAAATTATAATTCACCATAAGATTGCCACAATTTATTTCTTTGGATGCATATTTTTCTATTAACCGACCATTTCTTTGTAACGAGCGTCCATAGGCCGTTGTAAAAACAAGAATTTGAATGAAGTAAGAACTGTCAAAAGTAAGAATACTTGGCCAAGTAATAGTCGTCAATTTCACTACTTAAGTAACGTACAGTGCTCAGCCAATGCAATTTTAGTACATCATTTTTAGGTTATTTCATTAACTGTCTGTCGGTCTGTGGTATTATTTACGTTGTGTTGTGCAAAATAAAACAGAATTCATCATTGGATCATAATGGAACAAATAGATACTTTATTTGCAAGTTTGGATAATGTAACTGCTGATCCATTGGAAGAAGTCGAAAATAGTATTCGTGTAATTGAACCCCGAGTATACAAAATTTATTTTTGCGATAGAGACCCCCTTCATGAGTATACAGAATCAGATTTTAAGAAGAGATTTCGTTTTGGAAAAAATGTCGTTATGAATGTAATATTACCAATGATTATCGATAACATTCGCTATGAAACACAAAGAGGTCTTCCTATCTCCCCAGAATGTCAACTCCTACAGCATTAAGGTTTTATGCTACAGGTAACTTCCAAACCGTAAGTGGAGACCTCATACATATATCCCAATCAACAGTTTGCAATATTGTACAAAAAGTAAGTCGCTCATTAGCTTAATAGGTTCATTGGTGAAACTTGGGGATGAAAACGATGAGGCATGGAGCAAGAACACTAATTGTTATGCGGACATTCCCGATTTACCTAATAAAACAATAGAAATGACCTTAAAAGAAAGTACATCTACACAGTGCATATCAGAGGAAAATTTAAAAAAACATAGTGAACTCTTCACAATGAAAACCCCATTGAAAAAAAGTAGTTTTGGGGAGAAATATATGAATAAAATTGATTTATTAAAAGTAAAATTATTAGAAGAGCAATTACAACACCAGCAAGAAATGCATAAAGAAGAATTAAAAATAAAAATAATGGAAAGGGAACATAAGGAAAAAATTTGGGCTATAGAATTAAAAATTAAAGAGAGACAATTGTTAGAATAAGGCTTTAATAAAAAATTAAGTACATAATGGTTTTTCTCTTGTTGTAAATACTAAACATTTATTTTTAAAGCTTTTTTTATGTGAAATCTCGTGTAATAATATTAGCCCGAAGAAGCATGCCATCGCTTGTTCCAAGAGTAGTTGCTGTGCTAGCCTATATCGCCTCTATGTCTGTTTGCATTTCTAAATCATCAATGGGGTCATTTGTTTCTATAGCTATATTATGCAAGACCGCACAAGCTATTATAATGTTAGCCGTGTTTCTTAGTTTTGTAGCCATACCTCTTTGTAAACATGGAAACCTCCGCTTCCATACCCCAAATAATCGCTCGATTGTGTTTCGAGTCTTGATTTGCGCCTTGTTGTATCTTTCTTCAGCTGGACTTGAAGGATTAGATATTGGAGTAAGTAAATGTTTTGTGCATGAGTAACCTGCATCGGCAACTAACGTACCTTGAATTTCATTATTCTGTAATTTGACATTTAACATGGAATTTCGAAAAATGCGACTATCATGAGTGCTTCCAGCCCAACGTACGACTATATCAAATATTTACAAATGGGCCTCCTACAACTTGAACATTCAAAGAAAAGTAACCTTTTCTATTGCGGTATTCTTCGGTGTGTTCTATTCCTTGGGGTTTGGATATCTTTATATGGGTGCAATCCAATGCTCCAATAATATTCTTCAGTCCACCATATCTTCCTAGACGTCCGATAGATTCAAAGTCATCCTGCACTATTTTTAACTCTGTTTCTGACCTTGGAAATTTGATGAATCTATGCATCAAAGTTAAGAAGCTGAATCTTTTAAGCGGGAAGCTACAGCTCATGACTATTTAGAAACAAAAACAAAAATTCTAAAAAGTCTTCAATTTTTTTTTTAGAAATTTTTAAAGTTGTTCAGGTGGAAAATTCTCAAAAACATATAAAAAAAATCATAACTCGAAAACTATGCAAAATCGCTGAACATACATAGGGGTGATTCGGATACCCCAAGGGGTGCCCTATCTCTGGAATTCCGCTTATCACTACTTTTTGGGACACCCTGTATATACTAGCGACCCGCTCCGGCTTCGCACGGTTATAAAATATAATTATAGCCTATGTCATTCACTGAAAAATGATTAAAATCGATCCAGTAGTTTTGATTTATTCATTACTGCCCGTGGCCCGCACGCGTTAACTTTAGAGTAAAAGCCGGCCGGAACTGCCGCAAACGCTACGTATCGCAATTTTTAAATCTATCGGGTGGACCGTGGCAGTTTTACAACTTAAAATTTAAATATTTTTAAAACCGTTACACGAGGGAACGGAGGAGGGGCAGCGTTCGACGCGGCATTCGTGCGGATTGTTTAGTCACGATGTCACAGTGGACCAGTGAGCAACGCGCGTTCGCAGTAGAAGCGTACTTTAAGAGCAACGATTCGTGTACCATTGCTCGTCGACAATTTTGTGCGCGTTTCGATATTCGACGTTTAAGTGACGGACCCAGTGTAAATTTAATTAGAACATGGGTGCAGAAGTTCCGAGCAACAGGTTCAACCGTAAACAACCCACGGCCGGGCCCTAGTCGAACGGCAAGAACCGAAGAAAACATTCAACGAGTTGAAAACAGCGTGTTGCAAAATCCGCGTCAGTCCGTGCGCAAGAGAGCATCGTCTTTGGCACTGCCAAAAACGACCGTGCAGAGAATTTTAAGTAAGGATATGAAACTTCACCCATTCAAGGTCCAATTGGTGCAGGCTCTTAAACCAAGTGACTTCATAATGCGTAAGGAGTTCTGTGAAAACATGCTAAGCCGATTTCAAACTGTAAACACCATTTGGTTCAGTGACGAAGCACATTTCCATTTAAATGGCTTTATCAATAAGCAAAACTGCCGGTACTGGGCACAAAGAGGACAAAACCCGCGATTAAAGCACCAACAAGCTCTGCACAGCCCGAAAGTCACTGTTTGGGCCTCTTTATCGACGAACGGAATAATTGGGCCGTTTTTCTTTGAAAATTCCCGTGGAGCAACTGTAACTGTTGATGGTGATGCTTACCGCCGCATGATTAACGAATATTTTTTACCGAGACTTCGAGAATACCAATCGTATAGTTCACACACGTGGTTTCAACAAGATGGCGCCACACCTCACACAGCGAGAGCCACCATGACCCTACTCCGTGAACAGTTCCCTAGAAAACTGATTAGTCGATATGGTGACATCGTGTGGCCACCCAGATCGCCAGATTTAACCCCGATGGACTTTTTTCTTTGGGGGTATCTTAAGGCAAAAGTCTACGATAGCAACCCAACAAACATATCGGAATTAAAAGAAAATATCGTTCGAGAAGTGAACGCTATTCCCCAATCACTATTGCAACGCGTCGCTCGGAACTGTGTCGAGAGATTCCGTGAATGTGTACGCCGCGATGGAAAACATTTAGACGGCATAATCTTTAAAAAATAAAATCCGCATGTGTAACGGTTGATTTTGTATACAATACATAATAATTTTTCACATCTAACATATATTTGTTTCATTTACAAATCGTAAATCTGCCAAGGTACACCCTGTATAATATCTTAAAAAATATTCATTTAAATCATGTGCTGTAAAGGGCCATATAGATCTATATTAAATCAACAATGTATTTAAAGTATTTAATTAGATTAGGATTAATGCTGTATTGGTTAAAATTGCTTTGAAAATTAGCCATTATTTGTCGTAAAAAGTAAATGACAAAAAAATGTTATTGTGG
Organism: Melitaea cinxia; assembly: GCF_905220565.1. Taxonomy (NCBI): domain Eukaryota; kingdom Metazoa; phylum Arthropoda; class Insecta; order Lepidoptera; family Nymphalidae; genus Melitaea; species Melitaea cinxia. Next base: position 7,555,394 of record NC_059412.1, read on the forward strand.
GATATCCATAAGAGATAGACATATACCATAGCGGAGTTTTCTGTAGAACTTTTCAATGTGTATAATACTTAGTACATTATTTTGATAAATCTCGTAGGGTTCAGGCTGTGTTTGCAATGTAAGCGGAAAAAATGTAATTATTTACGACATCACATTAGAAACCTCAAAAATAACAGTATTTTTCCACTATTTAATGGATGTTATTATACATATAAACCTTCCTCTTCAATCACTCTAATAAAAAAACCGCATCAAAATCCGTTGCGTAGTTTTAAAGATTTAAGCATACATAGGGACATAAGGACAGAGAAAGCGACTTTGTTTTATACTATGTAGTGATATTATATATATATAATATATATATATATATATATATCGCACCTTCGGTGCAACAAAGTCAAAACAGCTCATTTCTTAATTTTACAGGAGAGGACTTTTAATCTTTTTTTTCGCTTTTCTTCCTCATTTCTGGATTACTATTTATGGTAGGTTTGAAATCCATATAAAAATAATAGTTTACTTTCTTTGCTATAGCTTAAAAATCTTATATTAAACTAGCGACCCGCCCCGGCTTCGCACGGGTGCAATACTGATACTAAATATACTACAGAATGTCTTTATTTATAGTATGAAGCTAGCTTATGACATGGTTATTAACATAATAATAACATTCAAATATGCGTCGTTAGATTACACGTTGTTACAGAATCCGTTGAAGAAATAAAGGTTTACTGCTCGTTCCCCGTAGGCGATAGCGTGATAATATGTAGCCTATATGTTGACCCGACTTCCTAATAATATTCGTGCCAAATTTGAAGTAAATCCATGCAGTACTGTTTGAGTTTATCCCAGACATACATACAGACAAACAGACAAACAGACAAAAATTCTAAAAACTATATTTTTGGCTTCGGTATCGATTGTAGATCACACCCCAAGTATTCTTTTAAAAAAAAAAATTCAATGTACAGTTTTGACTTTCCTACCATTTTATTATATGTATAGATTATCAAAAAGTCCTAATAAAAGACATAACAAAAAAAGTGTCCTGAATTGTGACTTTGTTGCACCGAAGGTGCGATATATATATATTGAGTTTCCTTCAGCCGAATTGAGTAACCTCCTCCTTTTTTGAAATCGGTTAAAAAAGACTTCATCCAAACCGGCAGCGAATCATTTTAACTCTCTCTTCTACTACTAATCCTTCACGATTTACTAAAAATACCGAGCTTAGCTCGGTCAACCAGGTTCTAAATTAGTAAATCTTTATAGTGATAACGGTAGAGAATATTTATCTACCGACATGAAAAATTATTGTATTGAGAAAGGAATTACTTACCACTTAACTGTACCACGAACACCACAGCAGAATGGTGTTTCAGAACGAATGGTTCGAACTATAACTGAAAAGGCTCGTAGTTATATTAAATGGTGCGAAATTAGAAAAAGTTTTTTGGGCTGACGCGGTATTAACTGCTGTATATTTAATTAATATTACTCCAACAAAGGCTTAAAAAGAATTTCGCACACCATATGAGTTATGGCATAATAGGAAACCTACAATAAAATATTTAAAAGTATTTGGTTCCACCGCTTATGTCCATAACAAAACCAGTACATCAAAATTTGATGACAAAACTTGGAAAGGAATACTGGTAGGCTATGAACCAAATGGTTACAGAGTGTGGAATGTAGAATGCGAAAAATATGTTACTGTAAGGGATGTTATTGTTGATGAGACAACTTTTATGAAAACCAGGCCTGCTATAGGGCTTGAAAGGAATAGTAAAGAATATTCCTGTCATGAAACTGATGCATTTAAATCAGTGTTATTAAAGTCTCAGGAGCCTAGTAGCTCTAAATCAGATGCAAATAAATCTGATAAAATATATAACAGTCCCATAAAAATTCGCAAAGTCAATACTAAAAATGTAACTTCACAATTAAGTAACAATCAAAGTGAAAACGCAGAAAACACGCAGGAACTTAGAAGGGGTGATAGATTAAAAAATAAGCGCCCTATCCATTATGGTAAAATTGAAAATGATTATCTAACGTATGTAGGATGTAATATACCTAATTCATATAGTGCAATAGAATCTCGTGATGATAAAATCTTATGGGAAAATGCTATCAAGGATGAGTTAAATTGACTTTTAATCAATAATACTTGGACTTTAGTTCCTAAACCGATAGGTAAAAATATTGTAGATTGCAAATGGATTTTTAATATTAAAAATGATGAATTTGGAAACCTTTAAGATATAAAGCTAGATTAGTGGCTAGAGGTTTTAGTCAAAAATATCTTTGCGATTATGATGAAACTTTTGCACCAGTTGCAAGAATAGCTAGCTAGTTTTCGTTTTATCGTTGCCTTCGCTAATCAATTTAGTTTATTAATTCACCATTTAGACGTAAAAACTGCATTTTTCAATGGTGAACTGAGGAAATATACATGAAAGTACCTGAAGGTATACAAAGTAAAGATAATTATGTATGTAAATTAAATAAAGCTTTATATGGTCTTAAGCGGCTAGATGCTGGTTTCAAGTTTTTGAACAAATTATTAAAGAAAAAGGTTTCCAAAATTCATTAGTAGACAGGTGTATATACATTTTAGACAATAAGAATATAAATAAAAACGTTTATTTAGTATTGTATGTTGATGATTTAGTGATAGCTTGTGGTGATATTATTATAATGAATGATGTAAAAAATTATTTAATGAAAAAATTTCAAATGACAGATTCACAAGATATTAAATTATTTCTTGGTATTAAAGTCACTAGAGAAAATGATAAAATAACTTTGGATCAGAGTTCTTACATAAAATCAATATTAAATAAATATGGTATGCAGGATTGTAACCCTATAGGTACTCCATTAGAAACTAAACTTAATTATGAAGCATTAAATTCAGATGTCGTATGTAATGCGCCGTGTAGAAATTTAGTAGGGAATTTAATGTATCTTATGGTATGTACTCGTCCTGATTTAAGTGCAAGTGTAAATATATTAAGTAGATATACCAATAAAAATAATGAGGAATTGTGGAAATATCTAAAACGGGTATTAAGATACTTAAAGGGCACAATTAATTTAAAACTGACATACCGAAAATGTAGCAACTATGATAATATACTAAGTGGTTATGTAGATTCTGACTGGGGTGGCAATGATAATAGTGATAGAAAAAGCACTACAGGATACTTGTTTATGTTATTTGATCAATGTACGATTACCTGGAATACAAAGAGGCAAACATCAGTAGCTGCTTCTTCTACTGAAGCTGAATATATGGCTTTATATGAAGCCGTTAAAGAGGCATTGTGGCTCAAGTCACTGGCAAACAGCATTAATTTTTGTATTAAAAAACCTATGCCGATTTATGAGGATAATAATGGGTGTATTTGTATTGCCAGTAATCCAAGTAATCATAAAAGATCAAAACATATTGATATAAAGTATCATTTTTCAAGAGAGCAAGTAGAAAGAAATATAATTAAACTAAATTATATTCCCACAGGTCAGCAGCTTGCAGATATCCTAACGAAGCCACTTCCAGCTGTGTCTTTTCAATACTTAAGACCTAAAATTGGTTCAGAATAATCCATTGATTTATATTGTTTAATTTATAATTACTGTTATAAATGATTTATGGTCTGCTCAGGTTTTCCCTGGTTTTCCTGATCCTTGGCAACTTTATGTTCTAACTTTACTATTACCTATATTTTTTCTTCCACAGGTAAAACTTGCAGAGACAGATGGAGACGTATAAGAGATAATTACAGACGCGCTAAAAAGTTAAGGAAAACAAAAAGTGGACAAGCTGCTACAAATATGAAGAAACCAAAATATGAAGATTTATTGTCATTCCTTAACCCCTATATTAGCAACGAGGATGAAACTTTTTCAAATTTTCCACCAAATAATGTTTCCCAAGACTCAAGTAATGAGGATAATAGTCTTTTAGATGATACTCATAACCGTGATAGCACTGGTTCAAGTGCTGGTACTTCACAAAGCACTATAAGAAATCGTCCTGGTTCTTCAGAAGACAGCTCACCTCGTCTTTACAAAAGAAATTCCAGAAGCTTAGATACTCCACCACAGCTTTCACCAACATACTCGTTATTGCAAGATTATTTAGAAAAAAAAAATACGGTGCCAAGAAAAATAAATCAGACAAAATAGTTGATTTTTTCAAGAACTTGGGGGAAACTGTTTCAAATTTTCCGGAAGATGTACAAATTCGTGTAAAACGTGAAGTTTTTAAAATAGTTACCGATGCAGAGGAGTTGGTTTTCAAGGACAAGTCTAGACCACAATATGTATTACAATTATCTCAAGAGAACACATTGCCCATAATCGTTATTAATTCAAACGATGTTGATACGCAACCTCCAAACCAAATAATAACACCAACTTCAACAAACGTTGTGAATCCAAATGATATTGACACACAGGAAGAGATGTGTCTTGATGATAACGAATTAAATGCTTTTTTAAATTCTATTCAACAAAAAAAAGATAACCAATGAATGATATTATGAGCGATGGGTTTATAAGAGGCCAAACACAAAGAGAAGTGGAGGTTGTTGATTAAATATAGTTTTACTTCTCTAAGTTAGAAAGATTTTTGTTCTGTGATTTTGTGATAATATAATTTTGACATTATGTCTTCCGTTTTCTTTTCTTTAAAATGAAAACATACCGTAACTAGCGCCGCTGCTAACTATTAAAAAGACAAATACTGACGTACCATTTTTCGAATTAGCTTAATTAGAATTTATTTCATTGAAGCCTTGAACACATTCATGTACAAGTATTATGACTAAAAATTGCTAGCTTGATAAATATTTTTGACTTGGTGTATTTTAAGATTAAACTTTAAAAACGTAATAACTTAATTTATTTATAAAGATTTTTCTCGATTGGCGGCTTTAATGACGGTCTGTTTTCACCAAAACCACAAGATCCTAACGTACCACCTCACTAACAATTTAAGATACAATTTTCACAGGATTAAGTAGGAGGATAAAAGGATACTTAAGGAACTATAAATCAATAGGTATGCTATAATGAAACTTACCTCAAACACACCACAAGCCGCTCTTCTGGTCCGATAGGCTCACGAAAAGTTGTCGTTTTTATATGCAGATCCCCCTTTATTATTTCAAGTAATTGAAAATATCGATCAGGAGTCATACGAAAATATCCCCAAAACTTGTCTTTGTCTGCTAAAAGATCGGGAAAAAGATGATGGTATTCGCCGAATACCTTTCTCTTGGAACAAATTAGATGTATCCATATTTTACGTTTTCTTTTTTCACGAACTTCTTGTCTATGTTCAATAACTTCATCTTCTAACATCAGGCAAAAAAAAGAAAGTTCTTCGTCAGAGCTATCCATAACGTACTGTTGCACGCAAATTCTGGCAGTACACTGAACTCAAAATTCGTCAATGCACTGTGACCCGGCCCATCACAATGTGCTAAGTAAACATTTTGCGCTGCGCTGCGGCCCGCTCCACCCCGCTGCGGCCCGGCATAATGTGCTCGTGTGTGTGAAACAATTGCTTTTTTTGGATTCCGAGGTTGCTTATCGATTGGTTTTTGGTGAAAATGGATGCCTGTGTTACGTGTAACCGTTCACTTAGACGGCTTCGAAGACATATTCTCTCTCAATGTTTTTTTGAATCTCGACGAGATTTCGTGGAGCATATAATACAGGATCTACAACCGCCACGAGAGGTGAGTACTTTAAATATACCTATAATATAGTACGCATAATATTTTCAGAACGACAGAAACAGAGGTACTTTCTTATATAAGTATATCAGTAGACCAAGTAACCGTGTCAGTTGTTTTTTCTTCGTGCAAGCAACTAAACTAGTAGGCAAAGGCGGTCTTATCGCTACAAACGATCTCTTCCAGACCATTTTTATGAATTAGTATTTTTGTTTCTTGTTACAGATAGCATTTGATGGAACGAGATCGATCTGTCATGCTTGTTGGCACAGGATCGATCAGGAAGTGCACCACGATCCAGCACTCCAACCCGACCCTCAAGCTGTCGCTGCGATTCCTGTTCCGGGTCTTAGTAGGGTAGCAAATACATCACGGCGTTGTATGATAGATGATTGCAATAACTTGCAACTCTGCCAAATGCCTAACAGCATTAAGGTATATCTTATGAGTTATTACGACTTGCTTATACCCCCACTTGCACGGATATGTCAAAATCATTTGACTAACATATCTTTGGAAGACATATCTAATACAGTGACACGGCGTTATTTCGATTTCAGTGCTGACAATTATCTGGATATTAGAAATATCTATGTTCAGGCACGAGAACAAAGAACTCTAATAGATTTTGAAAATATTGACGAAATAACAGTGGAAGATCTTCATTTCTGGACTGGTTTAAATCACAATCAGTTCAATGAACTGCTTGATCAAGTACCGAGCCTGCGTAGAGGTTCAAATACACCACGTACAGACTTAGGTATTTATCTCGGCAAAATAAGGACTGGTGAACCGAGCATACGTCTGAGTACAGTTTTTAACAAGTCAAGACAAACTATTGACAGAAAAATCAATTTTACAAGAAGATATCTGTTCAATGATTTTGTTCCCCTGCATTTAGGACTCGATCACATTACACGGAGCGAAGTCATCGAACGAAATAGAGTTTTACCAAATTATATTTTTGGGAGTGGTGAAACACCTAAAGCTATTTTAATATGTGATGGTTCATACATTTTTATCCAAAAGAGCTCGAACTTCCTCTTTCAAAGAAACAGTTACAGCTTGCATAAATATCAAAACTTGATAAAACCGTTTATGATAGTATGTGGGGACGGATACATTATAGACGTTACAGGACCATACGATGCAACAACCTCTGATGCATCAATAATGCAGCAGATTTTACAAAACCACGACCGTCCTATGGAATTTTTTGGAAGAAGGTGACGTCTTCATATTGGACAGAGAAGTTCGTGATAGTATTCCTCTTCTAGAGTCATATGGCTATGTTGCACATGTACCCCTGTCTGTAACACGTGATGAAAGTCAGCTGACAACTGATCTGGCAAATAAATCAAGAAAAGTCACATTATGCAGATGGGTCGTAGAGACAATTAACGGTCGATTCAAGCGCGACTTTAAAATATTTAGACACAAAGTATTTAAACGCACTTTACCAATGACCATGAAGGATTTTAAGATAGCCGCAGCCATCATCAACTGTTTTCAAGAGCCCTACGAGGACCGTAGGTACACAAACCAATTCATTGATATAATAAATAATGTAAATAATCCCAATCATTTGTGTGATTATGTGCTTGAACACAACTTAAATCGACAGAGGGTGGCGTTTATACGAATGCAAGCCGATCTTCCTGAATTGGCAGACTTCCCAAGACTAACACATGAAGATTTGATTTTGATTGCTGTGGGCACGTATCACTTGAAAATCGCCCGCTCTTATTGCAGTGAGCATATCAAGCAAACAGGTGTTTATGAACTTGAAGTTTTTCGTCATCCCGAGTTAATACACATTAATGATGAAAACTGTGTCTTAATAAGATGTCGCATACAATCGAGGCACGTAAGAAGCAAGATCTATTACACCTACATTCTTTATAAAAGGGAAAATGGCAGGAATGGCATATCAGGATATTACTGCTCCTGTATTCATGGGAGGAGAACATTGGGCTGTTGCGCCCACGTCATGAGCGTTTTATATTACTTAGGGTGGGCTAGACATGAGGAGCAGTTCGCGCATCCCGCATCGTTTTTGGATCATATCGTGTTAGACATAGAGAATCGATGACTTTTAAGCGTAATTATTAAAATGACAAGTACATTCATATCGTGTTTTTAGTTCTATCATCCTATTACCTTGTAAAAGTAGTTGGGATAGTAGAGAAGTTGCCATAAAAATGTCATTATATACACTCTTAAACCACAACTGTATCTGTTTACTGTTCTTTTTATAGTTCGCGTCATGTAAAAAGAACGCTGGCCTTGAAGCTGCGCAGAAGCGATTTATCGGTCTATTTGGTGGTATGGGGTAGGGGACGGGAGTGTTTATCACGTGTCGCATGCTTGCCGGTGTGCTATTGGTTGGACAGTTCGACGTCGACTCAAAATATTATCCCGCACAAAAGTTTTAAATTACAAAATTCTCCATTTACTATTTATTTCACTAAAAACAAATATCAATTTATCATTTTAAACACATAAAAACTATTAAGATACGAATATCGAGAGTACAGATAATTAATATTTTTGAATGCGACATTTCAATAACTAAAAAATTTGTTATTGCTCTTGTTTAAAAAAAATGTGATTTTGTAAAGTGATAATTATTATACTTATTTAGTCCGAATTATTCGCACTTGTATTTCTAGTATTTTTTAATGTACCTACCAATAACCATTATACGAAGCCGCGAGTGAAAGCCTAATTAAAAAATAAAACAGTAGTACTTGTGCGTGAGTATACCCATGCGCAAACGCAGCACTCCAGTTTCTTTCAGCGTTCTTTTTACATGAGGCGAACTATACTAATACATTATGTTACCTCTAAAACCTCGAGTAGCAATGTGGCGCAGATGTTAAAATTCAAATAGCAATTTCACACATATAGCCACTGATTTCGATGATGCCCTCTATGTAATATTTAATTACTTATTTTTACCTATATTTTGAGTTACATTTCTTTTGCGCCGGGCCTGGGTTTTATTCTCATACTTCATGAGCATTGTCCTTTAATCAATTTTACTACAGACAGCCCTAAGCCTGGAAAGTATGAATGAAAGTTCGTTGATCTATAACGCTTCATGAGATATTATTTTATTCTTTCGTGTACAGCGCGTTGCGAGTACTTACAAAATTGCGAGATAACTAGCATGCTGCCAGAAAAAATGATAATGGCTCTGCGTTTATACTGCGGTCAAGTTTTATAACAACGTGTTATGATGATAGCGTATAAAACAACAAGCTAGAAAAATATAGGCAAATTCTCATGAGCTCTCACCGAAACTCGCAATCTGCACTCGATAACTAATTCGAAACCTTCCTTTTTGTCGAACTGACTCTCCCCGCTATTAAGAATTTGATTTAATCGTATTCACCTTTTAAATACAAGTTTGACAGCTCGCACAAATATTGCTATTAAAAAAAAGGTTAAATATTCTAGTTTTTTTTTTAATTTCTAGTAAGTCCCAAAGGCATTATTTCAAATTCTCACTTGTCAAGCATAAAAAATACAATAAAGGCGTGAAACAAATAAAACGTATTAATAAAACTAAAGTTGGGATAATCTTTGATAGATGCTGTTGACGCCGACTCACAAGTTGATGCAGTGTACATGGACTTTTCTAAAGCCTTCGATAGGGTGAATTAACGATTATTACTCACAAAACTGACTAATAACGGTGTTACGGGATCCCTTTACAATTGGTTTCAAACCTACTTACATAATAGAACTCAGTATGTAGTCGTCAAAGGTTTTCATTCACAAACTTACGCTGTCACTTCAGGAGTACCCCAGGGCTCGAATTTGGGCCCGTGGTTGTTCAACGTTTTTGTTAATGATATTCTTGATAACGTTAAACATAGTAGTGCATTCTTATTTGTTGATGATTTAAAGTTGTGTAAAATTATAAAAGCTTTATCTGATATTGACTTACTACAAGAGGATATCAATGCTATTTCTACTTGGTGCTCCACAAAAAATATGTCACTTAATATAAAAAAATGTAATCACATAAAATTTACACGTAATATTGCTAAGATTCAATCTAAATATCATTTGGATGGCAGTACAATAGTTGAGGTAGATGCAATAAGAGACTTGGGTATCCTCTTTGATTCAAAACTTACATTAGTTTCCCACATAGATGCCATTGTAACTAAATCATCAAAAATGTTAGGTTTTATAATCAGGAATAGTAAATTTTTCAAAAACTCAAAAACTAAAAGAGCTATTTATAATGCGTATGTAAGAAGACTAGCCCGTTGGCGCAGTTTGTAGTGACCCTGCTTTCTGCTCCGAGGGTTGTGGGTTCGATTCCCACCCGAGTCTGGGTGTAATATAAATATTTATTTATATATTTATATATGTATTATTTATAAGTATGTTTATCGTGCTGTGTGGCTACGGCACTAAAGAATTTAGCCACCCCCTCTCTTCCCGTGGGTGTCGTAAGAGGCGACTAAGGGATAACAAGGTCCCACAACCACCATGGAACTTAAGAAGCCGACCGATGGCGGGATAACCATCCAACTGCTGGCTTTGAAATACACAGGCCGAAGACGGGCAGCAGCGTCTTTGGTACGACAAAGCTAGTACTGCGGTCACCAACCCGCCTGCCCAGCTTGGTGACTATGGGCAAAACACATGAGTTCACGTTATTTTTGGCGTAAACTTGTGGAGGCCTATGTCCAGCAGTGGACTGTATAGGCTGTAATGATGATGTTTATCGAAAAAAAAAATGTAGCTATATACCAGTCGGCTGTTACCTATAACACAAGCATTAAGTTGCTTATTTTAGGAACAGACGACCGTGTGTGTATTGTGTAAATATTTATTATTTATTCATAAGAAGTATACTCGAGTATTCTAGCGTGGTGTGGACACCTGGTTATAATACACATCAGTTACGAAATTGAACGTATTCAAAAAAAGGTTTCTTAGACATCTTGCTTTTTCTGAAGGGATCCATAAGAATCTTCACAATTATACTGAACGCCTCAAACATTTTGGAATGGATAGCCTCTTGGTTCGTCGTGGATTGCTTGATATGATATTCCTCTTTAAAATTTTCAGAAACATTGTCGACTGTCCTGTGCTGTTACAGGATTTTAAGCTGCGAGTACCAAGAGGTGCTTTAAAGAGAGCGGCTCGTGTCTCTGGCTTTTTCTATCAGCCTTTCGCTAGAACTAAACTCAAGCAGCACTTTTTAACCGTCAGACTAATTAGGACTTATAACCAGTTATGTGGCAGTGTCGATATTTATAATGATAGTGTCCAGAGCTTCAGGAAGAGCGTGTTAACCTTTTTAAGAGAGTCTAATAAAAATTAAGTTAAAATAGAAATTGTAAGTAAAATATACGCATTTAATTAATTTCATAGATTAAGGCATAGTTAAAGTTGGTTAATAGTGAAATAATTTCATAGATTTAAGCATGCTGTGACACCTTCATAGGCTGTACAACTACCTTATTTGTTATTTAGTGTTAGTATTAGATATAAGATTTGTTGTATTAGCTACTGGCTGTCCATAAATAAATAAATAAATAAATAAAATAAATAAATAAATAGACCTCCTTTGCTAACGCGGTCTTAGACAACAAATATATCTTGATGGGTACTAAGTCAAGCTTTCCTTCCGGCTGCCACTAGAGGTCACTGGGGTGATTTCTCACGTGCCTATTGAATTATCTAACAAAGAAATATAAAATATCATTTCTATTCGAAGATTTATGCGACGTATAACAGAAAATGGACAAATAAAGTTCATGCCCACAAAAACAATTTCTGTAACTTTTTCATGTCCCAGTCTGCCAAAGAGTGTGGACCTCAATAACTGGCGATTCGAAATACGTCCCGTCGGTAAAGCATTGTCTAAAGTGTTTAAGGTGACTGTACCTTTATTTATTATATGCATCATATGGCAAAATTTTGTAAAAATTCATAAAGATGCAGCATTTGTGGAGAAGGTCACAATTTTAAATAATGTCAGACTCCTTCCACTGCAGCCAGTTGCTGTGACTGTTCTGGTAATCACATTGCCATGTCCTCTACATGCCCTGGTAAAAAAGAAAAAATTCAGATTTACAAAGATTAATTTCAGAAAAAAGCTTTGATGACGCTTTAAACACCTCTCACTTTCCTTCATGAAACAAATCTAACCAGTTTTTATCTCATTTGAATTCTGAATTAATACTTAAAACTATAACAGAAGTTTTAGTAAAACTTACAGTGGCGTGCAAAAGTTTCGGGCCACCTTATTTTTCCTCTATAATTGATTAAATATGTAATTTTTTCATTCGTTTGTCATTCTAATATACGATATATCTTCTCAGTGACCGCGTCTTCGCGTTGACTGAGTAGAACATACGGGAAAAGAAATGAATTGTTCGAACCGATGAATATTATGAAATAATATCGAAACGTGCCACGGTGCCACTACCTTGTCAAAGACATACAAGTACTTGATTGGTATCAGGTACTTGAGGGTATCAGACATGACACTTTTAACTGAGCAAATATGCAAGCGAATTATTATAAAGCGTTCTCCTCGGAACATCGCCGTACGAGGTGAGATATCGTATAGAAATGACACCAGTACTGAAAAGACTGTAATGATAAAAAAAAACACAAGTGTGTATCTTAGAACTAGAAACAGCAAGCAATAATACATTTCATGTAAAGAGGGAAAAAGTCAGAAACGTAGATTTAATATTAAAGAAACATTATGGTGAAAGCCGGAGGGTTATAAAATCCTTAGAATACTACAAACAAGTTATATCAGAAGAAGATGAAATCATTGCTGAAGTGCAGGAAGACGAAAGTGACTTTTATAAATCTATACAAATAAATAAAATTGGAGTGTCTGTTTGTAATAATAAAATAACCGCTTTTCACTAAATGCATGTGGATGTATATACATATATATGCATATGTATACACGATACATATACCAAAATATTTTTTTACAAGGTTTGTCTATTTGTCTGTTTGTTCTGGCTAATCTCTAAAATGGCTGGACCTGGCAGATAGCTGATGTAATAAGGAGTAACTTAACCTATTTTTATTTTAGATTGTTTTTTATAATTTAGCAAATTGAAAAATAACTATTTTGTTCAATTCCACGCGGACAAAGTCGCGGGCGCAGCTAGTACGTAAATAAATCCTTACCTTATTTTTTACCCTTTACCTTTCTTTACCATAATCCTTATATTAAATTTAAAAAAAAAATACTGTATTTACACTATACCTGACATCGATAAACTGAGGAACTGAAATATCGACATTTTTATTTGCTTTATTGGTTACACTGTTACGTGTTAGCTTTTTTTGCAACAATTAATCACGCTTAAAAAAACCTATTTATGTACTATGTTTTGAATGGTTGTTAAGATTAAACAACCTGCAGGCCTAGCATGCGCGCCACGACAAAATTTTGTCTACCCCTTTTCTCGTATTATCTCTCTATGTCTACAGTAGCTAACATGCGTGCACGCGATACTCTTCTCGTTACGTCAAGAAGAGATAATCATTAAATTTTAGTGATCTGTGATATTTATCTCTACGGAAGCTAACATGACATCGTAATTTTGTCGAATTTTGTCGTTTTAGGAAGAGAAACTTCTCGTCTTCAATATTATCGACGAGAAAGACGATAAATAAAAAATAAATAAAACCGGGTGCCTATTTTTTGTATACCATGGCGTTTCCCTATTATAATTATATAATTTCGGTATACGAAGAGCGGGAAATGCGAAAAGTCGAGTGAAGTGTGCCATATAATGACACAAAAAACGTATTTGCGCCCTGTTGCTTCTTATTCTAAATAATAATAATAGTAATAATACTTTATTTCAGACCAAAGTATAAGTCGATATTGGGTTAGTACAACAAGACAAGACAACATTCAGAATAAAAAACAAAACAAAATTATATTAAAAAAATCAATAACTAAAAATAAAATTAAATAGAATAAAAGTAAAATCAATTTAAAAAAAAAAATTCAAAAAATTTTAAAAATTAAAAAAAAAAAAAACAATGCGTGATAGAATTACAATTATCTAATGTGGGACAAGATATAAAGCACAACACGAGCATATTGTTTTACATATATAATTAAATTCATTTACTAACGCCGTTTTATTTTCCATATTAGATTTTTTAAATTAGATATACACTTTTTATCTTAGCCAAAAGGCCGAGAACATTGTTAAATAAAACATGTGTCACTCGTTTGAAATTGGTCAATAACCTTGTAAATTCAACTTTACGACATAAGATATAAGAATGATATTCAGTTGGGATTGTGGTTGATAATGTTTCTCTACTCGACAAGGCGAAGTCTTCGGAAGAGAATTTTGTCTCTCGTAGTGCGCATGTTAGGGTAATCGAGAAAATACTCGATGTAGACATTAACTCTCTCTCTCTTCAAGAGATATCTCGTTGTATGCATGCTAGGCCGGCTGATCACGCTTATTAGTTTTAATATAAAATTAATATTTTTTCCTTTGAGATGTTTTATGAAGTTATAATTTTTCAGAAAAAATGTGGAAGGAAAAATTTAATAACCCTTAATAAGCCTAGGGTTTCAATTTTGATACCAATCTTTTAAACCGAATGTTCACATTACTATTAGTTTTTTTTTATAGGTTGGCTGTACGTATTTTGCTGTTGTATAATATTCTTACCAACGAAATTTAAAAAAAAAAACAAATGTTATTAATGTTTTATTTTATCTATGACATATTACTTGCGCGGCAAAGTGAACAGCGAAACACATTTTACTAAAAGTTTTGTTGAATACAAATTTGATATATTTTCTTTTTCTGTAGAATATAAATACTTTTGAGGTAAGTGAATATATTATTTTCGCTAAGATATAATTATTTTTTGCGAGTGCATGTTTTACTTGAAGAAACTAGTGCTATTTTTGTGGGTTTCAATTTTGATACTTCAGGCATTCCGCCCTACATAAAACCTACCTACTAATTCTTTAGGTATAAAAACTTTGAACTTCCCTTTCATTATTTTTCTGCATGGCTTGGTGTTGGGATTACTTTTATTTTTATTTTATTATAGAAATTTATCAAAAATGCGACCAGAAGAGATTGAGAGCGTATTGAAGCGGTTAGAAAATGGTGAAATTTCGGAAGACGATTCCACCGACAATGAAGATGACATAGACTATATGACATAGACTATTACTCGAGCCAAAGAGATCGTCTGATGGAGCTAGAAGATGAAGAGGATGTAGGTTATTTTCCCACTGACCCAGACTTGGATGCAGATCCGCCTGCAGCAAACGTAGATACCGACATGCAACATAATTTAGAGACTTTTGAACGAAGCCCAACTCCTACAACCAGCAGCCAGAACAACCTGCAAACTGCACCCTTCAACTCTAGAAACTTAGTGTAGAGAGAAAAGAATATGGACCTAGTCCAAAACGTTTTCCAGTTTGCTGGAAACACTGAGTATTCACAAGAAATTATGAACTTAGACACTCCTTTTCAGTTTTTTCTTATTTTTTCGGTGAAGAAATTTTGAAATTTCTAGTGGACGAGTCAAATAAATATGCCTTCCAAACGAATCCCAACTTTACAGAACCTTTAACTGTATTAGAATTACGTACATTTATTGGAATTCTTATTTTTACAAGTGTATATCATTATCCTAGTGTCAGGTCATACTGGTCAAACATTACAAAGTTTGAACCCATAGCACAAACAATGAATCGCAACAGATTTGATAAAATCAGACAAATTTTTCATATGAATAACGACTCAAAACAGTTGCCCATTGATCATCCCCAGCACGACCGACTGCATAAAGTAACACCAGTGATAGACTATTTGAACAAGAAATCTATTACTGTACCATTTGAGCATCGTCTATCACTAGACGAGCAAATGTGTTCCACTAAAATTAAACATTTTATGAAACAATACTTACCCAACAAGCCCCATAAGTGGGGATTCAAATTATACGTTTTATGCTCTCTATCTGGGTATGCCTACAGTTTTGAGATTTACTCAGGAGCTAAGGACATAGACCATTTACCTGGCGAACCCGACCTCGGAGCTGTATCGAATACAGTTATTCGATTGTTACGACGAGTACCAAGGCACGTCAATCATATAACTTATTTTGACAATTTTTTTTACGAATATTCCTCTGCTACATTACTTGACCAACGAAGGTATTTATTATCTTGGAACAGTACAGAGAAACAGGCTTGGAAAGTCGTGCAAGTTGCCGGAGAAACGGGAAATTATGAAGTCTAACGTACCCAGAGGAACATATCACGAAAATGTGGCCTCTCACGAAGGCCAAGAATTGTCGCCCATAAGTTGGAAAGACAACAAACAAGTACTATTACTTTCCACGTATGTTGGCGCTGAACCAGCGGATACTATTACCCGCTACGAAAAAAAACTTAAGGCCAATGTTCAAGTATCATGTCCTCGGGTCATAAAAGAATATAATGCACACATAGGCGGCGTTGATTTGATGGATAGCTTCATTGGTCGATATTGCATCCGCAGAGAGTCGAGAAAGTGGACAACGAGGCTCTTCTACCACTTGTTAGACATGACTGTCATCAAAGCTTGAGTACTATACAAAAAGGTAAACACAGTGAGAGGAAAACGTCAGAAGAATATTCTGAAGTTAGCAGATTTTAGAACTGAGCTTGCCGATACTTTATGTAGATATTAATGTCACTCGAAAAATAAAAGGGGAAGAGTCAACAATCTACAAGATACTAAAGTACCTTCTAAAAGACCCCGGACAGGTGTACAAGTACTACCCTCTACTGACGTGCGTTGCGATTGTATTGGTCATGAAAAAATATTTATGGATTCTAGAAATAAGTGTAATATATAACTCAAAAAGGGTTTAGTTCTAGTACTAGTAGTTTTGTCACTTCCATTGAAATTCGCCAACTTCTAGGTATAATTATATTTATGTCGGTATATCATTACCCTAACGTGAGGGCATATTGGTCAAAGTATGGTTTTACACATATTATGCAGACAAGGACGTTGAACCGCTTTGAAAAGATAAGGTCGGTAATTCATTTTAACAATAATGAAAATCACAAGCCAATTGGACATCCTCAGCATGATCGCCTTCACAAGATTAGGCCTATTATAGAGCGTTTCAACACCAAATTCATAAATGTTGCTCCACTACAACAGAGGCTTTCGCTTGATGAGCAAATGTGTGCTTCAAAAATCGGCCATTTTATGGAGCAATATCTGCCGAATAAACCCCACAAGTGGGGTTTCAAGCTTTTTGTGCTGGGCTCTTTATCTGGCTATGCGTATAATTTTGAGATATACTCTGGTAAACAAGATAATTGCATGTCACCCGATGAACCAGATCTAGGGGCTGTAGGAAATACGGTCATGTGGTTGTGTCGTCCAATTCCTCGAAGAATCAATCACATAGTAGATACTACGACAATTTTTACACGTCAATTCCGTTACTTTACTACTTGGAAAGTCAGGGTATTTATGCATTAGGTACGATTCAAAGAAACCGCCTTGGCAAAAATTGTAAACTACCAACACAAAAGGAATTTATGAAGGATTCTATACCTCGAGGTACGTATGAAGAACAAGTGGCCGATTACGAAGGTGTAGACATATCAGTCACTTGTTGGAAGGACAACAAGATGATGACTTTAGCGTCTACCTACGTCAGTGCTGAGCCCGCAGACACAATACAGATATGACAAAAAAGACAAAAAGGAAATCACCATACCATGCCCCAAAATCATAAAGGACTGCAATGCCCATTTGGGAGGAGTAGACCTCATGGACAGTTTCTTAGGAAGGTACAGGATCAGAATAAAAAGTCAGAAATGGTACCTTCGGCTTTTTTATCACATGATAGACATGGCGGTTATAAATTCTTGGGTGTTGTATAAGAAAGCTCATATAAATAAAGGGACAAAAAAATTATGAACATTGGAGAATTTAGGTCAGACTTAGCAGACACATTATGTAAGTATAAAAAGTCTGTCAAAAATAAAAGAGGAAGACCATCCAGTAGCAGTTTAGAAAAAGAATTTGATGCAAAAAAGCACCGAGGACCTATGAAGCCTGTTCCACCTAAAGACGTTAGAACTGATGGGGTGGACCATAATGAGAAACGGTGTAATACAAAAAATAGGTGCAAATTACCAGGTTGCAAGGGGTTTTCACGCACAGAATGCACCAAGTGTCAGGTGGCCTTTTGCTATACAAAGGAAAGAAATTGTTTTGCTGCGTTTCAGTTTATGTATGAACAAGACTTTTCATCACCTACCTAGACGCATAATGTTGCCAAAAGTCAACATACTGTTTTTTTTAAATATACTTTTTATTAATATCAAGATTTTTTTATTATTTTTCCCTTTATCTGTGACTACAAACTGACTGACAAAATCTATACTGAAATATTTATTTCATAACTAAATAAAAAATCATGCATTTAAGGGTTAAAGTGATTTCACCTCTTGAATCTCAACCGAGGGTGAACAATGCTGAATTTTGTCAATCAGAATCCCCCATCAGGTTAACTTATAAAGAAATAAAAGATGCAATTAAAAATATGAAGAGAGGTAAATCTCCAGGACACGATGGACTCAGCATCGAGCACCTTCAAAATGCTGGTATACATCTGCCAGGAGTGTTGACAATGTTCTTCAATCTCTGTACAGGACACTCTTACCTACCACATATGTTGGACACAATAGTTGTACCTATTATAAAAAACAGGACGGGGAACATAGCGGACAAGGGCAATTATCGGACTATTTCACTGGCAACTGTGATAGCCAAAGTATTTGACAGCGTGCTTGACTCTCGTCTCGGTGGATACACACAACTGAGAGTGCCATTTTTGCACTGAAGCACGCTGTCAAATATTATACTGATAGGAAAACACCAGTGTATGCTTGTTTCCTGGACCTGTCAAAAGCCTTTGACCTTGTTTCCTATAATATCCTGTGGCAGAAGCTTCGGGGGAGGGGCATTCCTGCGTCACTCATATCTATATTGTCCATCTGGTATGACAAACAGAGACATTTTGTAAAATGGTCAAGTGCATTATCTGAACAATACAAACTTGAGTGTGGGGTAAGACAGGGTGGTCTCACTTCCGCGAGGCTTTTCAATATTTATATTAATGAATTACTTGTTGGACTCAGCAACACACATGTCGGATGCCATATAGATGGTGTATGTGTAAATAACTTAAATTCCGCAAATGACATGGTGCTGCTGAGTCCCTCAATATGTGGAATTAGAAAGTTACTTGCAATCTGTGAAGGATATGCTGAGCAGCATGGCCTAAGATACAATCCTAAGAAAAGTGAGTTGTTAGTCTTTACAGGGAAAAATAAAAGTCCAACATGTGTCCCTCAAAAACAGTAAATAGTTGCATTTATCAATATTGTTTAAATGAATATCGTCGTCGTGTTCCAGAAAATATTATTGTTTGCATGCTCTGTCTCATTATAGCTATTTTGCCGGATAGCGCACGTGTATGCAATGAACACTTGGAACAAGTCTGTGGTTATTGGATAATTTATCAAGCTTCAGATTATTGAACAAAAGAAAAACTATATTGGCGACGGCATTAGTTAAGCTAAGAACTGAAGACAATCAATAGATCAAATGCGAGACTAGCAAATATTTTCAAAAATGGGATTTATTTATTTCAAAGAAAATCATACAGCCATCATAAATATAGAAACATCCTTAAACCGTGTAACGTTGTGCTGGAACGTTACTCTAATAAATAAGATCTTGTAGTAAAAGTTAAGTTTTTTCACTTTATTTTTATCATGCTTCTACTTGTGGCGCCATCTATCGGCATGTTTCAACACTTCGTGACTATTGGTGTTTCATATCGGCGTTTTTCTCTAACGGACTTGATAGATGCCGCTGATGTTTTTTGGTAATTATTGATCTTTCTTTAATAAAATCAATTTAATTGTAATTAGAAATTCTAAATTTAATATTCCTGTCTACTCCTTAAATTATAAAATAATTTAATATCTAAATTTATACTTAATAATTTATAAAAATACAGACTATGCTTACGCGTGGACTTTTGCTTGTCAATATTCCCGAGCGCGGGAAGGAGCGCCTTGCTCGCGTGTCTTTGTTTCTCTTTTTCTTTGCATTTCGTTGCCGCCGAACCTCGAGACCTAACCTCGACCCTAACTCGGCTTAAATCCCGCTGGGGTAAGTTCTCATGATATCTATTATAATTACATATTGCTGGTGTTCTTAACTTAACGAGAAAATTGTAATTATTTATTATTTTGCTAATTGTGACACTGGTTTCTGAATTGTTCTTTTCCTGACTCGGAACTTTCTTCGTTCCAGGATTTTTACTTTAAGATTTATATCTTTAATTATACTTTGCTACAAATCGAGTCACTGTCCTCGATTAATAACGGGCTGACTGATTACCGGCATTTACACCGGTGGAGATCTCCGCCGGTCATCGGACGAAGACGGAACTGAAGACCATCATCGCCGGGAATTAGTCAGGCCAGTGTCCTTCCATATTACTTTCTAAGGTACGTTGTTGCGGCGTGGGCCAGCTAAGGAAATAAAGGCTGAAAATCAGGTGCCTAAAGCGCCTGATTCCGAACCTACCCCCTGTTTTCTGACCGCGTGCTATTAAAATTTATAAATTTAAAATAAGTTTATTATACTATTTCTACAACCTCTAAACCCACAAAGCGCGGCAACCGTTCCTTTTGGTTTCTACTGATAGACATATTATCGAAGTAATGGGGCCATACGCTGCCGTGACATCTGACGCCGATATAATCAATGATATCGTAAATAAAGAGGAAAGTTTTTTTCACTGTTTTTATAGGAGTGGAGATGTATTTATTTTGGCTCGCAGATTTCGGGATACAACGGAAAATCTTCACAGCTGCGGTTACATATCACACATGCCAGAAACAAAATTATTTTCAGCTGTTGCGAAACATATATAACAATAGAGCTCATAGGAAGATGTTCGACTATTTCAGAATTTCAGCAGCCATTTCAAATTGATTTCATGTTTTAATTGAAGATAATCCACATGCTGCAAATATTTTGGAAATTATTAATAAGAGGATGCATATGCCAAATCGATTAGCGGAACTCGTAGAACGCCATAATTATAACCGCAGACGAACTCAGTTCAACCCAATGTCAGCAGATATGCCAGAGTTTGCAGATTTTCCAAGAATGAGTGAGTATGAATTGTTTTTATTCGCTCTTGGCGTATCCCAGTTGAAGCAAGCAAGAAGTTATTACGCTGAACACATCCTCGATAACGGATCATTTATAATAGAGCTCTGTAATGCTATGCCGGATGAACACCTGACCGAATTACAGGGAACGAATTTTTGGATGGTTCGTGGGCGAATGCAATCCCGGCACATCAGAACAAGACAGTATTATGTATATATTGAAGAGAAGCAATAGCTCATTATTATTATACATGCGTCATTGGCAAAAGAACCATAGGGTGCTGCTATCATATTATGTGCATGATGTGGTGTAGAGCTATGCTCGACATTACTAGGTATATCTCTTTCAGCTTTTGGATAGGAGACTATCATTGTTGTGTGTGGGCGCGGATTGGAGGCGGAAGCAGTGCATTTTATGGCAGGTGGCGATGGACGGCTTTTACTTGCTTTGTTGGTTACATAATAATAATTATTATTATTATAGGTAAATCCGGAAAACTTTTGTTAGAGGAATATGATTATGAAATAGTCTATAAACATGGAAAATTATACCAAAATGCTGATACAATAAGTAGAATTAAATCAGAAAATATATCAAGTGATGTTAAGAAAATAAATAGTATAACTCGAAATAGAGAAAGATATTCGTAATTTTTAAAGAAATTGAAAGAAAACCGATTTTATTCCACAAACTCGAGGAACATAACGCTACCAAACAAGCTACCAAATAGGGTAAACGGAGTGGTTTTTATATCGATAGATTTGGACGACGAGAATGATAAGACGCTATTAGAATATAAACTTTATCTAAAAGAGTTAAAGTCCAAGAAACTAATTTAATATGATGTCCCGAGTATATCAGAGTATAGTAGGGAAATTTATTTTTCTTTTCCAAGACATATTTATTTATTTGAAAACCAACAGCGTTACAATGCGTATATACATAAAATTTAACATATGATTAACAATAATAGGGCCAATTATAGGTTTCCCTATCTATACTCTTAGTACTGTTACAAAAGGGCAGTATTGAAAGGCGATATTAACATGACTTGAAAAACAAAACAAATATTTGAGTGAAATTAATTTCACAAGTTTTGTTACCTTCATCTCAAATGGCATAAAATAAAAACAATGGTTAGATATATATTTAAAGATTCAGATATAACAATCAAATACTTTCACGGGAATGTTCAAAAGCCAAAAAGGGAGGATATCCCATCTATATTAGAAGAAAATCATTCTAATGTAATTTCAGTTCATATAGGTTTTCATAAAACCTGTAAAAAATTAAAGCTAATTATAAATACCCATTTACATACAGTATGAAAAATGGTATAAAGAATTTATTAAAAAACGCGAATCATGCCAAAAGAATAAAATTATTAGAAAAAATAAATAAAAAGCCAATGGAAATCACTTCAACATCTACAGAAGCATTTCAGTAAGTTGCTCTTGAAATTGTGGGTCCACTAACTTTGTCAGAAAATGAAAATAGGTACATTTTAACCTTACAAGATGATTTGACAAAATATTTTCAGGCCTTTGCCTGATCATGATGCCGAAACAATTGCAGATTGTTTTGTACGCAAATTTATTTGCAAAATTGGAATTTCTGAAATTTTTTAACAGACCAAGAAACTGATTTTACCTCAAATTTAATTTAAGAAATTTCAAAACTATTATAAAAAAATACAAGTGCTTATCACCCACAGTCTAATGGAACTTTAGAAAGAAGTCATTCAACGTTAGCAGACTATCTTAAGTATTATGTTAATGAAGATCAAACTAATTGGGACAAATGGATCGTTTTGCTATGGTTTCCTACAACAAAAGTGTTCACTTCAACTAAATTTACACCATTCGAATTAATCAAATATTTTTGTGCCCATTATCTAGATGACCTTAGATCCATTTTCTTAGCGCTTTAAGAGTAAAAAAGAAAAAAACGATGTCTAAAGTAGATTTTTCTAAAGTAGACTCTTCCTGAAACATTAAACATGCTTCTTATTCATCAGAAAGTGAGGACGAGACAAATTTATTTGAATACGTATATATTGTAGTTGGTACAGTTGGCAAAGTCAGCCGCGGTCTTTGTTTAATACGACGCTCATATTGCTCTTTGTCAGTGTGATTTTATACGTCGCATGCGCTCTTCTTTACTGTGTATTTTCAACGCCTACAACTTTTTGATATTGGACTCTGTTTTGCTTTGCGATTTGGACGAATTGGATTCGGTGATCTTGACAACTTGGCTTTTCTTATGGACTTGTCTTGTGAATTGTGCTGGAAACTTTTTTCTGTAATTTAACTGAAACATGTCTCGGTACACACCGACTGAATATGCAAACATGCATTTCATTTACGGCTTATGCAACGGCAACGCCAATAGAGCTGCTGCACTCTACCGGGAAAGATATCCTAATGTTCGGCATCCTGATTACCGTGTCTTTATTCGAGTGCACAATTCACTTTTTGAAGGAAGATTTCCCGGGACTGGCTTAAGCAGAGCTAGCGAAGGACGGCTTCAACGACATAGTGAAGTCGAAGTGCTAGAATTGGTTGAAGAAGACCCTTCTACATCCTTAAGTCAAATAGCAAGACGTACCGGTATACCGAAGAAATCTGTACATAGGATTTTAAAAAGACACCAACTTTATCCGTACCATTACCAAAAGGTTCAAACTTTGATGCCAAGAGATGGTGCATTCAGAGTAACATTTTGTCAAATAATGTTACGAAAAATAAGAGAAGATCCAAAATGTTTCGACAAAATTTTATGGACAGATGAGTCGACGTGCCGGCGAGATGGATTTTTAAACTTACATAATTTACACAGTTGGCAACTTGAAAATCCGAAGCTGATACGTGCAGACAGAGCACAGCAACAATTTAAAATAAATTTGTGGACGGGAATTGTTGGTGGGAAAATAATAGGTCCATATGAGTTGCCAGCGACATTAAATGCTGAAGGGTATTTAATTTTTTTACAAAATAATTTACTTGAGCTGCTGCAAAACTTATCACTTGAGACAAGAGAAGGAATGTGGCTGCAAAATGACGGGTGTCCCGCGCATTTTGCTGTTCGGGTGCGGGAATATTTAAATGAAGCATACCCAGATAGGTGGATTGGGCGCTTGGGTCCAATTTTATGGCCGCCACGATCGCCTGACTTGAACCCCCTGAACTTTTTTTATTGGGGATGCATTAAGGAAAAAGTGTACAATAAAGCAGTGTCCACAGTCGAAGAATTGCGCACACGTGTGCAATTAGCCGCTGGTGAAATTGAAGCATCAGGCTATGCACGCCGTATCAAAAGGTCATTTATAAGGCGATGCCGAGGCTGCATTGCTGCTAATGGGGGGCATTTTGAACATTTACTTTAATGTAATAAATGCGTTTTTATTATAAAAACCTTTGTTTTTTTTTTTTTTTCTTTTTGCACATTTAAGTAAAACAAATGCTAATGACACAAAACGAACTTACCGACCGTCATAAGCTCTATTCGCTCATACAAAGTAATTTTGCTTGTCAAGTACTAATTGTTATACCTTTTTAGAAACTACACAAACTAAGTATTTTTTTTAAATACTGGGCAATTCTAGTGCAGAACTTTTTTTTTTTCACAATCAATGGTTAAATTTTGACAAAAAGTAACGAAGAAAAATAAAAATAACTTCTAACGCTAATTTTTATAAGTTTAGAAAACATTATGCCAGAAATAGTAATTTCATTAGATAGTACAAGTATTCCCGAGTAAAATAAAATAAAAAGTACACTAAAATACCTCAATTTGTAAAAATTATGACCAAATTACCAGTCGCGGTAAGAATTTTTTGAAAATATTCATAATTTTCACAGTGTTGGCAACCCTGACATAAAAAGTACATTTTCTTGAAGATCGACATCAGGCCTCCAGTTAACGGACTATCCACTATTTACGACACACCCTGTATTTGAGGTGCCTGATGAAAATCAAAAAGAAATTATTAAAATTTAACACCTCAGTAACTTGAAAGATACATTCGAGGCAGGTTATTTATCTGGAAGATTTCTGGAGCCATTGTATTAATATTAGTAAAAGCAATTGTATTTTCAAAGATTTATGTAAGCAGTTCTCAGCGCTGCTGATAATAAAAAATAAACACTGGAACCGGATGATGCCAGTACCAACATTCGTCTTGCATTGAGTAGCACTGAACCAAGGGTTCCAAAGCTAGGTAAGTCTGCATTCAAAAAAATTACATTAAAATTTAATGTAACTTTTGTGACTGTGTGCTCTTTTCTTATTTGTTTAAAATAATTTAAGTAGTACATACTATATAAAATAATGTATGTGCTGTAATATGAAAATAAACACTTTGAATGGTTATATGCATTTTTCATTTAAAATTGATTGTTTATATACTAATTCTACTTTTTATTACCCAAAAAAAGGTTTTATAATTGGTAATCCATTGCATCTTAAATGGTCCCTGATAAGTAAAATTTTAAGAACCCCTAGTCAAAATTCTAACAATATTTTAAAATAAATACTGAAATAAAACAGAGTAAAGTATTTTGATCATACATTTTTTTAGGGAAAGCCAGTATTGTCTTAAAAAATACTATTTGTATGTATTTTATTCGCAATAGTTACTAGACTTACTAGAATTAAAGACTTAAAAACTTATAAACCTAGTTTTCATAAAATAAGTTGGAAGGAATAAATGTGGAAGAAATAAATTTATTTCCAGATGATTGATTTACCGTAAATTAAATAATTGCAGTCTTTTAATATCTCCTGAATTGTTTTCTAAACTTCTCATAATGATAATCATCAGTAGCCCTTTCCCCTTTCGCTTTTTTAACAATTTTATTAACACTTTCGTCAATCACGTTCGTTTCTGCTTTTTTACTTTCCGGTTTTTCTACTTTCCTCTTCTTTGAATTAACACTATCTAAATTAAATCTATTATGTTGAACAAAGTTTACAGCCATGTTTGTTGGAACAAACTGCGATGGACTATCTTTTTTGTTATGCCTTTCCCATAAAAGTTTCATTTTAGCTTCCTCTGTTGCTTCAATGTTCTTTATTTTTGCATCAATTCCTAAATCGACTTCTGGGATACCACTGAGCATTTGGTTAGACAACATTTCTTCTGATCTATGAGCTGAAGATGCTCGTAAATGTTCTGGTAACGATAGTAATGCTGCTTCCTCTGGTGCTAAATATTTTAACGACTCACCATCGTCATTTTCCCTCTTGTTATCATCAGCACCTTCTAAAAATTAATAAATATTATACATACATATTTTATACATTTTTTTACTAATTATTGTTAATTTTGCTTCTTTATTTTGATTCTTGTTTGGTGTTACAATAAATAAATAAAATTAATAAATATTTCATTTAAACTTAAATGCATAGAAATACATTAAGCAAACTATTCTTTCCTATTAAAAATTATGATAGGCAAACTATAGACATGAAAATAAATCATATAAATAAAAAGGATCATTTAAAATATTACTACTTAATTAATATACAGACTGCGACCTCGCCAAATATTTGTATATTTATGCAATAAAATAAAGTAAATCAATAATGACTGTGAAGCAGAATTATTAATATTAAACAAAAAAAAAACGCTCCAATAGATTAATTTTGTTTATTACATAATTATTATATGGGATATACAATAATACTGTTTTGTATGTTAGGGGTGTTGGGGGGTGTGGGGGGTGTTGGGGGTGTGGGGGTGTTGGGGTGTTGGGGTGTTGGGGGTGTTGGGGGAGTTGGAAGTTGGAAGTTGGAAGTCGGAAGTTGGAAGAGGAAGAGGAGGAAGAGGAGGAAGAGGAGGAAGAGAAGGAAGAGGAGGAAGAGGAGGAAGAGGAGGAAGAGGAGGAAGAGGAGGAAGAGGAGGAAGAGGAGGAAGAGGAGGAAGAGGAGGAAGAGGAGGAAGAGGAGGAAGAGGAGGAAGAGGAGGAAGAGGAGGAAGAGGAGGAAGAGGAGGAAGAGGAGGAAGCGGAGGAAGCGGAGGAAGCGGAGGACGCGGAGGAAGCGGAGGACGCGGAGGAAGCGGAGGCAGCGGAGGAAGCGGAGGAAGAGGAGGAAGGAGAAGGAGGAGGAGGAGGAGAAGGAGGAGAAGGAGGAGGAGGAGGAGAAGGAGAAAGAGAAGGAGGAGGAGAAGGAGAAGGATGAGAATGAGGAGAAGGAGGAGAAGGAGGAGAAGGAGAAGAAGGAGAAGAAGGGGAGAAGAAGGGGAGGAGAAGAAGAAGAAGTCTTATAAAACGTACCGTTGACCGCGTGGCCGTATGGAAGAGCAAGGAATTACATGGCCAGTTCTACAAAATTTTGACAGACCCAGATGTAGACCAGCCTAGCTCGATATCCTGGTTAGAACACGAGAACCTCTTCGGAAAAACCGAAGGTTTTGTCTGTGCAATTATGGACGAAGTTATTAAGATGAATAACTACATTAATTAGTACAGTTATTAAGATGAAACATATCATGAAAGACGGAACTCCAGACATATGCTGAGCTTGCCATAAGCCTGGAGAATCCATTAGACATGTTGTTTCCAGTTGTAGTCATCTTGCTAACGGTGAGTACTTGCACAGACATACCAAGTAGCCAGAATTATACACCAACAACTTGCTATTCGATACGGCCTCGTTGAAAATGAGTTGCCATATTATAGGTATAACCCAACGCCATTCCTTGAAAATGGTCGTGCATTGCTCTACTGGGATCGATCTATTGTCACTGACAGGTTTATTGCAGCCAATAAACCTGATATAGTGCTAGTAGACCGATCAGCGCATCGAGCAATTATTGTTGACATTACAGTTCCACATGACGATAATCTCGTAAAGGCTGAAAAACAAAAATTAAGTAAATATTTAGACCTTGCCCACGAGATTACCAGTGTGTGGAATGTAGACTTAACAATAATTGTTCCAATTGTTGTATCGGTTAATGGTCTATTGGCGAAGAGTTTCGACAACACCTTAAGAAACTCTCACTTGACTGTTGGATCAAGGGTCGGATTCAAAAGGCAGTGTTGCTTGAAATGACCCGCATTGTGGGGAGGTTCCTCAGCCTGGAACCGTAACTACCAGCGACCTGGGCCTCAACCTGCCACCGGAGGACTACTACTTTCATATTTTTAAATTTTTTTTATTTGTCTTTTTTATAAATATACAGGGTGTGGCGTAAATAGTGGTCCACCGTTAAGGATTCGATAAACTAGATAATTTACTTTTTAGATTTTAAAACGATAAAATATTGTAAAAAAATAAAAAAATAATAATATTTCCGGAATCTTTGGGTATAAATGGATAAAATTGTAATATGTTACAGTAAATTATCTGGTTTATCAAATCCTTAACGGTGGACCACTATTTACGCCACACCTGTATATAAAAATGTAATCATAAGAAAATATATTGAATAAAAGAAATGATATTCCGATCAAATAATTCCGATTGGTTCAATAGTTTTCGCAGTATAACCAAACAAAAAACCAGCTCTTCATTTATTACTATTGATACATTATATACTTATTTCTGTTATGCATGCAGTGTATGTATTGTTATTTTTATTTCCTTTCACTTTTTACCGTACATAAAGATTATTTCTCCATACATTCATATTTATCAAATAAATATGTAATCAAAAATATAATATTATAATAGTTTGCCAATGTATGTGTAATAAAGGCTAGACTTTAGATTAAGAACCGCATTTTGAAGTTAGATAAGTTAGTGTTTATTTTTTTTGCAACCAAATTATGTTGATAAACAGTCTAATTTGGTTGTTAGATAGGTTGGGTTATTTTTTTTTGTAAAGAAATTATGCCGATAAACAGTCAAATTTTGACATTAGATAATTCAACGGTTCGTAGTCTAAAGCCTTACCAAAACATGTTTCGAAAGAAGCACTTTAGACAATATTTCTAACCTTTCCGTTTTGCCAATTGCTCTTCTATGTATTTCATCATTTCTTCATCTTCATCGCGTTTATTAGTTTCAGCAGAAAATTGAGTGCCGATACCAGTATCATACGCATCATCTACTTGTTTGACCTTCCCACTTTTTAACGCTTGCATATTTACCATACCACCAGATTTAACGTTAAAGGGATCTTTACAAGTTATTTCCTCAACTAAATTTATTTTTTGTCCCGTGGCTAAAGCGACTATGCTTACTCCGTTCGGTCTTTCTCTTAATTTCTGCATTTCTTTTGCTTCTTCTAACCTAGCTAAAATTAATTCTTCATCTTCAGATTCTTCATCTTCAATTTTTACTCTTTGTCTCAAGTTTTTCCTTTTTTTTGGTTTAAATTTTATTTCTTCTTCGACTATTGATTCTTTTGATTCTTCCATATTATTTTTTTTATCTCTACGAAAAACCTCATAAAAGTTCCTATAAATAATGTCAGCTAAAGAACTCACTCATCACAAACTGTTGTTAGTGTGTCACACAAATTACTCCTACTTTTAACAAATGGTTTAATTACACAATACTTATAGGTAGTCTTCTACAAATAAAATATTTAAAATTAGTTTATAATAAAAATCAATTAACAAATAGGTATTTAACAGGTTTGTACACTTTTTATAACCAAAGAGTACCAACAAAGTACCAACGTCACGTAAGATCAAAGAGTAAAATAGCTTGCCTATACAGGAGCGTAAGATGGAGAAGACACGACGGAGATTGATCACTGAATTAGAGGTAACAATCTCAGTAGAATTTTGAAGACTGCCAAAATAGTAGGTAGTATCATGGTAGTATAGAATTATTCTATACTACTATGATATTACCTACTATTTTGGCATTAGATCCAGTATATAAGTGTATAATCTGGGTATGTATTTATTTGTGTAATTATTTATTATTAATTTATTTATATGTTTATTATTTATTTATATTATTATTACATTATTACATTGTCGGATTCACTTCGTTTTGCCTTTTTGATGACCCTACTCTGTTTTGTTTTAAAATCTCCTCTACCCCAAGAGTGTCTGGAAGAAATCGCTTACCTAGCGAAAAGACCGCCTTTGTGCATATTATTATTTTATAACTTTTTTTTTTAAGATGCCTATGTACTTTAACTTTTATGCACAATAAAGTATATTTCTTCTTCTTCTTCTTCTTTCTATAATCTATGGTATAGATCAAACTATGAAGGAACCTAAAACATTTTTGTTCCTTATAGCAGCATTACCGTTTATTTGTGTGTTTGTGTAAGTATTACTATGCTCTGTGTTTATATGTCAAAGTCTTGCTTATGTCATTCACAACTTCAAGTAAAGTTTACAAAAATACGAACATTACGATTCATTAGCGAAAGATAATATATTACACAATGATAATTTTAATTCAGTTTGATATCAAGAAGCTAAAGTACGGTTGTGGACATACTTGGAACATCTTTTTTAATACTTTACATAAGAAATATATAGTGACGTTATTTTATCAGTGTTTAATTACATAGATAATTATGTCTGGAGTTTTATTATTGCAATCTTCCCCGCCTAAATTAGAAGATATTCAGAAGAAAATATTTAATAAAGGCGCTCTCGAATTTTTAGCGAATTTACATAGAGAGTTTGATTGTAAAGTTGATCAACTTTACAAAAATAGATTGAAAACTTCAGTCATTTTAAAATCGGGTGTATCTTTAAATTTTAAAGAATCTCCCGAACGAAAAGACTTATCGTGGAAAGTTGCTCCTTTACCATCGAGACTTCAGTAAGTGTTTTTATTTTTATACAGAGTTTCTGGCATAGCTTTTTATTGTCAAAACTATTTATTAGTACATTAAATATACTGTTTTCTTCAGTGTTCATTTCCTTTTGATTGTAAGTTACTAGAATTGCTTTGCTGTCTTACTTGCGGAATTTGTAATCCTGTGAGTATTATTATAAAGAATTTATACACATATATATCTAGGTCCTTCATTAATTATGTACCAAATTTAATAAAAAAAAAACAAGTATCAACAAAAAAAAAAAAACATAAATGATTAATAACTAATACATTTTTTGTTTTGTAAATAAATAAATTTTTAAATAGAAATTTAAATGAATTCCCATAGACCTAACAATTACCTTACCGTTTTTTTTTTACTGTTCATTGGAATAATTTCATTCCGGACACATTTGTACGTACAGGATATCATTTTTTTTTCAAGAATGGTGTATTACCTTGTATTGCGAGTAGTATGTGGGTTTAAGGGGGACTTCCCATCACCCTTCACCCCTTTTAACACTGAAATTATCTTGCCAAACAATTCTAAATCAAACCCGATTTTTATATAAATAATTTATCATTTGAATGTACATTCTCTTAAGGAGTAGAAAAAGGAAATGATATACATTTGTTTTTTTTTTTTAGAAATCGTCACTTAGATTTAGGTGATGTGTCTGCAGCAAATGCTGCGCACTTTTCTGCTGCATTGGAATCGGATGTTCAGGGAATTCAAGTAGACTTTGATGATGGACACTGCCCGACATGGAGAAACCAATTGCTAGCATATAATAATATAAACCTTGCTATTCATGGGAATCTTCCTGGGGCACCTATTAGTATCACGACATGCCCCATTTTAATGCTACGACCAAGAGCCTGGAATATGATAGATCATGATATTTTAGTGAGTATAACTTTAAATTTGCTTTTGGACATTCATTAAAGTGAGCGCTATTAATACTTTTAACTAAATATTTTCATTTTATTTCAAATATAACAGGACAAAAATAGCTTTAATTTAAAAATTATGATTAAAAAAGATCACTACAATCAGTGAAGCTACTAATTAGTTTAAAGTTTTTGGAACAGTTGGAATTTAAATAATTAATAATTAATAGTTCAATTGCATGAGATAGATTAAAGATTTTAATTTGCTATAAGGAATAGAAAAATCTGGTCACCAAAACTGATTTCAATATAAAAAGTTCATATATTATCTTTTTGTTTATTAAAAAATGCATTAATTACTTCTTGTTTTTTAATACTGATATGCTTTCTGCAAGAGGTTTCATTTTGTTTTATATATTTTAGATTGATGGCAAAGAAGCTATTGGGCCATTGGTCGATTTTGGTATTCTTATGTACCACAATGCCAAGAAATTGTATGAAGCAAACTGCGGCCCTTACTTTTATTTATCTAAACTGGAAGGGGCATCAGAGGCACAACTCTGGAATGAAATCTTTGTATGGACTCAAACTCAACTTAGTATTCCAATAGGAACAATAAAAGCATGTGTTTTGATAGAAAATATTGTATCAACTTTTGAAATGGATGAAATATTGTTTGCATTGAAGGACCACTGCATAGGTTTAAATTGTGGCATATGGGATTATTGTGCTTCGATTGTCGCTAAATTTGGTACGATTATTTTTATAAAGCATTTATTATTCGTATAGATATTTATTTCCTAATTTATTTATTAGTATTACTATTATTAATAGAATTTAGAACAATAATCCAAACATTTATTGTAAATTTATATATTTTTAACTTAAATTGAATAATTTTAGTAACTTACATTTTTGATAAAATACCAGAGATGATAAGGATATTTACAACAGATAAAATTAAAAAAAAAAAAACGAATAAAACAAAACTTATTCGTTTTTCAGGAGATCGTAAAGATTTTTTACTGCCTGACAGGAATAAATATGTAAATATGGATCAAAAATTTCTCAACAGTTACATGAAAATTGTTGTAAACACTTGTCATGCGAGAGGTGCTTTGGCTACAGGAGGCATGGCTGCATCAATGCTAAAACCAGGCACAGACGGCTCTGATGATTTGTGAGTTTCATTAAATAATGATTATAGTATATTCTTAATGGCAAACCAGAAAAATAAAAATAAATTACAACACACACACATCAGCCTATCGCTGTCCACTGCTGGACATAGGCCTCGACAAGCTGCCCTTTACTGCCCCTCTTCGATCTGTATATTTCAAAGCCAGCAGTTAGATGGCTATCCTGCCATCGGTCAAATTTTTAAGTTCCAAGGTGGTAGTGGAACTGTGTTATCCCTTAGTTGCCTCCTACGAAACCCACGGGAAGAGAGGGGGTGACTATATTATTTGCTGCCGTAACCACATATTACAAAAACAAGATAAATTACAAAGGCATCCTTTTCGTATAAAGCAATTATTAGAACGATTATTTTTACTGTACAGTTTGGTCTATGATGTTAATAACATAAAGATCTAAAACTTAATCCTTTTACCCATGATTTTTCATTCAGAAGTCATTCATAGATTCTTTTGCCTTTAGAAAGTAATCTATTTGATCATATAGATTTAAATAATTCATTTTTGCTTATAAACATGTATAGTGTGATGATTGTAAAAGTTTCTGCATTGTAAGAAAAGGGTTACAAAACCATGAATAACAAACATTTACTTAATATAAATCTACAGACTGTCTCAATATGTATAACGTTTTAGGTAAGTTTGTATCAAAAGTATGATGATTATTATGCATTTGTCTATTTTACTAAAAATTAAAATATATGTAACAATAATTTCCAATGTATAAATAAATATGATTTAATAATTTTGTGATACTTATAGCCTACCGCTAAAAGATCATTTTTGTGTGTAGTTTTGAATATATTGATAAATAATTTATCATATCGTGTCGTAAAATTTTATGTTCTATGCCAAAGGTGAAATTTTTTCTTTGTCCTAGAACGACTTGACTTCACTTTGACTTTGATTTAATTACAAGAAGTCCCTTGAAGTTTATTCTGATACTTAAGAAACATCTTTAAACTACTGTCCTATTTACTCATATTTTCTTTACTTTATATATTACATGAAGCAAAATTTTTTACTACTACTTTTATCTTTATACTTAATAAATCAACTTTCTATCCATAGATTATACACTTATATACTGGTATTCTATCTCTTATGATTCACTATGCTACTATACTATACATAGACAGTAGTATAGACAGGATTCGCGATTGATTTTTGCTGACATGATTACTATTAATAACCTTGCATAGTAATTAATCAGGGTAGTAACCCTTGAGATAAGAGATTAATATATTCAAATATAAAACTTAAAATTTTCTTGCATTTTATCAGAACATATAGATAATCCATAATTTGTTTACGAATTAAAAGTCTAATTTCATTGAAAGATAATGAAATATTTAACAGTGGAAAAAATCGTTAACATAATACTTATTCAAACTTTCATGCTTTTAAATTTCAATTTTTAATTATACCCTTTATTTAATAATGGTATCTCTATTCGTATTGCAAAACAATGTTTGTTAGATCAGCTAATATATTTTCAAAAATTTGTAGTCAATAGTAACATAATAATAAGCACTAAACATATGCAATATGAAGTTGTCATTTTCACTAAACAAAAAAATGCATTCAATTTTTTTTTTTTTAATTGTACAGATATAATAAACAAAATATATTTCTTTAAAAGGTCAAAGATCATTTTGAACAAAGTTCTCGAAGCAAAGCTGAAAGAAATCGAAGCGGGAGTGGACGGTTTCATGGTCTACGATTCTCGTATAGTACCGTATGTTAATGAGGTAAGGTCTGTTATATTTACTGACTAGCCTAGACGACGCGTTGGCGCAACGGTCACAGCACTTGTTTGTGGCTATTGCGCTGGCGGTTGTGGGTTTGATCCCCGCATATGACAAACGTGTGTGTATTGGGCATGCAAATGTTTGCTGTGGTCTGGGTGTTAGTGCATTCCTTGTGGGTCTCCCCACCGTGCCTCGGTGAGCACGTCAAGCCGTCGGTCCCGGTTGTTTTCATATACACCTGATAGCAATCGTTACTCATAGTAGGGAATACATAACAACCCGCAATGGAGCAGTGTGATGGATCCGTATACATGGGGAAAGACGTCTATGCCCAGCGCTTCGTAAGCGTATGTTTGTAATGAATTAACAAAAAAAAAAAGCTACTGGATGGATTTTAGAAATTCTTTTATCTATTAGTTGATAGCTTAACGTTATCACTTATTAAGCTATATTATGTACAGAAATATTAAAATCATGCAGTCCACTCAGGCGAAGCCGCGGGTTATAAATGTGAACATTGTAACAAAATAATGATCTGGGCAAAGTCCTTCGATAACATGAGTAATTAACTCTTAATTACGCAGTAAGGTATAAATACAAACAGTTTAAAAGTGAATAATTGTGTTTGCTTGCAAATTAAAAAAAAACGACTTTAATTACATGGATCAGTACTACAACTTAGGTTGACGAAAAAAAGTTAAGTCATAGCGCATTATTATAGATAACTCAAAAAGTACTAGTCAGATCTCATTCCAATAAAAGGGGACCACACGAAAAGCACCAGCTTTCGATTAAAACAAGAATCATCAAAATCGGTACACCCAGTATAGCTAATGTTATAACTTTATGAGGTATAATATAACGTAAAAACAGTCAAGTAAATACACATTATTATTATTAGCTATAACTGAAAAAGTACCTGTCAGATCACAATTAAATTTAAAAGGAACCACGTGATACGCACCATATTTCGATCAAAAAAAAATCATCGAAATCGGTCTACCCAGTCAAAAGTTCAAAGGTAACAACATACATAAAAAATACCGTCGAATTGAGAACCTCTTTTTTTTAAGTCAGCTCAAAAGTGCTAAGTGTGTTTTACACGTATACCTATTATGACGTAAGAAAACGTTAATGAGTTTTTAAACAGAAAAAAACTAATTTGTCTGAAACTTGCTAGCGATAACGATTTTTTTTTTTTTTTTTTTTAATTTACGATCGTATATTTTGTTTTATCTATCGTTAATTAGTGTCATTGACATGAAAATTTAATGTTTATCATCTTCAGTCTTGAGCTATAATTAAGTATGTTGAAGACTAGTTTCACAGCTTATAGATAAAGTATATACTGCAAATCAGGCTCGAATACATTAACAGCAGGCAGTGCATGCCATTAAAAACTGTTTTTCCTCAATTAATAATTTAGATTCATATTTGCAAATGTAAATATTCAATTTAAA
Organism: Melitaea cinxia; assembly: GCF_905220565.1. Taxonomy (NCBI): domain Eukaryota; kingdom Metazoa; phylum Arthropoda; class Insecta; order Lepidoptera; family Nymphalidae; genus Melitaea; species Melitaea cinxia. The sequence continues at coordinate 7,591,452 of NC_059412.1, forward strand.
TTGCGAACATAATAGAGAAGATTCTAGGTTTTTTCTTTATTTATTTATTTTAGAAAGATGGGAAACTTTTTTTTTTGAAATGACATTGAAATTTAATCGTCTTTAAAATGATTAGTTTCGGTTGATTTCAATCGGCATAAAATTACGTTTTACTTATTTATTTTTTATTTTGTTTTGTTACATCAAAGAACGATTTAGCGACGCTTTTTTGTTTAAATTAAAATAACAAATGATACCGGAAAGTCAATTATTTAGCGTTAGACTTTGTGGTTAAAAAAAAAAATATAAAATGGAAAATACTGCTTATAAATAAATAAATAGAATATTCCATTGAAATGAATACAAAATTACTTTCAACGAAAGAAAAAAAAAACTTTGTTCACGCGTTGGCGCAGCGGTCACAGCTCTGACTAGCGTTAACGGTCGCAGGTCCGATCCTCGCTCACGACTGACATTTGTATTGGCCATATACATGTTTGTCGTGGTCTGCGCGTTTGTGCTTGAGTACTCTGTGTATTTCCGGATTCCTGAGATAGGAGAAAATCCTGCTGAGAGCCGTTGAGTGTGAAGCGTTTATTAAGCGTGGAAAAAAATAGAAATGGACGTTAACAAAATTCATCGAAGTTTTTTTTTTCGAACATAGATGTAAAAGCTGTAGATATACATTACAAAATATGTACACCTTGATTATTTTATTTTACAATGTATAGTATTACAGTAGATATATAAATAATAATAAAAAAATATTGTAATTTACTAAACGAAAATTTATTATAATATTATTTTCTTAATAAATGATAAATTCCAAAACTACTGAATTAATCCTATCAGTGGATTACTAAGTTAATGTTAATTTAGAAAATTAAATCGCAAAAAGGATTAATTTACCTACCATACAAAGTTGGAATTAGTACGACGAATTAAAAATTTAAAAAGTAGATAATTACTAACTATTGTTTCAGCTTTGGAAGAAAAGCGGCGCTACTCCTAATCAAATTCATCGTATATTAGACATTAATGTTACACCAAAAGATTTATTGTTAATACCAAGCGGAGGAGTTACAATGCAAGGACTGAAACACAACGTAGCAATAACAATTTTGTTCATTTACCACTGGCTGGCGGGAATCGGACATTTCTTTTACAGTGGTAATGTTGAAGACTCGGCTACTGCGGAAATTTCTAGAGCTCAGATCTGGCAGTGGATTAGATTTTCTGTAAGTTAGATTTCAGTTTGTCATACTAAACCAAAATTTGGAAATGGGCGGGAAAGTAAAAAAATAAATGTTTTTTGTTTATTATTGACGTTTTAAAATCTACGTAAAGGTCTTAATAATAATATTTCATATCATAAAAAATAATTAGAAAAAAATTTGTAATAACACTGGTTGACAAAATTTTAACTTTTTTGGCACATGGATACTTATATCAAATTTTGAATGTATTAGGGCCACGAAACAATAATATGTGAATGAAAAAAAATTGACATGTCAAGAAGTACAAACTTCAGCTATATTTAGAGAAATTATTGCTTAATATAGAATAAATACTTATGATTTTCGTAAATTTTTAGCTTCTGAAAGGTATTTTTTAAGTTTCCAACAATAATCTGCTAGCATTCCTGGACTCTATTTCCCTTGATAGCACTTCTCCGTTAAGGAAATGTCCTGATGGAACCTCTTGCCTTGTTCACTCACAGCACCCAAATTTGCCGGAAAGAAATCCAAATGAGAGTCCAGTATATGTATTTTTAAGGACATATTACACCCCGAAGCTTTAAATGATATTACAAGTTCATTTTAATTTTTCGATTTATGGTTTCCTACAAAATTTTGGATAACGTTCAGAAAACATTTACATAAAATATAATCACGCCTCTTTCCCATAGGGGTAGGCAGAGACCACTTCTTTCCACTTGCTACGATCCTTACATACTTCTTTCGCTTCGTCCACTTTCATTATTCCCTTCGTACATGCTCTTCGGTTTAGGGTACTCTTGACCTGGCCTTTTTTCAAGACGTCCCTTATTTGGTCTCGGAACGTCCGCCTAGGTCTACCCCTTCCAACCTTTCCATCCACACTTGCCTTATACACTTTTTTCGTCAATCGTTCTTCACTCATTCTCTCGACATGACCAAACCATTGGAGCATACCTTTCTCAATTTTTGTCACTACATCTTTCATCACATTATTATTTATATTTCAAAACATTTCCAAGCGAGTTTTTCCTGATTATTCAGTTTTTCTTCAAAGCTCTTATCCTTTATGTTTGCTTTAATCTTTGCTTCGCTGAGTTTGGAGAATTTCTCTTTAAGAGATACAAATCTACTGCCATCTATAGGCTATTACGAAAAAAAATCAGTTCGGCACTATGTAGGATAGGTCTGTTGATCGAAGTTTGGGTACTGGATAGTGTGTTTGGAATTGTTTGTAATAAATTAGGTTTGGGTAGTTTAATTTTCGAAGTGAAATTTCTTTAGGCGCATGAGGGTAAAATTTTTACGGATAAAACGGCAACGATTTTGTCGATGGCGCTGGAACGGAAATCTAAAGCTTTAGATTTGTATAAATATAAACGAGACTTAAAAATTAATTTGCCAAAGAAGTTTCACTTCTAACATGTGTACTTTCTACGCACGTACTGTTTTATTTATTTATTGGTAATTTTTGGTTGGTTTGTAATCTTTGATTGATTGCATGATAGATAGGTTAAATGGCTGCTTTTTATCTTCAATAAGAACACTAAAAATTTATTACATTACTTTAATATTGCCATATTTACAATACGAATTTATTCCTGTCTTAATTAAGCTACATACTGGATTCATAATTTAAACAAATTGTTTTTTTTTTTTTTTACTTAAATTTCTTTCTAGTATAATTTTAATCTGCTTTATAACATCCCATTATATTATGGACGAGTTTTCCACTAAATATTTTTATTTAAATGTTCTCGTAGTAGGTATATAATTTTTCACAAATTAATATAATATATTTTTATTTGTATTTTAATATTTACAGCCGGCTTTAGAAGACGAAACAAAGCAACAAGTTACGCTGAAATTGGTAGAGAAAGTCGCGTCTAATTTCACTGCGCATGCACATAAGAATCTCTGTCGTTCCAGCGCTGAGAGAAAACGACTCACAGCAGCCAAGTATATGAGTTTGGAGTTATTTTTATGTCGTAACCCACCCGAGTTTATTACTTCATATCTTAACGATAACCATAAATTTAGAACATTACATAATAAATCCCTTTTGAGTAACCTTTAATATTGTGATTTATTTATTTTTTATAATCTAATAGAAATCATAATATAATAAAAATAATACATTACACTTCAGCCTGTAATATCCCACTATTGGGTATAGGCCTCTTTCCCCATGTAGGAGAAAGATCAGAGCTTAATCCACCACGCTGTTCCAATGCGGCTTGACGGATATTTTCCCTACTATGAGTAACGATCGCTATCAGGTGTACATGATAATAACCGGGACCGATGTCTTAACGTGCTCTCCGAGGCACGGTGGGGAGACCCACAAGGACTGCACCACTGACCCAGACCACGGCACACACTTGTATGTTCAATACAAATGTTTGTCATGAGCGGAGATCGAACCCGCAACCGCCAGCGCAACAGGTACAATCCATGGCTGTAACCGTTGCACCAACGCGGCGTCAATAATATATTATTATGGCTTTATAAAGTTATTTATGTTACAAGGAAATTAACCAAAACGATGACTTATTTGTGTAGGGTTACAGCTTACTTCTAGTTTAGTCTAAGGTGCATTTATTTCTTTTACTTACGTGCATTTTATATTTACGTGATTATTTGTTAATTACATCAAAATGTTGTATTAATAAATGTTTTTTAATAAAGGATATTTTTGTTAATGATTTTTTCTTTATTGCTAATTGCTGTTGCTATCAATGTCAGTTAAAATTAAAATCTGCAAATTGCTGTGCCAGCTGACAGATTTGAATGTCTGTCTTAACCGATCGTGCTAGTGTTTTAAGTTAGATTTACCGCATCACTAGTTACAAGGCTCGACGCAAAGCCACACCAAACACCACCGCCACAGCCACCAGTGGACCTACCCCACCCCAGCCTGCAAAATAATATTTGTAATAAAAAAATTACCAATCAATAGATTTTCAATAGCTCAAATCAACTACGTTGTCCTTTAAAATTGCTCACCTTAAATTATTTAATTAAAAATCAATAGTCGTTGAAAAAAAAAATATTTATCAATATTTTCAAACTGTCTATATCTTTTGATGTATACAATATTTTAATTGCTCAGTGTTAGAAAACTGCTCAAGTTGCACTTACAATTGCTTACGTACAGTTTGTAACAGCTCCACTTTCCTGAATTGTTAAATAAATATAAATAGTTTTAACAAATTTAACGTTTAGATAATAGATAGCTAAGCGCTGCGCATGCGCACAGAAATGGATTAGATATCTGGATCCAGATAGCCTAGATAAAAATTGTATGAAAATTTTGTAATCCCTGTTTTAAACACACAATAGTTTACAATAACTCCCCAAACAAATCATCGTTTTTTATTTAAAATTTTCAGCAGAGATACGAAAAACAAACCTACTTCAGTGACATCGACAAGTAATATAACGTAAGTAGACGAAAAAATAGTCAAGTAAATATGCGTTATCAAAGATTACTCGAAAAGAAGTCATCAGATATCGGTCTAATATAAATAGGACTACAAGACAAGCATCGAATTTCTATCAAAACAAGAATCGTCAAAGTCGGTATATCCAGTAGTGTAAAGTTATGCAGTATAACACAACGTAGGTCGACGTAATAAATGTAAATACACAACGTAGGTCGACGTAATAAATGTAAATACACATTATTAGATATAACTCGAAAAGTACTTATTAGATCTCAATTAAACTCAAATGGGACCACATGATACACCCGCTTTTGATTAAAACAAAAATCATCAAAATCGATCCACCCCGTCAAACGTTCTGAGGTTAAGATGCATTTAAAAAATAATATAGTCGTAATGAGAAGCTCGTCCTTCTTTTTGAAGGCGATTAAAAACTCTGTATATCCTTAAAACCAAATAACTTTATTAAAAATTGATTGACAATAATAATTGTAAGTCAATATGAGAATGAACCAAATGAATTTGCTAAAGTACATAATTAAAATTTAGATTAATCATGCAATTATTAACAATGATAACATGTAATAACATTCAGAGCTATCATAAAATTAAACAAACACATGTCTAAAGTAATATATATTGATTTAACAATGAAAAGAGTACAATTATACATTGATATAGCAAAAATATTTTTAAAAAATGTTGAATTTTTATTACAATTGTATGCTATCTATTCAGAGCATTTATAATGATTTTGTTATATATTATTTAAATATACTATTGGACATTTTTAGTGTTTGTGTATTATTCACTAATTGTTAAACTTCATTGTGCTGTGTGGTTACGGCACTAAAGAATTTAGCCACCCCATCTCTTCCCGTGGGTGTCGTAAGAGGCGACTAAGGGATAGCACAGTTCCACTACCACCTTGGAACTTAAGAAGCCGACCGATGGCGGGATAACCATCCAACTGCTGGCTTTTTAAATTCACAGACCGAGGACGGGCAGCAGCGTCTTCGGTGCGACAAAGTCAGCCCTGCGGTCACCAACCCGCCTGCCCAGCGTGGTGACTATGGGCAAAAACCCCCATGAGTTCGAACCTAAAAATAAGGCCCTCAGTTCCCGGCGGCCCCACTATTCCCGGCTACGGCAGCGGCCGTGGTAACGGTGGGGTAGAGGGTGCTAAGAATCACCGGGGTACGGGAGGCTGCCATAGAAAAATATTCCTGGCTACGTATAATGGACGCACGCTACGGTTGGACCATCACCTCACCGAACTTGAGGTAGAACTTAGTCACATTAAGTGGAGCATACTGGGGTTGTCTGAAGTCCGAAGAGAGGGAGAGGACACGATGATCCTGGACTCCGGGCACTTGTTCTACTTCCGTGAAGGTGATGGGCTTTCCCAAGGTGGCGTCGGTTTTCTGGTTCACAAGACTCTCACTAACAACGTTGTGGAAGTCAGTAGTGTGTCGACCCGGGTAGCGTACCTTGTACTTAAGCTCACCGACAGGTACTCCCTGAAAGTGATACAGGTATATGCGCCGACCTCGGCACACTCTGACGATGAAGTCGAAGCCTTGTATGAAGATATTACAAGGGCCATACATGGCACTACTTCGACCTTCTACAGCGTTGTTATGGGAGACTTCAACGCTAAAGTGGGAGTACAAGGCCGCGACGGATCGAGCATCGGACCACACGGATTGGGGCACAGGAATCACAGGGGGCAGACGCTTGTCAACTTCCTCGAATCGGAGGGGCTCTTCTTGATGAACTCATTTTTTGAGAAGAAGCCCCAAAGGAGGTGGACATGGCAAAGCCCCGATACTGTGACGAGGAACGAGATAGATTTCATCATAGCGGATAAAAGGCATATATTCAGAGATGTCTCAGTGGTTAACAGGTTTAACACCGGCAGCGACCACCGGCTAGTACGGGGCACTCTGAATATATGTCTCCGAAAGGAGCGGACCCGCTTGATGAAATCTACTCTCCGACCTACGCTGCCCCAAATACTATGTGGCTCCGAGCAGTTTCAGTTGGAACTCCAAAACCGATTCGATTCGCTGGAAACTACTAGCGACGTGGACGAGATAACCGACAACGTGGTGAAGACGGTGTGTACACTGGGTCGCAGGCACTTTCCACCAACAAAGCCAACGAAGCAGTCCAAACTTTCTCCCGAAGCCTTGGATCTGATGCGGCAGAGGCGCGAGTTGCCGGCTGCTTCGCCAGAACAGAGGGCTCTTTCCAAGAGGGTACGGAAAATTATTCGCCGAGACCTCCGCTGCTCAAATACGAGAGAGGTTGCTACTCTGATTGAGCAGAATAGGGGGTCCAAAGTTTTCCAAAGACCATTGGGGAGAAGCCTTCTTGCGAAGCTTAAAACAGCAGATGGCAGAACCGTCTGCTCTCGCCCTCAGGTCCGAGAAGAGGTTGAGAATTTTTATGGACAGCTGTACTCGTCGAGCGCACGCAAGCCTGCGACTTGGGACACCGAAGATCCACGGGCACCATTGTTGCGCCATTATTCGGAGTGTATTCCGGACTTCGAAGAGGATGAGATTGGTGCAGCGCTCGGGCAGCTTAAAAACGGAAGGGCCCCGGGGGATGACGGAGTTACCACTGAACTCCTTAAAGCCGCAGGGCGACCTGTCCTGAAAGCCTTGGCAAGACTATTTAACGCCGTCATCCACCGAGGTACCACGCCGGAGGCGTGGTCCAGGAGTGTGGTGGTGCTGTTCTTTAAGAGAGGCGATAAGTCTCTGTTAAAGAATTACAGACCGATCTCACTTCTGAGCCACGTCTATAAGCTGTTTTCGAGGGTTGTTACGAATCGTCTCGCCAGAAGACTCGACGAATTCCAACCACCAGAGCAGGCTGGGTTTCGAAATGGCTACAGCACCGTGGACCACATCCATACTGTTCGGCAGATTATCCAAAAGACGGAAGAATATAATCAACCGCTGTGTATGGCATTTGTGGACTACGAGAAAGCCTTCGACTCCGTCGAGACCTGGGCTGTCCTGGACTCTCTGCAGAGATGTCATATCGACTGGCGATATATCGAAGTACTAAAATCTATGTACGACGCGGCGACGATGACCGTTCGTGTCAATGACCAAAGAACAAGACCTATTTCCCTCCGGCGCGGGGTAAGACAGGGTGATGTAATATCACCGAAACTGTTTACCACTGCGCTAGAGGATGTTTTTAAGACCTTGGATTGGGGGGAACGGGGCATCAACGTCAACGGTGAATTCATCTCTCACCTTCGTTTCGCCGACGATATTGTCATCTTTGCGGAGACGCTGGATGAGTTAGGCCAAATGCTGGCCGGCCTAAACGAGTCCTCCCGACGTGTCGGTCTCTGTATGAACTTGGATAAGACGAAAGTTATGTTTAACAACCAAGTCATACCGATACCGGTATCGGTCGATGGTACCCTTCTCGAAGTTGTTCAGGATTATATTTACCTAGGCCATACTATCCAACTAGGCCGCAACAACTTCGAGAAAGAGGCCGATAGGAGGATTCGGTTGGGCTGGGCGGCGTTTGGCAGACTTCGTCGAGTCTTCACTTCGAAGATTCCGCAATGCTTGAAGACAAAAGTTTTCGAGCAATGCGTCCTGCCTGTGTTAACATACGGAGCCGAGACGTGGACACTGACCAAGGGACTGGTCCACAAGTTTAAAGTCGCTCAACGTGCAATGGAACGGGCTATGCTTGGGGTCTCTCTCAAAGACAGGATTAGAAATGAGACTATCCGCGAGAGAACGAAGGTAACCGACATAGCCCACAGAATTAGCAAGTTGAAGTGGCAGTGGGCTGGTCATCTGTGTCGCAGGACCGATGGCCGTTGGAGTAGACGGGTCCTAGAGTGGAGACCGCGTCTTGGCAAACGCAGTGTGGGACGTCCTCCGGCCCGTTGGACCGACGATCTACGTAAAATTGCCGGTGTAGGCTGGATGAGGATTGCGGAAGACCGGGATGTGTGGCGCGAACTGGGGGAGGCCTATGTCCAGCAGTGGACTGCGATAGGCTGAAGTGTTGTGTAAACTTCATTAATTCAGTTATAATCAACAATGGAATGAAAGCTTTTTTTTTATTTATGATATGTCATTATCGTTGTATTTATTATCACAAATATCATGCTAAAGTTAAATGACTAAAAGTTTAAATCGTTTTTTCATTTCATTTGATAATCTTAGTTAACTAATATTTTGCCCTTGCGTGTATACAATGTCACAATTTTAAGAAACTTACACAAATTAAATTTCAATGCCTCTTTTTAATTAAAAAAAAAAATGTTAAATAAGGGGATTACATTTAGGTAAAAGTAAAATTTAGAAAACGAACTATCGTAACGATTGGTCTTGGAGAAACACTTTCTCAATTAATCTATATTATCCTAAAAAGCTTAAATATTAAGGCAGTTTGTGTTTTTGATATTATTTTTAAGTTTCTTACATTTACGATGCCTAATATTTATTGCAGTAATATTGACGTATTTTAAAATTCTGTATGTAGTACTAGCAAATGTTAAGGCTATGCTATGTGAATAATATCATAATTAGATAATCTTATATGACAATAATTCGATTTAAAGAAAAAGCCTCTTTTTATTTATATAATTGCAAATATTTACAATGTTTTCCTGTTTTCTTCGTGGACATATTTAACGCAGCAAAGTTAAAGAGTAGTGATTTTTTTTGTACATGTTTAAAATTCAAATACACGGCCATTTACAAATTTGAGACTACAAACAAATATAAGAGAGAAAAAAAACATTTTTGCAGTGTTATTTGCAGTAATTTGAAAATATAATTAGATAACTTGTAGATAATTTCTTGTAGTGGTCTCAAACATTCGACCAGCAGTGTAAGTGATTACTGTTACATATATTGTTTACTAAAACTTTAACTTAACTAATAATTGCCCTAATAATAATTAATATATTCTCTATATATATAAGCTACTAGCGGTAGAAACATGAAATTTGGACAGATGTTTCTTTTTGCGACGTGAAAGCTTCTCAAGAACCACAATTGTTTTTACACACAAACTCGCCTATTAATTGTTTAAAAAAAAAAAATTATATATCTATTTCAGCGGTTGCCAAAATATAGTACAGAAGCATTAATACCTTGTGCTTTCAAACTAAATGAAACAAGATTTAATTATTATTTTTTTAAAGTAATGTTTGAGGTTTTGGAATTTTTGACAAATGAAAAATACATTTAGCCATCATGGAACCAAATAGCTGTGACTATCATTGATATTTCTATTTATTTTAACATTATGCTAAGATACTGAACATCTTGAATTCTGTTCACCACCCACTCGTTGTCTGTTTAACGCTCTGGCAAAGTTATTGTCCCTTGTTCTTATATCTGAGGTTTGATCTTGCATTGATAAAGCGAGTGCTCTAGCTAATGCTTCATCTTCAGACTGAAAATAGAAAAAAAATATTTAATGAATAGTCGGTCCATGTGTGTCTATGTCAATCTCAAAATTTAGTTATGTAATTTTAATAATTGGTAGTTTTTAAATTAAAAAAAAATAACATTTCAATTTAAATCGAAAAGTATAGTGCAATATACATTATTAAGCATAATACAAAAACATTTTGTCAAATCATGCTCTAATTTTAAAAAAGACCACGCAAGAAGCACTACCTACCTTTTGAATAAAGTTTTTAAAATCAGTACACCTAGTAATATTTATGAGGTTATACAAAAAATACAGTTGAATTGAGAATCTCTCCCCTTTTTTAAGTCAGTTAAAAAAACAGCTATAGTGTATGTAGTCTGAGTGTTCCAGTAAACTTTGTACAAACTCAACTTATACTAACCATATTTCCTTGTACTTCAGTAAATGCTGTCACAGGATTATTAGCTGCTGTTCTGCTTGTTATGTTGATTTCATTTGCTCTCATGCGCGCCATTGCAGCATTACTGAAAAATTAATTTTTTTTTTATTAATACTAACATTACAAAAATAAGATTATTTTTTGTTAGTTTTAACATTATTTAATATTTTATAAAGAATGTTTGGATGACACATCCCAATACTCAAATGCAAGGGGTTTTGATAATATTATTATGTTATTATTACTAATACTCTTTATTGTACACCTTTAAAAGAAACAACAAAAAAAAACATAAAATGAAACATGTACAAAGGTGGTCTTATCACTGAAAGAGCGAACTCTTCCGGACAATCTTTGGGTATAGGACACGAAACAGAAACTGCAGTTAGTTAGTAAACAAACAAATAATTGGTGTGAGAATTAGAATATTTGAATAAAGTACATATAGATAATATATAATAATAAACATACATAATACTTACATATACAATATACATAAATATATAAAGACATAATAAATATATATTATATTAAAGTATTACTAATAAGAACATTATCTTTAAATAGATAAGTTTGATTTATTGTTGTTTGAGTTTTGTTAAAATAATTTAGAATTAAGTTGTTAAGTTATAGTTAGAAATAAGAACTTTTATGTTTTTGAGAAGTAATGTAGAAAATTAACAAAAATTTTCATATAGTATTTCTAAAGTGTAACCTACTTTTCACAGTTTCGTTACTTTTCCTACTTTCATTTAAGTTTTATGACCTTTAACAAATTCTTATTATGAGACTAATGTAGAAATATTAAATAAATACTTACGCAGCTTGTCGTCTCTTAGCAGCTAGTTTTCCTTCACAAGCATGGTCAGCTGCATGCCTGTGACGCAGACAGTAATTCAACGAACATTCACTACACACTAAAGGCACCATTTCTTTTGTTTTGCATCCCTTGTAGGAACACCTATTTGTAAATACCTGAAAAAAGGAACAATTATAAACATGTATTTCAGACACACATACACATATTAGATTATGAGAGAAAATTGACTGCTTTTGAATTTAAGTCATCAATAAACAAGAATAAATAATATTTTCAATACTTTTTAAAATCAGACACAAAAACTTTTTATAATTGTAAATTACTTATTCTTAATATTTACATATTTATATAAAAGGTAAAAGATTTTCAAGAATATTGTGCTGGTGTAACAAGATGCATTTATATCACTAAAATGTCAAGTATTTTATTAAAAAAAGATATTGAGATAACCTAATGTTTTTGTTAACCTTGAATAACACAAATCTGATATATCGAACAATGGTATAATAACTTCATAAGAATAACATTGTACATTATTTAATATATTTTTATATGTACTAATTGACAAACCTTAAGTTTTAAACATTGACTATCACTATTAACACTTTTTTAATTGTTTTTATTTTATTTTATGACTATATTGTAACTTAAAATAATTAAATAACTTTTATTATTTGTCAAACTGTTAACTTAAAAGATAAATACTCTATTAGTTAAACACTATAAAAAAAAAAACTTATTAAGATATATTTACCCGATTTCGTCTCTCTCTAGCGGGATCAGAGGTACACTGATTATCTATATGAGCACCCACAGCTACATCCGGTGGTTCACCTCTTTTACCGGGAACTGGAGCCCCGCAGAGAGGACACTGCGGTACTTGAACATCCCTTCCATAGGGTGAAGGGCATTCATGTTTTACGTATGCAAAATGGTCTGAGCTGAAAAAACAAAATACTTTCGTTTGTAAAAATATGTATATTTATATTACAATCTTTGATCAATGAGTGTAATGGAAAACATAGTTTGATTACTAAGAAAAAACCATTACTACTAAGTTCTCAAAGCTACTTAAAAGTAAATATGAGTTAGTTTTGTAATGTATAATTTGTTCTAAAATAGTAAAAGTAATTATTCCAATGACATGTCAATAACGTACAAAAATAGTTATTTTTGTTATAAGTTATATGGCTGAAGAGGCCTTGGATCTCCACAACATTTACTTTTTTCTAGTAAGGCCAAGTAATATGTTATTATATACATTTTATATACTAGCAGTGCCCGTGACTTTGTCCGCGTGGAATTTAACAAAAAATTGTTATTGTTCAGTTTGTAGAATTATAAAATACATGAATTTCTAAAATAGGAGTAGTAAAAGTTACTCCTTATTATATCAGCTATCTGTCAGTAAAAGTCCCGTCAAAATCAGTCCAGCCGTTTTAGAGATTAACCGGAACAAACAGACAGACAAAAAATGTAATTTTAGTATATGTACCATCCATATTGCATTAGTGAAAAGTCGTTATTGTAATATTACAAACAGACACTTCAAGTTTATTTATTTGTATTTTGTCTAATATATAATGTACATTGTCTTATGTTGTGAAATTTAATAGCTACCCACACGGGATGTGTAATGACTCCTAGAATGACTCATCTTTTACTTAGAAATTATTTGTATTAAAAAAATTGTTCTTTTTTTATAATATTGGTTTCATTTCAAGGTTTACTTTAAACAATTTTAAGATACTACAAACACTTACCAATAAACTTCCTTGCAAGCGTCACATTTCATTGGCAGAAAGTCTGTAACAATAGACATAATTTTATTAAAAAATTAAATTGGAAAAGACTTTCTTTTTTTTATTTAAGATTAAGACTGACTAATATTTACTTACCCAGTTTATTACATGATTTATATGAACAATTCTTTCCTATATGAGGGAACTCCATTGTTAAAAATATTTTACTATTTCCCCAGAAATTTACGCGTCCAACTTTGTTTAAAGTTTTTTAAAGAATGATGAAATATTTTGAAACAAGCGCACTATATATGTATATCTTTCAAATATTGCGGTGAATACACTTTTAACATCAAATAAACTCTATGATTAACGAGTCAAATACTTAGAATAAAGTTAAATAACAATGAAACGACATTTTTTTACGTTCGAATTTGTTAATGTCATAATGACTGATTGTTACATACATCTTAGGCATGGAGCATAGAGTAGGGATGAACGTATATCATCGAAAAGTTTAAAACGTTCGATTCCTCTAAACGTTGTATCAAATTAAACCGATTTATTAATAATAATAATAATAATAATAATAATAAGCGTTTATTTCAGACGTGTACATCCATAGTATATTAGTGTGTTAGTAACAATATTTACTTATAATCTATGTTAGTTATTGTTAGTAAGATGATAATAAAATAAAATAAAATAATCATTTTAGTTGGCCCGTCATTGTTTCTATCCAGTATTTTTGAATAGAACAATCAGGGCGAGCCGTGATTGTCCTCAGGATGCTGTTGTTGCTGGCCCTCATGCGCCGCAGCAGAGACGATGCTTTTTTACGCATAATCGCGTGAAATCCATCAACCCGTGCATCCGCGAACATTCCTGAGGCGCTGCAAAACCGCGGTAGCCGCAACAGCACTCTGAAGGCATTATTATACTGAACACGTAGTGCGTTGTAGGCTCGACGCGTGTAGGTCACCCACAGACCACCCGAGTAAAAGGACTGACAAAAAGCCCGGAATAGGGTAATCTTGACACCCGCAGTACCACGTGCGAACCTGCGTGCGAGCATATTGCTTCTCACCGCCAGCGCCCTACGCTCTCTCTCAATATCGTCATCATCATTCAAATCAGCAGTGATTATGTGGCCTAAATATTTAAATTTGTTGACTCTGCTTAATGCTGCCCCGTTTAAGGTAATTGTCGGTACATGACCCGGTAACCGTTTACCAGCCTTAAACACGAGGATCTTACTTTTCTTAGCATTGTACACTAAGCCGTGAGCCCTCGCATACGACTCGCAAATCTCTAGTAATTTTCTTAACCCTCCGATTGATGGACTCAGCAGCACCATGTCGTCCGCGTAGCTTAAATTATTGACGCATTGTCCATCGATATAACATCCTACATGAACGCTGCTGAGACCCTCAATCAGCTGATTGATGTAGAGATTAAAAAGGGTGGGAGAACTAAGTCCACCCTGTCTCACACCACACGAAAGGGTATACTCATCCGAAACGGCTCCCGCCCACCTAACCTGATTTTTTTGGTGCTTATACCAAAATTTCAAGAGTTCTGTACATTCCGCCGGCATACCCGTGCCCCTCAGCTTCTCCCACAGGAGCTCATAATTTACTAAATCGAAAGCTTTGGATAGGTCTAAAAAGCAAGCATACACCGGCGTTTTCCTCTGAGTATAATACTTGACAGTATGCTTAAGACTAAAAATAGCACTTTCTGTAGAGACACCTTGCCTGAACCCGAATTGAGCATCGTCAAGTTCCACATACCTACCGAGGCAGCCGTTAAGCAAACTGTCAAGCATTTTTGCAGCTGTAGTTGCAAGCGATATAGGCCGGTAGTTGCTCGTGTCAGATGTGTCACCCGTCTTATTTTTAACACAATTGTACGCATTAACGCTTCTGGTAAATAGGTATGTCCCAGACTACAGTTAAAAAGCATCGCAAGTATACGAGGCAGATGCTCGCCGGCATACTTATAGTGTTCTATACTTAGGCCATCGTGCCCAGGAGACCTTCCTCTCGTCATTTTAGTAATAATTTTAGACAGATCTTTTGCTAAAAACTGAACAGATTTCCCAGACACGGTGTTTATATTGCTACCCGATACAGAGTCCAAGAGTGATGTCACCGTGAAATGTTTTTTAAAAACATTCGCAATATCTTTTAAATTATGTTTACCCCCTACGCTTACGGGGATACTGGGCCTAATATTTAATTTATTTGTATCCCTCCAAAATTTTCCAAAATTCTTTTCCGATAAATCTGATGCCAAGACATCCATTTTTATTTGTTCTTGCCTGCCTTGACACCACCTTAATTTGCTTTTAAAATGTTTCCTACTTTCTAACATTTCTTCATAAATTTTTCCCACACGCGGTTTTCCCTGTTCCACCCAAATTCTAAATTTAAGCCGTGCCACTCTGTATGAGTCTGCGACATACCTATTCCACCCGGCTATGTAACCATTCTTTCTGGGACACCTGCTGCGATACGTCGCTGCGGCAGCATCAGACAGAATGTTGATTACGGTGTCGTATATTTTGTCAATAATAGCCCTATGCTCAGAATTATTACAATACCTATCACAACAATTAGTAATTTCTTCCGGAAAGTTAATTTCTCTAAGCTTAGAGTTACAAATCTCACTATAATTTTGTATTTGAGAAATATTCCTTTCCCCCCACAATACTTTAGCCCTGTTGCCATTGGGCCGACAATTTGGTAACATTATTTTAGGTTTTACACAAAATAAATCACATTCTAGCACAAGTGGAAAGTGGTCCGACCAGTAGACGTCATATTTAATATATATATTATTTATTGTCTTACTAGCTGACTCTGTGACTATACAATGATCCAACCACCTTACACTACCATGCACATCGCTTATAAAGGTATAAGAATTTGAGTCTATTCCTAGATTTTTAACATCCGCACATAACCACTTTTGCTCAGCACAGAAATTAATCATCTCATTAAAAAACAACTCGTTAGGGTGAGCATTAAAGTCTCCTAAAATATAAAAAGATTCAACACCCGAGTTCTCCTCTGTTTCCATTATAGATCTTATTGCACTTAAACACTCCGTAAAAATCGGTAAATTTTCATGAGAACAGGTCGGCATATAGACACTAAAAACAACTATAGATCGAGTAATTACAGTTAATTTAACGGCGGCAATCCTAACGTTATCACAATCTAATACAGATACCTTTTCAAACGCACTTTTACGCCACAAGATCGCCACACCGCCGTGAGGACGGCCGCTGAGCAGTCCGGTCGATGCGTCAACCGCCGACGTTCCGGTGCACCCAAAGTTCACGTCCACCGTATTAAGTAAGGGCAGGTCATGGGGCAGCAACCACGTCTCTTGCAGGGTTATGATGTCACACGACTGGCAAAGCGATCTTATGCCTTCAATAGACCTCTTAAAACATTTGCAATTAAAACTAATTATTTCATGTGCCGGTTTACTATGCATTATCCTTTGGTTGTTTTCCGTCATTATTTGGTTTATGTAATACCCGTTTTATATGCCCGAAGTTGATGAATTGCCGATACGATACTCCAATCGGCCAAAATTCATCACTCAAAAACAAATCTAATTTGTGTTTAGGTACAAAAATTTTGTAGGAATCATATTCTTTTCTCGTTTTCATGTTCATTTTTTCTATGGTAACATGAACATTTGATTTCTTTTCAATGTATTCTTGGATGTGACACACGGCCACCTCCTTTGAAACATTGTAAATATAAATTGGTATAGTTCGCGTCATGTAAAAAGAACGCTGGCCTTGAAGCTGCGCAGAAGCGATTTATCGGTCTATTTGGTGGTACGGGGTAGGGGGACGGGAGTGTTTATCACTGTCGCATGCTTGCCGGTGTGCTATTGGTTGACAGCGGTTGACAGTTCGACGTCGACTCAAATTATTATCGCGCACAAAAGTTTTAAATTACAAAATTCTCCATTTACTATTTATTTCACTAAAAAACAATTATCAATTTATCATTTTAAACACATAAAAACTATTAAGATACGAATATCGAGAGTACAGATAATTATTATTTTTGAATACGACATTTCAATAACTAAAAAATTTGTTATTGCTTTTGTTTAAAAAAAAATTGTGATTTTGTAAAGTGATAATTATTATACTTATTTAGTCCGAATTATTCGCACTTGTATTTCTAGTATTTTTTAATGTACCTACCAATAACCATTATACGAAGCCGCGAGTGAAAGCCTAATTAAAAAATAAAACAGTAGTACTTGTGCGCGAGTATACCCATGCGCAAACGCACCCCCTCCAGTTTCTTTCAGCGTTCTTTTTACATGACGCGAACTATACACTGATTTCTGCCGCTTTGAATTTTTCATTAATTTCGGTTTCAGCTTTCCCAGTTTTCCCTATAAATCGATTCCGCAATTTCTTTTTTTGAACCACTTTCCATTCTTCACTACGAGAACACTCTTTCCATTCACCGCTACGGACAATATCGGCCATTGATTTACGACCGGCCGCGAGTGCCGTGTGTCCGCTCACTAGTACCTCGGTAGGCGAGTGACTCACCGCTTCGGGTAAACGACCGTTGATCGCCTCTTCAAATGTGCGGGTAGGTTTTAGCTTACTCGCACCCGACATACCCTCAACAATATTATTTATAGGTGGCTGCGAGGAGATTCTTGGTGATGAGCTCTCGCCCTGTGCAAAATCTGTAGACACGTTTTGTGGTAATGTATTTAGTGGCATGGGCGGTAATCCCATGGGTCCACTATCATAAACGTAACTATTCATTAAGCAGGCTCCACGTTTCATGGTGACATTTTTATGATGATCATTCACTATTGGCGCATTTTTTAGAGCATCTATTTGCGATTTTAGCAACGTTATTTCTTCACTCGTTACATAACTTTCCTTAATCTGTGTGATATCTGACTTAATTTTTACGATATCTTTCAATAGACTTGTAACATCTACATGATCGAACGAAACCGGGGGTAGTTTTTGCAAGTCCCTGGCCACGAAGATAGGAATACACTCTGGGTCTGTATCCTTCAACAAGCATATGATGTCCTCAATCTCTCTTTGCGTTTTACCTTCTTTCTTACGGATTTTCTTTTTTGACTTCGGAACAACAGAATCAAACAACAGATCTTTCGCTGTCGTAATTTCATTGGGTGAAAAAGCACTCACACATATTCTACAAATACTGTCCTCGTTATTGCTGACACTAATCGATCTAACTATCAAGATTTTTGAAGTATAACTTCCTTGCTCATGCTTGACTTGAGGACTAAGCTGATGAATGTGTGATGAGAGCGTTACGAAAAGTGTTATCGTGTGAGGGGAATGTCGGAATAGAAGTTGAGAGGGAAATATAAGTTAGTGGAGACAGAAAGAGAGAGAGGTAGGTGTCGTATATTATTGTAGGGGCAACTAAAAAAGTTTTAATTCAATCGTATGGTCTAAAGCACTCTCTTTTTTTAATTCGATATATGAAATAATTAAAATATATGTATTTCAACTTAATAATTGTGTTTGCAGGCAAACGAAAAAAAACCGACTTCAATTACATCGACAAGTAATACAACTTAGGTAGACAAAATAATAGTCAAGTAACTACGCATTATCAAAGATAACTCCAAAAGTCATTAGTCTGACTACAGTCAGACCTCAATGAAATTTAAATGTGACCACATGATAAACATCGGCTTTCGATTAAATTAAAAATCATCAAAATCTGTACACCCAGTAAAAAGTTATGCGGATTTTCGAGGGTTTCCCTCGATTTCTCTGGAATCCCATCATCAGATTTTGGTTTTATTATCATGGTACCACGCTTAAGATATGTCCTTTCCAACAAAATAAGAATTATCAAAATCGGTTCATAAACGACGAAGTTATCCCCGAACATATATACATAAATTATATATATATATATATATATATATATATATAATTTATGTATATATGTTCGGCGTATATAATTTATATATATATATATATATATATATATATATATATATATATATATATATATATATATATATATATATATATATATATATATATATATAAAATATACGAGTATATAATATACGGTTGAATTGAGTAACCTCCTCGTTTTTTGATGTCGGTTAAAAATAATGTATAAAGTTTTATGTTACTCAATAGTATATTATATAGCTTTTTTTTTTTAATTTAAACGAGAAATACTTTAAGTGCATGACTCTGTATCTATGTGGTAGAATGTATCGAAAAAATCTAGATGTATTTTGTAAATGTTCCTCTTCAGTAATCACAACTTTTTAAAAATATCATAATAGGCTCCATGATAATAGGTATCGAGAATAGTAAATATCGTGCTCATAGATAATACAAAATAGTAAATGATTGTTGCAATTTTCTAGTCATAGATTTGTTTAATCATTATATACTATGTATGGTACATCTCTAGAATTCTTGCGCATAGAATTTGTATTCGTTACTTGTTAATTCTATATATTAAATTATTTTGTAATCGGCATAGCCATTCAATGGCGAAATGCTGCCAGCATTCTTGGCACAATTCCACGTGGATATGATTTATACCAAAACTATCTGTAAATATTTAGTTCTTTAGTTGTGAATTGTTAATATGTATAATTTAATGTTTAATTAGATATATTTGTCGTTGACAAAACAAATTCGCACTAATGTAAAATTTAAAAATTATTATTATTTATGAAGAATTTATATATCATATTATATTATTACATTATTACTACTTATTTATATTTATTTATTCAATATAAAAGTTTTAATAGATATTTTATAGATATAATCAGATTTTAAAACATTAATTATCATTTCAATAAATTATTTATATTTAATTTATTCGATTTTTTTCACTTCTTTTGTTTTCGAACATAAGCAAATGACCTTTTGTCCTACTACGAAATGATTATTATGACATACGTCAAAGTGAAATTGTCACCGCCAATCTTATTCCTACCAGTATATAAGTGTATAATCTATGTCTTATTCCCATATGTCTGGGGTCGGCCGAGAATTTATTTCGTTACAATAAAACTGTATTAGAAAAGAAATCTTTATATACAATACAGGAATTTAATTTAAACTGGGTTTTATTGAAGATATACTAAGTAAAATGAGTAAACTCATTCCTTCCGCCGCTAAGCTCTTTAGCGGAACTTCAGCGATCACGGTAGGCTTAGTGTTTTTTGTTTGTAATAAAATAATAGTGAAATATTGAGTAAAATCTGTTGAGTGCAAATTGAAATTCATTAAAACCAATGGTTTTATTTTTAAATTGTAGAAAGCGGCCGCCCCAGTTGCAGTCACTTCGAACGCAAAATACAGTACAAAATCGGAATCTACATTCGAAATAAAAGTATGTGTTTTTGAAATTTGTGATTGAATATGTAGTTTGTCTATCTAGAATTTCATACTTACACTAAGATATGTAAGGACTTAATCATTAATTTTGAGTTAACTATTTATAAATGTAAGTTTTTATCGTAAAAGTTTACTTAAATTATGTAACCTAACCTTCAAAATGTCAAGAGTAAAGATGTTATCTTGTGTGTGTTTGCAGTTGATCGTTATGAGTTTTATTTGAATAATAAAATATAAATTATAATTCAACTAAATTATACATTAAATATACACAAATTTGAAAATGAAAAGTTTTTTAATATTTTTATTTTTAATTTTAGCCTTTCAAACTCCATAAATTGGATAAAGGTCCCGCTCAATCAGCTACACTTACTGCTGAAGATGCTCTCAAAATGTATGAAAAACTTGCAGCTCTTAGGAGAATTGAAACAGCATCAGGAAATTTGTATAAGGAAAAGATTATTCGTGGTTTCTGCCATTTGTATTCAGGTATAGTTTTCATTATTTTATTGAAAAAAAAAATCTGGAAGATATGTTTACCAGCATCAGTAAAAGTCTTGAGATGCATCTGCATAATCTTTGAACCTGATCTTGACACTAAAACACTTTATCATATATACCATAATACATAAAACTAATAATGATTGATTGTCAGTTAAATTTTGATTAAGAACTAGTTTTATGGTATGATTTATGTAGATGTAACTGTAAAAATTAAAATAAATAAAATGGAATAGTTTTTGGAACTTGCTTTAGAAATCTTTTCTATATAACGAATAATGTAATTGTCTAGTGATATAATGTATTTCATAATCTTAAAATTTTTCTATTTTATTTTAAAATTTATTTTAATTTATTTTATTTTATTTTATTATTACTAACAATAACTAACATAGATTATAAGTAAATATTGTTACTAACACTAATACACTATGGATGTACACGTCTGAAATAAACGCTTATTATTATTATTTAAAAATAAAAAATGCAAGTATTTGTCTTAAAATTTAACTATATCATAATAAAAAAAGTCAAATTAATCCTCTGCTACAATATTAATTAACTGTAGGTTTTTGTAACTTTATTGTCTCTTTGCGATGTAAGTAAAATAGGACATCACTTTTGTTCTGTTCTACTATTTATATTTTTTCTCTTTGTGTGTTTTATTTTATTATTTATTAATTTAGCAGTACCATTATGAGCATTTGTTATTATGCATGGTGTTTGGTTGGAATATGATATATGACTGGAATATATCCGGAACTCAAAATGACCAACAATATACATGGTAAATATCCCATTTTACATATAATATCACCATCTTTATTGATATTTTCAGGTCAGGAAGCTGTAGCAGTGGGCATGCGTGCAGCAATGCGTGACGTTGACACTGTTATCACTGCTTACCGTTGTCATGGATGGACGCATTTGATGGGTGTCAGTTTAGTCGGAGTCTTGGCCGAGCTGACTGGCAGGAGATCTGGTTGTTCGAGGGGCAAAGGTGGTTCAATGCATTTGTACGGGAAAAACTTTTTTGGTGGAAACGGTATTGTAGGAGCTCAGGTAAGCTTTTTATATTTAAATTTGAAAACTATTGTATTTGATTAGGTGTACTTGGAATGTTGTTTACAAACCATTTTATTTTAATTGTATTTTCTAGCTGTTACAAATTATTTATTGTGCAGTTAAAAGAATACTGATAAAAATGTCCAACAAAATCATAATTATTAATTGATACTTTTTGAATCAATTGTATGGAATGGAATGGATGATATGAATGGATAGGAATGAATGTACATGTGTATTGTTGTACAATATTACTTGTAAATTGTATTAAATTTTGCTAAGGTTCAAACCTTTCAAAGTGTAATTTTTCTGTATGGTTTTTTTTTTTCTATTTGGAAGTGCTATTTCTGGATTGTATTTAAAATCTGCGATATTTTGGTGGGTTTCTGGGGATGCAATAGAAGCCATAAAAATTGGAGTAGCATGAATGTGAAGCTTTTTGGTAAAACTAATTATAACTTAATTATTTGTAGGTACCACTTGGTGCTGGCTTAGCATTCGCTCACAAATACCGTGGAGATGGTGGTGTTAGTTTCGCTTTATATGGTGACGGAGCAGCTAATCAAGGACAATTGTTTGAAGCGTACAATATGGCTAAACTATGGGATCTTCCGTGTGTGTTTGTATGTGAAAACAATGGCTATGGTGAGTTACTGTTTATTTACATGATTAAATAATATTAAGTGTTTTTAATATCAAAATTACAAGTTTTTTAAAATTCATTCATAACATACAAAGAAACAACAAACATAAATTTAAGCAAATTCCATAAAAAACTGACTTAATTCTAAAACTCACTATGCAGGCAATTCTTTTGCTTTTTCGTTATATTAATTACTGCGTATACATACAATGTCGTCTGATTTTTTTGTGAAATTTTTATTGTTTATTTATTTAAATAATGCAAACAATAAAAACAATATATCATTTTAAAAAACAACCATGACCATTCAAACAACTAAGGATAAATTAAAATAACTAAAAATTACGAAACAATTACAAAAATAATTGTGTTTGCTCGCAAACGAAAAAAAAAAAAAAAAAACGGCTTCAATTACATCGACGAGTAATACAACGTAGATCGACGAAAAAATAGTCAAGTAACTACGCGTTATCAAAGATTACTCAAAAAGTAGTTATCAGATCTCAATAAAATTTATATGTGACCACATGACAAACATCAGCTTTCGATTAAATTAAAATTTATTAAAATCAGTACACCCAGTAAAAAGTTATTGCGGATTTTTAAGAGTTTCCCTCGATTTCTCTGGGATCCCATCATCAGATCCTGGTTTCCTTATCATGGTACTAAACTAGGGATATCTTCTTTCCAACAAAAAAAGAATTATCAAAATCGGTACACCCAGTAAAAAGTTATTGCGGATTTTCAAAAGTTTCCCTCGATTTCTTTAGGATCCTATCATCAGATCCTGGTTTCCTTATCATGGTACTAAACTAGGGATATCTCCTTTCCAACAAAAAAAGAATTATCAAAATCGGTACATCCAGTAGAAAGTTATGCAGTATAATACAACGTAGGTCGACGAAAAAAGCGTCAAGTAAAAACGCATTATTAGATATAACTCGAAAAGTAGTTGTTAGATCTCAAATAAATTTAAATGGGACCAATTGATACACACCACCTTTCGATTAAAAGAAAATTTGTCGAAATCGGTCCTCACGGTCAAAAGTTCTGATGTAACATACATAAAAAAAAAGATACAGTCGAATTGAGAACCTCCTCCTTTTTTGGAAGTCGGTTAAAAAAATAGAATCAGATCCATACTTGAAAAAATAAGTAATAATCAATAATTAGGCCATGTCATATTTAAGCTATTTATTATCGGTATCTAAAATTCAATGATAGACTGTTTTTGAGACGCCTGTAAAATCACGGTTGTCAAAACCTCAATCATGCGCTGTAAAAACTATATCTGCTGTAGCTATAGATCTAGATTGTTCCTTTGTAAATATCAACGTAAAATTCGCGAGAGAAAGAGCTAATGTAAAATCCAACGTAGACTATGGGTATCATCTTGTTTAATAATATTCATCACATCTTGTTATATAACATTTTATAAATTAAATGTTAATATTTAATATATATCTGTAATAGATGTAAATATAATATACATATATAAATAAATAATGAGTTTCCTACATGTATAAAAATATAGACATTTTGTGAGGTGCTTTTAAGAGTCAAAATTAGATACTTATATATGAGGCAAACTAGTATATGGTACATTTTTTATATTTTGCAATACAATTAGTCTATTTTTTTTAACACAAAAGTACTGAGTATGTATCTTGCACATTTCCGATATTGACAGAGTGAAATGGGTCTTTGATAGGGGTAGGACCAACACCTTTGTTCTTGTTTTGAAATTGTAAAGGCCTGTTCATATTGAACATTTCTAAAATTTATTGTAGAAAAAATTTAATTACTTTTTATATAAATAATTTCTTAAATAAATAACAATAAAATAATATTTGATACAGTATTATATAATAGATCTGATCTTAAAAACCATCGTCATCACTTCTTTCTGATGAACTTTCTTCAGACACGTGAAAAGTAAACTGCTCTAACATATTTTCTACATTATTGTCGACTTCGTACATTTTTGTTTCGATCGTGGTTATCACGTGATTGACATATGACGACCATTTTTGGCTATCCACTTTAGCTACTCCTTGTAACAAAAGAGTTCGAACTTCATCAATTTTATAACTTTTGTTATTTAATGCCACTTAGCCCTTCACTCAAGCCCAGACAACCTCAATTGGATTGAGCTCACAGTAAAACGGTGGCAAACATATGTCGCGACGATTTGTGGACTTAGCCATCACACTACGACAAATTTTTCAAAGCGATTTTTGTTTTGTTGACTAAATCCACAAGTTGCAAGTTTAATATTGATACGACTCAAGAACTCAAGCTCCTACAACTTCATCTCGCAAACAAGAAATTGAATGGCTACAGTAGAAATATATTATTTCTACTGTAGCCATTCAATTTCTTGTTTGCGAGATGAAGTTGTAGGTGCTTTGTCAAGCTTTCCAGAATGATACGATGCATTATCTAAAACAATAACTGCATTCTCATCCAATGCGGTAAAAGTCTTGGAACTAATTTTCAAACTCTTTGGCGTCTATATCTTGCTGCCAGTCACCGGTTTTATTAGATTCAAAATATTGCAGTTCTGAATGTAGGTCTCGACGTAGTCACTATTGTCTGTCTAGACTTTTGATTTTGTGTGACCGGCATTTACCCACGTGTCATCTAAATTTATTATTTATTTTATTAAGATATATCTAAGAATATAAAATAAATTACTAATAATAAGATGCCACATAAACTCATTCAAGTTTTACCGGACATCAGCATTGTCGACATCATCTCTAGGTAATTAGGTACGTACATAATTTATTTGACTTAATGTTGAAGTACATCATTTTATTTTCAAACCATTTATTAATTATATAATAACTGTAAACTTCGCTAGGATAGCTCTTAGTTTGTCTCTGATGTGATTTATATGGTCTGTCCAATTAAGTCTGTCACCAATAATCAGTCCTAGATAGGTTTGTCTGTATACTACTTCTATGGACTTACAGTGACATTCAACATTTTAAGAGCTACCATTCACGAATTTATTTAAGCATTCATCATCAGACAAGTAGTAATTTTACTTCTATTCTGGCTAGGCTGTGTATTTTTCAGCGATCTTGTCAATAACAGGTATAACTGTAATTTTCGTATTCGTTTTTTTATGAATCGGTCGAACAATGCCTATTTTTAGTGATGCTGGATATTTATGGCTAATTATACATCGATTAATTAAATTTGCGATAGCACTATTTATATTCTTGCATAGTCTTATCAAAACTATTGTCCGGATACCATCTTTTCCTGGAGCTTTGTTAATATTTAACTTCCTTATGATAGATTTTTAAATTTTGAATCTGTAATATATAGTAGTTCCGTTTTGTAGCCAGCTACTTTTACTTCGGCTTCCAGGCCTATGTTTGCCTACTCGGGCTCTTCCTCTCCGATAGTATCCACTATCGGGTGATTATAGTGGTTATAGGAAAATCCTAAATTTTTTAGTGCTTTGTACAATGTCGATCTTGACATAGACAGGAAATCATCTTTTCTGACGTTCAGGATTTTATCTCATGTAGGCATGACTTACGCACAAACAATATAGTCTGGTTCACTCACTAAAACTCGTGCTATTCGCTGATTCAGCTGAATGTGCATGTAACTACAGCGTTTGTGTGAAACGGATTCTATATTGAGTATGTGGACCAATAACGACGCAGTCAAAGTTTTCGGTACTCGTTTGTTAGAAAAAACTGACTATAGAAAATGTATCTATATTATAATGATTACATGCCAAATTGTAAATTCTTATTGTATAATATTGTAGATAAAATTATAAAAATTAAAGTTTCATATTTTTTGCAGGTATGGGTACAAGTGTGGACCGATCGTCCGCAAGTTCTGAATACTACACACGAGGCGACTACATCCCCGGCATTTGGGTGGACGGTATGGACGTGATCGCGACTAGGGAAGCCACCCGGTTTGCCATCGATTACTGTTCCAGCGGAAAAGGTGAGAATGACTGTATTTAATGTTTTTCGAATAAGTATGGAGCTATAAATATATGATGTTATGAAGCATAGGGATTAGTATACCTAGGAGATTGTCAGTATCTTTTCAAGTGATAGTACATATTTATTTATTATTACTCGTTTTCTAATAACATGATGTAATGAGATATAGTTCGCGTCATGTAAAAAGAACGCTGGCCTTCAAGCTGCGCAAAGGCGATTTATCGGTCTATTTGGTGGTATGAGGTAGGGCGCGGGGCGTGTGTATCACGCGCCGTATGCTTGCCGGTGTGCTATTGGTTGGACAGTTCGAAGTCGACTCAAAATACTATCGCGCACAAAAGTTTTTAATTACGAAATAGTTTTACATAGAGAAGCGATAAAAAATATTTATAACGTATAGTTCGCGTCACAGTGTTGCCAACTCTTGAAAAAACTTTTCCATACTGTCCATTTTTTTGGAACAGTCTTATTTGGTAAACAAACCCCTGTCAATCGTAATTCACGTTTTTTCCACATTTATCACTCACTTTCACAACACATTAGTTTACGGACATCTCATCCATTTACTATTTATTTCACTAAAATCAAATATCAAGATAATTAATATTTTTGAATATGACATTTCAATATTTTTTTTTATAAAGCAAATATGATGGCACGAAGCAAGCAAGAAGAGGTGTGTGTGGCTCCCTTTTTAGAAAAAGCCTCATAATTATTCCACATAAATTATATATCATTTTATACATAATTGCTTGCTCTACCGGTGACAACAATTAAAAAATTTGTTATTGTTTCTGTTTGATAAATAATTGTAATTTTGTAAAGTGATAATTATTATACTTATTTAGTGCAAATTATT
This sequence comes from Melitaea cinxia, assembly GCF_905220565.1. NCBI lineage: Eukaryota > Metazoa > Arthropoda > Insecta > Lepidoptera > Nymphalidae > Melitaea > Melitaea cinxia. The sequence goes on from NC_059412.1 coordinate 7,619,008, forward strand.
CACATAGGTATTTCTAGTATTTTTAATGTACCTACCAATAACCGTTATACAAAGCCGCGAGTGAAAGCCTAACAAAAAAATAGAACAGTAGTACTTTCGTGCGCGAGTGTACCCTTGCGCAAACAAACCAGTTTCTTTCAGCGTTATTTTTACATGACGCGAGCTATATCTAATTAAACACCCAAACAATTTTAGTCTATAGTGTTGTTTCTAATAAGAATTCAAACTGATTCTTACGTAATATTTTCCAAGTCGATATTTTATATTGGAAATCGCCCGGACAAGTGGTTTGGCAGGGATCATATTTCATTTGCGTCTTTTAACTACTGATAAATTGTATTCCAGAAGACTAGACATTTATATAAGAATACAATAGTACAATGGATCTGTAGTTAACAGCAATAAAAGTCTAGTCAATAAAAGTACTAGGTCTATATTTATCTATTGAAAATCCATCTTTGTTTTATATTAAACTGGAAGTTTTAGTTTAACTGATCCTTTCTAAAATTTTATTATTTTGAAAAACGAAATGGAAACTTACCTTAAACCCCCTATTTTAAGATTTTAGAGGTTTGAAAAATCTTACGTACCTTTCATTTCAAAATCTGGCAAACTCATCCTTATGTACTTAATGAATGCCTCCTTACGTGAACCACAGGTGAACCACTGATGTAAATAATGTTTTGTCTGCAGGCCCGCTAGTGATGGAGATGGAGACATACCGCTACTCGGGCCACTCGATGTCGGACCCTGGCACGTCGTACCGCACGCGAGATGAGGTGCAGGAGGTGCGCCAGACCAGAGACCCCATTACCTCCTTCAAGGAGAAGATCATCGCCAGCGAGCTCGTGACGCCCGACCAGCTCAAGGTATGTCTGATGAGCTCCAGGAGGTGCGCCAGACCAGAGACCCCATCACCTCCTTCAAGGAGAAGATCATCGCCAGCGAGCTCGTGACGCCCGACCAGCTCAAGGTATGTCTGATGAGCTCCAGGAGGTGCGCCAGACCAGAGACCCCATCACCTCCTTCAAGGAGAAGATCATCGCCAGCGAGCTCGTGACGCCCGACCAGCTCAAGGTATGTCTGATGAGCTCCAGGAGGTGCGTCAGACCAGAGACCCCATCACCTCCTTCAAGGAGAAGATCATCGCCAGCGAGCTCGTGACGCCCGACCAGCTCAAGGTATGTCTGATGAGCTCCAGGAGGTGCGCCAGACCAGAGACCCCATCACCTCCTTCAAGGAGAAGATCATCGCCAGCGAGCTCGTGACGCCCGACCAGCTCAAGGTATGTCTGATGAGCTCCAGGAGGTGCGCCAGACCAGAGACCCCATCACCTCCTTCAAGGAGAAGATCATCGCCAGCGAGCTCGTGACGCCCGACCAGCTCAAGGTATGTCTGATGAGCTCCAGGAGGTGCGCCAGACCAGAGACCCCATCACCTCCTTCAAGGAGAAGATCATCGCCAGCGAGCTCGTGACGCCCGACCAGCTCAAGGTATGTCTGATGAGCTCCAGGAGGTGCGCCAGACCAGAGACCCCATCACCTCCTTCAAGGAGAAGATCATCGCCAGCGAGCTCGTGACGCCCGACCAGCTCAAGGTATGTCTGATGAGCTCCAGGAGGTGCGCCAGACCAGAGACCCCATCACCTCCTTCAAGGAGAAGATCATCGCCAGCGAGCTCGTGACGCCCGACCAGCTCAAGGTATGTCTGATGAGCTCCAGGAGGTGCGCCAGACCAGAGACCCCATCACCTCCTTCAAGGAGAAGATCATCGCCAGCGAGCTCGTGACGCCCGACCAGCTCAAGGTATGTCTGATGAGCTCCAGGAGGTGCGCCAGACCAGAGACCCCATCACCTCCTTCAAGGAGAAGATCATCGCCAGCGAGCTCGTGACGCCCGACCAGCTCAAGGTATGTCTGATGAGCTCCAGGAGGTACGCCAGACCAGAGACCTTATCACCTCGTTCAAGGAGAAGATTATCGGCAGCGAACTCGTGACGCGGGCGTCAAGGAAACATATCCGCCATGACTCACGTACAAACGCTATCTTCTGGTTCATTCACTAAGACACGGTGTAAAATTAACTCTATCTTAACTACGTGGACCAATTACAATGCAGTCAAAATTTTCAGTACTCGTTTGTTAAAAAAAAAGAGTTCACAGATATCTTTTTTCAATTACACAAAAATAATTTATAATTAACTAACAGCTAAAAATTTATTTAAGCTTAAAAATAAAATTGTCAGTTGGGAAAGTGTTATTTGTATTACAAATAATTTCTATTTTATAATAAAAGTGAATTAATGACCAAACGTTATAAACTTTTTTTAATTTGTTATTCTTTGTAATCTTTCTACATACATTGTTGGGATCACCATTTTTATGCTAAATGTATGTTCGTTGTTACAGGAAATTGATACAAAAGTGCGTAAAGAAGTAGACGAGGCGACTAAACAATCCAAATCTGACCCCGAAGTGGGCATCGAAGAGCTCTCCGGAGACATTTACTACAACAATCTCGAGCCCTTCATCCGCGGTGTTCACCCCGACGCGCCTTTAGAACATATTAACGTTATGCCACGCAATTAAACTTTTAAATATTAATATTCTGCTACAAAACTATTGTTACTAGTTCTTATTGGACCTCGTATCAAAATCTTTTTATGCCCTCTTAATTTTATATGGGGGGAAGGGGGTTATAATAATTATTTTACAAGAATTTATGTCTAGAGATGTAAGGAGTGTGGAAGATCCCTACAGGGTTCAAGAAGTATAGGGGGCCCCACAGTAACATATAAAGACCTAGCTACGCTACTCATAGCAGCGAGTATATATATGTAAATATTCTTGATATGGGCATAGCTCATTGATAATTTTTCAATCAATGGACGATAGTAAATATAGTTGCCATGGTAGATTTTAATTTAGTAGCAGAATAAACACATTTTTATTTGGATAAATAGATCTTATATAAATTGTAGATTATATTATATTACCAACAAGATTAAAAGTTAATATAGATTATTATTAAAAAAATGTTACCTGTTGTTGTGTAATTCATTTACGACTCATTTCGATATTCATTTTATTTTTTATTTGTTATTTTTTTTTTCATATTTTTGAAAACTGCCAATTCATAGTTATTTGTTTAAAAAAATTAAGTAGATAATTGCACTTTTATTTTATGTTTAAGAGTAATAAATATTTATCAAAATATATTAGTGTTCTTCAATTTTTTTTTACAAAAGCAGTGAGTGAAATTCGCTAACTTTCTAAAAATAAGTTTTAAAATTGTAAAGCTCTCTAGACTGTAAAGTAATATGGAATTCAAGTTCTTGTGCATCCTAGGAATAATTTCTAGCAAGCCAATTAGCACACAAACTATATAGCTTGTATGCCCTGCCACATAATACGGATTTGAGTTAAAAATAGAAATAAAAGAAATTTATATTTTACACAATATATTTAAATTATAGCCTACCCAATATTACAACTAATTATTTAAATAAATATTCGCAGAAGTTATTGTACAAAAATATTTCATAATCACATTATTTATTGAGCTTTTGTGTCGGTAGTCCTATTTCTACAAATGCTAATATTATTAAAGCGATTTTGATTGATTTTTAAATCATGCAATAGTCTAATTTAGCTTAGGCACATTTCTAGGCAAATTATATATTAGGCATTCAAAGTCACATGATTTTTATAAAGGCACAATTCAGCTATAATGATAACTACTTAAATTTGTATTTTTGTTAGAAATTAGTTAACACATGTATATACAACAAAAAGTACATAATACATAACAAAATTAAACTATTAAATATAATAAAATTTTAGACAGTATTAGACATAAAAAGCTGGAAATGATGTGTTTATGATGGAATTGGTCTTATTTATTTAAGAGGGAACACAAGTTTTTAAAGGCGACAAAAATTAAATTATTAAAATTTTTGGTATTAAACCTTTAAATTTTGGTCTTTTATAGGAAACTTAAAGATTACGTCTTTTACTAGAGGAATGTCAAGGATTTTGGTTTATAGGAATTAAAAGAAAACATTTTGTATTATCTACAGAAAATTATCATTTTAGGAAGTTTATACTAAACAGAAAAAGAATTGTTAAGTAATTTCATACAACTCCATTTTATAATTTATTTTTTAAATATACGAAACTATAAAGTTCAGAAATTGACTAGAAACCTTACCTTATAGTGTCATTATAATTAACAAAGTAGTAGACATATTTATTATTTTAATAACAATTCCATTTCAAACACTATTTCTTATTTTTTTTATTTGTATTAGCCTAAAGAAATAGACAAAATATTAGTAAAACGCTGCGGTGAAATGAACGCAAAAGGCACTATTTTAAAAACTTATTTTAGTTTCGAAAATATATTTTTTATTAAAGTTTTCTAATAATTTAAATTATTTTATTTTATTACTTATGGGCTAGTCGATTCTGTTACATATGACTAATATTTAAAATAAGTTTGTTAATTTAAATTACTTATGAAGTTACTCCATTTGGCAAATTTTCTTCCTCTGCTTCTTCCACGAAGCCACATTGTAGTTCGTACAGCCTTGCGTAGATTTTCTTCAGAGCGATTAGTTCTTTGTGAGTTCCCATTTCGGCGACTACTCCCTGGTCTATGACGCAGATGACGTCAGCGTTCTGTATGGTTGCAAGGCGATGGGCGATGATGAGACATGTTCTGCCTTCACTAGCTCTATCTAAGGCTTCTTGAACTACCTACAAGAAATAAAATGGAATATTTTAGTAGGTACATACAAAAAAGGCTTTTTTCTTCGATAGTCGGAATTTTATTCTTTGTGTCCATTAAAACCCGCGTTTTCGACGAAACAAAATCCCAAAATAAAAAGGATAATTTTTGGAAATTTGTGTGTACAGTGAAAGCATGCTATGTTTGCTGGAGCAGCGAATCTAATAATCTTTGAGTGTGTATTTCACAGCACTATCAAGAAAATATTTTTCGAGTGAGTATTTGTGGCCTCGTCCAGCGGCACACCCGTGAGGGAGTGACGTGCTAGTGAGTGTTGTGTGGGAGTGTGTTACCCGCTCGCTGTGCGTGTCGAGCGCGCAGGTGGCCTCGTCCAGCGGCACACGCGTGAGGGAGTGACGTGCTAGTGAGTGTTGTGTGGGAGTGTGTTACCCGCTCGCTGTGCGCGTCGAGCGCGCAGGTGGCCTCGTCCAGCGGCACACGCGTGAGGGAGTGACGTGCTAGTGAGTGTTGTGTGGGAGTGTGTTACCCGCTCGCTGTGCGTGTCGAGCGCGCAGGTGGCCTCGTCCAGCGGTACACGCGTGAGGGAGTGACGTGCTAGTGAGTGTTGTGTGGGAGTGTGTTACCCGCTCGCTGTGCGTGTCGAGCGCGCAGGTGGCCTCGTCCAGCGGCACACGCGTGAGGGAGTGACGTGCTAGTGAGTGTTGTGTGGGAGTGTGTTACCCGCTCGCTGTGCGTGTCGAGCGCGCAGGTGGCCTCGTCCAGCGGCACACGCGTGAGGGAGTGACGTGCTAGTGAGTGTTGTGTGGGAGTGTGTTACCCGCTCGCTGTGCGTGTCGAGCGCGCAGGTGGCCTCGTCCAGCGGCACACGCGTGAGGGAGTGACGTGCTAGTGAGTGTTGTGTGGGAGTGTGTTACCCGCTCGCTGTGCGTGTCGAGCGCGCAGGTGGCCTCGTCCAGCGGCACACGCGTGAGGGAGTGACGTGCTAGTGAGTGTTGTGTGGGAGTGTGTTACCCGCTCGCTGTGCGTGTCGAGCGCGCAGGTGGCCTCGTCCAGCGGCACACGCGTGAGGGAGTGACGTGCTAGTGAGTGTTGTGTGGGAGTGTGTTACCCGCTCGCTGTGCGTGTCGAGCGCGCAGGTGGCCTCGTCCAGCGGCACACGCGTGAGGGAGTGACGTGCTAGTGAGTGTTGTGTGGGAGTGTGTTACCCGCTCGCTGTGCGTGTCGAGCGCGCAGGTGGCCTCGTCCAGCGGCACACGCGTGAGGGAGTGACGTGCTAGTGAGTGTTGTGTGGGAGTGTGTTACCCGCTCGCTGTGCGTGTCGAGCGCGGAGGTGGCCTCGTCCAGTAGAAGCACGCGCGGGTTCCGCACGAGCGCGCGAGCGATAGCGATGCGTTGCTTCTGACCGCCCGACAACTGCGATGCGCGTGCACCGATGCGCGTTGAGTAGCCCTACAGATATTTTATCATATTCAAGGCTTTGCAAACATTCTCTGTGACGAAGTAATAATGTTTATGGTAGAGTTCAAAATGATAAAGTAGCCTCTTACTGAAAGGACAATGGCCAAAAAAAAAAACCCACGCTGAACAGATACAGGATGTAGCTTAAAATTATGGTAATATTGGGTGATGAAAATATATGATATCATCACCATCAAATTCGGTGGCTAAATGTGTGATATTGCTATTTTTATTTCATCAGGGATGATTTTTTTATCTTTAAGATATTTTCAATTTGGGTATCTCTGATGATGTAAATACGTTATTCAATCGTTTTAATATTGCTTCATGCAAGGCATCTGTTTGGTATAGGCGTACTGGACGTTATAAACGACGGGACGGACGATATTGTAATACTAATAATTATCACTTTTAATAGACTAAAAGAAGGAAAGTGGTTCCCAATTCGACTTTTATTTTTATATATGTTTGGGAATAACTACTTTGTATTTGAAACCATTTTATTGATTATTTGCGTTGAGTTCAGTATAGAGACATACAGCCTCTGTGGTCTAGTGGTTATAAAAAAAAACGTAAATACAGAAATATCTTTATTTTTATGTTTCTATATCTAACGTGACATACTCTAGGCTCAGAGCGGGATCTTGGAAGTTGTCTTCGTGCCTTGCCCACCCCAGATAATATAATACGCTCATTACATCGGCGCAGCTTCCCAGGGTTCTTTTACCATGGATACAACTACAATAGTATTCCAAAATGGAATGTCTCCCATCTCCTCTTTTATAAAACACATAAGTGTAACAGGTTTTTCTTCTTACGTGCCTGGACTGAATCCTGCATCTTATTAAAATATTGTTCTCTTCGTAACCTTCGAGTGCGACCAATTCTGGCTCTCTATAAACTTCGATTTCATATTCTCCGGTTCCTTTAATGTGCTCGCTGCAATAGGAGCGAGCGATTTTCACATGGTAAGTTCCAATACCAAACAATATCAAATCTTCTAGAGTTAGACGTGGGAAGTCCACCAAGTTTAGGTTGTCACCTTCCATTCGCAAGAAGACTGCTCTTTGCCTATTTAAATTATTTACCTCCACATAGTCTGCATTGTTATTAAACTGTGTTGTTAAACTTCTCAGTGTTGTTAAACTCTACTCTGTTCTCAGTGTTTTTAAACTCCAGTGTCGATGGGAGTGTAATAAAACGATTGAATAACGTATTTACATCATTAGAGATACCCAAATTGAAAATATCTTAAAGATAAAAAAATCATCCCTGATGAAATAAAAATAGCAATATCACACATTTAGCCACCGAATTTGATGGTGATGATATCATATATTTTCATCACCTAATATTACCATAATTTTAAGCTACATCCTGTATCTGTTCAGCCTGGGTTTAATTTTCATACTTCCATAAAGATATTTCTGTACTTACATTTTTTGTGTGATTTTCTTTTCATAAAGATATTTCTGCTCTTACATTTTTTTTTATAACCACTAGACCACAGAGGCTGTATGTCTCTATACTGAACTCAACGCAAATAATCAATAAAATGGTTTCAAATACAAAGTAGTTATTCCCAAACATATATAAAAATAAAAGTCGAATTGGGAACTACTTTCCTTCTTTTAGTCTATTAAAAGTGATAATTATAGTATTACAATATCGTCCGTCCCGTCGTTTATAACGTCCAGTACGCCTATACCAAACAGATGCCTTGCATGAAGCAATATTAAAACGATTGAATAACGTATTTACATCATCAGAGATACCCAAATTGAAAATATCTTAAAGATAAAAAAATCATCCCTGATGAAATAAAAATAGCAATATCACACATTTTAGCCACCGAATTTGATGGTGATGATATCATATATTTTCATCACCCAATATTACCATAATTTTAAGCTACATCCTGTATCTGTTCAGCCTGGGTTTAATTTTCATACTTCCGTGGCCATTGTCCTTTGAAACAATTTCACTTGGGTCAAATGTCGTAAACAAAAAAAAAAAAAATGACTATTAGCGATTAGATTACGCGAAAATGCCCGCAGAAAATAGAAATTTGGTTTACATCAGGTAAAGCAGCGATAAACGAGTGCACGTTTGCTGCCTTTGCTGCGGTGACAATCTCTTCGATCGGTACATTTCTGGTGTTGTCTCCGTAGGCGATATTCTCGGCAATAGTTCGGTCGAAGAGCACTGGTTCCTGTGATACTATGCTGAGGTTGCGACGTAGAGTTGTCAGTCGCATGTCGCTGACGATACTGTGATCATCTAGATACTGCAAGGAAAATTACTTTTATTATATAAAGAATGATATGAATTGTCAAGCTTATCTGATACAATAGGTAAATCAAAACTTCTAGCCAATCGTCCATTTTTTTTTTAGAGTTTACTCCTTAAAAATCGATTTTCATATAAGGCTACTGGTATGAAAAAAATATGAGGAGTTAAATCTACTAAACGAATGACTTTGGATGAACCCTATTGGGTTCTTTCATGTACCGTTTGATATAGTAATTATCTTTTTCTTAGATTAGTAAGGTTTTTTGTGCCTATTTAGACAGTCGAAATGAAGGAGTAAGCTTCAGTCGTGCGTCGGAGCTGACACGTACACTTTTTATTTCAGTTTTATTCTTACCCTCACTTGTCATACGGTAGTATCTCAAATAAATTGTTGTTTTAAAAACGTGCTTTTTCAAACTCGTGCATATTATATTTAGCAAAAACCTAAAATCTGTAAAGCTCTTGATCGTTTTAAGCACACAGCATTTTATTTCAATTGCTCGTACATTTCCATAAACAAGTTATAAGCATAGCTGTGAGTTATTTCAGTGGTATTCTTTCAAAGCTAAGATTATAATTTTGGCAGATCTTGTAACATTAACTTTTCCTGTGTCACATCTCACAATCTATTGTTATTATGGTACTTAGTGCGCTTAATTTACATACAAACATATATAAAATATATTTCGAAGATACTTTAGATACAGATATTACAAAAAGAATGAAATGAAAATTTTGATATAAAAATTCTAAAACTTACCACATTGCCGTCATCCGGATCGTACAGTCTCTGCAGCAGTTGTATGAGAGTAGACTTGCCGCAGCCGCTGGGCCCGACCAGAGCGACGCGCTTCCCGCTCGGTATCAAGAGGGAGAGACCGCGCAACACTTGCACTTCGCGACGAGTCGGATAGCGAAACTTTATGTTCTTGTATTGGATTTTGCCATTGGCCGTCTGTGAATTAGAGCGACTTGTTCAATATACAGTACATTTGTCTAAACTGATATTCGTAATACATTAGTCTAATATTGGGAATGTGTGACATTATATGTACTTATACCACCGGTATACGACGATACGTATCTGCGTGAGTGGTTATGTAATTCTGAGGATTTTCAAAGATAGAAAATTGACTGAACAGATGAAATTGTATTTATAAAGATATTAGCATCGTAACTGTTCGGCCATATCATTAACGAATAAAAAAAATAAGTTACTGATAAGTGATAACACTTCTGCTGCCATCATTTTTAGTAATGACCGAAGATATAAACTCGTATAGGCACGTGAAATATGCAATGAACTGAACGATGAATATAGGTAGATATGTGTGAGTGTACGGGTAACGGGACAGCTGTGCGGCACTCACGTAGGCCTCGGGCACGGAGGGCGCGTGCGTGCTGCGGACGCGCGGGCGGCGCGCCAGCAGCGTCATGACGCGGCCGGCCGCCAGCACCGCGGCGCCGAAGTTGGGCGCGAAGGCCAGCGCCTGGCCCATCATCCACGCGCCGAAGATCAGCGCCTCCGACACCCTAACAAAATGTTACTTCAGTAAAAGTAAAATAGTACAAAATAGGCGGCCTAAAAAAGAGAAAGAATATATCCGTTTTTTTTTTACGAACACCGATATTGCCTTTTTCCCTTAGTAAGGCAATCGAAGAATATTAACCCGGAATGCTGAATCTTTAAATACACCACTGGACTCATCAAGGAAGCTTTTCAAAACTGGACAGTAGCTCAAGAACTTTTAAAAAATGTCAGCAAACTAATTTTCTGCAAGTTGTAAGTTTGGTACGGCGCGGTTACTATTTTCGAAAAAACTATTTGTTCAATTTCGAACTCGTCGTGTTTAAAATTGAACCCTTCCTAAGCATGTTAACATCTTGCAAATGACGTACATTATTTGACCCCAGTTATTAGTATTAAACACCCTATTTTTATTAGTTTTAAATAATTATTTAGATTGATTCTGTTGCTATCATCAGTCATTATCATCAGAGCAGCCTAATACAGTCCACTGCTAGACATAGGCCTCCACAAGTTCGCACAACAATGGAGTGGACTCATGTGTTTTGCCCATATTGCCCTGTTGCTATCGTTCTGTTGCTATTTTTTGTATTAAAAAAAAATGCATAATTTCAAAATATCTCAAAATGACTTAGGTATCTACCAGAAGTCCCACATATCCCGCGACACGGCATATTTAAAGCAAAACAAATCGTTTATTTAAACATAGAAACCGAGCTCCAATCGTTTTGATGCCTAAAATTTGACTACAACACGTGGATAAACAATCCATTATCCGGTCCAATATCGCTCACTTGATGACGTCCTTGTAGTGCACGCGGCGCTCGGCGACCAGCACGCCGCCGTACCACAGCGACAGCGCGTAGCCGGCCACGGGCGCCGTCTGGCCGAACGCGAACACGGCGCCGCGCCAGCGCAGGCTGCGGCGCGCCGCCTGCCCCGCGCCGCCGCCCGCCGCGCGGTAGCGCGCCAGCGTGCCCTCCTCGCCGCCTGCCGCACACCGCCTACTGCTTTACACCGACTAGAGTGACCGCTGTACACTTATCTTTTTACTTACATGGACTTAGGGGACATCCATTAGTTACGTGAGCTCAGAATGCGAAGGGTGCATTGAAATCTTTTTTAAACTGAGGGGGCGGGGGGGTTAATCGCTAATCTTATCTCAACTTTAAAAAATATAAAATATTACAGAAGTTAAAAAAAATGGAGGGTAATAATTTTATTAATTATTTAGTTTTTTGATTTTATTTAATTTAAATAAATTAACTATAGTATACCTTAACAGCTTATTATTTTCCCGAATACTAAGAATAAATTTAGTTTAAAATATTCGGTCCAGTTAATCTCTTTAAGCCTCACCCAAGGGGAGAGGGGGGGGAGTCTACTAGTGATGCCAGTGTCGAGCTTTTTACTTCGATAGTCAATGCTTGGGAGGAGTCGCGTGATGCTTTAGGTGTATTTTGTGATTTATCCAAGGCATTTGACTATGTTCATCATAACACATTAATCAGGAAACAGTCACTATGGCATTAAAAATACCGCACTAAAACTTCTGAGATCTTATCACTAGATAGAGCTCAGAGGGTTGAAGTGAATGGTACTAAGTCGTCTGGGTCTCATATACAGATGGGGTTCCCACAAGGCTCAATTCTTGGTCCATTCCTATTCTTAATATACATAAACGACCTACCGTATTTAGTAGAGAAAAAGCATGAGATTGTATTCTTTGCTGATGATATTTCATTAATATTTAAATTACGTAGACAAGAAACCAACTATGACGATGTAAACAATGCCACTGGTTTAGTGTGAATAACTTACTTCTCAATAGTAAAAAAACTAATTTTATCAAATTTTCTGCTCCAAATGTAAAACAAATTGATATTCAACCAAAACTCAATGGTGATAAATTGAACTTAGTTAACTCAACTGTTTTTCTAGGAATCACCATTGATTCAAAGTTGCAGTGGGGACCCCATATCTGTCAATTGACGGATAGACTTGAGTTCTGCAGCGTACGCGGTTAAAGAATAAGGTTATTAACAGATGTCGATACAGCTAGATTAGTTTACTTCAGCTACTTCCATAGTATAATGTCTTATGGCATTTTGCTGTGGGGCAATGCGGCTGATATTAATCTTATTTTTATTCTGCAGAAAAGGGCTATCCGTTATATTTACAAAATGGGATGTAAGGTTGCACATAACACTGGGTATATTACCTAAGTTTATAGTGTACCCAATGTTAAGATATAAATTTTTTATTTTATTGTTTGATTTTTTTTGCTGCCTTAACTTTCTTTTATTATTGTCGAGTTTTTTTATTTATTTATATTATTATTTCTGTAATTGACATTATTTTGACTTTCGTTAAGTGTGTATATCACCTTATGACGAAATAAATGTTTTCATTTCATTTCATTTCTACACGAATCGGAAAACAACTCACGTAATTAACGGTTGCTCCCTTACTGCAATTATTATTTTTAATCACATTGAATTAAATCGGGAGTTTTAAAAATCGTGTTAACGTAGAAGTAAAAGCGTCGATAGAGCAGTTAGTACCAGAAATTAAAAAAAGACTTACAGAACGCGGAAACAGTTCGTATATTGGTGATAGCTTCAGTCGCTATGGTAGTCGCTTTGTTCGACGCCTCCCGTATTGTAGCTATCCCTTCAGCCAGAACTCGTCCTTCCAATACTACGGCTACTATGACCATGGGAACTGACACCAACGAGACCAGGGTCATTTCCCAAGTGTAATACATGGAGACAATTATACCGATGAGGATGGTGGCCGTTGCTTGCATTAGTGCACCGATGCGAGTACCGGTTGCCTGAAAAGGTTTGATTATCTCTTAAATTTACTAAAGTAATCTGTAAATATCTTACAACTGAGCAAAATATATTTCTCCTATATCGAAGAAAAGTCCAAGCTTAATCCTCTATGATACTCTGCTGTGGGATTATGGATAATTTCTATAACATAAACGAAATTTGTGTAACAATATCCGAGGAACAATGTTAGGATGACCTCAAAGACAAATGTCCAGTCCAGAAACAAATAATTGTGCAAATAAAAATTAGAGTCTAGAGCGGCTATTTTTACATTGAGATTTTAACCAAAAATAATGTGGGGAAATAATATAGTTTTTAGGGTTCTCGTAATGTTTTTGTAGTATGACAGTCGCAATAAAGATTTGTTATTAGCACTGATGAGTATTTATTATTACATTTGACGTGCGGTTTCTTTGTATCGTCATCGTGTCGCGATACGAGAAGTACTGAATGTTAATGTATGCAAATAATTATTTACTTGTAAATATTAAAACAATACATACGCCCTGTACAGCCGCAGCGTCCGAGGCAAGTCTAGCACACAGAGCTCCGACGCCGTTGACAGCGTCGTCGAACCAGCCTATTTCCTGCTTTAACATCGCTCTAAAAGCTGCTACCCTGAATTGGATTATTAATTTATACATTCATATATTTCCCAGCTCCCGAACCATACTCATTTAAGCTAAATAATTTACGGATATAGTTTTTCATATATCTTATATTTAACCTTATAATAAAAATAATTATAATTACCTTAGTCTAGCCGTAAGTCTTACACCTGTGACGTTAAAAACAAAGATTTGAAAGAAGATTCCTATGCCGGTATATAATCCGACTAGCAAGAAAAGTATAGCTATAATATTGGTACCATTACGTACGTAGACTTCGTCCTTACTTTCTAACAACTGAAATGGAAAAAGAAAACTTTTGACTTATGGTACTAAAATTCCAAAAAAGAAACATCTCATAACATTCACATTTATATTTCATAATGAATATTAAACATATTTCGGTAATAATATTTGATTGCAAATTTTATTTCAATACAAGTTGCTTTATTTTAATCAAAGTATTTTTTATCGATACGTCAATATATAGGATTCAGTTTTCTGCAAACCAACAAAACCTTCTCTACGTTAATGTGTAAAATTTTAAAGTAAGCTCACAAATTTTATTTACAAGTTCTACTGTTGGTAGTGTCTCATTATTTTATATAAGAATAACATGACATTTTTTACTTTTGAGATTATATAATTCAGATTATCTTCATTAAATACCATATTATAACTACTTTATATTATTTGTTTTTTTACTTACACCATATGTTTCACCAAAAAGTATAGCAAAACACGGAAACGAAGAACCAACAGCGATGGCAGCAATAATTCCAACAGCCATTAAATATTTTTCCGGTTCACAAAGTTTCAAAATTTCCCAAGTCGTAGGTTCGTATTCTTTTTCTTCCTTTTCTTCAACTACAACACTATCTTCTGAACCTGAATCCTCTTCATCGATCGAGCTACTCTTCATTGAATCGAGGGAAACCATTTTTTGTAATTTCGATCTTCTAATTTTCGCATCTGTATTTGGATCAAAGTTAGCTGTGAATGTTTAATGGTTAAAGTTTTAGTTCTACGGTAGAAAACCTATCTGAAAAAAAAGTGCTATCATTTTCACGTTAATGGTTATGAAAGTGCGTACTTGGGTTCTTTTTATTGTGAAATTTTTAAATTTCTTTTGTTTGTCCTGTGACTTGTAACAAACGGTGGCTTTAAAAGCAGGCATTTGGTTAGTGCGTTTGTAGCTGTGTAGATTTTGAAATATCCGTAGATTACAAATATTTCAGCAGTTTATTCACATAAAAACAATTTTAACTCTTAATACTTACGATTAGTTGTGTTGTCTGTATTTTCACTAGGCGCAATGCTTGGTTCGTTTTCTAATACCAATTGATAGTAATGACCCCTTAGATTTAAAAGTTCTTCGTGAGTTCCTTCTTCTACTACTTCGCCCTTTTCAATAAATACGATTCGATTGGCATTTAAAACAGTTGCTAACCTAAAAGGTGATATTTTCAAAACTTTTATTTTACCACTGGACTTCTTACTATTTATATCTAGAAGTTCATTTTGATACACATAAAATTAAAAATTAGTACCACAATTTACAACATAGTTATTTTATAATATATTATCTTTATCCTAAACTGCCAAAAACGTGGAAAATATTTTTATATGTATTTACCAAAATCTTCATAGATTATCGTGTCAAGTAAATCAATAATCAAAATCTTTTGATTTACAATATTATAGAATTGAACCTAAAAGTATTCCAGTTTTTTTTTTTAATAATATTATTTTAATCTACCTGTGGCTAACCATAATTGTAGTTCTTCCATGCGCAGCCGCATCTAAAGCTCTTTGAACTTTTGCTTCACTTTGCGAGTCGAGAGCGGATGTTGCCTCATCAAGAATAAGAATCTTCGGCTTTCTGACTAAAGCTCTTGCTATTGCTATACGTTGTTTTTGTCCGCCAGATAATTGGGCGCCTCGTTCTCCGATTAAAGTATCGTATCCCTGTTTATTATAATTTTATTTATTATTTTCAAGAAAATCGGTAGGTAAATAGGAACACTTGTCTTGTTGTCTTCTTCATCTCATTCAAAATGTTACTAGACAGTTATGAACTACTGGGAGTGACTTTGATAAGTACCTAATTATAATTTTTTTTACTTAACATCAATATGCAAGTTTTTACTTGTATTTCAATAAGGGAATACTTACGTCGGGTAAATTCCTGATGAAGCTGTGACAGTATGCTTGTTTGGAAGCTATAATGATTTCTTCGTCTGTGCAAGACGGGTTGCTCATACTAAAAAAATATACTACTTTTTACTATATACAGTTACTATTATTATAGTGACTATTACTACTAGCTACGGAACATTTAGCTCAAAGTATCATAATATACATAATACATACCGAATGTTCTCCTTAATAGTACCAGCGAATAAGACAGGTTCCTGTCCAACAACAGCGACATGGTTCCTGAAGTGCCTTACATTGATATCTCTTAAATCGTTTCCGGATGCTGTGACAGATCCCGAGTCAGGATCATACATCCTTTGTAGAAGTTGAAGTACAGTGGACTTGCCGCTACCACTTGCACCGACAAGAGCGACCGTTTCGTTATTATTTATCTTCAAACTTAGTCCGTTTAGAACCTGTTTAAATGTTTTTTGTTTTATTACCTATTTTATCTAAGTATTTAAAAGTAAAAATAGGTTAATTTATGGCTAATTTTATACTACTTTTGTTATAAATGAAAGTGATTAGTTAACATTCTTATGTTTGGATTTATAGGAAATAATATTCAAGATGTGATAAAAATTTGCGAATTATTTTATTTTGTATTATATTCGCATTTCTATTGCTATAAACACACGCAGTACTAATAATTATAGACCAAAAATACAAGATTGGTAAAAAATCCTACAGAAATTTTTCAAGATATCATCTTGAAGAATTATATATCATTTAAAGAATTAATGAAAACTTACCTGGACATCAGGTCGAGCTGGATACCTAAAGTACACGTTTTTGAGTTCCATATCTCCTTCTAGCACCGGTTTACTACCTTCTTGCGACAGACTGTCTATGGTCGGTTTTCTATCAAGTACTGCAAAAATTGCTCCAGCGGAGGCTCTGGCGCTCGTTATTGCTTCAAGATGTGGTGCCGTAAGGCCAACATTTTGAGCGCCTTGGAGAACACTGAAGAAAATCTGAGAGAAAAGGTGGATAGGTGTAAGAAATGAAGAAATTTATCGACTAGCCAGTATATCTGTCAGCTATTTAACAATATAAACATATTAACAGCTAGCAGAATATCAAAATCCATCGTATTATACGAATTTCTAAAGACCAGAAAGGTCAACACGGTAAGACTCTGACAGTATATTGCATGTTTAATATAATCGGTGATTTCCACAAGGGCCGTAGCTGTAATAACCCTTACGGAACCGGACTAATAAGAATTTAGGAAATAATTCGATCAAAAAAATTAAGTTAGCTGTTGATGGACAAGACGCTCTAAAACTTTGGCCAGAAAAGGGACATTAGTTATTGGGCGTAAGTCGAAAAACATAGAAGAATTAGTTTTTGTAGGTAGGGGAATAATTAGAGCATCTTTCCAGCAGGTAGAAAAGGTATTGAAATTTAAGGATTCGTTAAAAATATGGGTTATGACAGAAACGACGGAATTGATTATAGGAATGATCATATTACGGCTGATATTATCAAAGCCCAACGCATTAGAACTAACAGCTAATATGCTCTTCCTAAAATCACTTGACAATTGAGTGCAAGTAAAAATTTACGATAGATGAGGAGTTTCAACGGCAAAAAGGTAACTAATAGTATCGGATTTGATTTCATTGTCTACACTGTAAGTTTTACTTCATCTACCACTGTAAACTCTACAGTGATGGCTGAAGTAAAATTCTTACTGTGCTTATTGAGATAAAAAGAATTTGAAGGCGTGTATTGTTAGATTTTGTCAACGAGTGTCTTTAATAGTTCCCAAATTTTTCAAGGATCGTAGTAAAATCAAGAAACAATTTAAAATTCCTATATTTAAAAATTAGGTATATAACAATGTACTTTTGTGTTTTCCGGCAACCTTACGATTAAAAAGACAACATACTTACAATCATTAATACTGCTGGTGTATAAACCGGGTTTTCTTCATGCCGACTGTCCAAAATTAACCCAACTCCATACCAAAACGCTAAAGCGTATGTCGCATAAATGATAAGCCACATGAACCCGCTACCTATACCCGAATATATACCCTTTTTAATACCGGTTTTCTTAGCTGGATCCAAACGTTTCTGATACCTGTAAAATGTGGCAAGTTCAGGGTATGCATATTTCTAAATATTATAAACGTAGTTTTAACGATAGCATGACCGATGTTTAATTTAATCACCTATATCACCTTACTGCTGGGTATAGCCCACTTTCTTCGTTTAGGAGTAGGGTAAGTATCTATTTATCTAACTTAAAG
This sequence comes from Melitaea cinxia, assembly GCF_905220565.1. NCBI lineage: Eukaryota > Metazoa > Arthropoda > Insecta > Lepidoptera > Nymphalidae > Melitaea > Melitaea cinxia. Next base: position 7,636,935 of record NC_059412.1, read on the forward strand.
TAGCTATAAATGCGAAAGTTATTATGAATGGATATATGGAAAAAAAATTATATATATTTTTTTGCAATAACCCTAAAACTCATAATCTTGAAATAGAAGTTGTGCGTGTGATTATATCTGCGCAGCACACCTATCATAAAACGAAAAAAATAATAATATAAATTAGAGATATGACTGACTAATATATAAAGCCGTTATTTTGAAATCAAAGAACGTAGGCATATTTTATACTTCATGCCAATCATGATACCGATACTCATAATAATTGATTTATGCTGATAAGCATCAAAACAACATGTGATCCAAGTTAAATTAAATGCGGACCAAAATGATATAGAAAAGTCAATAATTGACAAACCTGTTTATTTCTTTTTCTTCGCCACCAAACGCTACGACAGTTCGAATCGACGATAAAACCTCCTCGGCGATGACACCGGCCACGCTGTACGCTTTCAACTCTTGAGATGTTAACGATGATTGAACCTTTTATTATATTATTTTATTTTATTGATTTTATTTATTTATTTTGTTTCAGACATAAGTAGTCCATATCTTAATGTTAGTATTACAAAAACAACTTATATCTAATGTTAGTAAATCAATATAAATATGAATAGAAGTAAATAAAGATATCAAACAACAAATAAAATCAATACAAATCAATAACAAGCAAAAGTAAAAGTAAAAGTAATAGCTATCTGGACACGACCCTCGTCAGTCAGAATGTAGCCGTATCCAGTGGCGCAGTATTGCTGAGTCCCAGCGGTCTGCCAGTGCACTCAGAATGCTGTTCGAGCTGGTTCGTAGCCTCCGGAGCATGGATGCACACCTCTTACGAATAATAGCCTTAAAGCGCGCCTCGTAGTAAACATTTCGGAGGCACTGCAGTAACGCGGCAACTCGAGCAGCACTCTGAATGCATTGTTGTACTGGACTCTCAGGGCGTTGTACGCACGCTGCGTATACCTGACCCAAAGGCTGCAGGTGTAGAAGGATTGGCAATATGCCTTAAACAGAGTTACTTTTACACTATCAGTACACCTTGCAAACCTTCGGGCCAGCATGTTGCAGCGCACGGCCAGTGCCCTGCGCTCTCGCTCCACATCCTCATCATCACTGAGGTTGTCCGAAACCCAGTGACCCAGATACTTAAAACGTTCTACTCTATTTAAAGCAACACCTCCAAGATATAAAGGTGGCACATTCGCATAGACTTTCTTGCCGGCCTTAAACACTAGGAGTTCACTCTTCTTCGAGTTACATCTGAGTCCCTGGGCCTCAGCGTACCTTTCACAAATCCGCATTAATTTGCGCAGTGCACCTATAGACGGGCTTAACAGTACCATATCGTCAGCGTAACTGATGTTATTTACGCAGACGCCCCCGATATGACAGCCAATGTTGCTATTTCTAAGTTCGGCAAGCAGCCCGTTCATATAAAGGTTAAACAAACGAGGAGAGGTCAAGCCCCCCTGTCTAACCCCACATTCCAACCCGTACATTTCTGAGTGCGTGCCCGCCCACTTTACAACATTCCGTTGGTTGTAGTACCAGTATTCTAGCACAGATGCAACCTCGCAGGGTACAGCAGTCTCCTCCCTTAATTTTGTCCAGAGCACATCATACCGTATTGTATCAAAAGCTTTTGATAAATCCAGAAAACAGGAATATACTGGAGTTTTTCTAGCTGTATAGTACTGTACAGTCTGCTTGAGGCATAGAATGGCACTCTCTGTAGAAAGACCCGGTCTAAAACCAAATTGGGAGTCTTGAAGCTTAATATGCCCCTCTAACTGCTTATCAAGCAGACTGTCCAGTACCTTAGCTATGACCGTAGCGAGTGAGATTGGTCTATAGTTGGACACATCAGATACATCCCCTGTTTTATTTTTCAATATAGGTACTACTATGGTGTACATAAGACCCTCCGGCAGATAACTGTGACTTATACACAAGTTAAAAAACATAGCGAGAACTCTAGACAAGTCAGGCTCTGCATACTTCAGTTGCTCAATACTGAGCCCATCGTGACCGGGTGACTTACCTCGTACCATCTGACTTACGACCCTCTTTACATCGTTAGCGGAAAATCTAACGCTTATTGACTTCGGTTGCACAGTATTGAGCATCCGAGTACCGGAGCTGCTCGATAGATCAACCTTGAAATGCTGTCTAAAAAAGTTTGCTATATCACGGGGTTCGTGAAAGCCAGCAACGCTCGCAGGGCGGCTATTTGACTTAGGATTCAATTTGTTTGTTTTCTTCCAAAATTTACTAAAATTTTTACTTGCGTGATGTTGCGCTATAATATCTAACTTTATTTGATTTTCATTTTCCTGACACAATTTTAATTTTGACTTAAAAACCCGTCTGCTTTCCCTCATCTCCTCGTAAACCGATCCCCCCTTTGGCTTACCCATAAGAAGCCAATTTTGATAGAATAATCGTGCCTTCCTGTGAGCGTCACTGACATGCATATTCCATATTATATTATTATATTAAATTATTATATATTAAATTATTATATATCCATATTATATTATTATATTAAAAATGTATAATTTATTTTTATTTATATAAGTAGGTAAGCGTTCTTTTTAGTCGTAGTGAGTTAGTAATTTTAAATTACAAGTTCTGTACCTAATTATTATAAACTAAGTCCACTTTTTTTATTTGTCGTATTTTGTTAATTGAAATAAATTGACATATTCGTAAAATAATATTAAAATAAGTGTTTTCATTTTTTTTATTGTTACTAAAAACCTTATACGGAAATGCATTCCAAGAAATATTAAACAACATAAGCAATAAATTTGTATTTATTTAGATTTTATGTTATTCAATGTAATTATATTTATTTTAAGAAATATCTTAAGGCTGCTTTGCATAAAAAATATGTTTCTTTAATAAGTTTATTATTGAGGTTATTATTTATTATTATAATTATTTATTGTTATTCTTTATAATAACTTTTTTTGTGAATAGTAATAATATTATCTCACGCAATTTTTACCCGTGAATTTCGATATTCTATAGACTAATTGACCTGTATACTAATAGTTTTATAACAATAAAAGTCATAAAATGTTAATTAGCCGTGCAACCTTTAGGAAAATAATTGCGATATTTCTCAAAAAAAAAAAAAAAGAAAAAGATTTTAATTTACATCGACAAGTTTAGTACAATACACATCTTTATATACCTATACAAATATGCATGCAGGACTTAGATTCAGGTTGGGAATTGGGAATCGAATCCACAACCTCCGGAGCAGAAAGTTCCAAAGGCCACTGCAAACTGTGCCAACGGGCTAGTCAATAAGTGATCATGTGTATAGGGTTAATAGTAGCAAAAACAAACTGTCTCACCTTAGCCACAATTGCAGTAGTAGCGATGATGATAGGGGCGCAGGAGAGTATGACGAGCGTTAGTTCCCATCCGTAGACACAAGATATTATGACAGCGGTCACGAATGACATCACGAGGTAGATCAGCATAGGAACCTTTTCACCGATTCCTTCACGGTACTTTTCTACGTCACTTAAAGATGAAACGTATGTTTTTATTATCATTTATTTATACTTTATAGTACACCCTAACTACGTGTTATACATTAAACATATTTTAAGATTGTTACAGATTGTGTAGTACAAGGTGTGGACATACGACTATTTAGCCATTTCTTCCAGATATACAATTTCAGTTATAGTCATTAAAATTTCAAATGCATAAAATAAAATATGAACTTAGTGTTAAGCACTGTCCTTCGCTTCTCTAAAACGTAAAAAATAAAAAGTGAAATATTATTATACTACTAATTACTACACTTCCTCTTTACAAAATAAGATTTTTCAATTACATAATGTAAACGAAAATTATCAAAGTATATAATTATGTATATATAAAAGTTAAAGATTCAAACTGGGAGCTTACTCTGAAACTTTAGTGGCGAAATTCATCGAAGTATTGAGGTCGTACCACGTGATATCTTGACGTAGGACGGCTTTTAAAAACTTTTCTTTTACTCTTTCGATCTGAAACATAATTAGGTAATGAAAAAAAAGCAAAACCTACTAAATTATAGTTGATTGCTTATTAAATCGTTTATTTTTTATTCTAATGCCTGTTTTTTTGTCTATATAAAATTCTCATTTTCAAGTTTTCAAATTCATAAAATAAGCTACTACTAGTGGAATTTTGGTTCCAGCTAATATAATGTTTTAGATATGACTCTTCGCGCGGCACAAAATCACATTATTAATTTCATACAGTGTGTACTGTACTCAATCCGCTTTGTGACAGTAGCTAGTTCATCCATTACTACATTTGGCTGCTTTTTAGACTAGTTATTAAATTTATTTCAATAGCAGTTAGAGATAGTCAGTAATAATGTGTGTCAGTATTCTCAGTTTAATTCTATGTGTAACCAATTATTGGTTATCATAAAATAATTCAAATTACCTGTTTGAGTGCAGTGTAATTAAACAGGTCTACGCTGATGGCCCCCACAAGGAACTGTAACACGGAGAACACGGTGCAGCCGATACCAAATGCTTGAGAATCTTCTATTAGGGCCAGACGATTCTCTTCTCGACTTGCGTTTGTACTGTTCCAGTTATGGGTTGATCATAGTTGGAGATATAAATAAATTATGTTAAAATTATTATACCTTCGACAGTGTGACTTGGGCGTGTGTTTTTAAATTAGGTGATTTATATTATATTATTTTAAATTCAAAGTGAAACACAAAATTGATAAAAAAAAAAAAATCCTTTTTGACTTTTTTACTATTTGTTTTTTTTGTTCTTATTATTTGAATAGTTATATAGTCTCTATCAAACAATTTTCCAGCTAAACTAGCTGTTTAGTAACTGGAAAAGCCGTAAAATACCAAGAATTGTTGTAATTATTGGTTCCAAATGATGAAACGTTGGCGCAGCGGTCACAACACTGGCTGTTACGCTTGTACTTTGTATTTCAAACATTTGTATCGGGCATGATGTCTTGTCGGGATGTATGTCTTGGTCTGAACGTTTGTGTTTAGTATTGTGTGTGTTTTGGCCGTTGAGTGTGAATCGTTCATTTAAAACAAAAATTGATATTCAAATACAATTAACGCACAAATACTAGTTGTTATCAATATTGTTAGTATAAACACATCGACTGTCGCGAAATTACTAACTGTTGTAAACTACTATAAAATACCTAAAAAGCCTACGAGGGCTACAAAAACATTGTTGCTCAGTTGAAAGTCAACTTACAGAATCCTGCCTCCGCCGAACCACGCGATCGTAAGCGTTGATGTCGATGTTCCATTCATCACAGTGCGGTCTATCAGTAGGGAAGTGAATTCGCCGTAGATAATAACGCCAACGGGCACGAACAGGCCGTTTAGCGAGGCGAATATCACGCCAGCGAATAGCAATACGAACTCCCATGGTTTAGCGAATCTGTACTGTATTGAAGATAATGATTTAAATGTGATTATTATTAACACATAATAAATTTAGTGATTAGAGTTGCGTAAAATAAAATTAAGACAATCCGTTTGAGTTTATTCCATTTCGAAAGGTTGAATTTCAATTGATATGTTTTCGGATATTCCCTTTAACAGAAACTATTAAAAAATTTCAACAAACTTTGAAAATGTATCATCATCATCGTCATCATCATAATTTCAGCCTATTGCAGTTCCTTACTGGACATAAGCCGTAACAAGTTCGCGCCAAAAATGGTGTGAACTCATGTGTGTTGCCCATAATAACCACGCTGGGCAGGCGGGTTGGTGACCGCAGGGCTGGCGTTGTCGCACCGAAGACGCTGCTGCCCGTCTTCAGCCTATTTCAAAGCCAGCAGTTGGATGGTTATCCCGTTATCGGTCGGTTGCTGTGTGGCTACGGCATTCAAGAATACAGCCACCCCCTCTCTTCTCGTGGCGACTAAGGGATAACACAGTTTCATTACCACCTTGGAACTTATAAAGCCGACCGATGGCGGGATAACCATCCAACTGCTGGCTTTGAAAATTCAAAGAACTCTAAATGTTTCGAAATTATTATAGCCGTATTTATTAAGTACTTTCTATCTATTAGAAATTTCGTAAAATTGGCCTGACCTAATGAAATTTGGTTTTGGTTCTTTTAAGTGCTCTCATAAGTTATGATATGCAAATTCCACGTTTTGTTACTTAAAATAAAGAGAACTAATTTTAAGTTTACCCACACACACTCACACACACACACACACACACACACACCTCACACGCTTGCTATCAACTAAATCTAGCTAATATAACAAATCATAAATACAAACTATACTTACTAAACTAAACCAAGAGACTGCGCTAGTTTGAGCATTAGGATCCGCACTGAAATAAAATTATTAAATTAATGACACGTTATGATACAATAAGCAAAACTCGATGGATTGTCTACTGAGATATGATGTTGGGTGTGAGACTGTGAGCTACATGAAAAGCGCAAACATGATCGGCTTCGATTCGTACCGTTTAGAAGATGCCATTTCCAACTGTTAAGCTATAAAATATCCTTGCGCTGCTAAACAGATCATTAATTTTGTATATTAATTTTCGCAATCTGATATTAGGTACATAATATTAAAAAATATAATTCCAATAACATCAAATAATAAAAGAATACCTACAACTAGGTTTTATACTCATACGTAGTTTATGAAAAAATATATACATCTACATTTTTTATTGCTTATAATTAAAGAAGTAGGTATTATAATCATTCGTATCAATGTATAATTAAGGCGCGTTGGCGCAACGGTCACAGCGCTGGTTTATGGCTGTTGCGCTGGCGGTTGCGGGTTCGATACTCGCACATGGCAAACGTTTATATTGGCCATACAGTTGTTTGCCATGGTCTGGGCGTTTGTGCTTGTGTATTGTGTGTGTTTCCAGACCCCCAACACAGGAGATAATCCTACTGGGGGTCGTTGAGTGTGAAGCGTTTATTTATTTATTTAAAATTAGTTTTTGAATTGTTTTAAATAAATAAATACGTATTTACAAACAATTTTTCATGACAGAGTTATAAGATAGCTTGGAATCAATTTTATTCAAAGCAGTTATTAATCACGAAGCTTATTCTATTTTACTATCCATACTTTGAAATACTCTCTTAACAGGTACAAGTCACAATACATCGCAGAGTTTTCCTTCTACAAAGCGAGAGATAAAAAACATAAGCGATGTAGCCTGAAAAAAAACAAAACGCGTTCTAATTGTAAGTTACTGTTGTTTAACGAGAAATACTCCCTATAGTTAAGTTTTAGAGTTGATTGGATTAAGCAGTTCATACAAAGAAACACTATATGGCGAAAATATTTTTCTTTCCGTATTTTGAAGGTTTGTAATGAATAAACTCAAAAACTCAGTCTCAATTCAGCCTATTGCAATCCACTGCTGGACATAGGCCTCCCCAAGTTCGCGCCAGGCATTCCGTTTTTCCGCGTTCTTCATCCAGCTTACACACATGCAATGTTACGTAGATCGTTAGTCCAAAAACTAATGGATCGATTTTATAAAATTCTTTGACCGTATGATTTGACCTTTGTTATAACTAACTGACTATATTTTAATGGATGAAAACGAATAACCATAATCGTGTAATCATGTAAAAATTGTAAAGTCTATCAAGACAGATACGACCTATACAAACTAAGTATATTGTTAAATTAAAACTTCTCTTGAATGTTGTTCAAAAATCTTAAATTAAATAACCCGTATTTAGTTGTTCTCATAAATTGTTTAATAATAATTTGATATTTTAACAATTTTATTGTAACACAAAGGAAGCGGTGCTCGTGTGAGAGTCATTTGAAAATCCGTGTGTTAAAAAATTACGTGTATCATCAATATCGTGTTCAATGCCGGTCAGTTAAACAATTCAATAATTTATCAAATTCGAGCGAGTATAAGAAAGTCATAAAGAAAGTTTTGATAAAAAAGCTACGAGAGAAAGAGAACTAAAAAGAAGATACATAAAAACAGCATGAAGACGAACGTTTTATATTATCTTTGTATTATTGTTAGAAGTCACAAACAACATTAATCTCAACACTTGAATGAACGCCAAGTTTTTTTGATTGAAGTAAGAAAATATTTTCTGCAAACCTTTGCCACTTGAAAAAAATAATAGGAGGATATATATATTATCCGCTATAATATATAAACTCTTTATTTTATTGCTGGACATCGTAGAACCTATTGAGTAGATTTTAAAAAATATGACTAAATAAACCCGTGCGAATCGTCTTTATAGATTGATTGCAACGGAGGTTCCGTTGTCAATGTTTTCGTAGTCAATGCTTTTAACAAAAAAGAAAAACATTACAACAACAATAACTATATAAATAAATGTAATAATATTATATCTTTATATAATGTAAATATGTATAATATAATATTTAAACACATATTTTAATTTATTTAAAGTTAACTTACCCTTGCTCCTTGAACTCCCTTTCCGCTATGAAAGCAGACTGCTGGGCGAGAGAGCTGATCGTTAGCGAGTTCTGTCGGAAGCTGAGGGTCAGCGCCGGCCGCTGTGAGCCCCTGCGCCCAGAGAACCTTGTGACGCTCCTTGACGACTCATTTCGTTTCATTCTCGTGTTATCCGCTCTGTAAGTTAAATTATCGTCTAAATAAAGTAAGGTAGATACAGCATGAGCTTTAGATAATAAAGTCGTCAGCCTATTGAAGAATTTTTGAATATTCAGGATTTAAACAAAAACATACATTAAAAATAAAGAAATAATAACTATTACTATTATAAATTAATATTACTGCTACATAGCTTTTGAATCGAGGAATGAAATGAGTTTAATAGTTTGTTCTTCAATATAGCTAGGTTATCTGCAAAGATGTCTAATGACTCGTTTTTGACTGTAAATTCTCTGTAGAGCCTACTCATTCTAGGTATGAGGGAATAATAACCGAGGTTTGTTCTCTGAATTTTATAAGCAAATAGTAAAATGGGATATCGTAGTATGCGAGAGGTATACGTTAATTGAAATTTTGCTCAGGAGTTCTGAACTATCCACAGTTCCATTCACTAATTTGTGTAAGGAAACCATATCAAGTGTTTGAAAGTGAGTTTAACCGAAACTTACTCGTATTTAGCCGCGAGTAATAGTGCACTTTTTTGTCCTGTCCAATAGAGTAAAATTGCGTAAGCCGTCGTCTCTGTATACTTTCGAGTCTAGCTTTTATAGGTCTGGTAGTTAGGGTTCCAAATGGGCGTTACATATTTTAGCTTACTCCTTACTAATGTAGTGAATAATTTTTTTTTTAATATTTTTATTCATTTAAAAGTCATTTGTGTTAAATTATTTTGTATACTTTCCAATCTATTTTATTGGGTTTGGTAGTATGGGTTCCAAATGGGCGTTCCATATTCGCAATAAATTATTCGTCTAATAAACTATTTTATGTTTTTATTTATTTAAAAGTCATTTGTGTTAAATTATTCAAATAAATTAGCAGAGACATTGACGACACCGTTGGTGTAGTTTGCAGTGGCCCTGCTTTCTGCTTCAGGGTTTGGGGTCGGCTTCGCGCCCTGAGTCTGGGGGTAATATATGTATTTATTTATACTAGTGGTCGCCTAGAGGTCGAGGATCGAGAATCATTAAAAATTTAAATTGATGAAGACCAAAAAATAATAAGAGAAAAGAACCTTTTTAAAAAAAATTCAATTCGACTAAAGACTTGGACAATCAATTATGCGTTTGGTGTCAAATACATGGTAGTGTATGTAATGTTTTTTTTATAAATTTAATGTATATTTTATGAATAGTTTTAAAAAACTTTTTTATAGTTGTGCAAATTATTCGCACGGGTATTGCTAGTATATTCAATATATTTATATATATTTCTGTTCTAAAATGAATGTCTAAAACATATGTTTGTATCACATACTTAATATTATAATAGGCAAAAACCATATCGTAGTGTGAAGAATGTTTGAAATCGTTTAATATTATTAACATCTATAGTACTTATTTATAATTAATTCGTAAAGGAAATACATCACATACCAAGTATTACCTATTTCCTTTATGAATCGTTATATATTTATTCACATGTAGTGAGTATGATAATGTAATTTGCATAACATAATTAACCCAAGTGAATCTATATAAATAAATAAACAAAAAACTCGTTGTTTGCTGCTACGTTCATACAGAAATTATCATATTATCCCATAACTATGTCATGCTACCAATAGTACTAAATTTTTCCTTTTATTTTCGGATTAAATGTTCCAATTGGTAGTTTGTCTACATAGTAGAAGATCCGAAGCAGAGATGACCTTCACCAATTATCTTATATTTATTTTAGTATATACGGAATATAATCGCGAAAGGGTTGACTGAAAAATTATGGCTAGACTATATTAACTTAAAAATATAAAAGAAATACTTTTATTTAAAAATGCACCCACAAGTATAGAGAATAAATTTGATACTACCGACAGTATGAAGCCTGTACAAAATACAAAACGTTGAGTTGTTTATTATTTTCCTGGTATAACTAATGGGTAGCAGGTATAAGCCGGTGTAATAATATATATTGTTCTAGTTACTTTCACCCACGTGTTTAATAAATAAATCTTACATCAAAATGAGCGCTGTTTCATTGCGAATATGAAAACATAGGGTTGTCTGTTAAAAGCCTATTTTATATATTAGCGCGATCGACCAAACAAACCTTTTAGTTAGTTACATTATATTATTATAGGTTATATAAAATTCAGTTTTAATATACCTTGCAGAGTATACAGCGCAATTCTGCACTAATAAATTAAAAAAAAAACAACCTTGGTAAGGAAAAATAACTATAAATAATATTCACATACCTATTCTGCTGTATTACTATTTTTTGGATAAGTTTTGCCAAAAAATCCTGTCGTTTTTTAGCTATAAGAGAACAAAATGATGCTTTTCAATTTTTCATTCTTCATCTCTCTACTTATCCCATTTTTTTATCACAAGGGAATGGATCAGAAATACCTTTTTTCATAACTTTTACTTTTAAATAATTGTTCAATATTTTAAATTCTCCGTTGTAATCAGTCTTTTACTTTGAATAGATAATAATAAAAGGTATAAAGGCATTACTTGAACCACACAGAGAATAGCAGTCTAGTTTAAAAATTTACTGATTTTTTACTTTGATAAATTGATTTGTTTTTTATGCTTTTTGTGTGCTTGGGAGATGTAGTGAATATTAAATATTTCATGGCTGAAAAATAACTATTTTTGATAAATAACATATATATACCATGACGATATAAATATTGATATATTTTTTAATTGTAATCATAAAATATATGTATTGGTGTCAACTTTTTAATTTTGGTCAAAGGCAGTTACTGAAGTTTACTGCCGTTCACCTAAGTACGGCAATTTTTTTTTTTTTTTTGTATCATGATATCTTGTTTTATAAGTAAAAAATATGTGGTGTGTTATTAATCTAAGCTTCTATTGTGCAAAATATTATTCGCATTAGTAATATAATAGCATCAATTAAAAGTATGTATCATTAACTTACCATTAAATAAAACATAAACTCGTCATCCTATATTCGACGTCACGTATATAATAATATATATTGTTTTATAGCTAATTTTTCTTTTTACATGTGAGATTATAATTTTATTTATAAATGTTTACAAAGAAGTATTACTGTCTTAAAACTGTGCGTAAGCGACCTTTGATTGAAATTGTCAGTCTATGTCTAAACCTTATTGTTCTCATTTTATACTTTTTCATACAACAGATATAATAGAAACTTCTTTGTCCTTCTTTTTGTGTCTTTTTATAAAATAGTAAAACATATAAATATGTATTTATTCTTATTTTCTATTCTTATCTATCAGTTACATTCATTTTACGTTTTACTAATTGGTATGTTTTTTATTCGTGTAATTTGAGATGTGGTAAATTAAAAAGCGAGGTAGAAAGCAAGAGTAAATCTTACGCAAATTCTGGAGGACCAGCTCCACGCCACTGGGGAAGAGCTTCAACTTTACAAAAGATTACAAAAAGTAACAAATTATACTACTTTCTATTGTATTGTGTTCCAGTGTTGAATAACATAGCTAGAGCTTCCGGGGACGCGCTGTGTTGATAGAGATAGTAGAGCCGGCAACACACTTGCGATGCTCCTAGTATTAGAAGCGTTTATAGGCTACGGTAGCCACATACCACTAGGCGGCCTGTAGGTACACTTGTTGGCCACCTTAAATGCTTAAAAAATATCACGTAGGTATATCCAATCATGAGCCCGGTTATCCGGGTAGAAAAAATCCGGTGTAATTTGAGTTAGACTCGATTAACTACTAATTTGTTTAGAATTTATTTTATATAGTTACATAAACCGCCTAAGGTTTAAGCTCTAAACTATTATTATATTAGTATTCAATATTGTTAGCTGTCAGTTGTTTCTTCTAAATTATTGTTTTTTCTTGAACACAATAGTTTAAAATTCACTAACGAAGCTTCGACTAGCTTCGCACTATAGGAATGTTTTCTGATAATTGAACTTGGAAATAATCAGCTACAATGAATAACATTTAGTACGGAATAACAAACAATATTATATTATTTGTTTTATTTTTCTTTATTGTATACCTACACACTATACTTTCTTGCACATACCAAGGTTGGCTGGTAGAAAATACATTAGGGTTAAGCCCGCCTTTTGTACACACTTGTATTAGTGTATTTATTGTACAATTAAGAATTTAAATAAATAAATAAATAAAAATGGTTTTTATCAAAAATAGTATTTTTAAAATAATAAAAGATAGCAGTTTAGATGTAGATTAAAAAAGTTAATCTTAAAATGCTTAGCGAACATCGATTGATAGTACTCGTTGTTCGTAGTTTTGTACTACTGCATTGCGACGCGACACCTCACGTGCGGCGTTACAATGATTTCAATGTTTTAGCCGACCGAGTAAAATGAAAGTCATGCTTTTTATCAATGTAGTGCTGAATGTTCGTCTTACTTTATCTAGTTTCCTTTTTTTATTAACTGTTAATGATGTTCGGTAATAGGTAGAGGTTCTTATTACCTTTAGATAATAATAAAATATATAAATATTCTTAGCGTACACAGTCATATCGAGACCGGTATCGGTCGATGGTATCCTTCTAGAAGTTGTTCAGGATTATATTTATCTAAGCTATACCATCCAACTAGGCCACAACAACTTCGAGAAAGAGTTCGATGGGAGAATCCGATTGGGCTGGGCGGCGTTTGGCAGGTTTCGTCAAATCTTCACTTCGAAGATTCCGCAATACCTGTGTTAACATACGTAGGAGCGTAAGAAGCCGAGACGTGGAAGTTTAAAGGCGCTCAACGTGGAATAAAACGGGCTATGTTTCTGGTTCTCTCAAAGATAGGATTAGCAACGGGACTATCCGCGAGAAAACAAAAGTAACCCATATAGCCACCAGAATTAGCAAGTTAAAGTAATGGTAAAAATTAAGTTTTATTTTGAATAACAGACTAGTTTAATTTTTATTTAATTAGGTACGCACTAATAATTAATGAAAATTTTAAAATGTGTTTCAATCAAAAGATAAATAAAAATACTAACGACTTAAATTTAAACTTTATAAATTCCAGTTTTTAGTTAGAACCGGCTATAAATTCATCAAGTTAATTGAATTTAACACAATAGCTATAAACTTGTGAGTTTATGCCATCCGAGTTGAAAGCTTTTGATGCGCTTCCCGTCAGACAAAACAACGGGTAATGTTAGTAAGGTCAAAACCAAGGCGAGGTTTCAAAAACAGAAATTTAACTAAAAAAGTCTAATGATGCATAAACACGCCATATTATAATCACTTTTTCATTTATAGTCTTTTTAATGTATAACATTAGACAGTTTTGTTGCATATAATGTGCTTACTTAAATTGTCGAGACTACAAGAAGGCAGCGCGGCTGGCCTAGGTCGGACTCGACCTCGTGATCAGCCGCATAAAAAGTTTGGGGCTTCTTGTCAGAATTAACAAGACCTAAGCCCTTCTCTTCCGCGGGACTGGACGCAAGGGACCCACCGGGGGCTACTCTGCAGATCGGAGAGGGGAGGGTCAGGATGACTCCACAAATCAAATATCTGGGGCTCATCCTTGACGGAGAGTGGACCTTCGGCCCACACTGTAGGTGGCGAGTGCACTGGGCAGACTCCTTCCGAACCTCGGAGGACCCAGAGCCGCCTGCAGGCACCAATATTTCGGAATCTGCTGGAGTATGGCGACGTACGGTGCCCCAGTTTAAGCGGATCGCCTCACTGCGAGGAATAAGGCCGCGTTGCGATCTGCGTAGAGGATAATCGCGGTGCGGGTGATCCGGGGGTACCATACGGCGCCTAGCTGGCGATCCCCCGTGGGAGCTCGTGGCGGAGGTCCTTGCCGAGACCTAATCATACGTCTTGGGTAGGAGGGCTCTCGGTGAGAACCCCGCGTTGGACAGGATACTACGGGTGCACCGGATGGGGCAAGAAGCGCTAATGTGGAGGTGGTGGGAGGACCTGGCGGAGCAGCCATATGGCACACGCGTAACGGCTGCCTTGCACCCGGTCCTTGCGCGGTGGATGCACCGTAAACGCAAGCTCCTCACCTTCCGTCTGAGGGAGGTTCTCACCGGGCACGGCTGCTTTGGTGACTAGTTGTATCGGACGGCTCACAGGGAGCCGACGACTGGATGTCACAATTGTGGCGCGGCGATGGACTCGGCCCAGCACACCCTCGAGGTGTGCTCGAGATGGGCGGCGCTGCATCGCGATCTGACGACAGTCCTCGGAGGAGACTTGTCACTCCCGAGCGTCATCACTGTGATGGTCGGCGACGATGAGTCCTGGAAGGCGATGGTCTCCTTCTACGATACAGTAATGTCCCAGAAATAGAAAAATAACGAGCAGGTGAGAGAGGAGGCCTCCGTCCGCAGGCTACGAACGGGGGTGCGTAGGAGGCGCTACTTAATGCGCCTCCAGTAACGCCCCTGTCCCGTGTCGAGCTGGGATGGGAACCCGGTCCTGCTAGACACGGCGTCGTCGGGATTGTTCAGAGGTGAACCTGTTAGTCCCCATGGAGGAGAAGTTTAGCCTTTTTACCGAGGCCAGCCTGTCGCTGGAGGGATCTTGTTGCCTGCAGATCCGGGACCATCCAATTAAAGCGGCTGAAGGTTCTCGCAAGGGTTTGGTCGGTATTGCACCCCAAGCGCTGAAGCCGACATACGGTCTAGGAATGAACCGGGCCCAGCCCCGGACCGGGCCGGACCCGGGCGTCCTGGATATCACCCATAAATGGGTTCCCCTGCGATACCAAAAAAATGTGACAATTGCATTAAAAAAATTCTATTCACAGGATAATACACTAGTCTATATTTGTATCTATACAATATTCAAAAGAGAAAAGTTGTGATTTTTTTTGCAATGTAATGTTACTTTATCACTGAATGAAACAGACTATATTTTAATAGAAAAATAAACGGAAAGTCGCGTTGACTTTCCGTTTATTTTTCTGGCGAAGCCGCGAGCAGAAAGCTATTTAAAGGAGAAGATTTCTCGAAAAACAAATATTAAGTAAGTAAGTGAATCATATATATCTGGCGAACTTCGTACCGCCTTATTTTTTTCTTAAATATAATAAGTACACATATCAAAATAAAATATAGCATATCTTTCAAGTTGGATCAAACTGCACACGGTGTGCAAATTCGATTAAATACGGTTAAGTAATCGTAGTTTAGGAGTCCATCGCGGATAAACAAGGTGACGCGTAATTTATATATAATATTAAGATATACGCAACGGTCACCATGGATTGTACCTATTGCGCTGGCGGTTGCGGGTTCGATCCCCGCACATGACAAACATTTGTATTGGCCATACAGGTGTTTGCCGTGGTCTGGGTGTTTGTGCAGTCCTTGTGGGTCTCCCCACCGTGCCTCGGAGAGCACGTTAAGCCGTCGGTCCCGGTTGTTATCATGTACACCTGATAGCGATCGTTAGTCATAGTAGAGAATATATCCGCCAACCCGCATTAGAGCAGCGTGGTCGATTAGGCTCTGATCCTTCTCCTACATGGGGAAAGAGGCTTATGCCCAGTAGTGGGATATTACAGGCTGAAGCGAAGATATATACAAACTTGCTACTATACACGGGCACATTAGTAAAAATAAGATGTGCTAAGAAATAGCACTGTATATAATAGCACTGACAGTAGTCAGTCTTGCTGCTACATACTGTCCGTAGTAGGTAAGTTGTGTCTAAGTATAGTAAGTAAGTATTTAATTATAACAATGAATGTCGATATAATTTAGAAAAGAACTAAGACGATATCAAGAAGAAGGTACGTTATAAATTGACACGAATGCAGCATTCGAAAATTTATGCAAACTTTTAGCACTTTACATCTTAAAACAGTAGTGCCCTTCTAATATGCAAAGATAAGGAATAAGTTATGAGATGAATTATCGACAGTAATAAAGTGATGGGACAGGAAAGTAACGTCGATTGTCTATCTTAAGTTAAATAATAAAAAGTTTGTTTAGGTCTAAATTTTACAAAACAGGATTGGTTTGTTGTTATAATCTCTTTTTCATGTAATAAGCCTTATTTTGTTAAGAAAGGTTGTAGATCTTAGAAAAATATTGAGCTATGATTGCGGGATGTTATTCATAAGGTAGACATATTAACAATTGCGTCACAATATTTTAGAGCACTAAATATATATTTAGTATATTTACAAGAATATCGATTATTTTGATATCGAAGATCTACGTAAAATTGCCGGTGTAGGCTGGATGAAGATTGCGGAAAACCGGGATGTCTGGCGAACTTGGGGAGGGCTAAGTCCAGCAGTGGACTACGATAGGCTGAAGTGATGATGAATGGTGATATAAATAGGAATATTCGCAGTGTAAAAACAAGAAGGAATAACAAAATTGTAGCTCCCAATTTGCGACTGCGAAAACTATCTAAACGTCTCCTTTTTGGTTTATTGTATTCGCATGTATAATAAAATCTAACAAACGACATTGGAACTGTCTGAGAATAAATTAAAAGTTTGTATTAAAAAGAAATAGCTAAAGTTTATTATTTGGTGCAGGGTTACATAGATAACTAGCTGACCCGGCAATCGTTGTCTTGCCACTAAACGCTATTAAAAATAGGGGTTGATGGTAGAGGGTTGAAAATTTAGGGATATATGTATTTTTTAATGTTGTATCATAAAAAAATAGAAATTAAAAATTTTGTCTCATCATTATCATCATTACAAAAAAATTATTATTAATTAAAAATTTTGTCTAAAAAATAAAAAAAAATTTAGGGATGGACTACCCCTAACATTTAGGGGGATGAAAAATAGATGTTGGCCGATTCTCATAGATACCGGATAAGCACAAAAAATTTCATCAAAATCGGTCAAGCCGTTTCGGAGGAGTATGACAACGAAAACTGTGACACGAGAATTTTATATATTAGATAAAGATGTGTGGACTTAGTGACGGTGTATTTCATGCAAGATACTCCCAAAATTGCATAAAAACACAGTTTTTATTTTTTTTAAATACCTGCTGAGTTTATTGCCGGTTCTTCTTTACAGAGTAGGTATGCATTGCGAACTGGCGGTAGCTTCACTTTTCAAAATAATTAAAAATTTAATTTGTAAAATGACGATTCGAATAAGTGCTTTAAAAAAAGCCTTTTTGAATAAAGCATTTTTGTTTTTTTTTTATTTTGATTCGTGGAAGTTTAGCAATAAATAAAATTAATATAAAACAGATGATATCGCGCATCTTACTTTAAATCTAATTTGAAAATAATCTTGTTATTGAGCAGTCTCAGTACCTAGGTACTTAATTTAGCTTAATCAGTTAATTATAAGACTCATAAATAATAACATAATTGTGTACTTCAATTAGTAGATTAGTAGATTTTTAGTATAGGATCCTAAATCCATCAATATAATACATCGTTGTAATTAAGATTATGATCCCGCGAACGACGTAGCGAAGTTTCAGAAAATATACAAAATCAGTTAATAATGAGTTTGTATGTGGTAACTTATATTTTTCTTATGAATACCTAATTATCATAGGCAAAAGAATAGTAAACGCGAATATAATTACATCGCCAGACAGTAGACGTTTTATTTTCGTTAACGAAATTGATTTAGATCAAGGGCCGGTTAGAACTGAATAGGACTTGTTATTGTTGGACATCGTGACAAGCCAAGTGCATTTGCCAGTGCGTCTATGCTATTATTATAATCTGGTTACACTGATTTGAATCTTATGTGGTTATCAAATTATTGTGACGTGTTTAGTCAGGTGTGGGGTTGTGTAACGTCCGTTGACGCTCGCTGTTACGTAAGGTTGTCGTGTCTGAGTGTGACGTCATTGATTTTCTCCTGAGAGTTCTTTTGGCTAAAAGGTCTTGAATTTCGCAAGTATAAGAACAACATAATCGATATTTTAGTCCTAATAGTTTTTACTTGTGTATATTCGGTTTGTTAATAAACGTACAAATTTTTCACCAAAAAGCTACCAATAATTAGACGAAAAGTCAGGATAAAGTTTTTATGAGATTGTTTAAGTGTAGTTGAGGCGATTTTTTCTTATATTCATATTTTGAATGAAACCTTATGTCGTATAAACAAATAGATTAGGTACTATTTTATTTGTAACCTGCATCTAATAATAGGTTAACAGGGCTGGAAATCAGAAGGCTTACAAGTAGGAAGCTAGCGTGAATGTTCCATTATGTGTGCTTTTCCTTAATCTTCAGTTAGAACGCCAACGCGTCTTCAATGGCACATATACTTATATTAATTCATCAACTCTGTTTTATCACATTGGTACGAAAAAATCTTGGTACCTGTGGCAGCGAAAATTAACTGGCTGTCTTATGTTTGTCCTGGCCATTTCATGTACATACTGTGAATTTTGTTTACTTTTTTGTACAACGAACTTAAATTTGGAAAAAAGTACCGAGAGTTTATTTTCTTAGGCTTTTTTTCCGCTCAGCCAACAATAGAGTCTATTAGGTTAAGTAATTTGTTATAATGTTTAATAAAGCCGATGACAATAGATAGGCGATGTCTACGAGACACTAGAGATTAGTGGAAAAAAAATGGTATTTCTAGCATAATACTGGGTACATTAGCTAAGTTTTTAATGTACCTAATATGAATATTATAGCAATATTGGAATTGTTAGCTACCATGACTCTTTTTTTTATTGTAGACTTTTTTGACGAAAAATTTATGATTTTACGTCGTTTAGAGGCGATATAAAGAATGTTAAGGATATAAAAATTAAACATTAGAACATTCAATTATTTATTTAATGACTTATTACATTTATAATGTACTACTAACGTCCCATTGAAGGATAAATGCCTCCTCCTTCTGCCTCTGCCTTCTAGTATATGGATACAGAAGGATCGGATCTTAAATACACCGGACCTGGCGGATTGTTATCAAGTTTCTAGGATATCGGCTGAAATCGAAGCTTTACGTACTCTGGAAGCGCAAAGGACAGTAGAGATTCCATACACATCACGCATAAGAATGCAGTTTAATATAAGTATTTTTACAGGAAAAAAAAATCCTTTTGGCTTCATATTCCGAGTGGACCGAAGTTAATGAGGCTTCGACATCACTACACTTCGTCGGCGTATATTGATAATAATAAAAAAAAACATTATTTTCACATCTTTATTTACAAGACAGTTGACTGACTATGAAGAAAAGTGTTAGATTGTATATAAGCAAAATGCGTAATCTTGTAATTGAAAAGTGATCATTTTCATATATCATCTTACCAACAGATATTTAATAAAAGGTAGCTTACAAATATAACAGGTTAGTACAATATATGTCTATATGCCGTACATAACAAATTGTTACACTAGTATTTAGTAAATATATAAATAAAATATTTAGGTCAAAGTCAAATAATTACTATTTAGTAGGTACGCGTTTTAAAAATAGCGATAGAGAGAAAGATTGACGAACTTCCGTTGGAAGTACGAGTAGGTATATTTCACAAAGTAACTTTGCCGTGAACTACAGATTGGTACAGTTCATTTATTGTTATTTTAAGGGTGCAGATTCGAGTTAAGAGAAGAGTTTTCTTGTAAGAAAAAACGTTAAGAAAAATTATTGATATAAATAATAGAGTAAAAAGAAGTCATGCTAAAAAAAGTTGACAACGATTTATTATATCCCGGACAGTGCCTACAAACTAAAACTTTTGTTTTTCGATTGTACACTTCATATAATTTTATTCAAATATACTTAGAACGCCTAGTGTACTCATAGTTGGTAGTTTTATAATTAAGTATATTTTACAAAAATATATTTTTTTTAAATAATTTTAATAATTTCTCACAAATAGTTACTAGTAGTCATATAAAAAAAAAACAAATAAAAAGAAAAAATATACGAAATCGGATTTTCCTGAGATTATAAGAAAAAGTTTATTAATTGCTTCCACTTTGACGAATGCAAAATTCATGCAGACGAATATAAAAGCTCTCGTTACGATCAAAGACTCTCCTTAATTAAAAAGCTTTTAAATGTTAAGATTGCGACGACGCTTTCGCTGTCATTTGTTCCGTCACCCCAATGCCACCTGTCAGTGACCTCCTCGTGATGCACCCTCGGCAATGGGATGGGCAGCAGTTCCACAGCTTTTAACACTGTGGACTGGGGAGGGTACGTTATGGGTAATTCTCAGGCCCACCAAAGTGGACCCGCAAGCGCATACATGGTAGGCACGAAAGTGCACAAGCCTCTGGCTAACCTTGGACAACCGGGGGCGGGTCTTACCAACAGATCTCCCGGCTCGGATGGGTCATTGAGTCGAGGAGTTGGAGAAGGTAGAGCTACTGCCACAAGTTACTGGGCCGTCCTGGAGCACTGGAAGTGGGTCTTGGAGTGGGAAAGTCACCTCCCAGCTCAGATGCGAAGTCGGTGGTGAGTGTATGGTGGATGGCACGAAGGTGCGGACGGTGATTGTGGTGCGGAGAGAAGGGGGGGAGTTTCGTGACCCCACGCGGAGATGGGGCTGTTCTGTTGACAGCTGCCGCGCTGATCAGCCTAGAGGAGGAAGGCGCGCTTACTATTCGAGTGCGACTTTCAAAGTATTGTCATCACGACGGACTCGCAAGGACAAACGGTGGCGGGATTGCAGAAGTGCTATAGCGTCCCCGCGATCCCACCATAAGTGCAACGAAGGAACACCTCAGGGGTTTTGGTCGGTGCGAGTTCGATATAACCCAACCACAAATAATTAAAGTTTTTTGTAATTTTCTTTTGTCTTGTAATCTTATCCTTTCAACGTTTTGTTGTCTTGTAATCTTATTCTTTTAATGAAACCATGATAGTCTTAATAAAATAATAGATATCGACTCATTTAAATTTTTCTTAAAAGAAAATGCTTACTGAATTTGTCATTTGCATTAAATAATTGCAGTAATTATCCTTAAATGGTAATTTAATTGAATCTAATCGGATGCACTTAGTGTACATGACTTTGATAGTAAAATAATTCGATTGCAATCTTCTGCTCGGCGCCGTGACGACGCGCGACGCCTGGGCGTCGTTTTGCTATGAAAGCCTAACCATAACCTATTGACCTAGTAGCGAACTTATAAAATACATAATTGATTAATTTTTATACATCATACATATTTGTTGTTATCATATTCATTTCATAATTCTGTAGGAGGATACTTTTCTTTAACAGTTATTTATTTATTATACATAGTGTGTATATTAATAACGACTTTCAAAAATTCACAAGTTAGCCAATAGAAACTGATAGTGCATACGTATATCTGAAACCATAATAAAGTTAAACATATTCTACTATAAAAATAGAGTAAAAATCGGTAGAGCAAGATAGCGGTAGAATAAGACATTATAATAAATAGGTACAGTTATATACGATTAATCTCTGAAACTACTCACCCTTTTTTATAAATAAATAATAATAAATAAATAGATATTAACATAATACACACACGTCGTCTGTTCCTAAAGTAAGCAACTTAATGCTTGTGTTATAGATAACAGCCGACTGGCCACATATATATTTTTTTTTCGATAAACATACTTATAAATAATACATATATAAATAAATATATCTATTGCAACCCAAACTGGGGGTGGGAAGCGAACCCACAACCCCCGGAGCAGAAAGCATGGCACTACAAACTGCGCCAACGGGCTTCTTTTACCGATAGGAAGCTACATTATTCTTAAGTGTCGTACACTATATTATATTTCTTTAGTAGTGAGTTTTCACAAAAAAAAACTAATTGTAAAACGAGTTCTAAGAAAAAGGATTATCCGTTAACATTGACGTTATGGTAAGTGATATGTTAATACAACGTAGGTACTAATAAATCTTAGTCTTTAGCAGATCTCAAGGAGTCCGGGACACAACTTATATGGATAAGTAGGAAGTAAGTCACAATATAGTATTCTATATCAAAAACTTGACAATTTGAGAATTTATTTTATGATCGTTATTATTAAGATAGACATATTAATTCTTTTGAATAAAAGTCCGCTTCAGCCTGTAATATCCCACTACTGGTTATAGGCCTCTTTCCCCATGTAGGAGAAGGATCAGAGCTTAATCCACTAAATATAATAATATAATAAAAATAAAAGTCACTTTGTCATAAAGATAAGTATAAAGATAAAGTTTGCTTCAAACAGTATGTTTTTTGGATGCATAGTTTAAGATATACAATGATGACCATTAACGTGAATTATGACTACAGTAAGCGTATTGTATGTAAGTACATTATACTTTTAGGTCGTAAATCTGTTTAGCTGTAGAATGAGTACAGAAACAATAGTAACTTATAGCATGTGCAGTTACTTGGTGAAATTTGTTCCGAAATCATCAACCCATACAGTCTCTACCGGCTGTTGGCAAACTCACCCAGTAACTGTTCTACGACATGCTATTATTTAATTCCCAATTTGGCACTTTCTGTCTGCACCAAATGGCATGAAAGACGCACATACATCTTTTTCAGTATTTATTCTTGACTCAATTTCTGGCGTAAATATGATAATACCTTATTTTACTTAAATTTAATTGTTACTACGTAACACAAGGTTACGTCGTGTCGTAGCGCTACGCGATCTTCTAAAAGTTGTGTATATAAATTTAGATTTATCGAAATGTGTGATATTATTTTACATAGCCATCAGTAACGATAAAAATAAAAAATAGCAGTCATTAAAAGCCTTTTCAAAGTCAAAATGCCTTTTATGTGAGAAAAATATTATTTAGAATTTTGGACCATTGCCAAAATACATATTCGATAGGCTTCACATTTCGCTCTTAACCTTTAGAACAAAAATATGAAAAAATAATGATAATTTATTCGAAGAATGAATAGTAGATAAGTACTATTTTTATTAATACAATAATGAAATTGATTGACATATCGTGTGCAAATAAGTCATTAACACTTTAAATTAAAAAATTGTAACTTACCTAGTATTCTATAAAAATTATTATCCTGAAAACACCGCCTATTTGTTAGCTCCCAAAGAATAACTAAAATTACTTCCTTCATAAGGACACTAAATTTTTAAACTTAAAGCGGACGAAAATGGTGTTGGAAACGCGGGAAATCGTAGAGATATTGCGGACGCAGGACGTCAACCCTGCGCAGATGTTGGCAGCATACTGGGTGGTTTTGGCAATGGAGCGACTTATCTAATGGTAAAGCTCGCTTTAAAAATTATACTACTATACCTATCTGTATCAAGGAAGTTATAATAAAATCTCTCGGCAGCGTTCCATTCAAGAATTTGTCCATTATACACCTATTGTTGCAGATAAGTTGTAGGCGTCGTTTGTTTCTTTTGGAATGTGGATGTAGGTACTTTTAGTTGTTTTAGTTTAAGTAAATGTAAAGTAATTAAAGCCATTCGTTTATGCTCTATTTTGTAAGTAGCTTTTATAATGTTGAGTGTAAAAAAAAAAACAATTCGATTTTAAACTCTAAATTATAATTTTTTTTTAATTTTTTGAGTTTAAAGCGTCTTTTTACTATATTTACATAACTTTTTACTATGTTTTTATAGCTCTCCACACAGATAGTTGCAAGTAGAATAATTGTTACATTTAATATATCAAGCCCCCCACGCTTTAACTCTGATTTGAATTTTTCTCTTCCTAACTTAAATTTTATTATAATTTTATTTTGAAGTAATTAATTATGATTGATTGTTCGATCTTCTACTACTGTAATATAAACTCGTTGTAATTAAAATTATTTTCTACTTTTTAGTTCGATTAGCTATAAAAGCGTGTTTTTTTTTGTTTTTTAAACTATAATTTATTTATTTTTTAATTACTTGCGGACATGTGATAGTGTAGACGCCGCGTTGGCGCAACGGTCACAGCCATGGATTGTACCTGTTGCGCTGGCGGTTGCGGGTTCCATCCCCGCACATAATAAACATTGGCCATACAGGTATTTGCCGTGGTCTGGATGTTTGTGCAGTCCTTGTGGGTCTTCCCACCGTGCTTCAGAGGGCACGTTAAGCCGTCGGTCCCGGTTGTTATCATGTACACCTGATAGCGATCGTTACTCATAGTAGGAATATATCCGTCAACCCGCATTGGAGCAGCGTGGTGGATTAAGCTCAGATCCTTCTCCTACATGGGGAAAAGGGCCTATACCCAGTAGTGGGATATTACAGGCTGAAGCATGTGATAGTATTGAATTGCCTTACGAACTATTTCGTAATCTAGTCAATTCGTCTAAAGATTCACTGTTGCATGGGGTTTTTCCTGTTAACTTAGAGCAATCAAGTTCTTCAATCCGAATAACTATTCCGCGTGGAGCGAAGCCATGAACTGTCAACCGAAGCGGGCGAGAAACAGCTAGTAAGAAATAAATAATGTAAAAAAGCAACAAGCCTGAAAAAGTATTTGCCTCCGTTGTGCTGTGCCGAGTGCCCGAGCGAAAGAGTAGGTCCGAAACTGCAGTCATGCGCAGATCGCGCGCTAGCTTTATCTCTCTTATTTCTTTGCAGAGGATCCACGAAAGAATTTATTAATCCTGGCGGTCCTAATAAGGATATTAGGAAACTTTTATTGAATTATTGCATTGTCATCGGTTCTTGATACGTGTGCAAAGTTTCAAATCAATAAAACTTCTGGAAATTGGTAAAAATTGTGCTCAGATTCCATTACATACATACATACAAACCAAGCTAACAAAAAGCGTGGTAAAAACTGTAATCGTCGCTGTATCATATCTGACTGGACTATCTTTTGAACGGTTTTCTCGATACATAAAACCCGAATAAAAGTGTCAGTTTAGTTCTATCAGGTGAATAATTAGGTGTAGATATTTTTAAATTACGAAAATTGGAGAAGATTGGTGAAATAAGTAGGAGAGGATTCGTATAAGTAACGAAATATTCAGTTATTTGTTATTAGTATATTTTTTTATATTCTAAAACAAATCAATCATTATTCTCAGGGTTATAAAAATCAAAATATTAATAAAACAACAAATACCAGTAGATATTTATTAAGGCTTCATTTTCACTTAATAAATTTACAAAATGACAAGTCAAGAATTAAACAATATTTCAGTGTCAACGGTGCCAAATCAATAATACCTAAACATTTTGCAAAGCCTCATGTAGTTTATAATTTTATTACTTAAATTAACTATAAAAATAATGTAATATTCTTATATTTAACTCATATGTTAAATTCACAATTACATATAGCGTAACACAAACTGTAAATATGACATGATAATTATTATATAGACATTAAACCATCGCCTATACTATACACCAAAAAGGTTTTACATTTAAGCGTAAGTTACACTCATTTCTTATATTGATAATTTAAAAATAAGAAATAAGACTAGTTACATACAAAACTGATAAATGAAATCTGTAATGAAAATCTGTTTTCAATGTGGCGGTTTTAACACGCTACTTAAAATTCATGGATGGTACAAAAAAAAACATATTTTAATAATTGTTCTGACGTAAAGCTGTGTAGTATTATTTATCTATGGTTAAATAAATATCATGTTTTCCTTTGTGGAGACATATTTGCAATTTCGACGTCACTACATTATTCATATATTCACATAATTACTATTAAAAGTAGGACATACTATTTTGACAAATTTATTTTCTTGGTTTCTAAGCTCCATTCTGACGATTTTTTATATGGGCGGTATTACCCTTTTTGCTTAAATTTTGTTCCTTATATTAAAAAAAAATAGGTGGCAATACAAGACAAGCCATTAAAAACTAAGGAATATAATTAAAATAAACAACTCAAATGTTTTAATAGAAACTCTTTTCAACTAGATCTTTATTGCACTAGGGTTGGGTCGTATTTAAATACTATAAAATCTATAAAATAATAATTGATAAATTTTGGTGCGGTTATTGGTGAAAGCCCACATTTACGTTTAACATTAATCAATTTACGTACATTTATATATCTTTAACATCAAAACACTAGTCTAGTACATTTACTGTGATGTTACCACTACCAGCGAAAAGATTTAGACACTATAAGAATTATAATGTATGAAAATACCCAATATAGATCCTATATTGAGGGCCTGGTTTACCCGTTATCGAAAAAGTTTATCCTGCAACAAGTGACTAATATACTTACGGCAGTAATAGACGAAGCCATTACGTTTATACCATAAGTACAGCGTTTAGATTCACGACTGCGAATAGAAATATGCAATAAATATAGTGGAATTAAAAGAATATTATATATATTTCATCCGTTGGATACAGTCATCTGTCAATTACCGTTAACGGCTTCGGTAAAACAGGCCCTAAACAAACGGTTGATAACATTAACTTTTAAATTTCAAACATTGTATCAATTTCGAATAAACCATGTTAGAAAATTTAACTGTTCGTAACCAAAACGAAGCGTTTTTGAATACCGGTTTTAGAACGATACATAGACTCAAAGAGCATAAAATATATTTCTTACAAAGAGTGAATATTAGCTAGAGACAGTAAATTAAAGTACATGTAGTACATATTATTTCTATGCTATATACATAAAATTGTTTGCTCGCAAAAAAAAAATCGACTTCAATTACATCGACAAGTAATACAAGGTAAGTAGACGAAAAAACAGTCGAGTAAATAAATACGCGCTATCAAAGATTACCTACTCGATTAAATTTAAAAAGGACTACATGACAAGCATCTGCTTTCGATTCAAAAAAAGAATCATTAAATCGGTCCACCCAGTCAAAAATTCTGAAGTATTTTTTTAAAAACCAAATTGAGAACTTCCTCCTGTTTTTGAAGTCGGTTAAAAATCAATTAAAAGCAGTAGTTTAAGTTCACTTCAAACATGTGTTAAGTCTAAGCTACTTCTACTTGACTAATAATTTGTCTATAGCTTAGAAATTCGTCTGTTGTATATGTGGTTTCATTAAATGACACTCGCTTACATCCATTTTGTTATTGAAATATGAAAAATAAGTTTTCGTTTTGTTAGTTTAGCAATATAGTAAAAAGAAAATAGTTTTTATACTATCGTTACACGTTTATTACCTTTAAAGAAAAAAGGTTTAACAGGTAAAATACAATTAAAATATAGTTTTTTTTTTTTGTCAAAAAAAGTTTTATTATGTTCTTTGAGTCTTTGTCTATTAAATATATAACACAGAAATGTGATGAGCATTATTGAATAAACAAACCGATTAATTAAATGGAAACATGGTGTGATAAAGACTTATCTTTTTAATAACTATTTATTTCTTCTCATAGATATAGTAAAAAAAAGTAGATAATGCGCGGCCTTTGTTGTTAGTGAAGCCACAAAACTCGGCTCCTTCAAGTAAATACACGCGCTCACGCACACATATGCATCAAACTACGCTCATTTTCGTTAGTATGTCACGAGGCTTCATACAGTAACTTTGCTTATAAAATGCCGTCTTGTGTGATTAAATGGTGCAAAAACAATACCAAAGTAAACAAAAAATCTGAAGGAATATCGTTTCACACGTAAGTACATATAAAACTTTAAATTTATTGTTATTCCAAAATAATATTGAGGTTATTCGGAACTTGGAACTTCAATGTCACGAAATGACGTACCACGGGAGTGTTGCCAGTGGTTCTTTTTTTCAATACCCCAAAATGTGGGTAAGTAAATTGTACGCAATCAGAAAAATAATTAAGTAAAAAGTAGACATAGTTATTGTTTTTTTTCTCGTGTTATTTTATGTTACATAAATTGAAAATAAAAAAATCAAAATATATTTATGAATTATTAACTCGTTTGTTTTATGTTTTAACTTTTTACAATTTTTGAGTAAACTAGGTACCCATATTTTACTATCAAATTTCATGGTTTTAGGTTTCCAACGAATATTTTGACTGAGAAAATGACCACGATTATGCTGGCCATGCGCATAAAGTCAATTTAATATGATTAGTGATTGAAAAATATTTGAACATAAGACTACATCATATTAGTAAAATGCAAACAATGACGATGACTCTGAGTTCTAAGCGACAAAAATTTAAAAAACTTATACAACATAAAGGATTCTAGGTTTAAGAAAAATAGTTAAAAAAAACCGACTGCAAACTGAAAAGAGATAAACAGAGGGGATAGGAAGTGTCCATTCATACGATTATCTTACGAATATATTTTTTTATTATTCTACCGATTTTTTGTTTTATTTTTAGTAAATTTATTTAAAACTATAAACAGGTTTTTATTTTCACATACCCATTTTATTACCTATATTAAATTAATTGTTTAATAAAAATTTTAGGGACTTTTTTTAAAAGGTGTCAACACTTCACTCACTCACACATCTTTAAAAAAGTGGCTTCAGTTTTCTGTTCTAGGTGCGTTATCTACCTTTTTTTACTTGATCTATGTTTCTTCTATATCTTTTAATCAATAAAGACTAAAAGAATTCATGACTTATTTATTTTACGTACTATTGTTAGCAATAAGAAAAATATACTAAATAGTAAAGCAGAAGCCATTGGGCCCGATTTTTTTATACTTAACTGGTTTTTAATGGTTTAGTATAATCTTGCAATATATAATAAGCTTATAGTTTTTTCATTACTTTAGAAAAAGCTGAGATCGCTTTACTATGTAAATATTATAATTATAATATACCTAATCGCAATTAGCGCAAGTTATGAATAAATTTAATAAGCACACACAGTTAAGCAAATTTATTCTATAAACACCAGTCTCCACCAGAAAAATGAAGCACCTTATAAAACTTTAAAATAGCCAAAGTCATTTCTTTGTTCAATTTTAAACTAAATATATGATTGATGACATATTTGGACAAAAATTGAAGTCAATTTGATTTTAAGATTTGTTTTAGATGAATTAAACTTGAAATGATGAATTAAGCTTTTTTTTTCAAAATGTGGGTACTTTCACAATTTTTTATTATTTTTACGTAATGACACATCGCATATTTGTTTTTGTTTCACACTTTAATATGTTATATGACTGGACGTTCAAAAATGTTGAAATGTAAGTTAATAGACATTAATTGATGTATTTTCATAAATGCAGGCAATGTTAACAAATGATTTTTTCTTTAATGTTGTTTTGCATCCGATATGTATCTATGATAGAAATTTTAACCTAAAACGTAAATTATAGTTGATAATTAAAATACATTTATCAGTTTACTTCAAATATAAATTTGGAAAATTGGTCTTGATATAAAAAAGAAATTTTTCCATAATTTTCGTTAATTATATGCAAAAGATATGTTAATTAAAATAAAATATTATGCACACACATTTTAAGTTCCATATTACTTACTTCCTAACATTTATATATGTTGAAATGTAGATATTAATACCTACTAAAACTTTGACGTAAGGTAAAATAAAATATTTTAAAAGACAACAATTCTACCTATTCCTACAAGACTCAATCACCGCTTCTCTTCTAGAAGAACATTAGAATCCTTCTCCGTGCACCTTCCCACAACATCAAATTACACTAACAATAAGTAACAATATGTAAACAAAATGTCTTTGATTCTTTGCGTCAAGCTTACAATCGTGAGCAAATTAATAAAAACGAATTTTTCTTCTTCTATCGAATATAGATTTGTGCTGATCTTTTTAGAAGATTTTTTTTAGTAATTTTTTCGATATTAAATACTAAAAAATTAATTAAATCAGGTGTAGATACTTTATTATATTTCGTGTTGGTTTATATTTTAATAAAAGAATAGGAGTCTCTCTTGCGCCGTGCCAGACAGTAGACGCCAGCCGCGTTTGATGTTCAGGTATTGGATAACTGCACGCACGCAGATTAAGATACCTGAAAGTTATTTTCATTGATAAACATATACATTTTTAGCATACAAACAAATACAAAGAAAAAAAAAAACATTTTAAAATTTTCATACAATAGGTATAAAAGAAAAAAAAGGAGTAGTAATTCGTGTCTGTGTATAACATTGCTTGATTTTCTTGCCTGATTTCAAATACACTATATCTAAACAGCATACTTCCAATCTAAAGAAGCTGAGTAATAACACTTATTAATCGACAACTATAAAATGGTTCAAAATGACTACGAGCGAAACCACGCAAATATAACTGAAAAAACCAATTAAGTTTTTTTGTAACATAATTCCATATTTTTTTTATTCCTGACCCTTGTCACACGATGTCACAAATATATAACGCCCCCTCCACCCATTTTTAAATTATGATACCACCTGTAAGTAACATCTTTCAACAGGAACGACTACGTATAAGAAACAAGTAATTACGTTACCGCTTCCTCTCCCCCTTAAAATGAGACATCACTTACAGCTAACTCCCTATCCCACGAAAGATCAGAATAACATTAGTGCCCACCTCCCCTTAAACTGTGCAATATTTTAGCTAACCAAATAATATTAATAATTATGTAATAGGTAACTGGCAATCATAAAATCTCACCGAAAGCCATGATGAGCCACCATAGCCAGGAGTTCTCGTGCGACGCTAGCTCGGTGGAGTGTTTGACGATGAGTGTCCACTTCGCTAGCGATAGTCCGAAACCGGCCAACGCGCCGTAGCGACTAGCGACGGTGTGGCAGAAGCACATCAGTAGGAGGAAACCGATCCAGTTGAATAGAAACGCGACTGGGGACACAAACACACGATGTATTATCTGTTGTTTCCGTAAATTGTAAATTGAATTTTTGGTAGAAATGTATCTTTTATAATTGTGTTTGCTCACAAACGAAAAAAAAACCGACTTCAATTACATCGACAAGTAATACAACGTAGATCGACAATAAAATAGTCAAGCAACTACGCGTTATCAAAGATTACTCAAAAAGTACTTATTAGGTCTCGATAAAATTTATATGTGACCACATGATAAACATCAGCTTTCGATTAAATTAAAAATTATCAAAATCGGTACACCCAGTAAAAAGTTATTACGGATTTTCGAGAGTTTCCCTCGATTTCTCTAGGATCCCATCATCAGATCCTGGTTTCCTTATCACGGTACCAAACTAGGAATATCCCCTTTCCAACAAAAAAAGAATTATCAAAATCGGTACATCCAGTAGAAAGTTATGCGGTATAATACAACGTAGGTCGACGAAAAAAGCGTCAAGTAAAAACGCATTATTAGATATAACTCGAAAAGTAGTTGTTAGATCTCAAATAAATTTAAATGGGACCAATTGGCACACACCACCTTTCGATTAAAACAAAATTTGTCGAAATCGGTCCACACGATCAAAAGTTCTGATGTAACATACATAAAAAAAAAAAAAAAAAAAAAAAATACAGTCGAATTGAGAACCTCCTCCTTTTTTGGAAGTCGGTTAAAAAATAGAATGTTATTAGATTTTCGCTATGACGAGGGTACGTTGCCTAGAAATATTCTACTTTTGTTGATATGTTAATTTTGTTAACTACTACGATCTTTCTCGTGTAGTTAAAACGTTTTTATTTAAACCAAGTCCTTCTTAATTTAACTTAACCTCCTACAACATAATATGTACGGTCAACCGTTTATTGAGGGGCTAAAGTATTGGGGTAAGGCACAGCAGTAAATATTTTGCTCAAAATCTGGAACATTCTGACAGAAGTATCTCCAGCTAACAGAAGATCACAGCTAAATAATACTGCTCTCGAGCAGTGGTTGTGTTCCTGTTGGTAAGGTGACCAGAGCTCCTTCCTGAGGGGATTGGGGTTACGGTTCACAGCGCGCTTGCGATGCTTCTGGTGTTGCAGACGTCTTTAAGTTACGATAATCGTTTACGTAGGTGAGCCGTGCGCTTGTTTGACACATATATACGAGTAAAAATATAATACATATAAAAAAATATAACAAATATAATTTCTTTTTTTTTAAATACAATTATAGTAAAAACAATAGATTCAATAAATATTATGTTGGACTTCAACTTTTCGGATGTACGTAAGATTGCAAAATAACGCGAGTACCACTTGGTAAAATAAGCTTTTTTGTGTCATGTCAAGTAAACTATTAACTTAGAAGCCTATTGAATATGAAGGCTAAAAAATTCTTCAATTTTTTTTTACTGTACTTGGTTATTTATTTATTATCTTTGAGCTCGTAATTCAATCGTTATCTAATATAAAAATTAACTTATGAATTGGAATTTTCGTAGAGGCAAACTCAATAATTAATTCTTTAACAAATTTAGCTTAGAGACGTGCACTTTTGTATTTTCCAAACTTTTTAATTTTTCACAATATAATAAAAAAGTTGATATTTAATGCTCCAAAAGTAACAGTTACATAATATTAATTTTAATTCAAATAAGTGACTTCACAGTATTTTGCAGAGCGTATTCAATTAGCATGAACGCGCAAAATATTTTTGACTTTGATTTGTTAAATATGAATTATTACTCATCAGGCCAGATCGATGCGATAACTTATCTCTGGTTCAATAACTGTTTTTCGATCATTTGTTATTATATTTTCTATGCAATTGCAGATAGCTGATACTTCGCCTAAGTAAACAAAGTTTAATCAGTAATACAAGAGTGATTAAAAAATCATATACGGCTAAAAATACATTCGTTTTGAGAGCTAATAAATGTAAATGTGTGTGTGATGTTTACTTTGCTGTAAAAGATAAGATTGACACTGCTTTGTTTTTGTATTTATCGTGTTATATTAAATTCTACTAATTTCAGATTTATCATTTGGCTACCATAATTCTGAGGTTCCAAGAAACTTAAATTTAATGTATACTGTAATTGTTACAGGATTTAAAACAAAGTAGTTGCTATACTTATTCTTGTTGGTAATTATATGACTGTATCGCATAGAAGATGCATTTTTTTCATAAAGTAGGAGCGTGATTGATAGGATCTGGGAATTCACGTTAGGTATGAGACCGGCACCTCATCATTTCGCAAACACCATATATCGCAGTTGCGCTTTTGGGATAGTTCGCCAGCTAACTGACATTGTAGTTTATAGATTTTACTTTGTCTATTATTTTACGAATGGAAAGGTGGAATTTTTACCTACAATAAAGCACAATTTTATCGGTAGTTATTAAGAGTTTTCTCGTTGGTTTTTGTAAGAATCAATTGCATAAAATACTGTTAAATATTGGTAGGGTTGGTTTATATAAACTTAAGGATTTTTATTACCCTGGCAATAATGAATAAATTGTATTAATCGTTTATTAAGCTGTGTGGCTACGGCATTAAAGAATATAGCCACCCCCTCTCTTCTCGTGGGTGTCGTAAGAGGCGACTAAGGGATAACACAGTTCCACTACCACCGTGGAACTTATAAGGCCGACCGATGGCGGGATAACCATCCAACTGCTGGCTTTGAAATACACAGGCCGAAGACGGGCAGCAGCCTCTTCGGTGCGACAAAGCCAGCCCTGCGGTCACCAACCCGCCTGCCCAGCGTCGTGACTATGGGTAACACACATGAGTTCACGCCATTTTTGGCGCGAACTTGTGGAGTTCTATGTCCAGCAGTGGACTGCGATAGCTGAAGTGTGTGTTTAAAAAGCCAACGAAAACAGATAACTGAAAGTCAAACAAAGCAACATTTGATTTGATAAACAAAATCCTTTCTCTTCCCTCTAAAACAATTTCTAACGTTGCATAACTCATTATAAATAACAGAATACTAATAATTAAATTTTTCCAGGGACTAGAACGTCTAGACACTTTCGAGCAATTATTCAAAATATACAACGTAAAAACATCCGTCGTGTCTGTGTGTATGTGTATCACAGTGAAGTTTGGCTTGATGCCACGTAACTGAGCACTATGTACTGAATGTTATGATGACATTTTTATTGGTCGAAAATATTTTTATTTCAACTAGTTCGTAGGTCAAAATAAAGATAATTTGTTTTAATAATTATTATTTAATTAATATTTATACAACATTTAAACGTATCTGTTCAGATTAAAATATTAAATTGTAATAACGAGTAGTATTGGAATTAAAAACAAATTTTAATATAATCATTATACACATACCGCATAATTCTTTATAAAATTACTAGCTGATCCTGCAAACGTTGTTTTGCCATATATGTTATAAACTCTCTTAAATCCCCCCCCCCCCCCTTATAAGTTGGAGGTATGAAAAATAGATGTTGGCCGATTCTCAGACTTACCCGATATGCATACAAAATTTCATAAAAATCGGTCCAGCCGTTTCGGAGGAGTATTGTAACTAGCATTGTGACACGAGAATTTTATATATAAGATTTCATCTCATTAATACTAGCAACTATTTTCTTTTTAAGGAGAACCAAGGCACATATATAGTTTTAATATACAAAATTTTAAGAGGTCGTTTGGGAACGCGCTAATCTTGGACGTTATCAGTTCCATTTGTAAAACATTATTTATTATTGTCGTTAAATATACTGTTCATTAAAGAATATTATATATAATATCGTTTATTATTTTTTAAAGTAAAAAATGTTGAACAGATTATTTCACCAATGGTGCCGGATTAAGAATATTCGAATAAGCAATTCATGTTCATGTCCAGAACCAGAGAACAGGACCTATTTACCTCCGGCGTGGGGTAAGACAGGGAGAAGTAATATCACCGAAACTGTTTACCACTGCGCTGGACGATGTCTTTAAGACCTTAGATTGGGGGGAACGAAGCATTAACGTCAACGGTGAATTCATCGACCTTCGTTTCGCCGACAATATTGTCATCTTTGCGGAGACGTTGGATGAGTTAGGCCAGATGTTGGCCGGCCTAAACGAGTCCTCCCAGCGTGTCGGTCACTGTATGAACTTGGACAAAACGAAAGTTATGTTTAACAACCAAGTTATACCGAGACCGGTATCGATAGATGGTACTCTTCTTCAGGATTATATTTACCTAGGCCATACTATCCAACTAGGCCGCAACAACTTCGAGAAGGGGGCCGACAGGATTTGGTTGGGCTGGGCGTTGTTTGGAAGGCTTTGTCGAGTCTTCACTTCGAAGATTCCGCAATGCTTAAAGACAAAAGTCTTCGAGCAATGCGTCCTGTCTTTGTTAACATACGGAGCCGAGACGTGGACACTGACGAAGGGACTGGTTCACAAGTTTAAATTCACTCAACGTGCAATGGAACGAGCTATGCTTGGGGTTTCTCTCAAAGATAGGATTAGAAATGAGACTATCCGCGAAAGAACGAAAATAACCGACATAACCCACAGAATTAGCAAGTTGAAGTGGCAGTGGGCTGGTCATCTGTGTCGCAGGACCGATGGCCGTTGGAGTAGACGGGTTCTAGAGTGGAGACCGCGTCTTGGCAAATGCAGTGTGGGACGTCCCTCGGCCCGTTGGACCGGCAATCTACGTAAGATTGCCAGTGTAGGCTGCATGAGGATTGCGGAAAACCGGGATGTTTGGCACGAACTTGGGGAGGCCTATGTCCAGCAGTGGACTGCCATAGGCTGAAGTGAAGTGTGAATAAACAATTAATGAAAGAATACAGGTACGAAAAAACAGTACCCAAGAGAAAATTGGAAAATATATGTAGACGATTAATCAGACTTTACAAAAAAAGAAATACAATTTGATTATATTTTCTTTTCTTTTTATTTACAAATTTGATGAAGACATCTTTTTTAATTTTTTTTATTTCGATTTTTTTATTTATTTATGTATTCTTTATTGTACACCACATAGAGTAATTTAATACAGAATTGTAAAGAAAAAAAGAAGTATAATGCACAATGAGGGTTTATTACATGAAGAGTATAAAAGTCCATAAGGTCAAACATCTCATAAGTTTTTTTTTTTTTTTTTTTTTTTTTAAATTGGGATTAGCAATGTACTCCACAGCGATAACATTTATTTTGAATATATATAGTTACTATATCGGGTGAACGGTAAAAACAGATATGAAAACCACTCACGTGTGTCTTTTTAATGAAGTGTGTGTTTAAATAGGTACAGGTATAATCTGATTACATTTTGTAAAATTAAGCAATGTGATAAAAATGTCCAGAAAATAACGTTGGGTGATTGCTGGTTGGTTGGTTGTTTGTTTGGTTTAGAAATCGCACATTCAACAAACCTTGTGGTGTTGATGATCGTGAATTTTTCCGAACCCCCCACCCCTTTCGAGCCTCAGGTGATTAATGGACACGCCCTAGGTTACTTTATAATCTGACTACCACGTTACAGTAAATACGCGAATGAAACCGCGAGTTCCAGACAATTTTTAATAAATAAATTATATTATATATGGGTTGTCTGGAAGAAATGGCTAATTAGCCATAAGTCTGCCCATTGTACTTCACTGTCTGTAACCACCTTTATGCTTTGTTTATAATATATTTGTGGTGTACAATAAAGTATCTATACATATAATAAAATGGTAGGAAAGTCAAAACTGTACATTGAATATTTTTTAAAAGAATACTTGGGGTGTGATCTATAATCGACACCGAAGCCAAAAATATAGTTTTTAGAATTTTTGTCTGTTTGTCTGTATGTATGTCCGGGATAAACTCAAAAAGTACTGCATGGATTTACTTCAAATTTGGCACGAATATTATTAAGAAGTCGGGTCAACATATAGGCTACATATTATCACGCTATCACCTACGGGGAACGAGCAGTGAAACTTTATTTCTTCAATACACTCTGTAACAACGTGTAATCTAACGACGCATATTCGAATGTTATTGTTATTATGTTAATAACCATGCTATAAGCTAGCTTCAGACTATAAATAAAGACATTTTGTAGTAAATTTAGTAAAAGCATTGCACCCGTGCGAAGCCGGGGCGGGTCGCTAGTAAAATAAAAAAAAATAAAAATAATGCTATCACTGATTTGGATTAAACCAGCAGGACATTCAGCAGTTACTCTTTTAAACAGTCAATCATTAGATTTTTTTTCATTTATTGTATAAAAAAGGTCAAAGCCTACATCTGTATTATTAATAAAATATATTTACCGAAAAACGACGTTAGAAACATAATGTCGGTGCCGAGGAGACTGTTCTCGGGGTCGAGTTGCTCCGCCGTTGTTTCTGTCGGCTCAACAGTGACAAATGCTGTTATTGTTGAGTGGGTCGGCGGTGGGAGCTAAATGAGGAGATATTTAAGAAAAATATTAAAAGAACTACATAAACTTTAAATAAAACTTTTTAAAAGTCTTTTTTACGTCAATTCATTGAGGTAGGGCACAGCAGGAAATATCCTGCTAAAAATCTGGAGCAGCTCAACTGGGGAAGTGCCTCAAATCTTGCGAAAGATCACAGCGAAATAATAATGCTCTCAAATAGTGTTGTGGTCCTGTTTAAGTAAGGAGGCCAGAGCTTCTGGGGAGGGTACGAGTCAGCAACGCGCTTGCGATGCTTCTGGTGTTGCAAGCATCTAAAAGGCACGGTAACCACTTACCATTAGGTATCTGTATATTAATACGTGAAGAAAAAACTATGTAGGGGAACACCGAGCAAGATGAGGTAGTTAAGGTTTAAAGCTCCAGAAATCGTAGGGGTTCATGGTTTCATAATCATATTTATTCTTAATCAGGCTTGTAGTTATCAATCTCACATATTAAATTTAAATCAAGAACACAGCACCATAGAATTGTTAATAATATAACAAAATGTAAAATATGACATATCACCCCATCATGCCCGATAGGTCGGGTAAGATGGGGTGGGCCTAATGGGCAAGATGGGGTATAGCCATTCTCTCGACTATTCAGGAGTGCAGAACTCGCAAATGAATGTTGCTTCGGCATCATTATCATCCACTCCTGCGCAGCCATAATGTAACCATTTACCACAAGAAGAATAAGCAATCCAACCTTTCTTGGAGTCGAAACATAACCCTGTAGAATATAGGCATGGAGTGTTTTCGGTTTCAACATCACTCTTTTCAGAAGACGACTGTCTAATACGTTTCTTTAAATTATATTTCTTTGTGGCTTTAGTCTTGAAATAGGTTTTGTTTCTCTTCCTTTTTCTGTTTTCGCTCCTTTTTTCTCTGTCTGATTTCCTTGTTTTGCTTTTTTAAGTTTTCTGTCACATTTTTTTTAAATTAATTCTTCTAACTTAACTCTTAACCACTTCTGTTTATAGGATGAAGAGGTTATGATAGTAGTTTTACCGCGTTTTTTCGTCACTTTTAATGTCTTCTTGGTCACTGGAAGAGGCAATAGTTGCTTTGGGCTGGCTAATGCACTAAATTAGGCCAATAAGAAAATCTAGGGGAAGGACTCAAATTTAAATATGTGTTAATTTCAGTTGTACTAGTTGTCACAACTGTTAAAGTAGCAGGATCTGTAACAACAACTGCAGTGCTCGTTGCTGTTGGTGTAAGAGGTGCTGCCACAGTATCTACAGTTCAAAAAAACCCGATTTCTATGTCTAGTAAATAATCCATCAAGCTCATCCTCTTCTTCTTTTTGCGAAAATACTGGTACCTTTACATTCTTTTTTAGCCTTTTTTACCTTTCATTCCAAAGTAGTTTGTGGGGACTAAGAAAAATTTTGCAGCCAACATATGTATATCCCATTTCTCGCTTGAAAACAACTTCTATCGCCTTATTCAGTGCTTCCCTTGACCGTTTTTCTCCTCCTGAGTTTCTTTTATAAACATATATGACTTTTTTTAAATATAAACCATCCTAAAACAATATATAAAAAAATATAAATAATCAAAATCGTGTCAGGCTATATGGGGTATCAGATACCCCATCTTGCCCGTTGATTCGTTTCAAAATTAATATTCAAACAAAAAAAAATGAATAATGTTTCATAACAAAACAAGTTATTACCTGTTACTGCAATGTACTGTAGATAGGATTAACCGAGGAACCGCTTATAATTCACCAAATACAAGTTTCATGCACTACGAAACGTACATATAAGAAATTTTAATACGAACAAACTAAATCTACTTTTCGACGATAACTAAAACAAATGAATAGCCGCCATGTCGGTACTCGTGTGACTAAGAGCTGTCGTGGCGGCCAGTAGCGAGATGGCAGAGCGAATGAGATTGATCAATTTAAATCACCTGAAAAGCCTGATGCCCCGTCTTGCCCACCACCCCGTGTTGCCCGGTGTTCCCCTACCCCTTATAGAGAAGGAGTGCAGAATGTGAATACTTTCTTAAAATTATGCATAAAAAATCTATTATATCAATAAAAACAAAATTACACACACTACCATGTATTTGACACACACACGCATATATACTCTTTGGTTTATTATTATAGAATTTGGCCTTTGACAACAGAACTTTAATAATCCTTAAACTTATAATTTAAATTAATTATGGTCGAATTATTATTATTATGGTCCCATTTAAATGAAAGTAAATTGTTTATAAAAATAAATGTAAAAGTATAAAATAATAGGAAATTAAAATAAATTTAAGAACCTGGTTTTATTCAACTACAATAAAACATTGGTATCTATAGTAATTTGATTATTGCAAGGGCTTTTAATTACATCTTACATCTTTTATTCTTTCAATAAGGCTTTAAGTCTGCTTTTGCACAACATGTCAAATAAATAATAATAATGAACAAACGCTTCACACTCAACGGCCCTCAGTAGGATTTGCTCCTGTGTCAGGGATCCGGAAACACACACAAATACACAAGCACAAACGCCCAGACCACGACAAACATCTATATGGCCAAAACAAACGTTTAATGTGAGCGGGGATCGATCCCACGACCGCCAGCATAACAGCCAGTGCTGCGACCGCTGCGCCAACGCATGTGATAAATTAATAAATATAAATAAATAAATACAGACCGGCTGTAAAATTTCTCCTTCCATCTGTTTCTCGCGCTGCACTTCTTCATATGTCGGTAGCTTGGAGTTAGCGGCGACATCGTAGGGCGGGGGAGCCGAAAAGTCAGCTCGTGGTGGTGGTATATCGTGGATGTTATCTGTAATAACAATAGGAATATTTGGTATATTTTATAAACTAACTGTGTTGACTGGAATATTCCAATAAATCTATATTTTGAAGATAAGTTCGCCCTTGCCAACTTCTTAAATTACAATGAATGTTGTAAAATTACTTAGTGCAATAAGGAATATAATAAAAGTGATAACATTAAATAGTAGTAAAAATATATAAATTAACTCTGAATTTAAGATAACAAAGTTCACTTCACAATTTTAATACTTTTTGCACTGTTTTAAAATTGTATACATTTATTAAGTAAATTTATGACAAGAATTATAAAGAAAAATCAAAAAAATACGGGCTAACATAACAAAAAAAGCTTGTTTTGTAGTCTGGGTGTCCATCCTTTATGTAAAATTTTAGTTGCATATAATTTTATTGTAGTAGCTATGCCCACGACTTCGTTCGCGTGGAATAGAAAAAAATATTACAGTTCGCAGTTACAAAATAAATAAATTTCAGAAATAAAAGTAGCCTTAGTCATCCCTTATTACATCAGCTATCTGCCAATGAAAGTGCTGTCAAAATTGTTCACGCCGTTTAAGAGATTAGCCAGAACAAACAGACAGATAGATTACACAAAAGAGATACAAAAATTGTAAAAAATGTTATTTTGGTATATGTACCGTGTATACCGATTATTTTAATATTACAAACAGACACTCCAATTTTATTTATTTGTATATATGTACCTATATATAGATATTATAATATTAACGTATAATAGTAACAAACATTCAACTATCTATAAAACCTCACAATGATATATCTTTATAATATTTACATAGATTATACCAAATATTGACGTATACACATAATTTTTGTGTAATCACAAGTATAATTGGGTTTGCTCTCAAATGAAACAAAAAATGACTTCAATTACATCGACAAGTAATATAACGTAGGTAGACGAAAATATAGTCAAGTAAATTACGCGTTATTAAAGATTACTCATAAAGTCGATATCTGATCTGGAAATTGGCCGGTACACCCAGTAAAAAGTTATGACATATACAACGTAGGTCAAAATTGTCAAGTAAATCTGCATTATTATATGTAACTCGAAAAGCACTATATGAGACGCACCACCTTTCGATGAAAAAAAAAAATACATCAAAATCGATCTACCTAGTAAAAAGTTCTGAGGTAACATACATAAAAAATAAAATTAAAATAGTAGAATTCAGAACCTCCTCCTCTTTTGAATGTCGGTTAAAGAGGATGATAGCTCTACACGTCATTAACAATTTTTCCAACAAAAAATACTAAGTATTATTGGCCACACAGATAGCCATCTATATTAAGAAATCTCTTTCTTAAACCAGATTTGTACAACTAAAATAAATCATTATTTGATAACAGGCAATACAATAATGCACTATGAGTGATAAGGTAAGTAATCATTACTGTCTGTCAATCTGAGGAGTACAGAAATTTAAAACAATCTGTCATTAATTCTCAGTAAATATTGATAGTGAAATATTATCTGAGGTATAAAATATAATCATGTATATCTAAGATTTTTATTTTTGTGTTACCCACATTAGGAATTCTAAACATTTTTGCGGATGCGATCAATTTGGATGGAGCGGTCAATTTTTGATATGATATTAAAAAAAAAAAAAAAAAAAAAAAAAAAAAAAAAAAAAAAAAAAAAAAAAAGTTTAGAATTCCTAATGTGGGTAACACAAATCTTAGATATTAAAAATAGCACGGTGTCGTCTCCTGTCAAAGATTTTCATTGTAATATGAAACTTTGAATAGTTACGGGTTTCTGTAAAGAGCTCACTATAGACGGCGCCACGGTTCGCTTAAACCGAAAATTAAAAATTATCATATCAAAAATTTCGCTCGAGCGGGTGTATCGTTCCATAGCTTAATTGGCTAGAGCGCCGACACGGTAAGTCGGAGACGCGGGTTCGAACCCCGCTGGAGCGGTCAATTTTTGATATGATATTCAAAAAAAAAAAAAAAAATATATATATATATATATATATATATATATATATATATAATCATGTAATAAAAACTATAAACAAGTTTGTAGTTATTTCTGATACCTTGATGTCTCCATTGTTGCTGTTTGTTTGTTATTATATAAATATCAAATAGTGCTTATAAAAAAAAAACACAATGAATTGAAAAAATTATCTGTGCTTAATGATTAAGAATTTTTATTTTTAATAAAAATAAACTTATGCAAATATTTTTTAAGACTACATAATATTCGCATTGCATTGCATCGCATTCAACCTGTATCATCCCACTGTTGGGCATAGACCTCTTTCTCCATGTAGGAGAAGAATATATAATACATAAAGAATACATAATATTGCCTATGGGAAATTTATATACATGTTGGTCAGCAAACAAGTGTATAGCTCATCTGATGGTAAGCGATTACCGTAGCTATTAACTGAGGTACGGTACAGCAGGAATTTTCCTGTTCAAAATATGGAGCAGCCCGACTGGGGTACTTCGACCTTAAAGAAGATCACAGCTAAATAATACTGCTTTCAAGCAAAGTTGTGTTCCTGTGGGGAGTAAGGTTACCAGAGCTCCTATCGGGGTTGGGGGTAGGGTCGGAAATGCACTTGCGATGCTTCTGGTGTTGTAAGCGTCTTCAGTTAATTATGATTGGAACATATATATAGACAAGAGTTGTTTGTATGAATTTACTATCAGTAATAAGACTGCCTTTGCACTATCTTAAGTTTGTATATTGTAATTTTCATTTGTGTGATTTTAGTGTGCTGTAAAGTAATGAAAATAAATAATTACTTAATGAAGTTTAGCCCATAGGAGACGACGATTTTTTTTTCGCAGTGAGAGATTCCAGGTGAGATTTTTTTTGATATTTTTCATTTAAAAAAAAAACATGTTTCCTATAGAAATAACTTAATTCGTAAGCGAGCTCACATAAATGATATCAGAGTTAGGTATGGCAAGGTAAAATTTGAATAATGAAAAAATAACATAAAGGTAAAATCAATTTTTAAGTCAAATGTAGTATGCATGTTAGTTAAATGTAGCATGTATGTTAGTTTAATGTTTCATCTTCAGATACATCATCATTATCATTACAGTCCTTACAGCCTATACAGTCCACTGCTGGACACAAGCCTCCACAAGTTTACGTCAAAAATAACGTGAATTCACGTGTTTTGCCCATAGTCACCACGCTGGGCAGGCGGGTTGGTGACCGCAGTACTGGCTTTGTCGCACCGAAGAGGCTGCTGCCCGTCTTCGGCCTGTGTATTTCAAAGCCAGCAGTTGGTTGGCTATCCCGCCACTGATCAGCTTTTCCAAGTTCTAAGGTGGTGGCGAAAATGTATTATCCCTTAGTCGCCTTTTACGACACCCACGGGAAGAGAGGGGGTATATCTTCAGATAATTTTTATATATTTGGTACACCAATAACATATTTTGTATTTCCTGTACTTTACAGATTTTATTAGTTCAAGAAAAACCTTATTTGGATGACGACTTTAGTCAGAATTATTGATAATTGCACATTACTGTTACATTACATATAGGCCGTCTAGAATGGGATAATTTACTTTACTTAAAATTAAAGTTTATTTTTACATACAATTACTTACTATCTAAATCCAGAAATAAATAGATACAAGTTACCACTTTATGTAATAAAATATAAACATGTTCCTGCATATAATACAATGCTTAAGATAACAAACAACTGTTTTAATCTGATTACACGTTTATAAATATAAAAAATTAAATATTAAAATATTTCTTTAATTTGCAAATAAATATGACAATTGCATTAAGAATAAATACTGCCTATAAGTGCAATGTCATTGAAACTTAATTGGTTTCTTAATTATATAATAATACCATTAACAAATAATAATTGTTCATTTGTTTTAATGCTATGCAGAAATTACTTTCACATGATTTAAAAAAAAAATCTTTATTCAAGTAGGCTTCGAAAGCACTTGTGAATTATTATTTTAGAAATTATAATTATACTAGCTTATGGCAAAGTTAGGCATATATGGCAGTAATGGAGTATGGCTGTAATGAGGATTGAGGTAAACCGGGATATCTGGCGCGAACTTGGGGAGGCCTGTGTCCAGCAGTGGACTGTAATAGGCTGAACTGACTGACTAGCAGTAATATTTTCTTTTGCACATTGTCCTGACAATAACAAAGGCAAAAAAA
This sequence comes from Melitaea cinxia, assembly GCF_905220565.1. Lineage (NCBI taxonomy): Eukaryota > Metazoa > Arthropoda > Insecta > Lepidoptera > Nymphalidae > Melitaea > Melitaea cinxia. The sequence goes on from NC_059412.1 coordinate 7,681,668, forward strand.
AGCATTTGTTACAATCGTTTGGAATTCATTTTTATTTATATAAATAATAAATAAATAAGTCTTTGATAAGTTAATGAGAAGCTATCACCAATTGGGAAAGTGGGAAAAAACTAAAAGGCAGAAAATAGCAATACATACCCTAAGGAAAAAATCTAATAAACCTCATCAAAACATGGACAAATGCAGACCAAATTTTCATACAGAGTTATAAGAGTCTATGAGATTTTTCATAGGATTAATACATGCCAGGCAGAGGGTGAATAAAGTATTATACTTGAGCCTGTAATATCCCACGGATGGGCATAACCTCTTTCCCCATGTGTGAGAAGGATCAGAGCTTAATCCACCACACTGCTCCAATGCGGGTTGGCAGATATATTCTCTACTATGAGTAACGATCGCTATCAGGTGTACATGATAACAACCAGAACCCGACGGCTTATCGTGCGCTCCGAGGCATGCGAGCGAGACCCCTAAGGACTGCACAAACACCCAGACTACGGCAAATATCTGTATGGCCAATACAAATGTTTGTCATGTGTGGGGATCGAACAACAGCACAACAGCCACAAACCAATGGTGTGACCGTTGCACAAACGCCGCATCGTAATATAAAGAATTAAAGGTTATTAATTGATATAATATATAAAAATAAAATGTTTTTGTTTGATGTGAAAGCCAATGATGTAACATAAAGATAAACATATTGAAAGCAAGCAATATGTCAATAACTCATTGTTACAGAAGACAATAGATGTACTTTCATTTTAAATGATCAAATTATCAATGAAATTGTGTCCAAAATTTTACTTTATTATTGGATTGTGTATATTTATGCAATTTTCTTCAGTGAAGATAATCTTTGTTATCCAAAATAAAATTTAATATGATTTTGATATTCAGTAGCTTGTATCGTGTGATTTTTATCTAGTATTACAGATGAGAACAATATGTATGTAAGATTAAGTGATATTTAATTATAGTAGATTGGTCTACTGTTAATCAATATTTATAGGTTTAACCTAATGCTTTACATGCATTCTTTTAGTACTTAAATTATGTACATGACTATATATAACTTAATCCCAGTTATTCCGATCAACATACAAACTTGTTAATAAATTAAACACGTAAGAACTGACGCAAAATAAAGTTACGACAAGTGTTTTTCATATTATTCAAAAGACTTACTGATATCAATAAATGATGGAGGCATATTACTGTCTATTGATGACGGCAAGATGACCCGAAGGTGCGCCGTGGGGCACAAATTATCAACCCGAACCTGGCTCTGCAACGAACACATAACTTTCACACATAAAGAGATACGAAAGCAAATACACAAATAAACAATTCAACTCTGTCACATACCATTTTTCCACTATATACAAATACTTTTTTTTAAATTTGTTTATTAAGTATTTAAATATATTTTTGGTATTAGTTCCTGTTCATTAAGTTATCGCACATTATTCAAGGTCCTTCTAATATGCTATCATGGCAATCAAGCAGGGAAATTGCAAACGTACAAGCCCACTTCGGTCTTCGACCAATAAATAAATTAATAAATCTAATAGAATAGACTACAGTCAGTCAAAGAGTATATAAAGGTACCTAACTACAGTCGCAAAATATTTCTTGCAATTTCCAATGAAATGTCACAGACTAGGCAGAAGCCACTATTAATATAAATTGACACCAAAACGTAAAAATTAAATATTTGGTACAGTCATAGTTTTGGTGTGGTATCCCTAAGTTACTAAGTTATATTATTACTTTTGGAACTGACACCTTGATACCCTTGCTATTTCAAATATTCTACTATGTATATATATTTAATTTAAAATAACAAATAATAGTAAATACGTGGACTTTTGTTAATTACATATATAGTAATAAGTAATATACTTCTTGAGTACGTAAGAATGATTTTCCGTTGACATGAAAAAGTAAAATTTAAAAACCAATAAAGACGGTCTTAAGTTACAAATCTAATCTTTCTTTTATACATTATACGAGTGTAATAATTTTGTTATGTACCTTTATAGGTAACATAACAGTGCCGCTTGCTTGCTTGCTTGCTGTATGGTTACAGCAGTAAAGAATGTAGCCATCCCCTTTTTTCCCGTGGGCGTCATAAGAGGCGACAAAGGGATAACACAGTACCACTACCACCTTGGAACTTAAAAAGCCGACCGATGGCGGGATAACCATCTAACGGCTGGCTTTGAAATACACAGGTCAAAGACGGGCAGCAGCGTCTTCGGTGCGACAAAGCCAGTACTGTAGTCACCAACCCGCCTGCTCAGCGTGGTGACTATTGGAAACATTGGGTAACATATGTGGCTACCTACCACATCGAACTATTATTACGTAAGTAGTAATAGTAATTCAATGAGGCTACAAGATAACTTACCTGATACCATTACCTTTTAACCATTTAACCTTACCGATACCTTTACCTTAAAAATACCTTTACCGTTCATAACCTTAACCATTACCGTTACCAAGATACATTGACGCGTCCGTGAAACAGAAACTACGTAGCTCTGAAAAGAGCTGTTTTAATGTTCGTGAAACAAGATTGTTAGCTCTGAAAAGAACTGTTGGAAAATAGCACAGCACACCATGCAAGCGGATGCACCAGCAATCACATGCACAGATCTTCACAGAAGTCTTCAAGCTAACTTGCACGTATTCTTCATGTATATCTTCACGAAGCACAATCACGCCGCCGCCGAGTGAAGTACACGTCAGAGATCCGTTCGCCGCGCCGATCGCCGCCGAAAAGGGCGAGACGCGGGAACGTATGATCTATTTATAGATATCGCTCCGCGCTACCGTGCCTCCGACTCGCGACGAAGCGCATGAGTCACCGACAGCGGCACGCGCGGAGAAAGAGAGCCACGCGCGAGAAAGAGACGCAAGGCTTAGACAAATAAACATCTGCGATTGGTCATAAAAACTTATCGACTATTGTTATACTTACTTTTTTATTGTTAATTATTTTATATATATATTACCATTTTTTATGCAAATATATTCGATCGACACCTTCTGAGAAGACTTTCATTTCGACACTACAATAGTCCCTAAAGTGGTGACCCGACGAAGAATACGAAGAATCCCTGCTCGTAACGTAGAAGAATCCCTGCTCGTGAAAAATGGATCAATCAAGAACCACCGAATCCCTGCCCGCCGCAGCCGCCACCGTCGACCAGCCGTCAGAAATCGCGAGCATTTCGCTTTCGCTGCGAATTCCACCTTTCTGGCGCGACCGTGTTCGATTATGGTTCTACAGCTTCGAAGCCGCCACTCACGACCAGAAGAAAGGCGAACAACAACTAGCGCAAATGGTAATCGCTCGACTAGAGAAGCAAGATATCGAACAAATATCGGACCTTCTCTACAATCCACCCGAATCCAAGCCATACCAAGCGATTAAAGAACGTCTCATCACTGCATACGAAGAGTCAGACAACCGGCAATTTCAAAAGCTCTTGTCAGAAATGGAACTAGGGGATCAGAAACCATCACACCTACTACGACGAATGCGCGATCTCGCCCGCGATAGAATCCCTGATGCCACGCTACGTATCCTGTGGACCAACCACCTACCACCACACATCCGCTCAGTTCTAGCCGTGAGCGATTCCTTCAGCACGAAGACTGCGTTGGAAGAACTCGCACTCCTCGCTGACAAGATGCTAGAACAACACCGCGAAGTCACCGCTGTCAGCACAACACTACCACCTCATACGTCCGCATCTCAGAATACTGATACAAACTTCTTAATAAACGAAATAAGAAAACTCTCTTTAGAAATCGCTGAATTAAAATCAAGACAACCGCAACATAATTTCAGAAGAAACCGTTCTCGAAGCCGCTCCTACAACCCTCGATATAAATCTCGATCAAGAGACAACACACCATCGTCAGTGTGCTATTACCACCAACGTTACGGTGCCCAGGCAAGAAACTGCAGGTCACCGTGTTCCTTCGCGTCTAAAGGAAAGCAATCGGAAAACTAGAGAGAACGCTGGCAGAGGCGGAATCCGGCGCTCAAGAATACTCCTACCGCCTATTTGTCACAGACAAGAAAACAGGAACATCTTTCTTGGTAGACACGGGAGCTAACATATCCGTTCTACCTAGAAAAAAAACTCACTTCACTACACCGCTGCCATTCAAACTCTACGCCGCTAACAACACCACTATATCGACATACGGTGAAAAAACACTCGAACTAGACCTCAGCCTTCGCCGTCCATACAAGTGGAAGTTCATAGTCGCCGACGTGTCAAAGCCGATACTAGGAGCCGATTTTCTAAAGCATCATCAACTCATCGTCGATCTAAAAAACAAGAAACTTATCGATAACGTTACTAACTTAACAGTCAAAGCACCCGTTCGAGCCACAACTATACCTACAGTACGAAGCATAGACAGCAATAATATTTACCACGATATCCTCTCAGAATTCCCCGGCATAACAAGACTGACTGCAATGAACATAAATGACAGCAAGATCAACGTCCAGCACTATATCGAAACCGAAGGACCACCCGTACATTGTCGTGCACGTCCTATACCACCGCATCGCTACGAACAAGTCAGGAAAGAATTTCAAAACATGATGGAACAAGGTCTATGTCGCCCCAGCAAGAGCCCATGGGCGTCACCCCTTCACGTCGTACCAAAGAAGAACGGAGACATACGCGTCTGTGGTGACTATCGCCGTCTAAACGCTATCACCAAGGCCGATCGATATCCCGTACCACGCGTCAAAGACTTCACATATCAACTCGCTGGGAAAACAATATTTTCAACAATAGACCTTAACAGAGCATACCAACAACTCTGCGTTCGCGAAGAGGATATTGAAAAGACTGCTATAATAACGCCAATGGGACTATTCGAATTCCCGAGAATGTGTCCAGGTTTAAAAAACGCAGGGCAGACATTCCAGCGATTCATACATCAAGTATTAAGCGGACTGCCTTACGTATTTCCTTTCATCGATGACGTACTTCTTGCATCTGAAAACGAAGATCTTCACCGAGAACACCTCAGAACCGTGCTACGAAGACTTGAAGAACACGGCATCACAATAAATCCATCGAAATGTCACTTCGGTCAAACAGAAGTTCAATTCTTAGGATACCACGTTTCAAAAGACGGTATCAAACCTCCAGCACAGAAGATCGACATCATCATGAAGTATCCGAAGCCTACGAACATCGAAGAGTTACGTCGTTTCCTCGGTATGTTAAATTTTTATCGCGACCACATACCTAACGCCGCTTCTATTCAAGCGCCACTCAATGCATACCTACACAACGTTAAGAAGCGAGACAAGACTGTCATACAATGGACCGAAGAATCAACACAAGCATTCGAAGCATGCAAAAACAGCATCAGCAACGCTGCTTTGCTTGCTCATCCGTCACATCAAGCTACGTATGCGTTATTCTGCGACGCGTCCGACAAGTCAGCTGGCGCCGTCTTACAACAATACGTAAATAAAACATGGCAACCTCTCGGTTATTATTCGAAAAAATTCTCCGATGCGCAATCAAGATACTCAACATACGACAGAGAACTTCAAGCAATATACATGGCTGTGAAACACTTCCGCAAGATGTTCGAAGGACGACCACTCATTATATTCACCGATCACAAGCCACTTACATTCGCAATGCATAAGGTTAATTCGACTACAGAAACACCAAGACGCACGAGACAGTTATTATTTATTAGTGAATTTACAACCGACATAAGACATGTAAGCGGCAAACAAAACATCGTTGCCGACGCTCTAAGTCGCATAGAAACAATTACATGTCCCTCTACAATCAATTACGAAGAAATAGCAACCGCACAGCAACAAGATCCTACTATTAAACAATTATTACTTCAAGAAAATATTAATCTAAAGAAAATAACTATCCCGAACACCGATATCGAACTATATTGTGAAACTTCATCATCGCATATACGACCATACATACCCGAACAACATCGACAACATGTATTTAGAAGCGTACATAACATAAGCCACCCTGGAACGCGTACGACACGAAAGATGATATCACAAAAATATTTTTGGCCGTCAATGAATAGCGACATATCAATATGGACTAGAAACTGCATCGATTGTCAAAAAAATAAGATTCAACGACATACACACAGTGCTACATCGAAATTCCCGCCTACAGAACGTTTTCAACATATTCACGTCGATATCATAGGACCTTTACCTACTACAACGCAAGGTTACCGCTATCTCATAACAATGATCGACAGAGAAACAAAATGGCCCGAAGCGATTCCTACCGACGATATAACAGCTGAGACCGTCGCCGAAGCTATCTACAAACACTGGATAGTAAGATTTGGATGTCCATCGACACTAACTAGCGATCAAGGCCGTCAATTCGAAAGTCAACTATTTAATAATTTAATTAAAATTATGGGAATAACAAAAAATCGTACAACTCCGTATCATCCGCATAGCAACGGTATAGTCGAACGCTGGCATCGCACATTAAAAGCCGCGCTACGCACGAAACTCTCAAGTACAAGGTCATGGATCGACGAGCTACCTACTGTACTACTCGGATTACGAGCCACCCTACGCACAGACGCCGAAGTTAGCCCAGCCGAACTTACATACGGCTATAACCTACGTCTACCGGGTGATTTTTTCACTACATCGATACCTACAACTACGGACGACTATACTTACGTAAACAAGATAAGAACGGCAATAGAACAAAATAGACCGCAAGCAACGACGACGCATCATAATAGCAAGCAATCTATTTTTATACATAAAGACCTACGCAACTGCAGCCACGTATTCGTTAGAGTCGACGCAATCAAAAAACCTTTACAACCACCCTACGAAGGACCGTATCGCGTAATAAGAAGAACAGAGAAAGTATATACGATACAACTACAAAATCGCGAAACTAACATCTCAATAGATCGTCTCAAGCCCGCTTACTTATTACAAGAAAACATACCTAACGATACGTCACTACAAAATAGTACCTCGCCACAGAATACTTCAGACAAGCCGCACGGCAGCGTGACGTCACAACCGACTGCGAATAATAATAAAGTCACAACGCGAGCCGGCCGCTCCGTCAAGCTTCCAGTACGTTTCACTTGAGGGGGAGCACTGTGGCTACCTACCACATCGAACTATTATTACGTAAGTAGTAATAGTAATTCAATGAGGCTACAAGATAACTTACCTGATACCATTACCTTTTAACCATTTAACCTTACCGATACCTTTACCTTAAAAATACCTTTACCGTTCATAACCTTAACCATTACCGTTACCAAGATACATTGACGCGTCCGTGAAACAGAAACTACGTAGCTCTGAAAAGAGCTGTTTTAATGTTCGTGAAACAAGATTGTTAGCTCTGAAAAGAACTGTTGGAAAATAGCACAGCACACCATGCAAGCGGATGCACCAGCAATCACATGCACAGATCTTCACAGAAGTCTTCAAGCTAACTTGCACGTATTCTTCATGTATATCTTCACGAAGCACAATCACGCCGCCGCCTAGTGAAGTACACGTCAGAGATCCGTTCGCCGCGCCGATCGCCGCCGAAAAGGGCGAGACGCGGGAACGTATGATCTATTTATAGATATCGCTCCGCGCTACCGTGCCTCCGACTCGCGACGAAGCGCATGAGTCACCGACAGCGGCACGCGCGGAGAAAGAGAGCCACGCGCGAGAAAGAGACGCAAGGCTTAGACAAATAAACATCTGCGATTGGTCATAAAAACTTATCGACTATTGTTATACTTACTTTTTTATTGTTAATTATTTTATATATATATTACCATTTTTTATGCAAATATATTCGATCGACACCTTCTGAGAAGACTTTCATTTCGACACTACAATAGTCCCTAAACATACATCCAAAAATAGCGTATACTTGTAAAGGCCTATGTCCAGCAGTGGACTGCGATAGGCTGAAGTGATGATGATGGCGATAAAGATGTCGAGTGATCTAAAGTAAAGTCGTTTTTTTTTACACAACTAGGTTGGCAAACAAGAGTTTCGACCTAATGATAAGCGATTACCGTAGCTTATGGATGGCTGCAACACCAAAAGGCTGGGGTTTTCCCAGAAGCACTATCTTCACTAACTTATATATATATATATATATATATATATATATATATATCTCAACTTTCGTTTGCCTCGCCTGATCAAACTTTTCGTAACACTCTCGTCACGCATTCTGCAGCTTACTCCCCAAGTCAAGAGTAACTTCAAAAAATAACAGATATTTTTAGATTTGTTTGTACTGAATATGGTCCTCCGACCTCGCTATTTTGGTCTATAACTACTACGAGATCGAATTGTTAAATATTCTCTAACTAATGGTAATTAATGATAACGCGTTTACTCTGTGTCTTTCTGTAGATACTAGGATGAATACCAGTATATAAGTGTCTAATCTATTATCTATGGTATGCTCTACTTGATCCTATAATATATAGTGTAGCTACATTTATACTAATCTGTGGTAGATATAATAAATGTCACCTAGAGCAAAAATGAAATAGTACAATTTATAGTACCTATTTGATTTAAGTTTTACATAAAATATACATTCGTGTTTACATATAGTAATCAAAACATAACGAACATCATGAAAAGTGCATTAATGGTGGCTGAGAAGCCATCTTTGGCCCAAAATCTTGCTAATATTCTTAGTAATGGGAAATGCAATACTAATAAGGGTTTGTTTCCTTATACCAATTCGAATTTATTCTACATATGAGTTATGACTTTCTAAACAATTTAAATTTGTAGGTTCTAATTCAGCCTGTGCTGTTCACGAATGGAACGGCACATTTAAGAACGAACCGGTGCGTTTTAAAATGACATCAGTGTGTGGTCATGTTATGAGTTTAGATTTCACCGGTAAATACAATAACTGGGATAAAGTCGATCCTATTGAACTATTCAGCTGTCCAACGGAAAAGAAGGAAGCTATGCCCCGACTTAGAATGCCAGCATTTTTAGCCCAAGAGGCAAGAGGTTGTGACTATCTTATTTTATGGTTAGATTGTGATAAAGAAGGAGAAAATATCTGCTTTGAGGTAAGTAGTAAATAATTTATATGCTTCTAAAGTAGAAAATATTTAAAAGTATGCACTAACCAACTTTATAAGTAACATATTTGTGACTCAAAATATTAAGTGTAATTTTCAATTATAATATTATTTTTATACTTTATCTGATTCAATTTCCTTATTTTGTAGGCTACGTTATATTATATTTTTGTTTTGTTGATACCCAGTAAAAACCCTTATCGTTGCTATTAAGTACCAGCTAAACTAAATAAATTATTCTGGACTAAAGTGCCGTGACATACTTTGTATATATAATTATCTATGTCATTTATGATACTATGAAAATGTTTGTTTGACTAGCCCGTTGGCGCAGTTTGTAGTGACCCTGCTTTCTGCTCCAAGGGTTGTGGGTTCGATTCCCACCGCGAGTCTGGGTGTAATATAAATATTTATTTATATATTTATATATGTATTATTTATAAGTATGTTTATCGAAAAAAAAAAATGTAGCTATATACCAGTCGGCTGTTACCTATAACACAAGCATTAAGTTGCTTACTTTAGAAACAGACGACCGTGTGTGTATTGTGTAAATATTTATTATTATTATTATTTATTATTATGAAAAATAAGGTAATATTTCTTTTAAAAAATGTGTTTTATTTTTAGTACTTATTATTATACTTAATTAAGTACAGTTTAATAGGACCATCACTTTAAAAAATTGGATCAATCTCAGGTTAACTTTTATATATTGGTCAAAAGCAAATTAATTGACTAATAACTACAATAATTGTAACCGAGTTTCATTGTTTAATTATATTTAATTATTTGAGGACATGTTGGTTTTATTAAAACTTTTTTGATAAGACATTGTAAATATATTATTTAAAAAATCAATATTATGTTTCTTTAATAACTATAAAAAAGCTTATTTAAGTTTACTAGAAAACTTCTATATCGAAATCTGAAAATTTATCTATTCCACTTTTTTATGATAATAATAATCTATCATCATCATCATCATCATCATTTCAGCCTATTGCAGTTCACTGCTGGACATAGGCCTCCACAAGTTCGCACCAAAAATGGTGTGAACTCATGTGTTTTGCCCATAGTCACCACGCAGGCGTAATAATCTATATATTTAAAAAAATTCGTGTCACTATGTATGTTAGCAATAAATTCCGAAGCTATTGAACCAATTTTTATCAAATTTTGTATGTATCTACAGATGGTACAATTGGTCCAACTTGGGAGATAGGGTTGTTTTTATCTCAATTTTTTTAAAATAAAATTGTGCTGTTATTGTAATGTAAGCAATCAAATTTGGTAGCTGTTTTCCGGGCAGGACAACGTCTGCTGAGTTAGCTAGTTATAATATAAAATATTGTATAATAGGTATTATTCAAAAGTTAAGAACCTTTTCTTGATAATTCAAACACAAAAAGGATTTTTTAATTGCTTCAATAAGCTAGAGAGATAGTAGTACATAAATAAAATATAGCAAAATAAATAATATCTATCCTTACACACCATGGAACACTTAACTTATCCCTTCTAATATCCTCCGTAATATGTCAAAGCGGACTTTTTATTGCATGACACGTCAGTGCAATGGTCATAGCACTGTCTTATCGCTGTTGCTGTAGTGATTGTTGGTTCCATCGCCTTACATGGTGTACACCTTTATGGCCGTACAGATGTTTGCCATGTTCTGAGCGATTATGCTTGTGTATTGTATTTGTTTTCAGACCACAGACACAGGAGGAAAAATCCTACTAAGGGCCATTGAGTATTTATTTATTTACTTATTATTTGTATGTATTTTTAAGGTGATGTCCTGTGTCCAGCCCTATATGAAGGGGGATGTTATGTCACCGCAAGTGACATATCGCGCACGTTTCTCTGCTATCACTGATAAAGATATCAAAGCAGCTATGTTGAATCTCATTAGACCTAATGAAAATGAGTCTCGCAGTGTCGACGCACGACAGGAGCTTGATTTACGTATTGGATGCGCGTTTACGCGTTTTCAAACTAAGTACTTTCAAGGTAAATGAAATATAAAATATTATTGTTTTAATATTTAACAAAGTAACTAGGATCGACAATCAAGTAAAGGCTACTTTGCCAATAGTAAAGATTAAGAACTGAATCTTCCAATTTGTCACAGTCATAAATGGTGGGTAATTTTCATACTGTAATGTTAGTCGTGATATCAATCAGTAGAACCGACAATCCGGCAGGGACGTACACCTAAGCCAGTATTTTTACAAATTTTCTTTCCTTATTTTACTTTTTGCTATAATAGTACTTTTGTCACCATCAATGACCCTTTACACACCCTTACAGGTAGATACGGAGATCTAGATGCATCTCTTATATCATATGGCCCATGTCAAACACCTACCCTTGGTTTTTGTGTTCAACGTCACGATGAAATTCAAACTTTCAAACCAGAAACGTATTGGGTTTTACGAGTCACTGCTTCGACTTCTGAGGGTCGTGAATTGCCATTGGAATGGAAAAGAGTTAGGAGTTTTGAAAAGGACATTGCTAATATGTTTTTAGCCGGTATTAAAGAAATTAAAGAAGCAACGTAAGTGAAATACGAGTGGAAATTATACTTATACTAATTTAAAGTAAAAATTTTGACACAATTTAGACAAAAATGCTTTTTATGCTGTTTTACTTTTAATCGCTACCATACAATATTAAAATAGTTAAGAACTTTCTTTATATTACTTAGAAATTAATAAAGTAATTAACCCTTAAACTGGCACACTTTGCACGAAATATATTTTTTGTTTGAAAATCGGAATTTATTTGGCAATAAGGATGTAATTTACAAAAACTGCTGGCTTTGAAATACACAGGCCGAAGACGGTCAGCAGCGTCTGCGATGCGACAAAGCCAGCCCTGTGGTCACCAACCCGCCTGCCCAGTGTGGTGACCATGGGCAAAACACATGAGTTCGCGCCATTCTCATTTTTACTGTCCAATAGTGGACTGTGATAGGCTGAAGTGATGATGATGATGGTGATTACAATTACTATCAAAATTGTTAAAGACATTGTTTGGAAAGTAGGATTTTTAATGTCTTACTTTCTAATATCTTGATATTGTCTGTGAAAAATTACACGAAATATTTTTCATTAAGTTATTAATTAATGTGAAAAACGAAAGTGTCAATAAAATATATATAATAGCTAAACTTTAATTAACAGCTAACCAAAGTAATTTGGCTATTATTTTATCATTAATTTTGCAAGTAAAAACGCTGAGCCCATTATCGTCAAATTGTCACTATTCAAATATCTTAATCTCACTGTTACAAAAAGAGCACTGTATAATCGTATTTGCTCGTAAACGAAAAAAAGCGACTTGAATTACAACGACAAGTAATACAACGTAAGTAGATGAAAAAATAATAATTAGGAAACGCCCTAGTCGTCACAACGATTTTCGAGGGTTTCCCTCGATTTCTCTGGGATTCCATCATCCAATCCTGATTTTCTTATCATGGTGCCAGCCTTGGGATATCTCCTTTCTAACAAAAAAAGAATTATCAAAATCGGTTCATAAACGATACGGTTGAATTGAGTAACCTCCTTTTTTGAAGTCGGTTAACATTATTTTAAAGAACAAATCCGGTGAATGTCTTGAGTACAGGCAAATATAAATTATACAATTATCCTAAAAAAGAACATTGCTTTGAGGTTTAACATAATAAACTTAAAAGAGTATTTGTATGAACATGTTAGTCGTATAGTAGTAGTTATTTATAAATGTTTCATAAATATATATATTTCTAGTGTTATCAATATCCAAGCAAAGGAGAAGGTTAAGCCTCGGCCAGTGGCACTTAACACCGTAGAACTGATGAGAGTAGCCAGTGCTGGTCTGGGCATGGGACCACACCACGCTATGCAGGTGATTATGGCGAACACAGCATGTTCTTTTATTATCATATTCATATGGGATTGAGACTTACTTTACTGTAAGTTTGTTTGATTTATTTCAATATTTTGTTTGTGATCCTTATGAACGTAGTGTGTGTAAATATAAAAAACCCTGAAGATGTTAATGTTATGAGTATCGTAGCTGTTAAAGGTATTGGTAAAACTATTTTTATATGAAAGATCTTTTGAATATAGTTACATATATCGAAATACATGTGTAAAATTGTATGGTTAACATAACACTAGAGCTAAAAAAATAAATTAATAGTTTTTGTCATTTTCAATTTTTTTTCTTTTTATAATGATTTTATTATTTCAATTTATTACAAATAAATGATATGTGTTTAAGGTTGCCGAACGTCTCTACACACAAGGTTACATCTCATATCCTCGAACTGAGACTACAAGTTATCCAGAGAATTACGACTTGATGTAAGAAATATTTAATAATTGCTTCTTCTTCTTCTTCTTTTATAATTGCTTTATTTAGCTGATATTCATTTGTAACCAAGAATAATATATTGACTGAATATCAAACAACGTTTATACAAAACTTAATTATTTAAAAATTATAAAATAAAATGTAGTCAAAAATAAATGGTTAAAATACTGGAAATGTAATAAATTAAATATTTAATAAAATTTATTAAGTAAAAATTATTTAGTATTCAAAAAAATTCATTATTATTTTACATGTAGTTTATACGTAAGTTTAAAAGACTTCAAATGTAAAAATAGCCACAGACCATGATTACACTATTAGAGAGCATTACAAAGTTTTGTACTCATAACTCTTAAGTGATTACATTTCATAGTTTTTTTCCAAAGAGTATTACAAGAATCTTGGGTACATTAATATTCTACAAACGTGTACTTACAGGGGTACATTACGTCAACAACAAAATTCATCAAAATGGGGGTCAGAAGTCCGAGCTATTATTGCCAATGGTATTAGTAAACCCAAGAAAGGTCACGACGTCGGTGACCATCCTCCCATCACACCTATGAAACCTGCTTGTGAGTAGTATTCATTTATTCTACCTTGAAATAAAAAAAAAAATAATAAAAATAAAAATTGCATGTTTTTAGAATAAAAAAGGACATGTGTTCATAAGCCCGTGGATGTATATCACTTGTAAAAAAAAAAAGTGTTCATTTATTATATTTATATTTTAACTAATAAGTGATGGGTAGAAGATGGGAAATGGACTTTAGAATGGGACTGTGTAGATGTAATACTAATTTATGGCATTTATCATTCTTAGTAATAGCATTAAATTGCCAGTATTTTTATAATAATAAACAATAGCAAACGAATTGTCTTTCAAATGTCGGCCGTCATAAGTGGAATTGCGTAAATATTAAGATGACTAGTTTTCAAATTACTTTCTGCTTATTTCCTACATATATTTACAGCTGAATCAGAGTTAGAAGGTGACATGTGGCGGATATACGATTACGTCACACGTCACTTCATAGCGACTTTATCGAGAGACTGCAAGTACTTGTCGACTACTATAACGTTCCAAGTGGGCTCTGAAACGTTCACTTACACCGGTAATACGCTTGTTGATGCTGGATACACAGAGATAATGCACTGGCAGGTAAGATGTGTTAAGCAGATCATAAGTCCAAATCCGGCTCGAAGGACCAAAATAATTTGTAGAATGTAAAATAGGTGATTTTGAGAGGTAATATCAAATGCAAAAAAATTAATTGTTTCGTCTTATCAAAATTCAATATTAATAAGGAGAAAAGCGCGATCTCATAACACTGATAATAACGCAAAAACATGCAACTACTAAATAAGAAAGTCAAAAATCGACTTTCTTGCAATGGTTAAGAATTTGAAGTTCCAAATATGTCTAACACGTGTAACACTATTCAGGGCAATATGTATTATATATGTATATATGTATTATTAACTAGCTCGTTGGCGCAGTTTGTAGTGACCCTGCTTTGAGCTCTGTGGGTTGCGGGTTCGATTTCCGCCTGGGTCTGGGTGTAATATTTGTATTTATATATTTATATATGTATTTAATATTTCTATGTGTATTTAAAAAAAAAGTATTTAGCTATATCAGTCGGCTGTTACCAGCATTAAGTTTCTTACCATAGGAACAGACGAAAGTGTGTGTATGTTATAAGATATTTATTATGATATTTATATGTAGGGTAAAACCGGGATAGATGCCTCACTTTTTGAAATAGCCACCTAATTTTAAAAATATGATTTTTATACGAATAATTTTTATTAATGTAGCTAGCTCAATCCTTTATGTTGAATTATGACTATTTTTTTTCAACCTAGCCAATGCAGATTAAGCAGAAATTAGCTTTTCGTGAACCCTTTTTTTTGAGGATAGATGCCTACTGTTTGCGATGGATTCAGCAAAACAAAATTAGTAATAATAGACAACTTTATTGCGCATTAAACAGACAATAATTTTTAAAAATGAGTAACGTGCGTCGAGTCTCGCGTTCAAAGTTCGACTCCGCAGGGGCCCGGAGGGGGGAAGTAGGACACGGTGGGGCGCGGTGAAGGCGGCGGCGGCGCAGGCCGGTCGCCGTGACGTCGTCGCGCTTGCTTGTGCGCGTACATACTGCCCCCGTTGAAAGACGTTTTCAAACTATTCTTCTCTCGTTTTCTCTAGTTAGGCATCCGGAGATGTTGGAAGAAGGCATATTTTATTGAATGTTCTCCTCATGGTTCCTTTTGCTGTGAAGATATCTGCTACTCTGTTTATGCCATCTGGACCAGGGTACAATCGAGTAATGCGCCCAAGGCGCCATCGTAGTGGAGGTAATTGGTCTTCTTTCAGGACAACCATGTCGCCGATTTGAAGGTCACGCTGCTGAGTTCGCCATTTCGTTCGTTGCTGCAGCTCAACGATGAACTCCCTGCGCCAACGCTCCCAAAAGTGTTGTCTCAGCTGCTCAATAAACTCATATCTGTTAGGCCTTTTAGTGGTGACAGGCAGTGACGGCACCGACATCAGAGGTCGCCCAATCAAAAAGTGTCCTGGAGTCAATGGATATAGATCAGTGGGGTCTGACGAAAGAGGAGATAGCGGGCGGGAATTAAGGATTGCTTCTATTTGGGTAAAAAGCGTCGCTAGTTCCTCAAACGTCAGAGAAGCATTGCTTGCTACACGTTTTAAATGGCTCTTTGCTGACTTAATACCAGCCTCCCAGATTCCTCCGAAATGAGGCGCGTATGCGGGACTGAATACAAACTTAATCTTTTCAGCGCTTGCGTAATCGGACACGGACTGACGGCTGGCTTTAATAACCCTACCTAATTCATTCTTTGCACCCACAAAATTAGTACCATTATCGCAGTAAATTACTTGAGGTCTGCCCCGTCGAGACACAAACCTGCGTAGGCAAAGAAGAAAAGCATCGCTAGACATTGAGCTCACCGTCTCTAAGTGCAGAGCCTTTGTTTGAAGACAAACAAACAGTGCAAGGAAACATTTGGTTATATTACTCCCACGACCCTTTCTGCTATCAATTAAAAAGGGCCCAGCGAAATCAATTCCGCAAGTATCAAAAGCGAAGCTTGAGGATACTCTTACAGACGGTAAAGTACCCATTATAGGTTTTATCACTTGACCACGCATACGCGCACAAACAATACACTTTCTCGTTACGCTGCGAGCTAAGTTTCTGCCCCCGATAAGCCAAAACTCTTCGCGTACCGCAGCTAGTAATAACTGTGGACCAGCATGAAGTAAACGAAAGTGTTCATGCCTCATAAGTATTTTAGAAAAATGATGTTTGCCGTCTAATAAAATAGGATGCTTTTTATTAAAATCAAATTTTGAATTTTGCAACCTACCACCTACTCGGAGAATTCCTAACGTATCTATAAATGGATCTAAAGGCAGTAATTTAGACTTAAGAGGCAAACTTTTATCTTTACCAATAGTATAAAGTTCATTAGCAAATGATTCTAACTGAGCTTGCTTGACTAACAACATTAACGAGTTCTCCAGTTCCTCAGGTTCAATTACATCATTACTTACAGCATTTTTACGACATTTATTTATAAATCTTAAGACATAAGCTACGATCCTCTTTAATTTATCATATCGAGAATATTTTTCGAATTTTACAAGTGAATAGTTATTAATTTTTAGTGTCCACTTTCGTACATGTAAATACTTTTAACTCTGGTAAATTATTAGTTGCAAAGGACCCTTGAATAGGCCACTCAGATTCTTCCTTCGCTAAGAAGGAAGGACCTCGCCACCACAAAGTAGAATCCTGAAGCTGCTGCGGGTCAATCCCTCTGGACACTAAATCAGCAGGATTCTGATCTGTTGGTACGTGCATCCATGCGAATCCCTTAGTGAGATCGTTTATTTCGATTACCCTGTTTAAAACAAAGGTTTTTAAATTTCGGGATTGAGTGTTTAACCAACCTAGCACAATCGTAGAATCGGTCCATATTTTTTTGTTGCTAATATTACAAGTAAGTGATTTTATAACCTTGGCACACAATCGTGCCCCTAGCAACGCACCACATAGCTCAAGGCGTGGTATCGTCAACGTTTTTAGTGGCGCCACTCGTGCTTTAGCGCATAAAAGCTGTACATTAACGTGCCCTTCTCTATCTACGGTTCGTAAGTACACAGTGGCCCCATATGCGTGCTGAGATGCATCCACAAAGCAATGAAGATCAGTGTCACAATCAGTATATTTTAACACATGCCTAGGTATTACTATTGATGACAATTGAGCCAAATTTTGAATAAAACAAGTCCATTTACTAGCTTCGTCACTAGGAAGAGGCTGATCCCAATCTATTTTATTACTCCACAATTGTTGAAGAAAGATTTTTGACTTTATAATGCTTGCAGATAATAAACCCAACGGATCAAAAATCTTGCAGGTCATGGAAGTAACTGTCCTTTTCGTGATGACATTGTCAACCGGTATATCTGTAGGAAAGAAAAGCGTGTCCGATTTGGGTGACCAGTTTAGACCTAGGACGCTAGATTGTTTGTTCCAGTCACGAACCTCACACACATCAGTTTGATTTTCAAATAATTCAGAGCAGTTTGTGCGAAATTTGCGCAAAGGAAAACATGCAGACTCTAAAGTTTGAGTGACACCGTTGTATATTTTTCGGAGCTCATCGACACTATTTGAACCTGTACTCAGATCGTCCATGTAAAAATCGCGTTTAATTACATTAGCAACAGTTTCATCATTGCATTCCTGAGACAATTGCAAGAGACATCTAGTGGCCAAATGAGGAGCAGAAGCCATACCGTAAGTGACAGTGTTTAATTTTAATATTTTGAAAGGCTGTTCTTCATCGTCGCGCCACAAGATAAGCTGTAAATGACGTTGAGAGTTATCTACTTCTATCTGCCGATACATTTTTTCTATGTCCCCAGTTAATACAAATTTATGTAGACGAAAACGCAATAAAATTTGAAATAAATCGCTCTGAACTACAGGCCCTACCAATTGGATATCATTTAGTGACTTTCCATAAGATGATTTAGCAGATGCATCGAACACGACTCTCACTTTTGTAGTTTCCTTCTCCTCACGTACTACCGCATGGTGAGGTAAATAAAAACCGAATGAAGGTCGATCAACCTCTGATAAATGTCCCAATTCCTGATATTCTTTAATAAACTCAACGTATTTTTGTTTAAAATTTAAATTTTTATTTAATTTCTTCTCAAGGTTCAAGAATCTTCCGCGCGCACTGTAAAATGACTCACCCAAAGAATCTTCAGGTGATTCTTTAAACGGCATTTTAACAGAAAATCTACCATTACTTAACCTTGAAGTGTTATTTACAAAATGAGTTTCACATAATTGCTCTTCTACAGAGAATAAATTATCTTTGGTCGTAGGTAACTCTTCTACTTCCCTGAATCTTTTCATACTTTCATAAATGTCTAATTGAGTAAAATTACACATAAAATTATCGTTACAAGTACTTTTACCTACTGGGCCAGACACGAGCCACCCCAGTTTCGAATCTAGCAACGTAGGCTTATCTTGACCTAACTTGATCTGTTGTGTACCTATAATATCCCAAAAAACATCTGCGCCTATAAGTATGTCAATATCAGCTGGTTGATAAAATGCAGGGTCGGCCAGCTCGATGTTTAATGGTAAATTCAAGTTCTGCAATTCAATTTTGTTATTAGGCACGCTACCGGTAATCCTAGGTACAATGAGACATGTTAACTTAGCCGTAAAAGAAGATATTCTAGAATTTAATTGTACACAGCAGCGCTCAGATATATCGAAACCGATATTATTTATACCTGATACGTTTACAGGTTTCACTCGATTTACAGATAAACCCATTTTATTTTTGAAATTAGTAGTCATGAAGCAGGATTGACTCCCAGTATGTAATAATATTCGAGCCCTTTGACAGCTATTGTTCTGTGGATTAACTATATCTACAAGAGCGGTACACAGTAGCACTTCTTTTGCGCTAGCTATTGCCAAAGAGACGGGTGCAGCCTACAAAACCTCTGAAATTTCTTTATGGAGTAAACTGTTATGTTTCCCCTTGCATGACCACAACCCTTTAAACGGCACCTGTGCGCATTGTGCCCTTCGCGGAGACAGTTTGAACATAATTTTAATTTATTTACCTCACTCTGTCTGTCCTCCAAACTCATTTCTAAAAAGACGGGACACAAATACACACGGTGGTCCTTCTTACATATACTACATACAATCCGTTTTGACACTTCTGTATTAGCAGCGACTAATGATTTAGAAGATTGTTGTGACTTATAATTAGACTTATAGTCATGGGTGTGTTTATCCGAGCGGGTACCTTGAGTGGTTTCTAACACATCTGCGCGATTACGAAGAAAAGTCTTAAATTCAAGTAACGTAGGTAAATCGGAGAGGTTACCCTTGTATTCCTCCCATTTTCTATTTGTATTAATATCTAATTTAGATGACATCATAAATATAACCAAAACGTCCCATTGCTCAGTAGGTAAGCCTAACGTTCCGAGTGCTCTTAAATTTTTAGATACTTGATCAATAAGATAACGCAAAGCCTTGTAAGACTCTCGCGTTATAGGTTCGATGTTGAACAATGCCTTTAGATGATTGTTTATTAAAATATTTTTATTATTATACCTTTCACATAATAAATCCCACGCAACCCTGTAATTCGCAGAGGTAAATTCTATGGATTTTATAACAACAGTAGCACTGCCTTCTAAAGCAGACCTCAAGTAATGGAATTTGTTTATCGTAGGTATAGTATCATTAGAATTAATTAACGAGTCGAACGTATCTCTAAATTCCAGCAATTTTAAGTAATTCCCGTCAAAATTCGGGAGTTTAATCGTGGGCAATTTGATTGTATTAAGAGCATGAGAACAAGTGCCTGATGGCTTGGAATTTACAGAACCCTCGGCTCGATCCCTGCTTTGAGAAATCGAATCGATTATTTCCTGCGCAGTCGATATCAAATAATAAAATTGAGATTCTATGAAGTCTCTTTCTCTAATTTGTTCATCCTGGTCGGTACTTAAAAGTTCAATTTGATCTTGCAATTCATCAAAACTAGTAAACAACTCTTGGAATTTAGTTAATCTCAATGAAATTTACTTGAGCACCAGTTAAATCTGCAGGTTTAATTTGATTTAAAACCGTTATATACTCTCTAAATTTAGTTAAACGACCTTTAATCGTACTGCGTTTCTTTAAAAGTTCTTTCAAACCACTCATTTCAGTTTCCGGCATTGTATAGAACAAAGAATGAATTAAATAAAGTAAAAATGTTCACTCAAACCAGTTATCGCAGTAGCCCGCCGCAGCTGTTCCAATTCCGCCAGCGCTGATCACGCTAAATACACCACGACTAGGTGGTAGGTACTTGCTTCGAAGTCCCTGGAATGTTCGGCAAAATACTTTAATAATGCGGAACAAAGAAATAATTATTTTTTAAAAAGCGGGTAGAAAATAATCTGCTATGGGAATTTTGTTGCATACGACAATTAATTTTTCATGATAAAATCTAATTTAAAACGCATTAATTTAAGCAATCGGTAATTAATTAAGCACAAAAATAGCAAACGCAGATAAGTAGACAGCCTTATTGTTCATGCAAGTAATAAAAGACCTTTAGTTTTAAGTATAAATGAATAATAGTATAAGCTAAGAATTATTATTTTATTTAAAATGCAAAATCATTCAGTACATTAATATTAGTTCAATAACAACGATTTTATTGTTCAAAAATAATTTAGCTTACGAGTCGAAAGAAAAAGAATAGTATATGAGCGCAAGCGTCAGCGTATATACACTTTGTAAAAGCTTTAGCTAACAGGCGGAGAAAGTACGCATAAAGCAAGATACTTCAATAATATGCCCAAGGAAATAGCCACGCTTTTTACACAAAAGAAAAAAAAAAGGAAAACGGAATTTAAAGTAAGGAAAAATAGGAACGGATCACTTCCCTCAGGTTGACCTCCGGAATCGTGTACGAAATAGTCCGCCAGGCCCTGTTGCGAAGCAGCTGATGTCCGTTGTAGTCCCTTTACTTGACCGTTAGCACTAAGTATGTCCTTATGACCTCTTGTTATGACCTTGTAGACTGCTGTAGGCTGTAGAATCCTGCCACGGTCGCCACTTTGTTTGCGATGGATTCAGCAAAACAAAATTAGTAATAATAGACAACTTTATTGCGCATTAAACAGACAATAATTTTTAAAAATGAGTAACGTGCGTCGAGTCTCGCGTTCAAAGTTCGACTCCGCAGGGGCCCGGAGGGGGGAAGAAGGACACGGTGGGGCGCGGTGAAGGCGGCGGCGGCGCAGGCCGGTCGCCGTGACGTCGTCGCGCTTGCTTGTGCGCGTACACCTACCTATATGGATAGTTGCCTCACCATGAAAATAGCGAGTGGGATAGATGCCTTTTAAACCGTGTAAACGAAAAACCAAAAACCAAATGTTAGGTTAGGCTACTCCTAAAACATCGATTGTCTCCAAGAAACATGGGCCATAACAATGAAAAATTTTAATTGTTATAATTAGAATATATTTTTTATATCACACAGATTACTATATATATATATATATATATATATATATATATATATATATATATATATATATATATATATATATATATATATATATATAAATTTAATTAAATTTTACAAGCATTTATTCAACAAAAGTATAAATTCTTAATTGTTGGTCTAAAATATTCATGTCAAGTATCAACATGCACATTGCACTATCATACTTTCTCGAAAGCTGACTGTAGGTTTTCTATAGTCCAAGAACATACTCGAGCTCGCATTTCTTCCTTTATTTTATATTTTCGTGGCATAGTTCTGCTAGAATCAGTAAAAATTCCAAACATAAATATACCTAAATACATAAAAAATATAACAGACACAAAAAAATTATACGTATAAACTTACTCTGTATATGGTGAATGAAGGGATAGACTAAGGGCACCTATACCTCAAAAAATCAGGGCAACTATCCTTTGTGATTGGGATAGATGCCCACGTATTTTTTAAATAAATTATAAACAAAATAGCATCTATTTACAACTATATGCAGACTCAATGACCCAGTATATAGACGTGATAAAAAATATAACGGAATTTATAACTATTTATAAAATTATACAACCTTAAATACTAACCTTTAAAACTTTGACGTGTTTGTAAATTTCGCCACGGAGAAAATTACACACACGATCCAAAGGCGTCCTTGCCACACGAATATCTGTGGATATCTGAGGTACGGGGTGACTTCGACTCCTACTTATGCGATTAATTTTTATTTGTGAGTTCGGGATGTTAGGTTTTTAGAACATGAGGCATCTATCCCACTGCGGCATCTCTCCCGGTTTTACCATATATAAATAAAAGTGTACATATAAATAAATAAAATTGAGGCACATGTGGTTAACAATGTATCACTGATGTATTTCTAACTTTGTCCCAGGCATTTGGTAAAGACGAATTCGTACCAGTGTTAAATGTGGATGATGTACTCCGAGCACACGATCACAGGCTGGTTGAGTGTCAGACTTCACCGCCCGACTATCTCACTGAATCTGAGGTTAGTGTATATCTTTGTAATAGCTGAAATACATATATTTATAAAAGTATTTTGTATTTTACGAGCATATCTGTCATAAATCATTACTTGTAGAGTTCAAAATATTTGGTTATGAAAAAAAATTTGTATCATTCTATATACAAACAATTAAGTGTTTGAAAAAATCTAAATATAGCTTGCGTAGGTGAAACTGTTTCTATGTACAGCTATCACTTTTTTGTATCTTCTGCATGTTATAATATTAGTAAAGTGTTTTTTTTTTTCATTATTGTAGGTAATAACTCTTATGGAAAAACACGGAATTGGAACCGACGCGTCCATCCCTGTCCATATAAACAATATATGTCAAAGAAATTACGTTAATGTCGGCAGCGGTAGAAGATTGGTACCAACTAGTTTGGGCGTTGTGCTCGTACATGGTTATCAGAAGGTAAGACTCGTCAAATATGGTTTCCACAAAAAAATATAAATTCTAAATGTAAATTTTCTGTATTTCCTATGATTTGAGATCGAATAATTGTGTTTGCTCGCAAACGAAAAAAAAAAACCGACTTCAATTACATCGACAAGTAATACAACGTAGATCGACGAAAAAATAGTCATGCAACTACGCGTTATCAAAGATTACTCAAAAAGTAGTTATCAGATCTCGATAAGATTTATATGTGACCACATGATAAACATCAGCTTTCGATTGAATTAAAAATTATCAAAATCGGTACACCCAGTAAAAAGTTATTGCGGATTTTCGAGAGTTTCCCTCGATTTCTCTGGGATCCCATCATCAGATCCTGGTTTCCTTATAATGGTACCAAACTAGGAATATCCCCTTTCCAACAAAAAAAGAATTATCAAAATCGGTACATCCAGTAGAAAGTTATGCGGTATAATACAACGTAGGTCGACGAAAAAAGCGTCAAGTAAAAACGCATTATTAGATATAACTCGAAAAGTAGTAGTTAGATCTCAAATAAATTTAAATGGGACCAATTGGCACACACCACCTTTCGATTAAAATAAAATTTATCGAAATCGGTCTACCCGGTCAAAACTTGATGTAACATACATAAAATAAAAAAATAATAATAAAAAAATACAGTCGAATTGAGAACCTCCTCCTTTTTTGGAAGTCGGTTAAAAATTATTGTATAACATTAAAATAGGAAACCCTTCGAAATCATTCCATTTTATGTCGAAAATGCATTATATTTTGGAAATGAGTTCATTTCTCTTCAAACAGCCGGAATAATTTTTTTACCAAAGATAGTTCAGTACAACCGCAAAAAAACTCGCATTCACAAAAAAAGACGCATTGAAATTGGTCCATCGGTTCGAGAGCCACGACGCATACATACAGATATTGTCATGAAACTTATAACTACCCTCATTTTGTATCAGGGGTTAAAATATAGTTTTTATATCATAGATTGATCCGGAATTAGTCCTACCAACGATGCGTTCAGCCGTCGAAGAACAACTTAACTTGATAGCCGTAGGTCGAGCAGATTTTCACGCAGTTCTATCACACACAGCTGAGATATTCCGTAGAAAGTTCCAGTACTTTGTTCGATCCATTGAGGCTATGGACCAACTTTTTGAAGTCAGCTTCTCGTCGCTTAAAACAAGTGGAAAAGCACTTTCTCGCTGTGGAAAGTGCAGACGCTATATGAGATATATTCAGGTGAGTTTATCATAGTTGCAATTTTGACTTATTGACCCAACATACATTCCTGTCTTTTAAAGTTAAACGTTATGTAGTATTTTTGAAATTAATTATAATTCATCTTGCAAATACTTCTTATTATATCATTCGACGGCCAGTTCCTTGATGACGACGGGTCCGTTGTACCCGATGTTCTCAAATCCCCGATACCGCCATGTATATTAAATATAAATATATTAAGCTCCAATTACTCGTATATATGTAATATACGTTTATATATCACTACATAGTATAAAACGAAAATCGCTTCCCGCTGTCTGTATACTTAAATTTTTAAAACAACGCAACAGATTTTCGGTTTTATTTAGTAAATAGCGTGATTCCAGGGGAAGGTTAGTAGGGGAACACTGATAATAGTTTTAGAGTTTTCTAATGTGATGTCGCAAATAAACACATTTTTTTTTGCGTTTACATTACAAGTAATTATTTTATATTTAATACCTATCACTATCCGAATTGCACTCGTGTGAAGCCGGGGCGAGTCGCTAGTTATAAATAGAGTATCAGATAACTTTAAATAATTGTGTTTGCAGGCAAACGACAAAAAACCGACTTAAATTATATCGACAAGTAATACAAAGTAGGTAGACGAAAAATAGTCCAGTAAATACGCATTATCAATGATTGCTCCAAAAGTTGTTATCAGATCTCGATGAAATTTAAATGTGACCACATGATAAACACCGGCTTTCGATTAAATTAAAAATCATTAAAATCGGGACACCCAGTAAAAAGTTATGCGGATTTTCGAGAGTTTCCTTCGATTTCTCTGGGATCCCATCATCAGATCCTGGTTTCCTTATCATGGTGCCAAACTAGGGATATCTCCTTTCCAACTAAAAAAGAATTATCAAAATCGGTTCATAAACGACGGAGTTATCCCCGAACATACATTCCTCCTCCTTTTTTTGAAGTCGGTTAAAAAATAGCTAAATTACTTCAGCTGTTTTGTGGTTCTACACTAAGCCATACATTAACTGAGTATTTTTTTAATAAAAATCTATATTACCTAAATATAATACAAAGAATGCGTAAAGATAGTTACAAATTATGCAGTAGTACAATAGGTGAAATTACCGCTAACTAGCTATTTACACCCCAAATGATAATATAGATACATTAATTGGTGCATTTTTTTTTAAAACGACTGGATCGGCAAAAAAAGCGGCCTACCTCATTGTAAGCGGTTACCATTACCTATAGACGCCTGTAACACCAGAAGTCTCGCAAGGTGTTGCCAACCTTTGCTAACCCAACCAAGAGCTCTGGCCACCTTACTCACCAGTAGTGCCTGTGATAAATATATCATTATATTTCTTTATATTGTTGATATTTTATTTATATTGGACTTGCTGTCTTGGATGGGTCTGTGGATAAGCATATACTCGACAAGGTCATCTTGAAAAGGAGCATACGCAAACAGTGGCAAAAAAACAAAGTCCTATTTAAAAGAACGACTTAACCACGTTATTAGAGATCTCAAACATACTCCGGAACACGATAGAAATAATAGATTTCATACATATCTCTCTGGCCTCGAAGCTACTTCAACATCTGATTATACTTTGTGGAAAGCCACTAGAAAAATCAAACGACCTACTATTGTCTCTCCTTCTCTGACCTGAAGAAGAGAAGGCTAAAATATTTTCTGAGCACCTCATGGAAGTTTTTACTTATTACCTTTTTAAAGGCCCATCAGGTCACGCGGAGGAAATCACTCGATTCTTGGATACAGCTGTGTATCCAAGAATCGAGTTGTTGTCATTGTTTCAGTACGTACAATGACGTTGACGATCCGCCAATTAGATTCACTGATAACAAAGTAATCAAAGCTAAATAAACTCAAAATAAGAATAAATATAAATAATAATATATAATAAGATCAAAATAATACGAGGATACTACGACCTTATAATAAATCGTGTTTTACGCGAGTTGTCTGAATCTGACAAAACTCTTTTGACGTCAGTATAATTATGGCGGCAGTTGTCTACAAAGAAGAAAACCCCAGGATTTGGTTCAGACACAGAGAAGTCCCTGTTTGAATAAAGAGGATGTGAGACACAGGTGCTCATGTCCCTAGGAACGAAACAGATTGCAGTAGAATAAGAAAAACAATGAAAACTAGCGTGCTTTAGACTATACGACTGAAGTGAAGTGAAGTGAACTTTAGCAATATCCTTGCACAATAGGCCTGCACTGTGTCTTAGATATACGAAACGTAACTGGCTATGAGAAAAAGAGAGAGAGAAAATGTGTGCTCGCACCTCTCTCTCTTGCTCCGTTCGTATCCCCCATCACGCTTTTCGTAACGCTCTCGTCACGTATTAACCAGCTTACTCCCCAAGTCAAAAGGACGTAAAAAAGTTTTACTTCAAAAAAATTTTTATATTGATTCCAGGCCAAGCCGGCGCGCCTGCACTGTTCGCACTGCGACGACACGTACGCGCTGCCACAGAACGGCACCGTGCGCATCTACCGCGAGCTCAAGTGTCCGCTCGACGACTTCGAGCTGCTGTCCTGGTCTTCCGGCAGCAAGGGCAAGAGCTTCCCGCTATGTCCCTACTGCTACAACCACCCGCCCTTCAGGTCGGTCACTACACACTGCCGTCCCGGTCCTCCGGCAGCAAGGGCAAGAGCTTCCCGCTATGTCCCTACTGCTACAACCACCCGCCCTTCAGGTCGGTCACTACACACTGCCGTCCCGGTCCTCCGGCAGCAAGGGCAAGAGCTTCCCGCTATGTCCCTACTGCTACAACCACCCGCCCTTCAGGTCGGTCACTACACACTGCCGTCCCGGTCCTCCGGCAGCAAGGGCAAGAGCTTCCCGCTATGTCCCTACTGCTACAACCACCCGCCCTTCAGGTCGGTCACTACACACTGCCGTCCCGGTCCTCCGGCAGCAAGGGCAAGAGCTTCCAGCTATGTCCCTACTGCTACAACCACCCGCCCTTCAGGTCGGTCACTACACACTGCCGTCCCGGCCCTCCGGCAGCAAGGGCAAGAGCTTCCCGCTCAAACAATATTTAGCAATTACTATCCTACCTGCTTGTTAAATAATGTCATCTTTACTAAAGAAAGTTTTTAAACATCTTTTACCAATAATATTTCTTTTTTACAGGGATATGAAGAAAGGGTTTGGTTGTAACTCGTGTACACACCCCACATGCCCGTATGGTGTCAATTCTACTGGCGTATCTGGCTGTGTCGAGTGTGACGGCGTTTTGGTACTCGATCCATCGGCGCCAAAGTGGAAGCTTGCTTGTAATCGGTGAGTGTTTTATCGTTTTTGATATTTTCAAAAGTGATTTGAATATACAGAAGAATATCATAATTTTGAATCTCAAGTACGTGTTTTTTAGTATAGACATTTGGACAATCTTCAGACGCGTGAATCATAATTCAATAATGCACGTTTCATAATTTTCGATCATTACACAGCAACCTTAGACATGGTCACTAATTAATGTTGTTGGTGACACTTCCGTGAAAATTTAAGAAATAAATAAGTTGGTTTTCCGTTGAGTTGGATAATCCCTTCATCGTTCCCCCCATCGAGTAAGTTAACGTGTGTAATCATGCATTTTTTTTATGTGGTGACTATGAATACATAAACCCATGCGATGCCTACTTCTAAAGCAGCTTGACTAGAACAGAAGGCTATATTCAGACTGAATGATATTGTAATATTTATTAAATTACAATGATTTGGCTAAGTTAATTATTTATAATGTTAATATTAAATTCCTATGTGTATTTAGCGATATTGTATTGTAGCGTAATTGTACTGTCTTCACCTCCTGGAGGATTCTATTTTATTTAAAGAGATCACCGAATATGTGCTGAAGTTGCCATCATTCAGCTCTGATTAGTTAGTCTATGAAGTTTTCGTTATTTCCACAGATGTGACGTAATCATCAACATATTCGAGGATGCGTCCCGTGTAGCGGTGTGTGAAACAGCGTGCAGTGCTTGTGGAGCGCAACTAGTGAGCGTGGAGTACCGCGCCGAGCGCACGCGCCTGCCCGCCGCGCTCACCGACATGACCGCGTGTCTCTACTGCGAGCCCAGCTTCAGCGCTCTCGTGAGTATCTGTCGCCGCTCTACTGCGCGTGATGTCACGTCACGTCACGTCACGTCACGTCACGTCACGTCACGTCACGTCACGTCACGTCACGTCACTCGGCTAGCGTAGTAGTAGACCGACAATTCCGTCATAGCTTTGTGATGTTTCACTTTTGTATAAAGTAAATAAAGGTGGAACTTTTAATAACAAAAAAAAAACTCGGATGGCATCAAAGTCAACTATAGTATGCCTTAAATGAACGGAGAAGACGTGCCTATTCAGAACGGTTAATCATTGACAAATTTTAATTTAATCAAACAAAGGAATCCAAACTGATATAGATTGAACACAAATAAATATTATTGTATTAATTACAAATGTTCAATATGGTGGATAGGTG
This sequence comes from Melitaea cinxia, assembly GCF_905220565.1. Classification (NCBI taxonomy): domain Eukaryota; kingdom Metazoa; phylum Arthropoda; class Insecta; order Lepidoptera; family Nymphalidae; genus Melitaea; species Melitaea cinxia. The sequence continues at coordinate 7,711,030 of NC_059412.1, forward strand.
GAGAAGCATCGTGCCGTGTCGTCACGAGGGGGAGGGGCGCGCGGGAGGGGGGGACGCGCGCGTGGCAAGCATCGCAACAAGCAACCCAAGGACAAGATGGCACAATTAGCCGCGTACTTCGTTTAACTTTTTCTCTATCTGATAACATCATCACAGTAAAAAGGTTCAAACTAACATCGATGATTTTATTGAACTTGCTAATTATTATTTATTGAACTTATTGAACAATTAGCCGCGTACTTCGTTTAACTTTTTCTCTATCTGATAACATCATCACAGTAAAAAGATTCAAACTAACATCGATGATTTTATTGAACTTGCTATACTTTTAAAGCCTTGTTGCCGTATTAAAAAAAAAAAAAGATTCGCTATGCGTTTCGAGAATCGAATCGTACAATTTAAAACACATGTTCGTAATTGAACGTTCGTATAACGAATCGTTCTTTGAATGTAGATACTGGATTTGAGTAAATATGGTAACGTGTTGTATATAATGTAAGCTTACTGATTTTTTACAGTGTATGTTCCGATGTTTGGAAATTACTAATCTATAATAAATTTTGGCCCATTTTAGTTAAATGTTATCACCTCTATGCTGAAAAAATATATTTTTGCATAATGACTTGAAAATGTAACCCATGGTCATTTAATATGCACCGGATTTTTTTAAATAATATAAATTTAATTTCAACCTAATAGTTAATACATTGATGAGTGTAGGTAAAATGTTTTACTGCGGCTAGTCGTTGGCTTACACATAGAGTAACAACTTAGTCGCGTCTGTTTTTTTTAAATAATTTTTTATATACAAATCTTATTGAAATTCTCTGTTAAGTAGAGCATTTTACAAATGTTTTGTACTGAGCAAAGCATGTATTATTTATTTTTATAACATTGTGTTTTTTGAAAGCTAAACATTTAAGTACTTTTCACACTTTACTGTCAAGTAGAGCACTGTTTAGAAAATTGTTTGATGTAAACGTATTTTAATTTTATTTTTTTTGTATTTTCTAAATTTATGGCCGATTTATTAATCATGTGTTTATTGCTACGCCCAAGAAAAAATTTCCATAAAACAAGGCAGTATGTAATGTAGTAGGTGTATATTAATTTATTTTGTATGATACTTGTATTGTTAATAAACATTTATTAAATAATATTGTGTATAATTTTTATTATAAGTTACTTTATAACAAAATTCTTTAATTTGTTTCATCATTAAACAAAGTATTTCTTATTAAACAAAGTCGCTTCCCGCTGTCTGTATGCTTAGATCTTTAAAACTACACAACAGATTGTGATGCGATTTTCTTCAGTAAATAGAGTGATTTCAGAGGAAAGTTTATATGTATAATACATGCATAATATAGTAGGGGAACACTGATAGTTTTTGCAACCGTGTGAAGCCAGGGCGGGACGCTAGTTTATTTATAAAGTTGTTATTTCATCATATTAAATTATGAAATTATTTAATTATGATGAAAATCTTTACCGTCCTCCGGAGTAGTGATTTATAGTGACGTATCTTCTGGTCAACACAGGTTAATTTTTGTCTACAAAGTTAGAAGGAAAGGATATCAGAAATAAACAAATAATATTAAATCTTTAGTCATGTTACATGATTCATGTACGATGTATGTTGAACAATATTCTTAATGAATTTTTTGCAAACGAAAATTTTATTTCATCAATTAATTTTAATAGAAATTTCTTATAGCTATTTTATTCTATTTTAATTTAAATTATTCGTTTTTATGGAAACCATTTTTTGTATTGTGGAATTGTCTTTGAAATAAAAACCTGGTCGTTAAGTGGTAAAAATCAAACAAAATTGTAATTTAAGTCTTCATTTTATTGTGAAGGTTGTCACCTAATATAATGTATAGGTACAATACGTTATAAGCTTACAATTTATTACTGTATAGGTATCGTTACATATTTCGTTTTTTAGTAGTTCAAACAGTTACTATGTAAAAACCTAACTGGTAACATTTGTTGAAAAAAAGGCATAAAATTTACAATAATAATATAATTTTATTTATTATCTGTGCGACGAAAGAAGCGCTTAAATTAAAAAAAAATACCTGCCACACAACATGATGTCTGAATTAATATATAAAAAAGTTACAAATCCAAACTCTTTAATATGAAAAGTAAAAAAGTATTCATAAAAATTAAATACCGTCTGAATGGTGAAGCGGTTTTGCTATTATTTTAATTACATATCACAGACAAGCCAATATGAAATGCTTTAGCAATCGTTTATTTAATTACATAGTCAAATATGTACAAAATATATAGAAACATTTGTTTTGTGAATAGTTTTAGGCAGCATATTTTAATTTAAATGATAAATATTACAGGGCGGAAAAAATATTTGTTAGTAAAAATTTGCATTAACAAGTACGAGGTTGTACTTTCGATTAACATTTGACTTAAACAATTTTGTCTCGAGATTTTTTTATACTTAATCCCAAGGATTTTTTTCCTATAAATGTAATTTAATTTTGTAAATTATTTAACGATTGGTTACATTTTTAGGATGAATGAATAAGATATACTTATGTTTAAAACAATCCATAAATTTAAGCATTTTCAATTTGGTCACTTGGGAGATTACTAGGTATGATAAAAGTAGATATATTTAACTACGTGCATTTAAACTTTTTTTTATTAAGTAGATACTTTTAATTATCTGTGACAATTAATCATATTAATTTCCTGAAAAAAATAGACTTATTAAATTTACATTTTGCAAATTTAATGATAAAATAAATCGAGATATGATATGCGTCATTTGTAATAAAAATAGGTACTTTAAGCGTACAGGCACAAGAACCATACAAAATTATTTTATATTATACGATTTGTAGGTAATGGACTTAACAAATTATTTTATCCGACACAACAATTTAGTGAACCGATATAATTTCATACGAATACTGCTTAAATAATATACACACTGGTACCAACTTATCAAATGTTTTCTAAGAACTGCTTTCGTGAAGTATTGTTGCGCTAAATTAGTCTTCGTATAAAAATTTACCAGCTCACCAAATTCACTATCTAACATTATCCATAATAGTTCAAACATATAACGAACATACGTCATTTTAAAAATAATACGGTAATGATTGTGCATTTTATATAATTTTTCGTATAATCTACATTATTATTATTATTATTCACTAGTTGCAATTAAATCTAATGCGTTCTACTCTGCACATTTAATACATCGCTGCAGATTCCGCAGATTTCTTGAGATTCATTTTTGTAAATACTTACGTCAGTTTTATATTAAATGTACAGTCATATATTATTGTACTATACTAATGTTATTAGTTAATCTCACTTTCTTTGATAACATAATTAACTTCTAATAGCTTCATATACTTACATAGCTTCTATTTACATTACAGAATCCTCAAGATTTTTGTATATATATGTTACGGTAAAATTTGAAGTACTCCTAAATTGAATATTCTTTAATTTAGCCTTTAAAAATAGATAACGCCGAATAACCCAGTTGTTAAACCTAAGATATACAAAGTTTCAACAGAATCACGGTTGTATCTACTTTTACTGGCTTAACTAAAAAAGTAAAAGTATCCAATTTTAACCATAACTCTTATATATCACGTGAGCCCTTGTTATTGTTCTCCATTAATGTGTCTAGAGATAAACTGTAAGCTGTTCAGTAATGATATTCTTATATATTATTTTAACTATCTAAAAAGTTATTGAAAATGACACTATATAATTCGTCTTTTTATTTTATCCTTAATGACGAAATCAATTTACCGTGTAGTAATATAAAAATGCACAAGAAATGATTATTTTTCTTGGAAGTTGGAAAATGAGATCCAATGCCGTTTCGTGAAAAATATACTTAACAAGATACACGTATTGAGTATTTGTACTCTCAAGTATTACATAGTTAGGTTGGAAATGATCTAACGCTTTAAAGGCCTGTTTCAGCAGTCGTGGATAGCGCTGTTTGACGGATGACAGTTCTCGACAGTAAAAAGTTCATGATTCAATATATATATTTTTACCATCGAATTTTACTACACAATATATAAGCGACCCGCCCCGGCTTCGCACGGGTGTAAAAACTATCAGTGTTCTTGTACTATATTATGCATAAATTATACATATAAACCTTCCTCTGGAATCACTCTATTTACTATAGAAAACCGCATCAAAACCGTTGCGTAGTTTTAAAGATGTAAGCATACAGATAGCGGGAAGTGACTTTGTTTTATATAAATATTTATGAGATATTTCTTTTCGCATATATTAATTTTAAAGTTGTAGTTTATACATTGAGGAGGAACAGGTCCTACTGGCGATTCTACCTCCCGCTGTCAAAGTCTATTTGTATCGTCATCCTTCAAATAGCGTTATCAATAACTGGTAAAACAGGCCATAAGTTATCTAGTTATAATTCTAACCTCACTACATGGTCCGAATTTTAATAGAACTAAAGACACTTCTGGGTGACGTGCACAGTCAAAACAACATGGATCCTTAAACATACGATTTACAAATTGAATTATATTAGCGAGGCCAGCTCATTGGTTAATACTGAAAAAAAAAAATGTTCAATAATATAATTACAAGAAATTGTGATTTATACCATGGACCAAAATACACCAAGCGACACGGTACAAAAGCAATATTTTAAAGAGATATGTAATTTAAAAATCTAAATTAATTTAAACATGTTATTGTCATAGAATAATTTACAACGTACAATTAATCAGTGACTATTTTGTAATTTTTAAATAATCTCGGTCTTGGAGAATGGTATAAATCGAATACTTTTATAAATAGATGGTACAGTAAGATTACAATATATCTGTAAGTATACATGAATGGTAGATTATATTTAATAAGCTATGAATAGCTTATAATTTATTGAGCCACTGAAGTATATATTATATTTACTTTTTACTATTTAAAGCTCTTAGTTTTCATTTTTTATGCGAACTCTATTATCGCATCGAATACCAAAGGCCCTTAGATAGGAGTTAGCCTTAGTTTGGACTAATCTCCGGAGTGGGCGACAAATGTTATGAATATAATAGAAATAACAACTATCAATGTATCAAGTATCTAGAATATATTAAAATCAAAAGCTTTGCTTTTGCCATTTTACATCGAGTTAATCTATCTGATCCGATATCATGAACATTAGGTGTCCTCAACACTTCAGTAGAGTACGTAAGGAAGGTCACTTAGATCTCATCACTTCACTTTAGTGTTCAATACAAAATGTTTTATTTATAGTATTTTTAAGATTATTATATATGAATACTAATTTGTAAACCCACCGTTTCTCTATACTTTAGCGGAATAAAAATAGCAGCGAACTCAACTTTAAACGAGCATCAAGTAAAATGCTTCTATAACCTATTAAATAGTCCACACTTGAACTTTCTCCGCGATAACACACCAACTCGCCTGATCGTAGTACGACGATACGACATGAAGACTTTCCACATATTTTTCAATTAACTGATCCAATTCACCTTTCTTAAAAACGTGGTAATATCTGTGGTATGTAACAGCGCCTCCTTCAGATGGCAAACTGTCTGAACCGTCACTCAATGAAGGCAATAGAGGAGCGTGAGGCATGGGACGAGAGGACGTCACTGGACCAGTAGCAGTCTCTTCGGACGAGGAACGAGTTTCTAAGAACTTTTTGTCTTTGGAATAGTCACTGCATGATGGTAAGGATGCTAAACTTGAACATCCTAGCGATGCAGTACTTCCAGTTTTGTCACGACGACTCCAGTCACTGCCTGCCGATGTATCACTTGATTCGATAGAGAATCCTGATTTCAAAGGCGCAGTACTAGTGCTCGACCTCGATGTTATTGATTCAGGACTTATTTCCATTTTATCTAAATCACTTGAATCTGTAGATTGTCCGACCTTTAATGATGATCGCTTGTCTGTGCTCGTGCATAGTGAGTCAACACTTATTTCTGATTCCAAAGAATAACCAGTTTCTAGTGATTGACTTGTGTCGTAGGTACCAGATTCGATAGTTATTTCAGGATTACCATTGCTAGATGAAATGGCACTATCGTCATCTGGGTTTTTGGTATCGATATCTGGAGTTTTTTCATCCGTAATTGGTTTAACATTGTACTGAATGTTGGCACAATTGTTCAGATAAATATCCTCCTCACTCATTACTTTCATAGACTTTTTGAGTTCTCTGTATTTATTTATTATTGGATCTACATCTTTTGACCTCTTTTTGCTTTTCGTCTTGGTACTACATTTTGGAAACAGTTTATTAATATCAGATTCTTGGGTATCGTGTATTGGATTAATATATCTAAAGTTTTCTCCTATTATCTTGCCTGGTCCTTGGTATTCATTATTTAATTTGTTGTTTGGATGTTCAAGGTGACTCAAACTATCAGATAATTCATCTAGCATTTTTTGAGTGTTTCTATCTTCTTCTTCCCGTTTTAACCTAAGGGATATACTTTTTTCACTACTGCTACTACTTGGAAGATCAAAGTCTTCTTCGTTGATGCGTTTTGAATATTGGTCGATTTCTTGCAACAGTTTTTCACTTAACTTTTCAGCAAATTCTGTTAAATGTTGATTTCGATCTTGTTGGTCCGTTACCCAATCGTCTTCTTTAGCTAGCATATCCGATTTACACGTTATCAATGGTTCGTTTTGTATCCTGTTAAAGCTTTCTGATTTAGAAATTGATTTTTCTGAATCCGTGCTAGATATTGATAATGAATCATATGGTAATCTAGTAGGACTTCTGTGAGTCTTACTAAAATTTTCGTCTAATGATCGTCCTTCTGGGCGATTTGGAGAAAGCCTATTTAAACTCCATGTAGAGTTGCTAGTACTACCTTGCTTTGGTGAACGATCTTTAGACCTTCGACCTGGAGATAGACGCTCTAAGCTAGACGAACTGCCACTAGAGCTTGTGTGAGATTGAGACCTTGATTTCTCTTCAAGTAACCTTAAATCACCCGGAGATAATTTATTTAAACTCCAATTACTGCTGCTACTACTACTGGAAGCACCTTGAACAATTGCTATAGCTTCAGCACTCTCAATTGTTTCTAAATGTTTCCGCTTAGATCTTGGACTTGACTGAATTACAGTTTCACATGTTTCATCTAACGAGTGAGCAACTTCAGCTACAGCTTCTATTAGGCTTTGAGATGTACTGGATACTGATGGTGATTTATCAGATGTATTAACGTCTTCACTTTTTATAACTTCTAATGTTGGCGGATCTTTCAAATCTGAAAATAAGAAATATATATTAAATGTTATTGGTTTTTATTGAATATTTTTAGTTAATTATATAAAAATAGGTATGATACATGCCTTTTTCTAACGCAGTTTTTCGAAGTTCGTCTGGAATAACGCTAATAACGCTGTCAACAGAGTCTGGTGAGGAAACACCACTTGAGTCACTATCCATATCATCAGTTGCTGGATTAAACAGCTCTAGTGACATAAGTTTAGGGTGACTCTTAGCAATCGGTTCTGCTTTACTTGTACTACGTACTATTGGGAATGGCGGTCGTCTACTCATATTTACACCCGGAATACCTTTATTTAACATTTCCTTAATTTGTCGTATTCTTTCTTTTCTTTTTTTTTCAGCTGCTCTTGAGTCTAAACTATCATTTGTTGGCGATTTGTTTGAGGTTTTAGGTTTAAATTGTGGTATTTCTGGAAGTTCTGCAACCGTTTGCAAGGTGATCTTTGGATATGGTTTTACATCTTGTAAAAGTACTTGAGGTTTAATATCATTAGTTTCTGCGGTTAGCTTGTGTATTTCTTCAATGTCTTTGTTAATTTCGTCAATTAATTCTTTTGTCACTTCAGTTGGCGTTTCTTCTTCTTCTTTTATTGGCGGGATCGGGTCGATTTCTTCAAATATCTCAATGGGTGTAATTTTTTGTACAACAGTTTGTATTTCCTGTTTTAAGATATTATCATCTGGTTCTGATTTTGGAGGCGAATTGGGTTGGCTCTTAGATTGTGGCTTTAAAGGAAATACAGTCGTACTGTTTGAAGTTGAATAGTTTTTCAAACTGTATTGTGCTACCAAAATTTTATTATGCACTGCGCCAGGCGTTTGAACTGTATTTGGTGATGAAGGTGGCCGTATTAATGGAAATACTTGTTTAATTCTAGGAGATGGTAAACCTGGTGAATTTTTTAATCTTGGTGATGTTGGAACTGATGATACCTTAAGTCGTGGAGAAGTAGGTCCTGGAGACAATGGAGTTGGAGATAAAGGATCCCCGGAACCATCAGCTTTAGGTACGTATATAACTGAAGCAAAGCTATCTTCTGAATCTACACTTGTGTCACTTTGGAGACTACTGTCCTTAGATGAGTCTGAACCATCTTCTCGAGAATGTCTTCTTTCAGGATAATTTTTCTCATTTGTTGGATTATTGTCACTCGGTGTAGGAACTTCTGGCACTGGTCCGTGACTCTTCCAACCTTGAAGCATTCTCACGAACACGGTTACTTTATCAATATTCGTTGTAGAGGTTTTGAATTTATTAGTAAGGCCATTTTTTAATGATTGAAATTTTTTTGCAGTCGTTGCTGATGTAGAGAAAATCGAATCACGGATTGAATCTAGAGCTCCCGGTCTGTGGAATAAGTATTCTTCATTTAAAGACGCTTGTTTTTGTATATTTTTTCTGAGGTGCTCCTTTTCTCGTAATCGTTCCACAGACATCAGCTCCTCATTTAAAGAAGTCTGTTTGATAACGCCAGGTTTTTTCGAATGTAACTTTTGTGTATGAATTTTGAAATTAGGCATTTCCTCAACCATACTCTTCATGTCTGTATGTTTATCAAGGTCTTCTTCAGCGTCGTCTTCGTTTATCGATTTCTTTTGTTTAACTAATCGAGGTTTTTTACGTTGTTCGGTGGCTGGTTGATCTGCTTGATCTATTATGACTGGTTCACATTCTTCACCACCTAAACTTGGTAAACTGGATCTCGATCTTACTAGTGAACGCCTTTCTATATCAGCTATGTCTGTTAAGCTACGTGACTTCATTGTTGATGACTCAGATGGTTGTGATACAAGTCTTGGTGGTAAAACTTCATCTAATCGCCTCAACTCTATCGGTAAATCCGCTGCTGGAGGTTCAGGACGTGTGCACTGTCTCTGTGTCGTTCTATTACTAATAGTCCAAGAAGGTAGAAAAGAGCGACGTCCAGCCAGCCTCTGGAGCGCTCGTCTTACAAATGAATAACATGTTTCATTTGGTGACGAAAGCGATGATGATCCTGGAGAACCGTCACGACTCTTCCATGGTTCTGAATAACTGTAACAAATAAAATAATGTTATAAATGGAAAGAAAAAGTATTTAATGTCATTTTTAACTGTCATTTAGGTGAAACCAGGGTAATATTTATTACTTTGTATACAAAAGTGCTTTACATAATATTTTTTCCTGTATAAAAAAATATTTTATATACTGGATTAGTGCTATTTACAAGGTTATTTTGAATTCCTTTCCTATATTTGCCTAATATTTTGGTAAATCTAATATAATGATTACGATGTAGTTACGGTAGTAAAGAATATAGCCACCCCTCTCTTCCCGTGAGTGTCGTAAGAGTAACACAGTTTCACTACCACCTTGGAACTTAAAAGGACTGCCCGATGGCGGGATCATTATCACTTTAGCCTATCGCAGTCCACTATTGGACATAGGCCTCGATAAGTTCGCGCCAAAAATGGCGTGAATTCATGTGTGTTGCCAATAGTCACTACACTGGGAAGGCGGATTGGTGACCGCAGGGCTGGCTTTGTCCCGCCGAAGACGCTGCTATCCGTCTTCACAACTAGCAGTTGGATGGTTACCCGCCATCGTTGGCGGGATAACCATCCAACTGCTGATGGAACTTGTGGAGGCCTATGTCCAGTAGTGGACTGCGATAGGCTGAAGTGAATGAGTAAGAGTGAGTAACATAATGAACTTTAATTTTACTTACTGTTCATATTCAACTGAAAGAAATCGTGGCGCAGGAGGTGGTGGACATAACGTTGCAGGGCGATGCCATGGTATTAAAACATCCTAAAACAAATATTTTTATTAATAGAAGGTTGTATATTATATTGATTATATTTTACTAAGAGATGTTACAAAATATGAACCTGTGAATGAAAGTTTCTTCCTTCATGTTCCATCGCCCAAACAGTTAATAGTAATCGACCACCTATTCTTGTTATCCTAGCGAGTTCTCGCAGAGCCATCGCACGGCGTTCGACCGTCGCAAAATGGTGAACTACCGCAATCGATAGAACTGCGTCAAAGGATTCATCGCGGAATGGCAAGCTCATGTTGTCACATACAACCACCTAGAAAAGTAATTTAAAATAATCATAATGCAAGATCTTCCATCGTTAAGGGACAATTCAAAGTATTAATAGGTATACGTAAAGTAATTTCCGATTTCGTCGAAATGTTTCCCGACAAAAAGTAGCCTGTGTTTTTCTGGATCTCCAGCTATGTACACACTATTCATTCGTTCTGTAGTTTTTGATTGAGGATTTCTTTTGAACTTTTAACTTTTTTAAGTAATGTAAGAGTCTGGCTTTAGTTCAAAACATCGCTATAGTGCAGTCATATAAGGGGGTTTACTCGACACTCATTCCGATGATGACCCCCTGTTTTAGGCTGAACTGCCTGGCCTACCATTTAATTTTAAATTATAATATTGCTCAGTTTAAACTGTTTCTTAAACGTACCTCATTATTGTGGTGGTGCGCTTGCGTGGCTAATCGCGTGCAGCGGTCTCCTCCCACCGCGAACACGGACGGATTCACGCTTAAATACTTCCCATTACCGCATCCTAAGCAAGAGATAATATAATTTTGTATATCTATTTATACCAAATAAATACGAGTATGTTTTGATGATAGTATATACAATATCTAAGTATATAACACCTGAAGAGTTGACTTTCACGAGAAGCGAGAAAGAAGAGTAGGCGGGGAGAGTAGAAGACCCATGATATGATATACTTTAGAACGGTAGGTTTTTGTTAGCTTCTGGTTCTGTGATATAGGGTACAAATAAGATATATGTACGTATACTGTTACCTTACGCCGATTGTTTGTGATACTATAGGGCTAGAGTTTGTAACACAGTTTGCTACGTTTAAGATCTACGGTCAATTATTTGCAACTAGGAACCACATAAATTCAAACTGACGTAGAATTAGGACAGTTTTGGTTTATATAACTTTTACCCTTTTTATTATTATAATAATCTTCTAGTTGTTAGTTGTAATATTAAATTTAATTAAATAAAAAGAAAGACCAAATTTAAAAAAATATATATTCGTAAAAGCACTAATAATATTGGTCATATACTTATGTACTTTAAAAGGCGGCAAGTGTGATTTATCATTATTTCCGATGATACTAACAACTAATTAAACAGATAAGTTAACAACGGCTTTTTCAGTAAAATTAAAAATAGTACTAAAATAGTACTGTCTTGTGTAATCATTATCTAACTTTGTAAAATGTTATAATATTGTACATAATAGCTGAGATGATTCAGTGTAAATGTTATTAAAGCATAATCACAAGGCTTAAACCTACACATCGTCACACAGGCCTACATGACCGCGTAGGAGTAAAAGTCGGAGTTTCCATTCGAAGTAACTTGGGATATTTTTCTTAAACACTCGTTACTACATTCTATCTAGTTAAAATATTACTAAAGGTTAAAACAATATAGGGTAAAAAGTTGATGTTTCAAGCTATCGTGGGCGTCAGGATTTATTCTTATATAGTGTAGGTGGACGACATTAGGTATATATTGGCTGAAATATCTTGCCACAGGAGAAATATCCTAAATATTTTAATTTCATTTGTAAAGTAAATAAGTAAAACTATGGTTTAAGTATTTTTTTTAAATAATTTTTTTTTTTTTTAAATTAGTATTCGTACATACGTAAGTAAATAACCTTCTCCTTTTTCGTCAGTTGAAAATATAATATACTAGCTGACCTGGCGAACTTTGTACCGCCTTCTTTATTTTTTTCTTAAATATAATAATTAATATATCAAAATAAAATATAGCCTACCTTTCAAGTTGGATCGAACTGCACATGGTGTGCTAATTTTATTATAATCGGTTAAGTGGTTTAAGAGTCCATTGAGGACAAACATTGTGACACGAGATTTATATATATTAAGATTTATATTTGAATCCTAAATAGATAAGCTTTCAAGTAGCTTAGTATTCTCAAAAGGCTTAAGATTTATTCAGTCGAAACTGAAAAAAAAAATCATCTCTATTTCGCAAAACAAAGTTTTCTTCTTGAAATAAACAAACCTTAATTAGTTGAGTGATCAGGGATGAAGTGGATCATAGCCCACGCCTTGGCATTTTCCTTAAAAGATTCACAATTGAATTGCTAATTATCTGTTTATGTTAGATATTTTAAAGACCCGCGTGGGAGGCCACGAGTGCCGCACGCCCCCGGACGTCACGGCTAACGAGAGTGCCGGGTAATTTGTTTCAATTTACTAACTTGGCGCTGTCAAGAGTTGCGATGTTTTGTGTGTACCCGTGTGTCTCGTGGGATTTCCCATTGGTAATTCTTTAGAAGCTTAAATACTAACATTTAAGTAACTAACAACCATAATGACACCTCTCGTTTTTACTTTTATTTATATGAAAAAGACTGATGTAACTCATCAATTGCCATATTTCTAATTTTAAAAACAATATGTTATAAAATTTAGATACTTTTTATTCCGTATATCGGAGTTCCATTGGGAATTAATTTATCAACATCCTCTCAGTGTTTAATTAAGTTATACATATGTAAGTAAAATATCACGTTACTACACCTTTCGATTTAAATTAACGTTTTGTTACTCAGGGTTAGTATTACTTCAAATGTTACATATCATGATGTTATATACTAGAAATAAAATAGCCATATCTTCGGAGTTTACTAGTCCAGAATAACTCAGCCCTAAAAAAAATTAGGGCTGAGTTATTCTGGACTAATAGGTATAGAACAGGTCTATGCCCAATAGTTTGCAAATCGCATTCTCTAACAAGGCAGAACTGTTACGTGTCCAATAAATGGATGTCATCCGATAGACTGTCTTGTGTTAACAATTTTTAATATTCTTACTAAGTTTAGGAAGGTTTTTAACACGAAATTATGTAGGTATGGCACTTTCGGCATAGAATGGAATGATTGCATAAGATACCTTTTTTTTATATAACAGATAAGCTAAATTACCTTATCCTAGTATGGATATCTTTATAACTAAGACGACGCGTTAGCGCAACGTCGCGGGTTTGATATCCACACATTGCTTACATCTGTATGTAGTATATTGAACTATACACTCTCAGACCATACAAGATACCTTGGTCTGGGTGTTTGTGTGTGATGTTGTGTGTTTCCGGATGGCCGACACAGGAGTAAATCCTAGTGTGGACCGTTGAATGTGAAGCGTTTATTATTAGCAGGAAACTTACCAACATCGCAGACCAGGCTGCCGGGCTCGAGGTCGCTAAGGAAGGAGCGTACAGCGGGCGCGGGTGATGAGGGCGCGTCGTCCTCGCCCGCTTGTTCGTACACGTCGTGAACATAGGCGCGCTCGAGATCCGCGCCTCGCCCTGCGTTCTCGCCCGCCCCCGCTTCCGCGCTCGCCTCCGCTCCCGGCTTCGCGCCCGCTTCCGCGCCGCCATTCGCCATCACCGCACCGCCATTGCACCGCACTGGAACATGAGCGGATTTCACTTAGACTGTCTTTGTAAACAGTGGCCTACTTCTTAAATAAATAAAATTGTTTCAACATATTATAAGACCGATTATAAGGATACTGGAAGGATAATATAGGACTCCTTAATCAATTTTTTTTGCAAGTAATATAGCAGTGGGAAATAAAATGCATACACTATAACAATTATAGTGATACAGATTATGAAAGCAATAACACTTTATGTCGGTAGCTCATTAAAACCATCATACATTAGATATGTGCTTAGGTTCTTGTGAATCGTCATTATAGAAATTAAAATTACTATTTTATTTGTACTTATATAAATTATTTGTAGTTATAGTGAAGCTAAATTCTGCAGATAAAAATCGGCAAGAAACAATACAGTTACTCTTTTAATAAAAACTAATAACAATGGCAGTACGGCCTCAAGTCCTAATGGGTTAGTTATTATTTGTTGCATTTCTATTTAGTGAGACGAGGTTGAATAATAATAATTGTAGCTGACGCCCGTGGTTTAGTTCAGGCAGGCTTGACTGGTATATCCTGTATTCCATCGTGAATCATTGTAAAAATATGAATTAATTGGTCTCTTTTTTGGCAAAAGATGCGCAGTAGTGGAAAATATCCAGGTTTTTACATAAAAGTAATATTGTTTATAATCTCATTATCTTTTTTCATCAGTTGCTTTCATTTACTATATTATTACTAGCTAACCCGGCAATCGTTGTTCTGCTATATGGATAAGGACGCCTACACCTAGGGGTACAAAAATTGTTATTATCAAACCTAAAAAATATACACGAAAGATTTCATAAAAAATCGGTCAAGCCGTTTAGTAGGAGTTCGGTAACAGACACTGTGACACCACAATTTTATATTTTAGATTCTTCAACTATTTTCATTTGGTTCTAACTAAATGAAAATAATGATCTACCTAAGGCGATAAATCAAGCTAAACTGAGCGGAGGACATGTATACGATTATCATATAACTGTCACAAATGTAATAATATAATGGCCAATGTCATTACCAATCCGACAAGTCGGACGTATCGTAAATGTAGTAATCCCTAATCTGTATTCAGACAGAAGCTGCCATATTTTAAGGTCTGGACAAATATAGAGTTTTAAAACGAGTATAATATTTTTAAAACAATTTTTATGAAACGAATTCATTTGTATGTTTATGTATTATAACTTATTATGAATATTCCATTACAATATTTGGTAATAAGCAACGTCTCGTACGTTAAATTTAAAATAATTCTGTAATAATATGTTAATTAGTGTTGATTAAAGTTTAATAGGCTAAATTTTTAATCTGATATGTATTATATTTATTAAATATAATTTTACAATAATAATAATAATAATATATTTCTGTGTGGCTACGGTATCGAAGAATATAGCCGTCCCATATCTTCCCGTGGGTGTAGTAAGAGGCGACTAAGGGATAACACAGTTCCACTACCACCTTAGAACTTACAAAGCCGACCGATGACGGGATAACCATCCAACTGCTGGCTTTGAATATACACAGGCCGAAGACAGGCAGCAGCGCCGCCGGTGCGACAAGCAAGTTCTGCGTTCACCGACCCGCCTGCTCAGCGTGGTGACTATGGGCAACACACATGAGTTCACGCCATTTTGTTTTTCTATGTCCAACAGTGGACTTTTAGTGAGTTTTATTGTTTACGACATTTCATTTTTTGCTTAAGTTTGTCTGCATTTATTTATATGAAATTATGCTGTAGAATTTTAATTGTTATACATTTTAACTTTTGAAACTTGGCAGCAAAATGTTTGCGAATTTATTACTTTCAAAGCAGTAATCTCGCCATTCTCGAATTTCGGCATCCCGGAATAGCGGCACCGTTGGTTTTCGGGTCATCTGGTCGCCGCAGGTGAGGTATTAGAAATAGAAATTGTTGTGTTAGCTATAGAATTATTTTGTCGTAATCAATTGAAAATTCTTGTCATAAGTAACTTTTAGACATCATTCATTTTACAGAGAGAAATATTGGGATAGGATTAACATAAAACCGGGGGGAGCCTCCTACGTGGGAGGAGCTCGCACGCATGCAGAGGCTGGCGTGGGATACCCTGTTGCGGCGGTGGACGGAGTACCTGGCCCCGCCAGTCCCCGGGCAGTGGACGGTGGATTGGGCTGAAGCGGCGGTTCGGGCCGCTGACCTTCCTTCTGGTGGAGGTACTTTCCGGACATGGATGCTTCGGTAAGTAGCTGCACCAAATTGCGAGACGGGAGGTGACTCCAGCCTGCCACGAGTGTGGAGCGCCAGAAGATACGGCGCTCCACACGCTGGAGGTGGGTGCCGCTTGGGAACCGCAGCGGCGCACGCTTTCAGCGGTTCTCGGACGGGATCTCTCGCTGCCGAGTGTCGTAAGGCCATGCTTGACAGCGAGAGATCGTGGCAGGCGGCGGTCTCCTTCTGCGAAGAGGTAATGACGCAGAAGGAGACCGCGGAGCGGGCCAGAGAGGAAGACGCCTCTACTGGCCCACTCCGGCGCAGACGTACGGGGGCAAGGAGGAGACGTTATGCCTCTCCCCCCTCGTAATAGTGGGGTCGCCGGCCGATAGTCGGGGGACTTCGGCCGGTTGGACGACACGACCCCACATATCTGAGGGGTGGCCTTGTGAGCGAGGCCACCCCACCATTGTGCCGGGGCCCGGAAGCTTTGCCCGGGCCTACCGCCGAGGCGAGGTGGCGAATACTAGCACGACCCCACTCGCCCCACCCAGGCAGACGACTGCTCACACGTGGTGGTTTTTTAGTTAGTAGGAGTCTGACATAACCCTCTGGCGCCCCCGCGCTGGAGGGTATCCATGATAGATTTTCCTCACGTAAAAAAAAGGATTAACATAAAAAAGAAAAATTAAAATTGTATAAGAAAAATCAGAAATTGTTATGTATTGCTGTGTGAAAATAATAAATGTATATAATAAATTATTTAAGAAATAAAAATTAATTGTTAAATTCACTTAATATTAATTGGACCACTATAGGTAATTTTAACGGATTTCGAACGTTGTCTTATGCTGCAAGAAAGTAGGGACGTACCGCGACTCATTTATAATAATATCAAATAATATTTCAGGTAACAACTGACCCATAAAACAATAAATTTTTCTTACAATGGATAACACAAATACAAATTTAGGTCGCTTGTAATAAAGTTATCTATAGATGTACTAGCTGACCCAGCAAACGTTGTTTTGCCATATATATTATTAACCCTCTTAATCCCCCTTCCCCTTGTAGCTTATGGGTATGAAAAATAGATGTTGGTCGATTCTCAGATCTACTCGATATGCACACAAAATTTCATAAAAATCAATCCAGTAGTTTCGGAGGTGCCTATATTTGAGGACCTTTAGCGGTGCAGTATTAGTTTCTACTTTTAAAACTCATAATGACATTAAACATTTGACTTTACTTGACATGACTTTACTTTTCAAAAGAGTATTTAAATAGTATTTAATGCACACGCACACATTAATCATCCCGAAGATTAAATTTGAAAGTGTTGTCTGATAACATAATAATATCTGATAACATATAATATTTTAACTGCGGTAGGGCACAGCAGGAATTTCTTGCTCAAAATATGGAGCAGCCCGACTGGGGTAGTACCTCGACCTTACAGAAGATCACAGTTAAATAATACTGCTTTCAAGCAGTATTGTGTTCCTGTTGGTGAGTAAGGTGAACAGAGCTCCTGGTGGGGATTGGGGATTGGGTCGGCAACGCGCTTGCGATGCTTCTGGTGTTGCAGGCGTCTATAAGCTACGGTAATCGCTTACCATCAGGGGAGCCGTACGCTTGTTTGCCGAACTAGTGATATAAAAAAAAAAAAACATATTACTCTACATAACAGAAAATATTAAACACAATTTAAACGACCATGTAATTAATAACAAGACGGTCACTCTCAAAGGACTTAGTGACTACCGTAATACGATTATACAGTAATCAAGTAGTTACGCATTGCCGTGCATCGCAATATGGGTCTTATATCATTATATTAGGGGCTTTGTAAGTGTACGTTACCATGGTAACGCATCTAGGACGATACCAGGTCGAAACCTTCACCTCTTTGCCTCTTTGCCGGGCGTCTGGAATAACTTTATGCACTGGTGGAAGCGATTTGAATTTTAAACCGTGCCGTTTTAAAGTGGATATTTCTCGGGGGATACTTTTAAAACAGAATGTGATAATTGTATAAAAAGTGAAACGTAACATCATAAATGCTAAGTCTATATTTAAATGAATTAATTCGTCTATTTAGATCGTTAAAAAACGATAGTTCAGAGGCTATGATGATATAGAAAAATTATACATTACATACATTATAACATATTGTTTTCTGAGTTTCTAAGGCTATTTAAGAAATAAGGCAAAAAGATATGTAATGTAAGAAAAATTTACTTATATTTATTTAGAACATATTTTATAGTCAACTTACTTTTTTAATATTATTAACATAACTATGACTCTCACGATTACTATCAACGTTTGCACTTAAATTGCGAAACTATGTAGAACAAAAACATAATTTCCTATCAAATAGATATGTTATCAGCACTCTTGATTATTTGTTATTAGTTTAATACTACGATATGCTTTATAAATGTAGTGTTTATTTTGCTAACAAATCATTATTTTCATCGAACTGCATTACCTGTGCAACACAAACTTTATTGCACGCAGATAACTAAAGTACACAATAGTTGTGTTTACTTGGAAACGAAAAAAAAAAACTCGACTTCGATGTTCTTCGACAAGTAATTTACTTTACGTACGTAGTCGAAAAATAATAAATGAAATACGAATTATTAGAGATAATAGTCAATAATAATTGTGTTTGCTCGCAAACGAAAAAAAAACCGACTTCAATTACATCGACGAGTAATACAACGTAGATCGACGTAAAAATAGTCAAGTAACTACGCGTTATCAAAGATTACTCAAAAAGTAGTTATCAGATCTCAATAAAATTTATATGTGACCACATGACAAACATCAGCTTTCGATTAAATTAAAAATTATTAAATTCGGTACACCCAGTAAAAAATTATTGCGGATTTTCAAGAAGTTCCCTCGATTTATCTGGGATCTTATCATCAAATCCTGGTTTCCTTATCATGGTACTAAACTAACGATATTTTATTCCCAACAAAAAAAGAATTATCAAAATCGGTACAACCCAGTAAAAAGTTATTGCGGATTTTCAAGAGTTTCCCTCGATTTCTCTGGGATCCCATCATCAGATCGTGGTTTTCTTATCATGGTACTAAACTTGGGATATCTCCTTTCCAACAAAAAAAGAATTATCAAAATCGGTACATCTAGTAGAAAGTTATGCGGTATAATACAACGTAGGTCGACGAAAAAAGCGTCAAGTAAAAACGCATTATTAGATATAACTCGAAAAGTAGTTGTTAGATCTTAAATAAATTTAAATGGGACCAATTGACACACACCACCTTTCAATTAAAAAAAAATTGTCGAAATCGGTCCACACGGTCAAAAGTTCTGATGTAACATACATAAAAATAAAAAAAACAGTCGAATTGAGAACCTCCTCCTTTTTTGGAAGTCGGTTAAAAAGTACCCGTCATAGTTCAATCAAATTTAAACGGGACCACACGACAAGAACCAGCTTTCGATTAAAATAAGGATCATCAAAATCAATACACCTTTAATGGGTGACTAACCTTATAAGATAACACATAATAATTGTGTTTGCTCGCAAACGAAAAAAAAACCGACTTCAATTACATCGACAAGTAATACAACGTAGATCGACGAAAAAATAGTCAAGCAACTACGCGTTATCAAAGATTAGTCAAAAAGTAGCTATCAGATCTCGATAAAATTTAAATGTGACCACATGATAAACATCAGCTTTCGATTAAATAAAAAATTATCAAAATCGGTACACCCAGTAAAAAGTTATTACGGATTTTCGAGAGTTTCCCTCGATTTCTCTAGGATCCCACCATCAGATCCTGGTTTCCTTATCATGGTACCAAGCTAGGGATATCCCCTTTCCAACAAAAAAAGAATTATCAAAATCGGTACATCCAATAGAAAGTTATGCGGTATAATACAACGTAGGTCGACGAAAAAAGCGTCAAGTAAAAACGCATTATTAGATATAACTCGAAAAGTAGTTGTTAGATCTCAAATAAATTTAAATGGGACCAATTAGCACACACCACCTTTCGATTAAAACTAAATTTGTCGAAATCGGTCTACCCGGTCAAAAGTTCTGATGTAACATACATAAAAAAAAAATACAGTCGAATTGAGAACATATTGTTTTCTAAAAACCTCCTTTTTTGGAAGTCGGTTAAAAAATACAGTCGAGTTGCGAACCTTCTCCTTTTTGAAGTCGGTTAATTCTTTTTACAGTACTTAATGGTGCAACGGCGGTCTTATCACTTAAAGTTATCTGAATTGTTTGTACTAATATGATGAACGTTCACATTAAAAGCTAGGTAGTAGGTTAGTAAAATTTTACTAATGTACTAGAGGCATTTCCAGGCTGGAAGACTAAGGATTTTTTTCTGGCCGAAATTTAAATTAAATTATAATGAATAGTAGTTGAGTCACCGAACTTCTTAAAGCTATTTTTTAAATATAATATTGAAAGTATTATTTGTATATTGTTGCTGCAATAATGAATAAAAAATAAATATTAAACTTGGTGTCGTACGGAAGTTATGCGCGTACATACATTTCAACGATTCGTTTTTATTTATATCGATACATTACGTAACTTATGTTACTCAGTTGTTCTGTTAGAAAATAGGTTAAGACATCAATTCGACTTTATCACTATCGTAGATCAGAGATTAGTATCATACGAGAATTGTATGAACTTGGGCAGCTGCAGTTGAAACGGTCGTATTATATCTATGTTTGACATCTTGTTACTATTAAAGTTATACGTCAGAAAGCATTTATTGATTTTGTTCTGCTTGACGATGAATAATCCATTAGTTCTGAAATTCGGATATTCAGATACAGTTTTGTTTTTGCGTGAAGCGGACGTTTGAATAAAAGATTACTAATTGTTTCATAACGATGCATATATGACTAGTCGTGTTTCCGATTTTGTTTGATTTTTTCAAGGAAATAAGTGAAAATAAATTGAAGTTTTTCAACATAGATACTATGTAACTCTAGAATTATCAACAATATAAAATATACACTAAATACTGTGTGATGCTTTTAATAAGAAAACTGTATGAATTGTTCTAATTTGTGGAATAAGTGATACAATCTATACACGATGATGACTTCATGGGTTTACTATACCGGTATAAAGCTACACAGAAAATAGGCTATAAAATATTACTATTAAAATGTTATAAATACCGATTAATCTGACATGTGTTAAAACTAAATAGCCAATGGATTTAGTGTTTGGTAGCAGTAAAATAAAAATTATACAATGGTATACTAAACGTACATAAATGAAGTTGAAACACACATTAAAATAAAATGTTACTTTTTTTAGTATCACAGAGAATTGAAAAGTTTATTCCCGAGCGTATTTTAAACTTTTGAATTTAATTGTAGTGGTAACGATTTGTGCAATGTCTAAACTAGGCCAGGCCTCAGAATCCCGCGCCCATTGTGCCGCCTTTATAAATATCTATAAGAATAAAACATGCAAGTATTTACGCCTCTTTTGCAGAGAAGTTTTTTGCTAACAAAGGATCTCTTGACGTTGTTCAACAGAGAATTGTAAAATTATACGAATGTTATCGTTAAATTAAAATAAGACTTATTATTAAGATTTGTGCTACGTTTGTTATGGTCCTACGTTTATGTTGTATCAAGATTCGATATTCTTCTACGACGAGTAACTCGTTAACTATGAAGGAATTTTTAAAATCAGACCAGTGAACTCAGAGCATTATCGCGCTGTAGCAAAAAAACCTCTCCATTAATAATATTAACAAATGTGACGTAGTATATGAAGTAAAATTAAAATAAATAAACCGCGATAAAGTCCGAAAAAGTTGTTTCATTATAATAAAACGATTGTGACAATATTGTGAGCTGTGACACCATTAAAATGTTGTAAGAAACGTTAAGGTTGCGTTCACAAGTAGAAAAAATGTAAATAATTAGTTGTTTATTCTACGCACTGTTACAGTGTGATTTTCTTGTAATAAACTGTGATGGTTATGATTATATTTTAAATATCAATAATTCATTGAAAATATCGACTGTGACAATAACTATTACATAATATATATAATAAAATGGAGAAAATTGCACAGAAACATTTGTACGAGCTGGTCACCTTGCTTTCATAATGAATATCCTGGCAAAATAAGTTACTTCAGTAAATTTTTGCAAATCAAAGCAAAACGAGTCATGAATGACGGCTGTAGTAAACCCTTATAAAGAGTAATCAAATCGTAATGAACTAATCCAGAAGCCATACTATCGGCTAATATAACTAATGATTATCTCTTCTAGGTGAGGGTTGTTGAAAAATCATGCAGTGTACGAGATAAATAATGTTTAAAAAATAAATATAACTAAAAATAATGGATTTACCCTCTCTCCAGGTTCATATAAATTTGTCTTTTCGCTACTCCGAGTATAAACATAGTGTGATATTTATAGCCTTTGTTACTAGAAATAATATTTTTTTAATCAGATTTTTGATTACGTAGTTTATTGATTGTACACAAATACATATTTATTCTTCAAAATATTGATTCGTACATTTTATTTGTAATTATTTGTTTTATACCAAAACTATCTGTAAATATTTAGTTCTTAAGTTGTGAATTGTAAATATGTACCTATAATGTTTAATAAGCATTTGTAATGACTTTATCAGTAGAGAAATATTTTAATATTAGCTGTCTTGGTCGAAATCACAGTAAATGGATATAGTATAATAAAATATTGTAAAAATATTCTTACGCAAGTATGGTAAAAGAAAACTAAGATTTTCTCTAAATATTCTATTGTACGCTAATGTGGTTTAATAAAATTAGTAAACATTTTTACAAAGAAATATATTTGGTTCTAATTTCCACTTAGTAAATTTTATAAGTTTAATTTTATTTCGTAATTTAAAATACATATTTACAATTAGAATAATAAACAAATACGGATGGTGACTGGAATTTCAGCATATTATCGTGATACGTTGACGTTTGTTTAAAAAATAAATTAATAATAATAATTCTAAACTGTTTCATCGAAATTTTATATAACTTTACAGAAAATATCTTCAGACAATATTTCTACTGCATTAGATGCAAATATATAAAATGAAACAGAAATTTAAAAATCATTAGTGCACAGTGGGTCGTCGGCCTCTGGCCTACTTGTAGATAACTAGACCGATCGGAAGCGAGGCTCTCAGTAAATACGTATATATCCCCTAAAATTGAAGCATTAGGCTTGGTCTTAGTGGCTGATGGGAAGTGCTTCAATATCGCTTAAATGTAAGGCGACATAAGGCGTTTGTAATTTTTAGAACATGCATAAATTGACAAAAAATACATGGTTGGTTATCATGTTCGTTACGTTAAAAAGTTATGTAAGGAAAACTGAAAGTATGGTTTAAAAGAATGTGAAAAAATTAGAAAGCGATCAGTTTATTTTCTGAAGCAAAAGCTAGGCAATTAAAACTGACTTTAAAAGTATTTATATTTTAATATCCTCAAATAAATACTGTAGATACTTAAAGGATATGTAAATGTTTAGGCTAAAGGTAAATAAGAATACTAACAATAAGATGTAATAAAAATATAGTAACATATATTCTATTATGTACACATAATATGATGCATTTTTACCCTGGTGGTAAGTGAAAACAATATTCACAGACACCCGCTACATCAGAGGATTAGCAGGCGCGTTGCCGGCCTTTAAAATGGGAGTATGCTCTTCTTTTGAAGGACCCTAAGTCGTATCGGTTCGGAAATACCGTAGGTGGCAGCTGGTTCCATTTAGTGGTCGTGCGAGGCAGGAAATGGCGTAAAAATCGAGTTGCGTGTCTCTGAATTTTTTAAGACTTCTTATATACGCTTCCTGCTGCTTAAATATACTTCGGAATAAGACAAAAATACAGGAATATTGTTATTGTTAAGAAATAAGAGGATTATTCAGGATCCAATTTGCTGCAAAAGCTAATCGTACAAAATATCGTTGACAGATTTTTTAACCATGTTTTGCTCGAATGTGACCTTTGTGTGAAAGCAGGGCGCACCATTCACTTCAATAAGAATAAATTGACTCGTCCTGTTTGCTAAGATGAGGTAGCATTTAAGATTATTTTCCTGAGGGGATTGGGAGTAGGGTCGACAACGCACTTATGACGCTTCTGGTGTTGCAGTTGTCTATAGCCGTACGCTTGTTTATCGATCTAATTATAAAAAATAATAAACAAAAAAAAAAAAACCAAAAGAATGGTACGTTATAATAAACACCGGCACCGTAGTAAAAAATGGTCATCATCTTGTTATCAAGGGTTGGATTATGTTCTCATGAAGAATCTTAATGTACCAATTTAGTCTAGAGGGACATAAATAATGTTTGCAAAACGCCGGGAAAATTCTAGGAAGCGAGACCCTTTGCGTGAATCTGTTTATGTTGGTATAACATCACGAATATAACTAGGAGATCAAATCCTCAGAGTGACGCCCACTCGCTTGTTACACGTGTAAGTTTCCTCTTAAAACTTCCTCATGGCTACGAACTTAGACGACCGATTTCATCATTTCATTTAAATAGAAATACATAAGATTTATTTTAATATTATTCAGTTTTGTATTGAAACTTATGTACCAAGATTACGTAAGATGAGATAATAATAATTTACGTTTATAGAAAGATATAAATTGTATTCTTATGCATTACATGTAGAGTAGATTATTAATTATTATTGCGTACTTGTATTATTATTATCAAAGAAGTTTGTTCTTTCTTCTAGATCAAAGACTTTCTTATGAGAGACAAGGGTTGGTACTTAATAGATTAGGTTGTTATAGGGTTGGCGAAAACAGGTGGCGCATGCTAGCACGACCCCATCTCGCCCCACCCAGGTGGACGACTGCTCACACGTGGTGGTTTTTTAGTCAGTAGGAGTCTGACATAAACCTCAGGCGCCCGCGTGCCGGAGGGTATCCATGATGGATTTTCCCGACGTAAAAAAAATGGGTTGGCGAAAATCTCTTATTAGCTCAGAATTTATTCGCAAACATTCAAACTTCTTCATCATGTTTACTTTTACTTCCGAGTATGAGATAAATTTTAAAGATAGATTAATAATTAAAAATGAATGAGTGTTGAATGTGTCATGATTTTAACCTGTCTCCTAGGTGTTGGTATCGCGATGTATTTTCAATAACAGCTTAATTATTATTTTTGGGTTGTTGTTAATAATTTATTTTATTAGGACGTTTGTAAAGTAAAGTGTATTCGAAGGAAATTTTAAAAACCTTAAAGCTAAGGTTAACCTTTAAATTATTTCTTATTCACTTTTGGTTTTGTTTGTACTTTTATTTCCTGCAATGTGATTATAAATTATTGCGTATATTTACTATTTTACTAAGAACTGTAAATTGTACTCAAAACTAAGAAGCTGCTTGTATGAAATATTTTACAAATTGAGATTTGTGGAGTTTCCACGTGTGACCTTTCGGCATATACCCACACCCAATTTGTTTGAAAATCTCATCACTAGGAGGTGAAAATTTTAATATTGCAACATCCACAACTACCACTATTAGTAAAAGATATTTCGTTATATTCTCATATACAGTATACATATAAAAATGTGATAAAATTAACAGGACCCTGTGTAAATTGAACGCTCAATGGAATGCTCGTTGCATAACTCTCAACTGAGCATTTAAGTACAAATAAAGGATAGCAAAAAAATTTTTTTTTTGTAGTTTTTTTTTTAGCTTTCATAAATAAATGCCAATCTATGACTAGCCCGTTGGCGCATTTTGTAGTGGCCCTGCTTTCTGTGCCGCGGGATGCGGGTTCGATTCCCGCCTGAGTCTGGGTGTAATATTTGTATTTATATATGTATTATTTCTATGTATATTTATAACGAAATATATAGTTATAACAGTCGGCTGTTACCTGTAACACAAGCATTAAATTGTTTACCATAGGAACAGACGACCGTGGGTGTATGTCATAAGATAAAAAAAAAATCTATGGTAGTATAAATTAATAAAGATTCAAAGATAACAATTGGGTTTGCTTGCAAACGAAAAAAAAATCGACTTCAATTACATCGACCAGTTGGTAGATGACAACGTTGGTAGATGAAAAAATAGTCAAGTAAATATACACTTTTAGGTATAACTCAAGAAGTACTTGTCAAATGTCAAATTTAAATGGGACCATATAACTAGTACCAGCTTTTAGTGAAAAAAAGAAACATCGAAATCGATCCACCCAGTAAAAAGTTTTGGGGTAACACACACATACAATATACGACGATTTGAGAACCTCCTCCTTTTTTGAAGTTAGTTAAAAAGTATATTTCTTCATTGATTGACTTTTAGTAGACTTAAATTTGTGTGATTTCTTATGTTGACGAGAAGTATTAGTGTTATTTTATTCAGTACCTATTGTATATAATAAGTATTAGTTATATAACACACTATGCTGTGTGGTTACGGCATTAAAGAATATAACCACCGCCTCTCTTCCCGTTGGTGTTGTAAGAGGCGACTAAAAGATAACACAGTTCCACTACTACCTTGGAACTTAAAAAGCCGACTAATGGCGGCATAACCATCCAACTGCTGGCTTTGAAATACACAGGCCGAAGACGGGCAGCAGCGTCTTCGACGCGACAAAGCCAGCTCTGCGGTCACCAACCCGCCTGCCCAGCTTGGTGACTATGACAAACAAATGAGTTCACGCCATTTATGGCGTGAACTTGTGGAGGCCTATGTCCAGTAGTGGACTGCGAAAGGCTGATGTGATGTGATGATATAACACACTGCTGTATTTTCATTATGTACGTATAACAATACTACAAGCATAGAGCTGAAAAGCTTGTTGGTTTGTTTGTTTAAATGTGTTCATGGAAAACAACTGTTTCGAACTGTAAAATAATCTTTTTGTGTTGGATAGCATTTACCGACGTAGGCTATAGGCTATATAATATTTTGGTAGGTAAATTTTAATGCTAAGGAAACCGCACAGCTATTAATAATACTGTACAAAAATTTAAATGTTTCTAAAAAAAAAAAAAAACTGAAATATTCTCTCTTTCTCGGCGCTATCATTGTTATGTGTTTCCAAACAAGGGTAGAGGGCTCGTGAAGTGGTCTCGTCTGACGTCTACGACACTTACATAATTATTATATACCCCAACACAAAGTTATATATTATTTCGTATTATTGTTATGTTTTACAGAATAAAAATAGCGTATATTTGGTAACAAGTCAGTCGCTTAGTGGACATACTTTCTTTTAACTGTCCTGCTTGGGATTTATTGAGATTTGATAAGATCCACCCTCAAGATTTACGTTATGTACAACTGTTAAAGGGCTAAAGGTTCTAGCCAGATAAACAATGATAGTCAATGACCCTTGTTCGGTGCTCAATCTTAAACTATGGTAATTCGATGTATTAAATAAAAATACGAAAATAAAACAAAATTCAGTGCTAATGCACAACCGGTTAGAGTGAGACGTGTGCGAGGCGCGTTAACAAATATTTTTTTGTTGTTTACGACTGCATCGACCGATTCCCCGTAATACTGCGTTATCGCTGCTTTGTATTATATAAACAATCCGTAATGATCCTTATTGACAATGGCTAAGGATACAATTTTGCATGAAGACGATTATACAATTCATTTGACGGAGAACGATGCTAACGTTATATGCATAGAAAAAACTTACGATGAACAAACACATTTGGAGCAAGATATGGAAATGATTGATACGAATAGAAAACGTATGTTACATGAGGCGGACGAAAATACAGAAGAGTGGCAAGAAGTTACTAAACATGCTAAGAAAAAGGTGAGGGTTTTCGATAACAATTTAGAAGAAAATCTTATTCAAATCGGAATTACGAGTAATAAAGTCTTGCCTAAACAATTTGCATTAGCAAAAATATTGCGAGAGAACCAAATTGTGAATGTCAGTAAGGTT
Source organism: Melitaea cinxia (assembly GCF_905220565.1). Lineage (NCBI taxonomy): Eukaryota > Metazoa > Arthropoda > Insecta > Lepidoptera > Nymphalidae > Melitaea > Melitaea cinxia. The sequence goes on from NC_059412.1 coordinate 7,739,029, forward strand.
AAATACATAAATCCGTATAAAATTCGAATAACATTTGATACAGAATTTAGTGCTGAAAAATTTTTAGCATGTCAAGTATTTAAAGATTTAGGATGGCGATGTCAAAAATCATGGGAAGTAGGAATATCATATGGAATTATTAAAAATATAGACAAAGAACTGTCAGAAGAAGAATTAATTCATAGTTTACTTTGTGATATTGAAGTTTTAGCTGTACAACGTTTGAATCGTCGAGCAGACGATGGTTGGGTACCTAGTGAAACCATTAAACTAACGTTTAAAGGGCCGAATATACCGAAGTATGTATATCTTCTAGATCTGAGAATTAAAGTAGAACAATATATATTTCCAGTCACTCAGTGTTCTCGTTGCTGGAGGTTTGGACATACAGCAAAAATGTGTCCATCCAACAAAATAATTTGCCCTAAGTGTACAAGAAATCATCCAAATTGTGAGAATAATAATTTTATGTGCATTAATTGTAAGGGTAATCATATGCCCTTGGATAAAATCTGTCCTATATTTAAAAAAGAGAAAAGGATTCGAGAAATAATGACAGAATTCAACTGTTCATATTTGAAAGCTATTAGTATGTATGTCCCCCAGTCCCCTATTTTGCCATCTACCAACTTAGCTTGCAGTGAATCAAAACCTACGACAAAGCATGTTTACGCTCCAACAAGCACAGTACCAGTAATTTGTCCTGAAATTGAATCTGTTGATCAGGAAATCCCTCAAACTTCTGGAACACAAAACACAATGAACAAGAAGAAAAAGAAGAAAAAACGTATTAAATGTGCTGAAAATGTATATGCAGACATAGAAGTAGCCTCTGATTCTGATAATAGTGTTAAAAGTGATTACTGTATTAATAATGATAGTGAGGAGAATGTAACGAAGGAAAGCATAAATTTGCACCGTGAATTGATTGATAAACTTAAAAGTGTAATATTTGAAAAGAATTTAAGTATGTCGACTAAATTTAAAAATATGATTCAAATAATAATTGAGTGGATCACTTTGGCTATTGTAAACATCTTTTCAGACTTTCCGTTGATTAAAACCTTTTTTAATTATATACAAAGTAATGGATAGTATTGTTAAAAAATTAATTAGATTGAACATTATTCAGTGGAATTGTAGAAGTCTAAAACCAAAATTAAAGCTTTTTGAAGACCTGCTAATTCGAGAAAAGGTTCATATTGCTGCTGTAAGTGAAACCTGGTTCGAACCTGATGCCTTTGTCAAAATTAATAACTACAATATCTTTAGAAAGGATAGAAATAATTCGTATGGGGGTGTTGCAATTTTTACACATAAATCTGTCCAAGCTCACATACATAATGTAGAAGTCAGTAATAGTGATATTGAAATAATAGGTGTTAAAATATTTAATTGTGCACAAATTGAAACTATTTACTCTGTTTATTGCCCTAGTGACATTCGGACAACACAGAGAGATTGGGAATGTTTGTTTTCTTTAGTTAACATGAAATCAATATTGATGGGTGATTTTAATGGACACCATTCAAGCTGGTCTGTTAAAACGGATACTAGAGGTACGCAAATTCATGATTCATTACTTGAAACTAGTCTTGTCCTTCTCAATGACGGTAGCCCTACTCGACTTCAACTAAATGAAAATATTTTACGCAAGTCATCACCCGACTTAACTTTAGTAACATCAGATATTTCTATGGATTTTTCTTGGTTAGTTTCGAATGAATCACTGGGCAGTGATCATCTTATTATTAAATTAAATACTACAATACATTGTGAGTTAAATCATTTAAAGAAACGTAATTTCAAACGCGCTGACTGGGTTGGTTATCGAACATATTTAGAATCTCTTTTTATTGGATTTAATTTTACTCATGATATTCAAAAAGATTACGATTTATTTATTGGCTATGTGAACGAGGCTGCAGACAAATATATTCCCTACATTAAAGTTTGTCTTACCCCACACAGTAAATTCACTCCAAAACCCTACTGGACTCCAGAGCTTTCAAAAGCCGCAGCTATTCGTCGGTTGGCATTAAGAAATTTTCGTCGTAACCCTACTCCACGTAATTTAGATATTCTAAACGATAAAATAAAACATTCCTTGAAGCTTATTAGAATTGCCCAATGTGCGGCATGGAGAAAATTTTGTTCATCTTTACACGGATTGACAACAGCTTCGGAAGTGTGGAACCGTATGAAGTGGATTAAAGGATATAAAATTCAAAGATCCATGATCAGTGAAGAGAATGTTAATAAATTATTACATAATTTATGTCCTGATTTTACTTGCCGAAACTCACCAAACTTTACTTCATATAATTACGATTTGGAACGCGAAATTTCGTTACATGAATTAGAAGCATGTATTAAACCTAATGATACTGCACCAGGGCACGACAATATTTCATTTTCTATGATTAAATGCTTGCCAATAATAGCTAAAACTATACTACTTGATCTTTATAATAGAATTTTTGTATCAAATGTTATACCCTATCAGTGGCGTGATATTTCAGTTGTTCCTATTCCTAAGCAAGGTTCTTATTCAGATACTTTTCGGCCAATTTCTCTAATTTCGTGTTTATGTAAAATTCTTCATTCAATTATTAATAAAAGGTTAGAATGGTTTGTTGAAAGAAACGGCCTTTTCTCTCCAGACACCGTAGGATTTAGAAAATCGCGGTCTGCAGTTGATAGCCTTAGTGTACTTGTGTCTAGAATTCAAAACGGTTTTTGTAATAATTATGTAACTGTTGGCTGCTTCATGGATATTGACAATGCTTATAATAATATTGATATTTATTCATTGCTGCGCATTTTAGATAATTTGGGTGTAGGCGCAAAGTATTGTCGTTATTTATGGAGCTTTTTATCTAAAAGATTCCTTAAAATAAGAACTAACAATGTAACGATTTCTCGTAAGACTAGCCAGGGTATAGCGCAAGGAGATCCATTATCTCCATTACTTTTCAATATTGCAACAAGAAATATATGTGAAGTAATGAATAACTATGTTCATATCTCTCAATATGCTGACGATTTTGTTTTATATGTTACTAGTCAAAGTGTTGGTGAGGCTGAGAGAGAACTTCAAGCGGCAGTTGATGAATTTGTCGTTATGGTAGGTAATTTAGGGTTGAACATTTCGTCGTCAAAAAGTAAAGTTTGTGTGTTTAAAAAGGGACTTAATAGATATCCAGTAAACATTATCGTCAACGGTTCTACACTGTCCGTAGTACATCATGCAAAGTATTTGGGAGTATGGTTAGATAGATCGCTAAGGTGGGGCAAACATATTAATGATTTATGTAACAAGATTTCGAATTTTCTTAACATTTTTAAAGTTTTGGCTGGCTATGGATGGGGTGTTCATCCAAAACATTTAAGACGCTTATATTTGTCTGTTATAAGAAGCCGAATAGATTATGCCTGTTTTGTTTATAACGATAGCAGTGTAGCTCATTTGATTAAATTAGATAGGATGCAAAACAGAGCTTTGCGAATAATTGGTGGGTACATTAGGAGTACACCGTCTCACGTAATGGAATCAGATTTGTGTATACAACCTCTTTGTTTCAGAAGATTTTATTTAGCGGGTAAATTTTTATTGAAATCGATGTCTATGACCAATAGCTCACTCATACAAATATTAGACAAATTTATATCTTCAAATTTAGTTACTTCGTGGAAACGAAAGCGTAAGCCGTTGTTAATAGAGGTCTACGATATTTTAAAAAATGTCGAGGTCAATAAAAGTAAATCTTTGGATTTCTTCTCACTTGATACGTGGCCGAACAATATTCAAATAGCAAATTTAATTAAAATAGATATAATAAATATTAATAAGCCTAAAAGAAACTATAGTACATCATATTTAAATAACCACTGTAAAAACTTTATTAATGAACAGTATAACGGATTTTACAAAATTTTCACTGACGGTTCTAAGGATGGCCTACACATAGGTGCAGCGTTTTTTGATGCCGAATCTTCAGCTTCAATTTATTTTAAAATTAGTAGTAATATTTCTATCATGCACGCTGAGCTATTGGCTGTTTCTGAAGCTTTATCATACGTATCCTCCATTGATTACGACAAATTTGTTATTTTCTCAGACTCTAAGTGCGCTCTTCAACATGTAGCTCGATGTACATCTAACGCTAGAAGTACTCCCGTAGCATACAGAATTTTAAAACAAATATGTAGTTTGAGAGAACAGTCTAAAACAGTTTTTTTGCAGTGGGTTCCATCTCATATTGACCTATTAGGTAACGATATGGCGGATATTCTAGCAAAGTATGGCGCTTGCGATGGTATAGAAATGATTGTTAGGCCTATTTTTTCCGAGTGTTTACACATAGTTAAAAATAAATGCATTAATTTGTGGAGAGAATATTTTGATAAAAGGTCGAAAGACAAAGGCATCTGGTACCGGACCATACAACCTCACCCACTCAATGTACCTTGGATAGACACAGTGTTATTGAACAGAAAAGACATTGTCACCGCTTTACGGTTGCGGTCTGGACATATTCCATTCAATAAATTTGGCCATTTGATGGGTATAACTCCACACCCTAATTGTTCAGTTTGTGGAGTAGTAGAGGATGCCTATCATATATTAATGGAATGTGTTAAGAACGAAACCAGAAGACGCCAATTTTTCCCATATAAACTGTTTTATACGAATGTCGGAGAATGTAATAGTATATTGACAAAACCAGAATCTATTTCGGCAAAGAAATTGTATAAATTGGTCGATGAAGTTCAATCAATCATGTAATTGTATTAACATAAATGTATAATAACAGAGCGACATAGTCGCAGTAGCGGCAAAGCTCTTTAATAAAGAAAAAAAAAAAAAAAAAAAAAACAAAATTAAAACGAAAAGAGATATATGGACATTGTAGAAAGCGAATCTGATTTACTTAAATGGCAATGAATTTTTGAATTATTTATGACTTTAAATAACTTAACTTTTTCTACTAAATCTAATTTTTCATTAAAGTATGAAAATCAGTACACAGTACATAAGTAATGATAATCAATAATTAATATCGAAAAAATTCCCTAAAAAAATACTACACTAAAAGTGCTACATCGCAAAAATTGTTTTCTATTAGTACAATTAACGAATTATTTATAAAAACGTTGATCAGTAAAATCACGAAACCGTATAAACGAAAACGCTTCAATTAATCGCCTTGGTTGATTTAGTTCCTACCTATCGATACTGTCTTTGTAAACAAAGGCTATATAGTCGAAAAACGTTTGAGAATCCAACGGGCAGACAAACAAGATAATGGGTAAGCTCCGCCTCTTGCAGTGGCAGATTCGGGTTGAATGAACTGTGCGATGCATCCAATAGCGTTACGCGCAATGCGGCGACCTCATTGGATCTTATCTACATTTTGGATATGGAATTTCTAGTAGTTTTATATTTAAACTAATTAACCCCTTTCTATATCTACAGGGACTTTATATTTTATGTTGGACAGTGTAACTGACTTAAATAGTTTAACACGCAAGCAGAAGAAATTTATCTTTCTTTTGAATGTTTTGATTTTACGTCACATTTTATAAACCTGTTATACGTACGTAGCAAAACCTATTATGTATAATAAAATAAACATAAACATACAAATATTCGCTTTATAATAACAATAAAAAATCGAATAAAAAAGTGCAACTTGGACAATAAAATTTATATTTTCATAATCTCAGACGTATGAGCTCAAAGTGCTGCGCCAAGAAGTCGTTAATTTACAAGCCTTTCTCACACTGAATGCCAAGTTTTTTCGCACTATTGTCATTTAACAGTTTCTGGTCTAAATCCAGGGCCAAACTATGCATAAAAGCATCGTAGACAGTTGACTATCGGGATATGAAAACGACAATATTATTTTTTGATTTTCTATTTTCTTTCACACTATCATATATAGATAGTTTATGAAATTATATACCGCAAACTAATGAAGCGGCTTCGGGAGTTGCCTTACTCAGAGGCGCAAATAGCTGAATGCGGCCCTGAAAAAATCACTCGGCGGCTCGACCAAGCTTGGAACAAACCCAGGAGTAACTTGAACTCATACCTTAGCGTATTTAGGTTACTTTTGTTTCTTAGTTATTGTTGTTTATGAGCTACGTCCTTTGCATAATTTAAACTTTCCGCGATACCTATGTATTGCTGACTTCAAACTTTATTGTGTTACATATAGCTACAACTTTGGTTCTCAATTTTTGTATTATAAATTTTTTTTGCGTAAGACGACGTGAATGTGAAAATTCTATTTTGACTACATTTTTTATTCAGCCTTAAAATGAAAGTCAAAATTTATACCCGATATTTATAAATTTAATAAATAAGTATAAAATGCCATGCTTATTTTATAGACACGATTTCGATATTATCTCGTAGAAAAGCCATTTAATTATTTTACATAATTTATTTTAAAGCATTATCTAAATAGAATCTTGTTACATAACATACCACAACATACGTTTTCAACTTTCAAATACCATATAGTTTATTGAATAAAATATATGATATTAAAACCTAAAAATACAAATAGCTTTAAGTATAAATAGTTCCCTCGCCGCACGTCACAATATCCGTTTATGTATTGACAAGATTACTAGAATTCATTTACACCTATTGAGCCGTTTACGTAACGATCGATTAGTGGGTATTTTGAAATATTATTGTTTAACTAATGATAAACATCATCGACATCAACTTAAAAGCTATTTCCCTACTTTGTCTGCACATTTAAGATCTTTTACTAAACTCTTAAAGAAATGAAAAGGGACGAGGAGAATCTTTTCGATACTCTAGTGTTTCCCATATTGATAATTAAAAGTTGTGAAGTACCCCGCAAAACTGTAGGGTCCATCAGGAAGAGCTCTATACAATAATTCCTTAGTAACTAAGGCACTTGTATATACAATCGATAAAACTTCGTTTCCTTGTTATTTGACCCAGATCAGAAAACAATTACACGATTGATTTGATTTAAAATCGAAGACTTTCTTTTAACCTTATTTTGGAAACACTTCTCAGTATTTTCTTCTATAATGAAAAAATATTTTTGTATAAATGAAAAATAGTCATAAATATTTTCATATTATTCAGTTACAAATCAAATATTAAATCAAAATCAAAGAATAAATCGAAATAAATATTTAAGAGAAAATGGCATAAAATGTATGACGAGAGAGAAGAGTAAGGGAATTAGACAGTGAGAAGAAGGATTTAATCTGCGCGCTACTCTACATACATATATAGAAATCTTGTGTCACATGTTTGTCCGGGCTGATTTCCGAAACAACTGAACCGGATATTATATTAACAAGAAAAATAAAAATGCGGTACGAACTTTGCCAGGTTAGGTACCTATTAGTTATTATATAAATAGGAGGATACAAATCAGGTAGGTATTGTTTTTTTAATCTGTTATTTTGATTTCATTGTATGACTTGAAATGTACCTCACTTTAAGCTATTAATAAAACCATTGTATGTTGAAAGTAGAACATATAAAAACTATTTTTAGACGTCTCCGTGCATCTTTTTTTTTCAGTAATTCCGTAAAAGCAGCGTCGGTGGTTTTCATCAAAGGGTTATTACGCAAACTTTGTGCACAGAAAATTTCATGTCTTTTAAAAAGCTTTGCTTCACCCTGTCATGGCTTACTATGATATATGCACTTTGTATCTGAGATGAAAACTACTTTGAAGATTGTTGATGATAGTGTGTTAGACTGTATAAGGTTTAACAGGGACGCTTCTGTTTGTATATTCTTGTTGTTATGTAGTAAAAACGAAAAGTTTTTTTAATTTATTTTATTTTGTATTATATGTAACTTTCTAAGTATTAATAGCATTAAAAACCAATTCAAAATTTAATCAGATTATCGATAACATACACACTACACACACATGTATTTTACCTCTCTATTAGTGTTATTCTCAGACCTACCCAATATGCACACAAAATTTCATGAGAATCGGTCAAGCCGTTTCGGAGAAGTTTAACTAGAAACACCGCGACACGAGAATTTTATATATTAGAATATTTAAGATGTGATTATACTGTAGGTAGGTATAAATTATTTAAATATTTGCTTACAACGTAGGCTGAACACAATAGCTCTAAAGATACAGTTGAGTGGTCGGAAATCATGTTGAAGAACAAAAGTGTTTTATATCGCCACTTTTTAGACACTTTTATGATGCTGTTAGATTTCTGGACTAGATTTCTAGATTTTTCTGTCTTCCGATAAATATTTTAAATTAAATTATTATTAAGTAGTATACTGTGCGATATTCGACATTTTAAGATATTTTCCTACATATATAATTAGTAAACAGGTATCTAGTTGTTATGTTGTGAATTGTAAATCTTTATAAGACTGTACAATTTCGAAATAAATGCATATATATAATCTACATATAATATTTTCATGCAATAATTGCAGTTAAAAAATAACTCAAATGAACAAGAAAAAAACTACAAAGAATAATATAGAGAAGAAACCGTAAAAAATAACCAGTTTTATAAATAAACCATGATAGCTAAATTGCCGTCGAACTTGAAAAAGATCGAAAAAGATCGAGGTTGATTTTAAAGGTTTCTTCTATGTATTAATGATACATTGACAAAAAATATTTAAGAATGTAATAAAACTGTGATGATAGACTGATAGTTAAAAATTAATATACGAGTATATTCATATGTGTAACTAGAAATTTATAGTCTGTTTAGCCAATCCATTGCGGTAAACAGCACATAAATGAAATTTTCAGATCACCTTTTGAAACTCACAGGTTTTCTCACAATGTATTCTATAGTAACGCGTATGAGATTATGTTAATTTCAAATTTTGCATTTAAAAATGAGTAGTAACACTTCTCCGCGCGTTGGCGCAAAGGTCACAGCCATAGATTGTACTTGTTGCGCTGGCGGTTGCGGGTTCGATCCCCGCACATGACATATACATTTGTATTGGTCATACAGATGTTTGCCGTGGTTTGGGTGTTTATGCAGTCCTTGTGGGTCTCCCCACCGTGCCTCGGAGAGCACGTTAAGCCGTTGATCCCGGTTGGTGTCATGTACACCTGATAGCGATCGTTACTCATAGTAGGGAATATATCCGCCAACCCGCATTGGAGGAGCGTGGTGGATTAAGCTCTGATCCTTCTCCTACATGGGGAAAGAGGCCTATGCCCAGTAGTAGGATATTACAGTCTGAAGCGTAACACTCCTTGTACTGGTAACTATCTGATATAGTGTTCGCGTTTCTTATCTGAACATTTTGGCTTTTTAGATAGACTTTAGAAATTTTACATCAACACTCGGAGAAGAGGAAATAATTACACACGTACTGAAACTGAACGAATCAGAAACCGCAATGTATCTCTCAGTCATTGAGTAAAGGTTACCTACTGTGACGCAGTTACATTAATTCTTATTTTATCTTTTTGCAGTATGTACAAACTGAGATCTAATATGAATTAGATATAATTGAAACAACTATAAACAGTATTATTTATATAGTTAGTAAACAATTTCAGTAAAAAAAGACCGTGTGGAAAGTTAGAATGCCATCAGCGTGTTTCTGTTACGTCACAATTTAGATTCTTTGGTAGAAAATGAACCATTCAAGTATTAGTCGATTAGGCGAGGGGCTAAATCATTTACACGGTCGAATCGATGTAATAAATCAAAATCAAAAATAACTTTATTAAAATAGGCCCAAAGAGCACTTTCGAATCGTCATTTTAAAAATTAAAATTTTAAAGTGATTATTTATTATTTTTGTATAAGTAAAGCTACCACCGATTCGGAATGTAGATTAGAGAGAAGTTACTCTTTTGAAAATAATATATAAACTGTGTTTTAGTACAAAATTAGTAATATCTTGCATGAAATACGGTGTCACTAAGTCCACCGAATTAATACGCTTTATCTATTAATCTCTTTTTAATAAAAACTCAAAATTAGCTTTGTAATGTAGGCCTCTTTTGAATCATTTTTTTTTTAACTTCTAATTCGCTTTTATTTATTAGAAAGTGTGCTAATAACTATTGTTTAAAAAATCCACCTCCGTAAAAATCGAAAATTAAGTAATAATATTTTTATGGAATATTTATTACTTAACTAATCTAAATTTTATGTCACATTTCTACACTTCTCAAAACAAAAAACAATATAAAGTAAAAAGCCCTTTACTAATTTGTACATCACCGTAAAAGTATATGCTGATTTTTTTGTCGCATTCACACTTAACCTTATTTTCAAAGGATAGTAGGAAAGCATAACAAGAGGCGCATTATGCTTGCACCATGCCGCGGGTGCAAGAACCTTTGAATCACTACAAAAAACTAGGTAAAACTGAGATTAAATTTTAACTAATATTGAAATGTACTCTAATCTTTAACCTAGGTCTGTGAAGAGAATATGTGAAAAAAGAAAGTATTGAAATGCTTGGTATTCAAATAAAGATTTTGATACAAAATCCATGCGAGGTAATGTTCGTATTTAGTCACTCACGTGGCCTATTTTCTACGTTGTTTCGAGGTAGTTGTCAAAGGAGACGAGTGGAAACTCTTTGAAGCGCCAAAAAGTGTCGAATGAATACATTTTTCGCTTCATATAATAGTGGTTTTGTAATTTTCCATTTGAGTTATTTTAAGAAATGTTCAAAGGCGCGGAACTAAAACAACTCCAACGAAAGTCGGTGAAGATCTCTTCAGGCAATTTAAAAATGTCTGGATTGTATGTTTGAAGGAGCTGTAAGTTATAATATAAACAAAACATTCACAGTTTTACGTTGATGTTTTATGAGACCTAAAATAGTCTCGACGAAGTAAGTTGAACCATGAGTTGTAGTTTCATTTCAATATGAGAAAACTGGATACAAAGTAACATTTTCTGTTCAGAGCAAGTTTGGACATAAGAAACATATTTGCGGCGAACCTGTCGCCAAGTGCTTGGGCACGCGCCCAACAGTAATTACTTAAAGATTTATATGCACTTGATAAATTGTATGAAATCGATTGTTCCGAAATGTTACATAGTGTTGAATTGAAATATTTACTGGAGCATGGTAGAGCTGAACTGAACTGAAATAGCCCACTACTGGGCATAAACTACTATTAGTAAAAAAGGAAAACAGTTGGACTGACACACCGTTATAAAGTTTGGTGGATAATTCCATAACTCCTGGGACCGACTTCTTTATGTGTTTTAAGAATTACGATGGCGAGACCCTTAAGAATAAATACGTGGACTAGACACATTTATAATAAGTATAAATATTTACTCTAAGCGGAAATCAAACTCTATTGTCAACATTACATGGACCTTTTATCACTCCCCAAACATTACTCAAACGAACGGTTAAATGATTTGTTAATAAAATAAATTTACAAATATTCAATAAAAATAAAATTGCAAACAGGTTTAACTGTCTATGATTCAATGATATTAAGTGACGTAGTTTACTTTACACGAGTTTCAAATTGTGGAGGCAATAAATTAGCATTTTATACGCCATCTGGTTTCATTAATAGTAGGAGATTCGAACTCGAGACGAATTGCATCCAACTGAAAATGAAAATAGTGAAAATTATTTTATATTTATTTTAGTATATTAAAAAAAATGGCGTAAGGGTTGACAGATATTTCTGCCCAGGCTATATTTAATTCAAAATTATAAAAAATATATTTATTTAAAAATGTTCCTACGAATTTAAAGAATAATGATATTACTTAAAGACAGTATGAAGCCTGTAGAAAATGCAAACATTTATTTTCCAGGCATAACTACTGGGTGGCAGGTATAAACAGGTGTATTAGAATATATTGTTCTAGTTACTTTCAATCACATGTATAATGTAATCACAAAATGAGCACTGTTTCATTACGAACACGATAGCATAAGGTTGCCTGCTAAAAGTCTGGTTTGAATGACGGTTGTCGAATAAAATATAGCCTGAACAGGAATTATCCAGCCAACTTTATCGCGGTATATCATTAACACGCTAAAGAAGATAATTATTTTAATTTCATCTATTAATCAGATGGGTGAAGGTCACGTCTACTAAGACAATTTACATTATTTGACGGTGACATGACATTATTGCAGGAACTGTGACAAAAAAAATTATTCAAACTAATAAGAAAAACAATTGTAAGAGTGACATTTAAGTTATTTGTCAACAACCCAATTGTCGATTCTATTTTACATTCAGTAGACTATGGACGGTTTTTTTTTAAATTGTGTTGAATCAATTTTATAATCTTTTTCTTTCATAAATTTATAGTAAGTATTGAATATACACTGGCATTATAAGCCGTAATATTTGAAATACAACAACTAGTTAAATATTTTTTTTTTATAGTCTTAATCTATCTATATAAATAAAAATGAATGTTGCTAATCGCATAACTCGATAATGACTTGACCAATTCGGCTAATATTTTTTTGTGTGTTCTTTAAGGCCCACGGACGGTTTTAATATGAAAAAAAAAAATATTTTTTTACTATGTCAGTTCAGCCGATTGCAGTCCACTGCTAGATATAGGCCTCCCCAAGTTCATGACAGATATCCCGGCTTTCCGCAATCCTCATCCAGCCTACACCGGCAATCTTACGTAGTAAGCCCGTTCGCGGCAAATTTCTTAAAGCCAGCTAAATAGAACAGTATCAAAGTTATAGGCGATTATTAACCCAGTGCAGCTCTAGTTAATAATGTTATAAAACTGTTAAGTAATATTTGTGTGAATATAAATAGTTTATTAGGGTCCAATCAATTTGAACTCGAAGGTTACAGGCAGAGTCGGTGGAAATGTGACTAGCCCGCGATGTCGCCTGTCTCGCGATGAATTACTGCAGGAATACGTCAAGGACGTTTTTATGTTAAATACTAATGAATACGCTCCGTTTCACTTTTGTATTATATGAAAATAAATGAACTTTACCATATGTTAACAAAATATAGATTTTAAGCTCGTCATTGAAAATTGTTGGTATTTAGTAAGTGGTGAGAGGATATTTTATTTGGATTTTCACTTATGTTCATAATTTTATGTCAAACAAACTAGAAGATCCCCTCTTGAAGAATAAAAGTTACTGCAATAAATGAATAAAATAAAAATAATAGAATATATAAATAATAAAATAAAAATAGTAAGAAATATGTAGAAATGACCGATTTTACACCAACTTTGAACACCAAAGTTATATCCCCGAAACAAGTTGTCCTCTAATTATGCAGTGAAACATCAGTTATCATTGTACCTTGAAAATAAATAATAAATTGACTGTTTACCAGTCTTACAAAAAGAACAGGTTTGTCTTTTGATGCTCATCAAGATCAAAGTTTTTCTTTATTTATTTAACAATTTATGTACACCAGGATAGCAATAGGAAATAGATCTTATAAGCAATGCTGGTACAAAGGCACTGCTTATCCCATGATGGAATCTCTTCCAGTAGTTCTGCCGCAAGAAAATTATAAAACAGTTGCAAAGTTAGCGTGTATAATCTCAACATATTGAGAATAAAAATATAATATATATTAAATACATAATTATACAATATATAAATGCATACATACATAATAATGTATACACACGTAGATACAAATAATATGATACTTATACTTATCTTTTTCAGCTATGTATGCTCTAAAACTAACTTTATAATATATTTTTTTACAATTAAAAAGGCACATTATTCAGAGGTAACATAGGCTATAAAATATCTTTCTATGACATTCAGTAGCGAAAGAGTGGTTATTAATTTTTTTTTCATTAAGACATTATGTCTATTTTAGTTTTTTTACTACCATCTATGGATAATTATGGGTGCGAAATAATTAATTTTTAGTTTATTTAATTAATTTATTTATTTATAATATAAACAAAGTTGAAACCGCAAGGCTCGTCTAGCTTGTTATATGTTATGTACATTAACGGTTCGTTATCTTCGCATTTCGATCGACCGCGTACTGCGGTAGTGAGCTAAGTCGAAAATAAGTGTTTCTATTATTAGTTACAACAGTTGTCGTAGAGGTTAACTTATTATAGCTTAGTTTTTATATAATAATTTTAATAAATATCTTTACTAATATTATAAAGCTGAAGAGTTTGTTTGTTTATTTATTAGTTTGTTTGTGATTTGAAAAATTCTTTTATTGTTAGATAGCCTATTTATTTATTTATTAGGTTACATATAGGCTATATCATCACGCTAAAACCAAAAGGAGCGGATCACCAATAAAGAATGTTTTAAAATCGGGTTTTTTTCGTTTTGAGAGCTTCTGCTGCATTCCCTGCGTAAACAGTAAAAGTTTTACAAAAATCGTGTATGACAGAATTATTCCTATTCCACGGGAACGAAGTTGCGGGCAGAAGCTAGTATTGTATATAATAAAGTTGTTCATGTGTATCTTAAATGTTTTATTTCTACATTGGAAATGTAAATGTCCTATTGGTTAATGTGTAATGACGATTTTCTTAGAACTTTACCAAACAGAGATTCGACTTCAGTTCATACAGTCTCATATGTAATTATTTTTTCAAAATATTGAAGTAAGTACCAAAGCCATAGCACGGTTTCTAATCTTATCAAATAACTGGTCAGTTTTGTGACTAAATTCAATGCAGTCAAAAATCATATAACACTTGGTACCAAAAGTTTTCATATTAATGTAATTCTAATGCAAGGAGCACGAATGCTTGCACCAGTGCCTTAAGCATGAATGTGTTTTTGCTTATTTAAAAAATTGAATCAAATTACGTGGTCTTTCTAGTAAATAAAATCAGGGAAGCTTTATCAGATCATCATCAGATCAGCCTATCGCAGTCCACTACTGGACATAGGCCTCCACAAGTTCGAGCCAAAAATGGCGTGAACTTATGTGTTTTGCCCATAGTCACTACGCTGGGCAGGCGGGTTGGTGACCACAGGTAATTCATTAAAATATTTGGTATCACCACTTCTTTGTTGCTATGTTTCTACTTGTACAAAAAATCTATATGGAAGTATATGAGTAGCATAAAATAATAATAATAATGTAAAGTTAAATTTTAAAATGTAAATAATTGATATTATTACTGTGTATTGTGTAGATATTTATTATTATTATTATTATTATTACTATAAAATTGTATATATAGGTAATATAAATAAAATAATAGTAATAAAATACAATCTATACAAATTAATAAAATTGGAGTGTCTGTTTGTAATATTAAAATAGCCACTTTTTACTAAATGCCTATGGATGTTTACACGGTACATATACCAAAATAACATTTTTCACAATTTTTGTCTGTCTGTTTGTCTGTTTGTTCCGGCTAATCTCTGACGGGACTCCAATTTTGACGGGACTTTCACTGGTAGATAGCTGATACGGACAGAATAATAGCTTTGTTGTTAAATTCTTCGCGGACGAATTCGCGGGCACAGCTAGTACAATAATAAAATATTTTCTATGAAACCTAGTTAACCCTTATTTTCATTATGTCACCCGTAAGAAGGTATTTTGTAGAAAGAAATAATTACAGTCTACATTTATGTAGCGGTATCGTTAGCGTAAAAATATTCGTATGTATATGTATATTGTACGGTTAACTCAGTGATAAGGCAGTTAAGGGATGTTACATTTCAGTTAACTAAATGCTACTAAATGGTATCATATTTTGATAAAAGTTGTTGAGCTCATAGTTAACTATGGTTCCATACGACATACGAATGCTTGATGGGAATCTGGTTGTCTGCGGTAGAGTTCCATTATTGTTTTATGCAAGTTTAAATCATCTAATCTTTTAGATTAACTAAAAATTGTCCCTGTCCGGTAAGCTTCGCTAATTATGGCTAACGGTCACAGCACTGGTTTGTGGTTGTTTCGCTGGCGGTTGCGGGTTCGATCCCCGCACATGACAAACATTTGTATTGGCCATACAGATGTTTGTAGTTGTCTGGGTGTTTGTTTAATCCTTGTGGGTCTCCCCAACGTGCTTCGGAGAGCACGTTATGCCATCGGTCTCTGTTCTTATCATATACACCAGATAGCGATCGTTACTCATAGTAGGAAGTATATCCGCCAACCTGCATTGGACCAGTGTGGTGGATTAAGTTCTGATCCTTTTACTACATGGGAAAAGAGGCATATGCCCAGCAGTGGGATATTACAGGCTGAAGCGAAGAAAAGACTACTCATACTATGTTAAGGTTTTCGTCCTCGAAGTTTAGGAAAAATACTTGTAAGTCCTAAAATCGTTTTTATGAAGAGTCATATAAAGTATAAAATATCATATTGTAGTATCTTTCACGATTCAACTATAAGAAAATTTATTTATCTTATTAATGGTAAGGTTCGAAAAATAACAATTTATCATATAGTATGCCAAATGCGAAGTGAGCCATTCACTTGTCCGCGGATTTGGCATCCCTCCCAGACTGTACGTCGGCAAGTGTCTGCTTACATCATTTTGGCAGGGGTAAGCTTAAAATAATAAATGAAAAAAATATATATATACTAACAATGGCACTGACTTTAAGCCTATTAGCATTAGGTAGCACACACAAATAATAGTATTTTATTTCAGGTAGTTAATAGGTTTGCATAAGAATACGTATTCCAAATTAAATTTTATTAATTTGGTTCTTAGTTTTTAGTGTCTATACTGGGTTGTTTTTTTAAAACTAAAGTAGGACTTCTAAACATTTTTCAATATCATATCAAAAATTGACAGCTCCAGCGGGGTTCGAACCCGCGTCTCCGACTGACCGTGTCGGCGCTCTAGCCTAAATTTTCGAAGAACTCACTATAGACGGCGCCACGGTTCGCTTAAACCGAAAATAAAAATCATCATATCGAAAATTTCGCTCTAGTGGGTACATCGTTCCATAGCTTAATTGGCTAGAGCGCCGACACGGTCAGTCGGAGACGCGGGTTTGAACCCCGCTGGAGGGGTCAATTTTTGATATGATATTGAAAAGTGTTTAGAATTCCTAATGTGTGGGTAACACAAAAATAAAATCGTACATATTAAGGTAGGACTTTTCTAGATTCGATCAGGTAGAGTAGGTTTCATTGTTTTCCCCTAAAAAAAGCCGTTACAAAGTAACGCGAAAATTACATCGTCCAAGAGAACATAAATGCCCGTGAAATAAAATCTGCTAAGTTAAACTAAATAAAAAATTTATAAGACTAAATATCAACTATTTTGCACCGAAAAAATAAGCACGCGATTGTAAATTATAGGATCAGAAATCTTTAAATAAACGATCAGAATCTTTTAATAAGTGTCATGAAAATTACATCGTACAAGTTAACAAAAATACTCATAAAATGGAAACTCCTGAGCCAACCTGAATTAAATTTTTATAGGATCAAATGGTAATTATTCCGCATCAAACAAAAAAATAGTCCCGTAACTCGGATAAGAAATCTCGACATAATCGGTGTACATACAAAAAGAAAAAAAATACCAACCGAATTGATAATCTCCTTTTTGAAGTAGGTTAAAAAGCATATACATCCGGATATGCGAAACTTAATATGCGATATTTAAATATTTGTAAATGCGTAGCACCATATCCTCATGCGCACAATAAAATAATAGACGTAGTTAGAGCGTAGCATATACGTAGCAAAGTCGCGAATTCGTAGCAAGCGTTTAGTCGAATTAATGAAACGTCGAAACAATGTTTTATAACGAAGGTTTTACTCACGAGTTTTTTTTTTTATATTAATTAATTATTGGTCGGAAATAAATCGGTCAGTCCATTTAACGTCATTTGACGTGAGTATTTGCACATGACGTTATGTCTATGAGTGACGCGTGTGCCGTAATAAAATTAATGTATCTAAAGCGGACTGTTCGATATGCACGATTTGTAGAAAAATAATTTACATAGATTTATGCACATTATTATTATTATTATTACTTTATAATCTATATTAATATTATCATCATTGGCCTTAGTCCGTCTATTGCAGACGACTTAGACAGTGTCAGACAGACACTGTGTCGCCTAGAACACTCTTCAGGAAAACGCAGAGTTTGCCTAAGCTCTGCGCCACCCTCTAGACCTCACTGGCTAGGCCCACAGGAACGACGAGTCGATAAATGTGGAGCCAGTTCGCCTGCAGGAGTCTTTCGCATTTTAGAGCTATGCCACGAATGCTTGACCCAATTCCGGGTTTCAAATGAAGTTTTCCTTCTCCAGGACTCTGATGATTTTGAGCCTGGTTTATTCCTCGGTAACCTTTTACGACCCTCACGGGAAGAAAGGGGGTGTTGCTATTCTACTCGTCCGACACCACACGGCATACTAATATTATAAAGAGGAAATATTTGATTATTAGTTTGTTTGCATTGGAGAGGCTCCGAAACTACTAAACCGATAAAAAAAATTAAATTGTTGGAAAGCTACACTACCCGCGGGTGGGCTACATGGGCTATATTATATTTTTTTTAAAAATTTGGGGGAAAAATTATTTTGAAATTTTACCCGTGTGAAGCCGGAGCGGGCGTGTTGCTAGTATTATATAAATATAAAAAGTTTGTGATATTTATTCAGTTTGTTGTTTCATTTGTTGAGTAAATTGTATACTCATGTAGTGACCTTCACTATCTTGTTTTGCGGTTTAAAATATAAAATTGTTATCTGAATTTTATAGGTAATTAGGTCTATCTATAGGTAAAAAAATAATTTCGAGGAAAATAGATACCAAAACGGTTTCAGAGGTATTCAGAAACCATTCCCAGATGACTAAATATGGTAGTGGAGACAAACTGAGAATCTACACTATATAAGGTCGTAAATCTAAAACCGGGCTGTTATTGTTGATTTTTCATGTTAAATTTGGCCCTTAACATTTTCCACGTTTATTATGTTAAAAGAAATCATCGCGAGGAAAATCATAGGGTTGAAAAGGAATTTTGAAACATAAATAAAATGTATCCAATATGCATGTCCATCAACCCGAAGTGCAGTGCGGTGGATTAAGCTCTAATTTATTACCGTTACGAGAAAGGAGCCCTACCGTGGGACGTTTACGGGATGTTACTTTACAGTATATTTAATCCCAGTCTTATTCATCCATAGTAAATTTTTTACATCTAGGTACCTACATCAATATTAAAATTAAAAATTCCATTTTCGTTATACAGTTTTAAAATCCAATCAGTTATAAACTTACAAAAAAATAGTTTTGCAGAAACCCAGTATTTGTCGAGATTATATTTACGCTTTCCGATTATAGACAGAATTTTTTTTATAATATTATTATATAATATACATTACAGTTATATACAATATGTATACAAACATTAAACTATATAAGTGGTCTATATACATACCTTTATCATATTCTGACGATGGCGTCTTGACCGTTTGTCGAAACGGTCATAGCTTTTTGCAGGTTCGATTCTTAAGCGCGTTCATTTGTAAGTGTATCTCGATACCAAAGAATTTGCTTTTAAATCATGTACTTAGGTTTCGTCTAGTATATAGACTTATTTTTCATAGCTTTGATTCTGCTGATGAGATGCCAGGTGGGAGCGGAGGTACCTAAAAATAAAAAAAAGAATTCTTAAATTTTTATTAGATTTATATAATTATATTACAGTATACACCCACACAAACATTAAAGTTTTACATAATGATAACTATACAAAAACGCCAGCTCTTGTGTAGCGGTTCGTGTACCGTGTCAGCGCCTATCTTACTCAGAGGTGGTTTTCACGTTCGATTACTGCTCGGGATGTATATTTGTATTTACAAATTATTTCTTTCCGGTTTGAATGTCCGTCCTTGTGGATCTGTCTCCTCGCCGTGCCTCGGAGAGTATATTAAGCTGGTTGGTCTCGGTTGTGATTATAAATACCTAAAAGTGATCGTTACTCATAGTAAGGAAAATATTAGCCAACCCGCAGTGAAGTAGAGTGGTGTATTAAGCTCCAATCCTTATCCTAAATATAGGAAGAGGCCTAGCAGTGCGACGTTAAAAGCTAAATCGATCGAACTGTAAAAAAACAAACAGTTTGTTGTTATTGTTTATTATATTGAATTAATTTATTTAGTAAATAAAAAAAATTCAATTGTATTTCATGATTATATAAAATAAATATAAAAGCTAAGCTTCAATATAAGGTATCCATGGTATTTTTTTCGTAGTTTATACTAATTATAATTTTATAATATTTCATTACAAACGGTCGAAATTATTGTGAAAACCTCATTAAAAACCACTCAAAAGTTTCGAAGTCATAAACGAATGCACAAATAAAATCTGATTGCGGTTTTGTTATACCATTTAAATAGGGACAGTAATTACGAAGTGTCTACTAGAATTTTTAATTGATGAAAATTCATAAAAGTGCTAAAGTGAACAACGACGAAATCGCAAACTACATAACGCTTCAAAACTTAAATGAACTAATTACATTAAAAAATATAACAAAGATTAACTTATGATTCGACTTCAAAAAAATGTTTTTCTCAATTCTGTTGTATTCTTTTTTATTTTTGTTAGATGCTTCATAACGTTTTACTGGGTGTACCGATTTTGATAATTCTTCTTACATTCGAAAGCTGGTGCTTGTAATGTCGCATTCGCATTCAGCCTGTAACATCCCACTGTTGGGCATAGTTCTCCATGTAGGAGAAGGATTGGATATTAATCCACCACGCTGCTCCACTGTGGGTTAGTGAATACGTTCCTTGCTACGAGTGACGGTCGCTATTAGATATTTATGATAACAATAGGGACCGACGGTTTAACGTGCTCTCCGAGGCACGGTGTGGAGACACACAAGGATTGACATTTGTACGAATACAAATATCTATCCCAAGCGGGAATCGAACCCGCAAACCGTTGGTATTTTAGGTCTTACTCGCACCACTACACCAGAGCGGTTGTTGTTGTGGCCGAAAAAAAATGTGGGCTCGCTTAAATTTGAGTGAGATCTGACGGGTAATGTTTTAGTTATCATTTATGATGCGTATTAAATGAACTTCGACTACGTTGATGTTGTTCTAATTTTATTACTTGCCGATGTCATCTGAAGTCGTTTTTTTTTTGTTTGAGAGCAAACACAATTATTTTCTATTTTGGTTGGCTTTAAGTCCAAATGACATACTTAATATGATGTATAAAGTGTAAACTACACTAATTTCATTAAAGTCTGTATAGTAGTACCTTTGTTATAGTTTAGTAAGTAGTTAGTAGTGCTTTTGTTATAGTTTTAGAAGTTAGTTAATTTGAGAATATTAAAAACCATTCAACAATTAAATATTAAAAATTCATTATTATAGTAAACAGTTATTAATATTCATGTATTTATCAAAGTGAATTGCGAGAATCATGCAGCGATATATTTATATTTACTGTTTTAATTCACCAAATCTTAGTAACAGTGTTATATCTTCTTATATCCATATAAAATTCTTGTGTCACAATGTTAATTAAAATACTCCTCCGAAACGGCTAGATCGATTTTTATGAAATTATGTGTACACATCAGGTAGGTCTGAGATTTGGCTAACATCTATTTTTCATACCCCCAAGTTATAAGGAGGGGGGGGATTAAGGGGGGTTAATAACACATTTGGCAAAACAACGTTTGCGGGGTCAGCTAGTATTATATAAAAGCTTTCGTAGAATATTTTATACGTCCATTTAAAGTTATAAATGTACAGCTTAAAAATAAATCAGAATCGAGTATTACGATTTCTATAAACGTATATCAAGACAATACTGATACAGCCTTATTTAATACAAGGTTGCAATATCGATTTAGAAATAGCAACCAGCTTAGCGGCTGACTATGAATTTTTAAATAAACCGTTTAGTGGATAATTGGACGAATGCTAGCAGTTCCGTATTTGAATGGCATTTAGCTTGAAATTTTAATAAAATAAATAATTATTTCGTTCAGTTACGTGTGTGTCATTCAGTATTGTCTATCCTTTTTTAACGTTCAGAAAGCTCCAAGTATATACTGAGTGATTTCGTTTTTATTCTCAGAAGCAGCTGGCGTTATCGACGTAATTCCGCTGAAACATCGTATCCGATCTAAAAATAATGGTCGACAAGTAGCGGGGCAAGCTATCGAATAGATAGTCGTGCAGTTATCAAACACACATTAGTCTACCCACGTCATCCCATTCATCGGCTTCGATCGCACGCACACGCGCGCACTCTAGCCACCACCACACCCGCCCGGCCATCACCACGCCACCACCAATCGCTAAAAACTAAAGAAAAAAAACCAAGCATTGCCTGAGACAGCCATAAAACTTGACAACGACGCCGCCTCTACACTCGCGCACCGTCCACCATCTTAAATTTCATTCACAAAAATCGCTATAGCACAGCGCCTATTTGTTTACCGTTTCACGCCTCCCTGATCACGTCGGCTCCTAACACTTAACACTAAATGCTTCCTTTTTCACCTTTTGTACGTTTTGAACACGGATTTATGGTTAAATAGCCTTTTACAAGTAGTTTTCTGCTAGCGATTCGGTCTTTCGGTTGTGCGCGATTAGTACATGTCAGCACATCACGACGGTCTGTGTGCAACTAAAGAATGGTGGCAGGACTGCGGACAGCCACGGAAGGCGCATGCGTGGTACCTACCCGCCAAAATACACCTACGCGCATGTATGGACAAAGCTGCCTCTCGTTCAAAACTTCCATACATTTGTCAAAACAGTTTGTTTTTAAAACACGAAATTTTAAGTTTTATTTAGAATAAATGAATAAAAAGTAGTCAATTATCTTTTGTTGTAGTATAAAACACGAAGACCCTTGATAAGGCGACTAGACGCAAGGGGAAAATAGCATCAAACAAACCTATTGTCTATTTATATCCCGAGTTATGTCAATGTAATGGGTTCGTAGCGCGCTACGGAGGGCTACGACGTAGATTCACTAGAAGCGATGCATCTTTATGGATTTTGAATTGATGGAATTGGTTTTTTTTAATCCACTTCTATATATAAATCTTTGCTAAGTTTTGATTGTATGAAGTTTTAAATATATCTTAACAATTTCTTTATAAATAAAATAGAACCTGAAAGGATATTCGAGTACAAATTTATTTATAAGTAACTCGTGATTATAAAATAATAGACACAGTTACACATTTTTTTTTTTTTTTATGTCACTAGGTCGGCAAACAAGCGTACGGCTCACCTGATGGTAAGCGATTACCGTAGCTTATAGACACCTGCAACACCAGAAGCATCGCAAGCGCGTTGCCGACCCAATCCCCAATCCCCCAGGAGCTCTGGTCACCTTACTCACCAACAGGAACACAATACTGCTTGAAGACAGTATTATTTTGCTGTGATCTTCTGTAAGGTCGAGGTACTACCCCAGTCGGGCTGCTCCATATTTTGAGCAGGAAATTCCTGCTGTGCCCTACCTCAGTTAACATAAATGAATATTTACACAATTTCAATTAAAAAAAAATATAAACTTTAATAAATCGGAATTTGCTTCTTTTTCTAGAAGATGAATCAGATTTAATTCATTCTTCTACAAGATAAGAAATATCTAGTAAGAAAAATCATCTAGTAAACATCTAGTAGAGGAGGAGCTGTATTATAGTTTCATCACTCATCATCATCATCACTTCAGCCTATCGCAGTCCACTGCTGAACATAGGCCTCCACAAGTTCGTGTCAAAAATCAGGTAGACTGGTACAGATCTCTTTTAGAACTTCGACTGTAAGAAAATATTGTAAAAATGTTTTTTTAAGTGTATAAAAAAAATTATTTACACTTACGATAATTTCATAAGTACATAAAAAAAAATTACATATTTTTGTATCTGAAGATCTACGCGGCACAGCTAAGCGGCAACTACTGCGTCGCCAACGCCGTGTCATTCACAAAGCTATTTTCTGTTTACACCAATGCACACACACCATTTCATTGCAATGATGTGTAGCACCGTATCATGATTTTTTTTAAACTGATTAACTATAAATATATTTACAATTTAAATATTATAAACGAGACTTTCTATTAGTTATTTTGATAAAATAATCCTTGTTAAATAACATTAACAATACAAAGTTTTGAATTACTTCCAAACTCTGACAAACGTCTAAATAGCCAAATTATTAAAACCGTTAATACCAAAGTATTAAAACATCTACTTCTCAATTACCAAAAATATTTTAAAATGTAACTGTTTTAAAGATCTATGGATATTATTGTCAAGTAGTTATCTATACAAATAAATAAAATTGGAGTGTCTGTTTGTCATATTAAAATAACCGCTTTTAACAAATTTTATATGTATGTATAATTGTATACAAAATACCAAAATAACATTTTTTATAATTTTTGTCTATCTGTCTGTTTGTTCCGGCTAGTTTCTGAAACAGCTGGACCGAGTTTGACGGGACTTTCACTGGCAGATAGCTGATGTAATAAGGAGTAACTTAGGCTACTTTTGTTTTAGATTTTTTTATAACTGGTAACTGAACAATAATTATTTTGTTAAATTCCATGCGGACGAAATCGCAGGCATAGCTAATATTATATAAACGGCCCCCTATTGCTTTCATGATACGCATCCAATCAAAAACACAGGCGAATCTGTCCGAGCAGTATCGTTACGATGAGAAAAAAAAAAATACAAAGGTAAGCTTTCTATATTATAATCTCATAAAGCTTTCATCAATGTAAGCTGCGGAGAGACACTCCGGCGCCACCGTGGCTAGACCGAGGTCAGACAGTAATCACTGCCTTAGTACCAGCCAAAATCTCCTGCCAATTGACGTCACAGTAAGGTCACCATGATCACGCAGTTTTACATCGGTAAAATATTCTCTAAATTGTTATTTATTCTTTTTCAGTGCCAAAAGTTCTTCGAATATGTAGGTGGTTCGAAAAAAAATTATTTGTATTTTTATTTTTATTTTTAAAAGATTTTTTTTTGGGAATTATTTTAAGAAAATGAAAATACAGCTATTTTGAATTCTTATTTGTTTCTGAAATGGTTTAATTTATGTAATGATTTTTATTCCTATACATAAATGACAATATTGTGATCTGAAACGGATTTCTTTGTTATTTTTGTTGCTCAATCTTATCAATATCTGAATTTACTTAGCTGAGTAACTGAGAGATAAGCAAAGTTCTTCCCTGACCTGACTGTACGCTATAGTTTCCGTTCACTACGAATACAAGAAATCTGTGTAAAAGATATATTAAACATCTCTTTTTTGTACATACATATATATCTTAAAGAAGTTAGTTGACTGATGTATTGTATCATGGAAATTTGATAACTAATCATTTAGGTGTCTTAAGTTTTTGTGAAATAATTTGTCGTCATTCGAAATTTAGTCGGATCAAAGGATAAACTGTATAGGAATAAAGAGTTGGCTAAACATTTATAACAATTTCGCGTAGTCGTAACTAGGATAAAACGATTTTTCGTCAATTTTCGATTTGGGCCACCAGCGTACCATTATTGATTTTAAATTTAATAGAATTCTTTTTTAATAAAAAGAAATGTCCACCTATTTAAGCGTTTGCCAAATATAATAACGAGACATAGAGATTTAACAGCTATTGCCACATTCCCACGCATTTTTACGTACGCAAGTATTTATTTAATGTTACATAGGTTGTTATGTATATTATTGTCTACGTGTAACCCGAAATTTTATTAAAAGTGAAATTTACTTCTTTTACTTGGTACAGTGTAATTGTGTTTGCTCGCAAACGAAAAAAACCGACTTCAATTACATCGACAAGTAATACAACGTAAGTAGACGAAATAAATTAACAAACGCACTAGTCGTCACTACGATTTTCGAGGGTTTCCCTCCATTTCTCTAGGATTCTATCATCAGATCCTGGTTTCCTTATCATGGTACCACACTTGGGATATCTCCTTTCTAACAAAAAAGAATTATCAAAATCGATTCACAAACGTTACAACAAAGTTATCCCCGAACATACATTATATATATAGTCGCATTGAGTACCCTCCTCCTTGAAAGGAAAATTGAAATAAATATGACGAAATTTTTATTGAGGTCACAACAGAAAATATCGTCTTCAGAATATAGGAAAGCTTGACTGGGGAAACTTTACAGAGGATCACAGTCACGTAATACAGCTCAAAAGTAGTCGTTGTTTTCCTATGTTGGTCTCATTAACATAGGAAAACATCGAGCATACTCATGATATTTTTTCTGTATAATTATTTTATCTATGTAAATCACTTTTACTCATCTCGCAATAAACCTCCCTATGTTATATCATCGGGGTGTATCATTTTATTAATTCTCTTTAGGAACTCTTAAAAGAGTACTTTATAGAAACTAAAACAGAACAAGTCCATCTGAATCGTCAATTTAAAAAGTTAATGGTCTATACGTATGTATAATGCACGTGTCTACATTTTTATTTGTATATAATTAGGTCGGCAAGCGTGCGGCTCACTTGATGGTAAGCGATTACTGTAGCTTATATAGACGTTTGCAACACCAGGAGCTCTGTTCACCTTACTCACCAACAGGAACACAACACTGCTTAAAGACAGTATTATTTAGCTGTGATCTTCTGTAAGGTCGAGTTAGTTCCCCAGTCAGGCTGCTCCATCTTTTGAGCAGGAAATTTCGTGCTGTACCCTACCCCAGTAACATATACATTAACAACGTTTTAGTTACTGGGAAGAGCCAACAATAAACTCACATAGTATTATTTTTACGAGGAAAGTACATTTAAGATACCTTCAAAGGTATAGCATTTTTTGTACTAATAATTCATAATTGACTATTTAAAAAAAAAAAAAATCTAAAATGTATACTTCTTTCTTTATTTATTTGATCGCACGAGGCCTTAATTAAACCGGTCCAACAAAGTTATTTGGTTGCAGATTTGTAATGGTAAAGTATTGTTAAAATGAACTCAGTATTTTTAAAGTTATTCACTTACACAAAGAAATATTTCCTCTATACCGGCATAAACATTAATGTTTTGTGAATAACATACTGTTTTGAATCATAACGCGATTTTCATAGCTTACGAACTTTCAGTATGGAGGCTAAATAGCCTAAAATCCACATAACACAAATAAACCAACAACAATCATCAAACCAACTTTCTAGTTATACATTAGTATGTATGGAAAATAATAACCGGAAAATCAATGTGTAACACATTACATGGAATGCTCAATAACACTCTTACTTAATTCAATGGCTTTTTCTAGGAAATGTATATACAATCAGTTGATTAATATGTGACCGATGCCCGCTGTATACATTGCTGCTATCTTTTAATGCCATACAATCTACAACACAAAATAATTTAAGAACTGAATGAAATAAGTAATATAATTTTGATTTTATTAAAATTATGTGTAATTCTTGTTTCACGGGGTTACATATTTTTATCAAAATCTTCGTAAGAATTCCTTAAGAGTTGTCGCTTTGTTACAGAAGATAATAACGTTGCCCATTAAAACATCGAAGAAAATGGTAGCTCTGAATATTAGTGAATATGTGTTTATAAAAAGCATGGAGCAATTCCATCACAAATAAACACCAAATTATTATGATGTCCTTGCATATTTAAGTGACATTTATATTGTTTGATAACAATTGCTAAAACAAAACAGTCTCGACTATCGAACATTTTATAAATAAACCTACATTGTAAATATCCCGATCTAACTATATTGACATCAGTACGCACGAGGACGCCTACGGATTTGAATTTCAAAGCGCTCCTAGTAGAAAGAGAGAGATAGCTTGCGCAACGCGTACATGTGAAGAGGACGCATCTACACATCGATCGGCTTACGTCACGCACTACGCGTGGGCGCGATGACGTCACGTGGCATTCACCAATCAGGTAGCCGGGAAAAGGCGCCACAGATTCCTGGAAAAAGGCGAAAAATACTCCTACAGAATATTTCGCGGTTACGTCAGATCCTGCTACGTAGAATCTAATGGCCTGTCGTTACGATTATTATACGGTTGGGTGACAAAGCAGCTAGCTTTTAAGGATAGAGTTTTTTACGTAAGTTTAAAAATCAATCACGATGGTAGTAAAGTACTAAAGGTTACTAAAATAATAAAATTAAAAAGACTTATTTAATAGCAGTTACAACGCAGTGTAGGTATAAATTTTTGTACCTATATCAATTCTAGATATTTAACTTATTTTAATGACCAGGAACAGTTTTTTTTTTTTTTTTTTTTGATATAAACTAAATTAATATAAAATGCAATTCGAATTACTTTTATTATACCATAAATTTAGAAATAAATAATTTAGATGTATTTAAATAGAAAAAAGACTTAAGCGACATCTATTACTACATACTCAAACCTGTATGTACACCGCACTACGCTAAGAGTATATACACCGCTAGATGGCGCTTAATGTTTGTGCTACTTAATTGCGCTAGTGGACACTAGATAGAGCTTTTAGCGAAGTCATTATAATAAATTATGCCTCAATATAACAAATGTAAACTAAATAATTGTTCTCATTACCAATAATTATTTTCTGAAACAAAAAATTTCCAATAATTCAAGGTAATTTAATTAATATATATTTGGATTATGTATCTATAATAACATTGCGTTGACCGCTGTAGTGTATGTAGCAAATGGCTGATGTGCTTTGATCCCCGTGAAAAACGTCTGTTTTTTTAATATTTTAATTTGTTTAAACGTCTGCATGACCCACGACATACAATTGTTTGTCGTTGTCTGCGAGTTTGTATTGTGTTGTGTCTGTTTCCGGATTGTTGCTTACAAAAAGTTCATTTATTTTATTTTTTTATAAGGAGAAAATAAAGTTACACAAAATTGATTTTTTGTATATAAAATAAATAAGATTAAAAAAAAAAGAAGACAGGTCCTCAAAGTTACGTGGTTCAAAATAAAAACTTTCTTCCTAGCTTACTTATTTATTATAAAATTTGCAAAATTCTAAAACACGTTTTTATTTATTTAGACGACCATAAAATATTGTAACAAATGCATATTTCTTTCCTTCATACTATGCCAAAAACTCTTAGCTTAAAATATAATATTAATTACACAGGTATCTACATTCTATAATTTGAATTTAAAGAATTTTTCACTTTTTTAACCGACTTCCAAAAAAGGAGGGGTTCTCAATTCGACTGTATTTTTTTTTTTTAAAGTTATATAGTAGTTACATAGTGATATTTTTTTGTAATGTTTTTTACCGGTTTATTATTCTTTAATATTTTTGGTAGAATAAATAAAGAGTAATGTAAATGAGTTATGTAGCAATATGTATGTTTATATATATATGGTGATTAAAATTATTCAACATATGATTTTTGATTTAGCCTATAATATCCCCCTGCACCCTAGGTATAGGCCGCTTTCTCCACGTAAGAGAAGGACAAGAGCATAACCTACCCCCCCCCCCACCCCCTCTGCCGGCCCAGCCGTAATAATTGCTATCAGGTATCTATGACAATACCAGGGACCGAAAGCTTAACGTGCTCTCCGGGGCACGATAGGAAAACTGCTAAGGAAACAAAGTGTATCACAATACAAATATTCATCCCGAACGGGCAGAGAATCCGCAACAGTCAAGTTTTAAGGCGTCCACACGGAACTACTAAACTACTAAACACCAGAGCGGTGCCAACCGTGTTTGTATGTTCAACATATTTATTAAATTATTTACCTCGTTTTAAATACTAAAAAGTTACCTTCAACATCGCCGAAGCGGATACAAGATTTGTTTAAAAAGACGCAAAAACATTGACCTTTCAATCTCCCATAAAAAGCATAATATCACTAGTGGAGCATCTATAATTCTGTTAATTGACGTATCGTGCCATCTTGACGCTTTTAATTTATTTTTCGACAGCATTTCTTTACATGGAAATGTCAAAGTTGAATAAACTGTGTCCAATTCGATTCCTCATCATAAGAAAATACTAAATTTTTTTTTGCATTTTAATGCTTTGTTAGGTATCTAAGAACATAATTTCATATAAATAAGACGAAAACAACCTTATGGAAAAAATCTCATGAACATGGACAAATGCAGACCAAAATCTCATACAGGGTTTATGAGAATCTAGATCTGATAGATTCTTATAACTCGGTATGAGAATTTGTTCTGCATTTGTCCATGTTTTATGAGCTTTTTTCCACAGGGGAAAGTGTGAGTAAAGAGTAATTTTAAGACTAAAATAGGGATGTCTTTCAGATAAAACTAACACAAATAAATAAAGTACAGTCGAATTGAGAACCTCTACCTTTTTGAAGTAAGTTAACAATGATTTTTCACTGATTCTGTTCAAAAAACAATTGTACCAACTTACTTACGAGTAAACGCTTCGCCAACGGCAAGTAATTATAAATATTTGCAGAAAAGCTTTTTTAAAAACACAAACGTACCTACTTTTTAATCTATTTATATCCGCCTTTTATTCAAAAATTAAACTTACAAAAGTCATTAAATACTACTTTAAAGGACTGCTTCACCAGTTGCGGATAACGCTATTTGACGGATGACAGTACCCGAGAGTAAAAAGTTTTTAATTCATTATTATTTTTTACCATCTCCATTACTTAAAATTGCAGTTTATAATTGATAAACGTAACCTATTTTACCTCCCGTTGTCAATGTCTATTTGTATCATCAACCGTCAAATAGTCACCCACAACTGGTGAATTAGGCCTTAAATATTTTAAATAACTGAATGATAAAATAAATTCTCATGCTATAATTTATTGGAGTATCAAATTATAGTTGAGGTGAAAAACCGAAGTAGTTATATTTTTTCGAAGAATGCGATGATTTGCGAGTTCATTTAATGAAATGATCAAATGTTTTGTCGTGTTATTGACCTTGTTGTTTGAGAAGGCTGTTTGTAAAGGATTCTTCAGTTCATTGAACATTATGACTATTTTTGTAAAAAAAAAAAATAGATAAAAAGCGATTAATTGATTTAAACTTACAACTCTGTCTTAATTTTTTTATTATAGTTTTTTATGTATTTTTTATATATATTTTTTATTATTCCAGCACTTTATAGAGCTTAATATATTATTTATTTCTGTTTTTCGAAATACTAGCATTATATTTATTTATATATTATAGATGAAGGTAGGTATGGTACAGCAGGAAATATTTTGTTTAATCTGGTGCAGACTCCGAGGAAGTATCTCAACCTTACAGAAGATCACAACCAAATGCTCTCAAATATTGTTGTGTTCCAGTGATAAGAAAGGGTAATAAGCCAGAGTTCCTTGGGAGGGTTGGCAATAGGGTTGGCAACGAGCTTGCATTGCTCATGGTGTTACAGGTGTTCACAGGTTTATAGGTGGTATTCGCTTACGATCTGGCGTACCGTATGCTTATTTGTCATTCTCGTCGTAAAAAAAAGAAAAGCAATCAAAACAATTACTGACAATAAAAATGCGTAAAGTTCAGATACAGTATAAGAGACGCCATCGTCTTTTCTTTTAAATCGAAAAACACCTCAACACTGCCTGAGACTAAAATATACATGAGAAATAAATATGTATATGAATAGGTTAAAATTACCCTAAAAGGTATTGAACCGGCATCGAGCGTTGATACGAAAGAAAAAAAATCTCGCACGCAATGCGTTATAAATATTAACTAACTTATCAATATTTATATACGAAAATAAAACTGAGAGAAATGTAAATTAATATTTTATAGTCTCAAATATCTCAATTTTTATCCATTTTTAATATCATTGACCTCTTAATGAAGTATTAAAATATTTGTAGACATACTATTATCTAATAAATGTATAATTATATAAATATTATCGATAACAATGTTATTAAAAAGAGTTTTTTTTTAATATTTCATATTTTACTACGTAATAACAATTAGTTATTGGAATATGGTAATTACGTTTTGGTATTATTAAACTTATCGTAGGCGTGTATAAATTACCTAAGTACAGGTCTACAGTAATTTTAATGCTTTGAATATAATAAAGAAAGTTTTTTTTTTCTAAATGTACGAAGTATTTATCATCTCTTTTTATTTAGATCGATTTAGCCTTAAAAGTAAAAAATAGGCTTTTTATAGAGCCATCGTTGCTTAGGGGCTGTCTCATTAGTTGTGGATAAAAGTAATCCCGCGAATAAGTTGCGATTAAACTTTAACAGCAGGAGGTAGAATAGGCCATTAGAACCTGTTTAGACTCAATAAAGTATAAGTTTTAGATAAATATTTGCGAATAGAAATCTCTCATAAATACAGTGGAATTCGATAATGAAAAATAATAGTGCATTAAAAACTTTTATCTGTTGAATATAATCATCCGTTAAATGGTGAAACAGCCTTTAAAGTATCTGACATATTACTACTTTTCTTAAAACACAGATGCTATAATTAACATGTACCTACATAGTTACAAAAGTACCTACTTACGAAGTATTGCAAAATCTTAAGTGCTTTGATAAAAAAACCCATTTAGTTCTCAACAATAGTTCAAGGTAGGGTTATTAAGAGCTACAGAACTGTGAGGTTAGTTCATTATTTAGTTTCTAAGGGTCCAAAAGTGTTTGATAATCTTTATTCTACACATACGTAGTTACTAATAGGCTCTAACCGCAGGAGGAAAAAATAGGTAATTAGGCCCAATTTTTGCTCAATAAATACCTACTCCGATAACTTTTATGTTCACAATTGCGAATATCCTATAAAAAAATTTAATGCGTCATTCACCATAGACTATTTATTATCTGTTAGATACTATCATAATTATATCAGATAGCTTTAACGGCAGCTGGTAGAACAGGCCCTAACTTTAAGTCTATGGAAATTATATATGTATTGTATGAATATCTAGATGTTAGAAAGCTTAGTTGCACCTCAAGCTAATCAACACGTAAGTTACTAATTATCATGTTTAGTGCTTCCTTACTCATATGTTAGCTTTCTTGAACACAGCCAGTTTTATTTTACATCTTGATGCAACTCGCTCTTTTATTTGACTTTTTTTTTGTACTAGAGTACTTACTAGGCTTAACTCGACTAAAAACAGTTTTTTTTTTCTTCCCTTCATATCGGGTAGGTCTGAGAATCGTTCATCTATTTAATAACATCTATGGCAAATAACGTTTGCGGTGACAGCTAGTATACATATATATCTTAGCTTATATTAGAATAAGGTTACTTAGTACCCGTAAATGGGTTCCCCTGCGATAACAAAAAAAAGGTTACTTAGCTTATCAATCAAATAAAAAATTTGAAAATTCCTTTATACAATCCTTCCATTTTATGCCGAAAGATACCAATATAAGTTTGGAAAAAGAAATGATACTCTACAAACTGCTGGATAGATTTATACCAAACATAGCTTTATGTTATTTTATAATATAATTTATTATAAATAGGTTTTAATTACCAACTATATTGCGACACGCTTTTCTATAACGTTTAACAATAGATTGCCTATTTTTTTATTTCAATAACGTTCCTAGACGTGGGTATGTTTGCCATTGTTCTTGTAGTAATAACATTTCGAGCCATTTGTGTTCTGCTATAGCTTGTGGCATAAGTTTAAAATTAGTGTCTAGTCTAGAATTTTCATTCGAGACTAGAAAGCCTATTATAAAATAAATATTTTTTTACTTATCTAAAAACGAATTTATTTTCATAAATGATTTCTATATCTACCTATATAAATAAAAATGAATGTTGCTAAGCGAATGGCTCGACCAATTCGGCTAATTTATTTTTCGTATGTTACCTAAGGCCCACGGAAGGTTTTAATACTAAAAAAAAAATTGTCTTTGATATTTTTGACATGTAGAGGAACAATAAGACGGGCGTTACAACGTACGTACGCGTAAAAGTATATTGATATTAATTTTTTTTTGCTTTATTGTCGAACTGGATATCTCTGCAGCTTTTAAATTAATTTTCACTGATCATTATATAGGAATGTTATTCAGAATTTTTCTCTTAAGTAAAACTTGTTGACATCATTATGTTGTTGACTCGATGTGTTTTCGATGTTATACGGTTTAAAAAAGTACATTAGAATATTAAGTTTCTTTTATTTCTATATTTCTTACTTATTTAATAGATTTTTGAATACGTTTGGAAAAAAGACTAATATAAATATTTGAAAATGTAATAAATTTTTTAAATATTATTATAATCGGTGGTACGCAACCGTTTATGTGTGGATTCAAATCATCCTTGCTTATTTTTATGTGAACTACGGATCTATTAAACATAAGTAGATAATAAATAAACAGCTGCCTTTTAAAAAAAGATTCTATACAATATGGATCCAAAACAAAATACCTAAAAACAATGTTTCTAGGGCTCTGATCGAGGTATCTGACGTTCCGTAAATTTTTATTTATTTATACTTTTTTGATTTGTTCCCAAACGCTTACTTAAATCTAATAACGAGACAACTCTAATGTAAACTCAATAAATATTACGTCGACGGTTCGTGTGAAATGTAGAGTAAAGATTTTATACTTGATTATGTCAGGCTTTATGTCTATGTGTGACCCCGCTCCACAGCCGCAAGGTAACATTAGAGTTATGTTCTTATTTTAACGATTATTATTGTAAAATTGTTGTAATAGCTATATCACGACAAATTTCAGTCAGGGCGTGTTTTATTTTTATTTTTTTATTTATACAAGCTTCCGCCATAATCAGAGACTGCTCTTTTTTAATAATAAGATACATCCATACTATTTCTCGCATTCATGTTTCTCGTACTTTCATTTCAGTTTCGGTTCAGTTTTCAGTTACTGTACTATACTGTTTTGTTTATTTAGGTATGGGAAAGGATTTTGACAGTGGAATTTATAGAATAGCGTGTATTAAGTGTGATATCCCGCAACCATGATACTCTTATGATATAGTGTTAAATGCCGTGTGGTGTCGGTTGATTAGAATAGCACCACCCCCTTTCTCTCCGTGGGAGTCGTAAAAGGCGACCGAGGGATAAACCTGGCTCAAAATCATCAGGGTCCTGGAGAAGGAAAACTTTATTTGAAACCCGGAATTGGGTCCCCGTCAAGCGTTCGTGTCATAGCTCGAAAATGCGAAAGACTCCTGCAGCCGAATTGGTTCCACACGTTTCGGCTCGTCGTTCCTGTGGGCCTAGCCAGTGAGGTCTAGAGGGTGGCGCAGAGCTTAGGCAAATTCTGCGTTTTCCTGAAGAGTGTCCTAGGCGACATAGTGTCTGTCGGACACTGTCTAAATCGTCTGCAATAGACAGACTAAGGCCATTGACGATAGTGTTAACAGTGTGTCTGTGAAATAAATACATGTACACTACATTTGACTATACAAGTAAACTAAACACATTAAGATTATTACAATTGTATATCACCATGCAAATATCGTGCTCTGACTTTTGTTTTTGTGTGTACACACACAAAAAGATATATATATATATATATATATATATATATATATATATATATATATATATATATATATATATATATGTGTTGATGAGAGTACGCTAACAGCTTTCATATATGTTTGAAACTTTATTTTCTTATCTTAATTTCTACAAATATTTATTTTTACCATGTGCAATATTTTGACATATTTTCGTTACAGCTAAATTCTATTTTTTTCTGTAGTATTGTATTTCTAAAATATTAATTTAGTCGATATTGTTAATGGAGTTCTTTATGGCTATCATAATTTATCTCACGGAAGTGAACGGATGGAGCAAAGGTGATTTGCTCCAGTTTCGTCGACTTTTCGAAAGGTGAAGGTTGTATGAAGCTATAAAACCAGAATGACCTAACGTTTAATATTTAAAAAAATATTTTAGTTTTGTTGTATTTATTTCGCTTAAATTATTTTTAAGTCTTCTATACGATTTTTTAAATCCGCGTACTTTAATAGTTATTTATTGATGTTTTAAAACGAGATACTTAAATTTTTTGAATTTGTAAGATTTTTTGGATTTTTTTTATGAATTT
This sequence comes from Melitaea cinxia, assembly GCF_905220565.1. Classification (NCBI taxonomy): domain Eukaryota; kingdom Metazoa; phylum Arthropoda; class Insecta; order Lepidoptera; family Nymphalidae; genus Melitaea; species Melitaea cinxia. Next base: position 7,775,060 of record NC_059412.1, read on the forward strand.
TATTCAAATCATTTATATGTAAGTAGATATTAAGTAGTTAGTAACATATTTATTGTGAATTTTTTAAGAAATAACAAAACAATTAACGTCTTATTCATACACATGTTGTATTTATGTCTTAATTAATTTACAGTTATATTATAAAGGTAAATTACTTTATTCGCTGTCTTTTGTTCATTTTTAATGGATTAAATTAAAAACTACTGGGCCGTTTTTAATTTTTTTCCTATAAAGCTAATTAGGATATACCTACTTCAACGGGAGAAAACGTATCAGTCAGTCAGTCAGTCAGCTCAGCCTAATGCAGTCCACTGCTGGACATAGGCCTCCCCAAGTTCGCGCCAACCATCCCAGTTTGCCGCAATCCTCATCCAGCCTACACCGGCAATCTTACGTAGATCGCCGGTCCATTTCTTCTTCTTCTTTGGCAGAAAACGTATAATACTAAACATTTTTTAATATCATATCAAAAATTGACCGCTCCAGCGGGATTCGAACCCGAACGTATAATACTATTAATAATTACCTGTATAGATATTACGACACTTTAAGCTATGTATACATACATTTTTTAATTTATATAAAAAATTGTAAAGCAAACAATAAAACTACTTTGAATTTCTAAAGTTGTATTATTTGACTTAGGTCACTTGTGTTTTGGTTTACTTAAGGTCAGTTGGACAAAGAAACGTGAAACTGTGTAAATTTAATAGGCGTGGTCGGCAGTTTTTGAAAATGGCAAATGTTTTGAAGTTTACTGTTTGTTATGACCTTATAGACGTTAGTAGACAAATTTAATCTATTATGGCTTGATATACTTCTTTTCATTACAATACAATACTATAGATATAGAGATATCGAATTTGTTACTATAAGTTACTTGACCTAGTTTCAAATAAAAAAAATTCTTTGCGTTTAATTTTTTACGATGTTTAGCGATTTTTTGAACGTTTATTCAATGTAGTCTAAATTTGGGGACTAACGAGCCAAACTAACTTCAGATTTGGATTCAACGCATTGAAATACATAAACAAAACATACTGGGGCTAGATATAAAAAAAAAGTTAGAATAAATACATTTTTCATTATCGCTTATACCTAAGTCTACCCTAGGTCTAGGGTATACCTAGGTCGGCAATCAAGCATACGGCTTATAGACGCTTGCAACACCAGAAGCATGGCAAGCGTACCTTAGCCCCAATCACGACAGGAACACAAAATTGCTTGAAATTTAGGCTTTTGAATTATTTTTTTAAAAATCCATCTTCTGTAAGGTCGAGGTACTTCCCCAGTCCTGGTTTTCCAGATTTTGGAGCAGGATATTTCCTGCTGTGTGAGTACACTACTTTTAATTAATATATATATATCTTAATATAAAAATGAATCGAAAATTAAAAAAGGTCGGATGAAGTTTACCAGGCTAGCTATTTTTTATTAAAATATCCATATCTTTTTGTAGTAAACAACGATAAATAAAAGTAGATGATCAATTTCACAACATATAACAACTGCCTCCGTGGCGCAATCGGCTAGCGCGTTCGGCTGTTAACCGAAAGGTTGGTGGTTCGAGCCCACCCGGGGGCGATGTCTTTTTGTTTTTTTTTTTTTTGAAATATTTGCTTTTTAAATTGATTATATTTCAATTTCTAGTTTTAGGAATATATAAAAAAAAAAAAAACAAAAAAAAAAACAAAATCAAATTCAAAATTTTCACTTATACTTATATTAATTATTAATAAAATAGTTTTTAATATTTATTTATTAATAAAATAGTCTACTCTCTTGTATTCTTTTTTTTTGTGAATATTTTTTTTTATATATAAATTTATATTTAGTTAGCATTAAAATTTTCTTTTTTCAAATTTAATAAGTACTATGTATATAATGTTAAGTTTTTTATTTTTATTTTTTTTTCCGTTCCTCGTATCTTGATTAGTAAGATATTTTTATTTACAGAAAAAAGAATATTATATTTTCACAATGGAATGAAAACTTTTTTTTAATTTCTTGTTTAATGGCTTATAAAAAAAAAATAGATATTTATATTATGTAAACATATTAAGAATGAATAATCATAAATGTAATAAATTATGTAATACTTAAAACAAGATAATCTTTTTCAACTAAGGTTAATAACCTTCGATAGCTCAGTTGGTAGAGCGGTGGACTGTAGAGGCTAAAAGATATCCATAGGTCGCTGGTTCAAATCCGGCTCGAAGGAATTTTATTTTAACTTTTTGATCACGCTAACAACTTTTTAAATTATTATACATATACTAGCTGATCAAAAAAAGATCGTACCGTCATATTCTTTAATTTTACAATAAAAATATCGTGATAATTGTTCGGAATAAAGTAACGCCTATATTTGAAGGTGGTCAAAGTTACATAAGTATCTGTGCAAAATGTTATTAAAACCGGTCCAGAAGTTTCGAAGATTAGCCCGGAAAAAAGTTCTTTCAAATGATCACCTACAGAACACCACATTTGGAGGAACGTAGTCTGGAGTTGTACAACCTATAAACATATATAATATATTACTCTGTTTATCATGTTTTTTTTTAATATTTTATTAAAATAATAATTTAAATATAAATAAGTCATAAAAATAATAGATGTTATTGAAAATTATTTTCTTTCCATTAAATATACAAACAAATTCTAACAAAAATAATACTTTCAAGTATCTTACCTTTTTTAAACTTCCTATGTACTTACAATACATAAATTAAGTGATTTTTCGTTATTAATAATAATTGCATTTGTTCTTCAAATAAATAGACAACTGATAAAATAAGACAAGTGATAAAATGAGAATATCATCGACTTGGTCAAAGTCAAGAAGGTACGCATTATTTAGTGACAACTCAAAAACTAGTCGTCAAATATCGGGCAAATTAAATGTGACACGAGACAAAGTGCCAGCTTTTGAATAAGCAATAAGTTAAAAGCATTGAGGTGACGTGCATCGAATAATAAAAAAATATAGTCGAATTGAGAACCTCTTTCTTTTTTGAAGTCGAGTTAAAAATGGAGTAATTATAAAAAAAAAAACAAATGAATAAAGACTAGCGCTGGGTGTAGTCAACTGCCTTGAAATTAATATACGCTTTCCTTTCTAAACGCAAATGCTTGTGGGAAATAATCTAGCTCATTGGAAACACGCAAATCATACACATTTACGTATGTACATACATAGATACGTGTATGTTTTCAAATATACTTTAATGCATAAGCGATATATAGGAACTATATGTTATATAGTTTGGGATATTTATATTTCAGCTTTTTGTAAAATAATATGTATATTTTGTAATTAACAGACAACACATTTCATTAAGTAATGTAAACAAATGAAGAATTTCATTGCCTAGTTAAGAACAATTAACAGCGAGTCGTACGTTGATATATTTGTTAGCATTATGAGCTGACCCGACAGGTGAAATAATTGTTACATTTTCTGAAAGTCGCTTCAGCCTGTAATTATAATTTATTAAGCCATTATTACTGGGCATATGCCTCTTACCCCATGTAAGAGAAGGATCAGTGCTTAATCCATCACGCAGCTCTAATGTGGGTAGGCGGATATATTCCCTACTATGAGTAACGATCGCTATCAGGTGTATATGATAACAACCGGAACCGATGGTTTAACGTGCTCTTCGAGGCACGGTGGGGAGACCCACAAAGACTGCACAAACACCCAGACCACGGAAAACATTTGTATGGCCAATACAAATGTTTTTCATGTGCGGGTATCGAACCCGCAACCGTCAGCGCAGCAGCTACAAACCAGTGCTGTCACCGTTGCAAATAAAATACAATATTTTGCGCATTTTTTTATTAATCATTCCAGAAAAAACCTTTGCAAATTATTAAAAAACTAAAAAAAAAAATACCAACCGTTCTTAATTGTTGCACTTAGGAATACATTTAGCGACTCATTATTATTTGTGTAGTTTTATAAAAAGTACCCTCTAATAAAACTTCCAAAACATCCGTTAAAAATTACTAATAATAAAATTTACACGAATACAAAGATATAGTTTCTTTCGTTTTAGGACTATATACGAGTATATGTAATAATAATAATAAATACAATTAAATCGAAGAATGACGCAGATGGCAAATATTAGAATATTCAAATTAATGAAATATCAAATACCGTTAGGCAAATGACATAGCTTATATAATAAATAAAACATAACGGTTAAGTTAAATTACACGTTGTAAATTTTTTTTCGAATATCTCGGGTTATTCACTTATGCTAATATCTGTCATCGAATATTGTGAATTATTAATTAGAAAACGAGAATGGTAAAAAAATCGTCTAAATTTATTGTTTATTTATTTAGATCTAGACTTCTAAAATATTTTAATTCGTGTTATAAATATAGTTTATAAGATCATTGACCCTTCATACCAGAAATTGAATTTTACACTCCTCTTCGTAAGCACATTTTGTATATTACAAGGGTGGCAATCAAATGTAAATTCCGCCTGATAATATGCGGATATCGGTATATATTGACATCTGTAACACTAGGTGCATCATATGCCTTTTTACCAATCGACCCTGTTGTCAAGACAGCGCATCCACGAGAGCGCTGGCTACCTCTCACTACAGAAATACAACATTGCTTAAGGGCAGCATTATTTGACAATGATCTTTTAACTAGTATGCCGATTAAAATAATAAGAAAGCGACTTACAATGAGAGTGCTTTTTTAATTCTTATGTACATTACGTATAATCTATTTCAAGTTTAATAACTCAAACTCGATAACAATTCAAAATTAACAATTTAATCATAGCGTCTCGATATATATTAATTATTGTGTTTGCTCGCAAACGAAAAAACTGACTTTAATTAGATTGACAAGTAATAAGTATAACATAGTAGATGAAAAAATAGTCAAGTAAATACGTGCTATCAAAGATTACTCAAAAAGTAGTCATCAGTTCTCGATCAAATTTAAATAGGACACAACACAAGCATTCGCTTTCGATTAAAACAAGAATTATCAAAATTATTTATAAAGAATAAACTACTACCCTAGTGGATAATAAAGCTCACTACGTTATAGTAGATGCATCCTAGGATCGATCACTGAAGGATAGATAGCGTTAGCGTGGCGTGGCGTTGCACCGTGTCATAAATACGCGTCATCAAAGATTACTCAAAAAGTGCTCATTATATCGATCACATTTAAATGGAACCACATGACAAGTATTAGTTTTTGATTTATAAAAGAAACATCAAAATCGGTGCACCCAGTAAAAGTTTATTTTATTTATTTAAACTTTATTGCACACTTACAAGAACATTAAAAAGAAGAGAAAAAAAAACATACTGAACAAAGTGCAAAGGTGGTCTTACAGACAAGCCGACTATAAAGTATATTTAAAGGTATAATACAAAAAACAGTCAAGTAAATACGCGTTATCAAAGATTACTTAAAAATTAGTAATCAGATCTTGATCAAATTTAAATAACATGACAAGCATTAGCTTTCAAATTTTCGAATAAAGAAAGAATCATTTAAATCGGCAACCCAGTAAAAAGTTATAGGGCTTAATATAACGTAGGTCGACGAAAAAAAAAAGGGAAGTAAATGCGTATTATTAGTTATAGGTAACTCAAAAAGTACTTCTTCTTCTTCTTCTTGTGCCTCTCCACTACTGGAGGTTGGCCGTCAGCTCAGCGAATTTTTCGCGGTCTCGTGCCAAGCGAAACAGCTCTTCCACGCTGGCGATCTTCATCCATTCGCGGATGTTGCGCAACCAGGACTTTTTTCTTCTTCCAACGCGTCGCTTGCCCTCTACTTTGCCCATCATTATAATTTGGAGCAGCTGGTATCGCTCGTGTCTCAAGACGTGGCCCAAATACTCGGCTTTTCTCTTCTTGACGGTTTGCAGTAACATCCGGCTAGTGGCGACGCGCTGGAGTACTCTCACATTCGAAACTTTCTGTGTCCAGCCAATACGGAGCATTCTGCGGTAACACCACATCTCAAAAGCTTCTAAACGCTTCTGGGTGTCAGCTCGCAAGGTCCATGCCTCGCAACCGTATAACACTACTGGCCAGACATAGCAGTGGAGTATTCTTAGTCTGAGCTTTATGGATAGTTTGCGGCTGCACAAAACCTTCTCCATCCTTTTAAGGCTTGCTCGGGCAATTTCAATCCGGGTCCGAATTTCTTGCCCACAGTCCCATTCTTCATTTACCCAAGCACCAAGGTATTTGTACATACGCACCCGCTCTAGGTATTTACCTTCTACTTGAATTTTCGGCTCTAAACCCTTATCGCCCGACACCACCAGAAACCTGGTCTTGCTAATATTCATGCTCAACCCCGCCTTAAAAAGTACTTGTCAGATCTAAATTAAGGCAGTCAAAAGTTCTGATGTAACATACATTAAAAAAAATCGAATTGAGAACCTTCTCCTTTTTTGGAAGTCGGTTAATAAAGGCCCATAGCCTCATTAGATCTTAATCTAAGGCAGATTATATATGAAACACTTTGTTAAAAAAATGTAGTGATAATAATAGTAGGAAGACGTAAAGGGGATCGAAGAAACGCTACGTCATAAAGGGGTACGTTCAATGACCATTAACGTCGAAGCAGGATAACTGAGCAGGTCTTCGTGTTACATATTAACATACATTTTCTGATGTATAAAATATTTAGTCAATAGTCCAAACAGCTAAATTTTAGCTTTCTTAACTAACTTATAAGTATCTGTATGTTAATTTTAATGACTGATGTTGAAGAGCATCAGTATATATTAGTCATAAACCGCATGTGATTACTCAATAGTGTTCCTATATTTAGCAGCCAGTCTGGTTTATATTGCGCAAACAGCCCGCAAGCGTCGGATATGTCTCAGTGTGCTTTACCGGATACCTTATGTTTTGACCGAAGGCGACGCTATCATGGATAACATAGACAGGGAATTGCTATAGAAATTACTTATATATAATATCTGTATATGTATAAATAACAATGAATTGCCAAATGTGTTGCTAAGCGCAAACTCGAAAATAGCTGGATTAATTCGACAATTATTTTATATAAATTTAGTAATTTAATGCTTCTATAAAGTAAATACTTTATAGAAGCATTAAAAAAAAAATTGTGTTTGCTCGCAAACGAAAAAAAACCGACTTCAATTACATCGACAAGTAATACAACGTAGATCGACGAAAAAATAGTCAAGCAACTACGCGTTATCAAAGATTACTCAAAAAGTAGTTATCAGATCTCGATAAAATTTATATGTGACCACATGATAAACATCAGCTTTCGATTAAATTAAAAATTATCAAAATCAGTATACCCAGTAAAAAGGTATTGTGGAATTCGAGAGTTTCCCTCGATTTCTCTGGGATCCCATCATCAGATCCCGGTTTCCTTATCACGGTACCAAACTAGGGATATCCTCTTTCCAACAAAAAAAAAGAATTATCAAAATCGGTACATCCAGTAGAAAGTTATGCGGTTATTCGACTAGCCCGTTGGCGCAGTTTGTAGTGACCCTGCTTTCTGCTCCGAGGGTTGTGGGTTCGATTCCCACCCCGAGTCTGGGTGTAATATAAATATTTATTTATATATTTATATATGTATTATTTATAAGTATGTTTATCGAAAAAAAAAAAAATGTAGCTATATGTATACCAGTCGGCTGTTACCTATAACACAAGCATTAAGTTGCTTACTTTAGGAACAGACGACCGTGTGTGTATTGTGTAGATATTTATTTATTATTATTATTATTTATATTACAACGTAGGTCGACGAAAAAAGCGTCAAGTAAAAACGCATTATTAGATATAACTCGAAAAGTAGTTGTTAGATCTCAAATAAATTTAAATGGGACCAATTGACACATACCACCTTTCGATTAAAACAAAATTTGTCGAAATCGGTCTACCCGGTCAAAAGTTCTGATGTAACATACATTAAAAAAAAATACAGTCGAATTGAGAACCTCCTCCTTTTTTGGAAGTCGGTTAAAAAAACAGAAAGTTAGATAATTTCAGAAAACTTAACGATTATTTAAAATGCGTGCGTTTCACTCTTGACAAGACAATACAAAATCTGTCGGGTCAGCTCGTCGGAAATGATGTAAAATGTAGGTAAATACATGGATGAGATGACCCTGTGGAACGAAACCAGATTTACCTTCTTTTTTCTATTGCTAAAATTTCTCTTTAAATTTATTTTCGTGTTTGATGAGTAAGTTAGCGAGAACCAATAAGGACTGTATACTGTGTTGACAGAAAGGGTAAGTTTGGCAACGCGGTTGAGACTCAAGTAGGCGTCCACAAGCTATGGTAACGGTTAACCATTTGTCGCTCTACGCTTGCTAACTCCCCTAGAAGTGTATAAAACTCCTTAGGTTATCATAACCCACCCACAACTGTATGAAGACAATCAGTAGTAAGCATCTAAATTTGTGTTAAAATCTTCTATAGTTAGTAGGTATTAATAGATGTATTAGATTACTAGATTATTAAATTCTTTGAGATGTACACAGATTATCTCTATCTCTTTTTCGAATTACTGAAGAGATTGCTTAAGACTATTCAAGTACCATCATCCGGTAATCTTCAACGTAACAATGTTGCACACACTGGCTGATAAAGTCGAGTCTACTTCGAAATTGTTGCTGGAGTGCAGTATAATACACATTAGAGGAGGTCCCTATCTTATCCTAATTTTAATAATATCCCAGTGATCCTGTGTTTTCAACTACATACAAAATTTTCGTTTTTCTGTTAGGTATTAATAAGAGCTTTACCACACTTATAATTAAAAATAAAAAACAAAGAACAATCTGAAACAATTATACGTTTTCTTTGATACGGTAATGTCCATCTTACGCAACTCACAAGAAGCAAGGTCATGTTTTAACGTTACACTTTCATGTCGAAATTAAAAACATTTTTATGTGCATACATCAAACATAGCATGACCTGTATTCGTCTGCTTTATGTAACGTGTATTTTGAGCTCAGTAAATCTGTCGATTAGATTAAGGGGCGTGTTAGATTATACCTACTTACTGTATTCATCATTTACATAATTTATATTAAAAAAATATAAACTTGTTTCTTCAAGGCTAATCATAATAAGAGATTTTACCTTTTTGTTCTCGATTCAAATTAATTCCAATCAATTTTTTTTTGTCTACATTTTTATTATAAAGTGACTGTATTTTTATAGTCTGTAAGTTTTGTTTGACGTAAGATATTTTTTTAGTATAGTCCATTGTATTCTTTAATTCGTCGATTGCCTTCACTATTTGTACTTTCTTTTTTTTTCTATTTAATGTGTAGTACAGTGGCGGATTTACAAATTTGTCGCCCTAGGCTCCAGTCTACTTAATCTACTGGTAAATCTGCCACTGGTATAGTATGCTAGAGTGAGAGGAATAAATGATTTATTTATTTAAATCAGGTGATAAAAATGGATTCTTTTTTTTCGAATTTTTATCATTTTTAAAATATACCTAGCCTAATCATCTGTTTTTTTATGCATGACTGATGGTTTTTCTTAATGATAAAATTATTTCAAATTAGGTACAAATAAACCAATATTTAATTATTTAATGTAAGTATGCTGATTCAGACGAATGTTTCTTGTCACAATTTCGCTAAATTAGTCGTCTTCATTTTACTTAGATATTAGAAAAAATTGCAGCATAATCTACTATTAATGCTCGTGAGAAAATAATATAATAACAATAAACGTATAATCTATGTTTATTGTCAATATATAATAAAAAAAAAAATAATTATATGAAAAGTGATATTAACAAAAAAAATTGAGCGAAACTGTTTCTTTAAAAGTATATAACTTTCACTAAATAATTAAAGTGTATTTATTAACATATAATATAAAGTGACTAACATCGTTAATTTAGTATCTTAACCGCTGTCAGGTGGAAAATCACCGCGAAATATCAGATACTGGCTAGTGGTTTGTATAAATAATTTTTTAATGGATAAATGTATACTATCGTAATTTGAATTGAACTGAACTGAAGTCAGGTAGTAGAAATTAATAGAAAGCGCTTATTTTTTTTTAGTGATGCTGTTTTTCATAATTTCATGCTAGTTTTGTACTGAAATATAGCTTTTATTTTATTCCTAAAAAAGTAACTGCGGTGTTTCTTACCGATTCTTCTCTGCAGAATCTACATTTCGAATCGGTGGTAGTTACACTTTTAAAAATAATAATCACTTTTAAAATTTTAAATTGAAAAGTGACGATTTGAAAATGCTTTTAAAGCCTATTTGAATAAAATAAATTTTGATTTTGGTTTTTGAGACGGCTCACTGCTAGGCCAAAGCTGATGGGCCACTGCAGGTTGTATAATTTATTTACCCCAATGCAATGGCTGTACCATATATACCATCGTAACGGCGATGGTACGATGGTACGGTGGTGAGACTAGTTTTACAAATATTTCAACTCAAGATTAAAATTTACTACATCGTAAAACATGAAGAGTAGAAGGAAAATCGTTAAAAAAGTATTAAACCCGGATATGGAACAGTTTTTTATTGCATTCATCGCTTCTTGAACACGTAACATTCGTAATTCCCCTAAAATTATTAAAAAAAATGATATATGCATATGCTAATGGCCTTTAATCTATTGTTTTAATTATCATTTTATATTTTAGACGATGTTTCAGGTCAGTATAAATGTTATAATAGTGAGAGTTTGTGAGGAAAACGAAGAAGAAGAAGTGCGTATAGACGAATATTTTTTACTCTTTTATGGTAGGGCACAACAGGCAATATCTTGCTCGAAATTTGGAGCATCCCGACTGGTGAATTATCTAAAACTTGCGCAAGATCAAAGCTAAATAACAATGTCCTCAAGTAGTGTTATTTATTTACATTTAGGTCTTGACATTACTGAAGAGCAGATTAATAAACTTGAGCGAATCCAGAATTTATGTATACGATTCGTATTTGGACTTCGTAAATATGATCATATCTCTGAATTCCGTAAAAAACTTAAGTGGCTCCCTATTCGCTTTCGCAGGAATACGCATATTCTTAACTTACTTTACTCTATTCTATTTAACCCTGTTGCACCTGCTTATCTAAAGCAAGGATTTAAATTTCTTAGTGATATCCATGAACGCAGTCTTCATTCTGAGAATACCTTACTTCTTGAAATTCCCCCTCACTCCTCTTCCTTTTATACTAAATTTTTCACTGTTCAAGCTTCTCGACTTTGGAATTCTTTACCCTTGCATATTAGACGTGTACAATCGCTTTCTATTTTTAAAAAGGCTGTCAGGAAGCATTATCTTGATATTCAACGTGAATAAAATTATATATATATATATATATGTATGTATGTTTGTATGTATGTGTTTGTGTATGTATATGTTTATGTATATATGTATGTATATGTGTATGTATGTACGTATGTATGTATTTATGTATATGTTTATGTATGTATGTATGTAAATAAGTAAATATATTCAAACGTTTATGTCTTAATTTGTACACCTACACTGACACAATACCATCTCCTCTGCCCCTAGGTTGCCTGGAAGAGATCGCTTTTTAGCGATAAGGCCGCCCTTTGTGCCTGATGATACTCTGTTTAAGTTCATAATATGTATTATTTCTGTTTTGGTGTACAATAAAGTGTATTGTTATGTTATGTTATTTATTTATTTAACAATTTATGTACACTAGGATAGCTAAAGGAAATAGCTCTTATAAACAATGCTGGTACAAAGGCACTACTTATCCCATGATAGAATCTCTTCCAGAAGTCCTGCTACAGGAAACTTATAAAACAGTCGCAAAATTAGCGTAGCATGTTCATGTTGCGAGTAAGGTAGCCACAGCGCACATCGCTGGTCGGATATAAGGTCGGCAAGGCGTTTGTAATGCTCCTGGTATTGTAGGTATACTATTGTAAAAAAAAAAAATAACAGAAACGCACGAACGAACAGAACAACGTGTAACAGAGTGTAGACGTGAAATAATACCTAGATTTTAATCATTAAGATCTCCCGGGTCTTTAATTAAGCAGGTAAAATAGCGGGGCATAATCCGTATGTAATACATTAATAGATATGTACATAATGAAATTGCATGCCGTGGTCATCGTACGTTTTAACAAATACTCCAGATAAAAATAAAGAGTATAATTAACAATGCCTTGTAATCCTAATAAATCTTTCAAGACAAAACACGTGAAAATGAGGTAAAAGTATATTTCCCTGTAAGTATTTAATATCTTTCAACGCGTATATTGTGCGTGATTCGACACCAATTAAAAACATTAAAAAAATTTGATATTACATTGCTCGTTTTTTTTTAATTATAATATATTTTAATTATATTGTTGTTCTGTAGTTCAGCAATGAAACTGTCAAGTTTTGCAATAGAAATACCAGTGAACGGGGTAGACGCGACCTGCGTTGACCGATGCGCGAAGAACGCTTTCAAACGAAAAAACGATCAGTCGATCAGTCGTCGTTTCGTACTGAACGCGACTGCACGCGCCTAAATCATTCACATTCATTCAAATTCTGAACTGTGTTTCGAAAGTGACGTGTTATATAAAAAAAAATATATTTAAAAAACGGATTTATTTTTTATTTTCGGCTTATCGTCGTCTCCCTTACGGTGAGTAACCTTTATTTATGTATTTATGTATACAATTATTTTTGTATCACGATATTGCGTGTAGTTAAGTATTATATATATCGCTTCCTTTTATTTATGATTTAATAGAAATTAAAAGAAATAGTTACAAAAATATTTTGTTCCGAAAACAAATATTTGTACATATACGTATGTATGTACTTGTCAAAAGGAATTTAAGCATATTAATAATTTTAAAATCATTATCTAATATATAAAATTGGCTGATTCTCATAGATACCGGATAAGCACAAAAAATTTCATCAAAATCGGTCAAGCCGTTTCGGAGGAGTCTGGCAACGAAAACTGTGACACGAGAATTTTATATATTAGATACTTCTTTGTGTAATAGTATATTAAAATATTGAAATTCGTATTAAATAGTTATTTAACTGAAATATAAATTTTGGTAAGCTACCTGTTATAAAATAATACTTAAAACAATCACATAATATTAAAATAACGTTTTAACATTGACTCCTAATTTCAACTTATTTAAAATACATAATAATTGCGATAGAAAAGATATCAACGTCGCGTGCGCATGCGTTACCTAATACAGACAAGTAGGCGTGTCATACTTACAAAAAAAAAACTATTTATTTTATAATTGTATATTTCGTTTAATTTATTTTTCTTATTCTTACGTAAAATATTACCAATGAAAGTTTTTATGTAATTTGCGTTTTTTTTCAAATCATATTATGTAAAAGAAAGTAGTAAAATATTTGCATTTATTTAAATAAAATACCAACAATAATTTTAAAATTAATTATATATTATAATTTAGTTTAACAATAAAAAAGAGTGTTAACACAGTTTACATATAAACATTACAAGCCAACGAACGCGACTTCATCTGCGTTAATAGCTCTTCATCTTTTGTTTTATAATATTTAAGACCCAAAACCGTTCCCAATTTATTACTTAATTATTACTACTAGTGGTCGTCCAGTGGTCGAAATTCGACCATAAATAACTTAAATTTTGTTTATTTTGTTTGATATTCATTAAAAACAAACAATATTAATCTAAATTCTATTCTCAATTTGATTGACGTGTGAGTAAGAATTAGTGACTACGTATTTTGTCTTGTTTTAACTATCTTAGTATCCGTCGTCTCAGTATTGTCAGTTTCACTCTTCTTCGGTGTCCGAATGTTCCTCCTTGTAATGATGGGTGTGTTGAGTAATTGATTTGCAGACTCCATTTCATCTGACTTGTGTTCACTTTCATCTATCTTAGTAGCTTGGAGTCTGCAAATCCGCACTACAAGGAGGACCACTCCGACACTGTAAAGGGAGGATCGCCGACCAGATGGGCTTAGTGTCTGGTGGGCTACTGCCCCGATGGTTGTTGTCGGGTTCTTGTACATATGTTTAATCGCTCAGATAACATAAACATCTATGTCAGTTCGTATATCGTGAGATAGATGTCGCCAGAGACGCGTGTGTGTAAAATATATTGTAGTATGTGTTATGTTTTTTTTATTGATTTAATGTATTTTTTATACATAATTAAAAAAATATTAACATTCTGCACTCCTTCTCTATATAAACTATAAGTGTGCGAAATTTCATAATCTTCCGTGCTTCACGTATTAATATATATTATAGAAGATTTTATTCATCATATGACGTAAATAATTAACAAAATATATTATAATAAAACGTACGATATAAAGCGTTGATAAAATAATAATGTTTTAGAATTAGCAAAAACTTAACATTTATTTGCTAAACACGTTTTAAAATGAAATTATCATTTTCAAGGCTGCCCTTATAAAATGTTAAGAAGAATATTTTTACATAATATTAGGGAAGCTTGTTTTCTGATATTTTATTTATTTATTTATTTATTTATTTCATAAGATACACCAGCGATATACTGTATAGTCATTACAACTATTATTACATTTTTATCTAGTCCGATTACAGTTACCATTACAGGTGTACACAACATTAGATACAATTTGTCCGGTAAAAACAAAATTCAATTTGAAAGTTAAAACTAAACTAAAACAGTAAAATTGCATTGTTTAGATAAATTACACAATAAAAAATATATAATAAATAGCAAAAAGTTAATTAAAAATTGTATACAGAATTGAAGATGAAATTATAATTTTATTACTTTCATAGATTATCATTTAAAGAGATATGTATTGAACAATGATAGAAATAATTTAATTTGGAACACAAGTCATAACTATACATGCAAATATAATTTTTTCTTAAAACTAAATAAAGTGTCATGAAAAATGTCAATGTCAATGTCATGGTTAGTTAAGTTATTGTAAGCATTAATCATTCTATTAATTGGGGAGAATTGTCCTAGATTAGTCTTAGAGAAATTTGAAATAAAGGGTTTTTGTTGAGAATTTCTAGGTGTACGGCGTGGAACTCTGATGCATATCTGGTAGAGCAAGTCGGGGGAATCCAAGTTATTTCGAACAATTTTAAACAGGGTTACGAGATCAGTTACTTGTCGTCGCTTTTCCAGGGGATGTAATTTAAAATGTTTTAGGCGAGCGGCGTAGTTGGCTCTGTAGGGACTTGTATTGTCTTTGAAGGCCAGGTACCTCGTAAAAGAGCGCTGCACCCGCTCTAGCCTGTTGACATGCGCTCTGTAGTGCGGGTTCCATGCCGAGACAGCGTATTCTAGAATGCTACGTACTAGTGCATTGTAGATCCTGGTGATGCAGTCGGTTCTTTTAAAATCGGCGGTGTTACGCCTGATAAAACCCAGCAATTTCCAGGCCTTGCTGGCAATATAATCAATGTGATCTTTAAATGTGAGCCGACTATCGAGGATAATGCCGAGATCTCTAATGACAGAGACCTCTTCGAGCTGCTGGTTTTGTATGAAGTACTTTGAGTGTACTATGTTCTTCTTGCGGGTGAATTTTATATGAGCACATTTTGAGGCATTTAATATCATTTTGTTTTTGGTGCACCAGTCTTGGATAGAGTTTAGGTCCTTCTGGAGTAAGAAACTATCTTCAGCGTTCTTTATAACCCGGTAGATTTTCAGGTCGTCAGCGAAAATGGAGCACTCACTATACTTTATGCTTTAGGTAATGTCATTAATGAAAAGCAAGAATAAGATTGGCCCCAAGTGTGAGCCTTGAGGTACTCCTGAAGTAGCGATGAAGGGATCGGAAGTGTAGCCTTTTACAGTTACGCTAAGAGTTCTATTTACAAGATATGATCTAAACCACGAGAGCAATGGATCGTGGATCCCGTATGCCCCTAGCTTTAAGATTAAAATGGAGTGGTCTACTTTATCGAAGGCACTACTAAAATCGGTGTAGATAGAGTCGACTTGCTGCCTGTTATCGACGTTTTTACACAGATCCGATACGTAGGCTATAAGGTTTGAGACTGTGGACCGATTGCGGCAGAAACCGTGCTGGCGAACTGACAACATATTGTTCGAATAATGAGACAAAATGGGACATAGAAGCTTTTCAAAGACTTTCGAGAATACGTTAAGTATGGAAATAGGTCGGTAATTTCGAACGTTGTGCTTTGCTCCTTTCTTGAAGATAGGCAAGATATTTGCAGCCTTCCATGCATCAGGAAATTTGAAGATTCTAAAGATTCATCCAAGATTATTTTAAGAGGTAGGGTTAGATATTTATGACATTTTTTGATGAAAACTGGGGGTATACCATCCGGTCCCGCACTCTTGCTTGGATCCAGTGACTTGAGCACTTTATCAATATCTCGTTCCGTTATATAGATCCTAGAGAGTGATTTCTGAGTGAAAAATTCTGAAAAGTTGTTATCATGGTTTATCTGATTGCTGGTTTGAGCATCAGAGAATAGGGAAGAGAAATGTTCTGCAAAAAGATTGCTTATTTCGCTACCCGAACTAGTTGTTTTATTGTCAAGGGACATTTCGGATGGGATTTGTGTAGATATATCCTTACGCTGTTTTATGTAGGACCAAAACTTTCTGGGTTCGCGTGAAATAGCCTGTTCAGTTCCCTTAATATAGTCAGAGTAGCAGTATAATATATATTTCCATTCTATACTTGTCTGGCAATGATAATAATCTATTATAACCTATCAAATAAAACATAATTTGTAATACATTCTAACGAAAAAAATCATCCGTCTTATAATTTAAAATATGGCATAAAATGTGCTATATCGAAGTTAGTTTCGTTATATATTTAATATTTATATGTAAAAATAGAGCATCAACGTACTACTGGTATGCTTAATTATTACTTAAAACATTTTAGACTTCTGATTCTGATTCTCAGAAATAAGAATATATAAAAAGTATCAAGACTTATTAAATTTGAGGTAGCGAAAGCATAATAAAATATATGGTAGATCTGATAAGTGTTTGAAGTAGGAATGCAAACGCAAGGGTCAAAATTTTAGTTGTTACTTTTGGTGGTGAATTTAATTGATATATTATATTCATTATTTATATCTCTACAAATAAATAAAATTGGAGTGTCTTTTTGTAATATTAAAATAACCGCTTTTTACTAAATTCATGTGTATTTATATACGGTATATATACCAAAATAACATTTTTTTTATAAAATTTGTCCGTCTGTCTGTCTGTTTGTTACGGCTAATCTCTAAAACGGCTGGACCGATTTTGACTTGACTTTCACTGGCACATAGTTTATGTAATAAGAAGTAACTTTGGCTACTTTTATTTTCGATTTTTTTATATTTTTAACTGCGAACTAAGTAATAACTATTTTGTTAAATTCTACGCGGACGAAGTTGCGGGCACAGCTAGTGTAGGATATATTATTGCTGTATATGATATTTTTATTACATTTTGTTTATTGTGAAATTAAATACTGTTTGTGTTTTATAATAAAAGAGCAAATTGTTAGTTGTAAACATTAGGAATGCCTAAAAATATCAATTTCATAGTTTTATCTTTGAAACGATAATGGAAAGCGATGTCTCAAGCGCTTTAAGTTTTGATAATACATCTTTTTTAATTTTTTGCCTGCATGTTTATGGTGTTATTTTAAATTTTGCGACAGTTATTATAACTACTGCTTGTTAGTCGTTTATTATGAAACTTTGCAGACATTAAATTTTCGTGACAATACAACATTATGGTAATTTCACCTTGGTCTAATGATAGAGTCAGGAGTTGGATAGTGAAACTCTTCAACAGTTGCTATTCATTCTAGTTTTAAGTTGTTTGATTATTGGCGTATTTTTTTTTGCATTTGGTGATGTACGGGATTGATGTATTTTAGGGTTGTGGAAAACTTCTATCCTTATTATCAATTTTCATGAGTTTCGATTCATCACGATACAACTTTTGCATTTCACGGTGTGTCAGATTATTATTATGCATTGCCATGAGTGAGAATTAATGTTAGATATACGTTTGTAATGTAATCACGGCGTCATCTCGTCATAAGTAAGTAGTACCCCCTCGAGTTGAACTTAATTGGTTAATTTTGATCAGCGACATGCATACTTGATACCGATAGTAGGATACGCTTAATATAATTTAAGTAAAAAGTAAAGTTACTCAATTTTTTTTGTTATGGTTGGAAATGGATTTTTATTGTTCCTCTCATCAACTTTTCACGTGCCCCACGTTTTGGTTATCAAATGACAAAAATCCACGATAGATTCAGGCATGTGCGCTTAATATTCTTTGCGTTTTTGTGTGTGACGTTTATTTAAAATTAAGCGTACTTTTAGTTTACCTGGGATAAAAACACTTACATAAATTAATTAATACTTAATATTAAAATTTCCGCCAACCCGCAGTTGAGCAGCGTGGTTGATTAGGCTCTGAGCCTTCTCTTACATGGGGAAAGAGGCCAATGTAGTGCGATATCACAGGCTGAAGCGTAATATTAGAATAATGAATATGTATAAAATATTTAAACAGAAATAGAAGAAGAAAGAAAAAGAAATATATTTTATTGTGCATAAAAGTTAAAGTACATAGGTATCTTAAAAAAAAACTTACAAAATAATAATATGCACAAAGGCGGTCTTAGCGCTAGGTAAGCGATTTCTTCCAGACAACCTTGGGGTAGAGGAGATTTTAAAGCAAAACAGATTAGAGTTATCAAAAAGGTAAAAAAAGTGAATCCTACAATCTAATAATATAATAATAATATAAATAAATAATAAACATATAAATAAATTAATAAATAAATACACAAATAAATATATACATATTACATTATTTATTAAATAGGTAATGGCTTATCATAAATATAAAATTGAAATAAATAAACAGATTAGTTAATATTTTTCTTGCTCCTAATATTATTTATGATATAAAAAAGGTTAAGAAATATTGCGACGGCAAAGGTTGAATAACATAAAACTGTATATTATTTATAATCTGTAGAACGCGGGAAACAAGATAAAAAATAGTTATTGTCAACGGTCGATTTCTTTGAATACAATTATCTCTACGAGTATATGCAGAATTCAAATCATTTGAATAACAAAACTGGGAAAATGTATACAAAAGACTTTTTTAGAATCACTACATAGTATAAGCAATAGATTTTGTTTAAAACTTTTCTGATTTACATTACATTATATATACATTACATTCCAATTGTTTTGGCAATCAAATATTAAAAGTTGGTTATAAAATACATACAAAAAAATTATGAGAAGCTCCTAGACAAGAATCGTATTATTTCAACGTATATTTATTCAATACATAACTACTAAACATATTAGCACTAGGGAACTATAAAGATTTTCGAACCGCTGAAATGTTAATCTACCATTGTTATATTACTAATTTACTATATTATTATTTTATTTCAATTCGCAAAAGCTATAAACAGCATTGGTATTTTAAGTAGCATTTGGCAAATATTTCATTTTATTTGCTTTGCATATTTTTTATTTGTGTAGCTCACTAAGTTGGCTTATTTTTTGAGAATAAATAATTAATTAACATTTTAATGGGTAACACACATGAGTTCATGCCATTTTTGGCGCGAACTTGTGGACGCCCATGTCCAGCAGTGGACTGTGATAGGCTAAATGATGATGATGATGATGATGATGATATAATTTATTTATTTAAAATTTCAATTTGTTTATTTATATAATTAGTGTTGTTTACGGGGTTTTGAAAATATTTTGGAACTAATTTTTAACCTTTTTTTAATGCATATATACAGACAATAAGACTACTCGTACCCATTGCAAATGTTTTTACAATAAAAAAAATACGCTCATTGCACTTTATATTAAATTAATATAATTATATACAGTTATATTAGTTAATATAATTTACATCAATTAAGTAAATTTTAAAATTAATATAAAAGGCTTGTTCCAAAATACGAACTATATATTTATTTTTTTCTTTAACCTAAAATCCGTAAACGATAAGATTGATTGAATGAGAATTGAAAAGTCGTTAACCTTCTGAACATTTAAAAAAGGTTCCCAACCTTAAAACCACTTTAGAATGCGAAAATTTCGCTTACCTTCGACACAACACGATATTTTTAAGCTATTTCCGTCGATATTGAATATATTAGTTTGTTAATTGACCATTGACGGTTCGTTTTGGTTATTTAATTATATATTCGTTGTAAACAAGGCATATGCAGGGTACAATTTTAATAAGTTTTTCGTATGCGTGCTATGTAGAACTTTCACGTTATTGCGGAAGCGGATTACCGGAACCAATACTTGTACAATCGTTGAACTATGTCTGGCGATGTTTATATGAAAAAAGAAAAATGTTTTTAATTGAAATCGATAATGGAATAAGTTCCTATATTTTTTATGATATTTAATATGGTTGATATCACAGTCAGTTTCGAACAGATTTCAAAAAATTAATCTTTGTTTGAAAAGATGTGCTCTAGAGATGGTTTCATGTTCACCAAAAGTGGTATGTTGTTAAGATAAATGGAAAATCACCCACTTCCACCCACTTACCGAAACTTCTCAAATATAGCACGAATAGTGCGTAGGTAACTGATATTTATAATAGGTTGGTTGGAAGAGAATTAAAATAGAGAAAAAAAAAATTTTTTTTGGTGTCTTACATTTATGTATTACCACGTATATTTAAAGAGTAAACTAAAAAATGCTAGCAGCCATATAACAATACGAGTTTTTGAATGAATATTAGGCATACTTTTATCACAAATAAGTATAAATACAAAATCGACAATCGACACAGATTAAATCAAAAATATTGTAAGGTTTGTTTTAGCACTATACTAAAAAAGAAAATAAATAAGCAATAAAAAAACAACTTAAACAACAATATAAGAGACAAATTTTAATACATCTATTACGATAACCTAGCATATTACATAAAATTTCTCTATACATAAACATTTTTAAACTTTTTTCATCATTTTTAAACTGAACAATACTATAAAAGGAAAGTGGGCTTGTTTTGTAATCGAGATGAAAGTTCAAAGGCTGCTAATAAGCAATTTATGAAAAAAAGTGACCTTGATTTTAATCTAAAACACACCTTGTTACGAGATTGTCTCGTGAAATATTTATAAAATTCCTTTTTGAGTAACAGATAAAAACAACGAGGTTGACATTCTTAAAACTTGATCTTTATTTTTTAAATGACACAACGAAAATACTTTTTATTATTTCTTTTTAATATACATTTTTCTTAGAAGCTCTGTTCTCTTATTATTACTTTTGTAGTTTGGGGATTTTACTCGCAACTCATTAAAATATCATACCTACACATAAAATGTAATATTATGTCAAAAAATACAATATTGTGTTTTTCTTTCTTTATTTGGTATAATGATTTGTAATAGCGCCACAGTTATTTATAGCACTGGCTGTTACGCTGGCGGTGGCGGTTCGATTCCCGCTCACGACAGACATTTGTATCGACTATATAGATGTTAGTCGTGGTCTGAGCGTTGTTTGTGTACTTATTGTGTGTGTTTTCGGACACCCAATACAGGAGAAAATCTTACTAGGGATCCGTTGAGTGTGAAGCGTTTATTATTATTAATTATTATTATTTTCTGCCTTAATCTTGAAAAAAGAAAATTATTTGCATTGATATACATCGTCACTTGCTACCAACATAAACATTATTAATGCTTTCAATAAATATTCGTAGAAAAGGAATAGTTGTTAGTGAAGAATTAATAAGGAACATGATTCTACTGGTAAAGGGCTTATCCTCATATGTCACTTAGGTTGAAAGTAATAAGTAACATTGAAAAACTAAAAAACACGAAAAATATGATTAAACAAAAATATAAACTCCAAGTAAGAAATTTAAAATAATGTTAAAATATATTTGCAGAATATAATTAATATGTGTAACTTCAATTTTCACTTATATAATATCACCAGTAACCGCTCAATCGGCTTTCCTCTTACCATAACAGTGCGCTCCATATTTACCGTCACATAATGCTGCCTGAATTGCCAATCATGTCGTCACTGATATAATTATCTTTGCATATTTTAGTAGTCAAAAATGTTTTTTATTTATATAAAAAAAATATTGAAATATTGAATTGTATGTTTACAAATTTCGAGCGACTGCACCAAATTGGGTAATTCCTATTTTCGGAACAAAGGTATCCCCTTACATAATATATATATATATATATATATATATATATATATATATATATACGGTCGAATTTAGTAACCTTCTCCTTTTTTGAAGTCGGTTAAAAATAAAATTTCTTTCATCTAATTTCTGATATGTCAAATGTGACACACTTTTAAAATATGACGCGTAAAACCTCAATACGGACTGGACTACTTATTTATATAATTATTTATTTGCTTCAAACTAGGCCGAAAAATAAAGGTGGGTACTTAAAAGTACTACTAAACTTAATAAAATATAAATATGATAAATTAAAAAATTTCATACAAAATGTCAAGCCTTGTTAAAAATTAAATTTTAAAAATACTAAAATGCATTTTTATGTATTTGTCATCCAAAACGTAAAGATAAAATTTCATGCTTTTAACTCCAGAAATGGCGAAATTTCACAGTAAGCTGTATACGAATAGCCCCGTAATCGTTAAAATACGTCATTTACTAATTTTTGATTAATAGCCTTAAAACAAAGTTTCGTACCTTTAACATAAAAAAATGACCATTTTCCATAAAAATTTTCTTTCTGTAAGCCTTTTAATTTCTGTTAAAATTCAAATTTTTACAAATGTTTGATTATTATTTTTTAACAGTAGACCAAAGATAAATTTTAACATTTCGTTCATCTAGATAAAATTTTTTAAAATTGTTGGTTTGTATTTTAATATCGTGTAAATAGCTACATGCAATTGAAAAAAAAAAAAACAGTTATTTTGAATTCACAGAGTTTAGTTTTATTCATTTGTATAGATTAACAAAAATAAATGCATATGACAGTACGACGCTCGCCAGGTCAGATAGATTTTTATAATTATTATGATTGAGCGACTTGTTTGTCTAGGTATTATTGTTTCTCACAATACACGACCTTTATGACGGTCAATATAATTGAGAATTTGAGACTATCATATTGCATTGTCAGAGAAGTTTATTCATCGTGAGATGTAATTAAAACGGACGTCTTAATTCTTCACCTTGGAAGTATCACGTTTGATATTTCAATCGACATTAATCTATTCAATTAGTTTCCTTGTTGAACTCAAGTATCGATATATTTTTAGTGTATCATTTTTAATTTTGTTGCGAATCCTATATATAAAGTATATAAATAAGATATACCACAAATAGTATATTTTTGTTTGAGCCAATTTTTGATTGTTCCAATTTTTTTTTCTGACTTTTATCATGCAATCAGTTGGTAGGCCATGAGCAGTTGCGGTGTCGGTTCATCTTGTGTAGGGTGCAACTCCCATTGAAGCTCAGCCCTTTAGTATGTTATAGCTAATCAGGTTGACCGGCCGTCTTCATCGTCAAACATGTCCCGTTGCTTTCTAAGACGGCGAATCCAAAATAGATGCCACATATTAACATTCATACTCTATGCCCATTGTAAATTTAAACAATTCAAGAATATACTTCAAAATTCATTAACATCTCCATCTACGTTTACGTGATACTGAGTAAGTCACATATAGAAATTATTTATTATATTCAGGTATTATATAATATAACATAATTCATAATTTTATGATGAAAAAAAGAAAAACTAAAAAATTAATTAAAATTTACTTTTGTAACTAAACAAGCTAGAGTTGCGAAATCATTAGAGCTAAAGTAACTTTCACGTAAAGAAAGATTACGAATCAAAATTTACGAGTGTAGCAAAAATATAAAGACCAAAAGCGGCTTTACAATCAGCTATATAGAGAAAGTGCTTCTCATGTATTAAAATAAACCAAACTGGTAGGAAAGTTGGAATTAAACATTTTTAGTACGTTTAAGATACACCATTCAGACTTCGTTTAGTACTTTGCCTTTACTATAGGAAATTAATCTATAGGAAATAAAACAGCAAAAATAAAAATTCATTAATTCATGTAATGAAGTATGAAACGGTACAATTTCATTGTAACACGTTTTTTATTATGTTTGCGGTAATTTCAACCTTAATCTTTGAAGTGTAAGGTGGGATTTAATTTGGCTAAACTTTCCAAATTAATAAACATGTTTAGCTCAACGGATATCTGGAAATTTTGTGGTGTAATACATAATTTATTATCGTATATATATCTAATATATAAAATTTTCGTATCGCGGTGTTTGTAGTTAAACTCCTCCGAAACGGCTTGACTGATTCTTATGAAATTTTGTGTACATATTGGGTAGGTCTGAGAATCAAACAAAATCTATTGTTCATCCCCCTAAATGTTAAGGGTAGTCGACCCGTAAATATTTTTTTTAATTTTTAGATAAATTATTTATTTTTTATTTTATAATGGTTTGGCGTTGAATAATACATACGACCCTAAATTTTCACCCTTCTACCACCAACCCCTATTTTTAAATAGCGTTTAGCGGCAAGAAAACTGTTGCCGAGTCAGCTAGTAGTTTTGTAAATATTTCTTTTCGGTATAAAATTTTTTTGGTAAATAATTAAATAATTTCAAAGTTCACTTATATGCAAATATCTCTGCGCGTTTAGTTTGGGAAAGTAAGCTTGTGTATAATAGTCGTGCGTAGTAACATTCCCATGTACAACAATTATGACATATATTACATACATTATGACATTCATTGGGATCGTTTTAAAACCATATTTAAAAAGAGTACCAACTTTCAAGTTGCTAAGTATAGTGTACTATTTATTTGGTACAAGTACTGTTTGATACAACGGTCAGGAATAAAGATAACTAAAAAAATCAGCGCGATAGCAGCTATAGTGTAACCACAAGTCAGGTGTACAGCTAGACTTAAACTATTGCTTCTATTTGGCTGATTTTTGGTTCTTAAAAATGGTATATAGTATACGAAGTCTAATTTAACGCTTCTCATTCGTATCCATTCTGTGTATATATTTTTGCATCCCATTATGGCCTCTAACTCCAGAGATCGTTCTCGTAAATAAATTCATACCCAAAGCAGATCATCCATGAGTAACAATGACATTAATTATACAACTTGTATTACACTATGTTAATAACAATAGTTGATATTAATCATATTAAACAAAACTATTTAAAAACCTTGTAACGAAATCTAAAGTCATTTAATATTCACGTTCTTATGTCTTTATAGGTATTTTAGTAGTAGGCGTCTGTCAGGAAACTGAATAATAGCACTGTATTGAGTATTTTTTTCTTTTATTTAATCTTGACTTGTCATCCCGCACAGCTTTGTTTGAATTTAGTTTTTAATCGATTTTAAAAAAGGAGGAGATTTTTAATTCAAGTAAATTTTTATGTAGTAGGTTATAGCGTTTTATTGGGCGTACCGTTTTTATGATTTTTATGGTGGTCCTAAATAGTTTTTTTTTTAGTTTACAAGAAAACACAATTTTGTTAATAACACAGTTTCTATAATGTTTTTGATTATTATTTCTGTTCGTAGTCTTTTAATACTATGACCTTTCTCAATAAGATTTCGTCAGATAACTAAAACGAAAAAAATATTTCGATATTGATCCGCTATAAATCAAATTAAATAAATTCTGCGTTGTGATATTATTTACATCCATGTTCATATGACATTTGAGTTGAAAGTATATACTTAAGTAAATATATTAAATTAAGAGGTACTAGTTTCAATTTGAAAAGATAATAAAAATAATTGTTATATTTTAAGGGTTACTAAGGTAAATTTACTATGTAAATCACCTACCCAGTTTTTAGCTTTGGTAAAAAGTCTCGAGACATACACTACAGAAAATCCTAGTCGTTTATCGAAATATAGAATACACATGTCAGAAGTGACACTTCTTTGGCAAACTAATTTTTAAGTCTCGTTTATATTTATAAAAATCTAAAGCTTTAGATTTCCGTTCAAGCGACATCGACAAAAACGTTACCGTTTCATCAAAACGTTGCTGTTTCATCCATAAAAATTTTACTCTCGCCTAAAGAAGTTTCACTGCAAAAAGAAAACAGTAAAACAAAGAAACTTGTATTAAAATAACTAACGAACAAACTGAACTGACCAAGGAGTCGGTCAAATAAGGTTGACGATTTTAATTTACGGGTTGTTAATTGACTCGAGCCAAATTCGATTAATCGCAGAAACAAATTAATTACGAGCCATTTACATACTATTGACCTTTCATTAACACTGCTTTTGGATTTTTAAACATGAAATTACCCAATTTTTGGTTTTCACCCATCTACAAAATTCCGTTTTTGTACGTTCTAAGGTTAGCTAGTAAAGAATGCTTTTAGCATTCAGCCTGCCTAATGTATAATTAAAAAATGTATTTTGTAGTAAAGCATTGATTAATAAATAATATAATATACATAATAATTAATTATAATACATGGTATTTTAAAATGTAGGTGATTTTTTGAGCCCAGTTCTTTACAAAGTTATAAGTCGTACAGATTTTTTTTGCCGCGCTTGGTATTTTGAGACTTCCGATATTTCAGACGCCATGGTCAGGGGAGAGGAATCACTCACCCTTGACCATGATGCCTGCAATGACGCCTCGGTGTCGGGAGTTTTGGAGTATTAGTCGCGGTGAGACCCGTAGAATCTAAAAAGTTTAAAAAAATATATAAAAATATCACATCTGTAGAAATTTAAAAAAATATAATGTAAACTCTAAAATAAGTGCATCTGCATATTTGCTTGCCAATAACATTTTAGCTCAAAATAATATTTTAATAATATAAATGTCGTCCTAAGAACGAACTATTCTCTGATACATTTTTACTTCGAATTTTAATATTTAGTAAGAACCTCGTAAACAAACTCACGTTAACAATGCGTGTTTAAAATATGAATTATAATTACTTAATTTATTGGAATATCTTTTAAAGACAGGATTAGAAATGACTATCAGCGAGAGAACAAAAGTAGCGCATAGAATTAGCAAGCTAAAGTGGCAGTGGGGCTGGTCACCTGTGTCGCAGGACCGATTACCGTTTGAGCAGATGCGTCCTGAAGTGGAGACCGCATCTTGGCAAATGCAGTGTGGGACATCCTCCAGCCGGCTGGACCCACGATCTATGTAAGATTGCCCGTGTAGGCTGGATGTGGATTGCGGAAAACCGGGATGTCTAGCGCGAACTTATAGGCTGAACTAACTTATTAACTAATTTATTTTAAATTACTAAACATCTTATTATTTTATGAAAATCAGTGCCAAGCGAAAATTTCTATTAAATTATTATTAATAAAATTATCAACGTTAGTAAAATGTGTATGATATAAAATAAAAAATTAGAAAGGCAATATTACATCATAATAATTAATGCGATGAGCGTCTGAGCGAATTTCATATTAAATGAATACACTAACTTATTTTGTATTCGAATTACATATTTTTTTGTCATGTTTAAACATTAAGTATATATTAAGTAGTTGCACTTTTGTAAATTAGAATATACGTAGATGTAATTATGACAACAACGGACTTAATTATATAGATAAAATGATATTTCATCGTCATCCAATTCATCAAAAGTGCAAAATATATAAAAAAGAGATGTAATTAGTTTCTTTAAATGTTTTAATATCGTTTTATAAAATTAAACTATTGGTTTGTTATATTTCTATAGCAAGACCGTAAAATTCTGTCTAATAATAAATAAGTAAATAAATAATTTAAAAAAGGTTAGATCATTTAACTATCCCATTAGAAGATTTCTAATCAAGAATTTCTATCCAGTAAACCACGCATAGTTGTCGACAAGCAATTGAATCGAAATCGCTTATATTAAGAAACGTTACCATTGTCTCAGCAAACTTTCAGCGAATTTCATTAATATGAATAAAGATTTCAAACACAAAAAGATCTATAGTCTATTATTTATAAATTAATCGCCTTTATAATTCGTAGACTTTGTTATTAAAATAATTGGTACGATGAAAGCGTCAAAAAAAGAATCATTTATATGCTCACTTATGTATATATTTGCAATGTTACCAGATATAAAATTATTTATGTAGCATTCAAAGTTTTATATAAGTTAATTGTCTTTTCTATTCATAATTTAATAGTAGTTGTAATCAATTTTACCGTAATAAATTGTATGTCATAAATAATGTGCTCATGTAATGCGTTATGTTCTACAAAATTTAACTGAATCCGTTATTGCTCTAATAATTGTTGTAACGTCAATTTACTATTTCGATTAAACTGTCTAAGCTCCACATATGATAAATTGTACTAACATTTTGTTGCACAATCTATTATTTATTCTTTTTGCTATAAATTTTATTTGCTTTACTAATCGTTCTATTTTTAAATATTCAAATTTCAATTCATTTACTCAAAGGTCAATTGATGTTAATACATTTTTTTATCAAATAATGTTACCTTATCTTAATTTAAATTGGCTTAAGTAAGAAACGAACTTATTTTTTTGATGTAAGTTATTTTAAATTAATTTTATAGTATAATCTGTGAAAAGCGTATTAGGGACAAATCATCTGACAAGCAGCGTCTTCGGTGCGACAAAGCGAGCCCTGTGGTCACCAACCCGTTACCCGCCTGCCAAGCGTGGTGACTATGGGCAAAACACATGAGTTCACGCCATTTTTGGCGCAAACTTGTGGAGGCCTATGTCCAGCAGTGGACTTTATTAGACTGAAATGATGATGATGATTAATGATGGTTTGACAAATTGCGTTTAATCATACCGCAAATAATGCGTTAAAATCGATAAAATCGATTCATTTAAAAGTTGTAAATATACTAATGTTTCTTAGGAAAGAAATATTGTACCAATTTTTTAGGTGATTAGAAAATTATAGTTTAGCTGAAGCTGTAATTTTTATAGAAGTTATAAAATTAAAGCTGCTGCCCGTCTTCGGTCTGTGTATTTGAAAGCCAGCAGTTGGATGGTTATGCCGCCATCGGCGGGCTTCCAGTTCCAAGCGGTACCTAATCAAACTTTGTTTGAGAGGGGGTGGCTAAATTCTATACTGCCGTTGCTACACAGCAAAGGAAAAAAGCAGCTTGAAAGTCGTCTAATAAAATTTACGTTGAGAACAAATCGCTAGCAACAAACAATTTCGTTTTTCTTTGCGAATGGAAGTTAAAGTATAAAAACATAATTACTTTAATATTAAATTATTTTATCACACTTATAACAGTCTGTAAATATTACATCTTAGTAATTCAATCGAGATATGAAAATAAAATGTTGTAATATGCTAATTTGATAATTCTATTAAGATTATTTAAATTAAATTTAACTTTGCATTTAAAAGAAAATCGGAGATTAAAACTTAAAAATTTTCACATATTTTCTAACGATGTACTAGGCTGCATAATTTTAATTATTTGACCTTTTTGATAAAGATACTAACTACCCAAGGTACGATGTTACGCTTCTTTTTGTCATCAGAACTCAGAAACCTGTGTAGGCTAATGCACATCACTTTGCTGAAGATCATGACATAAGAAAATGCATAGTTTACAATTCTATAAAGGACATAGAGATAAACCTTAATTTATATATATATATATATAAATATATATATATATATATATAACAGTCCCATATATATATACAGTATACATGAATAAAATATGATCTGAATCTAAATTGATCAGTTTAACGCGAAGTTATATAGAAAAGGTTGTTTAGACATATGAGTGAGTAATGACCTGATTTTATTTAAGTTCTTGTACTTCGATATGTTGTAACCAGTACTAATGATCCAACACTTATACGTATAACGCCTCTGTTATTCAAGTAAGTAACGATTCACATTAATAAGCAACCATATGCCGTGTGATTTAAGTAAACCTCCTACATTAAGTTTTACTGAATACTGCTTAAAACTGAAGATTTGTCAAATTATGAACAAACAAATTAATAAATAATTATAATATAGTTAATTGTTTGTTTATAATTTTTTTAATAATAAAAGTTTGAGCAGTACTTAACTACAAAAAATTAAAAAATTGAATGATATAATGAAAATAAATAATATAAATCTTATTATTTAATTGAAACGATCACATTAGCATCCGTCTTTGAAATATTTTACGACAGAGCAATAAAAACAATAAAACCAAGTCTCATGCGAGAGGAAAAATATATTTATTTTAAGATATTTAGTATGAGATTTTACTAATCAACTTTTATTTTATCATTAAATTATATTTAATTGAAGATTTCATTTTCTGTACGAATGAAATATTCTTTACCGGAGGTGATTTATATCACATATGAAACTGTTTTTCTTTTTTCTTTTTTTGTGACGACGATGACAGGTTTGAAATTAAATTAAATATTTAAGAATAAATATCAAATAAATCACATTCCATTCTTCATAATATATTTTTAGTGAAATTCCTATATTTTATTTTATTTTAAAACTTATCTGTCGACAATTTTATTATTTAAGCTTGACGACTGCGACTGATTAATGCGATAGTTTCATTTACGCTGAGTGTTGCGGTTCCATTTCCATAAATATTTGTTTCTGCTCTTTCTGTCTCAATACCGTGCCTGTCGGAGAGCACATAAAGCAAAAAGTTTCAATAACTCTCATAAATACCTCACAACAATAGGATATTGTCCGCAAGTTGTTTTTTTAGCAGGAGGCCTTCGTTCTTTAGTGGAAAATTATAAGATTGTTATTGTTCAATTTAATTCCAAATTAATGTTATTAAGAAGATGGAAAATACAATAAGAAAAAAGAAATCAAAGAAAAAAATTCATGTCATTACATTTGTACACTTACATATTACACTACTGACATAGAATGTCTTTTGTCAAAAACCATTAACAAAAGTCAGCAAAAACATTCATCAGAACATAGATTTCAAACTAATCACAGTGTCACGTTAGATTCAGCTACGCTTTCAACACCATGTACTTTGACACCATAATGAGTTTTTTTTGCGTTCTATTAACAAATGTATCTCAGTCAATGGTTAATTGAAATTTGAGCTATGTTAAAAGTTGAAGGCTTTGTATGCCACACGCTTACAAAAGTATTTTTGTCTTAGCACAAAGTACTTATGGAGTTTCTCAAGGTAGAGTTTTGTCACATATTTTCTTTGCTATTTTCATTAATTTAATCACTCAAAAAAACCGGTTACATGTATGCGAAAATTGCCAGATTAATACTCAATCAACTCTTAAAGACTTCACAAGGTATTTCGGTATTGCTACTACTACTAAACTTGTCGTGAGTTTGTTGTTCTTGAAAGCATTTAGATTTTAGATACAGCGTGGTACATTACTCTGGGAATCTTGTTTCGAAACGCTCCACTTAAAACTATTTTTTTTTAATAATTTATAGCTGAGATTGTCCGAATTCCGAATGTGGAATGAAGTTCAACAAGAAATGTAGTGCGCTACTTTCTTGACCGACTTATATCTTAACCTAAAAGTATTATCTAACGCTTGTTAGAATATTTGTTGACATGACAACTTTAGAATGATAACTTATATTATAAGGTATTCGACTCCTAACTGTGTCCCTTCAAATGGGGGTTTTGTATAAGTAAAAAGATCACATTCCACGTGAAAAAACAATTCCTAGCCCATTTTCAATTTGAATTTGTTTAACTGGACTAGATACTTTGATAGACTCGTTCCGCATGATACCACTCGTGAGCGCGTAAGCACGGTTATAATTTACAATGAAAAACATTCTACGAGAAAAAGAAACGTTTCCATATGTGTTCTTTAGTTGTATGCGGCAGTGAGAATTACTATTTCACATTATCGACGTTTTTTAGGGCTAAGAATATTAGTTTTGGACGATTATGCTGTATGTATAACACCTCATTTGAAGATTCAAACACCCATAAAAAATATATTTTTTCATATATCTTTGAAAGTAATTTGAATATAACCTGTTACTTATTTTTATTACAATTTTATTTTTTAATTTAATTACTACCTAAGTATTTTATATCTAAGGTACAGTAAAAACTCCACAAACCATTTGTCTTTGACAATCTCCTTATCTCTATAATATGATTCTTTGTAAGAGATCGCTATAACGCGACAAAAGCGGCGGATCTACTACAGTTACATTGTTTTAATTTAAGAGATTTACACAATGAAAAAGATAAATAAATAAGTAAAAATATGTTTATCTAGTTTCTCGTTCTTATACAAATACTCGTACACATAATATAATAACGTAAATTGAGGGCGTTACTACTAGCACCATTAGCTTTAATGATCAAAAAACGAGTGTGCTTAGACCACAAGACTGAAATAAACTTACGAAATGTAACTCTCTCTTTCTATCTTCACTAACTTATATCTTCCTCTCAACTTCCGTTCACCTCGTTCGATCACACTTTCCGTAACGCTCACGTTATGCATTCAGCGTGCGTAAATAAATTTTAGTTCTAAAAGTCTGCTATAAGTCAGTAAGCGCTTAAAGCGCCTTGTTTATATACATTGTAGACGCAGTCTTATCTCGTAAGAATGCGTCACATGTAGAGTAGAGCGGTTACGTCAGGTTGCTTTGTTTTCACCGCTTTCGATTTTATGCGCTTGCGCCGGTCGCACGAACTAATGTTCACGACTGGAAACTGATATCAAGATATATCACTATCATTCCTAATTAGTTCTGCAGAATTCATACGAATTATTTTTGATAATATCTAGTAATAGCATATAATTCTTAAACATTATGTATTCATTGTGAGTTTCATGTTTTAATTTTATAGTTATTTTTTGTTTTTATGACAGAAATGATTATTTTGATCCAAAGAGGAAATTAAAAAAAAATACGATACAAATAGTAAAAGAAATATTTAACAGAAAATTATGGTGTATATTATGTCCGCGTGAAATAATGACAGTAATAAATTATGATTGCGTTTTTTCCAAATTAACCGGCTTCCAAAAAAAAGGAGGAGGTTCTCAATTCGTGTGTATTTTTTTAATGTATGCTAGCTCAGGACTTTTGACCGGGTGGACCAATTTCGATATTTTTTTTTAAATCGAAATGTGTTATGTTTCATCAAATCTCGTTCAAATTTAATTGCGATCTAACAAGTAATTTTTAAGTTATATTTAATGATGTGTTTACGTGACTATTTTTTCGTCGACTTACGTTGTATTATACCGCATAACTTTTCACTGGCTACATCGATTTTGATGATTCTTATTTTAATCGAAAACTTGTTTTGTGGTACCATTTAAATTTGACCGAGGTCTGATAACTAAATTTTGAGTAATCTTTGGTAAAGCGTATTTATTGACTATTTTTTCGTCTACCTACGTTGTGTTACTTGTCGGTGTAATTGAAGATTTTTGATTCGGTTTTTTTCGTTTGCTAGCAAACATATTTATTTAATCGTTAATTCGATTTCTGGGAAAAAAGTGCACCAGTTAAGAGTGCCTCCTGCCACCGACGGAAGGATATAAAATGTGTATTTGATAGATCTTATTGCTTAGATTTAAAACTAAACTGTGTAAAACTAGTCTAGTAACTACGCGTTATCAAAGATTACTTAAAAAGTAGTAATCAGATCTCGATAAAAATTATATGTAACTACACGATAAACATTAGCTTTTGATTAAATTAAAAATTATCAAAATCGGTACACCCAGTAAAAAGTTATTGCGAAATTTTGAGAGTTTCCCTCGATTTCTCTGGGATTCCATCATCAGATCCTAGTTTCCTTATCATGGTATCAAACTAGGGATATCTTCTTTCCAACAAAAAAAGAATTATCAAAATCGGTACATCCAGTAAAAAGTTATGCGATATAATACAACGTAGGTCGACGAAAAAAGCGTCAAGTAAAAACGCATTATTAGATATAACTCGAAAAGTAGTTGTTAGATCTCAAATAAATTTAAATGGGACCAATCGGCACACACCACCTTTCGATTAAAACAAAATTTGTCGAAATCGGTCTACCCGGTCAAAAGTTCTGATGTAACATACATAAAAAAAAAAATACAGTTGAATTGAGAACCTCCTCCTTTTTTGGAAGTCGGTTAAAAAGAAGAATATAATAACTTCATAAGTTATTATATTAAGTTAGGGGTCATCATCCTTTTATTTTTTGTATATTAAACTACTATAATTTATTCATATTCTTTTTTATGTAATGAAAATTTTTGTTTGTAAATAATATAATATTGTAGTAAAAAAACACGTTTGAATCCTTCGCGACGTAAATATCAGGAGATTGTAAAAGTATTTTATACATTTCGTTATAACTTATTTTTTGTTTTTGTTAATAAAAATATAAATTATACTTGAGATGTTACTGTTTTGTTATTACAGTGGTTACATTAGGATTGAATATTTAGCAATCTTAAGTTGTAATTAATCATTTTTTAAATAATTTAATTTTTAAAAAAATTTCTTAAATAAATTAAGTTAAAAAACTTCTTGAAGGTTCTTAAATGTATGGCCTTAGCCGTTTACCCAAACTGTCAAATACTAACTAACATATTATGACTAATGTAAAAAAAAAGCAATTTCAAAACCGAATCAAAAAAAGTTTTACATTTATAGGTCAACGAAATTTCTTAAAAAAATTACATTTACTAGATCGAAAATAAGTAAACTGTTAACACGAGATTATTTACTTTCTTTTTACCGTGATATAATGAGATAAATAAACGTTATATAAATAAATTGAAAGACAGTTTTTACTTTTATTTGTTTACGCATTTGCGCGTATTGTTTTGTTTTGCGTGTTGCACTTGTTGCTTGACAGTAACACGGTCAGAACGTGTTGCAATTATTTTATGTTAATTTATACAGATGATGTGTTAATAAGTTTATTCTGAATACGGTTGTAGGCGTGCGTATCGCGTGCAAGATCACACGTGAGATCTATAGGTATTGCTATATAGTGTGTTTATTTGTAATGTTGTAGTATTCGCTTTATTTTGGATTATTGAATTGTTTGTTTAACTTCTTGGTCCACATTTTTTATTGTACCTACCGGTAAAAATAATAAGTAAATAAATGCAATAGTCAAAAACAAAATATAATCACACTTGCATAGTTAAGCTCAGATATATGTCGATCTCTTAGGGATAACCCGCAATAACCAATTTTTTATCCTTTACTTTTTACGAGAAATATGGCGTATTTACGAAGCGATTTTAAGCAATGGATACAGGATTAATCCTTATCTAATTAAGTATCTTAAATACATTTTTCGTTAAATACAGATCAATATGGCTCCTTACAGCATGTAATTATATATTACATTAAATGAATATTTTCGAAGATATTTCAGATTTAAAATGCAGGCAAAACTATAAAGACATTCTGTAGTATATTTAGTATCAACATTGCACCCGTGTGAAGCCACGGCGGGTCGCTAGTTAGCTACTAAAAAAAGAAATTATTAAATTAATTGCAATTAATAATACATATTATTTTTGAATTAGTAATAAATAATTAAATGATTCGCGTAAGTATCGTAAAGTATTCAATTGCGTGAGACGACGGAAAGTGAAGTTATCGGCAACAGGTTATTACTTAACTGTTTACGTTTAATATCAATAAATGCGAGTTGCGATCTAAAGTGTTTAAGATTCGCACATAATTATGTTAAATTTATGATTTCCGTTTTAAGTTTTGTTAATATCGAAGTTAGCCTATAGAATCCTAAAGAATAGTTATGTCTTCCTTTGTGAAATGGTAAAGGGCTTAAATATTACCTATTTCCCAATGTTGTTTACGTGATAGAAATTAACATATAGAATCCTAAATAGTGTTGCCCAAATGCAAGAACAAGACGAGACTTAGCCAGTCTTGGTCTTGGTCTTGCGCCAATACACCTGGTCTTGGTCTTGGTCTTGGTCTTGCGCTCCCAGTCTTGGTCTTGGTCTTGGTCTTGCAGCAAGAGTCTTGCAAGTCTTGCAATTACCTATTAGTCTATTACTATTTATTAAAGTTTACTTTAAATCTTAGAAAAACGTATTAGAATTGGAACATTGTGAGCTTGAATTAACATAGCCATAGTAAAGATCAAGCAGATTAATAAATAACTGAAGATTTGATAAGAAATTCGAAAAATCAACTGACCTATATGTCGTTTTCCATGGAAGTAACTGTTTCTTAATAAACATTTATGATTTATAAGCTTACAATTGCTAAAACATGTAAAAAAACAAATTAATTACAATAACTTGACTGTATTTTAAAGAACAATACTTATCTGTCTAGAAAGAGATTGAACCCTCAACTTATAAGAAATTTAATAAAAGAGTTTTACGATTTATCATTTATTTGAATAAAAAATAAAATACAACACAAATCAACAGCTTTATCATTAGGTTATGATACTTTATATCAATTTTTTTGACCAAGAATTAATACAAAGTAACCATCTGGCTGACTCATCACTTAACCTATTTCTATGTTTTCTAATTACTAATGATGCTTTAGAAAATAACCTCTCAGCAGGTACTGAAGTTGCAGGTATTGAGAGAAAATCACGGGCCCTTTTCGATAAAATCGGATACTCTGTCTCATGCGTCCTCCACCAATCTAAAATGTCTTCCGAGCTGGCAGTTCTTGGTTTTCTCAGGTACTCCTCCAACTCGTCTATCACTAAGCCTTGAAGACAAGATCCAGATGACGTCGAGGGACATTCATAGAGTTTATCAAAGTCTATTACGTCTTCATCTTCATCACATACTTTATTTTCTTTTTCTGGTAATTCCAGAGATTTGTTCAGTGAGTGTAGACTTTTATATTCTTCATAAAGTTCATTGAACTTGCGCAGACTTTCTGTTTTAAGTTGCTTCCCCCACATTGTCAGGTCAAAAGTCTGAGCCTTATGCCTTGGGTCTAAAATTAAAGAAGTACAATAAATCCAGTTGCTCTTCTTGTAATGTTTAAGCGTTTTGTCTCGAGCTGCTTGGAAAGCTAGAATGAGCCTTTCATCCACTTCAGATCGATTAGGTTTCTCATCTAACTGTTTTACCATGAATTCAATTTTATCTAGCAAGAGATTGAATGATACAATGACTAGCGGTAATGTAACATATTTGTCTCCACCAAGTTTTGTACTTAAAAGTTTAAAGTTTATTAGAAATTTATGTAATTTTTCGAGTACCTGCCATTCATTAGCTGTGATTTGAAAATCATTTAATTCGGTGACAGAACTGCACAATATGTCAATGCCCGCTCTCACTTTTAAACCAAATCCAATCATATCATGTGTGGAATTCCATCTCGTTGGACAGTCAAGAATGGCATTTAGATTTGATGGCACGCCAGCTGCTTCACAAGCAGACTGAAACTTCTTCTTCACTATCTCACTTCTTTTTATTTTACTGGAAATACTGCGTAACTTTGTTACAGATGTACGCGAGTCAGCAATATTTGGTGCAGATTCTTCATCTTCCTCATCCTCAGTTTCATCTGCATAGTCTTCGTACTGCTGATCTTGCGCGTTAGTGTCAGACTCACAGTGTAATGCTAAGGTCTTTAATAAATCTTGTACACCAAGGTTTAAAATGTGAGCAAAGCACCGGAAATGTTGATTGTCTGAATCAAAGTGTGGCAGCAGCTGTTTGCCCAGTTCATACATAAATTTGGTATTTGCAGTTGCGTTGTCGACCGTGATACCTTGTATTTTATCAATTATGCCATATTCCAATAAACATTCATGGGAAATCGTTGCAATATCTTCCCCAGTATGTCGACCGCGTGATGGTATAAAATCAAGAACTACAGATTGATACTTCCATTCGTTGTCTATATAATGAATAGTAACCCCGTAGTAACTCCTACCAGCAATTGACGTCCACCCATCAATGGTAAAAGACATTTTAGATGATAATTGTTGAAGTCGTTCCTTGAGATTCAATTGGAGCTCTTCAAATCGCTCTTTGACTTTCCTTCTAAGTGTAGACCTTTTAGGAAACACCATATTAGGGCAAATACATCGAAAATATACTTGTGTAGCTTCGTCATCGAAAAATGAGAAGGGAAGATATTTTTTCACCACTCAATCAACTGTAGCTGTCGTGATGTTGTCACTGCTGTTTTCCGACTGAAACAAAACAATAAATCTTGTGTTATTATTTAAAACATACTAGGTTTGAGCGTATAAGAGGAGGAGGTTTGTTGTTGTTAAATCGAGAAAATCGTTAAATTGATATTTGTTATATTAAGGTTGCACTGTACTGTAATTTACCAAAATAAAGTACTTAGTTGTTACTGACCGATTAAATGAAAATATGGGTGTTTATAAAAAATATTTAAGACGATAATTACATACTTAATATGTCGCACCCCTAGATGAAAACACCACTAACTCAAAAATACTTACGTAAGTTAATGGCGTTTTTGAAAGTATCGCATGAATAGCTACGCAGAGTTAAAATTCTTTTAACTGTTAAAAAAATATTCTTACCTGTCCACTTCTTCCAGCGGTTACTAAAAAGCTTGTGATATCTCCACTTAATTTTGGTTTAACAGGAAGAAATATTTCTGATTCCTTTTTGTGGAAAGATATTAGATGTTTCCTTAAGCCTGAAGTGTTTCTGTTTTTCATTTTTATTTCAATCTTTTTATGTTGGCACAATTTACAGAAGGCAGTTTGGGATGCATGAATTATTTCGAAAAACTCCTCAAATTTGCTTTTGGGTCTTTTAGATCTGTGACTCAAACTCTCGTTACTCGGACTAGAATAATTTGAATCTTCGTCACTCATATTAAATTGTACACGTGATACGTTTTTAGAAAACAACGAGAATTAGTAAAAACAATTATTAAGTTAGACTCGAAGCACAGCTCAATTGGAAATGACTGGAATTAAAATAATTCCTTTATTTATAGTACGTTTCCTTGCTTTCTACCGCGCCGCCTCGCCACGTGCCGGCTCTATGAAAAGGATGCCGCCGCAAGTCAAACAATGCCGCGTGCGGCGTACAAACACACACTAAATATTACCTACTTGTACAGACGCGACGCGTGAATAAAATATATGTAAAGAATTAGTGCCAATCACTATTCTTTACATATAAGTGAATGTTTTGGCGTACATCTATACTAATATTATAAAGCTGAAGAGTTCGTTTGTATGTTTGATGACAGAAGTTTTAAAATAAATAAATAAGTCCTGAACGTCACTATACCTCCAAAGTTACTATTCCTCGTGGACGAAGTCGCGGGCACAGCTAGTAAATACTTACTCTCATCATCTCTCTCAGAGATATTTGGGCTGGTAAGTAATACAAAACTCTTATCGCAGGCTTTTTATTTTATTAGTAGGTAAGTACCTACGCTTTTTATATTATTTTATTAGTTTTGTAGAATTTTTTTACACGTTTCAAGTATATTTAAAAGTGGCTACAATATTTATTAAACGGGTGATATTTGAACACTTTTTGGTATTTTTTCTTGTAAAAACTTAAGAAATATAATGACTAAATGTACAATAATAGTACCTAAGTAATTAGTTTAAAACCATATAAGTAATCAATATTATAATATATACTTACTAGAATGAATTAATATGACATCTACTACCTATTCTTACCATTTTATCCTAATCATAATACTACTTGCGTGATCAGTATATGAATTCATTTTCATTCTAAGCACTCTGAAACTTATTTATTCTTTGGAACACCTGTAGGTACTCTTAAAATTCGAAATTATTTTGCATGAGTATACCTACGCCCTATGGCGGCAATCAAATAGTGTCAAATGTTATGATTTCGGCGTGGCGGCAACGATTGTTTTAGATTTCAAAAGAAGCCGCCGGCGCGTGTATCATAACCATGTACTTCCGAAAAGCGGCAAATTTCTTTGAGAAGTAAGTGCAAAACCTTTGATGCCGCATTATCAAAGTGCCGATGGTTAAAACATAACTATGCATGCACTCAGTTTGATTTTAATAGATATTTTTTTATTCGCTATGTTTATGATATTAGTCGTAATGCGCATAGGTCCAGTTTTTCATATTCTTTGATACAGTTTTTTGCGTCTCATAGAATTCCTAAGCGTACCTACCTATACACCGAACTGTTACACCTAACTACTCAGTGAAATAGCGCTAAGTCCTAGCTGCAAGACGCAAGAGTCTTGCAGGCTATGTCTTGTTCTTGCTCAAGTCTTGCACGGTCAGTCTTGGTCTTGGTCTTGCTAAAAATACGCGGTCTTGTTCTTGGTCTTGGTCTTGCAAAAACGCAAGAACAAGACCAAGACTGCAAGACCAAGACTGAATTTGGGCAACACTAATCCTAAACAATAATTACGTCCTCCTTTGTGAAGTAGTAAAGGGTTTTTAGGTACTTGCCAATGTTGTCAGTTGTTTATTATAGTGTAATGTTTTTTATTGTTATGTTCCTTACTTTGGTATACAAAAAAAGAGTTATTATAAATATAGACTTAAACATTTCTTAATTGTGTTAGTCGTAATAATTTCTGTATTTTTGTTAAATTTAAAAGTGCGTTATAATAAATGTAGTTTATAACTCAACTACACTGCTATATCCAATGCACAGCGATGTATCCTAATTTTCATTAAAATTTGTTATGGTAGCGCGAAATGTATTCGTCGTATTGTGATGTTAAACAACTGATTTAGTAGGTCGGCCTTGTATGAATCGTTGTTTTTGAAGTAAAATTTCTTTAGGCGCATGAGGGTAAAATTTTTACGGATGAAACGGTAACGTTTTGATAAAACGGCAACGTTTTTGTCCATGGTGCTGAAACGGAAATCTAAAGCTTTAGATTTATTTAAATATAAACGAGATATTCATTTATCTGTTTCGTTCGACTTTAATAGATTATTTATAACAAAAAAAAAATGTACTAAAAATTATATAATATAATATATGCCTTATAAGTTAAGTATCTTTCACTAACGCAACTATTTAGGAAAGTATAACGTAACGGTGTAGTTCATTCAATCTTGTGTTCATTCATTTTTGATCGTTAAGTTTTTGCTAAACATCAAGAAAATATAATATGCTAGTGTGACACAATTATGGTATAAAATTGCAATACGGCTCAAACGCTTACACTATTTTTAACCGATTTAAAAACGAGGAGGTTCTCAATTCGACTGTATTTTTTTTAAAGTTGTGATATTTTTTGACATTTTACTTAAAAATAACAGTTTACGTATTTTATAATAATTATTTTTAATTTGTAGAGTATACTAAAGTTTCGTTAGATTAAAAGATATTAAACAATAATTATTAAATTTTGGATTATATTGATCAAAATTCATATGTGAATACATTTAAATTTTAGCTTATCATAATACATATGATTTATGACAAAATCGCTTAGTATATAATTTTTATGACGTCATATGTCATGGCATACAGAATCTTAACTCAATTTACCATTTAATGTATAGTAAAGTACAAGTATATAATATTTCATAAGCTAATGCGAGGGAAGGCTGTAATCTACATTAATTTTAAGAGATATTTCATCACGAAGTTCTCGGTACAATTAATATATGTAATTTGTCACTTCATTTAATAGATTTTAAAATTAGTTATTAAACGATACATTCACAATGTTTTAACATATTATTAATGTATTCACAATCATAATCTAAGATGCCAAAAACCTTGTCACGGTGTCTGTGGTCGGACTCCTTCGAAGCCGCTCAACCAATTTTTATGATTTTTTTTATGTATTTTTGGTAGATGTAAGAGTTGGTCGTAAAGTATATTTCGTACTGCTAGGTGATAAGGGTCTCCCAGTGCTATTTTTTTCAATTTATTTAAATAACACGCGTTGGA
Source organism: Melitaea cinxia (assembly GCF_905220565.1). NCBI lineage: Eukaryota > Metazoa > Arthropoda > Insecta > Lepidoptera > Nymphalidae > Melitaea > Melitaea cinxia. The sequence goes on from NC_059412.1 coordinate 7,817,036, forward strand.
TAGTTCAAACAACGGCTGGCGGGAAAGTTAGTTGCTTATAAAAATCTATCTATATACAAGTATATGCTATCGCTGTTACTTTTATTTTTACTATTTTTATAAAATATTGAACAATGGTTTAAATCATAAAATATTTTATTCATAGAGCTTATATACACTTAAATTTACAATACAAAACGGTACAGTATTGTAAAAGAAGCAGGTTTTAAAAATAAATTTGTATTTCGGATTTTTACAATAAAATTTATCACACGAATTCTTAAAGTTGCAAAACAGTTCTCGATTGTATAAATGTGATATCAGTTGGGCAAAGTGTACATTGCAAAATGACATTGTACAAAGGGAACGGCTGGTGAGGCAGAAAGCGCAAGATACCGGTTTAATTGGCACATATAAATAACCAGTTCAAACATTCGATTAAACTTGGTACAGTCGTCAGTAAAATAAATTGAAATATTATTATAAAAAGATTTCTGAATGAAAATTGTGAATACTTCGAAAGAGAATTTTTACACAATTCTTATGCTGGTTTGTTAATTATAATTAAAGAAAAATATAAATACGAGCTTCAAGAATATGGTAAGTTCGGTTTACGATAAAAAATCATTTGAAGAGATCTAGAACGTTATTTTAAAATAAAGTTTTGTGTTTTTAAATGAAAAATTCTTTATACAAAAAGTTGTGATAAAAACCCTTTTACAGAAGCCGCATATTATATTCTGTATGACCTTCCATTAATGAAACATATGTATTTAGTTTCACACGACTCATATAATTATTTTTAATGTATATTTTTACATTGTTTTTTTACAACTGAATTAAACTTAAATCAATTTATACCAAACGAGCTGTGTCTGTGACTTTATTTTATTGACCTTTTTAACCAACCTTATAAAGGACAAAGTTATTATTTTACTTATGTATGTGGAGAATTTGACACGCAATGTCTTTGTTTATTATAAAGCAGTTTTATATTATCCTACTATAATATTATAAATGCGCAAATTTACGAGGATTGATGTATGCTTGTTACTTTTTTTTTACGCAAAAACTACTGGACCAAATCTAATAACAATGATGCCGAGTAGAATAGCACCACCCCCTTTCTTCCCGTGGGGGTTGTAGAGGACGACCGAGGGATAAACCTGGCTCGTAAATTCGGCGTTCGTAATTCTTAGATAGGTATGTATTTCATTAGGTATTTTTTAATTTTGTTTCATCGTTAAATTACAAAGAGCAACACTTAAATTATTAAGGACTTAGAAATTAATTTTATATTTTAATTAAGTATATGAAATAATATATGTTTCTTCAATATTTCTGTTATAAAATTTATTAAACAAAAATAAATTTAAAAAATTAAAAATTTAAATTTAAATTTATTAAGCTGTAAATGATTTATGTCCAAACTTGCAATAGGCTTTGTTAGTACGTGGGTTGCCTCTATGTTCCATTTTATGTATTTAACGCAATAATTCGATCATTTTAATATCTTATAAGTTATAAACGATTAGCGCGATTTTGACTGTTACAAGTTATGATGCTCTTCATGTCGATTGAGTTTTTGGCTTATTTAGTAGGTACCTACTATTAGTAGTGTAAGTATAGTTTAAGAGCCAATTACTTACTTAAAATCAAGTTAGTAACGACTAAACATTTCTTATATAAGACGGGGTACTTTTAAAAATATGCAATTTCAAACAAATAAATTCTCTTCTTGTTAAAACAAAAAAAAAAAAAAAAAATACACTTTAACAAATTCATTTTATAGTTAGTCTAGGTTATCGATTATGAGAAATCGAATGCCATGTTATCTTATGGGCTTGAAAAAGAAAACGTCCCGTTACATACTAAAATTGTCGATCAAGGATTTCCACGTGTATAGATTTCCTTATAACATGTGTGTTTATTGCATTATAATACTTACCCCTATATGAATAAAGATCTTAGTCGCATTGATTTTTTTGTATTTTTATGCAGTGTGGTTGATTGTGCGGTATGTGGACGTAACAACTGGACCAAACAACATGTTGGCCGGTTTCTTACATAAAATTACGTAAGCTTGAGGTTGATCGTTCTACCGTCACGTGACTCAGTAATTAATTATTGCGAGTTTTTTTTTGTTTTAAAAAGGACATACTTTTTTATTTATTTTTTAGTATACCGTTACGATGGCGTGTAGTGACTGGTTGACTATTTTGGAGTATTCGTAGTAGATTAATGTACTTCTTTAATATTTAAACATTTTATAACGAACGTTACATAATAAGCTTATTTTTTTTCTATTATTAGTGCCAGATTTCTTTTTAGCGAAATTTTCAAATTTTTTATTCAACTTAAAAGTGAGAGCATTAATATTAGAAGAACAGAAATACGAAAAGAACAGAAGTACGAAATTAAATATAGATACTTGTATTTAAAGTGCTTACAATTAGTTGGAGGCTGTAGCAAACTTGTTTTTTTTTTTATTGAGTTAATACTTTTTTTGGTTAAAACACATTTTATTTTCAAATATAACGCATGAAGTAACTGTATTACTGTGCCATATGTTTTTCGTCACTTATTTGGGATTGAATTATAAGATAACTTTTAATAAATGATCAAATGCGGGATAATTATAATAACAGCTTAATTTAAATGAATATTTTATTTTTAATGTTAATATTTTATATGATTTATGATATTTTTACATGTTGTTCTTATGTAATGGTCGTTTAAGAAAAACAATCGATGTTTTTTATACAAAATGTTCTGGATAATCTCAATGAAAGTACATACCAACTATCTGTTTCTAGGGTCATTTAAAAATACAAAAACACAAAATGTGTTAATGTAATGTACAAAGAGGAAAATCCCTATTACACACATTTAAATAAATTTTCAAATCAATTAAATCAGGCAGCAATTTGTAACGACTATGCACTTACTGGATCGGTAATTTCAAGTAATCAATTATAATTTATGACTGCGGATGTGGGCAAAAAATACATCCGTACTAAATAGAGAATTAGTTACACTTTTGTATGAACTGTGGCTAATTTGATTGACATTAACAGGTTGATTACAAAGTCTAACAATGTTATAATACGGGATAATGCAACTCGCTTACATGAACCGTGAATTACGATTATATTAAAACGTAATTATACTAAAATTAATTATTTACTGTTACAAATATATTTTTACGGTTTTTTGACACTTGCACAAATTTGTTACAATCAATAGTTTGCAGTATAAGAGTCCTTTAGCAGGGGTTCGCAAATAATGATACGCGCACTGGAGTACGATCCCATATATGGAAAATATATGATATCAATAGGAGTTCTTGAAATTCTCATTAGGATCTCATTAGGAGTTCGTGAAAATTATATTGGTGATGACGGAGTTAGCTCATATAAACCTTTGTGTTCTCTCTAAAAAATGAATGAATGTGTAAAAATTAATCTCATAACAAACAGTTTACTGAAGCGCTGTACTATGAGAGGAACGAGATCATTTGTAAGAATAGGAAGTTCCTAGGGAGGGGATACTCATAAATTGAGACTTTATTATGATGTAAAGGCAATAAAAAATTATGGAAAGCACTGGTCTAGACTGGCAAATATCTATAGACCAGACCATATGGTCTATACAAACGTTTGTCATAAACATGAATCGCAGTGCAACTTAAAAATTAGACATTACGAGATTTGGGCATATCATTATACTAATCATTCTCTCAATTTGCGTGTCACGTTTCGTCATTACAAGATTTCATTTCTTTCGTTACAAAAGAATATCACATTCAAGTGTCAGGTTTTTGATATAATAGACAAATTGGATTTCGAAAGAATTTTTTAAGTTTCAATTTACTGTTTTTGTAAATAAATGCTTAGCTGACATGTTGTACTAGCTGTAAATTTTGATCTGTGCCTTATCAACAACATATAAAAAATTAAAATGCTCGTATTACTTATCAAATGTAAATAAAAACTGTATAAGTCCTGAATCCTGAATAAGAGATACGAATTACCCCCTTAAATGGCTTTGTATGGTTTTTATAACAATATGTAAACCAATAAAAACCACTGTATATTATCAATTGACTGAGTATAAATAAAGGTTCTCTTTGAAAAAGTGTTTCCATTTACAAAAAAAAAAAAAAAAAAAATAACCGTTGAAGCGAAACTGATTTTTTTTAAATAACTGGTGGTAAATTATAATTTTTACTTGGTTTTCTTAATCTAGCTAGCTTTCTATATTTGTTTTTTTATTTTATTTTTTTTATTTCTACATTATATTATTGTACAAAAGACGATAATGCTTTGTCCTTTTCCTAAACATTTTTTTAAATATTATTGAAATGGTAATCGGTACAGAGCTTTAACGTCTGAGATATAATTTAAAATTATTGAGGCTAATGAAATGAATGGGAACGTCAGGTTACTAGCCCGCATTTTTGATTATGAAATGTGTTTATAAGTCCGCGACTCCGTTCGTAGAAATATGTATAGACATAAATATTTATAGGAATATAATATATTTGAGTAGATGGATAGTGGAGTAATCAAAGCAATTTGGAGTAATCAAAGTAATCAAAACAAAAATAATATATATGGTCATCTTTATGTCTTTATACGCTCATTCTTTATTGCACTTTTAAAAAAACATAATTACAAGTTATTTTTACAAAGGATGTTGGCAAGGGCGCACTATTACCAACATATTTTTCTTATACTACTTTTATTAAAGGTTGCCTGAAAGAGATCGCTATAAGCGATAAGGCCGCCTTTGCATACATTATTTGTTTTTCTATCTAATCGTTCTAAAATGCATCATCTTTTTTATGTATGCAATAAAGTTTAATAAATAAAGTGAAAGGTGGTTTATAAATTAGTTTAAAACAAAAAGTACAATATATTTATGTATTTTGTCAGGTACCTATGTAAAAATAGGCTAAAATAGTTTTGTTTGGTAATTAAAACGAAAACCTAAAGAAAATATTAACCACAAGTAAGATTTTGCAAACTAGTCGGAAGTTCATGTAACGGCCCATTAGGTGTCGTAACGTAACAACCTGCTACAAACATCACCTAGCATGTACCTACTTAATAGTAAAATTATCCTATAATAGCTTTTATAGCAATAGCGTCATTACTTTGTTTATTTATTTATTTATTTTTTGTTTTTAATTTATTTTTTGTTATAGTCTTAATGTTTGCTTTTAAACAATAATTATGTGTTAGTATTTGACAGATAGCGTAATTGTTTTCTAACTTAAGCAATAAGCTTTTCTATGAATTTTCGTAAAAATGTGAAAAAAATGAACAATATAAGTATACTATAAAATTAAAAAACGATACCATTTTCACTGTTTCACAAGCTGAGTAAGTTACTTTCTTTAAGCCTATCAACTACATTAACGAGTGGTTTGTTATTATTCTCCTATTACGAGTAAGTTATAAGAGGTAGCCTGAGGTTTTTTTTTTTTTTTTTTTTTTTATACTCTTTTACAGAAGTTGTTAAGAAAAATGTTATTATCATATTCAATCGATAGTTTCTTACCTTTCGATGACATTTAAGGTTTGTTAGTTATTATTCTCTTATTAGGAGTGTTTTACTATCTTATAAGATAGTGTAATTTTTTTATTGCTACTTTTTTATCAGTAGTTCTTAAGAAAAGTTGTAATGTCTTCAAGTTATATTATAAGGTATTTGTTTTCTTTTAAACATGAAATATTTTTTTATTGAGTATATTTGTAAAATTTAATTTTTTCATTTAACATAATAACGTGCTTAGAACAACTTTCCACCCGACATGACCACCGGAACTTGAACTACTTAAATCCTAAATGTAATTCGTAGTTAGCATTGAATGTTGATATTTCAATGTAAGCAACTGTTTCAATTTCGACATGTGAATAATAAATAAATTATTATAATTTTTGTTATTTTTTAAGTATATTTTTTTATCATTTACTAGCTGGCCCGATTTGTTTATTTTTTCGAAAATGATCCAATTTTGCGTGAAATTTTAAAAACCTTTCATTCCATAAAACCTACTACAAAGTAGTTATAACTTAAAAATAATCGGCTAGAGTTGATGCAGCAATTTTCATAAAAAGGGGTACAAAGTTTTTGCTTTACGTGTAGGAGATAAGTAGAAAATCACGTTATCTTGCAATTATTTATTGCCATCGATAAAGAAACAAACTACATAGTCTTCCTTTTTAGTAATTTTTCACTTTTTAAATACAGTTGATATCAACAAAATACTCCAAAATGGATGGACGTCTTATGTCCGTGACTATTCAAAATAAAAATAAAAATCCATAAACATCGCACTGATGTTTATGTTTCAAGTCGTTTACTAATATTGTAAATGCGAAAGTAACTCGGTCTGTCTGTCTGTTGCGCTTTCACGCTAAAACTACTTAACCGATTTAAATGAAATTTGGCAAACAGATAGTCTAGACTCTGGAGCCTGAGAAAGGACATGAGCTACTTTTTAATGCGAAAAAGTTGTATGGAAGTATCATTTTTAGAGCTAGAAGCTTGAAACTTATTTTTTAGCCTATATTGATTCTATATAAATAAATATGACATTAAAAGTTTGTAAAAGTTTTACCCTTGAGGGTACTTTAATAATAGGGAATAAAGGATGAAAGTTTGTATGGAAACATATAAGATTTATGTGAATGTTTTATAAGTGCGTCAAGAGACAAAATATTAGAGATATGTATATAGATTATACTGATGTCCAAAATAAACCAAGATATATCAAAAAAAAATCTGTCCAAATATACTATTCCACGAAGACGAAGTCGTGGGCACAGCTAGTTTTTATACAAATCGAGTTAGAATCCAAAATACGTGTTATATGTCATATGTATATTTACAGGTCATACAAAAATGATTAAATGTAAGTCCAATGTAATTTCAAACCAATCTATTAACTAAATCATAACACAAACACAATAGCTTGTAATAATATAAACCACATAAATTAGAACACAGTAATTATGGCAAGAAAAAATGCATAATACAAATTGTTACAAAATAAAAAAAGCATGGTCTGAATGATTTACATTTTTCATTACAATAACGATTGTTTTATTGAAGCCTCCTGGTTTTGTAAAAGGCCGTATACAATCGCTTATTATTTCACCGTTTGCACTCGTTGAAAAGCGTTTAGTGCAAAAACATATATGATGTGGATACTAATAATTTAGTCTACCAAAGTATACCAAGTTAGTTTGATTTATGCAATTTCAGTTATCGCCTTTTGGAATAGAAATAATTTATGTCGTATTTTATTATGAGTTTGTATTAACAACAACAAAAAAAAAAAAAATGTTTCTGTAGACTTTTGATGTTGTACTTGTGATACTATTGGATTATTATAAAGGGTTTTTTCACATTGTTGTCTTAGAAATGTAATGTCTTTATTAATGCGTATACTTTAGTTGACTGTGTAAATAAGTCGGTGCGTGTAATTGCACCTTTACACGAGACTTTTTTTAATTGTTTTTTAATTATAACATTTTTTCAATGTAAGGATAACGTGATATTGTGTAATTGCTTGCAGGTTGCCATAGCGGTTATTGATTGTTATTATTGATGAATCATTGATGGCAATCAATAACAAAGTTATAATATATCTCTATCAGTACTGTTTATATAAATTGAATGAGAAGTGTTTATAGGCTATATTACAGAGGTTCCCAAACTTATTGTTTACTGCCCACTCCGGGAATAAATTATTTTATAGTGCTGGAGGCACCACCTTTTTTCACCAACTTAAAAACCACTATAAATTCAAATTAAATTAATTATTGCGAGCTATATCAACGGAGAATAAACATTAATTCTAAACGAGATTTTTACTATAACCCGCAAGAGTTAACTTGAGCCCTGAGCGCAAGTAGGTAGTACACAGCGGCGCTCAGGTCTCAAGTTAACTCTTACGGGCTACACCTGCCAATGAGAATGATTATTGAAACTGATGATGATTATCCTTTATTTTAAATAAAACAAACATAATCGATTCTTATATATAAACCCAACCCTCAAGGCTCTACACAACGCTACCATTTTTTTCTGAGTCTCTCATGGTCCCTTTAGCCCACAAGGGGGCATTATCGCCCACTTTGGGAAAGGCTGCTATATTATATAACGTTATAACAGGAAAAGAGTAAGAACAAAGAACTTAAGCTATTATATTTTTATTACGTACTAGCTGAATCGACAAAAGTTGTCTTGTTGTTCGTCAAAAGCATGCAATGTAAATAATGATTACATTTTCTAAAATTTCCCAAGTATTTGCGCAATTTTCTTTATGATTTCATTCCATAAGAGTCTTCTACAATGTATGAGGAAACTTCAGAAGAATTCGGCTACAATTGTTCTAACCGATTTTGAATTATGTGCATAACAAGAAATATAACTAACCGTTTTATTTTTTATAGTTAGGTATGTCAATACAATGTCCCTAGGCACGTTTTTTAATGTTAATTGAATGTCTACACGAGTAGTTTAGACGTGACTGCATTGGATGCATTTCAATAAGATCCGGTTTAAATTATTAGTATTCTAAACTGAAACGAAACTAACATATTGTTTATCTTGAGAAAAGCACACATTTCAAAGAATACTTAGACAAAATATTCTATTCAATTATCCGATCTCTAGATTAATAGCATCTGCTCTGGTGTAGTGGTGCGAGTAGTCGCCTAAAATTTCGTTCAAATTTTGCTCGGGATGGATATTTGTAATATTCCTTTTCGGTTTGGATGTCTGTCTTTGTGGGTCACCCCACCGTGCCTTGGAGAGCACATTAATCCGTAGGTCCCGGTTGTTATCAGAAATACCTGATAGCAATCGTCAGTCATAATATGAAACATATCCGCCAACCTGCAGTGGAACAGCGTGGTCGATTAAGCTCCAATCCTTCTTCTACGTGGAGAAAGAGGGCTATGCCCAGCAGTGGGATGATACAAGCTGAATGCGTGCCGATTAATAACGATTAAGTCTGTAACAAATTGTGTTGTAAACAGTTCTTGTAAAATGTACTAATATTTATTTATTTATTTAATAAAAAGGTTTACCAACAGTGTTTGTACTAATACATTCTTAAAATTTAAAAAAAAAAAAACTAAAAACTAACACTAAATACAAAAACCAATTAAAGGTAAACACAGCATGCAATTACATCTGACATACTTCTTTTCTTGTTTTTTGAAGTAGAACTTCTTTACACACGCTTGACTTGGGGAGTAAGGTGGTGAATGCGTGACGATAGTGTTACGAAAAGTGTAATCGGACGAGGTGAACGGAGCAAGAGATTGGTACGAGCATAGATTTTCTTTCTCTCTTTCTCTCATAGCTAGTTACGTTTCGTATATCTAAGAAACAGTGCAGGCTTAACGTGCAGGCTTATTGCTAAAGAAGTTTTACTTCAGTCGTTTTTATATAGTAATTGTTCTCTGGACTACTGTTCTCTGGACTATGTTTTATATAATTATTTCTATAAGAAAATGTGACAGCATCATACTATTTTATCTATAGAATCCGGAACAATTATTTATAAATGAACATATAACTTGTATATAAATATAATTGCAATATTAACATTGACATTTAATATAGGAAATAACATCTGACCTAAATATAGTTTACGAACTATTAACGTTATCATAATGCTAATCACTTCACTTTGTTTGTTACAGATAATCTCTGAACTACGGAAGATAAACTCCTTAGTGGCAAACTCCTTGCTCTAACCTCAAGTTATGACAGTTGTGACAAGCATATAATAACACTCGTTCTTTGAGACTAAATTGAATAAAAGTATGTGAATAGGTCTCTTTAAGATAAAGTGTTCGATATAATAAAGATCTAGTTATATTCTATCATGACGTCGTGGAAATCGTGTGTATGGACAGTGTTCGTGGTTGTGTGTATATTGGGGAAGATATCCGGTCTGGACAATGGACTGGCTTTGACCCCACCTATGGGCTGGCTGGCCTGGGAACGCTTCAGATGCAATACCGATTGCAAAAATGATCCTGATAACTGTATAAGGTGAGTTTATTTTCCTTTCAAAAAATAACCAGATGTTAAGTTTTAGTTTAAGGGAAAAGTATGAAAATGTATATACATTATTACGTATATACCTACGAAATGTGTGCATGTATGTATCGAGCTATTTTCGCACTGCTAGTTTACGTACATCACTTTCATATTTCTTGTAATATAATAGGTATTTTCGATATTTATTATTCAAGTAATGTCAGGACTTGAAAACTCAACTGGAACCCTTTATATTTAATCTACTGAAACTTAACAAAAGTTTGGCTTAAGTAGCTGTTTATTTATTTTTTAATTTTTATGACAATTTTACACACACTTTACCGACAAAAGATTCATTGTATTTGACGAATTTTTATAAATTGAAAATTCTAAGTGTACCATTATTTATGGCTATCATTATGTCATGTAATATAAAAAGTGTAGTCAATATAGTAATTTGTAGTAATGAAATATACTGTATTACGTAACAAAACATTACTGTGCTCCAATACTGTAATTATTAGGTTTCAATCGCTAGAACCATTAGAACTTCTTTTCATACAAATAGTAATATAAGTATACCTACTCGTATTATATAATTTGATAATGACACAGAAAACTCGCGTTTAAATTTATATACCATACGGCGAAACTTCTATTTATTCGAATTTATATAGAGCCCTACAGATTAAAATTAATTATACTTTTAAAACTATATTTAAAATTTTAACACTGCTTAAAATTTTAACATGCTGCGGGCCTAATTGATATGCATAATTATGTTAAAGTTCGCATCGTTTGATGTTTTTATCTGTTCATCTATAAAATAAATAGAATTGGAGTGTCTGTTTGTAATATTAAAATAACCGCTTTTAACTCAATGCATATGGATGTATACACGATACATATACCAAAATCACATTTTTCACAATTTTTGCCTGTCTGTCTCTTTGTTCCGCCTAATCTCTGAAACGGCTGGACTGATTTTGACGGGACTTTCACTGGCAGATAGCTGATGTAATAAGGAGTAACTTAGGCTACTTTTATTTTATATTTTTTTTTTTTTGTAACTCTCTGCGAACTTAACAATATATATTTTTTTAATTCCACGCATACGATGTCGCGGGCACAGCTAGTTTAGCTAGTTTTAGCTAATAAATTCCTTAAAATTAAGTTAATTTTAATAGATAAGCAAATATAAAATCAAATAGGAATAAAATGTTTAAAACTTGTATCATAATAGCGAATAACGCGGAAGCAAGGGAATTTTTAATTTATTTATACATACTTACATACTAAGTAAAAGTAATTTTTGAATATTACTGTATCATCCTAGCCTTTTAACGTTGTAATTCCGTAGTGTACTTCTTATTGAAGTATGTGTAATTATAATAATTGAAACTATTTAGCTTTTGTTTAAATATAGCCTATGTCGCTCAATGATAACGTAGGTATATTGGTATAATGAATTTTTAACATCGGTCCAGTTGTTAAGCCGTTTCTTATTTTTTTAACTAGGTCGGCAAATATACGGCTCACCTGATGGTAAGCAATTACTGTAGTTTATAGACGTCTGCAACACCAAAAGCATCGCAGGCGTGTTGCCAAGCGTATCCCCAATTTCCCCCAAGAGCTCTGGTCACCTTACTCACCAACAAGAATACAACACTGCTTAAATACCTTATTTAGCTGTGATCTTCTGCAAGGGCGGGGTTCTTACTACCCCAGTCGGGCTGCTCCATATTTTGAGCAGTAAATTTTCTGCTGTGCCCTACCTCAGTTAAAAGGTTTGTGCTTTCAACTGAGGTAGGGCGCCGTTTGTCTATTACAGAGAAATAAAAATGAAATATTTTAATTCTATTTTATAGGTAATATTAAGTTTAGAAGTGTAGACAAGGAATGAAATAGGCTATTATGATACTATGAAATAATTACGCGAACTCAGCGGAGCATTTCTTTTTATTATTAAAATTTAAACAGAAAGTGAGCACAACGAAGTACAAGTTATTTATTTTACTATTAAAAAAAATGATGTAACGTAGTATCTCATTGTTTTTTAATGAGGTAAAAGCTGACATTTTTGTAGCATCATCGAGATTGGCTTAATTTATACGTATGCAATGGTCAATCAACGACGACATCTAGGCACAGCGGTCAAAGTGCTGGATGTTTTGCTAGCGGTCGCGGGTTCGATCCCCACACATAATAAATATTTGTATATTATATTATCTGAGAATTTGTACTTGTTTATTGTGTGCGCTTCCGGCCCTCGATGTAGCAGAAAATACTCCTTTCAGCCGTTGAGTGTTAACCATTTTATTTTATTTTATTAATTTATTTAATCTTCTTGCTGTGCTTCTATTTACGACATTGGCAATATTATCTATTATCTTAACACTAGAGAAACTCATTAATTTTATTTTATTTTATTTTTATTTTATTTTCAAATTTTGAAAACTTACAGCTAAATTACAAATATAAAAAAAAAACAATGATCAAGTTTACGGCCAATTACAAGTTTTCGCAAATAGTATGGTGGACATATGGAAAAAAATCAATTTAATATAAGATCGAAAACAATAACCACGCAAGCAACTCAACACAACGGCCAAGAACACACCACTTCTGAAATAAATATACTACCGTTGATTTGCGAAAAAATCGATACACAACGCTCTTTTTAGTCTTGTCACAGTTGTGCTAAATATATCAATATCGACCCTCCGGCACACCGCATTGAACAACCGACAAGCTCTGATCATGAATGAATTCTGCCTATAGATACTACGGGTGGCAGGAGTGTAAAGAAGATCATGTTTTCGTAATTGAGCTGATGGTACGCACAGTCCAATTTTGCTCACCAGCTCGGCTACATCCGTCGACCCATTTGCAATTTTAAATAAAAAGGCAATATCCGCTATTATTCTACGCTGTCGCAAAGGAAGTAAGTGAAACTTTCGGCATCGGCTGAAATAGTCCGGCGAATATGTTTTGGAACGATATTGTATGAACCTTAAGAACTTTTTTTGAATATTTTCTAAACGTGAGATATATATATCATAATTGGGGTTCCACACCTGAGAAGCGTATTCGAGGTGACTACGGACAAAAGCGCAATATAAAATTTTGATTGTTTTAATGTTTTTAAAATCTTTTGATGACCTAATGATGAATCCTAGTGCCTTATTTGCCTTACTAACTATGTTTGAAATGTGTGCATCAAATAAGAGCTTTGAGTCGAATGTTACCCCAAGATCTCTGATAGCGTTAACTCTAGTAATTGCGATACCAGATAATGTGTATTGGCAAATTATTGGTTTAGGCTTGCGTGTAAAAGTACAAACATAGCATTTTGAGATGTTCAAGTCCAGTTTGTTTTTTGTACAGTAAATTCGGAACCGATCCAGATCGTCTTGCAGGTCAATAGTATCCTCATATGAACATATTTTACGAAGTATTTTCATATCGTCTGCATACAAAAGTATTTTTGACGTACGAAAACAGGATATGACATCGTTTATAAATATATTAAATAACAGAGGTCCTAGCAAGGACCCCTGTGGAATTCCTGAGGGGATACACAAAGACCTCGTCGACGAGTAACCGTTAAGAACGACAACTTGACTTCTGTTCTCAACATATGATGAAAACCATCTGTACAGATTACCGCATATACCCATATGTAATAGTTTCTGTCTGAGAATAAGATGATCTATTCTATCGAAACACTTGCTGTAATCTGTGTATATAACGTCTACCTGGAATCGTTGTGACATATGTTCCGATATAAAATCGCTGCAAACTATAAGATTTGATGTGGTGGAGCGACCACCAAGAAAACCGTGTTGATGCTCACCAAAGTTAAGTCTAATAGCCGAATAGAGTTGCCTGTAAATAATTTTTTCGAGTATTTTAGCGAATACACACAGCTTGGAGATAGGTCTATAGTTCTCCACCTCATCTCTCGGACCTTTTTTGTGTATTGGAGTTATATATGCCGACTTCCAAATCGCAGGTACTTCTCCCTCAATGAGAGACCGTTCAAAAAGGATCGTAATAGGAACAGTTAGAGATTTAGAACATTTAAATATGAAGATTGGTGGAATATTGTCGGGTCCTGCAGATTTATTCAGGTCAACCTGTTTTAATAACTTAAACACTTCGGCTTTTTGTATTTCTATCGAGCCTATACCTGAGTTATTCCCATAACAATAATTATGAGTCAGCTGGGACTCTTGTAAACAAGCGGTCACGTTAGTATCTTGAGGATCGGAGTGTTGAAAGTTAGAATAGAAATATTCCGAGATTAACCCACAGGTTTGCGCAATAAACTCTAATTTACAAATAAAAATAGGTCAAACACAAGTAATTTTAATGAGTCGAATGAAAATTATTTTATTTATTATAACTTTATTGCAGACAAAAAAGGAGAAACGTTTTAGAACCATTAGATACAAAAACAAATAGTGTATGCAAAGGCGGTCTTATCGCTTATAGCGATCTCTTCCAGGCAACCTTTAATATAAGTAGTAGTAGTTTAATATAAGTATAGAAAAATATGTTGGTAAGAGTGCGCAATCACCAACGCAAGTTTATTACACATAATTAATTCAATTTATAATACTAAACATAGTTCTATAATACATTTAAACGATATATTAGGTCTTTACCTATGAAAGTGCCGTTTCGTCGTCGGCTGACTATTTCAAAACTAAAAAAAAAGTAAGAATTCGATATTTTTATTTTAAAAATGTAGAATTCTTATTTTATAATTCATCATTTGTTTAATGGTTAGCGTTCTGTTTACATCGCATATTTGTACGTTTTTCGTCATCATGGATATGTTAAAAATTCGAGTGATTATGAAGTATGAGTTCCATCGTGGTAGCAAAGTGGCAGAAGCTGCACGCAACATCAACGACGTTTACGGTGTGATCACTACTAACGATCGTATCCCCGTTATCGGTTTTCTCGCTTTCGTTCCGGAAATTTTGACCTAAGAAAAGTCGGCCGAAAATGTTGGTCGACAATGACGAATTAAAGGCGATTGTGGAGGTTGATGATTCTCAAAGTACAGCCTTGCACTGCTCAACATACACACGAAGGCATATTGAATCGCATTGTTACTTGTAACGAAAAATGTATTCAGTTCGGCAATCGCAAGCGCTCAGCTAGTTGGTTAGATCCTGGTTCAGTACCTAAACAATGCCCTAACTGAAAAATGATCCCTGAGAAAGTGATGGTAACTGTTTGGTGGTCTAGCGCCGCGCCGGTTTAATTCATCACAGCTTTTTACCAAGCGGCATGAGCATTATTGCAGATGTGTACTGTGAAGAACTAAACACAGCAATGGGGAAGCTCGCACGTCTCCAAGCTCTCTCTAGCTTTGGTCAATCGCTCGGCTCCGCTGTCCCTGCACGACAACGCATACTGCACAGCAGACGGTTTCCAAGTTACAAGAGCTGGGGTTAGAAGTTCTACGTCATCCACCGTACTCACCAGATCTTGCCCCTACAGACTTCCACTTTTTCCAAAATTTTAATAACTTTTTGGCGGGAAAAAATTTAATACCCGAAAGGCAGTACAAAATGCCTTTGAAGAGTTTGTTGTCTCCCGTCCAGCAGAGTTTTTCAAGAAAAGCATCAATAAGTTACCATTACGTTGGCAAAAATGCATTGATTCCATGGGTCATTACTTTCAATAATAAAAATAAAAAATATAGAAAAAAAGGCGCGTTAACTTATTTCATCCAAAAACGGCAATTTCCTAAAAACCTATTAACGTACATTTTAACGGTATTTTATTTAATAAACTATAAAAAGATTATAAAAAGGTCGTAATTTATTATAATGCGATTTATACACGTTTGTAAGTAATACATACAACTAATACGTATTAATAACGTTGTGCGCTCGTTTTATTGATTGGCATCATTATCGATATACTTGTAAAATTGCTGTTAATTAGAATTGGTGTGTTTATGGTCAAGGTTGAAAATTAATAAAAACTTAGATTTACAAGGATTTTAAATAAGCAATATTATTTTTTTAATCATCATGACATATTTAATAAGGTATAGAGAAGAATCCAATGTTAACGAAACATTGTAATTGTCAGATGCGATATGCTATAACTAATCTACCTCAGTTTTTCTTACTATATTGTTTGTTAAAACTGCTTTAATAAAACTTAACAAACAGCGATAAAATCCGTAAAAGTTGTTTCATTATAATGTGCCTTCTTTTTTCTAATTTACCGACTACGATTTAATTAAGTATCGCTTTCATTTTTGTATAATATTTATTCCCGAAGCGAGTATAAACTAATAATATTCATAGTGAGTCAAGGGGCGTTACTAAGCTTAGTGACAACGATTAGTCTCTGCTTTCTTATCGCAAAGACAATAGCAATACATTTCTGGCCCAATTAGAATGGAGTTCAGATCAAAATTCTGTTTCTTCTAAGTAAAGCCAAAGATAGATAATTATGTAGAATTGGTAAAATTGGCGTTAATGGACGCGCTTTGACGTTACTTTCTTAAAGCTTACTTATTTTTATACAAATGCGGTACCACTACAGCAAGACGTGATGCGAAAGTTAAAAACTATCATTACATCTTAAACTATCTGTCGCTGTTACGTTAATTACGTCACTTGCATATTACTAGCGTTGTGTTGTTCACCTTCTTAGGTGTAAATTGACTGAAGGCAAAACTAAAGCTGTTACTTGTACTTTATTATGACTCGCGAAGCTCCTAATTAATGTTCGTTGCTTGTGTACTTTCGTAATAAAATTGATTTATGATCAATCATGATTGCCTACTTTACTAATCATCAAAGAGTAAGTTTGTCTACAGAGACCCAAATGACAATTCCATTTTTTTTGATGGATCGATTAAGCCAGTGACATCCCACCGGGAAAAAGGTCAATGCCCCATAGGCTTCTTTCTCGGCGTAGAAGGGTCAGAGATTAATCTACATTGTGACCATTAGTGTGTTTTTTAACATGTGAGGTAGAAATGAAAGGCATGGATCGTGATGTACACGGTCTTATCAAATTTAGGTGTACTTCATTGCTAAAACTATGTGTCTGACTTATTTAAGATATTTAAAATTACTTTTTAGTCTATTTAAATAATTATTTATATTTCAGTGACCGTCTCTTCCGAACAATGACAGACATCCTCGTCTCCGAAGGCTACGCGGCGGTCGGTTACGAGTATGTTAATGTGGACGACTGCTGGCCTGAGAGGGAGCGTGACCCGAGAGGCAGACTCGTGCCTGACAGAGAACGCTTTCCTTACGGAATGAAGAGTCTCTCAGACTATGTAAGTACTTTATTATTTTAACGCAGCCTTGTATTTTTTTTATGAATTCATACTTGCAGAAGGTAAAGTCTCGGGTATTTTAAGTCACATTACAGAATATAATTTTAAAGCAAAGTCATTTAGTTGCCTGCCTAAGAAATAGGCAATGTCCGCTAATTCTGATTTTAGGTCATTCTATTTTATCTGAAGTAATGTATCCTGGCTAGAGACAAGAATAACTCAGATTGTCCTAGAACAAACAAATCTGGCCTGAAATCGGTCTGGTTATTAACTTTTCATTGAGTGTAATTTGTCAGACTTCACATATATTTATGTTTTTTGTTACCACTATCATATAATTATATATTATATTGATTTATTTTCTGTGAGGAATCATAAATCATTTTGGCTTTATTAGGTTTTAAAATATTTAAACTAGCAATGATATGATAATTAATATTTGTAATTATACGTTACTTTTTATTTTTAATAAATCTTATCGAATAATTTAAAATTATATAATATTAAATTAAATAGAAATTTGAAATAGCTTTTTAAGCGACTGTCAAAAGGAAGTAATCATTCTTGATGTTATTTACGTGTGCATATATAATTATATATCGACAAATATTGTATATATCTACGCATATGTGTATATGCACGTATATTACATTAGCACACGTAGTACGTACTAAATGGCTTAGCGGATTCTAACATTATTTTTTACACATATAACTCGTTGATAACGTCTCAGAAATTTCTTGTAACTCTAATTGGTCGAGTGATAATTCACACAAAAAATAATAATAGGCAAGTAAATAGAAAGAATTATTTTCAATTTACAACGAGCGTGCTAAACGTCCAACTTATCATCATATTGTTATGTTGCGTGTCTGAGTCGCCTCTACATGACATTAAACGATTATTATTTCAAGTAAAACACCTACCAAGATGCATTTCAATGACATAATAAGAGAGCGTTGATCTTGATCATGCTTGATTGTTTTTAATTGTAGAATTGTCGTTTTTTTAAGTGCCAGTATTTGTAACTAGGAGCAGGATTTACGTTAATCTTATTTATTTGTTTTATTTATTTACACTTTTTTGCACACCAACACAAAAAAAACCATAAATTTAATTAATTAACAAAAATGATAAAGTTGCATTAGTTGCAACAGGCGGCCTTATCACTAAAGCAGCGATTTCTTCCAGAAAACCTTTGGGTCCACTGCCCAAAGATCAGTTAGTTATTAGAATTGATTTTAAGCGGGGATAGGGGCACAAAATATCTACTTTCAGACATAAACATAAGTACATGTTATATATATTCATACATACACATATACATACATACACATCTTAATCGTGCTCCAAGATTTTTTCATTGTAGTTGTGGTTTTTTTTTTTATGTAAGTGGCAATATACGGGCGCTAAGAACATAAATTATTGTTTATTTAAGGATAAAAAATCATATCCAGTTGCATCCGGGGTCATATTATGCAGACGATGTGTTTATTTAAATTTCTTATTACTTCAGAATTATTACTATTTTATATTATTACGGATATCTTAAAAATTGACAAAAAAATATTGTAAAGCTAAACTGTTTTTCATTAATGTTGTCAACAATGAGTAAAAATAAATAAATATACTGTCTGTTTATGTATGTAACGGTTTTTACTTATATGTACTGTATTAATTTTCTAAAGATCTTGAAACGTGACGGAACGATACAAATCATCGGAATAAGGACGACTAATAATAACCAGTATAAATTTAAGTGAAAGAGATATATGGTATATTTACCATGTT
Organism: Melitaea cinxia; assembly: GCF_905220565.1. NCBI lineage: Eukaryota > Metazoa > Arthropoda > Insecta > Lepidoptera > Nymphalidae > Melitaea > Melitaea cinxia. The sequence goes on from NC_059412.1 coordinate 7,836,204, forward strand.
TATTGTCGGTCGTTTTGAGTTTGTGATATTTCGGTACTGTTGTAAGGCGTCAAGAGTCATAACCCATCTATAAATATAAAAATTAATGTTTGAGTGTATGTCCTTCATAGAACCGTAAACTATGCATTTGATCATCTCATGATCATCAGCAAAGTGTTATGCATGAGACCACAAAGGTTTCTGAGTTGGTACGACCAAAAAATAATAATAATAAAAGTAATAACTATTTGAAAAAACGTAGCAACGCGCGCAGGGTACAGCTAGTTACTTATAAACCATAGTGTAAATCAACTGCATATGGAGTATTATTAGATATATCTATTTTCTGTTTGTTATTTTGACATAATCGAAATTTGTCTTACATAAATTGGAGAATAAAGTGGTACAAAATACTTACCTATAAATGTTATTGTTTACGTAATAATAAAATAAAGTAAACTCATTGTCAAATGTGTTAGTGAATGGTCAATTCGCATGGTTTTCTATGTTTGAATTGCGTAATCCATTCGATTTAAGTGAACTGTTTGTTGAATGGAAAAAACTAGAATGATTCGGTCTTTAACCCCCGATCATTGTTGTCGTGCTAATACTATCTCATTGTTGAGAATGATTCTCACGGAGAGAAAAGAAATAGTAACGTCATTAGGAGTTTTGTTTCGACATTGCGTTGAAAGTGAATTGATATTTCTTTTATCTTATATATAAAATTCTTGTGTTACAATGTTAGTTACAATATTTCTCAGAAAAGGCTGGACCGATTTTTATGAAATTTTGTGTGCATATCGGGTAGGTCTGAGAATCGGCCAACATCTATGTTTCATACCCTAATTAAGGGGGTTTATAACATATATGGCACAACAACGTTTGCGGGGTAGTTAGTCTTATATATAAAATTCTCGTGTCACAATGTTAGTTAAAATACTCCTCAAAATCAAAGCGTCAAATTCAAAGTTTGGCACGTTTAAAAAGACAAATAAAATTTCCGCTTTATAAACGAAGCATGCTGTGTAGTTACGGCATAAAAGAATATAGCCACCCCCTCTCTTCCCGTGGGTGTCGTAAGAGGCGACTAAGGGATAACACAGTTCCACTACTACCTTGGAACTTAAAAAGCCGACCGATGGCGGGATAACCATCCAACTGCTGGCTTTGAAATACACAGACCGAAGACGGGCAGCAGCGTCTTCGGTGCGACAAAACCAGCCCTGCGGTCACCAACCCGCCTGCCCAGCGTGGTGACTATGGGCAAAACACATGAGTTCACTCCATTTTTGGCGTAGACTTGTCCCCTACCACACCTATGTCCAGTAGTGGACAGTGAAAGGCTGCTGTGATGATGTTATGATACCAAGCATAGAAATATTTTATAACTAGTTTTACGATTTGCAATCAAATCTGGGTGTAATGCTACTTTGAATGTTAATAACACATTTTGACTAATTCTATGCAGTTAGTCCTGCTCTCTGCTCCAAGATTTTTAGTCGGCCGTTACACACAGGCCTTAGGTTGCCTATCTTAAGAACAGGTCGACAGGTCTGTTTATTCTCTTAAGAGTTGGCTATTGTTATATCCACAATGTGTGCATAATTTTATAATTGTACACGTTGTAGTTTCTGCTGTACTATTTAATAAGTTCGACTCCTTTCCATTCCTTCTTGTTGAGGCTCCTAAAAATTGTTAAATATATACTTCATATAGTGATATAATTTAATGCTTATCCTATTATTAAAAAATAGGTAAAAAAACTTTTTAAGTTAAACGGTTTTATGTTAAACATTGCAATGTTTAAGATAAATGTACTAAAAACCAAAAAATAATAAAATAGATACAGTCGTGGGAATTATAAACATATGCATAGACTAGACTAAAATAAAACCGTGGGGCACGTCAATTGTCTACAATCGTTGATTAAAATGTTTGTTTTGTAATGTTACACTATAATTAGACAGTTGTTAAACCGACAACGATGGTCGTGTGATAAGTAGGGCTAGAATGTGGAAACAAGCTAGCAAGCTCGATTATAAGCGAGTTTTAGGATTTCATAGTGGTGAGCGAGTAGTACTTTTAACATATGTTTTGTCGATTAAAGACAAACTACGAGCAGTGAAACGATTCCTCGCCAGCCAGCAGTGTGAATGTCCAACGATAAACTAGTTGAAACATCTCTTTTATTTACATGGAGTGTATAACTATTGGAATTTCCATGAGCAAGAAAATAGTAAGTAATTTCCTCACCGTCTGCGGGCCAACTGCCTATTTTAACGACGAATTAAACGATTCTTCTATCGCACATTAAGTCGATAATTTGTAGACAATTGACGTGCCCCACGGTTTTATTTTAGTCTAGTCTATGCATATGTTTATAATTCCCACGACTGTATCTATTTTATTATTTTTTGGTTTTTAGTACATTTATCTTAAACATTGCAATGTTTAACATAAAACCGTTTAACTTAAAAAGTTTTTTTACCTATTTTTATTTTCTAGTTTTTAGTTTTTATTTCGCATTCTGTTTAATTCATTTAGTGCTTCATTATTGCAAGGCCCATCTTAAATATTGAGGTTGTATAGTGCACTGTATTCTTCTTGTCAAGCCCTTTTATTTGATACCCATATTGGTGGGATTGATAAAAAATTGTTATCAGACATTTGGTAGCGGTGGCCAGCTTAGATTTCAATTTTGCATAGTAAATTGTATTCTACTTGTTGAGACCTTTCATTTGATACCCATGTTGATGGGATTGATAAAACCTAAGTTATCCGCCATTTTGTAGAGGCCGCCATCTTGGATTTTAATTTTATATAGTACATTGATTATACTGGTTGAGCACTTTCATTTGATACCCATATTGATGGGATCGATAAAACCTACATTAGCCGCCATTTTGTAGCGGCCGCCATCTTGTATTTCAATTTTTTATAGTATATTGTATTCTGCTTGTTGAGCCCTTTCATTTGATACCCATATTGATGGGATTGATAAAACCTACGTTATCCGCCATTTTGTAGCGGCCGCCATCTTGGATTTCAATTTTTTATAGTATATTGTATTCTGCTTGTTGAGCCCTTTCATTTGATACTCATATTGATGGGATTAATAAAACATAAATTATCCGCCATTTTGTAACGGCGGCCATCTTGAATTTATAATGATAATGAATAAACATAATTGTATTGTCACCAAAATCCAAAGTGTATACAAAATTTCAGATTAATCGGTTGACAGGAAGAGGGTGAAATTTGAATTACTAAATTTGACCCAAGAATAAATAATAAATAAAAAATAAAACAAACGGGGTGAGCTAAATAAAACCGTTTAAAAAGGAAAGTTTTATGTTGTGATGTATAACTATTTGTATTGTATTTTTGAATCAAGTAAGACATCTATGGATGGAGAAAAGAATTAAACTTTGTTTTTATTTTTTAGTAAAGCCGAAGATATAATTGTTCTTATTAAACGGTTTTATTTAGCTCACCCCGTTTGTTTTATTTTTTATTATTCTTGGGTCAAATTTAGTAATTCAAATTTCACCCTCTTCCTGTCAACCGATTAATCTGAAATTTTGTATACACTTTGGATTTTGGTGACAATACAATTATGTTTATTCATTATCATTATAAATTCAAGATGGCCGCCGCTACAAAATGGCGGATAAGTTATGTTTTATTAATCCCATCAATATGGGTATCAAATGAAAGGGCTCAACAAGCAGAATACAATATACTATAAAAAATTGAAATCCAAGATGGCGGCCGCTACAAAATGGCGGATAACGTAGGTTTTATCAATCCCATCAATATGGGTATCAAATGAAAGGGCTTAACAAGCAGAATACAATATACTATAAAAAATTGAAATACAAGATGGTGGCCGCTACAAAATGGCGGATAACGTAGGTTTTATCGATCCCATCAATATGGGTATCAAATGAAAGTGCTCAACCAGTTTAATCAATGTACTATATAAAATTAAAATCCAAGATGGCGGCCTCTACAAAATGGCGGATAACTTAGGTTTTATCAATCCCATCAACATGGGTATCAAATGAAAGGTCTCAACAAGTAGAATACAATTTTCTATGCAAAATTGAAATCTAAGCTGGCCGCCGCTACCAAATGTCTGATAACAATTTTTTATCAATCCCACCAATATGGGTATCAAATAAAAGGGCTTGACAAGAAGAATACAGTGCACTATACAACCTCAATATTTAAGATGGGCCTTGCAATAATGAAGCACTAAATGAATTAAACAGAATGCGAAATAAAAACTAAAAACTAGAAAATAAAAATAGGTAAAAAAACTTTTTAAGTTAAACGGTTTTATGTTAAACATACATTGCAATGTTTAAGATAAATGTACTAAAAACCAAAAAATAATAAAACAGATACAGTCGTGGGAATTATAAACATATGCTAGACTAAAATAAAACCGTGGGGCACGTCAATTGTCTACAAATCGACTTAATGTGCGATAGAAGAATCGTTTAATTCGTCGTTAAAATAGGCAGTTGGCCCGCAGACGGTGAGGAAATTACTTACTATTTTCTTGCTCATGGAAATTCCAATAGTTATACACTCCATGTAAATAAAAGAGATGTTTCAACTAGTTTATCGTTGGACATTCACACTGCTGGCTGGCGAGGAATCGTTTCACTGCTCGTAGTTTGTCTTTAATCGACAAAACATATGATAAAAGTACTACTCGCTCACCACTATGAAACCCTAAAACTCGCTTATAATCGAGCTTGCTAGCTTGTTTCCACATTCTAGCCCTACTTATCACACGTCCATCGTTGTCGGTTGAACAACTGCCTAATTATAGTGTAACATTACAAAACAAACATTTTAATCAACGATTGTAGACAATTGACGTGCCCCACGGTTTTATTTTAGTCTAGTCTATGCATATGTTTATAATTCCCACGACTGTATCTATTTTATTATTTTTTGGTTTTTAGTACATTTATCTTAAACATTGCAATGTATGTTTAACATAAAACCGTTTAACTTAAAAAGTTTTTTTACCTATTTTTTTTTTACATGCATTTAAAGAATGTTTGCTTTTTATTTTTATGTTAACGTTATGCAATCAGTTATCAGAAATACTCTAAATGTGTATGTTTAATTAAAAAACAAGAGCTAGCTCGTGCGCATAATCGGCCGTCAATCGTAATTACTGAATCGAATTAGTTACCATTCCTTATCTACGAATATGGAATAATTAAAATAAATTGTTTCCATTAAATTACACCTTGCATAAAACAAAATTAAAATATTACTAATGTAATTCGTTTTGCGTGTATTTTTAGGATTACGTAAGTCTTAAATAAAACTAGCTAATGCCTTTGTGGAAACTAGATCCGAAAGCTTTTTGTCTATTCTTTTGTCATCGCTAGATTTTTTGCGATTCTTTTAGACTGATACAGATCAAACATTGGTGTTTATTTCTGTTAGCCAAACATGTGTATAGAATAAATAAATAAATAAACTAATTTAAACGCTTTACTCATAATTGTTTACTTAAAATTAGAAAAAGAAACTACATTGGTATATGTGTGTAATTGCGAAGTAACAAAGATAGAGCGGTACCTTCACCCTCAATTTATCTTAATGATCTTAGTTATGAATACTGCAGTCAAATTTACCAAGAAAATAAGTGATTAATATTTTTTTATTATCGAACAATATATTACCTTCCGCCTATAAATTTGATTCATTTCTTGATGTTTTATAATATTCGTATAATAAAAACAATCTATTAAAAATAACACAATCCAGTACTTTCGCGGTATCAGCGGTTAAATGAATAGGAATTACGGTTATATTCTATTAGTACAAACGTTTACTAGAGGATTTGCGGTTTTAATACTACGGCTTAGGAACATCACAGCTAAATCAAACGCTTAGTAATTGCTTCCTACAATTCGCAAGAACATTAAAATTCTTATCACATAATTTTAACATTCTAAGGGTTGCGTACTATGAAAAAAAATAATGATTTGATTTTATATTTGTTTTTTTTTTCAAATAATAAACAAAGTTTGAATTTTTTTTAATTGTTTTTTTAAATTAATTAATTAATTTAATTTTGACGTTAGATAAATAATAGCATAGTTAGCTACATATAATGTCATTATTTATTGTAAAATTTTATATTCCCCCTTTTGTATTAAATAAACATATTGTTAACTTTCAAAGATAAAGTAACAAAGAAGGCCAGTACAACAAGTATCAAAAACACGCTCACTAAGTCAATCAATCGTATTAGCTCGTAATCACAAACGATCAAGGCGTTTTTAGTTCGATTTTAGTGAAAGTGTATTTATAGTGTTACGAAGTAGCAATTTGATAATGTAGACTTATTATGAGTAACAATCGCATTCGAACGATTTACACTCGACTACTTTTACTTTACAAACTAATATTTAATGATCCGCTTGTTAGGTTTTGTGAAAGTCATTACTTAGTTTATTATTGAATCAAATGTATTTTAACTTTATTTAAGCTTGGTGTAATATATTTTATAATTTTTTAAGCTTAATATAAAAATAGAGAATTGTTACTAAGCGTCTCTAGTGTTTTCATCCACAGTGACATATAAAGTTCCTGTTCTTGTAGGTATGGGTCATAGCGTAATGTCTTATAGCCATGTTTATTCAGAAAATATTGTCAAAAATCAAAATAAAAAATTACTTTACACTTACTACAAGTAGGCTATATAAGTTATATATACTTTTCAATCGAAATTTTTGAAATTAAAATTATATTTATTTTTATTTAATAAATTAATTATAGTTACAGTGAAGCGACCACCGATTCGGAATGAATGAATTAGGTAAAGGAATGCTAACAAATAACAATTACACACAAAATAAACATTAATTCATATACCTATATTACGTATAAATACGAGTAATGATCAAACGATGAAAGAAAAGATTATTACGCCTGACATAATCCTTGCAATTATCAGATGATTTTATGGATTTAAATATCTTAATATATATAAATCTCGTCTTAATATATATAAATCTCGTGTCACAATGTTTGTCCTCAATGGACTCCTAAACCACTTAACCGATTATAATAAAATTCGCACACCATGTGCAGTTCGATCCAACTTAAAAGATAGGCTATATTTTATTTTGATACATTATGTTATTATTATATTTCAGGAAAAAATAAGGTGATACCAAGTTCGCCAGGTCAGCTAGTCATCTATATATCATTGAATTAATAAATAGTAAAATTCACGTGATTGATCAGTTGCTAAGAATCAATCATTAAAACGAGATGATATTCACTCAACATCTCATCAATAAACGGGTTTGCTTAAAAACAATTAAAAAAAACAACCTCAAATACGCTTTATAAGAGATACTCCTAAGCTACTAGTCATATTTCGCTCAAATTTAAATGAGACCTCATGGCATTAGCCTCTAACTAAGCAAAGTCCTTCTCTTTTTGAAGTGGGATTACAAAATAACAAGCTTAGCCTACAAAAATAAGGTTGCCAGTTAAATCTTACTTATTTTTGTTTCCTTTTACCTCTTGCAAAGGTATATACATTATAAACTTATTAAGCGCACTTACGAGACAGTACTCACACCGACTACGTGATCCATTTTTTACAATTTTTTACCTCCTAAAAAGTAGTAAGCGCTGCACGCCATACGTGAATACAACTAAAAAAAAGCATTAGATTTTGACTACGTGACGAAACCCAAGAAAATCCTCCCCAGTTAAAATTTCGAAATAGTGGTATTTTTGAAGATCCCTCCTCCCCTGATCGGATCAACAGTAATATTGTTAGTGCAAGATGTTTTCGTACAATAAGTTTTTATACAAAATTAATATTCAATAAAAAATAGATAAATAATAAAATAATTAAAGATATTAAAAATAAAAAAACAAACATTAAAAGCATATTGCTAACCGAGCATAATAATTATCAGAATTGTGAGGTTAAAAAGGGAAAAAATATTTACAAAAAAATAATTGGTCTTAGCTAAAATTACAATATAATTAGAGGACGAAAAATAAAACAGTAAGAAATACAATTTTCGTGTTTTATCTTTAAATTAGTTACTAATAACACAAAGAAAAAAAAACTGACATAAATTTTTAACATATTAATAAAAAAAGGTTTGCTAATGGAACGAAGATACTTCTCGGGGCATTAGATCGAGCGTAAAATCTTGAACTTAACCTCTCAAGGTGAATAAACTTTGTCAAAGGAAAACAAACTATTCTCCTTTGTCGAACAATTAGCATGTATAGGTAAATGGCCATATAAAATATTTGACAGTCCGTTTATATTAATACATAATCTCAATAATATATTATATTTACTATCGATAATAAATTAATATTTGGATATATTATTATTTTGTTATAAAGTGATGATAACTGTTCTTGTTTCTAGTGGTGCTTTCGATCACCTAAATACCGACGATCGTAGATTCGATTATCGCTCGGGATAGATTTTTGTATTTATACAAATAGTAATTTTTGGTCTCGGTGTACGTCTTTATGGTTCTTCCCATCGTAACTCGGGGAGCAAGTATGGTACAACTATCGGTTCCGGTTGCTATCATAGACATCTGATAGTGACCGTTACTTATAATAGAGAAGTTATCCGACAACTCTCAGTGGTGCAACGTGGTGGATTAAGCTCCGACAATTTTCCTATGTGGAGAAAGAGACCTCTGACCAGCATTGGGACATTATAGGCTAGTCAATTTCAGTCCAGCCCAAGAAAATTATATCAATAAAATGTAAAATAAATTATAGAATATATAATTTAACAAAAAATCATAATTTTATCTTTCAAACAAAAACAGAAAATTTAATATAACCGACGTTTACTTAATCTCACATATCTTACGATACTAATTAATTGCATTACCAATAAGGAAACCTTATGAAGATATAATGTTGCAAAATAAAGGAAACGGTCATTTCACAATTCCTCTTTCCGCGTTCCGTCTTCTCAATTTTTTGTCATAATTATAGTTCTGATCTTCTGACAAAGTATTGCAGATTATACGTATGCTTTTTGAATTGTGTTTACAAGGCTGTTTTATTTTATTGCATATTTCCAAAAACAGAAGTTAATTGTAAATGACAAGGCTTCTTTGTGTTACCCTTGTGTACACAACACTTCGGCTTGCAAAATCTATTAGGCTGATAAATTTTGATAAGAAAGAAAACCACTGCGTCAAACCGTCGTCATAGTAATTATTGAGTTAATATTATAATATATATACTAATATTATAAAACTGAAGAGTTTGTTTGTTTGTTTAAATGGGGCTGATCTCAGGAACTGTTGCTTCGAATTGAAAAATACTTTTTGCGTCGTATTGCAGAGGAAGGATATATAGGCTATATAACATTACGCTATGGTCAAAATAGTAGCTGAGCATTAATAAAAAAATTATGAAAACGGTTTTGTTATTTTTATATTTTAGGTTTCTATTGCTTGCGCTGCGCAAACGATTAAACCTAAAAAACTATGTATTGATCGCCAATTATAGCAAAGCAAAAAGCAAAAGCAAAAAGTCCGCAACAGCATATGCCTATCTTTTAACGTTAATTCATTATAACCATTTTTATGGCAATCAAGTTTGTTTTAAATTAATACATTATTTGCAAAGGTAGCTTTATAGACGTTATATAAATTATTATTTAAATAAATAACTAACTGAGTTGCTAACTGATAGTTAACTGAGGTAGGGCACAGCAGGAATTTCCTGCTCAAAATATGGAGCGGCCCGACTGGGTATACCTTACAGAAGATCACAGCAAAATAATTCTGTTTTCAAGCAGTATTGTGTTCCTGTTGGTGAGTAAGGTGACCAGAGCTCCTGAGGAGATTGGGGATTGGGTCAGCAACACGCTTGTGATGCTTCTGGTGTTGCAGGTGTCTATTAGCTACGGTAATCTCTTACCATCAGGTGAGCCGTACGCTTGTTTGCCGACCTAGTGACATAAAAAAAAATCTGTTATTCATTACAAGTATTTCTTTTTGAACAAAATGGGCCTTGACATCAATATATCTTAAAATATAATATAACAGAGTTTTAACATAACTTTGCAGCTAATGTATGATCACAAAAAATTAAAACGTGAATTTATTGCATTATCAGTATAAAATCCTTACAAATGAAAAAGATTTCCCCAACCAAAATAATATTTTTTTCGGATTTAATTTCATATAAGATAAAGTCAAATGAAACGACGCCGTGACATGGTTTAAAAACTTTTAGTACCTCCGTTTTTTTTCTCAAATTTACGCGGCTGAAACCGCGGGGCACAGCTATAGTTAAATCATAAATTATTGTAGTAAACATGAGAACTACAGTTTATTATTATTTTGTTTACAAATAATTACCATTCATATTCATTAATTATGACCTCCGATACGAAGTAATTTGTCTTCAATAAAGTTTCCGTATTAGAGACATAAAAACTGCATTCGCTTACATAAATTTTGTAGCTTCCTCGTGATATTACGATGATTTATACAACAAATTGAAACAATTTTACGATGCTAATGTTCGTTATGGACAATTTATTCTGTTTATTTATGTACTAACTTTTACCCGCGGCTTCAAAAGATGATGATCGGTTTAGTAGTTTTCGCGTGAAAGCGAAACAAACAAACTTACATTCACATTTATAATATTAGTAGGGGTTGTGAAATTTAATTATTTATTTATTCACACTATTTTCACATTAATATAAATTATAAATAAGATTGAAGAAAATCAATTCGCATCGGATTAAAATTGATTGATATAATTGATGAGCCACATATTTACAGTTTATAATTTATTTAAATCGTTACTAATCCTAGAATAAGCTTATTATTACTAATTCATAATATGGATCAACATAAGAAATAAATGTTCTTTTTATTATTAACATTAGGCTGTCTTATCGCTAAGACAGAGATTTCTGCAAGGTTATTTTTGGACAGAAGATTAGTGTAGCTTTATATTCTAAAAAAACCTATTTAAAATTGTATTAATACTGTTTATAGTGTAATATAATTATTATTTATCTAAAATTGTTTTGAAAAAAATCTAAGACAAATAAAGAAATAATGCTAATAATCTTATAATATACCCAAAATTATTTAATTCTATTGTTTTTTTTTCTATAGTATTTTTAAAAATTATATTATTATTACTTACAAAGTTACAAAGTATAAGGAAACCAAAATAATGAACAAACGCATATTATACTTATTGCATTATCATTACCTATTATTTTGATACGTCATTCTATCTTTAAATAATTTAATTCGCGTCTACCCACGCGTTGTTATAAAATAAAACCTTGATCGTGTCTGCCTGTTATTGCGAATAACGACTCTCGACTGTCTGTTTTTAATTAATATACGAATTGACAAATTGACTGTCAAGTGTGAATTTAACCTTAATTATAATTATTTAATCATAAACAAAGTTATTTGTAGAACGACTAAGCTTTATCTTTTTTTCTAAATAGGAGGCCTTTGCTCAGTTGGTATATACTAGAACAGTCAAAGGTAAATCACTGACATGTAGCTGACTTGAGTTCAGTTCAATTCGCTGTAAAACATTAGGGTGAAAACGTATAACACAGAATTATGGCCTCATATTTTGACATATCAAACAAGCGCCGTATGTCACTCTTACTGTCAATCAAACTCCCTTGTTATCGATTGACACACTCAGGCCTTAGCCAGAGGGCCTACTTTATACAGTACGGAGCGTAACACACTGCACTATATTGCCATGTCATGTTTTTCCAATGGCAAATTTATGTTTTTCTACCGTCTTTTTTAACCGACTTCAAAAACAGGATGAAGTTACTCAATTCGACCGTGTATTTTTTTTTATGTATGTTCGGGGATAACTTCGTCGTTTATGAACCGATTTTAATATATTTTTTTTGTTGGAAAGGTGATATTCCTGTTGTGGTACCATGATAAAGAAACCAGGATCTGATGATGGGATCCCAGAGAAATCGAGGGAAATCCTCGAAAATCCGCATAACTTTTTACTGGGTGTACCATGATTTTTAATTTAATCGAAAGCTGATGTTTATCATGTGGCCACATTTAAATTTCATCGAGATGTGATTACAACTTTTGGAGTAATCTTTGATAATACGTATTTACTTGACTATTTTTTCGTCTACCTACGTTGTATTACTTGTCGATATAATTGAAGTCGGTTTTTTTGTTTGTTTGCAAACACAATTTTTAGAAATGCATAATTCCTCGACCTAGTGAAATGATACGAATCTATAGTACAAGTCGTCGAGGTAGAATGCAGTAGGATATATCCTGTTCAAAATCTTGAGCAGCCCGACTGGGGAAGTAACCCAGCCTTACGGAGGATCACAACTATATAATACTGCTCTCAAACAGTGTTGTGTTCCTGTAGTAAGTAAGGTGACCAGAGCTGATGAGGAGGGTATAGGGTCGGCAAAGCGCTTGCGAATGCATCCGGCGTTGCTGGCGTCTACAGGCTACAGTAACCGCCCACCAACAGATCGTAAGCTTGTTTTTGCTGAATTAGTCGTACAAAAAAAAAGTCACAAAAGACGCTAGCGATAAAGTTTTCTTACCCATAAAGATATACCTAAATACCATCATACTTAGAAACTTACCATCTTTATAAATTTGTACGGAAATAAATGTTATACCTATTGGTCACATAAAATGAATCAATGATCAATATATACTGTAATATATAATTATCGTGTTTATAATAAACCCAAACTAGACGTTTTTTATGGTGTCTCCTGCGTTTGGTTTCCCATTTTTTTCATTAATATACACAATTATTTTATTTGTTAAATTATTCTATTTTGTTCTTTAAGTCGTAACGTGATGATTTAAAGCCTTAATATAAATTCAGTAACTTTCCAATGGTTAGCAAATTATTATAATCCAAAATCAACTTAGTATATTCCAAAGTTTCTCGGTTAACAAGCAAACAAATCTATCCTCTTCATAGTGAAACAGATAAACACGTGTCATTTTAAAAATCCTTGCACGTAACTTCATCTTTTATTCAAGACACATTTTTAAGACGCTAAGTTACGTCTAGTGCTATTGTTAGCATTCTTGTGACTAATAAATGTAATAGATAGTAGTTACTGTGGTATTACTACACATCATAACTACTATACTATATACTTAAGTATATAGCATAGTAGTTATAATGTTATAATTATCATATTATATTAAGTATACTTAATATACACAAAAATACATAACTGTGATAATTTGGAATACCTTTTAAATAATGAAAGAAATATCCAACGATTTTAGAGCGCTATAAAAGTATCATATCTTATTATTATTCCACGCAACATAGTGCATAGTGTGTCGATGACATCATTAAATCTCATTTTAGGAGATACTATTTATATTAAATAAATATGCTATTAAAATATATTATAAAAATTACTTTACACGATTACGTGTACGGAATGTGTATGTACGTGTATAGATTATAACATGCCATATTATTCAAGACATTCCTTCCAGGATACCCTTTTTATATAGCACTCGCTAAATATATGCTAATTTCATATCAAGTTATAGCCTAATCCTACATGTGCAAATATTGTCACGTAACCTACATTAAGGTGTAACCAAAGAGCGTAGCTAACATATACGAAAAAATAATTAAAAGTAATTATTTTGACGTTATTAAGCGTTACTAATGTTACGGAAAATCATTTTTATCGAGCTTATTTTATATTTGTTCCATGATAAGATTATATTTTATTATCCAAAAATGTAAAATGAGTTTAATAATTACTGCAACACAGCTAATTATTATTAAGAATATCGTTTTCAGGTTTTAGTATACAATATTGTAAAACCGGTTTCAAATACATTTAATTTAAATACTTAATTGTTACTTCAGTTTGTATGATGTGCTTTATTTTATATACGCACATATATATATTAACACAGTTTAATGTGGATTGAATCGTTAATATCTTCACGCCTACTGCCTAATTTGTCATGTTATCGATATTTCTACTATTACATAAATAAAAAATCTCTATTTTGTACCAAATACTTTTACAATGTCTTATCAATGTTCAAATATTCTTAATTGCCAAGGGTTGTCTGTAAAAAATCACTATTAGTGTTAAAATCACAATGTCCACTGCTGGACATTGGCCTCCCCAAGTTCGCACCTAACATCCGCAATCCTCATCCAGCCTCCTCCTCAGCCAGCGACAATCTTACGTAGATCGTTGGACAAGCGGGCTGGAGGGTATCCCACACTGCGTTTGACAACACGCGGTCTCTACTTCGGGTCACGTTGGCTCCAGCGGCCATCGGTCCTGCGACACAGGTGACCAGCCCACTACCACTTCATCTTGCTAATTTCTGTGGGCTATGTCGGTTACTTTCGTTCTCTTGCGGATAGTTTCAAATAAAGAAAAACTTAATAAACTTATTACTACTATCATAATATCTATGAAAATGTTTGTAATTTCATTAGCCTATTTTCTAATATGGAAAACATCTTGTATTGTAAAGTAGGTCCGCTTTCCATCTAATCGAGCGAGTTGGTTCCGAATCTAAAGATTTTCTAGCTCTTGTTAGTTACGCCGCCGGCGGCAAATTGCATTTTGTGGGGAAACTTTCTTTGTTGCTACGACTGGATTGTTATTGTTGCAAAATAAATGAGAATGATGAGACGGAACTGGCCTATTTTGTATTGGTACATAGGTTCTTAGCACTAGGCATAATTTTATACCTTAATTTAAAAAAAAAGCATTTGTTGGCATTGCTCTCGTTTACAAATGAATGTGTAATTGAAATAGTAAAATGTAAGAGCGAACTTTAGTTTAAAATTTTATGTTATTAACCGTTTTAAGAGCTTTAAGTGAGGGTAGATTCTAATTTGAATAAAGTACTTTGGAACTCTTTTTTTTTTACTTACTCAGTTAACATACCTATATACAAGCGCAGTGGAGTAGCGTGGTGGATTAAGCTCCAAACCTCCTCCAATATGGGGAAAGAGGCTTATGTCCAGCAGTGGGATGTTACAAGCTGAATTGTGATAAAAAGTAAATTAAATGTAATCTTTTTACGTTGGTACGTATGAAAACTTTCGTTTTCGGACTAACATACTGAGCTCAGATACGAACACCTATGACCTTATGAAAAATTAGAAATTATTTTTTTTATATTTATAAGAAAATTAAGTATCGTTTAATAAAATAATTGAGTTTGCTCGCAAATGAAAAAAAAAAAAACTGACATCAATTGTTATTCGACAAGTAATATAACGTCGATAAAATAATCAATTAAAAAAATTATGTGGTGTCATGGGACACCAGGTAGGAACGAAGTTCCTTCGGATAGTATGAAAGCAACACAATTTGAAAAAAAAATGTTGAATTTTATATATATTTTCTAGTTCTTGATTTTTTTTTTTTAATTTTGTGGATCGGTTTTTGATTAAGTACATAACAGTATTTAGGAAATTTAGTTTTTTAGAAAATAACAAATACCGTAAAATAAAAGAAACCAAACAAAATAATAATAATAATAATAATTCAAACTATTTAGTGAAATAAAAAAAACATGTCTTTATTTATTTTTGTCGCCAGTATAAAATTACATAAATAATTTAAAATAAAGGTGTACTAGTAATATTTTAATTTTACAAACGTCATATTATAATTATAGTCGTGTGACTGATATTACGTTACTTCCGTTATATATTTTTCTTACGGTTTTATTATCACATTTTTTTTAGTTCGGTCGCCCAGCCAAATGACAAGCCTGCCATAAGGAACTTCGTTCCAATAAATACGTATTATCGGAGGTAATTCAAAAATTAATCGTGAGAAAAAAATACAGTCTAAATGAGAACTTCCTCCTTTTTTGATCTCGGTTAAAACGTACACTACGCCTGTCCTGCCTGTGACCCTGACAGCAAACTAAATCCGTTATTACACATTTTGTTATTACAATCGCGATGGCTATCTTCGTGGGAAAAGAACGTAGGCGTTCATATTGCGATATTACCGCTTCAATAGAAGCGATAGGTAGGCGTTTATTTCAATATGTCAAGATTTTAATATGATGCTGATAATGAGATAAACGTTCTATTAATGTTGTGTTGCAAACATTTAAATTATTCTTCTATCGAAAACTTTTATGCTTTACTTATTTAATATTAATGTTTACAGTTGACACATACTGGTGAAGAATGTTGATTTAGTGTGTGTTTGTTGCAATTTACTAATCTTTAATAATCAATGTTTATATTTGTACAAACATTTGTTTTTCTTTGTGTGCGTGCCTGGCTTAAAGACTGAAGGAAAGTATAGTAAAATTAAGAAATTTACGTATAGTAAGTACGACTTATAAAGGAACACAACACGCTACTACGTATAAAAATATAGCAAGCAATAAGACAAATTGATAAAAAAGATGCTAAAAAAAGATTCTAACCATTCGTTCTAGTAAAATTCGTTCAATCAACGGGTTTTTGTTTACACATTATCGCATACTCTATTCACCTTGTTATCCAATAATAGTAACAATATATTCGATTCATTCCGCTGCGAATTAATCACGAGTGCCTCTGTTCAATGTCGGATCCCGAAATACCGTGAGAAAACAGATCCATTCATCTGAACCGTTACGAAGGTCGCGGTAAAAGTGTGTAAAATAACCAACTGTATCAGTGTTGCTAGTATCAAAATAAACCTTTTAATAGACTAAAAGAGGTTTACATTGTCAATTGTGACTATCTTTTGTTTCTTAATAAAATTTATTTTTGTTTCATTGCATTATGGGTATTAAAGTCAGCTTTTCTTTTTGAAACAGTTTTTAACATACTACACTGGCTTATCAAAACCAGTTTAAATATATAAATATGCTTTAGACATTAAAAGGTCTAATGAAACAACTTTTTTCGGATTTTATCGCGGTTTATTATTAACTTTTGATTCCCGACGTTTCGGATACTTTATAGCAACCATGGTCACGGGAGGACTCCGAAAAAAGTTGTTTCATTAAATGAGTAAAATTCGCGTAAACATTAGAAAACAATATTAAAAGGTCTTCTATTAAGTACAGTTAAAAAAAAATTAAAAAAGTATATATTATTTTAAATATATGGTTACTCATAATTCATATGTATAAATCATAATTCTTTAAATTACATTAAGATTTATTTATTCTGAGTTTAATTCCACTAGTCACAATTTCACCGAGAACTAGATCATTGTACTTTTAAAAAAGAAAAATTTTTAACAAGTAGCAACATTGTATCGGATTAACGAAACGGTTTAGTTCTTCAAACAGGTTATCTAGGTCAAGTGCATTGTTCTTGCGGTCGGATTTAGACTTGATGATATACATTTAAGACAAAGTTTTTATGGTTTTTAAAAAATAATTGTAGTATTATATACTATGCGTATTTTCCGTTTAAAATTGTATACTGTGTTTTTAGTATTAATTTTTAAGGAATATTTTTATAACCTTGACAACAATATTTTTATAAACTTGACAGTGGACTTGCTGTTAACAAAAAATATCTGGACCACAAGTTAAATATTGATATGATAATATTGAAATACATTTCATTTTGATCTTGTGATATACAAACGTAGTAGGTAAAACAATAGCAATTTTTGTTAAAAGAAACATGTCGGAAATAATTTTCTTTTTCTAAAGATTGTAGAAAGTAAAGTTTTCTTTATTTGATTACCAGAAATTTACTAATTACGTTCGAAAATGAATAACAATAGTAACAAAAATGTTTCAATTATGTTATTTTGTAGTTTGGCGGTTGTATTCGCTACTAAGAGTAACGATCGCTATCAGGTGTACATGATAACAACCGAGACCTAAGGCTAACGTGTTCTCCGAGGCTTGGTAGGGAGACCCACAAGGACTGCACAAACACCCAAACCACGGCAAACATCTGTATGGCCAATACAAATGTTTGTCATGTGCAGGGATCGAACCCGCAACCGCCAGCGCAACAGCCACAAACAATTGCTGTGACCGTTGCGCTAACGCGTCGTCGTTATGTATTTTAAATATCTGCAAATATTGTCATTTTTGATTACTCACAGATTATCCTCGTTTAAAACTTTTCACACCCAAACTTACTCGTACCTACTTCTGTTATTTAAAAATATTTACCTACGTCGAAAGTCAAGCATGAACATGTGTTCATTTCAGTTACTATATGCAAATGTATACATATAATTATTTTGCTCCAAATATGGTATCCAAACATTAAAACGTCAATTGCTTGTTATATATTTAGAAATCTTTGGAAAGAAGTCATTCTTTGTATCGTTGCGTTGCTGTAATGTTAAAAGTCTTTTGTACGCCTATTACGAAACATGATTAAGAATGAAAATTGTATTTATCTTATAGACATGATTACATAATGTAATTTATGTGTTTACTAAGTTAAATATTACTGAAAAATATTCTTTTATAATTTTACAACTGTAGTCGATTAATTGGTGGTTTTTGGGTTGACTCAGAAATCTGTTATGGATGCCTCCAGCCCGTGGGAGCTGAGGGGTATGTCGGACTCGCACTGAGTAACACCCTGGAGTGTTCCTTGTTCTCACCTACGGGGCCATCACAGGGACGCTATGGACTTCCGCTAAAGACTGCTTTCCTGAATTGAGAATTATTCTATACGTTTTGTACTTAAAAAATGGGGGCATTCTTTATTTAATTTTGTTTCAATGATAATAACAGCAGTTTTTTTTTTTCAATGTAAATTGAATTCAGATTTTTTGTTTGAGAACAAACACAATTATTAAAATAATCGCAAACCCAAGACCAATCAATAAAACCGAAATGACCTGAAATTAGAACATTTAAAAAGTTTCCCTTTATAACATTTTTGTATTTGTATCCTCGTTAATATTATAAATGCGAAAGAATATTAATGAAACTTGGTACATAGACAGCTGGTAATCTAGAATTATACTATAGGCGTATACTATAAGCTAATTTTTATCTTATCATTACCACGGCATCAAAAATTAAGCAGGTGAAACCACGCGGCGCAGCTAGTATTTGTATGAATTTTAAACCTACTTGTAGTTAAAAGAACTAAACTGGTTATTCAATTAGTCGGACAAAACACACAGGTCATGTCTATTGAACTCAAAACAAATAAAAGGTAATGATTGAACGTAGAGTAAAAACATTTTCCCGCGGCCGTCATGAATGTCTTTTCTTTTTAGTTTCTTGCAACCTCATTATATCACAATTGCGTGTCGAAACAAGCCCTTGCTATGCGAAAAGTCAAACAATGATAGAACAATATGTATAATGTATCTCTGAACGTATCTCGAGATATATCTCGACCTTCGTAAAGGATCGGGCGTGGGAATGTGTCGCCAGTAACAAATGGTGACAAGTTATATATAAAGTGACGCGTTAATAGCTTTTGTCGGCTAATTATATGTCGTTGTTGTATAATACTTTATATTCGTCTTTTTGAAATGTATATCATGAAACATAGTAATATAATCTTGCTATAACTTGTAGTAGGCATTTTCTAGGCAAGCGCGCACCATCTTAGGCTGCGTCTTCACTTACTATCAGGTGAGATCGAAGTCAGGCGCTAGTATATTTCAAAAAAAAAATAGTATTGTAATATGCTTTAGGCCTAGTTTATCCGGGTCTGTTTCCCTTTTTATTGACAAAAATCTTTGACAGCTTATTAGTAACTGGTTAACTGGTAAGCCCAAGTTTGATCATGCATGGAGTACTGCCCTCATTTTTGGAATGGCTTAGCCAACTGGAGCTTCTTGAGTCAACTGAGAGACGAGCCAGGAAGATCATCGGTGATGGTGCACTGGTCGCTGCAAAGTTGCAAAGCTTGCGTCTTAGGCGTAGGGTGGCCGGCCTGTCGGTTTTTTTATCGGATACACTTCGGAGACTGTGCGCAGGAACTCCATGATCTGATTCCCCCCCTGATGGAAAGGTTTCCATCTTCGTACAACCAGACGCTCTGCGTTACGCCACCCTTATATGGTTGACATTCCTCCTATATGCACTAAGCGATTCGCTAGTACATTCTTGATCTTTAAATGAAAGAATGGAACTCTCTACCAGCGTCTGTGTTTCCGGAAAACTATAACCTGGGGATTTTTAAGTCGCGAGTGAACAGGCTACTTCTAGGTAAGCGTTCTCCACCTTAGACCGCATTTTCACTTATCAGCAGGTAAAATAGTGGTCAAACGCAAGCCTATCATTGTATAAAAAAAAAATAACTACGTGGCAGAAAGCAGAGCAGGAAAATACAACTTTTGGTTTAACAGGTTGTGAATAGATATGAATAGATGTGATGTTTATGAAAAAATATATTTTGATGGTAAAAATAAACAAACGTAGGCATTAAAAATATTTTTAGATAACTATGTATAATTTGTTTTTAATTTGGGAACTTAACTGAAAAATATACATACGCAATAATTAGATTTGGCCATTTATTATATTTAATTTTTTTCCATACTCAAAATAATTTGGATTTAATTGTAAAGAAAATATTTTTGTTAATTAATAGATTATATGAATTTTATAGATTAAATTATTACTCATCTACTCATAGAAATCATACTCGTAATATCTATTATTTTATTTTTCTCAATAAGATTTTAGAGTAAACTCAATATTACCAATAATTTAACGCATGAAACTAAAGTTAAGCAGTGGAGAGGGATGAGGGAAGTAGTTACGTGTTGCTACAGTGGCAGATAGCTTGTCTTTCGTAACGCTGCAATCGAGTGATTCTCACGAGGTTGCGATACGAAGAGCTTAACGTGCAGACGATAATTTAAATAATACTATTTATATACATTAGGGAACTGTGCCTGTCACTTCTTTTGCGAAGGCTTAACGACTGCGCTGTATTATCTAGTGACATAGAACATTCCTACTGGGGGAAATTACAGAGCCTTACAGGAGATTGTAGACACGCAATACTGCCCTAAAATAGTGTTATGCTACTTTGTCTAGACTATATATTGCAGCTACTGAAGTAGTTCGGTTTTTTTTTTTAATTTTGATCCACGGGCTTGTGCTCAAAACTCACTCGGCTCGCTTTTGTTAATCATGCATTCATTATAATAATACCACAGGCGATTTTTCTTTATTACTACAGATCGACAGTCCTGTGACTGACTGCCTAGTAAAACTAGGAATGGTCCGAGGCTGACGGTTAATATTTTTTTCCTTACAAAATACTGTTTATGGGGAAGTATACACATCATTCCTTTGTAATATCTGAACATTATAATTTTTCTTATCTATGTCTATTTTGACTAGCAAATAAGTGTATTTGTTAGTTATCATCTATGTACACTTATTTCCTAGTTACCATATGTGTACACTTATGTTCGCCTTACAATATACACTTAACCTATGTTACTGTTAGTAAGGATTATTTTCTTATATATTTATTATTTATATTTATCTATTTATAATTTATTTATTTCTATTATTTACTTAAATTTCACTACATAATTATTTATTTATATATTTATTTATTTTATTGTATAGGTACATCTACAGAATACATATAAAACATTATATATGATTCACTATTACATTATTATCTAATATGTATCCCATTACGGGGTACACAACATTCCACAATATATTAATGTCATGAAGCAAGTATAATTAAAATAACTTAACATAAAAATTAAAAAAAAAGTAGTTTAGGTTAGTATGCTACACTGTTGCAGGTTTCCATAGGCGACGGTATCCATTTACCACCAGGCGGACCGTACAATTGTTTACCATCCTAGTGTTATAAAAAGAATCACACACACTGAAGTCTACACCTGTGTTATGGCCTTTTTCATTAAAAGCCTTATCAGTGTAAAAGTAATTAAGTTATTACTTAATATTAAAATGTATTAAAAAAGAACATTGTTTCATAATGTTTTCATAGAATACAGTAAGATATTCATATGTTGTCTAACGAAAACATTAGATTTGGTATTTGTCCGTTTATGAACAACAATCACGTTTCAGTTACCGTAACTAATTCTAGTGTTTGCTTTAGTAACACTTAACAACGCCTTAAAATATCAATAACCTTGTAACTTTGTTTGTATTAAGAGTCTGAATGAAGACATCGCTTAATTATTATTAAAACATTTCCTCTGTTTCATTGGCTATTAAACATGCCGATTACACAAATGTTATTCTTTTTTCAAGGAGGATCCTTTCTATAACGCTGTACAATTGCTTTTTGTTGTGTTGGTTCTGTACATTAGATGTGACAACTATTTTTCTAGAAGATAGTAGAGAAAAAACATTAAGTAGAGATATTTTTTGAATATTGTGTTGGTTATTTATAATACTGTTGCGGTACGCGGTTACAGTAAAATGAATATATATAGTGTTCCTCTACTACAGTGTTCCTCTACTATATTATGCATGTATTATATACACACTAGCTGTGCCTGCGACTTCGTCCACGTGTAATTAAAAAATAATATTCTTCAGTTCATAAAGTTACAAAATAAATAAATTTCTAAAATAAAGTAACGTAGTCTAAGTTACTCATAATGACATCAGCTATCTGCCAGTAAAAGTCTCGTCAAAATCGGTCCAGCCATTTCAGAGATAAGCCGGAACAAGCAGACAGACAGACAGACAGACAGACAAAATTTTTAATAAATGTTATTTTGGTATATGTACCGTGTTTACATCTTTATGCATTTAGTAAAAAGCGGTTATTTTAATATTACAAATAGACTCTCCAATTTTATTTATTTGTATAGATGTGTAGATAAACCTTCCGCTGGAATTACTCTATTTACTAAAGAGAACTCCATCAAAATCCTTTGCGTAATTTTAAAGATCTGAGCATACAGACAGCAGGAAGCGACTTTGTTTTATACTGTGTAGTGATATAACAGGATAACCTGGACGTACGTTTGAGATCCTGATGTTTTCACCTGCGCCATATTTCAATGGTTATTGCTGCTCTTCTATGAATTTTAGTGATGTAATAAATGGGCTTATCAATGATACCATAAATACTATACAACAAAAGTCGGAAAACAATACACATACACAATTCATGCGAAAAATCTTTAGTAATAGTAATAATTAATATCTGGAATTATTATTACCAGTTATTGATATATTAAATATTTTTGGTTTTAATAGCGTTCCTACAATTATAATTTTTAGTAAATTTAATTATAAAATAAGTATAAAAAACTCCGTTACATGCATTACATACTTGTAAACTTACGCAACGCGCTTCAGCTTGTAATATTCCACTGTTGTTGTTGTTCCTGGGCATAGGTCTCTTTCACCATGTAAGAGAAGGATCAGAGCTTAATCCACCACGCTACTCTAATGCACGTTGGCGGATATATTCCCTAATATGAGTAACGATCGCTATCAAGCGTACATAATAACAACCGGGACCGACAGCTTAACGTGCTTTCCGAGGCACGGTGAGGAGACCCACTAAGACTAACATCATTTCTCTCGTTACGCTCTTGCAAGAGCAGTCGTGGTCATCACTTCCCAGTCACACGCTTGACGATCCGTCTCCATTCTTCCCGGACAGCTGCTTTTCGGGAGGACAGACGCAATGAACGTTCACTGCAGCCTTTGCTTGGTCCGTCCATCTCATAGGCGATCTGCCGCGAGGTCTCGTTCCTTCTACTTTTCCTTGGACGACTAGACGTTCGATTGAGACATTGTGACGTCTAGTCACGTGACCAAAGAAAGCGAGAATTCGAGCCTGTACGACAAAGTCTTACAACCAGACCGGAAAAAAACATTTGTATAAATACAAATATCCACTCCGAGCGGGAATCGAACCCGCAACCGTCGGTGTTTAGGTGCCGCCGACACGGCATACGCACCATTACACCTTTTAAACTTACATTTAAAATTATTCATATAATTTCTGATCTTTAAAATTAATTTAATATATAAATAATTATTTATTTTCGAAGTTGTTTCTTTTGTACTAACACTGTACATAGTTATAAATATTTATAATTATGTCTTAGTACAAAACACAAACATATACTATTGTATCAAAAGACAATTTTTTTCGTTGCTAACCTTGGCACGAGCAAAAGTGAACGACTCTATGTTTCATGATTAACGTTTTTTCTCAAATGTTGCTCAATGTTGCGGTTTAACATGGTGGAAGGCAATTAGGGTCGCCAATTATGGAGAAAAGTAAATATGCATATTTTTTTCTAACCAGAGAATTACCGAATTATTAAAGATTTTTTTTTTCCTTATGCAGACGCCATCTAAATTGTTCAGTTTTAAGATTATATTTGGAAGAAAAAGTTCTTTACGCATGCTCGAATTGGGGAGCAAGCTGGTGAATGCGTGACGAGGACGTGCGAAAGGTGTAATCGGGCGAGGCGAACGGAAGTTGATAACTAAAGAAGTTTTACTTCAGTCGTGTGGTCTAAAGCACACTCGTTTAGTTCTTTTTTCTATATAGTACATGTTCTAAGTATCTTTTTGTAAGTGTGAAGGGAACTTAGCAAAAAAAATGTCTGACTATTTTACCTGTTTTCAAAATCAAATTGAGATCGACCTCAATTACAAATAATAATCTACTTCTTGTCTTCTTCATTCTACTTTACTTAATATTGTTAATGCAAAATCAATTGTACTTCACAGGCACCACCTAAATGATAGAGTTTGTCGGGCCAGATATTTTTACAAATAAAAGAAATATATTTGAAAATCTGAATACTGGCAGCCCTACAAACGATTTATTGTTTAATTCTCTATTCAAAGGATTTTTTTTTTGTATATGAGTTACAGACATGAGTAATCTAATGTCTAACAATTATATGAAAAATTATGTTATGCGTTCTTGTCGTCGTTTGATCTGATAATTTTGTATTACATCACTACAATTACGATAAATAAAACTAGTTTTTGCTATTGCTTTTTTTGTAGAGGGTATTTACAAGATAGAAGCACTAAGTTAAACCACATAAAGTGCAAACTATTTCTAATTCGCTTCAACCTGTAATATCCCACTGCTGGGCGTAGGCCTCTTTCCTCATGAGAAGGATTAGCGGTTAATCTACCACGCTGCTCCAATACATGTTGACGGATATGTTCCCTACTATGAGTAACGATCGCTATCAGGTGTATATGATAACAACCGGGACCGACGGCTTAACATGGTCTCAGAGGCACGGTAGAGAGCCCACACGGATTAAACGAATACCCAGACCACGGCAAACATCTGTATGGGCAATACAAATGTTCCTCATGTGCGGGGATCGAACCCGCAACCGCCAGCGCAACGGCCACAAATCTTTGTAAAAGTTAATTTAAATATCTTAGTAATTTTTTTAATCGGTAATAATATTTGTTAATCTACTCAATTTTAAATACTTACATTTTTTAAACTCATACTGGATGACACAGTCTTGATGTTAATACAGTTTTTATTTTCAAATATGAATCCATTAATACGGGTGATTCTTTTTTATATTGCTTGTTTGTGTATTGTTTAGGAATGGTATGTAGTGTATGTGGTTTGATGTAATGCCTCACGCCTAAATCCAGTCTACTACAGCTCTACATCCTTAGTACTAACATTATTATTTTAATAACAGCTATTACCGAATATTAATTTGTAATATTATTCTTAAATGGAGTTGAGATCACTAACAAACGGATACATATATCTTTAAGATGGTTCCGGGTTCAAATCCGCATTAGTAATATAGACACACACTATATATTAATAATAATATGTTTTCAATTTTTATATTTAATGCCGAGATTCTTAAACTATTTTGTACAAGAGACTTTTTCCAAAAAGAGCTGATATCTCAGGCCACCAAAGTATTTTCTTTTTTTAAATACTGTCTCTAATGTTTTCTTTCCTATAAATCCGAGATACTTAATATTTGAGACTATAATAAAAAAATTGCGATTTTCATTTATGGCGTACTTAAAAATTCTATTACGACCCAAGATGATCATCTTTGGGAATTTCTGATTTAAAAGTATTCAGATTTGACTAAATAACTATTTTACATACGTGTCATATATCCTCCTTATATTATCTATACATCTATACAAATAAATAAAATTGGAGTGTCTTTTTGTAATCTTAAAATAACTGCTTATTACTAAATGCAATTGGATATATAAAAGGTGCATATACCAAAATAGCATCTTTCACAATTTTTGTCTGTCTGTCTGTTTGTCTGTATGTATGTTCCGACTAATCTCGAAAACGGCCGGACAGATTTTGACGAGACTTTCACTGGCAGATAGCTGATGCAATAAGGAGTAACATAGTCTACTTTTATTATAGAAAGTTATTTATTTTATAACTCTACGAACTGAACAATAACTTTTTTGTTAAATTCCACGCGGACGAAGTCACAGACACAGCTAGTATTTTAATCAAATTTTATTATAAATACTATCCCTTATGACATTCGATAGTAATTTATATAATAAAATTTATTAATTTTATTCCAGGTTCACAGCAAGGGTCTTAAATTCGGCATTTACGAGGACTACGGTAATTTCACGTGTGCCGGATATCCGGGTGTTGTCGGCCATCTTGCTGGAGGTAAACCTCACAATCATAAAATAAGTTCTTAGTTCAATAACATAAGTAAAAAATATTGGAAGATATATATTGGATTATAATATATTTCGTGCACGTTACAATGTTTTCAAAATTATGTAACGTTTAAATATTTTGTATTTTAAGACAATTGAAATTATTAAATAACAGCTTGTATTGATTTTCCGTGTAATACTTATTGCTGGGAAATGTAACATTAAAAGAATTATTTGACTTGAACCATACAGGTTGATATTTTATCTCGCAAATATGGCGATATCGGAAGACAAAATAACTAAAATAAAACAAACAAACAAAACGTCATAGATATATGAAGGCACTCAAAAAAGCTAGCGAGTAGAATATGTATAACATATAACATCTATTACTAACATATTTAATGATACTATTACATTAAATGCGTGCAAAAATTTATTACAAAATCTTTTAGTGCGGTTTTGTGCAATGAATCAGTGTAACATTATAACGTTATGAAATTAGAGATTCAATATGCGGCAAATACGTCAATGTAGTAATGATTGCTATATATTTTATATTAACAAAACATCTTCGAAGAAAAAAGTGTACCCATTGTATATAATGATAGATATTATGTAAAAAATCGAGTCGCAATTTACATCGAAATGGCTTCCCGACCTAGTCTTTAGTATGTTGATTCACATTTGATTGCATTACATTATGGTACCTATATGATGCATATAGCTTTAAAGTAAAATGGCGCTGAAAAGAACAAGCTTCAATTCATTTAGTTTAATTTTGTAAATAAAATAAAATGTCTTACGAGCTTTCCTTAACCAACAATTTCTATAACGTAAAAATACTTTTAAAATTTATTCACTACAACTCTGTTAATTTCAAACTCTAACAAGCTAAGAATCTAATATTGGATTAGCAAAGTACTATATTTTGGGATTATTGAAAACTAGAATCAAAGGATAAATACGCTGATTGAACTTTGAGTCAATATTGTATTTTCCCATATAAATCTGCTCGCCATCATAATGGTTGACTTTAGTAGGCTTACTGCAAATTCAATCATGTCATGATAGTATCACACATTGTCATTGATATTTAATTGTCATCTGATGAAGTACCAGTAACAAATACGAAGTTTCAATCGAGAGAAGAATAATTGTGTTTGCTCGCAAACGAAAAAAAAACCGACTTCAATTACATCGACGAGTAATAGAACGCAGATCGACGAAAAAATAGTCAAGTAACAACGCATTATCAAAGATTACTCAAAAAGTCGTTATCAGATCTCGATGAAATTTAAATGTGACTACATGATAATCATCGGCTTTCGATTAAATTAAACATCATTAAAATCGGTACACCTAATAAAAAGTTATAGCGGATTTTCAAGAAGTTCCCTCGATTTCTCTGGGATCCCATCATCAGATCCTGGTTTCCTTATCATGGTACTAAACTAGGGATATCTTCTTTCCAAAAAAAAAAAAAATTATCAAAATCGGTACACCTAGTAAAAAGTTATTGCGGATTTTCAAGAGTTTCCCTCGATTTCTCTAGGATCCCATCATCAGATCCTGATTTCCTTATCATGGTACTAAACTTGGGATATCTCCTTTCCAACGAAAAAAGAATTATCAAAATCGGTACATCCAGTAGAAAGTTATGTGGTATAATACAACGTAGGTCGACGAAAAAAGCGTCAAGTAAAAACGCATTATTAGATATAACTCGAAAAGTAGTTGTTAGATCTCAAATAAATTTAAATGGGACCAATTGGCACACACCACCTTTCGATTAAAACAAAATTTGTCGAAATCGGTTTACCCGGTTTATTTATTTTATTTTTAAAAAATAAAATAAACAATACAGTCGAATTGAGAACCTCCTCCTTTTTTGGAAGTCGGTTAAAAATTAGATTTTCGAAATAACACATTTGCAACTTAGATGTTTAAGAATATGATTTTGTTACATATTTTTACCGTTCAATAAGTATTTATGTTTTTGATGTTTGTAATAAAATGCAATACAACGTTATCACAAGTATAGCATGTTTTTGTCGATTTAGTATGTAAGCAAATAATATAAGTAAACATGTAGAATTGTAAATAATCTGCCATCAAATTTAAAAAAAAAAAAAATCAAAAAAATAACTACAAAAACATATTTAAAAAATTCTTTTTAGACCAACTTAAAGAGAGAGATTGACATGACCGCATTTATTATTTTTATTATGATTATTACTATTTTTTAACCACTTAATGTTATTTTTTTTCTTTCCAATTATATTCACATGTATAAT
Organism: Melitaea cinxia; assembly: GCF_905220565.1. Classification (NCBI taxonomy): domain Eukaryota; kingdom Metazoa; phylum Arthropoda; class Insecta; order Lepidoptera; family Nymphalidae; genus Melitaea; species Melitaea cinxia. Next base: position 7,865,140 of record NC_059412.1, read on the forward strand.
CTATATTTGTATAGCTTTATATCATATTTTTATGTTAGTATATAATATCGTATGTACTTTAGTATTATTACTTTAGAAACACAGTGCACTGTTAAACTGCTCATTGTTTTTGCTGCACTGTTTATCATATAAATTGTATCTTTTTTCTTCTGTAAATAAATAAATATAAATAAATAAATAATTTAAGTTATGATTACCGAGATAAAGTTTCATAATATCCTTAATATCCAACATCGATTAATTCAAAGTCAAACTAAATGGGTTGTCAAAATACCGTATCTGGGATAAAGCGAGTTACACAATGAACGTTAAGTCATAAGAAAATCATAATTAATTGAGATTAATGCAACGTTACAATCTGCTAATAACAAGCATTGTCTGATTGATCTATTATTTATAATAATTATCGGTCTGATTCGATCCTATGTTTATTGTTATTAACAGTGTGTTGTAATTTATTACTTGGGAACGGTTTCATAGAATTATATTCGTATAAACACTTCGATCAATAGGCTAGAAAATACATGATTATTATTCGTTTTTAATGAAAAGATTATTGTTTGCGAGTTTAGTATTTTACTAGACTGCTTTTATAATTATATCATATATACAAGTAAATATATCTTTAACACTTAACAAATTGGTGATTAATGGTACAAGCAAAAAAAAGTTATTAAACTTAGTAGTACCTATATTTTCGCAGTTTCTTAAGTCTTCTTTTTCTCGTAATAATAGTACCTTTTTGGGCTTAATTAAACAAGTGTGTCATGCTTTCTTTACTAATATTTTGGGGTATAATAACACTATATGGCAAAACTATTATTGTAAAATATCAGAAAAACCGGGTGTAACAACAAATTTACAATTGTAACAACAAGTTTAACTTAAAAATTAATTTATTTAAATTTTTAGTACTAATAATCTGTTTTTAATTTATAGATGCATCAACATTCGCATCATGGGGCGTGGATTACGTGAAACTGGACGGATGTTACGCGCTACCAGTGGACATGGACCACGGTTATCCGGAATTCGGAAGACAACTCAACTTAACGGGCCGTCAGATGGTGTACTCTTGCAGCTGGCCCGTTTACCAGATATACGCTGGTTTGCAGGTACTAAAAAAAACAGATAAAGTTATACGACAATTATCATGACATAACAAATATTGTGACTTTTTCGTCATTTTCGATTGTCGTTAGTCATTTACTTCTTAATATTTCTTCCTACATGGAGCTTAAGTCAACGAACGTACATAAATCACAATATAAACATAAATCATCTTAAAAACCTTCTTGATAGAGTGCGTGTTGGTGCGCGGTTATCATTCCTAGACTAAGAGCTCCCAGGTAGCATAAGGATTTTATCTGTAGCCTTTTCTATTAGGTATACTTATTTTTATATTTTTTTCTTACACTTTTTCGGATATCTTTTTCTTGATTCTCTAAGCTCATTAATAATGCCTTGAAATAACATGAATATCATTTAAATTTTGTTCTCCATTCTTACTAATTATAATAAGATAACGTTGTTTTATTTTAGCCCAACTTCACATCGATCATCGAACACTGTAACCTGTGGCGAAACTTTGACGACATTCAAGATTCGTGGGCCTCCGTCGAATCTATCATAGACTACTACGGAAACCACCAGGACGTTATCGTGCCCAACGCTGGACCTGGACATTGGAATGACCCTGACATGGTGAATTTAATTTTTGTTTCCATTTACTTAAAAAAATACAGTAAGTTATATTAATATGAGTGTTTTTTTCTGAATCATATTTTAAACATTTGCTATTTATGAATTGATCTCAATTTTAAAGAATTGAATTTCATGACTAATTTGAATCTTTATTCCAGCTTATTATAGGAAACTTCGGCTTATCATACGAGCAGAGTAAGACCCAGTTCGCGATATGGGCGATTCTGGCAGCGCCGTTGCTCATGAGCGTCGACCTTCGTACCATCAGGCCGGAATACAAAGCGATATTGCAGAATAGGAAGATCATCGAAGTTGACCAGGATCCTTTGGGAATACAGGGGAGGAGGATATATAAAGTAAGTTTTGTTTATTTATTACTAAACGCCGAAACACATTAGTTTTAATAGTTCTGCGTCCAAAGAATCTAAGTGAGTATGTTTGTTATATACATAATGTTAAAATATAGCACTTTTTAAACTATTGGTTTACTTTGCTGCCATGGCTTATACACACATATAAAAACATATATATATTCGTTAATTTTAAATAATTATCAGTTTTTTTAAAATATATTATATCTCTTACTCCAGCATCGGGGTATCGAGATTTGGTCAAGACCCATTCTCCCGATCCACGGCCAGTACTACTCGTACGCGGTCGCCTTCGTCAACCGCAGAACCGACGGCACTCCCTCCGATGTGGCGGTGACATTACGAGAACTCGGACTTAACAACCCATCTGGTTACAGAGTTGAAGTAAGTTTCGAATATATTTTTAACGTAGAACATAACAAGAAATATCCTGCACAAAATTTGGAGCAGCTCGACTGGGGATGTATCTTAATCTTGTCTGCAGCAAGGAATATTAAAACCAAATAATGCTAGTATTGTGTTAACACTGCTCTCAAGTAATGTTGTTCTTGTGGTGAAGGTGGTGGCCAGAGGTTCCTGAGAAGAAAGGTAGCGGAAAGGATCCGAAATCCGATTGATTCTGGTGTTGCAGGCGTCTATTATAGGCTATGGTAATCGCTTACCACTAGGGGGACCGTACGCTTTTTTGAAACCCTAATCATATAAAAAATTGTTTTTTAATATTTCTTTAGAAGGTCACAAAGAAATGCGTGCTGTATCTTAGTTTTTTCACCAGTTAGAGTGTTTGGAATTCGTCGGTGTTTTCGATCAAAATCGGTCAAAATATTGGCATTATAACCATTGGACATCTCTAATACAATTTTTTTTAAATTATTTCTTTCCTTTGCAGGATTTATACGAAGACGTAGACTATGGCGTACTGTCTCCTCAGACCAAGATAAAAGTGAAAGTCAACCCCTCAGGTAGAAAGTGTCGTACTGAATTTAAACGGTGTTGGATCAGTAAATGAACCATTTTAAAATGCTACCTTGAAGTATTTCGATTTGTAAAAACAATTTATGGGCCTTTCATTTCGTCTACATTTATTTAGAATTTTTTAGCATAATTAATACTTCTGGGATCTTTATTGCTTTTTCTAAAATAAAAAAATATATAGAAAATTTTGTGTTACCTTAATAGCCAAACCTAATGCAAGACAAATACTATAAATATGTAACTGATATATTTATACACAGGTGTGGTTATACTGCGAGCGGACGCTCAACCGTCATTCGTTTATAACGCGATACCAACGCGGACGCCATATAACGAAGTTTTTCGACTCTCAAAGAAGTAACGCCATCTAGCGAATGCAGTGAGATACTACAAGTACAAGATAGATGTCACTATCCCATTGATGTCATATAAAACTATAAAACGATAATTTTAATTGGAAATGAGTTTGATGACAAACGAATGTGTTTTTTACGATACGAAATAAATTAACGCAACGAATGCGTGCAATAGACACATACTGACATACTAATAAGTACAAGATATATGTTGCGACTTATTGTTTATTTTTATTTTCATTTTTATTTGGTAGGTAGGTGTACCTAATGTAGTATGTCACCGTTATGTAGTAAAAAGATATTATTATTAATTTGGGTCATATAATTGTTTTACTTATTTAAAACAACATTCTAATAAAATCTACTTCATTGCTATTAATATACACTGAAATATGAGGGAGCGCTACTAGTATAAAGATAAATCAAAGTTGGTTTTATTAAATATTTTTATAATAACTATTTTAAAATGAAAAAGTTGAGTAGATCTTAACTGATTAAAACTGATGCGTATAATCCAAGTGAGATATCAAAGTGAGATAGTCGAGAAATTTCAGAGTAAGCTTTATGTAAGAAAAGTTGAAATCGAGTTTTTATGACATCGATGCATGGATTATAAAAATTATATTATTAGCATTAACTCGTTCATGGTTGATTATAAACTACAATAAGCTCGTGTTTGTATTCGATCTCAATTCACTGAATATTATACCTATTAGATACTTTTATTAAACATTAATTTTCATTAATATTCTGAAAATAATCCTGTGTTTTAAACTCTTACAAACTCTCTGAAGGTTACCATTATATTTGTCCGTTAAAAAATTATACAAAATGTTAAATAATTAAATATTTAAAAATGAAGTTTATTTCACTTTCTCGTCTTAACATTTTGTAAAATTTGTAATAATTGGACACGTTTTCAACAGCTTGCCTTAGTTAACATAATATTTATATTTCTTTAGTGTGATCAGTTAGCAATACGAGAATTAATTTTGCCATTATGATGTACCTAGGATAAGGATGTACATTTTATTTGTCTGTATATGTAAGGTTTTAGTAAATAAAATAAATAATTTTACTTGTGTATATAGTCTTATTTTATATTTAAAAAATACCCATTATGAAATAAGTTGTATCAGTACTTCATTACTCTCTCTGGTAATCAAAATATTTAAAATATAATCTGATGCAGAAAAGTTAAGTCCAAATGTAACGAAGCTCAGTAGAGATTGAGAGTAATTGCCACCGTAAATTTAGTATTTTACACAACCTTTTTACATTTTTACTTACTTTAATGTATAACAGATGCTGTAGCATGAATTTATTAATATTTTTCATGTATGAAATTAATTACGACTGAATTGGATTTAACATCTAATGATTATCATAAAAGTTACGGTTTTATGCGTATGTCTATATATGTAATATGTCTTATTCGAATTTATTTTCTACGATTACAAACATTAATAAAATTTTATTACAAAATATTCTACTAACATTAATTTAATTATGAATATTTCTATACAAAAGTTGAGAGTGTAATAAGTCCCGATCAGTGAACTTAAAACCAGATGAAGTTGTTCCAACGCTTTCCTCTTCTATAATATTTATTTGTCTAAAAGAAAAATCGTATTGAAAAAAAATTGTTATCACTTTTTATTAAAATATACATTTAAACATACAATTTTGGTAAATAAATAATTATGCAATTATTTTTACCTTTTATTAAATTAAACTAGTATTTATTATATATATAGTACATATCAATTTCTTAATTTGCAAAAATAGAAGAAATATGTAACATTTTAAACTTCATTTTTCAAGTAAAAGATTTTGTAGTGAAAAAAAAAAACTTCTCAGTAGCATATCACCGAAACAACTATTATTTATTCTAAGGCGCTTTCTTAAAAAAAAATATGTTGAAATTTTCTACAAATTGAAAATTATGTTAAAATTTACCTTTTTGAAAGCGAATGATCAATATTTTCAGTTGCTTTTCCATCATTAACTGACTTTGCGATGAGATCGTTTCTTAGATTATTTACAAACTGTAAATTATTCTCATTCAATTTATATTCAGACGAGCCAATATTGACCATAGCGTCTTTGTCATTACTCTTAAAATTCCCATTTTTGTGTTTTTGTTTTCGTTTATTATTCGAAAATGCATTTTCCAATCCTTTCAATCGGAGTAAACATTTGTGTAATTTACGTAAATCTTTTAATTTCGAACTATTTAAAATCAATTTTTCTTTACCGCCTACTACTTTGACGGGGGAAACGATATTCATCATTTCAGGTCCATTACAAACAGATTCTGTTTGTATCTGCTTTTTCGTAGGCTCATTTTTGTATTCATTTAAATTGTCTGTAGTATTGATTTTATTTATAATGGAATTATTTACATATTTATTTGGCTTCGTTGCAATATGCTTTTTATGATTCAATATTGGTTTTCCTACATGAGATATTACTGAAAAATTTTTAGGATTGATATAAACAATCGTTTTATATCTGTTGTGGATTTTCATCTTCAATGGGATTTTCTTCACTCTTCGAATCTTGTTGTGACGAACATGTATAGGAGGTCTTCGTGTTACAACAAACTTTGTCCGTCTACTTATACTTGTTTCCGGAATGTTCCTTTCTGTTTGCGTCATCGTTTTATCAGATTTAAAACTTGTTGCCACTTTTGAATCTGAAGATGTTTCATTTTGCGCTGTGTTCGGCTTAATCAGACTAATCTGAATTACCAGAATTAGTATCTAGAAAGAGAAAGAATATTTTGTATTATTAACATTATAAGTGTAGAATATTTTGTTTAACCATGTTTAATTACCTACAATTATGGGTTTATTTGTAACGTAAATAGCAGAAAGTACTAGTATAGTGTAGTATAGGTCCCTATGCAAAAAAATGTATTTTGTCGCAATTTTCTTTTATATATCGTAAGGAATATTCGAGGCGGAATTCTGCTTATATGTCCTAAATCCTATCGTTATATAAATCATCTCCTCTTCAATAGAAGCCGTCCATGTAATCTATACATATAATAAAATGGTAGGAAAGTCAAAACTGTACAGTGAATATTGTTTTAAAGAATCAATCAATCATCAATCAATCATTACAGCCTATACAGTCCACTGCTGGACATAGGCCTCCACAAGTTGACGCCAAAAATAACGTGAACTCATGTGTTTTGCCCATAGTCACCACGCTGGGCTGCCTGCCCATTTCAGGTCTGTAATATGCTGGTAGTTTAAGTTAATACTAATTTCAATATATAATAGTGTAACACATAACTACAAATATTATTTTTAATTGTGTACATTAAACACATATGTACTATAGATTTGGAATGTACCTAATTGATAAATTACAATTCATATCGCAGTTTAATGCTACAGGTCAAATGCTTGTTAAAAAAAAGCTATTTGACCTAATAATATCATTCAGTCCGCAAATGACACAAGTATTTCATCATCTCCTAACATATATTAAATATTATGAAAATATAAATGCGTATATGGTAAATTTACCTTTAAAATATATGATAAAAAGTTTGTCAGTAAATACGTAGGTACTAGATAATCCATGCGCTTTGTTCAAGTAGGTAGGTATATAAAATATTATAATATTATACAATAAAGAGGTAAAGTTTCTAACTTTGTTTGTTTGTAGGGTATACTCTTCACAAATACTGATCCGATCATCAAAATTCTTTCACTAACAAAAAGCTATACTAATCAGGAATTATATGATTATATTGTTATTGAACAAAAAATTCAGTGAAAAGTGAATGCGTGCGACATGATACCTTCACTATATATTTGCATCACAAAAATAATAATTAACGCCCAACGAAGTGGGTGCGGGTCGTATAGTATAAAATATATAGGTGGCTATATGGCCCTTAAATTACATTATCTTAGTTAAAAAAACAGGTATAGAAGTATCTACTTATATATTAATACACGTATTTAAAAAAAAAAAGCAAAAATTTTGCACCCCTTTTTACCAAAATTGCGCGGACGGAGGAGAATGAAATTTCGTACACTTATAGTTTATATAGAGAAGAAGTGCAGAATACTAATATTTTTTAATTAATGCATAAAAATATATTAAATCAATAACAAAAAAAAAAAACTATTATATACACTAACACGTATTTGACACACACGCGCTTATTGTAATCTTTAGTTGACTGTCAGAGTCTGTAGTCAATATAATTTTTTTTTATAAAAGTTCTTTATTTTTATTATTTTTTGGGTTTTTAATTTAAATTTTTAATTATGGTGGAATTTCGACCACTGGGTGACCACTATATATATTAATACGTTTACATATACAGAGAAGAAGTGCAGAATGCCAATACTTTGTTTAAATTATGCTTAAAAATATATTTATTTATTTATTTATTTAACACTTTATTGTACACCATACAAATAAAATAAGCAAGCAACATTAGCAATAATTTGTAGAAAAAAAAAAATGTACAAAAGGCGGCCTTATTGCTTAAGAGCAATCTCTTCCAGGCAACCTTAGGGCAAAGGAGATGATATATTGACGGTGTAGGTGTAGAGTATATATATTAAATCAATAACAAAAAAACATTACACACACTACCATGTATTTGACACACACACGCATTTTGTAGAATGTCAAACTCTGTAGTCAAATTGAAATATTTTAAAAAATGTTCTTTATTTACATTATCTTTTTGGATTTTTTAGTACTTATAAATATGGAAGAGATTGTTGTTTATTCAATACCTATGTTTTTAATTTATGTACCTCTTATTTAATAAGGTACAGTCATGTTATACGATACTAGAACGTTATATAACATAAAAATATATAAATGAACAATAAACAAAAACTCGCTATTTTTTTTACAATTTATACAGGATTACGTTAAGGAGTGAGTAATGACTGTTGTGTATGTGAAGAGACGGAAAATACTATGCGAACCCCACATAAAATATCACCAAGGAACGAATTTGGGAACAATCCATCAGCTACTCATGCCATTACTATTTGTCAAATATAAAATACACAATTTTGATTACAACAATTCCTTATAATTGTAATAATATTTTATTCACCCTTATATTGGGAATAGCAAAAGTTGCTTATATACTTATTTATAATCGCTAATTTTGATACTACTAATTTTAATTTTAATCATCTATGCCAGAAAAATTATAGACTTATTAGATATAACATAAATATATCGACAAATGAAAAATAGGACTTAAAATAGCGGAACAGCACAGTCAGGTGAAAAGGCGAGTAAAGTTTATTCTATGAAATAATTATGTACATTAATAATTATATGATAATAAAATGTTAAATTACTTACCAAAACTAACTTCATTGCATTCGATTTAAACGTTATACTTTCTACAAAACAACTTAACACAAACGACAGACACGCAATGCAAGATAGTTTGTGTAATGTTATCTTAAATATATGTCCGCTTATTATATTACAAATATTATTATACTATATCTGTTCTCTTAATTACTTGGACCGGAATGTGACTCACGGAAATAAAACAAGCGACTTGAAAATTATAAGATAATGAGTTCTAATAAGGCATTAATGTAGATATTTTTAAATGTTTCTAACGATATACCTAGTTAGTTTTACAAGCCCAAAATACCGTTATAAATATATTGAATAAAATGTATGTGTCTATTTATCTTTACATAGATCTGCGTAAATAAAGATGAATCGCCGTCATTTATCCCATAACTACCGAGCGACTACACTAAATTTGATTATTTTTGTGTCCGTTCCGAGAAAAAAAAAGACGGTAAGACGTTCAAAGATCCAGATAGTAATGTAATAAATTTTACGAAGATAGGCACTGACAGGTGGCATACCTGATAATAATAGTTGAGTAAACGCTGCCGTTTTCATCTTTGAGTTGCAACTAGGTATGTAGCAGCGAGATTTGGCCATTATTCGCCAACCCTGCAATGCGCGTGCGCCAGATCAATAATAAAAATCAATAAAACATCATAAATAACAAAAATAATAACAATATTTAAATAAAAAGGTAAATTACAAATCATGTCAGTTTTGACGTATCCAGTGCCAGTTTTAAGACAAGCAGTGTCTTGGGCGAGATTCTTACGGCGCTCCCTAAATTGTACAAGCGTACGACCCTTCTGACAGTAAGCGTTTATCGTAGCCTATAGACGTCTGCAACACATATATTCTGCTATACATACTCTACCTCGAAACCAGACGGGATGCTCTCTGAATATAAGGGTAAATACGTTCTGATCAAACATAAAATATTTTCAAATTATGAGTTCATCACACCAAATACAACCATCTGTATCTGATTTACAGCAATTAATTTCAATGAAATATTAGCTTTGCTCAGACAGACAAGATCGTTTTTTTCCGGTATCTGTTTTATATTGTACATGAAAAAAAAATCATTTCATTGATTGAAGTTTTTATGAACATACAACCAAAAAAAAATTGACATATTAAATCCTATTTTATTTTCTGGAGTTGTGTGCTCGTAGTGGTCTGTTCACCAGCTTGACGCTTAACTATTTGAATTAGGTATTATATGTAAACTTTGGTTCTGTGTCTAGTTCTTCAGCTAATTCCATCGCAGTTAAAATTAGGGTTTTAAAGGCTGTGTTTTAATATTCTTCTAAGAAAGTACAGAATTTTTACATTATCTGATCTGACTTGGCAGAATTAGAGCTTTCGGCTCCCATTACATTGGCTTACGTTTTCACAGTAGATATAAAACTGTGAGGTTTGACTTAGTTAGAGGTTATACTCGTAGAAATGAATATACAAGAAAAAAACATTTCTTTTTCAACTTTTTTAAAGTCAAAGTAGGTGAAATTAGTAACAAAAACAACGAACAAATAACAACACAAAACGAAGCAAATTGTTATCCAAAATGATTTTTAAAATTATGAAACACCAGCTGCCCGGATTTAAAAAAAAAGTTTTTTTTAGTTTTAAAACCTACCATGGGCCTTAAGGAACATACAATAAAATAAATTAGCCGAATTGGTCGAGCCATTCTCGAGTTATGCGCTTAGCAACATTATTATTTATATAGATTATTTTAATCCCCATTTATATTTATGATTGATTGATTGTGTCTGTAACATCCCACTGCGGAGCAAAAGTAGATTCTTCTTTTCCTCTTGCTCCATGAGGAGATATCGAGAGGAAATGAATTCAATATTTATGATCAAGGAGATCTTATGTATGAATTAAAGTTCACAGTGCTACGTCCCGTCAGATAGTGGAATACGATAATACTTACGTTTATCGAGGACATTCACCCGCAGTAACTACATTATGATAACACACTAAAACTTATGTATGTATTACAATTACATATGTCTATGCAGACAAGCTTAACGTTACTAAATATTAATTAATTTGTAAATATTTTGCTAGTAAAAGCTTATAAATTTTATAGTTCGTACTAGCTGACTCGGCAAACGTTGTTTTGTCGCTAAGCGCTATTTAAAAATAGGGGTTGGTGGTAGAATTTTTCAACACAAATCATAATAAAACAAAAAATAAATAATTTATCTAAAAATTAAAAAAAAAATTTTTGGGGTGGACTACCCTTAACATTTAGGGGGATGAAAAATAGATGTTCGATTCTCAGACCTACCCAATGTGTACACAAAATTTCATGAGAATCGGTCAGCCGTTTCGGAGGAGTTTAACTACAAACACCGCGACACGAGAATTTTATATATCAGATTAAATAAGTAAACGAACATATATATATAAATGAATGTTTGTCTGTATGTCCTTTATAGAATCGTAAAGTATGCATTTGATTATGTCATGATCTTCAGCAGTGTTGTGCAAGAGCTAACAAAGGTTTTTGACTTGGTACGACCAAAAAAATAAAATAAAAAAAGCATAGCAACGCGCGCAGGGTGCAGCTAGTATTATATAAAAAATGAAACAAAACAATCTTAGAATATACGTATACTATTTACTCGTATAGTGTGACGAAATATATTTCAAGCCTTTTTTCAGTAGGATAAGTCTACCTAGACTTATCCTACTGAAAAAAGGCCGCATTTACCTAAATGTAAAGAAAACTACTGTTACAGCATAATAAATATAATCATAAATATACAATAATTTGATAATTTCTTTACTATATCGGACGAAAACAAATCGATCGAAAATACAACACAAAAATATTGATTGAATAAAGAAATCACGTTAAGATATCCAACACTTCGAAGTCAGGTAAATGTCTGATGGTATATCTAAAATCTTGTACACTACAACAGAAAGCATACCCCTCTGCTGCATTATCCGGATGCCAAGACAACCATCGAAAATTTTTATCTCTACAAATATCTCTACAAAAGAATAGATCCCAAGCTTCACTTTTATTATAATAGGGATTATTTATTCCAACAAAAGCAATTCCACGTTTAGTTCGGGGTTCGTATACAACTTTGTAAAAGTATTCTGGAACTGGTATTATTGGATTGTTATTTACGTCACTATAAAGGTATAAATCAACCCTTCGATTGGAGCGATCTAAGAGTTTTGTTACACTATATGTTCCTGTATAAATTATCGTGTCATAGCCAGCGACATGTATGTGGTTCCTTAGATCGACCTCTAAAGTGTTCCAGTTACCACCATTAAAGCCTGTCCATTGAGGAGCACAGTTAACGTAGTGAAATGTAGCTCTCTCTCCGAAAGCAAAAACAAAATCTGTTTTTGCAGCCAGATGTCCTCTTGATAATAGTTGATACTCGGTAATGTATGTATCAATAACACTACCAACTAGTTGAGCTACAGCATTCCTTTGCCCTTTGGGAGAGAAAAGACTATTTACCGGTACGGAACCATAATTGCCATCATCTATAAAAAAAGGACGATCAACTTTTGTTTGATACAAAGCGTTATAAGGCTTTTGGGTGTATTTTGAGTATATAGGATTAAGACTTTGATGATTAAAACACGACTCGTAAACTGAATAAAATTGGTTTTGAATTCTATAACCAACTTCGACAATTTGGTTCCCTTCAAAGCAAGTTCGATTAGTCCGTTGGCTTAAGTGATTTGGTGGAAAAGAACATCTGAAGTACCAAAATGAAGCAGGTGATCCTAACCATTCGTCATTCTTAAAGTTGACACCGCCTCCGCAAATAATGGACGCAGTCGAGAGTGCCTGTGTAGAACTCGGATGAAGGATAGTTCCAGCACCTTCACAACTCACGGTCAAACTCTCTCCATTGTCTAGAACTACGTTACCGCTACCATCATTGGGTTCTAGCAACATACCATTTTTCAAAATCACGGGTAATGGTTCTCCGAAATGGATGCGTGTGTTCAGTCTACATCCTTCTTCTTGTTGTACGTTAAAGATACAAAGTATTAACCAATAAAATTTTTCAAACATGCTTTTTTAACTTGACAAATATTTTTTAACTTTTATTTTAAATATAACTGTGAATTTTCATCTTTATTGAAAGTTAAATTATGTGGTGAGTTTTATTTCATGAGTCACTTTGACGCATTGTTTTTGACGCATTTAATAGAGTTTACATATTTATAATTAATACTTTCAATTCATACATTACAGAGGACTGTTTTGTTGAAATTTTTACTTACACGGGACTTATCGCATTATCATTTTGATAATCCCGATACTTTGTTAGCGTTGTAGAGGCCAGGGTCGCAGGTGTCTCCATCAATCGCTGCAAGTCCCGTATGTGTAGATGTTGATAGTATGTAGTGTAGTTGTGTTCGTGAAAGTATAAAAACTATTATAACCGCTGGGAACAACATTTTTTTTAGAATAGAAATAGATAAGAAAACCTGAATTATCTAGAAATTTCTATTTACTGTAATTATTGAAGCAGATCCCTCACAATATTGAGTCTAATTTTCTGTATTCGTGATAATGTTTTCAATCACGTAGCTATGAAATAACACGTTCAGCGCGACAAAACTTTCTCACCGACGTGTCAATCAACTAATAGATGGAAGAAATAATCACCTTATCAAAGATATATAAAATTAATTGTTCATATTATTTTTATGGCAATAGGCAGCATAACGTCATTTGATGTAAAGTTGCAAAAAACCACTTCTATGTAACTTATTTTGAAATTAATAAAAAATTAAAGAAAAGATGGATTAGGTCAAATAAATAACAATTAACAGTTAGTACAAAATTATGAACCTCGATTTTGACCAATAGTAAACACTCAAAAGATACAAAATATTCATATTTTAAAAGAAAATAAATACGAGTATAGTCTGCATTATTGCGCTTTGTGATAGTTAGGCTATAAAGGTTCTGTTATAATTCTGAGAAGTAGCGTCAAAGGCCAAGTAAATGTGGATAAGATAAAGGCACAATGGTATATTAGAGAAAGTGTTCTATTTTAGTAAAATATTATACAAGTTTAACATATTCGTGTATTTTTTGTAGGAATAGATACAAATCATTGAATACGTCGTAATTTTTTTTCTTGTTTTCTATTTTACCACTTGCCGCTTGGCAAACGGATTGGTGACAGAAGTATCTCTCGACTACAGGTTAATGAAGCAATAACAACCGCTGGCTATTGAGCTAGCGCTTAAAAAATGTTTGTAAAAGTCCTAAAGGTATTTTGGGTTTAAAGTAAGGTGTTCTATGTTAATTATATTATAGTAACTGTAGTCTCGGCGTCTAAATAGTGTGAACTAACGAACACTAAACATGAAGAAACGACTTACAAACTATCAGCTAGTTATCGGATTACAATTATAATCTGCATTAATACAATACTCTTCTTGCTATTGACGGAGAATGAAAATGCGGTAAAAGTTGAAGACATTTTTGTCAGCGCACATATAATGGATCTTTACCGATCCCAATAACTTTTTAATCCATCAGGGCACAGTGGTAAGGACGAGTGAAGTAAGCCTTCATCTGTGGATCTGCTTTTTTTTACTAATACAGTAGTATTAATTTATAATTCTAGTAGTATTAATTTATAATAAACACCCGCAGGTAATTCTCTCGACTCGCCGTCATCTATATCGATGGGGAGGACTAGACAGATGTGTTACGGTACGGCCATTTGTGTTTCCGAATCCCTACACCGAAGTACATCTGCCGTAGAATCATGTACACGAGGGCCATTGAATTTAAGGCGTTTATTTATCATTATATATTTATAATCTTTCATAGATGCACAGCTGCCCACCAGGTTTGGAATTTAAGCACAAGTTTAGTATGTTACACGTAACACGGCCATAGTTTTGGGTTTCCAGAAACTAAACAATCTTATAGCAAATATTTCCTCGAGTAGAGTATATAGTACGACTAATAGGTTACTTGAGATAGTTGCAACCACTCCTTAAATTTCAACACATGGACGCTGGTTGTCTAGAATTAGGATTCTTATCTATTCATAGTGGAGATCTACATTCAACAGTTGATGATGAATTAAGTAGTATAAGATAAACGAATGAAGTATGATTATAATTTCAACAACTAAACTCATTACTATTATAAAAATTGTTGATACATTTCGCTCTTGAGCCAATTATTTATTTTTTAATATTAAAATTAATGATAGTATTCAAATGTATGTATACACGTATGGCTAGAGTTTAAAAAAGGTCAAATAAAACGGGGTCTCTTTTATTTGTCGTCTACTTATTGCGGTCACTTAAACGATTCCTAACTATTTGATTAATGACAAAAGTCATATAAAACGTCTAAAAATTTTGCGGTCACTTAATAATAATAGCTTTATTTAAAAATAAACATTTTAAACAAATGGTAACAATTACAAAAGTTCACTTATGCATAAGGTTAAATACACAAAAATTTTTTGAGTTCAGACTGATCATCCTATATGGATTATAGATATAATCTGTGTTAAGGATGATCAGCCAACCTCCCCTATGCTACAATATAATTTTGGCACAAGTTCTATAAGAAGGGGTAGACATATTTACAACTGATACAATCTTAAAAAGTAATAAAGCATAAGATGCTGAATAAGAAATCAAGTACATTTGAGTTAGTTAGTGTATGTGTGAGTGTAAGTGTATGTGTGAGTGTAAGTGTATGTATGTAAATGTGTGTATGAGTGAGTGTGCGAAAGTGCCTAAGCTAGTACATGTATCAGTTTAAGTAGACAAAAGTCTACAGCTTTGTCAATTTAAATAATGTAGGTACTAAAATAAAATAATATAAGTATATGTAACTCGTATAATTTGTAAATAAATATATTTTATAATACGTAAATACAATAAGTAACTATGATTGTATTTTTAATAATTCTTCTGTCTCATCGTAATTTTTATCTTGTAAATAAGTAATCACAGCCTGCTTGCACTTAACTCTCGCCAACCCATGAATAGAAATCGCGGAATTGATCTTGTTATAAAGAAAAGGTCCTAGGTAGCAACAGAATCTTTTGATGAAATTATGTTTAGGTTTTATTACATTACATATTCTATTTTTACGCCTACTTGAAATAGGAACATAGGAAATCCTTTTATGCTGGTATAGAATAACATTCAAAATAAACAATTTTCTGACACTGAGGACGTTGCAATCCCTATATAATGTCTCCGTGGGAAATGTGATAGGTCGACATGTAGCCACCTTCAGAATGGCACGTTGGGCAACTTCAAGAGCCTTGATAGATGTCTTTGCAGCACCACCCCAAGAAGTAATGCAATAGGAAATGATTGACTGACATAAGGCATAATATACCTGACGAATAACAGCAGAACCGGCTAGATATCGTAAATGTTTAAAGATAAATAAAATTTTACGAATCCTACCACACAATAACTCAACGTGTTCCTTGAAGTTTAAGTGTTGGTCCAAAAAAACACCTAGATATTTAATTTTGCTAGTGGAATTAATGGTTGGGCAGTCACAACTTAGATTTGAACTGTTTGCGCAAGAATGGACTTTAATAATCAATGGAGTAGTAGGCTGAGTTGCGGATCGAATTGAGAAAGTTAGAAAATAAGTTTTAGAGATATTTAGGGTCAGATAGTGAGAGAACAACCATTCAGAAACTAGATTTATGCCAGCTTGAGCTGTAGATTGAAGTTGAGACCAATTATTACCAAAGAAGGTAAGAGCAGTGTCATCAGCGAAGGAAACAATTCTACATCGAGGTAGGTAGAGGTTACAAAGATCATTTATAAAAACCAGAAATAGCGTAGGACCTAATATGCTACCCTGGGGTACGCCGTATGTGATTGGTAATTCTTCACTATAGTAATTTTCAATTTTAGTCTGTTGAGATCGCCCCGAAAGGTAACTACAGAAAAATTTCAATTGATTTCCTCTGACACCCATCCTCTCAAGCTTTCCCAAAAGGAGATCGATAGGAGCAGTATCAAAAGCCTTTGCAAGGTCTAAAAATATCGTGAGTACCTTATCTCCATTATTTAGATGTTCCACAATATTGTTCGTCAAATCTAATACAGCATCCGAAGTGGACTTTCCCCTTCTGAAACCGTACTGACCAGGAGAAATTAAATTAAAATGTTCAAGATAAGCTGTAAGTCTATTGCACGCCAATTTTTCAAGTACTTTTGACAAAGCCGGAAGGATCGCAATAGGTCTATAGTTATTAATGACTTTCTCATCACCACTCTTGAAAACGGGAAGCACAATTGCTCTCTTAAATGCAACCGGAAAAATGCCATCAACGAAACAAAGATAAAAAATATGGCAAAGTACAGGGGCCAACAGACAGGAATATCTTTTTAGTATGGTTGTAGAGATATCATCCCAACCAGGAGCTGCAGTAGATTTTAGGGAGTTAATCACTACAATTATTTCATCTACATCTGTTAGCTCCATAACAAAAGAAGACTGCCAGTGTTCACGGTTATTAAAATTTTTAGAAGAAGATAATAACAAGTTGTGTTTAATTTTGTTTGCAAGATTAGCTCCTATATTAACAAAGAATTGATTGACATTATTACAAACATGTTGAGGAGAAGAATCACCAAACAATAATTTTAAAGACTGAGTTCTAGTTTTAGAGGTAAAACAAATTTTATTCAGGGTATTCCATAAATGTTTAGCATTGTTACCAGCTTTACTAATTTCATGAGAATCGTATACTCTTTTAGCCTTTTTCAAAATTTTGGAACAGAAATTTCTGTAACGCTTATAAGTAATTTTAATTATTTCATTATCAGGATTTTTTTTAGTTTTAGCATACAATAAGTCTCTGTTACGCATGCATCTCAATAAGCCTGGTGTAATCCAAGGTTTTATGATTCTTTTTCTATTCGGTATCTTCCTGATGTTTGAATTTTTAGTCACCGCACTTCTTAGAGAATAAATAAGACTATCAGTAGCCTTATTTGGATCAGGTCACTTAAACGATTCCTAACTGTTTGATTAATGACAAAAGTCATATAAAACGTCTAAAAATTATATTAAAAAAAATTATTAGTAAGTACTTGAATTGTAGGTTGTTATTTAAATTGTTTTGTTGTGTATATAATTCGAGTTTGACTTTAAGACTAATAATTACGTTAATTATGTACAATTATGTATTTTAATATTGTAAATAATTACATTAATAATGCGTATTTTGTAAATAATGACATGTAATTACCCGTAAACATAAAAACACAGTTTAAGTATAAAATTATTTTACATTATTTACATACGCATTGAAGTTAAAAGGTTCTTAAGATCAGCATAATTATGCTGAAATGCGCACAATTGACAAACAAGTAAAAAATAGATCAAAGACAAATAATTGTACGAAACAAATTTCCGCTCAGAATTAGAACACAACATGCGACCTTCACCTGTAAAACCTTAAACTATTGCTACTGTTGTTATATTAATTTGTTGTAACTTGTACACCTATACTAGCTATAAAGCTAGACCATTTCCTTTGCCCTAAGGTTGCCTGGATGAGATCGCTTTATAGCGATAAGGTCGCTCTTTGTACCACTATGTAGTTTGTTTGTATGAAGTGGGCACACACCATCTGAAATTAATCAATTACAATCTATCTCACTAACTCATCTAGTAGTGATATTAGTTGCTATTGTTTACATAAGTATAACTTCAGTGGCGTATCTACATATGTATATACAAACTTTTTTTCAGAATAATAATCAAATCTCATTTTATGGTTTTAAATTTACATAAAAATAATTTCGATAGATCTCAAGAAGTTGTATTTTAAATTCTTCCTTATAATTTATGTTTCACAATCTATTCATTCGACTACATATTTTACTACGTGAACATTGTTTTTGATTTTATTATTATTTAATAAAAAGTCTGTGGATATATCGAAGATTTTATCATTAGGTACTTTATTCGTTAAACAGTTCATTAGCTATACTTCTATTTACTTTTATAATATTTGAATACTAGCTGTGCCCGCGACTTCGTCCGCGTGGAACTTAACAAAATAGTTAATGTTCAATTCACAAAGTTATAAAAAAATCTAAAATAAAAGTAGGCTAAGTAACTCCTTAAAATCGGTCCAGCCGTTTCAGAGACTACCCGAATATACATTTAGTAAAAAGCAATTATTTTAATTACAAACAGACACTCCAATTTTATTTATTAGATCTAGATTATATTATGTTATATGTATGCATAATGTATATCATCATTACAGCCTATACAGTCCACTGCTGGACATAGGCCTCCACAAGTTTACGCTAAAAATAACGTGAACTCATGTGTTTTGCCCATAGTCACCACGCTGGGCAGGCGGGTTGGTGACCGCAGTACTGGCTTTGTCGCACCGAAGACGCTGCTGCCCGTCTTCGGCCTGTGTATTTCAAAGCCAGCAGTTGGATGGTTATCCCGCCATCGGTCGGCTTCTTAAGTCCCAAGGTATAATATACTAATATATGCATAATGTATATACTACAAATTTATATATATACTCTAATCTGTACACAAATTTAATAAGGTGTACATAGTTTTGCAATGAAATATTACTTTGTGTCTTTGTGGGGGTAGTCTGAAAAATACAATTCAATAGTTAGCTTGAATGGTAATTTATTTTATTTTTTACACATCAATATAACACATAATTATATAAGCTGTACATCAAACCTCATTTATATCTTATTTTTTACGTATAACTAAGTTATTTTTATAACAAAAATCGAACTTCAGACAACGCGGAATTAATACCTATCTGCTTCTCAACATACGTAAGCCTTTAACATTTTGATTTGATACATCACATTAGTTAGCGGTCCGTCGTCAAGTCTCATAAACACACCAGCATTCAAAATAAACAGACGTTGAATATATAAAGTTCGAAAAATTACACTTAGTGTTATAATGATAAGAAAATTGTGATAGTGTCTTACATATGAATAAATAATGTATCAAACGGTAAGTAAAATAATTTAAGCTCGTAATTATTTCGCAATGGGTTACATAAATTATATTAGGGTTATTCAAAATTAATTCTGTAAAACAGTCTTTTAAATAAAAACAATATAATATATAATTTATATTACCACATATCATCTGTCTAAGCTTTGTAACAAATATATTGGTTAGTTAGTTTTTTAAATGTAACAGATGTTGTGTTCTTTGGGAGTAACAAAGAACTTTTAAGTCATCCCATTTAAAGTAATTATGGCACTTATTCCCTGCCCCACTTTCGATCTAACTAAATATAGTTTTGTGGACGCTGTGAAGATTATTTTCGTTAAGCATAAGCCAGATGAAGCCGTAATTTGTAACAATGTTCAGCGATTTATGATTCATCGATAATTTTTAAAGTAAATTTTCGTAATATTTTTTTAATTACTTATTACTGTATTACTTTAAAGATATAGATTTATTTTTAATCCTAGAAATCTGTAAATTCTCAATCAATTGTTGTATTTTTATTTTTATTTTTAAAAAGCCATATAAGTGCGGGCTAGAAAACATCGCGTTATGTGTATATTACTCAAAATAGACATAAATAGAAAAGGTGTAAAACGACAAGAAAAATGTAATAAAATTATTAAATAAAAAAAGATATATAATTATGTCATTTAATATCAAAATGTATTTCCAAAATCATAGTAAGCAAATAAATTTCATATAATTGTAAAAAGATATGAGTAAACTCATATTTTTTAATAAAAGGTATAATTATATCATCCGTTATAATTCGAAATATCTACAAAAGTAATATACTCAATGAAACGTGGTATAGGAGCAGGAAATCCAGAATCGCACATAGGTTAGGTTTTATCTTGACATTCTAAAGTAATATTGGTAGTTACGCGAGTAAAAGAGCGAGGATCAACTAGAACATTATTTATATACTTAATACTCGTTAATACTCACTATTTATCGAAAAAATGTGTGGTGTGGCTACGGCACTAAAGAATTTAGCCACCCCCTCTCTTCCCATGGGTGTCGTAAGAGGCGACTAAGGGATAACAAGGTTCCACAACCACCTTGGAACTTAAGAAGCCGACCGATGGCGGGATAACCATCCAACTGCTGGCTTTGAAATACACAGGCCGAAGACGGGCAGCAGCATCTTCGGTGCGACAAAGCCAGTACTGCGGTCACCAACCCGCTTGCCCAGCGTGGTGACTATGAGCAAAACACATGAGTTCACGTTATTTTTGGCGTAAACTTGTGGAGGCCTATGTCCAGCAGTGGACTGTATAGGCTGTAATGATGATAATGATGATCGAAAAAATATTTTTAAATAAACTACACGGAAAAAAGATATGCTAAAACTATCCACATTATTTATAAATCGTTAACATACATTAGTATATTCTATTCAAAAGTATTAAACTAACTACAAGTACTTAACAATAAGAATGATTAACATTTAATTGCTATGCCCAATTTCACATGGTCTACTTACTTCCGCATATTATCAGTCCATGATTTTCGTATGCATTAAAAGACAATTAATTTGTTTCAGGTCATTTTGGTGATACTCACCGTGTCATTGTTCCATATCATCACTTGTCGTATTTTAATGAGGACTAGTCCAGGGAATATGGAAATTAATGATTATAAAAATCTATCGGAAGATTACAAGAAATACAGTTATTTAATAACGACGTATTTATAACGACTGCAAGTTTTGGTGTATTATTATTATTTTTTAGAACATTTCGATCACAAATGTTCCCAAAAAAAACTTTTGACTTTATATATTGTATATATACAAGTAAACTGTGATTTATATTTTTAATTAATAAATGAATTTTGGTATAAGATTTCATTTTATGTTTAATTAATAATAATATTGTATTAGTGCTGTTAATTTCATCTTTATTAATTTAATAGCTAATCTCTAGAAGTATTAGATAGTTCATTTATTTATTTATTGACGAAGGCTGTAAAACGTTACGCTATGACCAATAGTTATAAACCATCACAAATGTTGCAATGATGCAAAACGGGAATAATTTATTCCATTCGATAGCATAACATTATATGGGTAGTGATAATAATAATAATAATACTTTATTGTACACCAAACCAAAAATAAAACAAAGAAGCAACATTAACAATCATTAGTAGAAAAAAAGGCGGCTTTATTGCTAAAAAGCACAGGTACATAATCAATTGATTATATTAAAATTTCTATACGAACATTCGCGGACAACAGTGTGTTTAATAGCCAGCATGTTTTATTTATATTAAATATAGTGCATTCTACATAAAGACAGTTAACTTTTTGTTTAATTAGAAGTCATTCTGACACTAAATGACTAACTGTGGGTACATAATTAGTCGAGAGAAAATCATTTTTATTTCACGTAATTTCATGGTGTTCTACGTAAGATTACCTTGATTTTAATTAATTAAACTTAATGAATCATTATTAAGACATTCTTCGCATGTCTTCTTGTTAGTTATCTTAACACGTTCATTTAATTAACACTTAGGACACAAAGACTAGCTAAAAAGAAAAAAAACATCACCTAATTACACTAACTAAAAGCTGGGTTGTTAAAAACTTTACCAAAAATAATTTGTATATAAAACACTTCTGAGAGCAATGACCTTTGTGCCCAATAATAAATTCTTAGTGTTTCAGAGCTTATGATTCATTCCATAGATTCATCGAGAAATACTAAAATATCTTTATAAAATTTACATGGAAGGATTTGACGCTTTTACGTTTATATTACCTACTAGCTGCTGCCCGCGACGTCATCTGCGTGAACGCTATACAGCACCAAAATACCTACTATTATACCTTTTAAAATAACATTAATTTATCCGTTTCTTCTTTACATTTCATATCTACAGAAAAATCTCATAGATGGCGCTGCTTTAAAATTGTCTTGTCTACTTATATTCATTTAATTATGTTTATCGGCTTAGTTACTTATATTGCGTGATTTTTATAAGGTGACGCTATCTTATATAGCATGGTTATTAACATAATAACAACAACATTCAAATATGCGTCTTTAGATTACACGTTGTTACAGAATGCGTTGAGGAAATAAAGATTCACTGCTCATTCCCGGTAGGTGATAGCATGATAATATGTAGCCTATATGTTGACTCGACTTCTTAATAATATTCGTGCCAAATTTGAAGTAAATCCATGCGGTACTTTTTGAGTTTATTCCGGACATACATACAGACAAACAGACAAAAATTCTAAAAACTATATTTTTGGCTTCGGTATCGATTGTAGATCACACACCAAGTATTCTTTTAAAAAAATATTCAATGTACAGTTTTGACATTCCTACCATTTTATTAGGTATATGTATAAATATGATATAAGCATATTTAGCTCGTAATATTAGGTAGGTTAGCTATGATGATGAATGATGGTATTGAAACTAAAAAATATCAAAGCTGTATAATTATTACCAACTAATGAACTATATACTTGTATGTGAGGAACTAAATTTATTTTCGTTTCACACGACAAAAAAAAAAAAAAACAATCGAACTATTAAAACCTTGTAAGATTTAGAGAAAAAAGTGTCATTTCTTACGGTAAGTGTAACTTTATTTTTTGTTTAATTGCGTGCTACGGTCGGTACTACATTCTAAATTGTTGAAATCTATTTTTGTCTATTTGTGAATAGATTTAATATATTTTAGCATAGTTTATTTATATCATACAATATAACTGCTATGTTGAAAATATTATCATGTTTAGGATTATAGAAATATATGAGAATTACAATAATTTTAAGTTTATATTGTAGTCATATCTTGAAATTTAAAATATTTTTATTACTAGATATAACAACTATTAATGTGTGTCATAAAATTGTAAGGATACAATTGGCTAAGTTTGGTATTTTTTAAAATTACGTTTTACTCATAGGTATCAATTAAAAAAAAATCAAATTTATACAGCTATTTACTTGTGCATTTGCATTTAGGAAATCGAAATCATTTGGTTTTTTTTCTCTTTTGTTTTTTATTTTTGCGATACTCAGTTTACAAAATGGAAAACTTGAAATATCGTGTTATTTATGAGTAGGACTTCCACCAATGCTGCAGAAACGGCTCGAAGGTTTAATAATGTCAATGGCTGCAGTGTCGCAAAAGAAAACACACTGAGTTTTTGGTTCCAACGTTTTCGTTCTGGAAATTTCGACCTGCAGAACAAGCCCCGTGGACGGCCGGAAACCAAAGTTGATAATGAAGAATTGAAGGCTATTGTGGAAGCGGATCTATCACAAACCATGTCCGAGTCAGCTGCAGGCTGCGGTGTTAATAATAAAACTGTTTTAATCTACTTGAAGCAAATTGGGAAGGTAAAAAATCTTGAAAGGTATAACTCATGAATTGGGTGAAGCAAACCGACAAACACGCTTAAACTGCTGCGTTACATTACTCAACCGGCACAATAATGAAGGAATTTTAAATCGAATCATTAAATGTGATGAAAAGTGGATCATGTACGATAAAAGGAAGTGCTCATCGTAATTGCTTAACCCTGGTGATCCAGCCAAATCCTGCCTCAAGCGAAAATTTACTCAAAAAAAGTTACTTGTGAACGTTTGATGGACTAGTGTCGGTGTTACTACAGCTTTTTAAAATCTGGCCAGACAATTACGGCAGATGTCTTTCGTCAGCAACTGCAAACCATGATGGAAAAGCTAGCTGCTAAACAACCAAGGCTAGTCAATCACTCTAGGCCACTGCTGCTTCAGGACAACGCTAGACCATAACACTGCACAACAGACGGCTACCAAATTAGAGGAGCTTCAATTGGAATGTCTAAGACATCCACCGTACTTCCCGGACCTAGCTCCAGCAGATTACCTTTTTTTTCGAAATTCAGGTAACTTATTGCTAGGAAAAACCGACTCAACCGTTACTATATTAAAAATTGTAAATTAACCTTAACAATTATAAATTAAGTCATATGTCC
The DNA here is from genome assembly GCF_905220565.1 of Melitaea cinxia. Lineage (NCBI taxonomy): Eukaryota > Metazoa > Arthropoda > Insecta > Lepidoptera > Nymphalidae > Melitaea > Melitaea cinxia. Next base: position 7,889,947 of record NC_059412.1, read on the forward strand.
TGCTAGAAAGCTAGTAAGTAAACCCCACACACCTTAATCTATATATATCAAAATGAATGTTTGTCTGTATGTCCTTTATAGAATCGTAAACTATGCATTTGATCATGTCATTATCTTCAGTAATGTTGTGCATGAGCCCATAAAGGTTTCCGAGTTGGTACGACCAAAAATAAAAAATAAAAAGCGTAGCAACGCGCGCAGGGTACAGCTAGTCATTAATAAATCTTGTACTTCTTTTGACTATCTATTTTTTTGCGACGACCGCGGGAGGTCAAATCTCTATATTGACGTAGCAGAATATTTTTTTCCAGGCTTTGTTTGTTTGACAATATATTTGTTACTTGTTCTAGAGGCTCTCAAAGATTTGTTAGATATAACGTATACGTATAAATACAAAAATCGTTTATTTTACGACGAACTTAAAGTTTGACTGAGAGGTAGTTAATATTTAGTAGACGTCCAGCAATAACGTAGTTTATAGTTAGTAGATGTCCGCTAAGAACAAATTTTGCCTCTGGACCGAAATAAGTTAGTCTAAGATCTCTCGTTATGTTATAAAAAAGTACTTCAGTTTCGTGTTATCAAAACTACAGTTTATAGTTTATATTAAAGATATAGACGTTCAATAAAAAAAGTTTTGAAAAATTAAACCTCTAAGGGGTAATAAGTCAAGTTTATATTTTTTTCTATAAATTAGAAAAAAAATGCACGCTAATGAATAATTACGTATTTCAGAATTTGTAGATGATTCAGCCTTAAAAGGGTAAAATAGGGGTTGAAAGTTTTATACGAAAGTCCGTAATTTTCAAAGCTGGAAATATCAAACTTTATTTCTGGACTATTAATTACAAATGTTTTCAGCTTTTGTGGAAAAGTTGTGTCCTTAAGTGGATAAAATAGATGATAAAATTTCTAAGGAAGTCCGTTATTCTGAAATTAGACACCTTTCCTAATGTCTTTAATCACAAATACTTACTTACATAAATATATGTATAGATACTTCTTTTTTAAATGATCAACAAAAAAACTCTTACATAAAAGTCATTAATATTTTGTAAGTAAATTGAATAAGCGTTAAATTCAATATTTAGTCCTTTGATTGTATATAACTCGCCAGTATTAATCCTGTATGGTGAATTAGGAGATTAGTTCGTATTACTGAAATTACCCTAAAATTGCTAAACTCCATGAAGCGTAATCGAGAATTATAGCTCTGCGAGTAGTCAAATATAGAGCACGAAAGTTGGATCACTTATGTCGTATACAAAAGGTCCTAAATTATTGTAATAAGTATAATGATAATACACTATTTTAATAATTTAAACGTGACCGAAGCCGCGGGTAGCTCATAGTAATAATAATAATTGTAAAGCATATAACAAGGTTAAATAAACACGATGGATGCAACAATACACTCGTATTGTACTAAGTTTTATCAGAACATTATTTATAATTATCACATTTTAATTATATTTATAATTAGTAGATACATATTAATTATATTTATGTCATCACATTATTAGCATTATCATATAATAATAGGTATTTGTTTTTAAGTTTATTCATTATTAAAAGCAAAAGGTATGCTGTAGTATGAGATCTATGTCATTAAAATAATATGTTCTATCTTCACATTTTCATCACGCATTCATTAATTAATAATTATCTATACAAATCTTACAATAATCTTGTAAATCAAAATTTGACAAATTAAATCTTTGGTTTATCGTCTGTAGTCCATTTCTGACCAGTGAATTAGTAAATTACCAAATATTGCGTTGTCAAAGATCGAACTAACATTTAATATTTGCAAATTGCAATAGCAAAGATGCAATAAAACTAATGGAGATGAAAAGAACCATGCTCGAGAGCTACGTTATTTATGTTTTGTGTGTTGTCTTAATTACTAATATCAGCATTCTCAGTCAATTCGCCAAAAGATCAATGTACCTCAGTAATGCCTTATTTAATGTATCTTTAATTATAATTTACTAAGAATTGCTGACATATTTTAAAAATAGTATATAGCCTAGTTTCGACTGTAATACACCCTATTTTCTTTTCTTCCACAACTGTACAACAGGTTATGAGACATGAATACGAACTTAACAACACGATGCTTCATTGTAAATTAGCAAAACCTCAGAGTACTATTGTATAGAAATTAAAACCAAATATTATCTTCCCTTATTTTATTGAAATTCAACAACCACAATGTTACAAAACAGTTTTCTTTCCACTTTTTCAAGTTCTAATTCTTAGTTCTAGACGCACCTATCGTCTGCCCTTCTTCTAGTCGATGGCATTGGTTCCTTAAACCTCTGCATAGATCTCCAGCAAGCCTTTGCAGATGAGCTATATGTATCCATATATTCTGTCCTACCAGGGAACTCCGTAAACCAAGTTTGTATAGATTTGGGTGAAACACCAGTATGAACGGGCCCTGGTGGGTTTATTGTAGGACGAACTGTGGGCGGTGGTTCCGAAAAGTATGTTGGATCTTTATAACAACGCAAAAGACCTAGCTTGTGACTCTCTATTGGTATAGGAGCGTTTGACTGCGCCGCTGCCATTATTTTGCGGTAATCCATTACTGGAAATGCTGTATGAAACAGTTATGTTAAACTACGTTCTCGATGTTTCGTATGTTTGATTGTATATGTGGATGTTAATGTTTTTATTTAAAATTAAAAATATGTAAAGTTAAGGAAACAGAACTCTGATATGTATATCAGAGTTCTGTTTTTGCCACTATGGATAATACGACATCGACAATATGATTGCCCTTATTAGTGGTTGATAATAAATTAACAACAATCGCATTCAATCATAATAATGAAGGGATGAAGAGAACTTCATAAAGAATGAATCTATTATTATTATGATTTTGTAAACTTACATCTTTTTTTATAGGTAGCTTGATACATAGTCATCATCTTGCTGTCGAGATCGTCACATGGGTGGTCCAAAATATCATTAGTTACGTCTACCATCTAAAACATATGATCTTTGTACTCGTTTTTACTAAATAAATGTGTTTAACACACACACACAGGGTCAGCAGTTTCTAAAATTTGCAACGTAATGCCTATTCTTTGAATAACATCCAATTGACATTTTTATAAAAATATACATAAAACTATCCGCCACCCCGCATTGGAGCAGCGTGGTGGATTAAGCTCTGATTCTTCTCCTACATGGGGAAAGAGGCCTATGCCCAGTCGTGGGATATTACAGGCTGAAGCGTAAGCGTAATACATAAAACTAGCACTCATTTTCGCACTCAATGTGGGACCCACAACCAGTAGTAGATTTATAAATTTGTCGCCAGTAGGCTATTCAATTTTTGTCGTCCTTAGTCATCTCTGAAACACAAAATAATCGAATCGAGAGAAAATATATTTCAGCTGCCCCATAAAATTTGCCGCCTTAGGCTCCAATCTACTCAGCCTAGTGATAAACCCATCACTGTCCACAACGCTGGAGAAAAAAGTAAGGGTGTATGCTAACTGCACCAATAGCCGGCAGTTTTATTTACGTACAAACTCATATAATTATACTGATACACTATAGGCGTAAACAGGCTACTTTAGATACAGCAGGCCGTACACAAACGCGAAGTAACAATAGCGTACACAAGAAACCCAATTTTGGTAAAAAAATGCCAGTCCCTGATATACGAGTTTACCTTAAAATTATAAGGAGAAGATAACAAATGCACTATAAATCAAGATTAAAAATAAACATACTGTTTGTTACCTATTCAACCGTTTTCTAGCAAGGATCGATAATACCAAAAGTGACGATAATTTTTTGATTAAAAATATTTTTTTCAGATACAACTTTGATGAGCCTACTTATACATACTACAGGTAATAAGTACTCATCCGCATAATGTACTAATACCTTAATTTAAAAAAAAGAATCATTTATTGGATAGAAATGAAATAAACATGAGACTAATCACTAATACAATATAATCTGTTTTCACATATCTTTTCATTTACCTGTTTTCTTAGCTGCTCATAATCTTGACACAATTTTTGTTCTTTTTCGAGAAGTTGTTTGTATTGCTCAACGCGGGGTGAATAAGAATGCGCATCACAGTGACAATAAGGAGCAACTGGAGTTGGTCGAATAGTAGGTGCTTCATCAGGCACTGGTGGCTGACAGGGTCTTTAGAGATAATTTCAATAAATTTTTGTTTTATAAATTTTATTTATTTTTTAGATTTATCATTCGGTATACTTAACGAGGCTACAATGGTAAAACCTTGTACATTACTTCAGCCTATCGCAGTCGCAGTGTCGCAGTCCACTACTGGACATAGACCTCCACAAGTTCGCGCTAAAATTGGCGTGAACTCATATATGTTGCCCATAGTCACCACGCTGGGCAGGCGGGTTAGTGACCGCAGGACTGGCTTTGTCGCACCGAAGACGCTGCTGCCCGTCTTTCAAAATCAGCAGTTGGATGGTTATCCCGCCAACAGTCAACTTTTTAAGTTCCAAGGTGTAAGTGGAACTGTGTTATCCCTCAGTCGCCTCTTACAACACCTACGTGAAGAGAAGGGGTTGCTATATTCTTTACTGCCGTAACCACACAGCAACCTTGTACATTTAAATAAATATAGCTGACAGTATTATGTTAACACATTGCCGATGTAACATTTTGAAGATAATGAGTAGTTTCACTAAACAACGTAGAAATAGATGACGTCACTGTTCGTGACCACATCGGGCTCACTTCATCCATAAAATATAGATCGGTCAGAGTAAGTTGGCTTTCATCAATACGTGGCGGGAATTTAAAATAAATAAATAATTGTCACTGTCAAATTGCGAATATCATCAGAACTTGATGAATGCTCCGAGTCATTATCTGTCATTCATTCCGTCAAAAACACAAGGATAAATTCACAGGAATCGATGTTGAATTAAGTTTTACTCCAATCCATGCGAAATATTCACTCACAACCCCCACAGCTGCATGTTTTAATCATGTCGCCATGTTGCGAGCTCACAACGCTCAAATGTGCGTTCCACCTATGAAATTCACCTAGAACGCCCGCGTCGTTTTTACGTTAGTGGAACGGAAATTTAAGCGGTCGTTGTCGATGGCATTGCGGGCCTTAAGTGGAACGTAACCAATGATTACAGCTCCAAGTAATTATTAAAATTAAAAGTTATTTAACGATTTAATTAATTCATGTTTTATAAACAAATTTAGGACAAAACATATAGGCTATTGCGTTATTATAAAAATCGTATTAGAAGTATTAGATTTTATGTGTAGTATTTTAACTTAAATGTATTTATTGAATAATTCCAATAGGATTCCATCAAAAGCGAAAAGTCACTTAAAAACCAGTAGATATTTATCAGTTTCTAAGTGGCTTTTGTCGCTTTTGATGGGATCCTAATAAAATTTATTAATAGGGCAATCGTGACAGTGATCAAACAAAGAAATTATTATTCTTTATACATATTTGCCTAATAGGTTATGAATAAAATATTTACTTTCCCACAACAGGTTTTGGAAACGGCCAATGATAATCATTGTTCGTCGTTGTTATAAAATCCATTATTTTGAATATAATCTGAAATAAACACACGGTTTTAAATACAAATGTTCTAAGGAATATGTAAGCTATTGGCTATTGATTTATATATCTTACCTCAGCTTATAAAGTTAATATTTTTTAAATTTACAATTACTAATTTTGCTAATTGACACCCTACATAATTTAAAACTGCTTTAGAAACCAAAAACTTTATCTGTAATACAATTTCTTCAATGAGGGAAGATAAAAACATTTTGATGTTTTTCGTTTTTTTTTCATATTGATTGTAAAAAGGTTGTATGTGGGTATATTATCAAAATGAATTTTAAAAATAAATACATATTATACACCTATTACTTTGCTTTCTGCATGATAAAAATATTAATTTAAAAACATCATTTTGAATATATGTTTGGTTTTAAACATAGAACAACGTTGTTGCTATTTCACAAAAACTAAAATAAATCAATAAAATATAATATTTATAAAATACTTTAATAATAAAAAAAGAACTCATTATATGTTTTTTTAAATGGTATACATTTCTATCTATATACATATAATAAAGCGGCAACATTGAATTATTACTATCCCTGGCAATACTTATGTTATTCTGCCATCAGTCATCAAATCAGCTGTGTATTGCACACAAGGAACATGTAACAAACAAATTATTCGTATTTAAAATTTCGATGTGAAAATGTCAACTGAGACTATTTTAAATAAACCAACTAAATGTTTATGATAAATTCATCTTCTAATAAACATGGCGTTCGGGTCGAGCAGCGGTATTACGTCCCTGGGATTTAACCAGGACCAAGGTTTGTTTTACTTCCTAGTTCGTCAACCTTCTTTGTTCTCATTCGCTTATGTTATTCATGGTTTGAATGATCTAGAGATGTTAATAGCGTGCTATACGACTCAAAATATATAGTTTTACAATACAGTGTGACAAATGCGTTGCGTGGTAGCGAGTTGCCACGATTTACGCGTTTGTCTTGACTCCACGTGTTGTTTATATTTATAGTTGTATGCCCACGCAGTTTACATTTCTCTTAAATATCCTATTGTTTGAAGTTTTAATTTAGCAATCCTTGTTTACATGTACTTTTGTAACATTTTGATTGCAATAAAGAAGTAAAATAAAAAAAATTAGATTTTTCTTGTTTATGTTATGTTTTAGCATAACAGTAATTTTGTGACTCATCAATGAACATGTAAAGTTCATCTACACTTGAACTTAATAAAAATAGTAATATTGTTTGTTCTTTTTAAACTTATTTAAATATTCATAAGTATTTTCACCTGTATTCATGAATCTAGAAACAATTTGCTTCTTCATCTTAGTGTTAAAGTTTTCTTATTGGTTTTTCTAATTATTTTCTGCAGGCTGCTTCAGTGCCTGCCTAAAGTCTGGCCTTCGTGTTTATAATGTGGATCCTCTTGTTGAGAAAACACATTATAGTAAGTAATATTTTTCTTGTATATAAAACATAAAAAATTGAATTCAATCTGTCATATAAAACTTCCAATAAAATATACGTAAAAGTTTTAAATTATTTTTATTGTTTATTAATTAGTTAGTACTTTGCTATTATGTTTACTGTTCATATATGTTATTTATATTCAAAACATTTCTTTATGAGGTAAACAAATTTTATATGCTCATAATATGTTTGTATTGTGTTACAGTAATTTAAATACAGTTATAATCTTAGTTATAGAGTAACAAAAAAAGTGTCAAAGTGTATCTTAATTTTAAAATATTTAGTAATTTTTAAAAATGGTGAAAAATGTTCATAGTTCGTATAGTTAAGTAAACACAAGCTGAATTTCAAGATACCTCTAATATAATAACTAGCATAAATATTTGAGTACCCTCCTATAGAAAATTTTGTATTAAAACAAAAACTAATATATTATGATTGATAATTAATATAACTAAAACTTAACACTTAAAATAATAAATCGAAGTAATAACGTTAAAATAACTAGAAAATAGGTAAAAAAATCTCAATAAAAATAAATAAATAAAAACCTTAATTATATAAAATTTAAAATTTTACGCATCTAGTTAAATATGAGTAGATATGTATTTGTATTTCGTCGCTTATCATATTATTCCTTTTTTCTGCATAGTGACTGGTCTTACCATCGATATACTATTGTTCTACCCTCACTTTTTTGTTTTTTTATGATGATATCGTATAATGTGTTGAACTATTGTGTATTACCGACAAGCTCGTCTAGAAATAATGTAATACTAATACCTATTTAAAAATGTATTCTTTCTAATGTATTTCTCATATAAGTGAATTTTGTAAATTCTTATGAATATAAACATCTTTGATCTGAATGTACTGCCACCTACATTATATTAATAAGCTTATATAATTTAAATAATACACATTTTTACTAAGACCTTTAAGTACCCTATAAAAAAACATGTTTCATATTTGAGTTTTGAAGTAGTCAGACTTTTTTATAAATAGTTTATACTATATTTTATATATACATTTTTCAAATCACATAATTGTTTTTTTTTTTATTAAAATTTCTTTTTTCTAAAGCTATCGATAATTTATAAAACTTATGTTTCGAACAGATTTTTTTAAAGTTATTTTTTCGTTAATATTTGAAACAGTAGCAATTGAATTAACTATTTATAGATATATTTTATTCAGCCTGTAATAATACAAAAAAGCGTATCATATTTCTCTGCATATAATGTAAAGACACAAAATCTAACGAAATCGGGCTACCCTTATTTAGAAAGAAAAAAGTAAACTGGGGTGTGTTATTGGAAACCTTTATTGTATATATGTACCCTCCTATTATTATAAGGGAGACATGTTGTGGGGTGTATATATCGATTTTTGTCTCGCAAAAACTAGCAGATCGAAATCGGATTAGAATGCTAGAGAGAAAGATATAGAGAATATTCATGTTATTAACGGACTTTATAATTTATTTCACTAAATATCAAAAATGGTATATGTAAGGCTGATGGTAATAATGCACTTATCTCTAAAGGAGATCTCTTTCATTCCATGGTTTCTCATGCTTTATAGTGGCATATAGTAGACATGTACACATATAAAAAACTCTAAATAAATAATTGTTTGCTGGCAAACGAAAAAAGCCGACTTCAATTACATCGACAAGTAATACAACGCAGGTACACGAAAAAATAGTCAAGTAAATATGCATTATCAAAGATTAATCCAAAAGTTGTAATCAGATCTCGATGAAATTTAAATGTGGCCACATGATAAACATCGGCTTTCGATTAAATTAAAAATCATCAAAATCGGTACACCCAGTAAAAAGTTATGTGGATTTTCAAGGGTATTCCTCTTTCCCTCGATTTCTCTGGGATCCTTATCATGGTACCACAACTAAGATATCTTCTTTCCAACAAAAAAAAGAATATCAAGATCGGTTCATAAACGACGAAGTTATCCACGAACACACGGTCGAATTGAGTAACCTCCTCCTTTTTTGAAGTCGGTTAAAAAGATAACATCTAATATGCTTATGACCCAATTAATAGGCTACTTTTTCTGCTGAAACTGAGTAAAAAAAGTGAGCGAACAGACCCGCGTATCGCAGGTATAATTATAAGTAAAATTTATATGAACCAAATTTTTCAGACATTGATGAGATCGGCAGAGTTAGCATATGCGAAATGATCTACCGCACAAACTGGCTGCTGATCGTGAAGTCGTGTTCACCATCTATTCTAAGGATTTTAGATGATGGACAGAGAACTTTCACAGCAGAAGTTCACTTCAAATCACCCATAAGAGCTATACGTGCCAGAATCGACAGGTAAGTTGACACCTTTGTAGATGACTAACTGACACGGCAAACTTTGTTCCTAAAACCCGGCAGTTTCTTTTGTGAATATATCGATTTTTTTATACAAATTTCGTGACAAGCTACAAGAGAAAAAAGAACAATTTGGCCTAGTCTTTCGGGAGTTATGCGCGTACATACCTACATTTCGGAGATTCATTTTTTATTTATTCACTACTATAATATGTTTTTTAAGCCAATATTGAAGGGTTCGTATTACATACTTTTATCTTTTCTTATTTAACAGTCAATGTTCCTAGTTTAAAGTTTATGAAAATTTTTACAAGTATTTATAAAATTTTGAAAACGTAAGCGGCGTAACGTAATCTAAGCCATATTACTAGTTTCCATTTAGATCACTAATATAATTTCTAAGGCGTTAAGTAGGTAACGTAAGAGGTAGTGCGATGTCACTAGGAGACATCCTTAGGACGAACAACCATTTTGAGCCCTCCTAAAGGGCTCCAAAATTTTTTGCCGATGCGTCTGTACCCTCACTCACACCGATGACGATGTGAAGGACGCAAGGGCCAGTAATACAAATTTCAAAAAAAAAAGGTCGACGTTCACGTATTAGCGTTTCCTAAGCGTGTCTGCCAAACGCTAAACTAAAGTAAATATGCGTAAGCGGCGTGTATAGCCTACGATGACGAACGTTAACATATCATCGGCCTCATAATATTGATTTGATGACGCTGTTTGTAATGCTCAAGCCACCTCAATATACTTAAGAGCCATGATTATAGCGTGTTCAGTATGTGATAACGTCTGTTCACGCAGCATTGGTGCTCGTCAAGCGCTTTAAAAAATGCTCGAAAACGCTAATATATCATCGGCCTTAAAAATCAACATTGACTAGACGACAGCTGTTTGTAAATGTGGGACCGTGAACTTTATGTCGTTCAATAAACTTACGATTAGTTGCATTCTACGTTTCCAATTTTCGCTTTGTTCACTAGACTAGTTTTCATTGTTCTTAATTTAAAATTCTATTGATTTTTTTTTTTCTTACTTGCCAAGTTGTCAGTAACATTATTAGTCTAATTTGCTTTAGGCCCGGTTTCTCTATCCAAAACACGATTTGTTTACTAAACACTATTTAATTTAGATCGAAATGAACCTTCGTGTCGTGTTCAAAATTGAACGGTTCATGAGTTAAAGAAGTGTTACTTTTTTTTTAATATGTACCTATATACTGCTTTTTATGGCTTAAAAAAGTAAAATTGAAATTAAAAAATAATAAATATATTATACCTTTTTAAATTATCGATAACATGCTTTGTATTGTATGCGCGACAATGTGATACTTAGTGATTTTGTTTGTAACTTATCTTAAAACGTAATTCACTAAGTAGGTACTTACAATTTTTCTAATACTAAAACTACGCCTTACGTTCGTATCATAAATAATTCAAGAATATGACGAACAAAACATTTTGCGGACCGAATGAATATTTAACAGTACACGGTTCCGAATTTTAAAGTACAGTAAAGACAATGAAAAAATATATTAACATATTATATCAAGTAACGGAGCGGTTAATTTTTAGCCAAACAGTAGGTACAGAAAAACGTAAACTTAATTTTTTATCACAATCATGTCCGTCACGTACATCTCATCTCATCTTTATAAAATCATGAATTTTAAAATTTATTGTATATTTAGTTTTGAAAATTACATAAATATTTTTGACCAGAATTTAAAATTTAAGTAAATCATAAATGACAGTTTGGATATTTTGAAAGAATGAATAAAGACTAAACTCTTCTTACATATCTGCTTTATTAGTTACTTATATTTATGGGTCATTATTCAAAAAGTGATGCGTTTTTAAAGAAAAATGTTACCATTCAGCCTGTACCATTTCACCGCTGGGCAAAAGGCCTCTGTTTCCATGTAGGCGAAAGATTGGTGTTTAATCCATTAGCTCCACTGCCGGTTGGCGGATATAGGTATAATTATTTTAATATAAAATACAAATGTGCAATGCATGATTATTTATTATGACATAACACTACATTTTTCAAGATGTATAATTAATTCCTACTCCTGTAATTTTAAATTAATTACTGAAATAATGATAGCTACAATTTACGCTTTGCAGTTATATCTTTTAAAAGTATTCCTACTTTTTTCTTATGTACTTACTAAATAAATTAAAACTTAACAAATTATTATTTTATTACCTATGTAAATAAAATGTATCATTACATAGTATAAAACAATGTCGCTTCCCGCTGTCTGTTTGCTTAGATCTTTAAAACTACGCAACGGATTTTGATGCGGTTTTCTTCAGTAATAGGGTGATTTCAGAGGAAGGTTATTTATATGTATAAAACATGCATAATATACTCGTAGTAGAGGAACACTGATAGTCTTTACACCCGTGCGAAGCCGCGGCTGGTCGCTAGTTGAATATTAAATTATGATTCCCTAAGTTTAAAATCAATAAAATATAACAAATAATATAATATCAATCAAATAAATATAATATTAAATAATATCAAGGCAATAATAGATTTTGAATACATAGATAATAGCAGCCGATGTTGGACACCTGGAGCTAATAGCGCCTAAGAATTTATAATGATTGCCTTTGTTTGTCATGCAAAGTGGTCCTTCGAGTATGTTGCCATTAGTCTCCCTGTCACTGGATCGTAAAATTTAAAAAAAATAATGTAACAAGTATAAAATTTAAAAAAAAATACAAAGAAAAAACATGTCCGTGATTATTACATACCAGATATTATTGCCAGATATATATTTATAGTTAACAAAATTTAAGTTTACTTGCTGTCCAAAACTATTTATCTTATTGGGTTCTCCTTTTTGTCCTGGTTCCCGCAGGTAACGTTTTTTTTAGTGGTATAAGCCTGTTTGGCGTCCATTGCTACAAAACTGCATGTGGGCTCAATGTTAGAAGAATCTTCGTTTTTTTCCATACTTTTTGTTAAACTTCATTTCAATTACCAGTACGCTAAATTGTAATCTTGAAAATTTTTAAACGGTTTTTACGTAAACTCGTAGACGATGTTGTTTTCAGGTTACCATTGAAACGAAAGTTGTAGGAAGGTATTCCCATCTAGCAAGAAACCCATTTTTTGTGTTACAAACAGGTACGAAATCGGTTTGTTCGAATACGAATAGGCCTACCCAAATCAAACAAGAAAAAAAAAAATGCTTAAAACTTTTTTTTACAAGGCAAGGGTCGCATTTAATTATTATTATTATTTTTTGTTGTAAGCGCATGTTGGAGCTAAGGAAAGCTAAAAGTTGGTATGTAGTTGGGATTATTTAAATAGTAATATCTTTTATCTTATTTTCAAGTTTATTTATTTTGTGAGTCATTGAAATATGTTTTAGATTCTGATGCCTATTACATCTTGATTTGTGAAATATAATTTCTCGGCAAATCATCATGCTGGTTCATAATTTTAAATTTTTGATTGGCATCATAACAATAGCTTTTAACAGAATAGCTGGTTTTGATTTTGGAACTCCGCTTTTAGGTTAAAACGATAAACCAAGCAAACTAAAATAGAAACTCAACTGTGTTTCTATTTCTTATTACGTCGTCTTTAGGATAAGCTTATCAATCGAACGGAGACTGCTTATGATATAGTAGAAAAAAATGTGTTTACGTAGTACGATATGAAAACATATTATTTATTATGTATTTATTTTAAATATTAGCGGGAATAACTTTAGTTTAATAATTTGAAATGATGCGTGCTATACGCATGTTTATTTTTTTTATTTTTATTTTTTTTAGGTCGGCAAACAAGCGTACGGCTCACCTGATGGTAAGAGATTACCGTAGCTTATAGACGCCTGCAACACCAGAAGCATCGCAAGCGCGTTGCCGACCAAATCCCCAATCCCCCCAGGAGCTCAGGTTACCTTACTCACCAACAGGATCACAATACTCCTTGAAAACAGTATTATTTAACTATGATCTTCTGTAAGGTCGAGGTACTACCCCAGTTGGGCTGCTCCATATTTTGAGCAGGAAATTCCTGCTGTGGCCTACCTCAGTTAATTTTATTAATAGTTTATTTTTGGGTTTCGAATTTCCAACAACATGTTTGATAGATGTTGTATTGATTTTATGCCTTGCTATTTGATTAAAGGGACGTATCGATATAAGCAGGTACCCAAAGGCCCGGTGCAGACCGCCCCTAACACCCGTCAATTTGCTATTATTACTGTCATGTCGAATAAACCGTCCACGTACCGTAATTTCCAATCTGCACGCACTATTATAAAGAAAAAATGATACAACGTTAATCCATCGAGCTGTAGTCATGAGAAAGTATATAGAAATATGCGGATTTACGTACATTCCGACTTACGCGGTTTTCAAATTCCTAGATTTATATTTTATTCGTAGCGTTTCTTGTGAGATCAGAATAAAAATCAAAATAATTATTTTTGAAACAGTAAAGAAATTAGCCAAGGATGAAATCGTGTCTATATCAAGTTTATAAATAAACTGTATTTCGACTCTAACGCGGTTATCACTCGCTTCTACTCGTATGTGTCTCGTAAGCTTGAGGTATTATTACAAATGCATACATATACATCGAAAATAATAACCCTTCCTCGGCACAACGATATACAAAAGGAAGTAAGTAGCTCATTAGATAGGTATTCATCCAAAGATAACGTCCCTTATTGGCAAATGTACAGTGTTCTTACAAATCGATAAGATAAACACAGCCTTAACCGACTGACCTAATATCTATAAAAATCACAACATCATCACGTTCTCATGTAAATATTTCGATAATCGAAAAATACACATTTAAAATGCATTATGTCGTAATTTGTTTAAATTTGTTTTAACATTTTGATGAAATTAATAATCATGTTTTCTATCTCTCCATATTTCTCAAATGTACCTTGTGATAACAGACAAAGATTAAATTTAAAATATGCTCTGTCCTTAGTTGCCGTTATGATGACAAAATGTTCATTATCATATATCCGAAGTTTGGCAATTTGTACTATTTTTTATATAGTTTAATGTAACGTTATCAAAATCCCTGAGATAACAACTGTTTACAACTAGGATCGCAAACAAGCGTATGGACTCTCTGATGGTAAGCGGTTACCGTAGCCTATGGACGTCTGTATTACCAGAAGTATAGCAAGCTCGTTAGCGACGCGTGGGGTAGCCCCTATCCTTCCCAGGAGCTCCGGCTACCTTACCGAAATAACTCAAGACTAGTTTAGAGGAGTATTACATACCTAATATTTCTCTGCTACCTTCTGCTTTGAGGTTGAGTTTGTTTTTAATGAGTTATTGTTTTACGTGTTTCCTATATTGTTAATTGCTTATACGATGAAAAACATAACGTTATTTATAAATTAGTAAACATCCATTTTTGTTTTGTCTCTCTGTAAACACAATCAAACGTGTTGATCACGAGACAATAATGATCTAGTAATTAAATAAAATAAATAAATGAACATTATATTAAAGTCGTTCTAATGTTCGTTTTATTGATTGAAGTTTGTTATTTGTAATTACTGTTGTTTAAAATAAATTATATAAATATTAAAGAACCATTAGTTTTTAGATAGACGTAAAATAGGCTTAGATTCTAATGTTTTTGAAATACAAATATGTACTCCGAAAACTTTTGTCCCATATGGGAACTTAAAAAATACTTGTAACTGTTGTATTTTATTGCTATTTATTAAATGTATATAACATGATGCTAATATATTATCACTAAACTGAACCTTATAAATATTAGCATATAATCCATAGTAATTGTGTTTGACCTCTCAACTCTGTACACGTAAATGTATGTGTCATACTTACCTACTGGTCATACAGTGGTGCTAATAAATAATTATAGTCTTCATTAAAATTGTCATGAATCATAAGTCAAATTAAAGTAGCCGTCTTTTGGAATATAAATAATACTGAATCCGAAATGTATATACGCACGTAACTCCCAAACGACTGTGGCGTTGTTGTCAGGATAAGTTTATCATAAAAAATATCGATATACTCAAGAAAATGGCGGTACGAAATTCGCCTGTTATAATAATATAATTATATGTAATGACATATTTGTATGCGATTTTATAATGTAACTACAACACCTTTGTTAAATTACCTACAAATTACTATTTGATTGTGAACAAATTACTGGGAATATTTTCTAGTAAACCTAAGTCGTAATATGTATTAACGATAAACAAGTAGTGGAACATAAAAGTCGTATGTTTACGCTTAATATCAATTATCTTGGTTCTCAAACAAAATCTGTATTTGCTCGCAAACGAAAAAAAAAATAGACTTCAATCAACATCGACAAGTAATACGACGTAGGTAGTCAAAATAATCAATACGCATTATTATAAATAACTTAAAAAGTACTCGTGCAATCTCACTCAAGTTTAATGGGACCACATGACAAGCGCCTCATCATCATCATTACAGCCTATACAGTCCACTGCTGGACATAGGCCTCCACAAGTTCACGCCAAAAATAACGTGAACTCATGTGTTTTGCCCATAGTCACCACGCTGGGCAGGCGGGTTGGTGACCGCAGTACGGGCTTTGTCGCACCGAAGACGCTGCTGCCCGTCTTCGGCCTGTGTATTTCAAAGCCAGCAGTTGGATGGTTATCCCGCCATCGGTCGGCTTCTTAAGTTCCAAGGTGGTTGTGGAACCTTGTTATCCCTTAGTCGCCTCTTACGACACCCACGGGAAGAGAGAGGGTGGCTAAATTCTTTAGTGCCGTAGCCACACAGCACGAAATTCGCCTGTTAATATAATATAATTATATGTAATGACATATTTGTATGCGATTTTATAATGTAACTACAACACCTTTGTTAAATTACCTACAAATTACTATTTGATTGTGAACAAATTACTGGGAATATTTTCTAGTAAACCTAAGTCGTAATATGTATTAACGATAAACAAGTAGTGGAACATAAAAGTCGTATGTTTACGCTTAATATCAATTATCTTGGTTCTCAAACAAAATCTGTATTTGCTCGCAAACGAAAAAAAAAAATAGACTTCAATCAACATCGACAAGTAATACGACGTAGGTAGTCAAAATAATCAATACGCATTATTATAAATAACTTAAAAAGTACTCGTGCAATCTCACTCAAATTTAATGGGACCACATGACAAGCGCCTGCTTTCTATTAAAGATAGTATTATTATTTGACGACCGCTGTTACGCTAGCGGTCGCGGATTCGATCCCCGCTCACGACAGATATTTGTATTGGCCGTGTAGATATTTGTCGTGGTCTGGGTGTTTGTGCCTGTGTAATGTATGTGTTTCTGGACCCCCGACACAGCAGTAAATCCTACTGGGGGCCGTTGAGTGTGAAGTCTTTATATTTATATTATACTAGCTGACCCCGCAAACGTTGTTTTGCCATATATGCTGTTAATCTCCTCCACCCCCACCCCCTATAATTTAAAGGGTTAAGAAAAATAGATGTTGTTCGATTCTCAGACCTACCCAATATGCACACAAAATTTCATGATAATCGGTACAGCCGTTTCGGAGAAGTTTAACTGCAAACACCGCGACACGAGAATTTTATATATTAGATTAAAATCGGTGCACACAGTAAAAAATATGAGGTTACAAATAAAAAATACAGTCGAATTGAAAAACTCATCCTTTTTTGAAGTCTATTAAAAATAGTTATTAACTTAATTATTTTCCCTAGGGTTGCCGTTGTTCTCAGCTCTACTGTACAAGTGCTAGCACTGCCAACGCTCGAGCGCATTTCACTACTGCGGATACCGTCCAACACCCGGCCTTTGTGTTCGATGTCCTTGAGTAATGACGTGGAGGCATTACAGCTAATCGCTGCGCCTGCGCATCGGACAGGCTCTGTTCAGCTTATGGTAAGTGTAACTTCAGTATTCGCTTTCCTTCTAGGCCCTGTTTGTCACCATCTGGCGTATAACGGTAACCAACAGATAAACGCTTAAAATGTATTTTCCTTTTTAATCATCGACTTTCAATTTATTTATGAGATATTTCTGTTCGCAATAATTTTGTTGAAACAGCAATTATTAATTTGCGGTTGGGTTTTTAACTGTAACAGAGATTAACATATATACATGAGAAATCCCAAGAAATATTAAACGTTTTTTATCTGGCTTAATTCTTTTATTACTTTTGCTAATCTCACAATATATATACATAGGCCTCCACAAATCCGCGCCAAAAATGTCGCGAAATTATGTGTGTTGCCTATTGTCACCAAGCTAGGCAGGCGGGTTGGTGACCGCAGGACTGGCTTTGTCGCACCGAAGACGCTGCTGCCCGTCTTCGGCCTGTGTATTTCAAAGCCAGTAGTTAGATGGTTATCCCGCATTGGTCGGCTTTTTAAATTCCAAGGTGGTAGTGGAACTGTGTTATCCCTCATTCGCCTTAATAACTATTAATTGAATACGTATTTTTCACATAGTGAGTTATAACAATATCAATGAGGTTCATAATACTCTAACAATTCAAAGATATTCATACTTTTATAAATATACCCACATTTACCTTCGTACTTTTATTAATATACCCATATTTATCTTTCGGCGGTATTAGTAACTTAGGACCAAAAAAAATTAAGGTTAGTGCGTACAAACTAATTCTCAAACTTAAGTTTATTATGAATAAATTTAATTTTTGAGACACATCAAATCAAGTTGCTCAGATAGTAAACGCCTGGTTTGTATCAACTTATTGACGCTGTTGTTCAAAAACGAAAACCTATTTTTTTTATATGTTGCCTTTGGCTATAAAATGTACCTTAAAATTTCAACCACTCCGATCATTCTCTTGGGGTGTTTTCCAACCTACATGAAATTTTCAAAATCATTGTGCTTCTCTGGCACAATTAAAACTTATAAGCCATTCAAGAATTAAATAAACCTGCATGCATATTACACCGAAAGCAAACTCTTTAAAACTGTGCTGCATAACAACTGATTATAAGTAAAATTTTCTCTTTTTAATATAAGTAATATCGTTGATTCTAGGACATCTCCCGAACAGTAGTAGGGAGTATGTCGAGTTCCCCTGCCGTCCTCGGCTGTCATCAGTCGCAGCTGGCTTGCTTTACCCTGTCAGGTGATGGATTGAAGCTGGCCACTGCTTCGGAAAGGGGCACCGTCATTAGACTTTGGGATACAGACAAAAAAACGAAACTATATGAGCTGCGACGCGGCTCTGATTATGCCAAAGTCTACTGGTGAGTAATTTATTTTCATACGAGTATACATATTGTACTTTTTTTATTTAAAATTATCTTCCACAGACTAAAATGCACATGTCTTTTGTTAGCATCAAGCATTACGCTTATTCTACAGGCGATTAATTACATAAGATTGCAGATTGACAGTTCTCTGACCATGGGCGTACCTACATTGAAGCATGGTGGGGCATTGCCCCTTACTCAAAACTAATAATAGTGATTTAAGATTTTAATAAGGAAATTTTTGGTAGGTTCAGCCAAAACCGATTCTTGAAGTCGTTTCAATAATCACTGTAAATTGCAAGTAATAAAAGTTTAAGATAACGGATGTATTTATGTATTTATTTATTTATTTTTTTTTATGTCACGAGGTCGGCAAACAAGCGTACGGCTCACCTGATGGTAAGCGATTACCGTAGCTTATAGACACCTGCAACACCAGAAGCATCGCAAGCGCGTTGCCGACCCAATCCCCAATCCCCCCAAGAGCTCTGGTCACCTTACTCACCAACAGGAATACAACACTGCTTGAAAACTGTATTATTTAGCTGTGATCTTCTGTAAGTTCGAGGTACTACCCCAGTCGGGCTGCTCCATATTTCGAGCAGGAAATTCCTGCTGTGCCCTACCTCAGTATAAACCATGCTCGAGAGCTACGTTATTTATGCTTTGTTGTTGTGTCTTAGTTACTAGTAACAGTCAAATACCTATGTATCTCAGTAATGCCTTATTTAATATATCTCCATTCCATCCATATTTCGAGCAGGAAATTTCCCGCTGTGCTCTACCTCAGTTAAGTATAGCTAACGATTTGAATGAAGTAATTTTGATGTGTGTAGTATAAGTTACTAATAACAGTATTCTCAGCGAATTCGCCAAAAGACCAATGTATCTCAGTAATGCCTTATTTAATATATTTCCATTCAATCCATATTTCGAGCAGGAAATTTCCCGCTGTGCTTGTAAAACAACGCTAACGATTTGAATGAAGTAATTTTGATGTTTATAGTATAAGTTTCAACGTGTCCGGTTCGCTGGTGTGCAGCGTGTCGGACAAGGGCACGATGCACCTGTGGCACGCGCAGGGCCCGTACGCGCACGTGGCCGTCGCGCCGTACGTGTCGCCCGACGACCGGCGGCGGGCGCGCGCCGCGTGCGCCTTCAGCGGCGACAGCGTGGTCGGTGAGTGGCATTAGAATATTAATATGTAGTTGTTAATCACCACCTTGGAACTTAAGAAGCCGACCGATGGCGGGATAACCATCCAACTGCTGGCTTTGAAATACACAGTCCGAAGACGGGCAGCAGCGTCTTCGGTGCGACAAAGCCAGTACTGCGGTCACCAACCCGCCTGCCCAGCGTGGTGACTATGGGCAAAACACATGAGTTCACGTTATTTTTGGCGTAAACTTGTGGAGGCCTATGTCCAACAGTGGACTGTATAGGCTGTAATGATGATGATGAGTTGTTAATCTATGTACCTAGTTTTTATAGTCTATGCTAATACACTGAATATTCTACTCTGTACTAAAAGTTTTTACAAAGATGCAAGATGTCGGTTCTTAAGTTTTCAAGTGTTGTTTTAAATATAATGTAAGAAAGAAAATAAAAATGTTTTAATTGAGTTGCGTGGGGGCCTAGCAACCTAAACATGCAGAATTATTAGGTAAATCATATAAATTGTCACAAGTTGCGCTCTGTCGACTGGTGTACGTGTCGACACCAGCAATTCGTACTAAGCTAACTCATAAAAGTGAACATTACAATAGAGGCTTATAAAAGGGAAAACGTGATACCTTTTATATTAATTAAGAAACTTATTTGAATTTTTTTTTTACGCGGCAAACAAGCGTACGGCTCACCTGATTGTAAGAGATTACCGTAACTTATAGACGCCTGCAACACCAGAAGCATCGCAAGCGCGTTGCCGACCAAATCCCCAATCCCCCCCCAGGAGCTCTGGTCACCTTACTCACCAACAGGAACACAATACTGCTTGAAAACAGTATTATTTAGCTGTGATCTTCTGTAAGGCCGAGGTACTACCCCAGTCGGGCTGCTCCATATTTTGAGTAGGAAATTCCTGCTGTGCCCTACCTCAGTTTGAAATTTGGTATCTATCTTTAATAGTTAATTTATTAATTGTAATTTCACAATTTTGTTATTACATATAAAAAAAACATTTTATTAAGTTTGCATTTAAAAAACCAACTTATCGAAAATTCGAGTTGGCGTAATATGAATTGTTGGTGTCGATCTGTGAGCTAGAGCTGCTGCCACTGACTAGACCGCTGGCGCAGTTTGTAGTGGGGTGTGATAAATGTATTTATTTATTGTTTTCTAATGTTTACGCGAATCTCACTTATTATAATGAAACAACTTTTTGGGATTTTATTAGTTTTTAGGTTTTTTACATGCCCGACGTTTCGGATACTTTACAACAACTATGGCGGACAGTCCGCCCGTCACCGTGGTTGCTGTAGTTATTTATTTATATATGTATTATTTCTATGTATGTTTATCAAAAACAGTATGTAGCTATAAAGTCGGCTGTTACCTATAATACGAGCATTAAGTTACTTATTTTAGGAATAGACGATCGATTGTGTACAAGATATTTATTTAGAGCAGTGGTTTTAAACATTTTTATCTGTTAATATACAATTATGCACATTTGTTGACTAGTGTACGCCTATGAGACTTCATAAAATGCTTTAGGCTGAATCGTGATCATATATCTGTGACCTAGAGCAGTGGCTGCCGTGCTTAGGTAACGAATCGTTATTCGATTCAGTCTGTAATTCCACTGCTGGGTATAGGCCTCTTTCTCCGTTTAGATGGGTCGGAGCTTCCACCACACTGCTTATAGTCAATTTCAATCAAGTGTTCAAAAATAATCGTTCCTACGTTTACCTTCGGACTTTGTCCTAACATTAACATTGTAATCGATTTTCTGTGAAAACTCCGTAACCTACACGTGGACGATACTCACCTTCACCTTTGAAATATTAAATATTAATAATTAACAACGCCATTGATAAATATTGAAAAACTAATAAAATTTGAAATTTTAAATACCTACATAATTTTATCTAATGGAATAGAGATGACTAAAATAATATACAAACTAATAAATATATTAAATTTATTTGTACACGCGCTTTAGAGTCATTTTAATCTTATGCGTGAGTTTTAGGATCTTAAGCCTATGGCACTTCAAAGAAATAATTTTAAAAGTCAGTATTGAGGATATTATTTAAATATTTATATTATTAGTATACCTATGTACTAGCTGATGCGACAGACTGTCCTGTTGTGCCAACTGTCGACGGCAAAATGTTATAAGAATAATCGTAACGTATTCCAAGATTTAAAATTTTCAATATTTTTCATTGACTAAAAATCATTTCCAAAGTAATAATTCATTTTTATCTATATATTATAATACGTGAATCAAAAACTTCGTAGGGTAACCCCTTTTAACGAAAATTGCCCGGACGGAATATTTTCGCACACTTATAGTTTATATAGACAAAGAGTGCAGAATGCTAATACATCTTTTAAATTATGCGTAAAAATACATTAAATCAATAAAAAACAACATCACACACTACCATGTATTTGACATACATACCCACACGCATATATATTCTTTTGTTTATTATTATAGAAGTATAGTCTTTGACAACAGATCCTTGATAATGTTCGAACTTATAATTTAAAATACTTATGGTAGAATTTCAACCATTACTTTATATAAATTAGGTACAAACACATGTATGTAATAATGCTTTGTTTTTTATGGCAATTTGCGTAATTAATCTTGTCCTTTATTATTTTACAGTGGTCTCAAACAATGGCTCCTTCCACAAGTTCCGGTTTTCTTTGGAATCAAGAACTTGTTACAAAACGGAGTTTGAGTACATAATGCAGGTAAATATAATTTATACACTATCTTGACTGCTCCATTGATTCATTTTCTAGAATCCGTCTGTAGGTTTACGGATATAGTCGCTACTAAGTGTAAAGATCGCTATTAGGTGTCTATGATAGCAATCGGAACAATACGCCACTTTTTGAGTAACTGTATTAAAAAAAAAATTCATATACAACTGGGTCGACAAACAAACTTATGGCTCACTTGATGGTAAGCGATTAACGTAACTTACAGACACCTGCAACACCAGAAGCATCGCAAGCGCGTTGCCGACCCAATCCCCAATTCCCTCCCAGAAGTTCCGGTCACCTTACTCACCACAGGAACACAACACTGCTTGAAAACAGTATTATTTAGTTGTAATCTTCTGTAAGGTCGAAATACTTCCCCAGTCGGGCTGCTCCAGGTTTTGAGAAGGTTTTATCCTGCTGAGTAAAAATAAATATTTAAGAATATTCGTACAAATATAAATATTCATCCCAAGAAGGATTTGAACCCGCATCCGTCGGTATTTGGGCGCTTTAAAACACAACTACGATACGATAGTCTTATGTGGTAATTTTTGAAGTAACTTCTTCACGCACGCTTGACTTGAGGAGCAAGCCGGTGAATGCGTGACGAGAGCGTTACGAAAAGTCGGATCGGGCGAGGCGAACGGAAGTTGAAAGGGAGATATAAGATAGATGGAGCTAAAGATGTTTTACTTCAGTCGCGTGGTCTAAAGAACAATCGTTTTTGTATCACAATAACAAAAACATTCGTTTTTTATTTTTATACATTACCTACATAATTGTACTGTCATACAAATAATCTGTATGTGGCAAATATTCTTATTGTATCGTGCTGAACCAGCTACGATGCTTTACTACTGCTTGGCAGAAGATAATACTCATATTTTCTTCTAAAATACTTAGACTTCCTCACGTTTGAAAGTGGATATCTGGAAATACTGGTAGGAATTGAATTTTTTTTTTGTGTTAGATAGTACCATTTACCGACGAAGGCTACTGAAATATTATATTCTATATAATATTTCAGTATGTATTTTCCTCAAATTAACTCGAGCGAAACCGCTGAGCACAACTAGTTATGGTGATAAAGTCACTTAAGGACCCCTGGTATGATGGAATCAAGATATTTATTTATTTAAAAATATATATCTAATTAAATCTATTTGTTATTCTGTTGCAGGTTGGGGACGACGTGGACTTTGTTCAGTAGTCTCATTGCAGTGAAATACTGAGATGCTAAATTTTTGGAAGTTAGTGATTTAAGTGATAAAATCTTAATGTGATTTGATTTTTAGCTAATTTATGTTATAATGTGTTAAAAATATTGTATATTGCTACATAATCATTGGCTGCAATTTTTTTTAAGGTTAATATAGGTATTTTACAAAAATGTGATATTGTTCATTTTGAATAATTAAACGTAATTATAATAAAATATTTAAGTTTTATAATTGCGATAATAATTAATTAATAGGGATTTTATAAATCTGCGATTATGAGCTATGTGATATAAACATGCACTAATATAGACTTGTACTTGTATTATCCTTAAATTTTATTTCAATTAATGACTTATGTATGCAAAAACTGATTATTAATTTAGACGTTTAGATTCATTTTAATCTTTTTCAATTATGTTTGTATATAAAAATTGACAGTAAAATTGTATAATATTAATATATTTTCTTTTTTTTTTGTAATATTTATTAAAGCAACGAATACATACATTAGGGTATTAAACTTTAAGAAGAAAAATTTTTAAATCTAAAAAGACAGACGGCACTAATCTAGCATTTGTTATATCTAGTGATTTTTAATTTGAATGATTTTAAAAATCAAGAGTGTAAATTTTTAAAAATAAAGAATGTGTGAATGGAGAATTAAAAAATATTGTATTATATACTAATTGTAAAAAAATATTGTATTATAACTATAAAATAAATTTTCTTTTTAAATTTTATTTGTTTAAACGTCATAAATTCGATGTATTTGTAATATTTGTTTATGAATATAAATTTCCTAGTAATATTGTATATAAATAATATTTATAAATTCGTTATTATTTGTATATCCTTTTCGATTTTATGTGTATTAATGTGTAATCACATAATAATTATGTAATGTCATATCTTCATAAAGAAGTTTAAGATTATTATAGATGTATCTTAAAATATCTCGAGCAAAGTGCAGCTATCACAATCTGTTTATTTATTTATTATTTAAATAAGTGACATAGTATATATTTTATTAAATAAAATTTAAATTATAGTCTATCGCGCAATAGATAATCATGTATTTGTGATGTCTCGTGTTCTTATTATATATTAGGTTTTATACAGTTAACATAATAAATATAATTAAAAATAATTCGTATCTCGATATAAAATATTAGAATAGAAATATAACTTAAATCTTAATACGCATTCAGCCTGTAACATCCTACTGTTAGACCTCTTTTCCCATGTAGGAGAAATAACTGGAGCGCAATTGACACAAGTACAGCAGACATCCTAATCGGAAAGAAATATTTGTACAAATACAGAAATCCATCTGGAGCGGGAATCGAACCCGCAAACCGTCGGTGTTTTAGGCGAATACTCGCATACTACACCAGAACGGTTGTCCGTTATAGTTATAATTTACCTTTAATTTTATTTAACTGAAAGCAAATTAAAAATATTTATAGTTTGTATCGCTCAATGTACCTTTTGCATTTCCGTATTTGTAAAAATCAAATACTTTACGTGACAAGAAACAGTGAATTAACGGATTAAACCACTCACTTTTCAAGTCTTTTCGTATCAATATAAGTGCATGCAAAATAATGATCTTTTTTAGTTACGTAATATAATTTTGAGTCAATATTTTATTTTTATTTATGTAATTAACCGACTTCCAAAAAAGGAAGAGATATTGAATTCGATTGTATGTTGTTTTTTTTTTAAATGTATGTTACCTCCGAACTTTAGACTGGGTGGACCGATTACGATGTTTTTTTTTAATTGAAGTGTCCTGTCCTGTCATGTGGTCCCATTTAGTTTTAATTGAGAGCTAACAAGTACTTTTCGAGTTATATAGGTGTATGATAATGTAAATATGTGAGTCGCGTAGCTTTTATATATTGATGCTAGAAACTTAGTTATAGAGTTGTGTCAGCTTAATCTAATTTAGATAGGGTAACGACAATGTTGTCGGCAAACTTAGCTAATAATGATATATAAACATTGTGCTACTAATTTGATATCAAAAAAGTTTTTGATATAAATAAGTTATTTAGGTTATATTGTCTTATTTATGTACCTACTAAGAATTTTGTGTCATCTTTATTATTGATAACGTTAAGGTTCAGATCTTTATCTAAAAACGGAGTACCTTTTGTAAATATATTTATATTTTTAATGACAGATACTCCACTGTTTGTAGTTGAGATGAGGAGATACCATATATTAAGATTTGCAATTTTCGCAATAAAAGATATTTTTAAAATTTTGTTTTTTTTTTTTTACCTGTCAGATCGGCAAACAAGCGTACATAGGTAGTAAGCGGTTACCGCTTAGAGTTAGTGCTATGTTGTTCATATTACGAAATACAGTACTAGGATTTTATTCATAATAATAATTAAGTTACAAATAGACTAAAAGCAGGAGGTGGAATATGCAATTAGGACCTGTTACTTCTCAATTAAACTGCAACTTTTGGTTCACAATTAGAATGGAATATATAATAAATATAGTGGAATTCAATGGTAAAAAAGAATAATATTATATAAAAAGTTAGGCACTGGATACTGTCAAATATATAATATAAATCTATACATAATTTAAATCATATATATAAATCTATATATAATAATTATAATTTAAATCATAAATAACTATATATTTGTAGATTTAAAAAAAAAACTTCATATTTATTTTATTAATAACTAAATAACATTTTTTTAAATTTATTTACCTTCTAAAACAATAAATAATCTTATGAATATTCTATTCATTATGAGGTTTTTTTCGGTCGAATGGATCTGACCAGACTTTCATATCTGTAAAATAATAAAAAGATATTAATATCTTAAAACATGCACATATGAAATCAGCATATGTTAAAAATTAAAAACAAATTTTATAAAGCTAAAGAATTTGTTTGTTAAATGTGTTAATCTCAGGAACTACTGGTGCAAATTAAGAGGTTCTTTTTGTGTTGGATGGTTCATTTACCGATTTTAGTAAGTTTTTTGGAACCGTGGTTACCATTCATGAATATTTCTATGATAAATATGATGATTATGTTTTCATTTTTAAATAGAATTGCTGCATTTAAGCAAAAATTTCATTAGTATTAATATTAATCAATAATTCTGAAAACTAATTCAGTCATGTCTTAGAGTTCTTAACATAAATACATAAAAACAATAATTCAGTGGGAAAAGTTCTTATCGTCCGTGGTATAACAGTGAGTGAAATTAAGTTTGAACTTCTCATAACATAACAGGTTCAAATAAAGCATCAAATTTCTAGCAGACTTTTAGACAGAAGTGGCTTTTTGAATCATCAGTAATTTTACTTGAGATAAATATGAATTAATCAGATTCCTCATTATTAATTAAGCACACATGAATAAAACATAATTTTGAATATAACAAAAAAAAAAATTTGACAATAGTTCATACTTCCAGGTTGAATATCCTCTTGTTTTATGTTCTTCCTAGTTTCTTTTTGAATTTTTTCTGTGAAAGAAAATATAACAGTAAGAGTTTATTTCCTAATGGAACAAAAATGTTCATTTTTTTTTTCAATTAATTTAAAGGTCAAAAGTATAGGAACGTAATAAAAAATACTAGATTGACGTATATTTAAAAAAACATTTTTGTAAATATCTTGCCAATAAATAGCTAATAAGAGATTCCAAGATTAGGAATAAAGGTTATATTATATACAATCGTGGAGTGTAATTTAACCCTAACCTATCTAACTTAAGAAGTACAACGTTTAACGACAGTTTCGTTTAACAAAAAAAAAAAAAAAAAATAACCCTAACCTATCTAACTTAAAAAGTACAACGTTTAACGACAGTTTCGTTATACAAAAAAAAAAAAAAATAACCCTAACCTATCCATACACTTCTCGATTGTACATAATATCCGGAATAAATTTACCAATCTCTATTTTTATCTTAAATAGTATAATATAAGGTTTAATTGTTATTTTAACGTATCTTACTGTATTCAGAGGAATCCATCATTGGGCTTATAACGATAGGATATAAAGTTAGTCCTAGCACTCCAATGAATGCACCAATAATCGCTGTAGATCGCCAGCGTCTAACATAAGTCATTATTCGTATTTAATTTATATTTATTTTCTAAGGACTTGCATCAAAATATATTTATACGAGATTTTATTTACCTACTAAATCGAAAATGGCATTTGAATTGTGACAGAATCAGACGTGTGACAACTGACATTTTAATTCATGATGACAGTAAAATTCCTAAACTGGCAAACAGAAAAACATAAATAATAAAACCAATTTATCATATATTACGTAAGAAACTAAAAAGCTACATAAATAAAAAATAAATATTATACATCAAAATATTCATATTCAAGCGCAGGCCTCTGTAATTCGTTCGATTTTTTAAATATGATTCGAATATCACGCATTTTTGTGACCTTTAACGTAAAAATTGTTAGAATGTACCCTTGTAAAATAACCGGCCAAGCGCGAGTTGGACTCGCGCACCGAGGGCTCTGTAGAAAAATTATTAAAAATATTTTTATTATATGATGTAACTAAAAATTTGTTTTTTTTTTTGCAATTTTTCCTTTATCTGTGCTATAAGACGTTGCTTCGTACCAAATTTCTAGATTCTGAGTTCACAAGAAGTACCCTGTAGGTTTTGATTCCCTTGCGAGTGTCAAAAATTGGCAGCATAAACGGCTATATCTTTTGATTGGGTTAGTTTAGAAGTTTGATTTTTTTACAGCTCCAAGAGATATAGTAGACCTGAGTATTTGATACGAATTTCAGGTTGATACCTCCACGCGTTCCTGAGAAAAAGGGCCTTTACAGACAGATGGACCACAAAGTAATCCTAAAAATACGTTAAATTTTTATTTAATAAAGGATTTTGAATAAGTTTAATTTCTATTAACGATTTATAAATCTTTATGTCTTACTAGGTTTCTGCTTGGCGTACATGACTAAAATCTGTTTAGAAAGTTACGTTGGAATATAAAAAAATAGTATTATACTATATCGATAGTATATTTAATACCGAATTTGAAGTTATAAGCATAATGCGACTGGTAAAGTGATTAGTTGTGTGACAGATCGAGTGAATAGTGACTCATTATGTGACTAGTAGAGCATCTAGTCGAGCAACTAGTCCAGTAACAAGTCAGGCAAATAGTGGGAAACCAGTTACCTAGGTAGCCTATCGGGTACCTGGTATGGTAATTAATCTGAAAACTCGTCTGGCTACAAATAAGGTATCGACTATCTATTCGATTAACTAGTCGCGCAAACTGTTAACCAGTCAAGCAACTAGGAAGAGAATTAATCAGACAACCTGTCGAATAAGGCGGGCAAATCGTAGGACATTCGGTCGGGTAACCAATCGAGCTCTTTATCAAGCAAATCAAGATATGTTATCTCGTATGGTTCTCAAGCAACTAGCCGAGTGACTGTAAGTTCGATATTAATCTGTATGTTCTCTTTAGTGGTAATCTAGATTTTCGTTCTTACTCCTGATAAAATTTTGAAAATTGCAGTAAATAAACTAATTTATCGTGAAAAATTCAATTCTGTGTCTCCTTACCTTGAAATATCCCGTAAAAAATTGAATACGGTCACTCCATCTAACAAAATAATGTTTAATCACGACAGCCTATCGCAGTCCACTGCTGGACGTGTCATCTAGGAACAACCCGAC
Organism: Melitaea cinxia; assembly: GCF_905220565.1. Taxonomy (NCBI): domain Eukaryota; kingdom Metazoa; phylum Arthropoda; class Insecta; order Lepidoptera; family Nymphalidae; genus Melitaea; species Melitaea cinxia. Next base: position 7,919,499 of record NC_059412.1, read on the forward strand.
AGATGAAATTAATTACAATATGCGTTTAATATTAATGTGTGTTCATACAAAAAAAAGTTGTTCGACTATAAATATGTGAATGCAGGTATATTGTCATATAGTCATTTTTCTGTGCCATAGCACAAAATAAAATTAATTTAGTTCTTCTAGGAATAGTGTTTTTTTAGGTAGGTATCTATTATTCTCTATTTTCAGTAGCTTGAAACTATTTAAAAAAAGTAATTATATTTTTACGACCCGAGATAAGTAGGTAATGCACCAACTATTTTAGTGCCTTTAAATGTTAACAGTCAAGTTATCTTTGGTATTTGTCTATAAATGATAACACATGTTCATTTAAATAAGTAGTAATAAACGTGTTCAGCACTTTAATAAACAAAGTTCGTTTGTAAAATGACTCAGTTTGTTTATTGTTTTGTCTATTAATATGACTCATTTAGTTTTATTTAGAGAGAATCGAATAGTCATTGTGCCCTTCGTTATAAATATAGTATTGTTTTATATTATGATTTAATTTGTTCAATTGTTTGTTATTCTTACTAATGTTATTCTTTGTTGATATGCTCCTTGTGAATAGAAAGACCAAATATAAATTATTTTTAACCGACTTAAAAAAAAAGGAGGTTACTCAATTCGACCGTGTATATACCTATATATTTTTGTTTTAATGCATGTTCGGGATAACTTCGTCGTCGATTTTGATCATTCTTTTTTTTTTGTTGGAAAGGAGATATCCCAGGGGTGGTACCATGATAAGGAAACCAGGATCTGATTATGGAATCCTAGAGAAATCGAGGGGAACCTAGAAGAAACTTAAGCGTTTGTTAATTTTTTTCATCAACTTGTCTATCTATGTAATTGAAGTCGGTTTTTTTTTTGTTTGCGAGCAAACACAATTATTTTTATAGTTATTCACTTGCATTTAGGATAGGATGATACAGTAGATTGCAGACCCAGATTAAATCTAGAAAAACATTATTAGGTCCTTTAATGCTAAATTTGTCTTTTATTTTGAACACATTGTTGAATACGCAGTGGCGTATTTTAAGATTTAGCGACCCGGGTCAATAAATCTTGTCACCCATGAATTCTGATGACCTTAGCTGACCTTTATCATAGGTCCTATTCCATAAATTCAGAATTTTTACGTCCCTAGTACATATGGTCAGCTTGCGCTGCCCCTCGTAGTCGCCTTGTGCGCCGCCCTTCGTGGTCGACCTGTGCCGCCCCTCGTGGTCGCCTTGTGCCACCCCTTGTAAAACACCGCTCCAGGCCATGGCCCTTTTGGCCCTAGGGTAAATCATTGGACAGCCTAAAAATCATTTGGGTTAAGTGATGTTCCATTTCATTTTTTAAATAAATTTTCGTTGTTAAGATCCGAATTTAATTTAGTTTTGCGACTTTACACTTATTTATAAATCAACACAAATAGACTTAAAAAAAAAAAACATCCTGCATATAAATAAATTAATCAACTGTTCCCATATATGTAGGTACACTATTATGGGTTGTAATGTTATACTTTAACGACTCGCTCTTATGGTTGTAATATGTGATATTTATAGGTATACAAAATCTTCCACATTAATGATATTTTAACGTATGAAAAAATTTAAAAAATTTTTGAATTTCAAGCCCTGATTACAAACACAGACAAACTCTACAAATTCTATTAGCCGTAACTATTTATTATTAAATAAATATTTTTACATAATATATAGGTACTTAAACCCAGTAAATAGCAGGAGTTTAAATTTGACAAATAGGTATTATATAGGTACCTATTATACTTACGATTAGTCAATTTATCGATTATACTACGCTTTTACAGAAAAAAAAATCAACATATTATTTATTAACAATAGCAGCCTACTAATAAAGCCATTTAGTAATCCATGTTTTTTGATTATCAATCAAATGATATTGACTCTATTGTATTGTAAATATATTCCAATTGAGCCTAGGGATATACAAATGAGAAGTTGAGAGCGAGAGGAATCTGCATCTGAGAATGTATGTGTTTCATTATTTCTTCCAAAACATGCAAGCAATATCGCGACATTTATCCTCAACACCATAATATATGACAGATTTATTTAAACCCGCAAATGTCTGATATCAATTAACGCGGTTCATACACAAGACCACTTCCGTTCGAAATTAGATAAAAACGATATCTACACATTTAAATGCAAAGAATACCTAAATATTATTGAAAAATTTGTTCAGAATTTTAATGTGCTTGTTTACTACTCAAATTAAAAAATGACAGATCTCTTTTTTATATATTTTTAAATATCCAGGATAGGTAACTTACTACAATTGTCAATGTTATGTTATATACAGTAGGTATAAATATTCATTTTAAATTATAAATGTATATAGGTAGTGTGTATACATATAAGTATATATTTTAGAACTTATTATTTACGTTATGTCAGTTTAATGTTAGTTTTGAATATTAACATTAAACATGAAATAATAATCGTAATTTTATTCGATTCAATACTAGCTGTGCCCGCGACCTCGTCCGCTTGGAATTAAAAATAATATTGTTCAGTTCGTAGAGTTACAAAATAACTAAATTTCTAAAATAAAAGTAGCCTAAGTTACTCCCTATTACATCAGCTATCTGTCAGTGAAAGTCACGTCAAAATCGGTTCAGCCGTTTCAGAGATTAGTCGGAACAAATAGACAGACAGACAGACAAAAATTGTAAAAGATGTTATTTTGTTATATGTACCGTGTATACATCCATATGCATTTAATAAAAAGCGGTTATTTTAATATTACAAAGAGACACTCCAATTCTATTTATTTGTATACTAGTAGACACTGTTAATCAAAAAACAGAGTATAATTTAATGATTTTTTATTATTATCACCTATTTTTAATCTTAAAAATAAAATACTAATTGACTGAAACAAAACCGTTATATAAAAGTACAAACCAGCTTATTTATTAATATTTAGGGAGAGTTTATATTAAATAATGGTTTTGTCACACCTTCCTCCAACAACTGAAGTAGTTTCGCAAAAACTAATTTAGGGGCATCTATCGCCCATATGAAATCAATGTGATTAAACTCTTTTAACGGCACAATGTAATGTTCAATGGGATTTGCAAGTTGTACGTATAAGTTGGTAACATCCACATCACTCGCTAACCAATCATTTTCCGAACTTATTAAAGCAATCGGTAAAGTTATTTTATGCAGAGGATATGCTGGCGGAGTTTTGGTGCCGTACTGTTTTAAATTTCCTTTCTCGCCGTAGTCAAATTGCTGGAAGCGACCGAAATTTTTAATTTCTTGTGCATAGTGAACCAAAGTCTTTGTCGATGCACCAGCTGGCACGTGTCCTAATATGGTAGGAAGCAGGCTTCTGTTGAACTGGCGTTCATCGTGTCCGCACAAAACAAACATTGAGTTCTCACATATCGCTTCTTCGTAATGATTAATTTCACACGCGTGTTTTGATAGCCATCTTAAAACAGCGTTTTGTGGTAAAAATTCATTAACGCCGAGAAGTTTCAATAAAAAGTCCAAATTGTTGCTATAACGCGCTAAAAGGTGAATAGGACTTTTGATGTCGGTCATAAAGGCGACAGGAGCTAACGCAAAGCCGGCTCTCAGAACTTTATTGTAATGAGTTTTCGTTGAAAGTAAAGCGAATAAAATTGTCGTACCCATTGAATGGCCTATGTAATTAATTTTTGTATCCCATCCCTTCGTTTCCATTATATAGTCAATCACAGCTGGCAAATCATGTTGGCTTACTTCGTGAAATGTGAAGTTCCAAAACTCGAACGTATCTGTGTTAAGAGTTAAATGAGCTCTAGAGTATGTGTTCCCTCGAACATTTGCTAACCAGACATCGTAACCAGCTTCAGACAATATATATCCCAAACCTTTTTCGGGTCCTGCGAGGATCCAATCCGCTGAACTCCCAAGGAGACCGTGATGGAGTAGGATAGTTTTTCGAGGAATATTCTGCCTTTTACTGTTACGGGAATAAGGGATTCTATGAATTGTGAGAATATAGCCATCATCTGTTACAATTGTATGAGATTCCGAAGCATATCCATGCAGGGCTATTAACTGCGGTGTGCTCATGTGAATACTTGGGTCGTTATCGTTGCACGAATATTCAACTTTTTTAGGAGCGATGGCGTCAAAAAGTTTTTCTTCATTAGCTTGGGCACTTTCGACATAATCTTTAAATTTTCGTTTTAATCTCGCTTGATTGTCGATTCGATTTTCCGATGCTGTTTGATTTTGGAAACCGAGATACGTAGTTATTTTATTTCGCACATTTTCAACGTAAAACTGTTTAAGGCTTCGTCCTTTAGACCGTACGTAGTTAGTGATTTGAGAAGTTTTATTTGTGAAAGCGTCAACTAGATTCTGCGGGAACCAGCCGGTGTGCCGGCTCTCGCTACATTGTATGAATAATACTAATGTAAACAAAACGATTATTAGCTTCATGTTTACAAGTTGACCGTTCTCGACGAGTGATATTCGAACGACTGATGTTATAATGGGGCACAATCGCATCCCAGTCGGGTCAAGGGAAATGAGTAATGAACTAAAACGCTGATTTATCAATAGATATGCTACTACGAGCCTACGCTGAATAATCTAAACAAAAAAAAAAAAAAACAATGAATATATATATATATATATATATATATATATATATATATATATATATATATTATCGATAATATTCTTTATGTTATTTACTTTAGTAATAAAAGTTCTTACTTAATTTGTAACATTATTAAAATGTTTGCAAAATTATTTATATTATTAGTTAATA